>NC_142095.1:33564677-34814677 GCF_054644295.1 Miniopterus natalensis | reverse complement strand
GGAAGCTCCCCTTTTGCTTTCCCAAAGGTGGAGCTAAAGTTCAGGTTTGTGATCTCTCCCTGGACTATAGATTCATATTGGCTTTCTGCACATGTTTGTTAGATGTCTGCCAAAGCTCATGCTTGCTACCACGTATGAATAGAGAGCTAGTCATAGGCTGGAGGAGTGTGTGGGTGAGGTGCATGAAGCACTGTGGGTACCCATGAGCCAGCTGAGGGGATCTGTGGGCAAGGTGTCCCCCAGAGTTCATGATGTAGTTAGTAGAATCTGCATTCCTTTAATGCCTTCTGAGAGTCCTATGTGCCTCTGTCCCAGACTCTCTTGCCCCCAGTCATACCTCTTATGACCCAGAATCTGTATGCAATGGGCCTTTTAGGCAACGATGCCCCACACAGGTGGGGAAGCCAAACATTCACTCCCAAGCTCTCACTTCTCCCTGGGAGAAACTGCAGGCTGAAGAAGTAATGCAAGTAAAGTCTAATTGTTTTTTATATAGTGCTCTAGTGATGTACTTGAACTTCACTGGAATATTGAACTTCCACAAAGGCTCTCTGTCATGGATGTCCAAGAGGGGTTGTATCTAGTTCACAGGACACTGCAGGGCCCATGCCTATTACTGGATACATAAGTGGGCAAGACTCCTCCTGAGTGCTTTGGTGAATGGTGCTGGATCTCACAGCTCCCACAAAGGTAGTTTTTCTGTGGATGGATGCCAAATTGCTGTTATCGAGTGGGAGATATGACAAGAGATGTCCTATGTCCTATTCAGCCATGTTGCTGACAGCACTCCTCCCACTTTATTTTTAAAGAAATAGAATATGTATTTTACTTGGGAAAACTAAATCCAAATAGGGAGAAATAGAACAAGCAAATTTTGTAATGAAAATATATATGTTAACCAAGTAATTGCCTGCTTAGAGACTTGGCCTTGATCAGATGAGCTGCGTTATGTTTTTCTATTTTGCTAAGTCAGTATAAGGCACTCAACCAAATGGTAATGCTCTCTCCCAAACATTTCTAAACTTATAAATAAAATATCTTGTTGGGAAGATAGAAGAGCAGACAGGAGGTGCTGGTTGGAGACTAACCATTAGTGGTGAAAATTACTAGAATACAGTCAAGATTGTGGGACACTAAGGAGAGGGAAGGCCATCGGGCAGAGAATAATTAAGACATGAGAGTCTTTCACTATAAACTTCTTTGTTACAAATTTTCTTTGGATTACAGTATTTTCCAAGGTGTTTCCTTAATGTTATTGAACAAAGTAAATTTTCATTCCCTTATACAATGTGATCTAAGGTTTAGCTGTAGCTTATTTTCTCTGAAAAAATTCACTCAGCCTTGGATTATTGCAGTCACCCTAGAGTAATGGCATTGGTCGGCAGTCTGCATCAATACCATAAGACTCTTCTAACGAGCTGTCTGATTCCAAGTTTGAATGGCTTTTGGCTGATAATTATTATTTGCTACCTGACTTGTGCCCACTCCTTTTAAGGGAGGAATTCATTCTTATATCTAGTATATGGAAGCATAAAAGCATGTTACAGTTGAATATGTACATAAAACAACTTTAGCCTTGAAGTCAGCCTCCAAAGTATAAAATACATGGATTAGTTCACAGTGAAATTATGAGCACATAATGTTTATATCATGACCTTGTCTTATGCCCTAGAAAAGCAGAGCTGGTATTGTGAGTTATGATAGGGAAATTCCTAGTATTTTGGTAATTGTTTTTAATTATGTGGTTTTGTTGTTGTTTTTATTTGTTTAGTGATAATTAGATATTTATATCATTGGGTCAAAAAAATTTAAGAATTGCCAAAAAGGAAAACAAAAAAGAGTTTAATCAACATAAACCAACCATAAGTGCTTAAGAAAAAGTAAACTTTTTAGTAAGGTTATGAGGCAACTCAAGGAATTAGAGGCCAGACCAAGGATCTAAGCTTGGAAAAGGCAAGGAAAAAAAAAAAAAAGGCTACTCCAGTACTCTCCTTATCCCTAATCCAAGAAGCAGGAGATGAAGAACTGACTCTTCAGGGCACCACCCGCGGGATGAATCAGCTCAAACTCCACTTAGGCCTTTAGCTCTAGAGCACCTCAGTGCTCTGCCATTGATCATGTGCACATTCCTTGGAAGTTGATTGACAGGTCTACCAGTATTTTTGGAACTGTTGTAGACATCTAAGATAAACATCAGATCTTAATATCCAAAAAGTGACTAGTAGGAGTAACGTGCTGGCGAGGAATATGTATTACCATAAATGTGATATAGTAGATATACATCTTTATCTCTTAATATCTTTCCATGCACACTTGGAGAAAAGGAAGAATTAATAGCAATGCAGAATATTCTAGTTGAAGCAATTCTGTTATATTTCTGAAGTAAGAGCAGTTTTCTTTTTCCTTCAGATAGAGCATCAAAAACCATTATAATTTTAAATACTTGTAGAAAATTCCTCAAACCAGTGGCTTTCTAAAGTGATAGGAAATGTAATTTTCCAAGCTTACATCTGTGATGGGGTTCTTAAGAATCAGATTTCCATCATCAGGTGATCCAATTAGCCCTACCTTACCCCATGATTGAGAATTGGGCAGGGTAGTTTTTTCCCCACTACTGGAAAATTCCACAGCATCTGAGCACTCATTCTAATGGTAGAGGTCAAATGGACCATTTTTATATAATAATGGCTTTTGTTCATTTTGTGCTGAGCATCTTGGAAAAAGAAATATTATTTCATTTTTTTACAATTTCAGAATTCCTCCAAACCAACCTCCACAATAGTGAGTTTTGGATAATGGGAGTAAACAAATTTTCTTTGAAATATATAAGTGGCAGTAGACAGGCCTAGTGCCTGAGTTCTTTCCTGCAGGGATATGAGCTTAATAACATTATGTATTTAAACTCAGGAAAAAGGAGACTCCTTGAGAAAGAGGTTGATGAGCCCATTGCATGCTGGGAGAGGGATGGGAAGCTTCTGGTTGTGTTTGCCATGGAGCCTAATAAAACACTTTTTAAAAAACTGCGTGGGAGACCATTGCAGACAGAAAAGTTTCTAGTAAAACCAGAAAATGCTAACTTCGTGAAAGAGTAGTATTTGACACATATGTTCACTCTTCTAAGATGTAAATAGTTATAAGCATTTAAAGCATATAACTGAAATGTGAATACTTAGATGTGGGTTATTCTGTTACGAACCAGTAGGCTAACACGGAGAATGGGCATTAAAGACCCTTCATTCTGCTTTAAATCTGTTTTCCTTTCTCTTAGCTTCTGTTTGACCACTTGTGAGTTTTCTTTGTCCTATATTTTCCTTGGACAAGCCAGCCTCCAAACACCAAACATTGCTTCTCCCTAGGCTTTTACTCAACTAGTTTCCCCTGCCTAGAGTATTCCTTCCTAAGCCCAGATGCCTGGCAAACCCCTCTCCTAGTAAAATTTCTCTAATATGTTCTTTCTCTTCATCATCACCCCTGTGTATTGTTTCTGGCACTTCTGGATATATCTGTTGCAATACTTAATTTTATTTTTTCACTGTTATGACATGAAAGATTATGAACTCATTAAGGGCAGCTACAGATGTTAAAAATGGTGAAGAGGAACTGAAAATTCTTGGGCATTTCCCCCAGTCCTGGTGCTGGCCAGAGCTTATAACACAGTCCCATGGAATATTAAACACTAAATAAACATTTTTTTATGTAGTGAAATAAATTCGGGCCTCTAAAATTCATAAATCGACTTGCCCTTTTCATTTAAATCGTTCTGTAAATCTCACCTCTCTAGAGAGCCTTTCCCTCCCTGTTTGTTATACTTCGGACAAACCTCCCTGGCAATCTGATGGAGAAACATGTGTTCCCTAATTTCTTAAGGTTGGGTTAGTTGCAAGTTTATGATGGGTTAGAAAATTTAGACAATGATCATACTAGGCTTGAGACTGTAAAATTAGTGATTTTCCTTTTTTCATTGTTGTTGAGTTTGTTAAAGACCTAATCAATTATGTTTATAAATTGAAGCTTAAACTAATTCTGTCCCTAGATTAAGGGGTTTCTTTTATGCATTTAATACATTAAATAGATTTCATAGATTTTTTTGTTTGTTTGTTTGTGAAAAAAGATTAAGATTATAACAGAGAGACAATTGATACATGGTTGGAACTGAAAAAAAATAAAGGCAGGTTGGTTCTGTTGAGTTGGGAGATCAAAACTTAGTATTTTTTCCTAAGTTAAGAAGACCCATGTGGACATGAGAAACAATAAACCACTAAGTTTCTGGTGAAATATATTTCCCATAGGGCAGAACTATTACCTTGTTTTTGTTTCTGCATCATTCAAGGTCCGAATAGATTCACCAGAGAAGCGAACAGGGTAATACTAACTCCCTTTTTCTTATTTTCCTCCAAAGCGAACTAGGTCAGCCTGAGAGAAAGATCATCTTTGTTCCAGGTTTTTGGAGGAGGGACAGAAATTGCCACCAGGAGCTGGGAAATATTCAATACCTGGCACCCATTTGTCCCTCCTTCCCTCTCTTCCTTTCTTCTTTCCTTTTTTCATCCCCTTGCCCCAATATCCTGAATATCCCCATTTTATAATGGCTAAGAGCATGGCTGGAAGTCAGATGTACCTAGGTTTCAAACCCACCTCTGCCCATTCTAGAAATGTGTGAGTAGCTTATCCTCATAAAGATTCCATACCCTTGTTTCTAAAACAGAATTAATACTAGTTTCTTCCTTAAAAGGATTTTGTGTGAAAGAAATGAGATAATCCAATACATAAAATTGCTTACCATGGTGCCCATCATAAATACTCCATAAACATTAGCTGTTATAACAATTATTACCCTGATGATAATTCTGATAATTAAAATAATAATAAAATCTTTCTTTTTTATTACTTCTAATTTTAATTTATTTAACATATTTATTGAGTGTCTGCTGGTTGTCAAGCATGATTCTGGATGCCAGGGGTGAGTAAGATAAATCCCTACCTTTCCTGTACATTCTGGAGAGATAAGCATTTAGTAAAAAAAAAAAAAAAATAGCCATATAGTGTTGGCAATTATCAGTGAAGAATGAAGACAAAGTCATTTCAATCTTTTTCCCCCCTCATGCATCTTTATTTTCATGAACCTCTAACTGAAATTCAGGATTTCATTTGATTACAAATATGAACAATTAACTGTAGTAGTAAGAGCCGTTCTAGTGACTTTATAACCAATAAAATTAACAGATAGATACTTTCATACCACAGTGCAGCAGTTGCAAATTCTACCAAATATCATTCACATGAGCATCACAACTTTGAAATTATGGGAGTTGATACAACAGTGAAGTTTGTGAAAGTCCTTTAATTTTTGATGCTTATGTTATAGTGGGGACCTAAATGGTCTAAAACAGGATGAATGGGGGTGATATGGTGACAAATGCTTGGTTATATTTTCAAGGTGAAACCAGTAGGACTTGCTAATTACTTGGCTATGCAGTTAGAGTCACATTCAGTATGTCTCAGACACGTTTGTTGTGAACAACTAATTGGATGGTGATGATCCTTACTGAGGTGTGAGGAGCAGGTTTGAGGTGTGGAGTGGAAATTAAGAACCCTAGTTTGTTCTTATGAAGTTCGAAATGCCTGCAACATGCCTTTGTGGAAATGCTGAGTGGACACTTGGATGTACTAATCTGGAACTAAGCAGAGAGGTCCATGATGGAGATCTAACTTTGAGGGGTCATGAGCATGTGGATGGTGTGTAATGCCATGTATGAGATGGGATGTAATCACTTTAGGAGAGCAAATGCTGGAGGACTGAGCCAACAGAATATCTAGAAGTCTGGAATTGGAGATGAATCCCGCAAGATAAATTAAGAAGTGCCTGAAGAGGTACAAAGAAAACCAGGAAGTGTTGTGTCCTAGAGACCAGGTTTTAAAAAGTTATCAAGATGCAGGGATTATGAACTGAAAATTAAGAAAGATGAGGGTTGAGATTTGGTCATTAGAATTAGCAACACAGAGGTCATCAGTGGCTGTGAAAGATATGTTTTGACGGAATGGTGAGGTCAAAACTTGAATAGAATAAGTTCAAGAAAGAATGGGAAGCGAGAAATTGGACAAAGTGAGCCAAAAACTTAATAGGGGAGTGGAAGAATAGAGATAAGAAAAACATCTGTTAGAGCTGTGGGAGTCTTGGAAGGCATTTTTGGAGATTTTATTTTTTTACATTCATCTCCCATCCCATTACTCCCATGTTTCTTCTCCCTACTCTTCTAGCTCCTCCCCCTCCTTATACCCCTACTCTTCTCATCTTTCTTCTCCAAACTGCTGCTGCTGCTGCTGCTCTGGACTATATCGGGCTAAGGATGCACATACGAAACCATCCAGGCCTGTCTCTCAAAGAGCTTATTGTGCAGGTCCAGGCCACATGAATAGTACGGCCAGATATACTGCCCTAGAACAGGCTCACGGAGGTGTCAGCAGAGGTGGCCAGACAGGTCCCCCAAACACTGCAGCCAGGGGCTTTGTGTCACTATTGAGGAATGCTTGCTTCCTGATCCTACTTAAATGGAAATGTAAAGGAATCTTGCTCAGTGAGTGTAACCAGCAGCTCTTTCTTTTCTTGAAGAAAACAAGCACAGAACACACAAAAAAAGAGAGATTGTCTTTTCATTTATTCACTCACTAAATATTTTGTGACTGTCTACTCTATGCTCGTCACTGTTAGAGGTTTAGATTAATCAGTGGTAAATAATCGCTGTCCACATAGCATTTATACTAGTAAGTGAAGATCATCAACAATGAGCAAATAAAGACAATTAAGGGGAAAGCCTGAAAGGGTTTATGTTGGTGTTATTTTACGTAGGACGGTTGGGAAGGCCTCTTGAGGAAGAGATGTGTGATAGATGAATAAAGTGAGGGACTGGGCTGTGTGAATTGGGAGAAATTATTCTAGGCAGAGGGAACAGTAATGTCTAAAGAGCTTGAGGTAGGAATGTCTTATTACCTTCAAAGGATCTCATTATATGAATGATTTCGTTGAGATCATGGCAATGTCTTTCTTTAAAAAGTTCCTTTGATCCTATTTTAAGAAGTTTATGGAATCTTTGAAGCAAAAGAATAATTCCTGGGCCACTAGCATAATCTTTCTTCCTGAGCTCAAGTCATCTTGACAGCTTTCCTATCAGAAAGCTTCTTCACCGCCTGAGTGGTAAACATTCAGCTGGCTACCCCTTGGATCATACCCCTTCATTGTTTACCAGAAGACAAAATCTCAACCTAGACTTAAAATGAGCCTCCTTGTTCCTCTGGACACTTATGAGGGTGAAGAAAGAAAGAATACCACATCTTTCTCTCAAAGCGCATTTCTATAGTCAGCTATCACTCACGCCCCAAGACACCTTTCTCACCTGGCATCCCTAATTCTGTCTCCAGCGGCAACATTAGTGGGGCCACATTTAACCTCTCCCTTTCAAGTGCCACTGATTGCTAGACCATATCCCCTTCCATTGATGTTATTCTAGGAATCAGACAGAATTGTCTGGTTGTAAGCAACAGTGTTAAACTATTACTGATTTAAATGTAAAAAATGTATTGAGAGCAATAGGAGTGAAGTAGCTGATAAGCACCTGAAAGTTTTAGACACCCACTTCTTATTGGTCCTATTATTGGGATGAATAAATTCAAACATATCGTCAGTCCTTGTAATACTTGACTCAATGGAAAAATTTTGGAGAGGGGTCCCAGTTGGCCCCATTGGGTTCCTTGCCCATCACCAGTCAGTAGCAGTGTAATGAGAACAAGCTGGGAAGGAAGGAAGGAAGGAAGGAAGGAAGGAAGGAAGGAAGGAAGGAAGGAAGGAAGGAAGGAAGGAAGGAAGGAAGGAAGGAAGGGAGGGAGGGAGGGAGGGAGGGAGGGAGGGAGGGAGGGAGGGAGGGAGGGAGGGAGGGAGGGAGGGAGGGAGGGAGGGGAGAGAAAGAAAGAAAAACAAAGACAGAAAAATGAGTCTTAGGACTCGTGTTCCTCCCACAGTGGGAAGACGACATCGGTATTGATTGCCCCACCAGCACTACCTGTTTTATCACAGACACACCAGGCCAAATTAGAGATGAGAATGAATCCTGCACTTGAGATACTGCGGTAGCATTTTCCAGGTTTCTAGGTTTCCATTCTTTCCACTTTCTTCATTATCTCTGACTCTGCTATCTAATGAACCACCCATGGCCCATCCCATCATTTATTGCTTAGGTGGCCGCATTTGATTCCAGAATTAAGTGCACTGTACAGAGCAATCATAACCTAGATTTGCTCATAGTTGGCCAATTTCTGGCTCCCTGGTGGTACTATGTATGACAGGGAAGAAACAATTAGAGAGAAAAAAATTAAACTATCAGAGTAATTTAGAATGAAATGTTATTTTCGGTGTTCCACTCACTGTACTGTTTGAGTATATAAGTATATTTCAATGTATATTTTCAGATGGACCATGTGTGGTTTACATTTTTAGTTCAAAATGCCATATTATTTTCTATAATAATGGCACACCAGAGAAGAAAATCTTTCACTAATGTAAAGTAACTTTGGAATTGCATTATAACTGAATTATTTCAAACTAATATTCTTAGTAAATTCATTATCTAAACAGCTTTTCAAAATACAGGGGCTTAAATTCTTGTGATCATGACATTAAGAAAAAAATATATTGGTTACCACAAGTCTCTTCAGGAAATTTTACTTAAAAATATTATTAAAAACATATGTTAACGATAAACTTCTTTAAAGCTCTATCTAAATATTTAAAATTTCAGTTGAGTCATCTAGTTTTCCAAATGTACATTCTAAAGCCAACATTTGTATTATTTATTTGACATTGCCAATTAATTTTTTTATTCTCAATGAATTTTCTCAGTATTTGCAAATTCAATTTTGCTTTTAGAGTAGTTGAAATGGTCAAGATCTGAAAATACATTTTTACTTTAATGTTAAAGAGGAAAACTTGACTTTCACCAGTATGAATTTAACTGTTCTTTTTCTTAATTTATAATATGTTATCTGGAAAGTTCATTGATTTGGCTAAGGGTCGTCATCACCCATTTTAGAATTAAAGAAATGGGCAAAGAGACCTTGTACAATTTTATACTTAGTGGTCTCTCCACACGGAAGACAAAGTACTGAGCTGGTATTTAAATTATGAAATTTTTTCCCTTTAAGAAAAGATGCTAGGCCTGGGTTTAAACAGAGACGTGTTTTTCCTGAATATCTGACAGTGGCCTAGGTGAATTCCTTTCCCTATCCTTATGCCTGTTACGCTGTAATATTTCTCCGCGCGGAGGAATTACGTACCCAAGTTAGCCAACAGCCTGAAGGAGCATTTTGGATAGTAGCCACTGATGTCTTTCAGTGTTAGAATTGCCCCCCACGTGAGTTGATGAATGACAAATCCAATAATTAACAGGAAATGCTTTCTCTAGGGTTGCCAAATTGGTGTGAGCCTCCCTTGCTCCCCCCCAGCCACGACCTCCACCCGGATTAGGAGACTGTTTTAGTGTCATATAGACTGAGCTTCGTTCCAAGGCCACCTGACTTGGCAGTAACAGACCTGGGACTCTAGCCCAGAAATGGAGACTCGGCCTGCTGTTCTAACCACCAGACCATGCCCACCAAATCCCTGCATTTTCCAAGCCAGTTCCAGGGCAGCTGCTTATTAACAAACAGATGTCACTCGATGGCACCGACATCCATCAGAGAAAATGATTCTGCTTGAATCAGTCCCCGGGCAGTGCCAAAGTCACTGCCGTAAGCATCGTCTCAGGATTCCTGCTTACTGCGTTGTTCATAACAAATGCCCATGTCGCCTTGACGTTTATCCGGCTTTAGGAAGGGAGTAAAAAATTTGACTGTGTTTAAATGAAATGTCTTGTAAATCACGACAACCTTGGCATTTTATTATATTTCGATTATTATGAGATGTGGTAAGCTTTGCCCAGCTGAACGCGATAGGAGCTCATTATACCTCCAATGAAGTGATGAAAGATAGAATAGTATTTTAATAACACAGACAACGTGGCTCTTTGTATTTTATTATTCACCAGCCTACTGGTGATGGAACCTTGAGAAAGTGATTTCCTTCTCAATCAATCAAATTATTTTCTGGTCAGCACTCTAAGCAAAAATACCCTAGCAGTGTCTCTTTTTTTTTTTTTTTAATTTTGCCCAAATAAGAAACACCAGCCCTAATAAGTGAAATTTGCATTAACCTGACAGAGTAAGCATTTAATTTGGAAACATTGGTTTCTTTCTTGTGCAGCCTGGGACACTAGTTCTGACCAGTGTACTGCGATGATGACCTTGGAGTGAAGGTCAGCATAGCTTTTCACTCATCCCTACATGCGCCTTTGCAGAGTGCTGTTTTGTCGTCAGTTAAGAGTCCTTGGGTTGCAAATAGCAGTGATTAATTTCTACTAGCTTAGGGGAAATGTTGGTTTTATTGAAAACACATTTGCTTGTGTCATAGCATTCAAGGCTGATTAGAATGAGCAGCCTCTGAAAAGACAAGATCAAGACAGTCATGCCCTTCAGTGGTGGGTCCTCATGAATCTTCTATCTAGAATCCTGCCATATCAACTCCAACGATTGGCTTGTTTTTTAAAAAAATCCATAGTCCTGAGAGAACCTGCCCAATTAAAGTCTGATACTCACTTTTAGATCCGGATCACGGTGGCAGCTCCGAGAGAGGGCAGGGATCACTGTGAGCTAAGTAGTCAGGCCAAGAATGCCTCCTGCAATCCACCCCTTTAGTTTCTCAACATATACAAGCAGCCTGCTTTTCACATAAAACACTCAGCACAGTGTCTGGGACTTCGTAAATGTGCAATTAGATTTTCGTTATTATTTTGCTAACTGCTATATAATTTTCATTGCTGTCATTATTCATCCCATTCAAATACATTCCTGTTAACATGATCCAAATAAACATTTATTTGCCTTTTTCTGTTGTGAGAAAATATAGAGCTATACCCAGAGACTGCATTCAGAGGTGATGCTATAGAGCAGGGGTGGAGAACCTTTTTTCTGCCAAGGGCCATTTGAATATTTATAACATCATTTGGGGGCCATACAGAATTATCAACTTAAAAATTAGCTAGGAAAAAATCTCCTAGATTTATTGAATTTCGAGTCCCCCCTGCGGTTGCCTTGGCAGGGGCAGGCCAAATGATGTCAAGGGCTGAATACGGCCCATGGGCTGAATGTTCCCCACCCCTGCTATAGAGTACCTAGGGGCAATGGTCAGCCTCTCCATGGTAGGGTTTTATCTTGTCCTGATATTCAGCGTATGGTAGACAAACCTCCAATCTAATCACCTCTACATTACCTCTGGAAAATAAAGGACTAAAGGAATGAGCACAGGAAAGAAAAAGTACCTACATTCTTATATGTGCATACATATATGCACATATACACATCCTATATACATGTATGTGTTTATATGTCATCTAGACTACATATCTAAATATCTAGATAAAATCTATATATATATATATTCATATCTATATCTATCTATATCTATTTATCTAGAAACTTTATAAACTGCTTATAAAGCGATACCTTGTATTCAGGACTCCACTCCCACCAAACCCCTGCCAGGACCTATTGTACTTTACCTTGCCTTTGACTGACATTTCAACTGGTTTCTTTCTTCCTTTTGTTTTTTTTGCCAGAAGTTTAACTCAAAGGTCTCCTTTAGCGAGTCTTGTCCGTGTAGGTGTGGGGTTTCTTTCCTGGGAGGCTTTCTCCCTGGGGGTGGAAGTACAGGAACACCAAAGGTTCCCCTGGCTGCTGTGATACTCCTCAGGGCATCCATTGGTACATTTCATCTCAGTTGGTGAACGTGACTCATTCCAGTCAACACTGTGACTCCAAATCCAGTCAACACTGTGACTCCAACTCTTTGCCCGCCTAATTCCCTAGGGTTACGAAGAGCTGAGGAGGCAGTGGGATTCCCAGCTTCAGTTCAGTGCTTCTGTCACGGGATTGCTTAGTGGAAGCTTTATTATTCACATGAGTCCTTAGACTTCTAGACCAACCAGAAAGCAAAACAAGGCAGAAAAGTGGATGTGGGACAGTGCAGAGACATATTACTGAGAGAGATGCACAGTGTAATGTTACCTGAGCTTTGAACGTTGAATAAGGCAGTAGAAGATAGCAATGAAGGTCGGTGGAATCCCAGGTAAAGCTGTAAGTGAGTTTCATCTTACATAGCACTTTTGATTCCTGTACCATTGTTATGTGTCTATTGTCCTTGGGAAGAAGGTCTATTGTCATTCATTCCCTGATGACACAGACAGGATAGAAGGGTTCTTGGGTAGTGATTCGCCCATCTTAACGAAGAGAACAGAAAAACAGAGACATTTCTTTGCCAGGCATTAAACTATTATGCCACTCCAGTCTAAACACTGAGGATCTAAATCTGAATAAGATGTAGTAGTTTCCCCAGAGAGTTCAGAGTCTGGATGGAAGGAAGATATTTTTAACACCTGTTAAAATATTAAAAATCGAGGTATACATAGGACAATGTATTTCAACCTTTAGGCTGCATCAGAATCACCTAAAAAACTTGTTAAACACATTGCTGGGCCCCATCCCTAGAGTTTCTAATTCAGTAGGTTTAGGGCTGAGCCTGAGAATTTGTATTTCTAACTTGTTCCCGGGTATTGCTTGTCTGAGGACCAAGCTCTGAGAACCAGTGACATAGGGATCTGTGAAGGCATCATGGAGGGCTGCTCTCTCCATCCCCAGGGGTGATTAGGAGAGTGAGTCAGTTATTAGGACTCTTAATGAGAAATAAAGCAGATTTTAGCTATTTAGGTAGAAACAATCTACTAAATGGATATTGGGTACTTCCTCGGGAATCACCTTGGAGGCCAATTTTCCAGGAACAATGACCCAGCACACCATGCAAGTGGCCTGATGACTCCATGGGTAACAAGACCTGGCTGAGCAAGGGATACCGGCTACAGTTTCAAAACTGCCAGCAACATGATTTTGCTGTAACTGGAATTTTGGCAATATCCATGCCACTTCTGAAAACTACAACCACCCCTGAATGTGAGGTTGTTTTCCCCACGTTTCTGTCCACAGCCTTCTTCCTCAACTTGTTTAATTTTGAAGCAAATTGTCACCAAGTCAAATGTGATCAGTGGATTCTTATCACACACTTATACATCAGATGTGAAGATGAGTGCGTTCCACTGAGGAGCCTTGGTATATCTTCATACTCAGCAAGACTATCCAAAAGGGTCTGAGCAGATAGAAGACATGGCCACTTCAGGGAAGTTTTACAGCTATTTGGCTGCTTCCACACAGAAGAAAAGACTGAGGGTGGTCTGTCTTATCAATTGAGAGAAGACGTGAGAAAAAGATAGAACTACAAAGAAAATCCTCAGTGGAACTTACAGGGCCCTTTATGATCTGGCTTCAGTGTCGGTGTCCAGCCTCATCCTACCTTTCATTTCTTCCTGGTCATTCAACTCCAGACATGTCAGTTGTCCTTAGTCTCACATATGCTGTTCCCTGTGCCTGAAGCAGTTGTCCCCCTTATTTCTTCCTAGTTAATGCTCAGCTCTCAGCACAATTGTCACCTCCTCCTGTGACCCTCCCCTACCTCCCTCATTGCCATAACAAAGTACCACAGACTGGGTGGCTTGAACAACAGAAGTGAGCTGTCTCACAGCTCTGGAGGCTGGGAGTCCGGAATCAAGGGGTGGGCAGGGCTGGTTCCTTCTCAGGGCTCTGAGGGGAGGGTCTGTTCCAGGCCTCTCTCCACAGCTTGTAGACGGTTATCTTCTCCCCATGTCTCTGCACACAGTCTTCCCTGTGTGTGTGTGTGTGTCTGTCCAGATTTCTTCTTTCTCTAAGAAATCTTATCTTATTGTATTAGGGCCCACCCTAATGACCTCATTTTAACTTGACTACCTCTAGAAAGATCTTCTCTCCAAATAATGTCACATTCTGAGGGACTAGGGGATTAGGGCTACAATGTACCTCTACTTGGGGGACACTATTCAATCCATAGTAATTGGTTTTATTGTGCCATAGGTTTCCAATTTTAGAATATACTAAGCTCTAGCATTACCGTTATTTATGCAGGGATGTGATTGTCTATCCCCACCACTAGATCATGCGCCCTAAAGAGGCAAAGCCAGCACCTCAGCGGTGCCAGTGTGTATGTGTGAAATAAACAGCACCCTGCATACCAGTCTGCATTGTGCGGCCTCTGTCATGTGGGCCATGAGATAGAGAAGCATGGCTTGGTGAGAACTCTAATTTAGAAAATGGGAAAGCTGCCTCCTCCCTTAGCACCAGCACCAAGTGAATGCCAAGTGCATCACGTGTTCCTGGGCGAGGGTTATGTGCAGTCAGGAAGTTTCACAGTTTAAATCATTCTCTCTACAGCTTCCCCTAGGAACATAATACATCAGCAACGAAGGGAAAACAGCATGCAGTGTTCCCAGTGCACTTATTTCCTGGCTGCAGAAGCAGGTTTAGAACACATTCTTGCTGGAAATATATGTATCTCAGCACTTAGGTGGGAAAAGGACTTCTGTGCTGGCATTTGAGGCTGGGTGTGCTCTGTTTCCACATTCACTCTTTTAGTGCAGGTTTTTCAAAACAATACAGTGTCAGTAAGACATAAATTGTTCAACAGCCAGAGAATTTGGCAAAGGAATAGATGAGATGCCCTCTGGAGTTTAAAATGGTAGAACTCTACTTTTTTTTTTAACTAACAAAATTGAGGGCTAGATCTGGGGAGAAAATTAGCAAAGTGATGTGGTGGACACTTCAAATTCTAAACGAAATAGCTGTTCTCACATTCCTCTAATATTTAAACATTAGCTATCGTTATATTAAAGATAAATGAAATAGATAATTTTCCAGTCATATTTCTATGGCACTGTGGCCTTGAATCCAGACAAGAACAACTTCGATAATCTTTGCTTATTTTTTAAAAGCTGAACTAGCCTATTTTTTCTTGCTAGAAGCATTGAAAACAATGCTCACATCTTGTGCAGCTCGCAATCACCAGGATATCGTGAAAGTCAATACATAGTCTTCAATCACACATTAAGTCATATAATGTTCCATATTGATCCTCAAATTGCATCATTGGGCATTGTGTCAATGGCTATAAACATAATGTTTGCTGTTATATTTTGGGAAAGAACAAGTTCTGAGTATTCGGTGGCATGATGATAAACATTTGGTGTTGTACTTGAAAACAGATACTAAATTTGAAGGATTATACTCAGTGGTACCAATAGACTGAGTTTTTAAAATATGATATATGTAGCAACTATGGATTTTTACTAGACATATTGATTGTCTAGTAGATGCAGATACTATGCTCTATGCCAGTCCCACCCTGAGGAAAGTGGTTGTTGACCAGGGGACGATAACTATATACATATCTATGCTGTAATAGTAATACTAACACACACACACACACACATATATATACATAATGTTATGCTCAGAACAGTTTTGTATGGTAGGTACTATTAGTTTTTCTATCTTCCAGATGAAGATACTGAGGCACAGTAAGTTGCCCAGGGTCACAGAGCTAGGAAGTGACAGAGCCCATATTTAAACATTGCCAGTTAGTTTGCCTTCCTAGCCCCTGACTTAATTCCCTATGGCTCCCAAAAGTATGACTAAGCACACACCTCAAGAATATAGCCAACTACATCCAAAGTAACCATCAAGGTGTCCTGCCCTTCCACTCACAGCCTTCTTGTGTTTAACCACGCCTCGCCATTCCTGCTGGCGCTACCCTGGTGCAGATCAGTGTAATGTGTCACGTTACACTGGACGGTGGCAATGGGCCACAGCCAGAGCTTGCCAGCTGCTTTCCGCACCTCCTCTCGTCCTCCAGCCCATCCTCCCCATGGTGGCCACAGCACCTTAGGAAACGCGCGGCATACATCACTCTTTCCTAAACTGTCCAGTGGTGTACCCTGTCGCACCGAGTGAGGACCGCAATCCTCAACATGTTAATAAGGCTCTAGGTGACCTGGCGCCTGCCTGTTTGAGGCCGGTGCCATGTGCCCCCTCTGTGTTGCCTTTTCTGTTCCTCAAACATGCTGTGATGCTGCAGACTTGCAGTGTAAACACATCTTATTTCCTCTGCCAAATGACTCTCCCTGGCTTCCCCCAGCACCATGGCCCGTGCATTTGCCAAGCAAATTTCTACCACCCTTCACACCATGGCTCAAATTTCACTATCCCTTGGAAATCCAACTTCTTTCCCCAGACTGGTACAGGTCTCCCTTTAATCAGTTGACTTGTACTTCTGTTAGTGTTTGTCCCAATTGCTATTAGGTTATTATTTATGTCTTTGTCTCTTTCCTCTGAAATGCAAACTTACGGACATAAGATTTTTTTCTCTTGTTTCCTGTTGTGACCATTGTGTCCAGTATGAAATCGTATGTGGTTAAATTGCTGAATTTCTCTTGAATGACCAGAAAAAAAGAAATATTTCTATTGAGGCAGCAAGGAAGCCACATTGAGAAGGTGGCATTTAATCTTTATTTTGAAAGGTGACTGGGATCTAAATAAGACAAGGGGTGGGAGTATGTGAGAAGTTTTTCCAGGTAGCAAAAATCACATGAAAATCTTAGTGACGGAAAAACACAATGTTTATAACTGATGAATTGCGTAGGTTTAATCAAATACAGGATGAAGAATAGGGGATATCAGAAGATAATTTTGAAAAATTAGGCTAAGGCAAAAATGAGCCATATATTTGTTCCTTAAATAATGAGAAACCACTGAACACATTATTGATGGAAGTGATAACATAGTGATTTAGGAAGAATTATTTGACAGGAATGTACTTAAAATTTAGTATTTTAAAATCAGACATATTAGGTCTCCATCCCAGCTTTCATCTAACTTGCTGCTTGGCCTTTGAAATTATACTTAAGCCCTATAGGAGTTAGGGAAATGCTTTCTCTAGCAAGCAAATCCTGGAGTTTCACTTGCTCAGTGAAATAAAATGTATTTCTAGCTGCTGTACAATATGGGAACCCATGGTCAGTCCTCGGTCTTTGTTCCTTTTATCTGACGGTTCTACAATTCCCCTAAATTCTCAGAGTTTTCTATGTTCAGCTGGAAAAGGGGGATCAGTTAGGGCAGAAGGTTCTTCTTGCTTTGTAAAAGCTCTGCTCTACCTTTTATAGGTGAATACTAGTCACATAGCCGTGCCTGGATGCAAAGGGTGCTGAGAAATATGTTGGCCTAGTAGCTGCCTCTCAGGACAGCTTCACCTGATGGAAAGAAGATTCTGAAATTTTGGTAGAGGGGCAATCGGCCAATTTTGCCCCATCTGCGAGACCACAACTTCTTTTTCAGTATAGGGAGGATGGCAATGGTAGCTAACATATTGATATGTGTGTAAGGAGGAATGGTTCATGCAATGTCCCAGCATAGTGGCAAGAACATAAGATCCACTCCTTTGGATTAAGGAGAGAGATCGGGATCTAAACTGCACTGAGGATTGCAGAAAATACAAGGAATAGAGAGAAACTAAGAAATGTGTGCGTTAAACTTGGTTCCAAATTGATGTTTTCAGTTTTGCTTTTGAAACATGTATTTAAATGCATGAGGACTTGAATGAAAATGATAACTTTTCCACATTCAGCTAGAGACAGCCCTTCAATGCAGCCAGCAGCTGTTTCAAGCAGTCCCAGTCTATGCAAATATCAGAGTCCTAGATCTACCAAGTTAGCACAGTGAGGTATTCAAAGATTGCCATGGTTTTATAATCTTTAGCAATTTTACCTTCTGAGTTAATTATTTTTTAAGATTGGCTGACGTTACTGTAGTGTCTTGATGAAACAAACAAACATTATTAAACTTTGTTTATAGTGTGGAAGAGATTGCTATATCACTTCTTACTTAGTGCTTAACACAGTGCACAGAATAAATATGAAAACAATTTAATGGTGGATACCAACTTGAAATTTTACATTTTACCAGTAAACATCACCAAAAGGAAAACAAAAATACTACCAGAGAAGTCAGCTTACTGACTTCAGTGGTTACTGAAAATGGAAGTGATACCTTCATTGTTGGCTAATCTTTTTGTCTGTCGGTCTGATCTATCTGTCTGTCTATATCTATTTATCTATGATCTATCCTTCCATATACATATATTTGAAAGAGATTATACTTGCATTATTAGATACAACCTTTTCTTTCTTTTTTAAAAAATAACTTATTGACTTAAGAGAGAGAAATATTGTTGCCTCCTGCACGCCCCCTACTGGTGACCAAGCCCAGAATCCCAGGCATGTGCCTTGACTAGGAATCAAACCTGTCACCTTTGGGTGCGTGGGAGGTTGCTCAACTAACTGAGCTACTCCAGCCAGGGAAATATATAACTTTTCTATGTTATTTCTGATTTTGACTTTGGCTTGACTAAGTTGATACCATGTGACATGGAAAACTTAGAGAGAGATGGGTTTGCATTTGTAGTTTAGGTAAAAAATCAAATAAATAATACTTCATATTACAATTTGCAAGCTCATCCTTTTGCTTTTATACTCTCAGAAAAGAAAACAAATGCAACTGACCTTCTATTTACCTACAAAAACTGAATAATATACTCTTCCTTTAAAGAGTATTAAATATTAAGAAATATTAAGTAATTTTTAATGACTTCTGGAAATATAAGATAAATACTTAAAAATCACCCACCCACCCACCCCCAGGTCTTCAAACTGTAAACGTTACAGGTGTTTTCCCACTCAAGTCTCTTCCTTGGTTCCTTGAACCATTTTATTGGCCAAGGCTCTCGGTTAATCACATCTTGTCACAACCAATTCTTCTGTTCTCACCCTCTCTGTCTTTATTGATGTCCTTACCTCAACTATTACAATAGCCAGTGAACCCATACAGTCTTCCATTTTATATCTGTGACTTAATAAATCACCGTCGTGCATACCACTCACGAGATCTATGACCCACTGTTACCGGTAGAACAGAAACTAAACTTATGATCAAGTTTTACTCTTGTCCCTAACTTTTCAACTAGTGCCGTTCAGTGAAATCAAAGTTCAAGTCCAAATTTCCCTGAATCCCTATTTGCTTATTCTGTGCTCTTCCTCCTTAACTCCTAATCGATCCAAGTCATAATCCAACCAGTTCTTCACGTACTGGCGAGTCAGTGTTGGGAAAAGAGGGTGAATTCTTAAGTGTGTTCCCAGGGTTCTGACTCCAGCTTAGGTTTCTTTGTTAGTTCGCAGCAGAGCATCGAGCAGGGTGTTTAAACTTCTGAATCCTTGGCTTTCTCATTGTTAAAAAAGGCCCTCAAATACATAGCTCTTAGGGGTCTTTGAAATTGAAATATCAAGGTGATAATCACATCTCTTCTCTGAACAACCATGGAGATTTTTGTTTTTCTAGAATGAGAGGTACCACTTTCTACTAACCTTATGCACTGGCTTTATTTCTAATACCTGAACATGAACGCTTGAGGATATAGTAATTATGTTTAAGTCATCTTAATATCTCTTTTGTCTCCACATTTAAATACAGAAAAACCAGTGTCAGATTCATTTAGGTATCCCGTTCATATCTTGTTTTTATTAGTTAAAATAAATGGAAGTAAGGAAGAGAGAGAGGGAAGAAAAGAGGAAATGATGTACTTTTTGTTTAAAAATCTTAAGAATGTGGTCATAGAATGTGTTTTTAATACTATTACTTATTAAATCTTAATGTATGCTCTTAGGATCCAAGAGTGACACTTTCTTATCATTACCTATATATAATTCACTATTACTTAATAAGGCCTCAACTTCATGTAATTCCTATCACAGATGAAAATACTTAAGAAATAAAAATTTTCATTTAATTAGTCATGTTCTTTGCCTCCCAGAAATAATTCCTTTTGCATCTTGTACAAAGTATATAGTCCTGTGTTAAATGTTAAACTAGCTTGTTTTATTCTTCATTTCTTTCTTGCTTTTGCTCAGGTTTGCTGATTAATTAGAAGATGATTCTTTAATGAATTTAACATTTTGGTTAAGAATATCTTTGAGCTAATGTGAAAGCAAGGCTTCTAAGAGAATAATTTCTGTGTTTTGTTGAAACCAAAGTCGTATCATGGCATCAGAAAGTCTAGACAGACTGTCAAAGAACATTAACTAATTGAAATTACTCTAAAGGCAGTGCCTCTAAAGTATTGGGCAAAGACCAAGATAAAAACTGATTTAGAAACCCTCTTATTTTTAGTCTTCTTCAACGCCTTATTTCTGCCATTCTTTTCCTGATTTACAACACTATATTTGTCTTACACTACATTCCCAGAGTTTGCCTTCTTCTCTGCATTTTGAAATTTAAATGGCCCAATGATCTTGCTCTTCTGTTAGATATGTCACATTCATGCAGATCTACATGTAAGCTGTGTAATAGCTCAGTGCTTAGCCCATTGTGTGGTTAGACCACATTTTGTTAATCCATTCATCCCTGCTGGACACTTGGGTTATTTCCATCTCTTGTTTGTGTGAATAGTGTGCTATGAACACGGGTGTGCAAAATCAATTCAAGATTCTGCTTTGAGTTCTTTTGGGTATGAACCCAGAAGTGGAATTGCTGGACCATATGATAATTATATTTTTAAGTTTTTGAGGAATTCTCATACTGTTTTCTATAGTGACTTTACCATTTTACATTCCCGCCAACAGTGCACAAGTGTTCCAGCTTTTCCGCATCCTTGCCAACTCTTCTTTTTATTTTTTGCTTTTGTTTTGTTTATTGTAGCTACCCTAGTGGGTGTGAAGGGTATATTGCTGTGATTTTGATGTGCACTTCCCTAATGGTTAATGTTGAACCTCTTTTCAGATGGATCTTGCCATTGGTATATCGTCTTTGGAGAAATGTCTATTCAAGTTCTTTGCACATTTTTCTTAATAGGGCTTTTTTACTGTTTTTGTTGAATTTTAGGACTTCTGTATATATTCTGGATATTAATCTCTTACCAGATATATATTTGCAAGTATTTTCTTCCATTCTGAAGGGTGACTTTACACTCTTGATTGTGTTTTTTTATGCACAAGTATTTTTAATTTTGGTTTAGTCTAATTTGCCTATTTTTACTTTCGTTGCCTATGCTTTGGTATCATATCTAGGAAACCGTCGCCATATATAATCTCATTAAGCTAGATTTCCTTCTAAGAGTTGTATAGTTTGGGGTCTTCTGTTTAGGTTTTTGTTACATTTTTAGTTTATTTTGCTTATGTTCTAACTTAAAGATTCCAACTTCATTCTCTTGCATGTGGATATCCTGTTTTTCCAACACCATTCAGGCAATGAGCAATTGATTTTAAAACAAATTATCATAGAAATTTGTTTGCAAAAAGTTGCTAGTAACAAGCCAGACTGGAATATGGGCACTACCATCCTTTTCTTTCAAGATGTTTACAAATCACCTTCTTGTGAATTTGTACTAGAACCTTGGCCAGGATTGACAATAAACAACTTCCGTATCACTCTTGGGGGGGAAAGAGGTCGTTAATGCGCATTGTGTTCTTATCACGTTCAGGAGGCTTCCGCTTCTTCTCTTTTGCTTCTCATAACAGACTAGTGCTTTCCAAACAATGCTCTGTGGACCTGCACTAGGCCAGTGGAGCGCTCAGAGTGATCTATTTTTAAATGTCCCCCAGCAATTGAAATGCAGTTCAGACACATGACAGAGTCACCTCTGGCAGATATTTCGTTCACATCATAGCTTCAAATTCAAGGAGCTGGAGTTCAAATCCAGAGCCCCAAATTCTTTTTTCTAAAATAACCCAAGTCAGGCCAAGTGTTCACAGATACTTCTTTTTGGCAAGGAACCACGTTAGCAGGTGGTTGACAAACTTACATCTTCCATTACTTTTAAGTCTATTTTCCATGCCTGTCAGAGAGAAAGAAATATTCCTTCTGACAAGGAGTCTGCATCTAACACTTTTTTGCTCCTATTATATTTATTGAACTTTTCTATCATATTTGCTACCCTGAGTTGTTTGTTTGTTTTTTTAATTTTAAGCCAGTTCATTTTATCCTTAATGCATCCACTACTTAACCTCTATTTCTAACAAATTATTTTGATTTTCACTGGGAAAAACTTCCCATGATCATTAAAAAGAAAAATGACTTCCATTCAGCAAAGTCTTGATGATTGCTGAGAATATTTTCCCTTCTACTTGTTTCTACTTATTACCTATGTTTTGAGCATGTATTTGCTACCATGGATAATCTTAAATATTATTTCAAATTTATTTCTAATTTTCCATTAAAAATTACCACAAAGCTCTTTTTATTTTTTATTCAAATGTATTAGGGTGACAATGGTTAATAAGATTATGTAGGTTTGAAGGGTACAAGTCTATGATGTGTCATCTGTATATTGCATTGCGTGCCCACCACTAAAAGTCAAATCTTTTGTCACCATATATTTGACCCCCTTTACGCTTTACTCCCCCGCTTCCCTCTGGTCCCCATCACACTGTTGTCTGTGTCTGTGAGTTTTTGTTTGTTTGTTTTTCTTGTTTATTTGTTGCCTTCAGTTTTATACCCCACTTATGAATGAAATCATATGGCTCTTAGCTTTTTCTGTCTGACTGGTTTTGCTTAGCGTGATAGTCTCAGTGTCCACCCATGTTGTTGCAAATGGCAGTATTTCACCTTGTCTTATGGCTGAGTAGTATCCCATTGTTCATGTACCACATCTTCTTTATCCAGTCCTGTACTGAAGGACAGTTTGTTATTTTTCATGTCTTGGCCACCGTGACTAATGCTGCAATGAACATAGGGGTGCGTATCTTTTTGTAATAAATGTTTTCGAATTTTTCGGGTAGACAGTGAGAAGAGGGACAGAGCTCTTAAACTGGTGCCCTTTTCCCTTCCATACTTGATTGTGTCCACAATGATTACACAAGCAGCATTCTCACATTTGTCATGCTGAATCCCCCCCACGCTTTTCTTCAGGTTTAATTTAGAGCCCTTCGGTTGGATTTGTCTTTCTTCAGTGCAGATTCATTCTTCCCAGTCTTAATGCTTTCTTTTCCTGAGAACCCATCATTTTGAAGCCTTAGCAGCTTTTTAAAAGTCAAGATTTCATTTTTTGATCCTCACTGCCTAGATAATTGTTAATTTCTTCTATTCTCATGTTTCTTAAAAAAGTATTGAAAGTAGCAACAAAAGCAAAGCTCTGTTTTGTATACTGTGCTGTTTCATAAAGAAGAAATACATTTTGCCTCAGCTTCTAAAATAATATTAAATTACACAAAACTTAAGAAAACTTCGGATTTAGTTTAATGCATATATGTGTATATAAGTCCAACTAGCAATAATGGCCTCGATACAATGCCACTCAGGTCTTTTCTTTCCACTTCGGGGCTAAAGAATAGCGCAGGCCAGAAATGGCGTGACCTTGTCTTGCTTATAACTGTTTTCAACTTCGACGTCTTTTTCTCACTAACTCTGCTCTTCTTACATTCCTTCAGCGTTCAAGTCCAGAGAATTATGTAGGTAATAAAAAAACACACTTCTCTCGGAACTTACTGATCACGCAAAACATAACTAAATGAAAGAGCTGCCGTACCTTTTCCCCTTGGCCCAGCCTCAGGCCTTTCACCCTTCGATGTGCCTCATGCAGTATTTTATAACGTGGGCTGTTCTGCGATGAGCTCTTTTGCACAGTGTGCAGATTTCTCAGCCTTTCGTATCTTTTCTGATACCCTTCAAACATTACAGCGTCAACAGAAATCTTTTGGAAAGAACCGCTTTTGTTTAGTGTTATTTATTTATTTACTTATTTATTTACTTACTTATTTATTTGTTATCTTTTGTTACCCAGTAACAAAGGAAGAAAAATCTCGGGGACGGGGGGAGATGAAATGACAAAACGACCACTGTTTGGGTTTATGTCTGGCTCGGAGGCGGCACCGCCTCCTTCAAAGAGGCCCCGTCTGTCTGCTTCACCCCCAGGCCTGACGCAGAAGAGGCGCACTTGCTGTAACGAGCGTTCCTTCCGAAGAAAAGCCTTCCCTAATCTCACCAATAATCCAACGCCGTGTCTGCCCTGGCCCCTTCGGCTCCGTGGTTAGAGCGGTGGCCCGCGGACTGAAGGGTCGCGGGTTCGATTCTGCCCAAGGGCACAGGCCTCTCAGTTGCAGGCTCGGTCACCACCCTGGTTGGGGCACCTGCAGGAGGCAACCAATCGATGTGTCTCACATAGATGTTTCTCTCTCTTTCTCTCTCTCTCCCTTCCTTCCACTCTCTCTGAAAGGCAATAGAAAAAATATCCTCAGTTGAGGATTAAAAAAAAAAAAGAAAAAAAAGGCATGTCCAAGGTCAAAGAATTAACCTTGAAGTCAATGGGAAACCTTCACTGACACTGTCTTCCGTTATTGAAGTCCACAGGGAAATGGACTGTTTTATGCAGCCGTGTATGATTTTATGTGGCAGACATCCATTTGTTTATTCTTTATAACAGAAAAATGTGTGCTTGGAAAGTAAGACATTAATTATTTTATTGTTCAATGATAAGCACTGTTAATGTGATAGATTCATTCCGATCTAATTCTGTGTTCTCTCTTCTTATGTGCTTCTCCTCTATTTTATAAACTGCTTTCTTTTTTCACTCAATGTATCACGGTATCTTTTCCATGTAAATAAATTAGAACTACACCATTATTTGTAATGACTGTATGGTATTCTGTCACATGAACTCTAATATATCTAAGCAATCTGCTCTCCATAAATATTTATAGATTCAAATCGTTTTGCTTTTACAACCATGCTGTGATGCAGACACCCCACCTTACTTGTCTGACAGTCCCATTCTGCCTTAGCACCTCTGTTGTTGATCCATTTCCACTTTACTCCTGTGTTTATAACTATTGATGCTTATGCTCACTCAGTTGGCAATAATAGTAATAATCAGAAGAAAAATATGAATATTGAACACTTACTGTGCCAGTCCCTATACCTCATGTTTTTAAATATTCTGTGAAATTTATGTAATTTTATTAACCAATGTTACCCCAATAACTTGAATTTAAAAATTAAAATTTTAAAAATTAAAAAGAAATTAAGATAAAATTTAGAGTAATTTTAGGTTTACAGAAAAATTACAGGGAAGGGACGGAGATTTCCTATGTACCCCCTTCCCCACACATGCGTAGCCCCCTCTGTTATCAACAGCCCCCGCCAGAGTGGTACCTTCGTTACAAGTGATGATCTTACATTGGTGCATCATAATCACCCAAAGTCCATAGTTAACATCAACATTCACTCTTGATGTTGTACATTCTATGGGTTCAGACAAAAATATAATGATATTCACCTCTTCCCAAATGAGTTCTCTCACCTTCAGAGGGAGTTTGGAACTGGTCATATGCCACAGCGCCACTGCATGGAAGAGGTTGAGAAATGGTATATTTTTTGGCCTTGCTTGTATACTTAGTTTTATGTCCAGAATATTATCTTTGCCTGCTAACTAATTAAAAACCACAAAGAACTCAAGACAATCTCTGCCCAAAAGAAAATAATCATTTTGGCCAGGTTTCCTCAAATTTCAGATGGATCCTACTAGGTACCTCTGCTTGGACATATTGATTAGATTTCTGCTTTGCCTCTAACCATTGAAGATGAGCCCATTAAAAAGCAGTGCTGTTCAACATGAGATGGTGTCTAGGCTTCCTAGTGTTATTCAAGTAGTTCTCCAGGGCTAACACTCTAACCACGGAGGCATACCAGCCAGGGCCTGAATGCTCTTCTGAAATGTGATCACCACACAGCATGAGGGGACAAAACACACACACACACACACCATCTTCTCCTTTGCTGTAGCTAGCAACAAGACGTACCTTTGAAACAAAATTAAAATGGCACGAGATAAACTATTCCCATGTGCTTCCTTGCAGCTGTCTGATTCCCATTGTTAGCACTTATAACCTTGTATTATCAGTGCCTTCTTGTCTTTTCGGTCCTCCATAAATTCCCCTAAAGCAAGGGCTGTGACATATGCATTGTTATAGTCTCAGTGCCTAGTAGAATAACTGATACAGAGTTGTTTGCCGAGAATACAACTATGTAGTGTGATGCAGAATTCCCCTTTCCGGAGCTCAGAAGAAAGGCAAGCCTAGAAGGATTAGAGTTCCCTGGTTAAAATCTATAGAGGAGGAAAGACATGGAGTAGGTATTGGCTCACTGGTCTTGTACTTGACCATGAACTTGCCCAGGAGCATAGAGAAGTGCTGCACAGGGATGTTCACACATGGGGCAAGGTGTGTATGGGGAAAAAGAATGAAGAAATGGACTTGTTTTCAAGGATAGCTGGTGGTAAGATGAGAGGTCAGCATCACCAGCCTAGGCAAGAGCCACAGAGCTAGGAGAAAACTTTATGTTGATAAAATGGGAAGGATGGATCCAAAGAGCCTATGTGATATAATACAGTTTGTGATTAAAATTTCAGCCTGACAACAATACTCTAGGTCATAGTTGCCTAACTATGGCCTGCAGGCCAAATCCAGCTCACAGCATGTTTTTATATGGCCCTTGAGTGAAGAATTTTTAAAACAGTTTAAAGAGCTATTAAAGAAAAATAAAATAGAATATGTAACAGTGGTCCTTTATGGCCTCAAAGTTCAAAATACTTACCATCTGGCCATTTACAGAAAAAATTTCTGGCCCCTGCAGTTCTCTAGAGATTAATGAGTAAAGATATGCAGGGTGGGGCAAAAGTAGGATACAGTTGTGAGTATAGGAAACACAGTTTATTCTTGTATTATTATTTATTAATTATTGTATTATTTTCCATATGAACAGCTGTAAACCTACTTTTGTCCCACCCTATATCTATATATATGTGCACACACACATATATACACAAATGAAGATATATATTTAAAGATATATATGAAGATACATGTATATGCATATATGCATATATGTACATATATACCTATGAACACATGCAAATACACACACGTTTTTATGAGGAGGCCATGAATCAAGGGATTTGGAGACTAAGAGCCTGGATCTCTCCTACTTTCTATTATCTGGGTTTCTCTACTTTTTCCTACAACTCCCGGCTCTCCTACATTCCAGTTATGATATTGAGTGAGATGCTATCATTTCTAAAATGCTTTTATTTCTTCATCAATCAAATGGGGAGTATCTGCTCCTGGCTTTGTAGTGAGGATTAATGATGTAACATTTTTAGGTTGCTGCCTAGCATATAGCAACTGCTCAGTAAAAGCTGACCGTAATTCTTGCTGCTATCACTATCAGTGTTGTTATGTCCTTAAAATATTCCCAGAAATGTTTACAGGGCTTAGCAGCAGCTGACCATGAATAGATGGAAAAGAGACTCAAAGCAAAACAATCTCCAACTTTTGTCTTATATGGTGAAATAATGAACCCAGGGAAGATAGGAAGAGCTGGCTTGCAGGTTAAATCGAAAATATGCAATAAAAATAATTCTTGTCACCTGTGTTCTTCACCGAGACTAGGGAATTAAATGGTCACAAATCAAAGTAAACATCATAGAAATGTAACACTGCAGAAAAAGGAATAAAGAGTGATTCCTCCAGCACTGTGTTAGAATGACTAAACATCACCCCTTTTGCTGAGACTAGTAACACACACACACACACACACACACACACTCCACAGCACACGGTGAGTAAATTGTCTATTTCTGAGAGGTTGTTGAACAATAATAGAGACCTCATGTCTGAATTGGTGCTGTCTCCTGTCCTCAGCTGGGAGCCACGGTTATGACTGTGGTTATAATCTAGTCAAGTAAGACATCCATTGATGCTATTTGCAAATACCCCCTTTCTGTGCTTTCTTAATAGTCTTGTTTAGTATAAACAGCTTTAGAAACATGTTGATCAGGGTGGCAGGCATTCTGTGTTCATGTCACATTAGTAAGACTAGTTATTTCTCCACCACCTTAAGGCCATCCATTAGTTATAATCTGCATACAGATTCTCTTCTGGAAATGTTCCCAAGTGGATGTTGTCTTCATCAAAAATAAAGATGCAGAAGCAGATTTAAAAACAGATGTGTGTCTGTTTCAGAGACATGGACTTCCTGGCCTATTTTTAAAGCCCAGGGAGATTCTAAAGTCTGTTTGCTCCAATTTGGAAACAAGGTCTGACAGCCCTTGGTCCTTTCCCTCTTCCTTCCTGAACCACTTCGCTTTAATCTGCTAAATTGCTCATAGAGAGTTTGACTCATAGGAACATGCTGCTTTGGTTTTTGCCAGTTCTTCGGATTTCTGGTTTGGGGGAAGGCTCTAGAGATCATTATTTTGCAAGCTTGTTTTCGTTTCGTGGCTACCTCTCCTGCAAGCAGTTTACTAGTTGTTGTTTTTGTTGCATTTTATTTCACTATGAGATCCCCACCTCCCTAAGCAGGGCGCATGGGCATAGCTGAATCTGCAATTCAACTCACATGTCACTGAGATGAATATTCTAGTAGGCTTGAAGACGGACAGGGGCAGCCCCTGGCTCACCAAGCCAGAGGTAAGACAGACATCCTGCAAAAGCTCTACCAGTACATGGGAAACCTATTTCTCATTACCCCAAACCATGATTTCACAACATAAAGAATGATTTAAACGCATCTGATCTTATTTCCTACAGCACTAACAACTTGTATTACTACCCATCCACCTCCTCTGAAGTATTCATGCCCTCTGGCCCACAACATACATACATACACATGACTCCATTATTTACCAAGCACTGGCCAACTGCATACTCATGCAATTTTGTGATATAGTAGTAAACAATATTTATTAAAGCTTTTTTTTTTTTTTACTTTATTGAAGTTGGTTGTTGCTTTGCTGTGGAGCACACAGGGTTCTATAACATTAACCATGGCAATGAGAGGAGAAAGTCACCCTGCCATGTTATCCTATCAACGCTGAAGTGAGTACGTTGATATTCAACCCACAGTCAGCACTTCCCCAGTGAGCTCCTTCCCCTCACCCCATCCTTCACTCCTTTGTAATAACTGTGTATATGTCCGTCTCCTCTACTTCATATAGAAGGTCATTCTGCATCTCATTTAACTTTGTGATAATTGTTCTACACCTAGATAGTTAAAACTTTGTTTTATACATAATGACTGATCAATAATTATTTGTTAAGAAATTAATAAATCATCTTTATAGAAATCCCATTCCTGGCTGTTTACATTAAAGAACTGAAGGCTTGCCCTGGCCGGTGGGCTCAGTTGAGCACTGTCCCATGCACTGAGAGGTTGCCAGTTTGATTCCTGGTCAGGGCACATGCCTGGGTTGTGGGCTCCATCTTCAGTAGGAGATCAGCCGATTGATGTTTCTCTCATCAATGTTTCTCTCTTTCTCTCTCTGCCCCCCCCTTCTCCTTTCTTCTCTAAAAAAATCAATAAAAACATATTTTTTAAAAGTTCCTTAAAAAAAGAATCGAAGGCTTACACTAGCACAAAAATCTACACACATATGTTCATTGCAGCATTTTTTATAATCACAAAAACTGGAAACAACCAAAATGCCCTTCAAAGGGCAAATATGTAAACAAATGGTGGTACACCAATATATTGGAATACTATTCAGCAATAAAAAGAAACAAAGTATTAATAAAAGCAAGAATTTTGATAAATCCCAAAGATTATGTTGAATAAAACAAGTCAGTCTCAAAAGGTTACACACTGCATGGTGCCATTTATGTGACATTCTTGAAAGGACAAGAATATAGTGATGGAAAATGGGTCAGTTGTTGCCAGATGGTAGTGATTGGGGAGAATTTAACTATAAAACACAAGGCAGTTTTTTTGGGTGATGGAAGTATTCTGATTTTAGTGGTGATTATAGAGGTTTTACATGTGCTAAAATTCATACAACTAAACACCAAAAATGTCCATTTTACTATATATTAGTTGTAACAATAAAAAATTAAAAATTATCTCTGTGAACTTGACCAGTTTTCATCACATTTAAACTTCAGATCAGTGTTCTTAAACTTGACTGATCATCAGAAACAGCCAAGCCTCTCATTAAGAGCCCAGAACCCCAGAACCCTCTGTTGAGGATGAATTCAGTAGATCTGGCCAAAAGCTAATAATCTGTATTGTAGCAAGAGCCTAAGTGATCCTGGGGAAATAAAAAGTTTGAGAAACTGCTTTAGATCAGTGGTCCCAAACTTTAGTGAGCACCAGAATCAATTCAGAAGACCTAGTAAGGTCAGAAATGGAGTTCACAAATTGGCATTGTTTGCAAGGATCCTAGGAGAATCGAACTCAGGTGATCCATGGGAGAGTGCTATTAAATTAATGTCAAATCCAGCGACTCTTGTGTGTCCACCCAACAATTCTAAATGGCCTTGGTTAGCCTCCCTGCCATTCTCCAGCAGAGACATCTCCTGCCTGCACAGCCCTCAAGCTCTCCACCTCACTCCCTTAGTAGTTAGTTAAACCTTGCCTGTGTCACCTAGAAAAACAACATTTTTAGATGTGTTCTCCTTCAGTTTCCTGTTCTTATACTTAAAAATATGGAGTGGCATCAAATTTTATTGTCTTCTTTCTAGTGCCCGAGGAAGAGGTACGCCTTATCTTCAAAGCTCGCCTATCCCCGCCTCTGTGCTCTTGATCCGAGCGCCGCCTGATCCCCTGCTTTGTCTCTCCTGTATTTCTGACTTTTCCTTCTATAAGGGCTCCTTCCACACAGCCTGTGAAAGTGCTCGTCCCCTCCATCTGCTACCATCAACCCTCCTTTGACTTGGAATACCCTTTTATTACTCACCTTTTCTATTTTTCTTTACAGTCAAACTCCTCAAGTAGATAATCTCCAATTACAGTTTCTACTCTGTCTACCCTTCACTTTTCAACACACAGTAATCAGTTTCTCACCTTCAACCTTGTACTGAAATGTCACAGACAAAACCTTCCAGTAACCTCCTGGATACCTATTCCTCAGGGCAGAGCTGGTCTTCATCTGACCTTATTGGCCCAAGACCTCTTTTCTTATTAAAAAGGTGGGTGCAGGGCAGAAGGGGTCAATGGGGAAATAAAAGGGGGCATCTATGATACTTTCAACAATGAATTTATATATATATATATGTATATATATATGTGTGTATGTGTGCATATATATATACATATATATACACACACACACACACATATATATATATATATATATATATATATATATATATAAAGTTATACTTTTTCTCACTACCTCATAGGAATCTTGCGAGAACTAAATGAAATAAAGCATATGGTTAGTGTGCTTAACACAGCATTGGGCATATAGGGAGCGTTCCAAAAATGTTAGATGATGGTGTTGTTTTAGATGTCTATTTCTACTTATATTTTAAGTCATTTGAGTTCTAGAACATTTTGAATCTTTGGATCTTCCTTATTAGTCATGCCCAGAGCTAACATCAGTCGTCAGGGAGGTATTTTTCTACTGTCCCACTCAAAGTGAACCGCCACTGCCTTCCTCCCACAACATCCAACTTATCATGGAGGTGAGACACACAGGCATCTGTGTTTTGCCTAGAGGCAAATCCTGGCTGTACTGAGTTTCAGCCAAGTTACTTAACCTGAGGACTCAGTGTTCTAATCTGTTAAACAGAGGTAGTAATAGTACCTGTCTTGTAGGGTTGTTGCGAGGGTAAAATGAGTTAATATGAGCAAAGTGCTTAGTGTAATTTCTAGCACAAAATATATATTAAATGTTTGTGTGTGTGTGATTATAGTCACAGCACTTGTTACTTTCTGAAATTATATTTCTGAATTATCTTACTGTAGTCTCGCTCACCCCTCCAGAATAAAAGAGGACCCAATGGAAGAAGGAAAGATCCGTGCTTTACATTGTCTTGTCCACTGCTGTATCCTCAGAGCTACAACACGGCCTAGCATTCATCATGTTTTTGTTGAATGAATGAATAAATGACTGATGTATACAATCAAAGCATTCAACCCCTAATACCTAGCCTAACACATAGTATTGTGAATAGTAGTATTTTCATAGTATTATGCATAGTTGGTTATCAAAATATAAGTGTGGTGATTAAGGCCAAATATTGTACATGACTTTTTAAAAAACAGAAGTCATGTAGGCATTGCATAGTGAGAAAATTGAGAGCTATTGCTCTCTGAACTGTGTGAATTTTTTGAAAAGAATTCTGAACTTCTTCCATGCTTTAGTGCCGGAGAGGCTGCCTCTGTCTCACTTGATTTAGTTTGGTGGCTTCCCTTGGAAGGGAGCCATGAAAATAAATTACAGGACACCCCCCCTCTATGCACCCCAATTCAATGAAAGTTCTTCACAGATTTATTTCTGCAAAGGAAAATAAATTGACGTTGGTTGTAACTTGGGGATCTGAGCTGAATTTTTCTTGGCATTCAACTACATTCTGTGTGCAAGTTCTAGAGAAAGACAATTGGGATTTGGGAAGAATACGTAGTTGGTATGCTGGGGGCTATAGAGTTAAACTGGCGTCAAAGCTGCTTTATTTTAATGACTTCCCCAGGAAAATCTTTAAAGCAGGGAGCTGCAGAAACTGTGAGGATGGACTTTATTAAATAAATAGGGAAAAAGGAAAGATATAAAATGCGTAACAAGGAATATTAAACAAATTAAGGAGCTAGGGGGAGACAGTGAGCCTGGTAGCCCATTCTAGAAGTCTAGCCTGAGATACTGGGATTAAAAAAAGTATCTATTAGAACTAAATATGTGATGACCAATATTTGCTAATGACACTTCTCTGCAGTGGCTTTCCATTCTTATCTTGGGCAAAATAAAATGTATATTATAAAATTTCCAAGGTGTGTTGTATTATCTAGGGTCCTCCAGAGTAAATGAGCCAATAGGATATGTGTGCATATATAATAGTCTGACAATCCCCAAGTCTGTGTGGTTGGCCTGAGGATGGGAGACCCAAGGAAGGGCCAGTGTTGCAATTCAGACCTGAAAGCAGCCATCTTCTAGCAGAACCCCCTCTTATTCAGAGGGAGTCAGTCTTTTGCTCCCTGTTCAGGCCTTCAGTAGATTGGATGAGGCCCATCCACATGAGGGAGGGCAACCTGCTTTATTCAAAGTCCACCTACTTCAATGTTATTCTCATCCAGAAACATCCTTACAGAAGCCTGCAAAATAATGTTTCGCCGTATATCTGGGAACCATGGCCCAGACAAATTGAAGGATAAAATTAACCACCATACTGAGTATGGTCTGGCCCCTGCCTATCACCTTGATCTTGGACCACTCGTCTACTTCCAGTATACAGGCCTTCTTTGAGTTCCTCACAGACATGCATTTCTTCTCCCCACTTTGGGGTCTTCACAGATGCTGTTCTCTTTGCCTGGAAAGCCCTCCATCCATGGCCTGGAAATGTCCTTCCTATCCTTCATTCTAAGTTTAGACGGAATCTCCTTAATGGAGATGTTCCTGATCTCCGGTCTCAACCAAGCCTCCTTATCGGAATCTTCACATCAAGCTGTATAATTTCTTTCATTATACTTATCGCAATTATATGGCTTGACATATTTGTAATTATAAATTTTTTTTCTGTATTGATTCGTTTAATGCGTGTTTCCCTTTTAATTTGAATGCCCCATGAGTTCATAAACCTGACTCATTGTGTTCAACATTGTCAGTACATGTAATAGCCACCTGGTGACTATTAAATGAACAAAAAAAATGGATAGAACTTCAGATAATTGCAAAAAATATTTTTCATGCTAATCTTAGAAATCCAAAACATTTTGAAACAATTTAGTACACCTTTTGCTATCAGAGGTAGACATTTCTTGAATTAAAAGTACTCTTAAAGTAGGCATTTGCTTAAAAATGCATATTCTTAGCCACTGTATCCCATGTGATTCAGTAGGTTAGGGAGTGGGACTAGAGCATTTTCTTTCTTAAAATGTGTCCCAGAGACTCTGATGCTTCTGGTTAATAAACCAGGGGCTGGGAACTACCTATATTAGACAGACTTTAACCAAAGTCAGGACTCCTGCTTCTGGTGATGGAAATTCGTTGTCTACTAATGTTACTTATGTCAGCTTGACACCCACAGACTAGATTTAATTCTTGACTAAATGGAGATAGATATAACATTCTTTCAAAATAAAGACATTTTTCATCTCCACTATTCCTTCATGTTCAAAATAAAGATTTACAATTAGATTCAGTTCTTGACTAAATGGAGACAGATTTAACATTCTTTCAAATAAAGACATCTTTAATCTCCACTATTCCTTCATGTTCAAAATAAAGATTTACAATTCTTTCCATGCTAATTACTCCCTTTTAGACCCTTAGCCTTCTCTGATGCCTTTAGTTCTTTAATATATGGTAACTCTAAACCTGTGATTGTTAGACTCAGTGCTCTTTATCCTGACATCTTCCTAGCACAGAAGGATGATTAATTCATCAAGATAATGTATCTCTATTAATGCAGACCTGAGTTCAATTGTTTTACTGAACTTTTTCAATTTCACTTGTTGCTAATCAGTGTGTATGTTTGAAATATCAATCAAGTTTCATATTTGAGAATTCCTGCTTCTAATTGAGATAATATCTGAAGGAATAAATATTTCTACCTCAATGTTTTCCTTTCTTTCTTTTTTTTTAAACCTATTAAACCAGAAATAATTTCAACTTTGTTGTGTTATGTGATCTCTTATTGACCAGTTGGCTGAGTATACAGTTATTAGTGCTTAAAAACGTAATTAAAAGTCCAACCAACTGAAGTGAGAAAGAAAAAAAAAGTATAGGATCTCATTAAGGCTGAATGACAATATGATGAAAGTTAAAGATTAAGTGGAATCCAGTTGGGTATTCTGGTTGTTGAATAACATAAGATTTGAAAAATAGATTGATATTAGATTGTGGAAGCTGGACATCTATGTTTTACTGTGGAAATTGTATAGATCTAGGAGCTGATGGTAAGTTTTCATCAGAAGAGCTACAGAATCAGCTTTTAAAGAAGATTAATGTAGCTAAGGAATAAAGGGTGAAATGGAAGAAAAGAGGTAGAAGCCTGGTACACTGTTGAGAAGAGGTCAAAAGGGTCGGGCTCTGTGCAACAACACAGATGACTCTTCAGACAGGATGTTGGGCAAAAGAAGCCAAACACAAAGGGGATCATATCCTAAAATTCCACTTATAGGAAATTGAAAAATAGGCAAAAACTAATTTATGGTGATAGAATTCAGTGGTTACTTTTGGAGGGAAGTAATGACTGAGAGGCTTCTGGGATATTAATAACCTTCTGTATCCTAATCCAGGATGTAAAAACGCATCTAGGCTTACAAGTTAGTTATGTATACGTTATAGTATATGTGTTCTAACTCAAAAAGTTTACTACCCCAATGGGGGGGGGGTAGAATGGAGACAATGAAATTGGAAAGCCAGAAAAAATTCTATCCACAATGCATATTTCAGAAAACAAAAACAAAAGGCAAGTCTAATGAGATGTGTAAACAGGGCATGGCCATTTCTGTTGTTTAAGTGGACAGTATCAGCAAGGCTTATTGTGGTAAATAGTCCCTAAAGGTGACTGCCATCAACCCCTCCCTCCTGTAAGTGTGTAACATCTGCGTGCCTCTGGGCTGCCCTCATGACTTGCTTTGATCCATCAAATTTGAAGGAAATAACACTGTGACAATTCTAGGCCTACTTATTAAGATGCCTGGGAACTTCTGTTTCTCTCTTGGGAATTCACCCATCATGTTGGAAAGAAGCTTGGGTTGGACCATTGAATGCCAAGACATCACTTGGACAGAGAGAGCTCTGAGTGACCAGATGTGTGAGTGAAGTATTCGTGGATTTTCAAGTCCAGCCATGAACTGAAGGCAACTGAGGGAGTGTCATGGCTGATGGCACATGGAGCAAAACCACAACTCAGTCAACCCTCCCCTGAATTATTCCAAAACAAAATCCATATGGTTATTGTTTTAAGCTCCCAAACTTTAGAGCAGTATATCACACACTGGTAGATAACTGCAACAGTTGTCTTCTGGAGTAATGGCTGTCAAGAGAAGAGAGGGGCATTTTCTTCCCCGAGACATTTGTCAGTGTCTGGAGACATTTTTAGTTGTCATGACTAGAGAGACTGCTACTGACATCTAGTGGGGAGAGGCCAGAGACATTGCTAAACATCCTACAATGCACAGAACAGTCCCAACACAAAGAATTATACGGCCACAAGTGTTTGTGAGACCCTGATATAGAGCAATGATTTATCACTTGGGTGCCCAGGAATTTTTCCCCAACGCCATATTTCCTAAACTTTATTAATAATATTAGTTATCTGAGATTCATGATTATCTTTATCTGGCATTCATCCCAGACCTTCAGAACCAGAATTTCCAGGGAAGGGGTTTGGGAAGTTATAGTTTTACTTTTGTGTAAGTTAAAAAACATTGCCTTAGGCAAGTGTTTCTCAAATTTTAATGTGCATAGAAATAATCTGAGTGTCTTGTTAAATTGTAGAATCTGATTCACTTCAACTGGAATGAAGCCTAAATTTCTGATTCCTTACAAGCTCCTAGTGGTGCCCAAGCATTGCTCCTTGGACCACACTTGGCATAGCAAGATTCCAGAGCAGTTCTCAAATGTTAGCTTACATGAGAATCCCCAGGAAGACACAGGCCACTGGGCTCACCTCCAGAGTTTGATTCTGTAGGTCTAGGATGCGGGCTGAGAATTTGTGTCTCTGACAAGTTTCCAGGTGATACTATTGCTGCTAGTCTGGTGATCACACTTTGAGGACCAATGCACTGGATGAGTATTTTGCATATCTAAGTGTAAATAAAAATTTACCTCAGGAGACAGCAAAAGAGAAGTTTCTGAAACCTCTCCCCACCCCCCACCATGTTTCCTCCTTCAGTCTGCATTGGGAACCAAGTAATTTGCATTTTAATAAATTGTGTCACCTGAGGTTATTCTAATATTAGTGATCTAGGACCACACTTAATGAAACACTGCCTAGGGGATCATATTAGACTATCTAGAGTTTGAGAGAGGGGCATGGGTAATTTGGAAAAACACATTTAATTTTATAATTGGTTTAATCTGAATTTATTCTGAAATAATCAAATAACTTTAAAAGAATAGGGGAGATTTTTATGCTTATTAACATCTTTCCCAGGTTATATACTAGAACCAGAAGGTTTGTTTTTTAGAAAGATGTTTCCTTCCTGAGTCAGTCTCTCAGTCCTTTGTGAGTTTATGCATTTATACTCTCTATAGCAGCTATAAGTTGGATGTTGATGCCAATTTAAGATAAGACATTAATAGTAATGACCACGGATAAACTTTGTTGAAATTTTGCTGTGTACCAGGCATTGTGTAAACACTTTGCAAGTGCTCTTTAATGTAATACACTAGATAACCCCTCAGAAACAGGTTCTATTATCCTAGTGCACAGATGGGGAAATTAATGCATACCAAGTTTAAGATAAATGCCATGATCCCATAGTTAGTTAATATCAACCAGAGTTTTCACCTTGTCTGATGGATAACTGATAGGATAACAGATAGAAGGAGAAGATAAGGGCATCTGGATTTAAATAGGATTTAAAAAATAGAATAATTCTTATGTAAAGCAATATTTCAAATGAAATTATTTCTTTATAAAATGAGTAAAGACTGTACTTTGGAGCAAGATTTAATCTATTGCCTTGACTGTATATAGCAATGACTGAAGGTTTTTTACTATCACTTTACCAGGTTTTCTTTTTAATTTTATTAGAACTTTAGTATGTTCTTCTTACCCTTGTATTCGTATCTGAAGCTTTTTGAGCAATATGTTCTCTAGTAGTGATTTTTTTGGCTTTTGGCATGGTTAGTTAAGCAAGTTTACAGTCATCTCAAATCAAATGTCATGTTCAGGGCTTATCTTGTTTTTTACTCTATGGTACAGGTAGGAGATAAATGTTTTCCATGTCACCTGTTATCTTATTTCATTAAATACCTGTATTCAGGTAAAGTTTTAAGCAGCCCTTTGCTATTGCTATTCCTCAGTTTCCTACTCCCAAGTCAAATATACAAACTATTTTTAAAACAAGAGCACACATACAAAGCTTCTTTCACTGATTTAAAAAATATTACTCTTGATGGTCAACTATATCAAAGATAAAATCATCTGCCCTAAACACATCCCAGACCATATAAGTCAGAAATCTCCAGGGAAGAGATATAGGAAACTATTTTTTATGTTTATGGAAATTTAAGCTTCTACATTAACCTTCATTTTCACAGTCTGGATTTTGAGCTACGGTTGTTTAGAAGGCCATTGGCATTTTAGAAACTGATCCGTATTGGAGTCTACTTTCAAAATGTGTTTGAGGCCCTGGCCAGGTGGCTCAGTTGGTTGGAGCATTGACCTGTACTCCAAAAGGTTGTGGGTTCGATCCCTGGTCAGGGCAACCAATCCATGCTTCTCTTTACATCAATGGTTTCTCTTCCTCCCTCCCTCCTCCCTTCCTCTATCTCTACAAATCAATAAAAACATATCCTTGGTGAGGATTTTAAAAGAATGTATTTGCATTTTGAGTCCAGACTTCTTTAAAAAAAATTATGAGTCTTCTTACGTATTAGACAAAATATTTTATCCTCAGACACACAGGAAATAGATGGTTGTGTCTGTTTATTAATCCTACCACTCACTGTAAGTTTAGATATTGGATGTTAGGCTGATTTCCCAAGCCCATCTCTGGGAAAGGGAAGAAGGATCCCCTTAGGCTAATCAGGTCCAGAGGTTAGGTAAGCTGTCCCTGAAGTCCACACGCTACCTCGTAAGGAAGGATGGAAACAGGCATGAAAACACTGGAGAAATGGGTGCTTGGCTTGCTGGGCTGGCAGATAGCTCCAGAGATAGGAAGGAAGACTTGGCCAAGAGTTAGACGTGTTCTTGACTGCACCAAACATCACATTCTGACTTCTCCATTGAGAATGATGGACAGTCCATCGCTTTTAACAGAAGTAGAAAACGCTGGGCCCAGTGCTACATTTATTATAGAGCAGTGTTGTTTTTTTCCACTCCACTTAGAAATGAATGCATTAATAATTACTCATATTAAAACTAGCTTTGTAAGAGGAAAAAGATGTAAAATTTATGCTCTGGGTCACTATGGTGGGGATTTCTGTGCTGTTTTTCATTTATAAATAAGTAATTTAGTAAAAACGGAAAAGGCTTGGCTCCAGATAAGTAAATAATTAATAATCAATTTGCTTCCTGGGTGATTTGTTTAAGTATTATTTTTAAAAATAAGTACAGAAAGAAGGTAGCCATGTGGAAGAGTGACTAAGTGTAATCCATACAGTCAGAGTGAGTCGTGAGGATGTGAAGATCAGGGTTTTATGTAGGTTCACATCAGTGTTCATATCAATGGATGATTCTTGGTTTTCAGAACCATGTTAAAAATGATAATAATATCAAAGAGGCTGGAGATCTTGGGACTCTAGGGTTACCTATGGTGGTGCATTAGACTTAGTGCCACCATTTTCTTGTGCACCTTATAACTTTGAATGAATAATTCGGAAAAGGCCCTGGTCGGTGTGGTTCAGTTGGTTGGGTGCCATCCAGTTCAATTCCCGGTCAGGGCACATGCCTGGGTTGTGGGTTCGATCCCCAGTGTGGGAGGCAGCCAATCAATGTTTCACTCTCACATCAATGTTTCCCTCTCTCTTTCTCTCCCTCTGTCTCTAAAATTCAATAAAAAAAATCTTTAAAACATTTTAGAAAAGATCTTTAGAAAGAACCGTAAAACAGTTCACTTCAACTCCATAGGTAGGTCAACCAAGTCACATATATGCTGGTGGCACCAGGGAATGGAATCTCGGCCTTCAAGGGCTACCCTCAGTTCAGAGGCACATAATTTGTTTAGAGCCACGCACAAAGTGGGCTTGTTGAGCTGTGTTACTTTTATTTAATAGTCTTGCATCAAGTTTCCTTTTGAAATTGCTTTCCAGTAGCAAGACTCATTGGCTGTAATATTCTCTTAGGTGGTAAATCTTCCTTTGAAGATGGATTTAATATTTGTAAACACAGCAAGTTCATGCAGCACAGTGTATGGTTGATTATGTCGGTGTGATGGCACATGCAGGAAGGCAGGAGAGGCAAAACCAAGGTGTGAGCATAAAGTAATAATCATAATTTTCACATACTACTCATAAACTGGCCATGAAGATTTTTTCTAAAAAAAGAGTGTATATTGATAAGCTGTTCATTTCAACCACATCCAAGAAAGGTCTAAGTTTTTATGTTTATTGAAACATCTCGGTTAAAGTAGGAATGAATAGAATCATGCTGTGTCTTTAAACAGTTCTTAAATTTCTTCCAGGTACCTCAGCACATTAGCTATGTTCACCTTTGCTCATGATACTGCGTCACTACTCCTGCTCTAGCTCAAATACACACGAAAGGCTTATAATAAATAGAGGGGCCTCTGCCATGGTGGTTATCAATGTGACGTGGTAGCGGCAGAAATGCTCTTGGATCTGTGTGTTTTAGTCTTTTTGCTTCTATTTTGTCTTTTTCACTGTCTCCTCCTGGCCACTTCCTTGCTCATTAGATCTCTCATTAGAGAAGGCAGATAGGGAAATCAAAAGGTAATGAAACTTGAATCTGCTAATTTTGCAACTTGTTAGCAGCCCCTATTACATGTTCAGTGGAAAAATATGCTATCATTATTAGCTAAAAGGAAGCTTAGGGATAATCTATGGAATTTATTTATCTGTTACTAATTCATTAATAATTGATCATTAAATTAAGCCAACCAATTTATTGCACAACTAAATTATATCAAATGTGCTTTTTGTTTGCCCAAGGTTTAGAAAAATTGGCTGGAAAGAAATCAAGTATTGTATATTTAATAAAACTCAAATTTAATAAAGCAAGGTCCACAACCTCACAAAGCCAACCTCATTTATTATCCCAGATGTATAACATTGAATCACATTGGACAAGAAAAAAAATAACCCTGTTATTTCTGAGGTGCAAGACAGGACAGTCTATCTATATACCTGCTAAACCTTTGCAAGAAAAGCGAAAGGAGAGATAGCATCTGAGAAAAGTCAGAGGTGTTGGTGGCTTTTGGGGACCAGCTTGTGATAGTGTGACTATAATTGGTTTAAAGACAGGGTGATGTAAAGGAAATGGGAAGCCGTTTCAGCCTTCCCTCGCCATTTGATGTGCTCTAATGGATGGACGCTTGCTTCCAAACAGCTGGCTTTGTAATAGAATCAGAGCCCCAGGTGCTGGGGACTGCTTCAGCACCAGCCAAGGTTTTGGGTTGAAAATATGACCAAGATATATATGCAAAGTGAAGTGGGACTTTAGGTTGGTCATGTGCATAGGGACTGTTCAGAGGGGGAGAAGGGGACAGCAATGAAGCAAGCTAGCCTGAGAAATTCAATGTCACCTGGAAGAGAAGGAAGGCAGAGGGAACAAAGGTTTGCTTGGGAGCATTCAGGGGATGGAGGAGCACACTTAGCATGGCCCGGATGAGCTGCTGGGCCCCCGCTTCCTGTCATCTGTCTGCAGCAGAGACACGAGAACAGTGGTTCACTGAACTTCGGAATTACCTGGGGATTCTGAGAATATGCGGGTGCCTGGCTCAGCTCCTAGAGATTCTGAGCTCATCAGTCTAGGGCAGGGCTTGTGCATCAGGAGTTCTTAATGTGGCCTAGAAGATTCTAATACACCACCAAGCTTGCCGACTACTGCTCTGGAGTAGGAAGATGTCTCTTAACACATTGTATGCGGGAAACGTATTTATACGTTTTACGTTGACTGGTAGTAGAGCGCGCGATAAAAACTACCTGCAAACAATGTTAATTCCATCTTCTCTCATGGTGCTGTCCTTTTTATGTCCTGCCCATCTCCCTATTTCTCCCACATACATCATATCAGCCACAACAGAGACCTGAATGGGCTGATAAAATATCCCAACTCCCAAGTTGAAAAAGGAAATTCTTTATAACAGCGTCTCCATAAATTAAGGTTTCTATGTCAGATAGAGGATCTGCCCTCCTTGGCTTCAGCTTTGGACCCTAAGTGTGTAGAACATTAAACTCTATAATGGGAAACAGTAAAAATTATGGGAGATAGTTAAAATTTTTAAGGCATTCCTAGCATAAATTTCAGAATATGTAGCTATCTTTCCAGATCATGCTAACTTTGCTATATCTGTTCAAAAAACATGATGAAAATGACACATTTTATCTTTCAAATGCCTCTTCACATATAACCATAAAATGGATTTATTTACTCACCCCTGTTTTGTTTTTTTTAAAGAAATGTCTGAAGCACAAAGGAGAAATATTATTAAATAGGTCACTTGGTTATACTGGGCCTTCTATATTTAGCACAGTTGCCTTAAAATCCAATGTGGCAGGCAAGACAAACTGAGAAGGCACTTTGAAAAAGGCATGAGTACTTTCCACAGCAGCATATTCAGCCTCAGTTATGCCTCAAATCGGAGAGGATAACCATTTCACACACACCCACATTTGATCTCTCTCCAAAAATCCGTTTGTTCATTCATTCACTCACTCATTCATTTATTTACTCCATTATTTTTCAAATGACAGGGATACTAGAAGAGAGAGCACAAGAGACATGGCCCTGGCCCACAATGGGTTTAACATCTTCTCAGTGGTTGTCAGCAATGAGGTGACACAAAAAATGTGAATCCAGTGCCACTGCCTGGAGGCAGAGTGGTCTAGAGCCACTGTCCTCAGGTTGGCATTGTTGGCTAGTATGTGATAGTGGGCAGTTTCTCTTACCCTCAGTTTACTCATCTGCGAGATACAGATTTATTTACCAAATCTACATTAGCCCTTTCTGTGCGTCGGACAGAGTGTCGGATGATGGAGGTACAGGAGGGAGCCGTGTCCCAGGGCATGTTTTTCACCCAGCTAGTAAACACTAGCTGTCATCGTCCCATTGTCCCTGGACGGGACTGGGTTCTGTGGGGGATTCAGGACATCAAGGATGACCACTGTTACACTGATCGTAGTTCTATGAAACAAATTATTTTATTTTTGTTTAACCAAATTGTGGCATCATGCCATATTGCTCTGCAATTTGTCTTTTTCTAGCAGTGCTCAGGAATCTCGGTGTGAGAGCAGAGATGATAAACATTAAGCATGATCCTGGATATGATTCATTTTACATTTCCGATCTCACGTTGGATCATAGAACGAGTTATTAATGCGGGGGTAAGGGAGCCAGCTCTTTTTCTTGACCCCTCTGCTGCATTTGACGTCACTAATCGTGGCTGCTTCCGTTCAGACCACTCTTGATACCTCTGACGCAGTGTCTTCAGTCTCCCTGGTCCTGGGACCATTTTTGGGTGGCTTCCTCTTGCTGTTCTGTTTGTTTCCTTTCTGGCACTTCTTCCACAATTACCAAATGTCGTTCCCTGAGGCTCACCTCTTCCTTAAACAGGAGCGGCTATTACAGGCCTGCACATCTCCCCCTGAATTACCTCCCGAGTCTGGATGTCACCAAGCCCCAAATTCTACACAACTCCCACTTGAAATACTGTTTATATGTTGAACATGGGATAAGTCCACCCCTTCTGAATGAAGCGTGCTTTCCAAACTCTCTCTAGCGGCGGTCATTTCTTTGGGTTTTCCTTGTTTTTGCTGTTTTGTTTTTCTTCTTGCACTGAGATTTAGACCCTCCTCTGCTTCTTCATTTCCACCGAATGGCAGGAAAACTGAAATACCTACCTGGTTTCCCCGATACTCATTTTCTCCTTCCCCCCACCCTCCCTCTCCTTTCGGTCTCATCTCTGTCTCTCCATTCACTCCCTCTATCTTCATCCATCCATTCATTTATCCTTCCACCTATACAATAAGTCTTTGTTAAGTGCAAGCTCCGGGTCAGGCATTCTGATAATTTTCAGAGATATAACAGGAAAACAAAACAAAACAAAAAGGGAAGAGTCTAACTGGTAGGCACTTTAAAGATTAAAAATTAGTGAAATAACCACACAAATATATACTTGCAAATTGTGCTGAACGCTGAGGAAGAAATGTCCAGAGTACTGCAAAATCCCTAACTGGGGGACCCGATGTCATTAAAGTACAGGAACGGATGAAGGATGATATTTCAGAGAAAGATTCTTTGCAGCTGAAGGACAAGGAAGACTGACCTGCTGCAGCGGAGTGGGAACCCACAAAGAAGAAAGGAGGCCCAGGACACCCCAGGCCAGACTTGAAGAGTAAAGCAGAAACCAGCACGTCGACTGCAAAGAGTCACGTTTTACAGGCACAGTTAAATCACAGCCTTGTGACGGGAAGGTTCCTGAGGGCTGATGCTGCTTGTTCCACACCGAGAAGAGTCTTCCATCCAATGAGTCAGAAAGGCGTCAGGACACCCACGGAAGAGATGCAAGACGAGCCACCCTGACCCACAAGAAGACATGCCAGGGAACTAACGAATTTGGGGGAAACATTGTGATTCAAATGTTATTATAGAACAGAGGCGCTGTAAATATGACACAGGCCGAAAGAGGGACAAGTACAAATTAGCACATGTCCACGGAGAGGTGCTGAGGGGTCGGAAGGCTGTTAGTAGCATTATAGCAGCAACGACTGCTGTTGCACTACAGAACCTTGTTCAAAACTTTTAACCATTTGGATGCCTGTTCAGATTTTTACCAACCTAATTCTGCTCCATTTTTATGTTTACTTCACCATACGGTCGATGAGCTCCAAGTAAGATAGTTCCTAGCTGGTTCTCTCAGTCCCTGGGAGGGAACAAATATTTCTATAGATACCAGCTCAGTGAATCAGAAACAAAGTTCTTAGAGGAGTCTCTTCTAGAAGACAAAGAAAAAAGGTATTGTTGTGTCACCCTGATATGAAAAGACCCCATGATAGACTCTGGGCTGGGATTGCTCTTCAGAGTTGTGCTGCTTTGAGGTACTTGGATGAATCTTTGGATGTAGGCTGCCCTGGGGAAGGGGCATGAGCTTGGACAAGGGCAATTCTAGGAGAGCCATCAGCTGCCAACACTCCTAGCAGCTGGGGAAATGAGGGCCTTGGCCCTGCGGGGGATCCAGGGAGCTCACTACAGTGTCCACCACATAGGATGAGGGGAATTTCATAAAAAAGTATCCTCCAGTAATGAGGGTCAAAGAGGCTTATATCTGAAGCCTTACTAAGTCATCTGGGTGATGACTCAGTTTCTTTATTTCATACAAAAGTACTAGTTGAAGAATATACGTTTGCCTGAAAAGCTTCATTTGTTAGTTTTGGACGCTTACAGAGGTCATTTGGACTAATCAGCAAAGAGGAGGGAAAGACGCTTAACCCTGTAATGATTCTTGGGAATAGGACCCCACAATTGAAAACTTCACATACTGTTTAAACCAAGTTTTGGAAGATCACTTACAAGGCAATGTAATTAATGGAGAGGTCACAAATGTGTATTTAGAGGAAAGGGAGAATGCAATTAAAAATTCTTAGTAACAGCTGATGATTGGATTAAAACTATTTCTTGAGATCTTAATTCAACAAATATTTATCGAGCCCCTGTCCATCCCAGACAATATGCTGGGTGCTTAAGAGTCATGCCCTTATAACAGCATTGTTACAGGTCATTCTGTTCTTTTTTTCATTTCTTCCCCCCTATATGGTGGATGGGTTTCTAGAGGACAGAGCTATGTTCCATTTTTCTTTATCTATCTAGTGATTTGCCTCATGCCTGGCGTGTATAAATGTTTGTTGAATGAAACAAGTAACAGACCCTTCTACACATGTAGACAAGCACCCGAACTTCAAACTCCACACCTCTAAATATTTAATTGCCCAACAAAGATTTCATATTGAATCAGATTTCAGAGATCTCATAAACCTTCCTGAGGTGGACTAGAAGGAAAGGAAGCTCTGTAGGGTTTAAATAATGCATATAAAAGACAAGAGTATGATTTGTTAGTCACTAGGAATAATAATCTTGGCTTTATGTTTTGTTCCCATTCTCTTGCCATAGTTATTCAGACAACTACAGACTTTTCCTAAAAAGGTTGCAGAGTTTGTAACATTGGATTCTTTATACACTCCGGGATTTTTCTAAGATTAGTGCTCAGAAAGACCTAGAAGCCTTGTTTGCAAATAATGATATGTCCCCCCATGGAGACCTCTTTCAAAATGAGAAAATTTATTTTTTATCTTTCATGAAGCTATGTATTTATTATGTATTTTAAAACGTAACCTCCACAAAGATGGGGAAATAATTTAAAAAGGTGGTAACATACTTTGTATCATATAAGCATCACTTGGAAAGTTTGCTAAAAAATATATTTCCCTAAGATGCATCCCCCAAAATTTCAATATAGAAAATCTGGGGCAACGCCTTGTCATGCAGCATTTCTTACCATTGAAAATTGTTTAACATGTTGGAAAGATCAGAGGCAAGGGGCATGTAGATATGCTTTTTCAGGTGTTAGAAACTAGGTGAGCGATACCTGCTTTGTAATTTGCAGTAAAATTATTACTGAAGTAAAAGGAAGTAAGTGCATTAAAGTGTCTTATAAATCTTAAAGGCTAGGCAAATGCCCTTGCGAATGAAATTTTGAAGAGCTCGACAGGCCCCTCTCTTAGTCACTACCCTCGACACAGCCCTTTTGGAAAATTAGAAGGAGCTGGACTTTCCCACTGTGAATACTTAGGTGCCTCCCGGGCTCTCCCACCCAGTTGTCCATCTTTGGAAAGCCCTTCTGGAAAAGGAAGGTATTTTGTGTCAGAAGACTGGAATAAGAATTATCAGACTTGCCCTGTATAAAAACAATCTAGTCCTATCTCTGTGTAACGGTTTTTAAATTTTCTGATCTTTTACAAATAATGAAGTAAAATGTTTCATTATTTTGAAACATTATTGTTTTTATTTCCAAAGGATTTTAGAAATGCCCTGGAAACTTACTTTTTTTCTTCTAATTCTTTCACTTCGCAGGAACATACCTGGTGGAACACGTGGTTTTGTGCCTGTATTTTTGTAATTCAGAAGCTGGGGAAAGAAAAGGAATGAATTTCCATAGAAAACATATTTTTGTATAATTATATAAACAATGATAGTACTCTACTGTTAATTGATAAAGAGGAAATGGATGCTGGTGGGGCGGGTGTGAAAGAGATAAGCTTTGAGTGGGGAATTCTTTATATTTTTTGTAATTTATATTTGCTCGAAATGATAAAGTGACACCTAACTTGATGACAGGGTATTTTAATGCCGTTTTTGCTAACGCTGTGAACAGATGAGATTGTCTCATTTCTACCTGATGCATAAGGATTTGAGATTGCATTAGAGGTGTATTCACAATCGGAAAGTAACACACCTGTTGTGTGCGTGTCCTTACACACACAGGCTGCTAGTACTGCTACGCTCGCTCTCCCTAAAAATGCCCCAAATAAACTGTTCTCTATTATTGCCAAAAATTTGTTAGCAAATGTTTCTGTTGCTCGAGTTGAAAGTGCACACCCAGGAATGTTCGGGGGTTTTCTAAGTGTGTGTGTGTGTGTTCTCCCTGCTGGTTGGTGTTGTTTTCATTAGAAACACAGTGACCCAACTGACAGCTTTATAGATGGTGTTGGATGTGCCTCTATTAAATTCCGCTACATCAGTGCATTGTAGGGTGTTCGTGTAAGTGCGGGCGTCTGTCTGTCTCGGGTATGTCATTCAGGCATCGCTGCAGTCAGCTAAATGGAAAGTTTTCTAGTAATTTATATAATCACATCACTTGGGTTTTGCTTCCTGAGGCAATGGTTTGCTTCCTTTAGGTGAGCTGGCGTGCCATTAAGGTCATTTGTCTGCTTCACTGTTGCTGAGATTAAAAGAAAGGGGAAAAATAAACAGAACTACAAAATGCCTTTCTGGAGGGAGAGGAGCTAATTTGAAAGAATGGGGGATTATGATGCCCGGGGGAGAAAGGAGGTGATGAGGCTCTGCAGGGTGACAGCCGGCCCAGCAGGGAGCCCGCGGTGCCAGTCGGGCAAAGGACTCCTGTGCTCTGACAGCCCATTGACTGGAGGGCGTGCTGGCCAGCCCCGGCCCACGCAGCCGCCCCAGTGGGCTTGTGCTTTCCCTGCGCTTCCTGGCCGGTCTCTTCAGCTTTATTACCTACAATTGATTTTTTCCAGCCAGGTTCAGATTCTGACTGTAGACTTTTTACATGGAAATGATTATCCAAACCTAAAATCTGAAGAAAAAAATTACAAATCACCAGGGCTGTTATACTTTTATTTCATTTAAAAGGCATTTCAATGATAATAAAGAAAACTGTGAGAAAAGCAATTACCCAGAGTCCCTTGTTCATGTTTTATTGAATTTTTCTTGTCTGCACAAACACATGTATTCTAACAGTAGAAGTAATAGGTGCACTTTGTGAAATCTTTAAAATTTCTATAAGAAAGTATATATAAGATATAAAATTTTATAACATAAAAACATTTAATATTTTAAAATTCCTAAATTCAGAGATAACTATTGTTCATATATACATAGGGAGTATTTTATATATATATTTTTTATATATAAATTTTTTCTCTTTAAAATAATTAAATGCTGCGCCTTGTAATTTTGTGATTTTCTTTTTATCACTTATAATAGTGTGGTCATCCTCCCACGTCTTTTGATTGGAGCACTTAGCCCATTTACATTTAAAATAATTATTGATAGATATGTTGTTACTGCCATTTTATTAATGTTTTCTCATTGTTTTTGTAGTTCTCCTTTTTTTTTTTAATTCTCTTGTTCTCTTGTATGTTGATGATTTTCTATAGTGCTATGTTTAGATTCCTTTCTCTTTATTTATTTATTTATTTATTTTTTTAATATGTTTTTATTGATTTCAGAGAGAGGAAGGGAGAGGGAGAGAGAGAGAGACAGAAACATCAATGATGTGAGAGTGATTTATCGGCTGCCTCCTGCATGCCCCCTACTGGAGATCAAGCCCACAACCTAGGCATGTGCCCTGACCAGGAATCAAACCTCGATCTCCTGGATAATAGATTGATGCTCCACCACTGAGCAACGCCGGCCGGGCTCTTTATTTCTTATATATTTCTTATAAATTTTTGGTTTGTGATTACCATGTGCTTCATATGTACCAAGCTATGCTTATAGGATTCTATTTTAAGTTGATGGTTGCTTAAGTTCTATCACATTTTGAAGTCACTACAGTTTTAAATCACCCCCTCCATGTTTTGTTTTGTAGTTATTGTTGACTTTTTGTGTGTATCTATGTTTGTGTGTATCCCTTAATTTATTGTTGTCATTGTACATGATTGTCCTACTTCTTGTTTTTACTAGCTTTATAGTTGGTTGATCCACTGCCTTTATTAAGTGTGACTTTGTCAGTGAGAATTTTTTTTCCTATATTTTTTGGTCCCTATTTTTAATCTTTTTTGTGTTTTTACTTAAATAAGTTTCTTTAACATTTCTTGTAATAGCTGGTTTAGTGGTAATGAACTTCTTTAGCTTGTTCTTGTCTGGGAAACTCTTTATCTGTCTTTCAATTCTAAATGATATTCTTACTGAGTAGAGCAGTCTTGGTTGTAGGTCTTTGCCTTTCATCACTTTAAATATTTCAGCCAATCCCTTGTGGCCTGCAAAGTTTCTATTCATAAATCAGCTGATATCTTATGGGAGTGCCATTGTACATTACTAACTGCCTTCCCCTTGCTGCTTTTAAGATTCTCTCTTTGTCCTTAACCTTTGGCATTTTAATTTTAATATGTCTTGGTGTGGGCCTCTTTCAGGTCATCTCTCTTTTCTTCCTGGACTTGCATGTCTATTTCCTTCCACAAGTTCTGCCTTATATATAATTTTATTATAATCATGAGTTATGTTCTCTCTAACGTTCTTTTTTACCTCCATCAGGATTTTTCTTTTTCAAAATAAACTCTTCTTTCACTTGAGTAATATGTTCTCCTTCTCCTTTTTAATGGAAACTTTTCATGATTGACTTAGGATATTTTCTGTTTATTAATCTCTAACACAATCTTTTCTACAAAAATGGTAAGAAAATGTCCTTTGTTCATATGAATGTCCATAAGGATATTCATGGAATTGTCTTGTTTGACCTTAATCTGGAGAGCTAAATAATAGAAATATGTATGACCATTCTAGAAGTGTTCCAGTTAGAATACTGTGAAGAGGAAGCTATAGCCACAGGCCTCTGTGCAAATAAACTTCCTTTCTTTATGGTTTCTTTGTTTATGTTGGTGAGTCTGCTCTATCATCTAATTTTCTCTTTCACCTGGTCACCATTTCTTTAATACAGTTTGGCTATTTATGATCTCTTTTCTGTTGCTGTTATGTTTTGACTCAGGGATTATCCCAAATACTTACTGGCTATCTCTTTGATGTCTTTCTTTCCCTTGATCATCCTAGAGAAACTATATTCAAAAGCTGTTATTCTAGAATAGAAAACATACTTCAGAGATAGTGGTCTTTGTAGATACTATAGCTAACCCTGATGTTCAGTGTTTCATTTCCTACTTAAGAAGTGCAAGAGAAGGGGAGAGCATAGTGGAGGGTGTTCACTGAGCGTATCATACTTCTTTAAATTCATTCTTCAAACCACCACTCTTAGCAAAATATCTCAAAGTTTGAGGATAAATGTAACACATATTTTTATTGTCAACAATTATGGAGCACCTTTTCTCACTTTATCGTCCCTTGATCATGCTTATAAAGTTTTGACAGAATGATAGAAGTGTATTTGATGCAGTAAGTGTAAGTGGTGATAGGGGTACAGGTCATATAAAAGGTTGGACACATATTTCTAAGTCACCATCCATTCCCAGATACGAAACATTTTATAAATCCCATATTCAGTAGCTTTGATCGTTCTGTATATGCCCTTCTCTTGTGCTTTGGTATAATTCATATTGTGCACTAAACATTGGTAATGTTTTTCTTTAGGTTTGATAATTATAATTTCATAGCTATTTAATATAATATCGGTTAGTTTGTACACCATAATATACTTAAGTACTTCCTTGCTGACTCACATTTTCTTTGTTTAGTCTCTTTGCTGTTACAGAAAATATTGGAATGAATATTTTATTTTAATGTTTCTTTTGACATTTTTATTTACATGTATTTCTAAAAAGAATAGAACTAAGGTATTATAGGGTATGGACTTTACCTTCAAATTCTTCACTTGTACTTTCAAAATTGCTTTTCTAAATATTTTTACCAGTTTATAACATTTTCAGCAATATGGACTAGTATATTCTTCTCAAATTTAGCAACATTGGGTACAATTTCTTTTATACTTTAAACAAATTAACTAGAAATGGACATATCCAGGTTGCCAAAGTGATTATTTTTTAGCATATTATTAGTCTTCTTGTAAATTAAGAAGATGTAGAATGGATTTAAAGAATTAATACATACATTTACTTATCTCATTTATGAGATAGCAATGTCCCATAAACTATTTTAGGGGAAATACTGAATTTCTAAACTCAAACACTAGTTTGCATATTGTACCTACAATATAAAACCTCATCTGATGATCCACTTGTAATGAGTGTTTATCTGGGTGTCTCTGAGAGTAACAAAATCTGTTGTGAGCAGTTTAGAAGATTTAGATCATGCCCACAGATCTTCATGGCTTTTTTTTGAAAAAAGAATATTAGTGCCTTCCATTGGTTAAGGTAGTATTCTCAATTCTGTCATCAAGCAAAATGAATTTCACTTATTCAGTCAATAAATATTTATTGTGTGTTTATTATATGACAGGTCCTGAGACTCATCAAACATAAGGAAGAACATTTCACAACAGAAAGTGTATTATTTTTCTTTTTCTGTGTCACAAATCATCATACATTTAACAACTTCAAAACAACACACATTTATTATTTCACAGTTATTATAGGTCAGAAGTCAGTGCAAAGCTGCAAGGCTGCAATCAGGGTGTCAGCCTGGGCTAGAGTCTCAACTAAGTCTTGACCAAGGGAGAATCCATTTCCAAGCTCATTCAAGTTGTTGGCAGAATTCATTTCCCTGTGGCTGTATGACTGACTGCCTGGCGTTGGTGGCCTAGAGGCCACTTTAGGCCCTGGATGCCTCCCTCGGTTCCTGCTGTGTTGCCCTCTCTAGGCTGCTGCTTCTTCAAGGCCAGCAGAAGAGCCTAACTTCAGTCAACTAGGATGGAGTCCTATATAATATAATATATAATATAATCATAGAAGTTATATTCCATTAACTTTGCCATATTCTATCAGTTAGAAGTAAGTCACAAGATTTACTGGCACTCAAGGAGAAATAATTAAATCAAAGCATGGATCATTAAGTCACCTTAGGGTGTGTCTACCACAGAAGGTAATCAGAAAAGTCTGAATTGCCTATTTCTAACTGTGTAAAACAAGCTCCCTGCCCTGTTCTCTATTATGTTTGATTCTCTCTTTTATTTTGCCATTGTGAAAGTCCTTGAGCTGTGTTATCTGCTCCTAGGGAATTTGCATGATAATAAAACTCTATTTTAAGGTTTTCTTTTTTTAATTTTATCACAAACATATGTTTCAGGATCAAACCATACAAAGCCTAAGAGTGGCATTGCTCTAATTTGTTCCCATAAATAAATTTTACTTGCCATTAAGCATACTCAAAGGGCATTCTGATTTAGCTTAGACTTGCTAGAGGTTAAGGAATTACTTAGAAATTAGAAAATATGTATATTTCACCCAGAATATCTGGTTATAATTTTATTTAAATTATTTTAATATTAATTAAGGTATCTCTTGCAATATGCATTCTGTTTAACTATAAAAGTCTCAATTATATATTAATAATTTTCTATACTAGATGAAATTTAATTTTGGATTGCCTTTGTGATTTGTAATTTTACCATTTATATGAATCCATGGGAAATTAAAAGAATTCAATTCTTCTTGAATAAGTGTTCATAGTTCAGGCATTTAGAAAATAAAAGGCAATATTTCTTTTAGAATAATTAGGCTGTATCACCTGGTTATTAGAGTCCTAGCAGATAATGGAGTGACTGTTGCCTCTGGAGTGCCTACCCTACTGTGCTTGACATTGTTTTTTCAATTGATTCACCATGTTCCCCATGGAAGGCAGAAACACTGGGTTCATAGAGGCCTGGGATTAGGTCCGGTGCCCACCTCTTTCAGTACTGCTTTGGGTAACATACCTAACCATTCTCTTCTTTGAAATTCTCTTCTGCAAACTGGGAATAATAACACTACCTTCTTCGTGTGGCTGTTATTACCCTTGAATGAAATGGCAAACATAAAATGCTCACCACCACAGAAAAACACTTAGTAAGGACTTAACAAGTGGGAGCTATTTTCAAATTGCAGTAACAGTAGACCCCCTTATCTGTGGCCTCAGTTTATATGATTTCAGTTACCCATGGTCAACTTTAGTCTAAAAATATTAGATGGAAAATTCCAGAAATAAGCAATCCGTAGGTTTTAAATTGTGCGCCGTTCTGAGTAGCATGATGAAATCTCACGCTGTCCCACTCAGTTCCATCTAGAAAGTGAATCATCTCTCTGTCAGTATATCCACGCTGGTTACCCCACCTGCCCCTTACTCACATAGTAGCCAACTCAGTTACCAGATTGACTGTCATGGTATTGCAGTGTTTGTGCTCAAGTAACCTAATTTTATTGTTATAGTGTTTTATGTTATCATTAGTTATTTCTGTTAGTCTCTTGCTTTGTCTAATTTCTAAATTAAACTTTATCATAGATATATATGTACAGGAAAAAAAAACATAGTTTATGTAATGTTCAGTATCAGCAGTTTCAGGCATCCCCTGGGGGTCTCGGAACGTATGGCCCTTGAATAAGGGGGTCTACTGTATTCCTAAAAGGCATAAAAGGACAGCATCGCCGCCATGTGTTGGTTAGTATTAGAACCAAACTGTGACAGAAATTTTCACTGGCTGTCACATTGGATAAGACTTTTCATTGCAAGTGAAATGTAATACAACTCATAAGGGAGCAAGAAAGGTGGCATAATGGCTTAGATGATTAAAAAATCCGGGTTCCTAGCTTTAGGGATAGTTGGATTCCTGGGCTCAAACCCTGTCAGAGGTAGATCTCTTTCACTGTCTTGTATCTACTTTAATGAATGAATAATCTTCATTCAGTCACTGCCTCCCTCAAAGTGACCGGCAAGGGATTCCTTCCCAGTTTGTTTCTATGAAATACCTATGGTTTGCTCTGATGTTAACAACTTATATCATGTACTGAGCCTATAACTGTGCTGGGGGAGTTTAGTGCTAGGACTGCCCAACCCCAGGACTTGTGGGTGAGGCCAATCCAAATGGACATCCAGGGACTGAGAATGGGTGAGGGAAAGTGCTGATATCATAACGGGGAAAGGATCAATGCTAGGTATTACACCAATAAATGAAACAGCAGATGTTCAATACAGCTACATTTAAGGTAAATGCTCATTGATGTATGTTATAGTTTTTGGTGGTATGAAACAGATATTGATTCTGGCTAATGCTAAAAAAACCCCACACATTTATTCGAAGGATAGAGATTTGGTAATAAAATCCAAGAAAACAGGTGGAGAAACAGAATTCAGGAATTTCAGGACACATCTTCAGAGACACAATCTTGGGCTCTTGCTTAAAGAATCTCTGGGAATTTACCACAATTTTTTATTGTTTGAAAGAAGAATGACGTTGTAGGGAAAGAGTGCATGATGTGCTTATCTTGAGCCATGTCTCCATCCGCTTCACAGGCGTGGGGAGAACTGTGAAGGTTCCTTGTACAGCATTCCTACTAAGAATGTGTCCAGTGGGAGAGGGGCCACTTCTCAAATCAAAATCCGAGGAGCTGTTAGAAGTGGAAATGGATGTTGGAGAGGCAAGAATAAGAGAGGTTTCTGTAGCTACCTTCTCCATTCTCCTGTAGGGCCCCTTCCAAAAGAGAGTCATGAAATTTGGAATCAAGTGTTCTCGGTTTTCACCATGGGTCTGCTACCAAGTATGTGATATTACCCACGTTAGTCAGTGTTTCCAATCCTTGGCTCCCTCAGTGTGGATAATATTGGTACCTGTGATTTAGGTTCCAGAATGAGAAAGGGTAGTGACTTTAATAATGATGTGATGACTGTGTGGCCAGCCACCAGTTGTTTGGGTGAGATGTTACTAGTTTTGATAATAATTGGACAAATGTTGACATAGTAGTGAAAGTATATTTTTACACAAAGCAAAAAAATCAGGTGTTTTTTTTTTTCTTTCTTAAGACCTCATGGCATCCTGCAGTGGAAAGAATCATAGGATTAGGGTATGTAGATATGAATACTTTCTCTGATGTCCATTGTGATTGATTATATGACTACCTTCCAGTGTTTAATTCGTGACAATAAAATAGGCGAGAGAGACAAACATGTTACTTTACAGAAATATTTTTATCATTAGGTAACTTTTTGAGCATTTACTTTGTAATAGGTACTGATTTAAGCACCGCCATGTATTAGTTCACCTAATTCTCACAAAGACTTTTTTAGGTCAGTTCTTTTATTATTTCCTTGTTATAGCTGAGGAAACCGAGGCATAGAAGAGTTGAAAATTTTTTCCAACATCTTATATCTAAAAGTGGTAGAAGTAGGATTCAAACCCAAGCACTATATGAGTATTTTGTTAAATTTCCTCTCATCTGCATGTGAAGATACCACTCATTTCCCCATTAGCCTGTTTAGCAGACTCAATAGGAGTTAGAAAAATGTTGAGATAGAATATTGTGCAAAAAAAAAATTGAAGAGTAGATGAGCTTTAATGGGAAATACTCTCCGGGGAAGAAAAACGACAGCGGGAGAGACAGGAAACAAATTAGCTTCTCTCCTTCAGCTCAGCTCACCCTAGATGCATTTTTCCCGGTTGACAGATGTTTAATGTTTCCTTATGTTTATAGACTTTATGGATCAGCAATTTCCCATCTTCTACTTGAACTCTTATGTAGGAATGAAATTACCTCCTCAGATTGATTAAATTAATAGAGAAATAAATATATGTTCACACACGTTTTAGAACAGAAGCAAACATAATTTCATACCAAACACTTGGAAGGAATTAAACATGAAAATAAAAAAGGCACCCTGGAGATGCTTATCATTCTGAAGAAATATGTATCTTAAGAGTAAGCAAGATCATTATCTACTGCTGCATTTTCACACCATCTGTCAAGGGTCAACAGGTTGCTGTCATGGAGAAATTACTTGAATTCTAGTCATCTAATTAAGAATGTACCAGCAACTCTTTCTTAGCGTTCAACTCTGAGCGAAGGTTCCGTTTTTAAATAAGAGAGGCATTTGCTGTAACTGATTCTTCTCTTGTAAGTGTCCAGGATGCCTCTGAACTCACAGGGAACAGTGTGGAAGGTAAGGAGAAACTTGGACATAGACTAGATGTAGGATATGAGCCAGTGACATAAAGAAGCTTTCAAGGAGATTTTGTTTGTATAAGAAGAAATGTGTTTTGTGTGTGTGTGTGTGTTTCCAAACAGCACTTGTGAACTGACAATCTGGAAAGGCTTAAAATCTGATGTGCTAAGACGTTTTTGCAAGCAGCATTAAGCATGCCGCAGGGAAGACATAATGGAGCGAACCGAGGCTGCGGATGTAGGAGTGGTTCTGGGGAGCAGCTATCGCATAAGACCCTTTTGGTGTGTTTATGAATCTTGCAGTGGGGGCAGAGTGATATAGGCCATTACCACCTCAATTGGACCGCAAGGAACAGCATTCACACCTACCCATCCATTCGCTTATTCACGGGAGCACTGAAAAACTGCCCACCCAACAGGCTTAAGTTCCTAAACTTGGAGCTGTTACAAACCGTGTGTGTGTGTGTGTGTGTGTGTGTGTGTGTGTGTGTGTGTGTGTGTGTGTGTGTGTGTGTGATGGGGAGGAAGGAGGGAGGAGAGGTAGGTAGATAGCTGGAGGAAGAGAGAAGGGCTCTGCTTGGCAGCCCTGCTTGGTCTGCTTGTCATTCATTCCTTAGAAGGTTCTGGGAGTGAGCTCTGGGCACTGAATTACGCATTTGGCATGTGAGGTGGTGATTCCTAGACTCCAGTCAGTTTTCTTGTTGTGCACATAATCCATCCAAAGAACATGTGCTCTACAAAGATTATTTTAATAAACTTAATACCCAATCAAAAGGTATCCGGTAGTATGATGTCAGCACTTAAATATGTTTCTTTGGACTTATCACATTGGCCACCTCCAACATATGAACAGATGGCATTCTAAAGTATTTTTATCTGAATTTTTTAAAACCGGGAGTGTGTGTGTGTGTGTGTGTGTGGTTTATTTTTCCTCCAGCACACTCTTCATATTAGTTAAGTTCCAAGCCTCAGTAATAAAAACATTTTTTTCTGGGATGTCCTGGGTGGTGACATGATACATCTCCGGAGACAAATCACTGTAACAATGATAACAACAGCCATCATCATGACACCTGGCGTTTGCCGAACACTTATTATGTGGAAGGCACTGACCTGAGGACTTTCCATGCACTGATTTAATCCTATATCAGCTCTATGAGATATATATGATTATTTACAGATGAGGAAATGAAGGTCTTTAATGTCTGACGGATTGCCTCAAGGACCCCATTTAAGAAGAGGCACATCTAGATTTAATGAGGCAGTCCAGATGTAAAGCAGCCCCTAACTTCCTCCCTCCAATGGAGTAGTGCTTCAGTTCATCGTTTACCAAGATCAAGTTGATGGGGGGCACTGTCTAGATGCCAGTGACGTGGTGGAGTCCCAACCCATGGGAACTGCTGGGGCAGAGGGGTGTGAACAAATAACTACACACAGTGCACTGAACAGACATGTACCAAAGTTAGTCAGGTAGGATGGAGAAATAAGTGATGAACTCCCGTGAAGTAGCAGAAAAGGGAAGATTCTGTGGATGCAGCCACATCTGAGATGCCTTTTGATGTACAAGCAGCAGTTTCAACAAAGGATGGGAAGGGATGTTACGGAAGAGAAATAGCGCGTGCGCACAGCACAGGGCACGGCACAGCTCTCTCCTATATATGGGAACACTCTCTCCCAAAGTCTTTTCTCACTCAGATCTTGTTAAAAAAAAATTCAAATTCACAGTGTTGGCTCTAGATTGACTCAAAATATAGATCAATTTTTCTTAAAATATAGGTCAACTTTTCAAAGGCAGACTGAGCTTTTTTTCCTTTTTTTCTTTGTATTGAATTTATTAGGGTGACACTGGTTACCAAAATAATACAAGTTTCGGGTGCATATTTCTACAGCTCATCACCTGCACACCCCAAGTCAAGTCTCCTACCACCAATATTTGTCCCCCATCTCCTCATCTGCCTGCCCCCGCACCCCTTCCCCAGCATTCCTTTAGTTTTGTTTTATTAATGCTTTAATTTTTAAAGACTTTTTTAGAGCAGAGATTGAGAGGGGGATACAAAGATTTCCCATATACCCCACACATGCGTAGCTTCCCCCATTATCAACTCCCCCCACCAGAGTGGAGCCTTCGTTAACAATTGTCACCCGGAGTCCATAGTTTACCTTAGAGTTGGCTCTGGGTGCTGTCATTCTAAGTGTTTGCACAAATGGGTGGTGGCACGAATCCGTCATCACAGCCTGAGCTGGGGCAGAGATATGATACAAAGCGGGAAGGCAGGCTCTGAGCTTATACCTTCACTGATGCCCACCAGAGACTCCCTCCTGGAGCAGGCCAGGTGAGAAAACTCTATGTGGAAGTGGCAGAAAGAAACCAAAGTCAGATGACAGGTGGAGAACCGCAAAGAGGGGAAACGTTTTCTCGTGGCCAGTCAACCTCTTCTCGAACTTCTTGTAATTCTTAAGAGATGCAAGGAGGCTCTTGCAGTAGGTGATGAAAGACTATTTAATATTCGGGGGCATTTTCTATGTGCCGGGCACTGTGCTGAGGGCTTTGCAAGCTTTAATTTAATTTGTCCACTCAACCCGAGTGCAGTAGTTACTTTTATGAGCAACATTTGCAAATGGAGTTTATACAACTGCTAAGAAGTGGAGCTAAAATTCTAACTCGGATCTGATAGACTCAATTTCAGGTGGCGGAAGGTGAACTTTGAGGCCTCGTGACATTGCCTTAGCCCCTCTTACCATGATCCTTTTAGGTGACTTCCTTCTGTGAATCTCAGATATTAGTGAATATGGATACTTATGATGGGAATGTGTAAATAGAGAGGCTGAATACAGATTCCTTTTTATTTGCATGGCTTTTGGGAGGGTGATGTTAAAATAGTTCATGTTGAATGAATTTAAAACTGTTACCAAGATTTGGTTGGGATTCTTTTTTTCCTTCAAAGGATTTTTTTTTTGGCTTCAAAAACTGATGATATGTTCTTGAAATAGAGAATAGAATATATATGTCCTAGTTTAGAATTCTGGAAAACTTGTAATTGAAGTTATGAAATTACATTTTGAATTAAGAAAGCCCAATTTATTTAATCTGCTTATTGCAGCTTTCCATGATAGGATTTATCAGAAGGCCGAAAAGTCTTCTCGACCACTGGCAAGTTCTTCTAAATAGGCCCTTTGATTAATTATGATCCTTTCACTGATTAAACATCAGTGACTAATCCCCTAATACAGCAGGAAGTAACTGCTGCTATAATTGTTGGAAAATGCAGAAATAAGGATTCAAAGAATGATATAAAGTTATGACAGTGACATCAGATTGTACCAGCTATTGTAACTAAGGTTTCCTAAAGCCTTCTGGCTTATTTAATTTGGGCACAGAGAACAAAAACCTTTACTATTTTGAAAGGCTATATGGTCTTTTTGTAATTGCACCAACTCTGAGCAATATTACAATATTAAATACCCATGATGTGGGAGACAGTGAGCTAGATAACTAGAACCGCTCTGTTTAGCTTTCACATATAGGATGACTTTTGAACAGATAAGGGTCTTTCTTTACACCATGACTGTAAACTGCAGTGAGTAAACTCAGTTTTTGGATCCCATGGGCTCTCTAGGCTGGAAAGGAGGCCCTCTAATCCACCTACTCCCCAGCTGCGGTTTAATACCTTCTAACCTCAACATTCCTTCAGAGAGGCTGCCTCGTCTTTTCTGGAATCCGTCTCACCATGGCTAGTTTCTTATATCCTAGAGCAGCTCATAGCATTTTCAAATAGTTTGGAACATCAAAGGTTTTCTTTCTACAGTTTCTACGATTGGTTCTCACTTTAGTTGCTCCATACTTTAAGGTCTTTAACACAATTTTAGATATTTAAAATCTAAACCTTTGTATTAGTCAAAATAAGGAATTCTTAAGCAAATTGTAATGGGATTTTTAAAAATGAAATGACACATATTTACACAGCAACGATGCTTCAATAAATAAAATATTGAAAAAGAAGGTAACTTTCATAAATGAAAACCAAATTTGACCTTTTAACTTGGATTCTGAGTTCATTAGAAAATGTGAGCCTCTTTATAATTACCTCCAATTGGGGAAAGGAGGATTCTAGTTAAGGTGGATTCCAACTGCAGAGTTTGGGTTCCCATCTCCACCACTTACTTTCAGCAATGCTTTGGGTGAGTTACCTCTCTGGGTCTCAGTTTTGTAACCAGTAATAATAGTATCCACATCATAGGATTGTTGTATGATTGTAATAAGATAATGTTCATAAACTACTTAGCAATGGGCCTGGTTCATAAAAACACACTCAATAAAATCTTCACTCAACAAATGCCCATTGATGAGACATGTATTAGTATTTCACCCAAGGAGTGATTCTTTAAATTTTTTAAAAATACTTTTATTGATTTCAGAGAGAGGAAGGGAGAGGGAGAGAGAGATAGAAACATCAGTAATGAGAGAGTCATTGATGGGCTGCCTCCTGCACACCCCTGCTGGGGATCGAGCCCGGAGCCCAGGCCAGGCATGTGCCCTGACTGGGAATCAAACCTCGATCTCCTGGATCATAAGTTGATGCTCACTCTCTGAGCCATGCCGATGGGCTGATTCTCTAGATGACACTATGTGATTAATCTTTATTCAGAAAAATTTTTTGAAAAGTTACATTTTTCCACATATTTTTCTAGCAACCCCTAAAGAAAATAGTTTCTTTATGTTTTGGGGGGAATGGTCATCAGTTTACAAAATACTATTGAGGTTGCAAAATACTGTTATTGAGAGATAATTTGTTAACATAACAGTTAAGATAAGGAAAAGAGTCAATGTCATTTTTCCAGAATATACTCTTCGTTAGAGATGATGCTTTGCTTTACCGCTTAATATTCTTGAAAGATGCCAAATCAAAGCTTCCCTTATTAAACTCATTAAAGTTTTTTCTTTGACCCATTTTAGGATAGGCCTCTGTAGTGTGATGCTCATCTATCTTTTTGTTGTCTGTAAGGAGACTGCACTCTCTATTTAACTCATGTCACCCCTCTGAGGAGCCATTTTTATACCCAATTATCATCTAAGCACTCCCCTCATCAGATTAAAGTTCTCAGTCTTGACTTTAGAAAACCAGGTTTTAATTTTTTTTACCTTAAACTTCTGTTATCTTGCTAGTTATCACTGATCAATCAGTTACTAACCAGTAGGAACAGCCAGTGTTTTCCTTTCTATTTCCACATGAATGTCCAGAGTGTTTGTCCATAGTCCTTCATGCATTGTGCCCTGCAATTTTCTGCTTCTGTAAATAGCATTTTTCAGCTCTTGGTACATAAACTAAGTCCATCATTGTATTTGGTACAACATTTTCTGTGCATGGGTGGGTACGAAGTCTTTTGCTTCTTAAACTTAACTAAAGAGACCTGTGTATCCTGGTAACTTGGCCACCACCTATGTTGATTCTATAGTACCGATAAGCACTCTTGAGCTTCTCAGAATACTCAGATATGGACTGAGCTTTGTCTCCAGCCCTCAAGGGCTATGATGGTACAGAGTTACACTTCCACCTGCAGACATTTGCCCTAAGTCACCCAGAAGATCCTTCATCGTGAGTGACAAAGGAACCCTCATCATGCATTTATATCTTGCTTCTCTATTGAACATGTTACAGAAAAGATGCAAATGCATTCAACTCACAGTGCAAACACATTTTTGAGATGCCTACACAGAGAACATTCATTATTTCTAAACTAGGTTTGAAGAATATAACATACATATAATTTATTCTTCATCCAAAATTAAGTCTATCTGGAGTTCACTTTTTCTTTGAAAGAAATGCAACCCATAAAAAAAAAAAGATTTGATTGAAGTATAATACATAAGTTAGATTAATACAATAAAAGCACCGGCATTTACTAGTGCCTAGGTTGTGACAAACAGTGTTCTAGATCTTTTAAATACTTTGTGTAATGTTATGTTTGAAACAAACATGAAGAAATATTGTTTTCCCCCTTTTTAAAGACAGAGCTGTGGTAGATAAATTGTGGTCTTAATTTTTCATGCCTTTCTATATCCATGCCCTGAGCAATGTAACTAGAGTTTTCCCTACTGCTTCACTATGGGCTGTCTTTGTGACTTGCTTTGACCACGAGGATGTGGTAGAAATAGACAACATGCAAGTTCCTAATCTTGCTCAAGAGGCCTTGGCTACTTTTACTTTCTGTCTTTGAACCCTGCTCAGGCGCCATGGCAACAAGTCCAGGCTAGCGTAGTGGATGACAATAGATCCAGGTTCTAGTTCTTACCCTTGCCACAGCCAAGGACCTGCCAACCACCAGGCATATGAGTGATAACTTTCTTAGAATATACAGCCCCTGCCTCTGACCTGCTGACTATACACCCATGGTCCAGCCCTAAAAGATCAGCCAAGCCTGGCCCAGATCACCAATCAGCAGGACTCCCCTTACTGAGCAACAATATGTGCACACTGATCCAAACCACTGGGCTCTGGGCTAGATTGTTAGACAACAATAGCTATCTAATGTAGGAGCCTCTCTTCCAGTCACCCGCTGCACTGATGCTGTAAATTGAAAAAAGAAAAGAAATGATTAAATGCTTCTTGATGTACAATCCTGTGAGTATCAGAGGAATGTATCTTATCTCCATTCACAGATGAGGAAACTGAAGCTTAGCCGAGGTGCCTTGAACCAAGTTAGTGGGACATCAAGTGGCTTGATGAGCAGAACTGGAGCACAAGCCTGAAGCCTGTGCTCTTTCCCTTTTGAAATTTATCTTGCCCCCATCCTCTTCTGATGTTGATGCTTAGCAGTTGTCTTAGTCAAACCCTCCACTTTAAACAGTTCTTACAATTGGATGCTCTGGGAATCCTACAGAATATTTTAGTAGATACATACTCTTTTTTCTATCCTTTGCATTTGGATCTACCCCGGGTAGTAGAAACACACAAAACCCCAATTCCTTCCTTCAAAATCAAACCCCAAAGATTTAACGGACTTATTTCATGCACCATAGGATTCTCCAAAAATGTCAGTAACAGCACTCTTCAAGGCATGTGACCGTCATTCCAGAAAACCCTTCTCATTGCAGCTCACATCCCACCCAGACTCCTGTACCTTCCTCCCTGACTTCTGCTTCCACTCTCACCCTCTTTTGCAGCAAGCACTGGCCACACTCCCTTCCTTGTGGGTCCTCCCTTGTTCTGCTTGAGATTCATCAGGTTTGTCATCCCATTCTCTACATGGAAACAAGCCCAGATCCTTATGAGGCCCATGATTCTCCTCACTTAGCCCAAAATCTAACCCACCTTCCAAGAGAAGCTTTCCTTGTTCAAAACCAACCCTCCAAAATTCTCTACCACTTTCCATTACTTTCTTTTCTTCAGGTCATTTCTCACCGTCTGACACTGTCCAATGAACTTATTTCTTTTTTGTCTTCTGCCGCTAATAAACCCCAGCAGGGTGAGTGTTATCTACTTTGCTCACTGCTTCATCTTCATTTCTTGTGCTCAGGCTAGACACACAGAAATAAGTCAGGAAACATCTTTTGAAGGAATTGCCCAAAGCATTTTGACTTGTTTCATGGCAAGGTAAGAATTTGTCCAACATTAGTCCCTCCACAAGGTCTTTCTAATTCAGAGTCACAGTGAGATGCAGCAAAACACTTTCTGCTTTGGAGAAAGAGAGACCTGACCTGTTGGTTCCTATCTAGGAGGCTGTGGAAAGGTGCTTCTTTTTGATGAAGGTGTGTTCACCTGTAAAATATGACTAATTCCGCCTACCTTGCAAAGCAGTTGTGAGTACCAAATGAGTAACTCCCATCAGGCATGTAGCAGGATACTCAGCGTGTTACAGGCCCTCAATAGAATAAGTTTTCTTCCATCATTGTCCCTTCTCCTTCCTGTCCAAATTCAAGTCCAACAATGATCTGAACAGGACTCTATATGGGCAAATTTTTTCTCAAAGGACCATACAACTTCTGTTACCACAACTCAGGTCTGCTGTTATTATGCAAAAGCAGCCAAGTCTATACGTAAATGGGTGGATGTGGCTATTTCAATAAAACTTTATTTACAAAGACAGGCAAATGGCCCATGGGGCATGGCTTGCTGAACCTCTGTTACTGTCTTATGTCAGTTTTGTCTTTATTCTGGATTCTTGCTGCATTGGCTTGATTTTCAAATTTTGTGGAGCTCAACTGGGGCTGAGCCTTCCTGAGATTTCTGGCACGTGCCATTCCTACATAGACCCTCCTAACTGTCTCTGACTCACCATTACTGTCTCTTAAGAACACACTTCCAGGGTCTGGGCACTATGGGCAGAGAGAGACATTTGGTCTGGAAATTTTCCTGAAAACTCTCAAAAGATACTGCTCATTTAACTGGTTTTCTGAAAGCAGAAGTCTGGGAACAAGAAACATAGGGGTTAAGGCTTTTCTGCTTTTCCTAGCATCAGGGTTTTCTCTCAGGCTTTAATTCACTAGTTAGCTCTGCCCTGGTTCTGAAATCAGAGCATCACACACTGTCCTCTGGCTGTAACATTCTATCACATTTTCAATTACTTATGGCTGCAAGCAGTCCCCCAGATTTTAACAAGTGTCCTGAAAGTAAGGGCACTCTTTCATTTTTATCAATTAATTCTCCACACCCAACTGGAGATAATTCCAACAATAGCAGATATCTACCCTCCCCAGTGGATTTCCACCAGACATCCATCATGATTCAGGACTGCCAGCTATCTTTGAGCATGTGTGTTTTTTTGTTTTGTTTTTGTTTCTCTCATGGTTTGAGTTCATCGGGGTTTGGCGATCTGTTAGAGAGAGCAGAGGCAGATCTAGGTGGTGTGGGACCGAAACTTGCTCAATGTGGTGGTGGGAGGCCCTGCAAGGAGTTATGCTACTGAGCAGCCCTGGACTAAAGCTGCATGAACTCTGCAGTGCATCTTCATCATCTAGGGGTGTATCTGAAATCCACGGACGGAGGGCAGAGGCCACACCCTCCGGTGCCTCAGAGGATTGCGAGGAAGTGGAGTCAGCTAAGTACATGCACCTTCATGGGGTGAGTGGAGGGGCCCTAACATCTGTGGAAGACAAACCTTTTTTAAAGAAGGCGGCTGAGATTCCTCCCCAGGTGTCTGTGAACATGCAGGAATGGCAGGGCCCCACACTGCCACATCCAGCAATTTTTTAAAGCGCTCTGGACATACGAAATCGTTTAAACCTGAAAGTTCCCAGTTTAATACGCACCCAATAAATATGCCTGTTGGGGGTTAACTCAGACCACCGACTTAGTTTGTGGTCTCTAAAATAGTTTTTATGTTTGCAAAAAGACACTCAACACAGTTTGAAATATGAAGGAGGGAATTATATAACTGCTAGTATGTGGTTAAACGTTGGCATACGTTGAGGATCTAGCTTGTAAATATACATCAGCAACCTAAGTCTCCCACTTGTAACATTGATACGGGATGAAAAGGTCTGCTGGGTTTTTCCATTGCTTTTCAGGAAAGTTGCAGTCTCACCCAGCTGCTTATTCCCCAGTCATTCCCTCTCGCATGGTCCTTTGCACAGTGCCTGGCACATAAATGAGCAGACAATATACAGAGTTGAATTAATTAAGTAAAATATAATTTAGCCGAAGTTTACTTTATCCCTGAACTTCCTTGCTTGATCTCAAACTTAGAGGGCCTTAATCACTGAACAGCACAGCATGGCTGCATTTGATGAAGAATGTTTGATTTTGATTTCTGTGCGGATTGTGAATAAATGTGTCTATATGGGTTACAAACATCTGACTAGTAGTCATAATAATAATAATAAAAACAGTAACAATAGTCATTGCTTATTTATGGGCTATGCACTATTTTTTTAAATTTATCTTTATTGTTGAAAATATTAAGACGCCTCCCCTTTTTCCCCATTAATCCCCTCAACCCCTATTTCGAGTGCTTTACACATATCAATTCATTTCTCATAATTGGCAGTGTTTGTTATTAATAGAGAAACTAACTTTTTAAAGTTTAAGTCAGGAGCTTTTAAAAATTGTAAAATAACTGAGTAAGACCATCCCATAAACCTGAGGTCAAGTAGGGAAAAGGAAAACTTAAAGGAAGGACTATTAACTTTCACGTTAAACATACTCGGTGAGATGTACTGGTTACCTGCTGTGAGCCAGATGCTTGGCTAAACACCAGGCTACACGCTCTGGGTGGCTAGTGAGTAAAGGAGGTGAACAGATGAGAGGTAATCCTCAGTTTCCAAGACCATTCCAATCTCCTATCCCTGTGAACAGAGGGAGATTTAGGGAGCTGGTGGGTCTCTTAAGGTTTGCCAGCTGAGTAGGTCACATGGTCCCTCTAACCAGCTTCCTAGGGCACTTCTCCAGATTTCCATGTATGTGCAGATGTGTGTATTGGTTGTTAGAACATTTCAGAGATCTGCCAGGTTTTCAGGGTCTTAGCTCTGTCATCGCTCCCCTGGAGCAAGTTTCTCAACAACGCTGGCATACAGTGACAATAGCTACACCTGTTTTCCTGTGTCCCCTGCTGAAATTCTTAGTTTTTACCTATGGAACTTTTTTTATAGCTTCAATAAAATTGGATAGAAACGTCTTTATCTCTGAGAAAACTGAACAAGCACTGGTACCACCAACTGAGCCGTTAGCTTATAAACCCTTTTTGTGCTAAATCTTTTCATCTGGTTCCCTGCAGGATATATCTTAGCATCCGGAGAAGATTAAACAAAGATGTCAACTTAAATAATGATGCTCTGATTGGCCAGAGCTAAATGGTCCAGAGAAATAGCACATGCCGTTTACTTCCCAGGGAGCCCATGGGTTCATAATATGAGATCTGTTGCAGGGTGTGCACCTCAAATTAACAACCATGGTTAAGAGTAATGTGGCAGAAGAACCTATTTGGTTAATCAGAAAATGATCAGATTTAGAATGGTCTTTCTTATCCTTAAAATGATGGAGTTGGACTAGGGAATGAGTAAGACCTCTTCCAGTGTAATGCAAATATCACATGCCCACATTCAAGCTGCGCCTTGCCTTATGTAATCGAATAGTGCCATTGCTTCTTATTGCAACTTTAAATAATTGTGTTGCACATGTGAATGCAATATTAAAAATTGGTGGGTATTAGTAAAATGATAGAAACTGTAATGTTGGTAGGACCTTTAGAATCAATATCTGTATCTATTTAGGCATGTTTGGAGTTTTGGATATAATATTTTCTTAAAATCGGGTGTTACCACAAACGATCTAGGTTTCAGATGAAGGGAATTGATCCATTTTAGAACTGTTTTTATGCAAATTCATCTCTGGTGCCCTATATGTTCCAGGGTTGTGTGTTAAATGTCTCTCCGTTTGTTAATTATGCCTTTCCACTTTTTTTTCCTTTCAGTGTTGATATAACCCATTTCCCCTCATGAGTGTACAGTATGATTTTGGACTTTGATACTGGAATTTTGCAGCCAAAATTGACAATGTGGAGTCATAAAATGGCATAGAATAAAAATCTCTTAAAGATAACCTATTACAGCTTTGAAATTTTTCAAATGATAAAGATGAAGTTCAGAAAGAGTACATGGTTTTGCTTAAGGCAATGCTTTCCAAACATTTTCACAGAAATGCACAGATGGAAGATAATGACTTGCTTATGACAAGCTGGTGTAACATTTTGAGGCTGTCAGTGGCTATAGCTGACCAGTCCAGGGACTTGAGGGACTGTGGATATTTCCTGGTTTTCCTGAAGGCTGAACAATTAAGATCTAAGCATATTTTTCACTCATTTATGATATGTTCCCTAATACACCATTTGCAAAGCTCTAGGCTAAACTCAACTAGTATCAGAGCCCAGTCTGCATTGACTTCAGGTAAAATGGTATTTATTGCCTCATTATAGAAAAAGTTGAGGCTTGATGTTGTGGATCAAGCTTCATGTCAAATATCTTCATTCCTTAGCTCAAATTGGCTCTTATCTACTGTATATTATTGGCTCCACTGTCAGGAGGTTGATAATCTCATGATGGCAAGATGATTTCAGCAGTTCCAGACTCTTCAGACTCTTAGGCTAAAATCCTATAACAATGAGAAGTGCCTATGCAGGATTCCTATAGAAATTCTTCAGACATCTCATTGGTTCTGAATGGAACACAAACCCAACACTAAACCAATCAGTGTGCTCAGGAGAATGTAATTCACTGGTTGCCTTAACCTAAGGTTGTGTAATTTACCTTTGTGTCAGTGTGAGCCTAAATTTAATAGGAAAAAGGCAACTCCCCAAAATAAAATTACAAACAATTACCAAAAAAATGGAGAATGGATGGCTGGTAAAAATAGCAGATGTCCTCTGTGTTCTAAAACCTAGGTTTTCTGATTTTTATATCACTGTGATTTTTTTGTTACATTATATTCAGGAGAGATGTAAAAAACAAACAAACTTTAAAGTGACTAAATGGAAATCTAACTGAAAAATGCAATATTTGAAATCACAAATTGTTAGATGGGATTAATAGCACGTTGGACACAACATATTCTTTGATCAATGAGCTTGAGGAAAGGTAAATAGAAATCTAATTGAAGCCCAGATTGATTGAAAAAACTGAACAAAACCTCAATAACCTGTGGGATAACTTCAGGTTGCCTAACATATGTCAATTTGGAGTCCCAAATGGGGAGGAGAGCTAAAAATAGAGACAGAAAGTATATTACAATAAATAATGACAAATATGTCTGAAAATGATGACCACAATAACTTCTAGATCAAAGAAGTTGACTGAACCACAGGCAGGATAATACAAAGAAAACCATATCTAGGTACATCATGGTCACATTCCTGAAAACCAAAGAAAATGAGACTTATTTAAAGTAAAGAGAAGAAAGATAGAAAAAAAGAAAAAACTGATAAGCAATGTCTTACTTCTTGTGGGAAACAATGAATTATTCTTAAAATGCTGAATTGGCAAAGAGAAAAAGATAAGAAAACCCATATCCAGGGAAAATATCTGTGATGGTTCATTTTATGTGTCAACTTGACTGGGGTTAAGGGATGCCCAGAAAGTTGGTAGTACATTTCTGGCTGTATCTGTGAGGTTGTTTCTAGAAGACATTAGCATTTGATTTGGTGGACTGAGCAAAGAAGATTGCCTTCACCGAGTGGATTGGCCTTTTACAATCCAAAAAGGGCCCGAATAGAACAAAACAGTGGAGGGAAGGAGAACTGATTCTCTTCTTGAGCTGAGCTATCCACCTTCCCCTGCCCTCAAATGTTGGTGCTTCTGGTTCTCGGGCCTTTGGTCTTGAACTAGAACTTAGAACATTGGCTTCCCTAGTTCTCAGGTCTTCAGATTTGGGCTGGAATTACACCCCTGGCTTTCTCAGGCCTTCAGGTTGTAGATGGCAGATTATGGGACTTCTCAGCCTCCGTAATCATATGAGCCAATTTCTCATAATGTATTCTGTTTCTCTGGAAAACCCTGACTACTGACTAATACAGTATCCTTCCAAATAAAGATGGATTAAAGACATTCTCAAATATAAAAGCTGAGAGAATTAACCTCAACAAACAAGCACTAGAGAAGACGACAAGAAAATTCTATAAGTATAAAGAGAGTGATACCTAATGGAAATTTGGATCTTTGGAAAGGAGTGAAGAAGACTAGAGGACTAGAAATGTAATATGTGGGTGAACAGGAATCACTGTTTTCTTAAATTCTTTGAATTACAATTGACTAGTCAAAGCAAAAATAATAGCAATGTATTTGGGGGCTTATAACATATGAGGAGTACAAATTATAGTGATAGTAAATGGAATTATTTACTTGTACATTTCTTAAATTAAAAGTGCCTTTTGAAGTAACATAAAAAAATAAAACACGTAGTAATAAATTGAACAAAACATGTATATGATTTTTATCTTTCTTCTATCTCTTGGCCAGAAATTAGTTACATTTTTCTTTTTGGCCAAGTGCTCAGCTAAATATTCTTCAGAAAAGGGCGAGTAGATATTGATGGAACAGCAAATTTAAAATTAGATATCCATAAAGAATCAAAGCTACAGAGAGAAAAATAAAAACTCAGAAGATTCCTTTTCCTTTATGCAATTTCTTTCCAAGAGTTATATGATTGGTAATGACTCTTATTAAGGAGCCAGTGGATATAACTTTTTTTTTTCCTACTTTGGCAGAAAACATACTTAGAAGTAGCTAAAAGTGGATTTATTTTATGATATTATTTAACTGTAGAAATAACTTGTGTTAATAAGTAAGCATTCATGTGAAAACTGAACATTCACCAATATAAAAATAAATAAAAGTAATTGGCAGACTGGGGGGAAAAAAACACTTTAAAACCCTCGTATGGTGACACTCAGGAAGTTGGGAGTAAGTCTAGTTCATTTAAGAATGCATCAGAAAATGCACTTGATCATGAGCGAGAGAAACCAATTAGGGAAGCTTAAGAAAAAGAAAGGTGGAGAGATCAAAAGGAAAGTACAGAGTAGAAGGTGGAAGATTATGATGGTGGAGAGGTTGACTTGGGTGAGACTGTGAGCAGTAGGGAGTCCTAAGGTGAACGCATGTTATGTTATTAATTCCTCACTAATGGTATACTGAAGAATGTAGCCAGAGTTGATGCAGTTCAGCAAAGGGCTATGAAAAGTGTGAATAGCCCGGCTGGTGTGGCTCAGCGGTTGAGCATCGACTTATGATCCAAGAGATCGGGGTTCGATTCCTCATCAGGGCACATACCCTGGTTGTGGGCTCGATCCCCAGTGGGGGGCATGCAGGAGGCAGCCGATCAATGACTCATCACTGATTCTTCTCTCTCTCTCCCTTCCTCTCTCTGAAATAAATAAAGATTTTTATTTATTTATTTTTTAAATGTGAATAACCAGGAAGAATTTTAATTCTTTCAAAGCAGGCAAAAGGGAGTAATGGCTTATGTACTATGAAAAGTGTGCTGGGCTAGAAGTCAAGAAAATTAAGTTATTCTCCCAAATGCGTGACCTTAAATCATTTATTTTTTAAGGATTCAGTGTCACTGTGAGGGTATCGTTATCTTTTTCACAGAGATAGTGTAGGAATATAATGAAAATACATGAAAAAAAATACTAAATGCCATTCAAATAACCAATACTTGAGTAATCTGAATCAGTGCTATGATATCATTATAATAAAGCAAATAGTAGATAATTACACTAAAGTACTGTGTTGGGCTGTAATGAAACTTAAATATTTTAATTGTGGTACTTGTGAGACAAAGAGTCATTATAGGGCCACTGTTTGGTTCAGGTGGCAGCAGTGCAAAAATGTCCAAAGCACACTGGCCATCATGTGGTTCAGTTCCAAGACATCCAGTCCTTTCAGTGACTCAACCTGGGTACCCAGTCCTGTAACAGACCCTCTAAGGACTCCCTCAAAATGTCCCCTGGCAACTGGGATTGAAGGCCCTTTAAGTCCCGTGTGTGCATTAAATTCATGTGGAAAACCTGCCATGGAGAGCAAATTATATGGATTAGCTATTACTAGTCTCTTTTTATTGCTGGAAGTGAGATGTTCAAAATGGATGAATGAACTTCATTGTCCAGAGGACAAAGCCTTCTTTTTCTCCTCCCAATTATTGGAAGTAATAGATGTAAACTGGGAGTGAGGACACAGAGAATCCATTCCCTACCTACCCACCTGCGCTCCACCACCACCACCAAAAACGGGAAACAATCATGGGAAATGGAAGATAACTGACTTTTTTCACATTTAATTATAACTCTTTCCTGGGACTTTTGAGAGTGAAAGAGGGAAGAGTAGATTCCAGACAGGTACCAGAGGAAATAAATATTGTTATAGAGGCAAGTGCATCAATTCCAACCTCCCATATTCTAAGGTGAGGGTTTTATACGGTTATGATTTTGGGAATAGAAGTGGTGGCCTTGAAGTGGACAAGTTTTATTTCTCTGATCACCCTGCCCCCTTTCTCCCCAATTGACCACAAGTCCTTTTGGACCCAGCGCTCCACAATTTCTCAGAAGACCTTCCAAAATCGAATATTCTGCTCTGGGAAGAGATTTGCTGATGTTCCACGATGCTCTAGAGTCTGTGTTCTTATGCTATTGGGGGTTCACACTCTACACTCTTGAGAATCTAGTGGAAGCTACAGAACAAAGTTTGTAAAATGTTTGGTTGGAGGATGAGGTTAGATGTTCTTTGACCTACCCAGGATAATTAAATGAAATTGAATTTATTGTCAACATTGAAACCTTGGGAGGTTTCCTGCAAATATTCAGATTTCTGGTTTTCCTTGGAAAAAGAGAGTTGGTCCCACTGGAATAGTGCTGGACATGGCAGCAGCTGGCTAGGTGCCTGGGTGACAGGTTTCCATAAGGCATGTGTTCCTCATTTCAGATGTTGCTCACCACTCTCTATTTTAAAATAGCAACTTTATTCACATACATGTATCCCTTGTTAACTTATGCTGGCCTCTGTAGATAGTCTAGTACATGATCTCTTGCTTATAACTCCATCCACAGGAAATAATAATAACGATGATGATATTCACACTTATAAAGTATTCAGCATTTGCCAGATGTTGTTCTAAACATTTTTCACATTTAATTTCACCTAAACCTCACGACACCCCCATGAATAAGTACTGTTTATATTCACACATTATAGCAGAGGAAACTGAGGCACAGAGAAGTTAAGGTCACAGTGCTAGGATGTGGGAGAGTACAGATTCAGGTGCAGGCATGTGGACTCCAGAGGTGTGGCTTTAAACTATCCTGAATGACCTCTCAAGCATATATCCATGGACTGTGCCCAAATTTCAGACTACATTGATGAAATCACCTCTTCAAGGTACCCCACAAAGATCTCTTTGACACCGGGTAAAAACCCTCTTAGGGAATGTTTTGGAAACCCTCACTTCATCAGGAAATAGATATTCATGGAAATAAAAATTGAGCTGTTTCATCATCCTCTTGTGTAATTAAATTAGACATGAAAACAGAAATTCTTTGGTATTTCTGTGACCCAGCAAATGATGGCTGCATAAGTATTGCTCAAAAAGCATGAAGCCCAGTGAGTTAACACTGCCGAGTCCCAGACGCACAGCTTTGTATGTTGTGAACCCCTGTGGGGTGCGATCCATGTGGATGGATACAGGGCCTTCTCCCCATCCCAGGAGGTCACCTCAATCGGGAAGTGCAGGAAGGAGCAGAAGGTTCATTGCTTATGTATCAAGATTACTGTGTCAAGCTCTCCCGGGCACAGTTGTTTCACAGCCTATGTCAGCAAGGCTATATAGAGGAGGAGGGCCAGCTTTGTGGACACACAACCTGTTCAGTCCCACCCAGCCCCACACTAAGAAAAGGTCCTCTGCTTGGTTTAATGCTCTGCTGTTGCCATGTGAAACTTTTTTTAACAAAGGACCCCCATTTTTATTTTGCATTGGTCTCACAAATTATGTAGGCAGTCCTGATCGAGAGGCAGCATGTCTCAGGGCAGAACTCCACAGGGTCAGGGAGCTTTATCTGTTCTGTTTACTGGATCTTACAATACCCAGAACAGTGCACCCCACACTGTAAGCACTCAGTAAGTATCTCTTAAAGAATGTGAAGAATACAGGCCGTAGATCAGCAGATTTTTATTTTATTATTATTTTTATTTTATTTATTTTATTTTTGGTAAAGTGGAAGCAGCCATGACAATAGAGGAAGGAGTGAGCATGGCTGTGTTCCAATAAAACTTCATCTACATAGATGTGCAGTGGGCTGGATTTGGCCTACAGGCTGTAGTGTGCTGATCCTTGCTCTAGTCAGAAGGTTCAGATTCCAACCCTGACTACCCCATTTACCCTGTGGCTTTGGGCAAGTTGCTTACCCTTCCTGAGCTTCAGTTTATTTTTCTGTAAAACAGGGATAATAGAAGTACTCTCCTCATGGGTGGTTGTGAGAATTAAATGAGATCATGAATCAAAGACGCTTAGCAGAGCTCAACACATGGTCACCCCTTGCACTACTGTAGGTATTACTTTCATGCTCCTTACTATGAACTGCTTGACTTGAGCTCCATGCATCCTGCAGACGGTAAACACATAGGAGACAATTGCATCAAATCCTTCGCTGAATCCGGCTTGAGAGAAGAGCAACTATTCTGTTAACTGTCCCAAGTAAACAACCTTTCTCCACCCTCCTTTGCAAATCTTCACTGTAAGGAAGTAGTGATCTTGGCCTTCATAGAGGATCCCTGTTCACTGGAACTAGTCAGCCAGGAGGCAAAAGGCCCAGTTTATTCTGTTCAAGGACCTACCGACTTTCAACCTCAGTTTCTCATCTGTAAAATAAAGAGGCTGCACTAAAATAATATCCAAGGCCCTTTTAATTTACTTAGTTATTTTTATTTATTTTTTGTTATCCTTACCCAAGGATATGTTTATTGATTTTAGAGAGAGAGGAAGGGAGAGAGAGGGAGAAACACTGATGTGAGAGAGAATCATGGATCGATTACCTCCTGTACCCACCTTGACCGGAAATTGAGCCCACAACCTTTTGATTCACTGGACCACGCTCCAACCAACTGAGCCACCTGGCCAGGAACAAGGCCCTTTTTAAACCAGAGAGATTCCATGGTGTAGATATTAAGCGCTTAGACTCTGGATCTACATTTGGGTTTAAATCCTGCCTCCACTAGTCTCTAGCTTGTGCTGTTCAATAGAGTCTCAGAGAAGTCACTGCCTCTCCAGCAACGAGAGTAAATGATCTGCCCACTTCCTGCTGGGTTGATAATTCTTCGTGCATAAAATCAGGGATAACTCATTGCCTTGACAATCCAAACATGACTTTGAATTAAAGCTGATGTGTTTAAAAACAGGCTGCTCAGAAATGTTCCCATTTTAATTATATGCTTTGGCAACACAGTTTATTTGCTCCAATATTTTCAGATAAGAAAACAAACCAAAAATGGCCTAAAAACAATCGCTCTGTTCATTCAAGGTGTGTAAGTCATATTCCCTTTTTATATAAAGGATGGTAGAGAGAAATTGGCTGGGAGAAACTTCTAATAGTAATAGCTTGCTTTCTCCCTTGAAGACAATGTTGATGAGAACTATGTAATATTCTTATAATTAACACAGGTTCTATCTGGATTCCACAAGACACACTGACCAGCAATAAAATGCCCCCCCGCCCCCCGCTGGATTACTGCAATAGCCTCCTGTTTTTGCATTTCCACTCTTGCTCCCGGCAGTGTATTTCTCCACGGAGCTGCACAAATCACCTTCTAAAACTAGAAATTAGACCGCGCCACTCCCCTGCTAAGTGCTCCATTAGCACTTAGATGAAATGCGCATCTCTCACCAGGTCGTCGGGCTAACGCTGATGTTCCTGCCTGAGCCCCGTCCCTCACTCATGGTGCCCCTTCTCTGTTCCTCCAGCACGTGGTGCTTATCCCCATGCAGAGCCCTGCCCAGCGATGTCCTCCATCTACATACTTCCCTGGGGATTTGCGTGCTTCGTCCTTGTTATTTTTCAGGGATCGGCTCAAACATCAGGTGACACTTAACTGCTCTGGGAAATTCTCTATTTTATTCATTAGTTTATGGTTCTCCCTGCTAGAAGGAAATCACTATGAAACAGGAGATTGTCATGTCCAGTCCAGTCCCTAGAACACAGCTCGATGCATGTTAGGTGAATAAATAAATAGATGAATAGGAATGATTTCTGCTTGTAGTTTGTCTGAAAGCAGATATTTAATTAAGCAGAACACCTTATGATTTCAGCATCAGGGAAAGTGCTGGGTGGTGATTAGAGGGCCTCTGTGGCTTTCTGCTGTTATGCTCTGGTAAGAAAGTCACAGAGATTTTATAGTGAGGTGACCACCCTTGAGGCAATATGATGGCTATTTTAGCTGTGAAACGATAGACTTCCCAGCCACAGGTGTGCAAACACACACTCACACACACACTCTATATATATGGTGTCCCCCAAAAATGTATACACACTTTAACAGCTGATAGCTCAATTTTGAAAATGAAATGTATTTTAATAAACACTGCATTTATAATTATTCAAAATGTGTATATACATTTTTGGGGGGACACCATATCTAGATAGATAGATATAGATATAGATATAGATATAGATGATATAGATGATAGATGATATAGATATAGATGATCTAGATCTAGATATAGATATAGATCTAGATCTAGATCTAGATAGATACAGGCATAAGCACAGGCGCAGACACAGACACAAACATAGACATAGATACCATTAAGTCTCTAAAGGAAAGTGCTCAGGTTACATTAACTGAGCACCTATTATATCCCAAGGCATATCCTAGGTCCTGAAAATGAGAAGACGAACAAACCTGGCACTGTCCTTGAGGAATTCATCAGTTAGTAAATGATAGCGATAGTTCAATAAATAAGTTGCAATTTGATAAATTTTCTAGAGGCCCTAAGGTAGAGTGATGAAGTTTCTCAGGGGTATTTGAGAAGCCTTGACTAGGTAGCTAGGTCTCCAGAGGTGAGTAGAACTTGCCAGGCAGGAAAGAGGAGAATGCCACTTTAGAGAGAGGGATCTGCTGAAGCGGAGGCTCAGCCATGCTAAAGTGAGGTACACATGGAATTAACTCTCCCTCCCTTTCTGAGTAAGGCAAATTGCCCCCTAATGAACCCTCAAATTGTTTCTTTTCTTGAAGCCCTAATGAGGGAGATGTTTTAGGTATGGGAAAGTTAGATGACGGGCCTTATAAGGACTACTATGGGGGCCCTCTTACCAGCAAGGATGTGTTTCTAAAGGACCATATTCCACCCCTTTCTTTTTTTTACACCATTGTTTGCACGTGGGTATTATATCCCCAAACCCAACCATAAAGGCATTCTCTGGGGATAACTTGATCTCTCAACATCAAAAGAGTCTTTTTGATAAAGAGCAACCTATTTTAAGTAGCAGAGGAATATCTCTGAATGGCCATTAACGTCTGCTTAGCCCATGCCGAACAATTTAGAAAGATCAGTACCTCACAAGGATCAAGGCAGCTAGAGAGTAAAGCTGTTTTTGCTCTACTTTAGCTTCTGCTCCTTTCTCTTTCTCCCAGAAACACACCATAAGAATTGAGACATGAGTATAGTTTGCTCACATCTATTATATGAACTTATTATTCTATTCAACGGATCTTGGTAGACAGCAAGCAAATAGCAAGCACATTTATTCCTAACTCATAATTAACTAAGGACATGAGTGCTTTTGCAAAATAGCTCCTATTAGAATAAATCGGACTTTCAGGTCCTCATACGTCCACCAGTAGCCATTGCATAAATCCCACCATGAGTTTGTGAACTTTTATTTAACCTTCACTCATTGGCCTGCAGAAGAGATCCCCATACTGAATGATTAATGTCTGGGAAAATGGTCATTCTCTGTTACCCTTTGTTTTCCCAATTCCCATAAGAAATTGCAGTGGGTATTTTTCAGTCACCTTCCTTTTAGTCTTTCACACTTAATGAGTTTCCATTGACTGAGCACCCACGCACTGGGTGCTGTGCTAAGCATTTTATTTCATCTTTACACTCCAACCCTACAAGTAAGGTAGTATCTGCATCATACCTTTTCCTAGTGGAGGCCTAGGGAAATACAACAGTTCACATCCGGTGAGTGACGTAGTCCCCGATTCCAAATTCCATTATTTCACCATTATAGTGTTTCCTTGCCAGCTTCCTTCTCCAGGGTTAAACCTTATTATTTGTCTTTTTTCTGTCTTTTCACTGTTCTGTTTCTGCACTTGCTCTCTTTCTTCTCACTCCATTCCTATCACGTCTTCTAGGGTCATTTGGGAGTTGGACAGAAACATGCTTAAACCTAGAGTGTAGAGTGAAATGGGTGATCAGGTTGAGAGAGTAGCCTTCATGCCAAAATGCAAAACCCCAAATGACTAGAATCTAAGTGGGTAATATTACTGGGGGGTGGGGGAGGGGGGGAAGCAGATCAAATATAAAAGCTCCAGAGAACAACTGGAGGGTACACATCCTTCTTAAAATGGAAGGTGCTATTCAGTCCTGGACAGATGGGCCCACTGTGGCTAAATCCTCTGATTCTCCAAAGAAAGCCAAAATCCAGATTCTTATGAGAAAGTTCCAATTTTTTAAATGGCGGCCACTAATTTAAATCTTCTAAAACAAAGTGTAAAACAAAGGTTCCATCAGGCCCCTAGTCCACACTTTGAGTTTGAACTGTAGGCCTAGGGATGTTTGCCACAGTCCATCCTTTCCTTCTGATTAATTTCAAGAAACGTGTGCTGTAAATTCTGAGTGCATCGTTGGCACCCCAATAGCTTGTGAAGAATCTGAAGGAAAGGAAGGTGGCCAAGGCTGGCTGGGGGAGGTGGTGGTCGTGGACATGCATCCAAGGCTGAAGGAGCAGAAGGGAAAGGATACTGAAATGTGGTGACCCACGGTGAGTATGGAAAACCCCAGTGGTTTTGTGAAACTACTTTACAAGGCTCACTTAAGGTACGCATGAAATGCGTGCTTCCCGCAGTGTGTCCCAAATGAACGCACCGGCTGTGTCCATTGGCTGTGTGGCGCCAGGCGGAGCAGTCCAAGCTGACCATGTCCGAGGTCTGTCTGTGGTCACAGCCTTTCAGACACTTGTTTGGAGACTCTGTTCTGTATCTTTTCTGCTAGTGCATTTGGCCAGCAAGCTGACACTGGTAATTGGAATTCTAAAGCCCACATTGGTGGCTTGATAAATTTTGCAATTTTAAAATGTTACTTAATTTGTGCAATAGAGGTCTTAAAAATACTCAAGCCACAGGGAGGAGCCATCTGCCTCACATGATGGTTACAGAGGGGAGATCATGGAGAAAGTCTGAGGGCAGGAAGCCTGTGGGGGAGTTGTCTGGGGAAGTACCCCGTAACACTGTTCCTTCACGGTTTTACCTGGGGAAGGTTCTGGCGAGCAATTTTGATTTCCAACAGTCACAAAGGCCCCTTGAGATGCTCTGTATGTTCATCTCATTTGGCTGATGAACAGCTGAGACTCAGAGACTGAGTTGCCATGAGAAAGGCCCAAATCTGGTTGTCTGCCTTTCTAGGGCTGTGGTCAAGTGTATGCTCGGGCTATAAATACCATAGGCATTGGAGCCTCAGAGACTAAAATTCAGACTCTACCAGTCACTAGGTGAGTGACTTGAAGTTAAGAGTACAGTGCGCTGTTCTATAAGCTAAGGGTTGCTATGAAGACTTAGTTTGTGAGCACATGAAGAGCGCTTAGCATCAGGCGAGAGTTAAAACATATTAAGCCCGCTCCTTTGGGCTCAGTTTTGTCTCCTGTGAAATAAAGGTGGGTGAAATGAGAAAATGTATTGAAAGCAGCTTGCCTTACTTAAGCCTGCCATTAAGTTAGTAGTCAGTGAATGCTTAATTATTAGTTAACTTAATAAGCTTGTTTATTTTTATTGGATCTGCATGCATCTTTCTCAGTGAGGATATGTATTTAGTGGTTGTTGGAGAGGCAAATATTCAAATTTAACTTTCAAATCCCTGGTACACTCCTTAGCAGGCACTTTTTCCTTTTCTGGGTGAATGGGCAGGTGGACCTTTGTGAATTCTTTCCCAAGGACTAGGGCCACGTTCAAGTTTCTCTTATGCTCTAAAGGATGTCAGAAACGATACAGCCTAGCTCCCTCTCTACTAGCATCTAATATTCTAAATATCTTTAGGCATATTTTGAATGGAAATCTTTTCAGTTCAGACTTTTGACCTGACTTGACTTTAAGGGTAAAACTTTGAAGAAAATATCTATTTATATCTATTTATGTAATTTACTTATTTAAAAACCAGGTAGAATGCTTACCATGGGCTGAGCTGTTTTTCTAAGAGTTTTACAGATCATAACACATAACAATCCTATGAGATAGCTATTATTATTACTCACATTTTACCCATTAGCATCAGTGGCAAAGAAAGGTTTAAGTAACTTTATTTTTCTGTCGTTGAGGAAAGCAATTTCATGACGTTGAGCAAAATTGTAGGTGAGGTCAAGGTTCCCACATCTAGAGGTATTTGGTGCAAAGAGAAAGGGACACCACTGAAATTTATCCACAAGACGCAAATAAAGGCACTGGAGAGAAAGGACGTTTCAAGCACAGATGCCACCAAGTCTGGCCCTGTGCAAACTGCTCTCTGGGGGTGGGGAGGGCGAGCAGAGCTGCAGGCGATGTGGGAGACGGTCCTCTTGTTTCCTGTCCTGTTGGAGCAGCGCTTTGCTCTCGGTCTGCCTCAGCACAGAGCGTGCCAGGCCGCCTCCCTCCCTCCCTCTCTCTCCAAGCTGCCTGACCTGGCTTCTTTTTCGTGTTCTAGAGATGGCCCTGCCGAGAAGGTGCAAGTGTTTTGATGGCATTATCTCCTTGATCTCCCTAAGCGCTCTGGGAGGCCAGGCGGGCTGGTGGGGTTGTCAGGAAGGGTAGGAGGCCATCTGATGCTTCTTCGGTACCACTCAGGGGACAGTGGTCAGTGCTGGGCATGGGGCGGGGTCTTCATTCTGACTTCAGAGAAGCCTTGTGATCTTCTGAGCCCCAGAGTGACTCTGTCTCCACAACAATGAAGTAAAAAATATTTTAAAAAGGAGAAAAAAAGCCCTGCTATTCCTCACCATGATGAAATGACCAAATGGATGTGTGACAGGTATAATAATACACTAGAAGAAAAAAACTATTCGTCCCTTGTTCAAGTAAAAAGAAAAAATCCAAAGTACGTGTTAAAGCCAATGCTATTAAAACTCACTTTCCCTGGCTAGAAATTGATGGATTCAGTATGGCCAAGTGTTACATTTCAAAAGAAAGCATTTTGTTTGAATACACCATGCTTGACAATCACCTAAATTACTGCATGAAATTATAAGAACTGGTCCTGAAAAATAAAATCATGTCATGGAACGTGCAGTCTCTCAGGGTAAGTAGGGGTTGCTGGAAATTGCTTTCTGCAAGACGGCCCAGGTGACATCAGGAGGTATTGTTTGTGTGCGACCAGAGTTGTACCCAGAAATTACATGCAACAAACAAATCTCTGTGAATTAGCAATGCTTGAGCACTGCTATTACTCACCCTTGAGAATCTCATATAGGGAAAACAGTGTGCTACGTACGTATCTATTTAATTTTTCCCCCAAACAAAATGATTTCTATTTTATATTTTTAACTCAGCAAACACATTCAGCTCTGAATTTTTGGTATAAATTCAATATAACCCAGAAAAAATATATTTATTTATGACAATCTAAACAGAAACTGTGGAGTTGATCACATTTGAAGTTGCTGAATGTACTTGAACCTACAACTGTTGAATTACATTTGCTATTTAAACTTGGATAACCACTTTTTTACAGAGGTAATTAAGCAAATATTCTAAAATAAATTGTAACCTATATTTAAATGTAACTCTGAGCTATTTTTCATCCACCAAACAGGCCCTTTGCCTTTGGCGTTGCCAGGTGGCCTCTCTGGTATCTCAGGAGGCCATTTATTTGATCTGGAAAAGCAGTTGGTAGTTTTCTATACAGGGTGGGAATATTTGTTGATAATGTCCTCTGGTGCTTTTGTCTGTTGTTTCAGGGAAGCTCATTGTAACTATTACTGTCCATTTGGAATTTGTGGCATCTTTTAGTAAAAAAAAAAAAAAAAAAAAAGGTCGAAATTGTTTCTTTGTGGAAAACTGAAATTGAAATGCACTGATTGATACTGATTACTGGACCTTAAAAGCTCCAAGTTGAATGTGTTTTATATTTTGGAAATTAGTGATTAGTTACAACTCACTATCTTTGGCCGGCAAAAAGAAAAAGCTTGTTTCTCTCTCTCTATTAGCAAAAAAATCCAATGAGAGCAAGGATGTTCGGTCTCCCTAATGAAACCATGCTGTTACCACAAGACCTTCGTGAAATGTTGTTGATTAACTGGAATGGGTTAATGAGAAAATTGTATCCATCGGCATTCTGATGAGGAGTGGGGAGCAGAGGGTTAGGGTTGTACTTTTTGATAGCCTAGTTTTGCAGACCCAGGGAAAGAATGAAGTAGGAACTCCGTTAGTTCCTGCTGCAGACACCCTGGCTGCTTTTCAGAAGCCCCAGGAGAGAGACGCTATCATGCCTCTACATCTCTCCGATGTCTTCAGCGCTAAGTTAGAATCAAGGTTGTGTTAAAATTTAATTTTTCAAGAAAAGTAAAATAATGACTCTCATGCAGATGTAAAATGGACCCATTAATCTTTTTTATTTAACTAATTATTAATTAAGGAACCCGGGGAGATATTATAACCAGTGCAGAGGAAAATCCAAAGAACAGACACATTGATAGATCAGGGATATAGAAACATATTGGAAAATGGATGCAGAAGTGGCTTGGGGAAATGGGAATCAATTGGACCTCCATCAGACAGAATATATGTGCCTTTCTTCCCACAAGAATTATTTCCCAGTGCTCTCAGTTATCTACAACGCATAGAGCTGTAATAGCTCAAATATGATGAAATGACAGAGCCCCCATCGGATCAGAATTAGGAAGCATGTTCTCTAAATCAGGCATAGTCTCCCGTGGAAGGAAAGAGTGTGCACTACCGTTTTTTGTTCAAATCCATAATCCATTCTGCTCATGAAAATGAACCTACAGTTTAATAGAAAACCTTTCCAATACGAACAGAGGGATTTGAACTGAAAAGCCAACATGGACGCTCCCATGTTCTTCCCTGCCTGAAGCATCCTCAGAGAAATTCTACCAGAACCAGGTCTTTCCTGACACTTACCTTTCAGACTGAGCGGTGCTCGGACCACCCTTGTTGCCCATTGGAACTGCCAGGTGAGCTTTAATCCAACCCGATGCCTGGACCCGACCCCAGAGCTCCGGTGTAATTGTTCTGAGTTCACCTCCTGCGCCTTGCGTTTTTAGAGCTCCGTAGGTAATTCTAATATGTAGCCATGCTAAGAACTACTGAAATAAATAGCTGGGCGCGACACATCAACCACTTCTCCTGCGATGATCAGGCCAAGGTTGCACTACCAAAGCCCGTTGCGGGCCAGGCTGGTGACGTCAGTGCATGAAGATCCTGCTCCTCCGACTCATCCTAATTACAGTTAAGTTTCTGCTGGCTCAGGAAGGTAGGACTCAAGCAAGTTCAGTCTTGGGGCTGCCATCTCAACATCCAAGACTTCTTGCCATCTCTTCAACTGGAAACACACCCTCCCTTCCCTTTTCCTACGCCCCTCCCAATCTTTTGCATATTAACGCCTACACTTTTTTTTAGGTAAAAATATCTCTCGAACTTCAGCATGAAGGTCCTTTAATGCACCTACCCCTAGGTCCCACCACCAGATTTTCTGATCCAGTGGATGTGGGGTAAGGCCAGAGAATTTCCATTTCTAACGAGTTTTTCCGTGGTGCTGATGATGCTCATCTGGGGTCACACATTGAGACCACTGCTCTAAATCTTAGCTTGTTGTCATTTCTACTTCGATCTTTTTGATAACTGATTGGCTCTCCACTAGAGCTTCCTACACTGCGCCCCAGGAGGACAAAGATGGTCTTTTGTGCAACATAGTTTCCATAGGATTTGCATGGAATGGTGGGCACATAAATACTGAATGGTGGATAAGTTTTTCTTGTTGAGAATTCAACTGAAAATATAACTTTTTCTCAGCGCCTCACCATTTCCTTTGAGTTATTTTTTCTTAATTCTCAATATATTATTTATTATATCCTCTAGCCATCTGGGAGTCTTCTCTGTGATACCTCAGCTTGGCTTAAGAATGGGTCCCTCTCCAAGTTGCATAGTCTTTATTTGTCCTCAAAGTGTGGTTTGAGCACCAGTGGCTTCCTCCTCACCTTGAGCTTGTTAGAAATGCAGACTCTCAGGCCTGACCTGGGCCTCACTGAGTCGGAACTGCTTTTGATAAGCCCCCCAGCTGATTCCTCTGCGTCTTAAAGAGTAAGAAACACTCGTCTTTCTGTTGCCCTAAATGCATCCTCAGTCTATTCTGCCTTTGAATTAAATAAAAATGCTACTTGCGCTAGCTGCTTCCCGCTTTCTCAGGGCTTTCTCAGCCGAGCGCCTGTCACATCTCATCAATGCATTTGTGTCGCACTCTTGCTGATAACTGCTCCGCGTGGGCTCTCTCACAGATCACTGTCTGTTTCAACAGGGTCTTCGCAAGCCCAATCGGAGAGAATTAAGGAAACAGAAATCTGAATTATCGTGGCAGATGTATGGAGAAGAAAGACCTTTCGGGGAGCTTTAACTCGCACACACATTTCGTTGTGCAAATCTTGTTCTGTGGGTTGGGATATATCCCTTTATTCCTGCGGTCCATCTTCATCTTCCTTCTCAGCTGTCATCTTTTTGGTCCTTCCTCCCCCTTTCTTTCTCCCTCTCATTCATGACCATTTCCCCCCTTCCTCTCATGTTCTTAGACAATGTCGTTATTTGTACAACATTATTTTATTATGTAAATCATCTTATTTGGAGTCTCGGCTTTCATGATGCAGGCCAAGGCGCGCGGATGCCCACTTCCCACAGGAGCAGCTGAGGCTGGGATATTCTGATCGCAATCCGCAGCCTTTCCTCTGCAAATAAGAAGTTCCCCCGAACCGCCCCCTGAGCCCCTGCCGAGCCTGAGTCCTCATGAGAGAGGGCATGATTTAGGCGACTGCAGATTACACCCCCCACACCACGCGGAAAATGTTTCTCCTTTTAACCACTGCTTCTTTGGTGGGAGATATGTATAAAATTGCCTGCCCCTGTATTGTAAAACCATGGCCTTAATCTAGGAGGAAATGCTCAACCTCTACATACCTTCCAAACTTATGACTTCTATCTCAGACCCAGTTAATTGCAAAAGGTTGATTGGTTTAAGTGCCCCCTTGATGCCCTGCCAAGATAGCAGTGGCTGCTCAAAGAGGCAGGGCAGGGCACCGTCGCCTGGGCAGAAGGCTCTTCAATGCGCACACTGGACTTACTCTTTTTTAATCCTCACCTGAGGATATGTTGTGGTGGTTTTTTTAAAATTATTTTTGTGTACTTTCTATTCCTGTCTAGGCCAGTATACTTAGTATTAGCCTACACTCCATAATTATCTTCGATGAGAATTGTTGCATGATCAATGACTGATGGGACTTTACCACGCCCTTGGGATTCTGAGGTTCTTTATCTTCATGGGCTATTTTTCAAACTATGTGAAACCAAGAGTGATGCCAGATGATCACTAACTCATGTTTTTAACCTAGTAAGATACAGCTCTAGCCCTCGGGATGAGTGGCACCTAAGTCTCTTTGCCTTTTCTGGGGTGGGGGTGGTTTATTTGTCTTTCGCCTGTTGTACAGTGAGAACCACATGCACAGTGTCCTTATAGAAAAGTGCTTTGCAGATATAGTGATATTGCACACTGTTACCATTACACTCAGTGACAATTGGTTTATTACGAACGTTCAACTCCTTTCCAACTTAGTTAGGTTTTTCTTACAAGGGTTGGTTATTTTGAACTTGAAACAATAAAATCAGTGTTACTTGGTAGTTAGTTTAGTCAAAGAAAAGCTGCTTAATTCATCACCTCACTGATTGGATCATCACTGATGCTTTCTTATTACTTTAGCCCTGTGTTAATCCAGGTTCTCCAGAGAAACAGTCCCAGTTGGATTTGGAGATTCTCTCTCTCTCTCTCTTTCTCTCTCCACATACACACACACACACACACACACACACACACACACACACACACATATATCCATAGATGTCCATATATATCTTTATATATATACACACACCTATATCTATATCCATATCTATGAAATTTATGTTAAGGAATTGGTTCATGTAATTATGGAGACTGAGAAGTCCCATGATCTACCATCTGCAAGCTGGAGGCTCAGAGAAGCTGGTGGTATAGTTCCATTCTAAGTCTAAAGGCTTGAGATCCAGGGGAGCTGCTGGGGTGGGTCCCAGTCTGAACTTAGAGGTAGGAAGAGAACAGTGTCCCAGCTCCCCTAGGGAGGCCGAGAGCACGAGTCCTCCCTTCATCCGCTGTCTATTCTATTCAAGCCCTGCGTGGGTTAGAAGAGGCCCGCCTGCCTTGGGCATGCGGAGGAGGGCCATCTGCTTCACTCAGTTCCCTGATTTAAATGCTGATCTCACCCAGTGACACTCTCATAGACACACCCAGAAATAATGTTTAGTCTGGGCAACCCAGAGCCTAATCAGGTTGACACATAAAAGTAATTATCACAACCCTGGGGTTCAGTTTTAACCTATTTTCTCTCAGGAAGACTTTGTCCCTCCACACTGAGCTGGGTAAGTGACTTCTAGCATGTTAGATTTCATAGACCAGGCAATTTGCTAAGAAAACTAAAATGTATGGGCAACTATAAGGTTGGCATTGCTTTATTTTGCTAAGACCGTTCAAGACAAAATCCATTTCTAGCTACTACCTGTGTTATTTTATAAGAGATGGGTGTCTCTTGTTGGCCACAGCTGATCCAGATGGCCGTTCTGAGCCAAGCAGTAGTAGTCTGGAGTAGAGGCCCATACAGCGCCAACCTAGCTGTCCGGGCCTGCGCATATACATTAAGGAGGCATGGTTATTCCTGTATGTTTTAAATATTTTATTGCATTGTCTGTGTTCTTAGTTTTCTTTTAATAAGATACATTGGAAAGAAAGCAGATGATAGAAAATAAGGTGAAGACAGAAGAAAAAGAACAGGGAGGTGTACTATTGGCACATTTTAATTTTTCGTAGGTATCGGTTAAGAAAGATATTTTGTGGCACTTAATGGTTAAATTTTGAATCAACTTCTTACTTAAGTCACTAGGCCACTAAATAATGATGACTTTCGAAGACATTAAGAATTCTAAGTCATGTGCTGTTGCTGAGGATGTGCTTCTCACTTTGATAGCTTGTCCTTTCAATATTTGCCTTTCAATTTCCATTGGCTGGCATTTGATTTTTAAATTAATTTTACAGTAGCATTTCTGTATTATGGGGAGTTTGATTTAGGTAGCATAATAAAAATTTTCTTAGTAATGAGATACATGAAAACTTTTTTTAAGATACACTCAAGACTGTAAGTCCATGTTTAATAGAAGATGCCTTGAAGCTATTTCTGAATACAAAATCTTAATTTATTAAGCATTAGTATTGGTTCCTCAGTTTTATTTTGACTTTGCTTTGTTTTATCACAGTTAAACTAAATCTAAGCTAAAAATAAAAATTTGATAAAGCCCAAACTTTACAATTTGCTTTATTTGAGCAAATTAGTGCTTATGTAAATGAAAGCATATGTTTAATTAGTATCAGAATAGTATCATTTGAATAGTGATGTCATTGTCTTGTTAAGCTTCTTAAGAAAAAAGACTATCTTGTTTCTTCTGTTCTTTTTAAATTTATTTACTGATTATTTAATGTGTAAATTTTTAATTCGTTCATTTGTTTACCTGACCATCTTTATTAAGCACCTATTTACAACAGGTATTTACTTGGGGTTAAGAACTTAATGATGAGGAAGATTAGATTCCTGCTATCAGGTGCTCACTATCCAGCTGATATGACAACTATATCAGCAAGTTTAGAAAATATGACAAGAGCCATGATAAAGTATGGGATTGAATCTGTAATAGCATAGGGAGAACAGGGGATTCCTAGGTCTTCACTGAATGGCCAAGATACAAACTGAATGATTTCAAAGCAGATAAAAAACATCAACATAATTATCATTTAGCTCTTTGGTAGGTCACAGATTAGAAACTTCAACATTATCAAAACCTCATTGCGTTGGTCCTGGGAAAATGATGTAGGGTCCAATATAGATTATTTCTATAGTTCCATTATCTCTGAAAATTTATGATTCTAGTATCCATTTTTGTGCAAACATTAAATATTATGTAATAAATGCTTTAGTTTTTCAACATAGATAAGAAAACATTATATTACAGGTTTACTCACAACGGAGTTGATATAAGGGATGTGTTGAGTTTCATCAAATATTGGAGTTATTTGTGAAGCAAAGGTATAAAATCATATTACCTGAAAGCCTTAAATCCTAAGTATCTCTCCATTTATTCCAAATAATAAAAGTGTGGGTGTACCTGGATCAATTTTACTATGGTGGGATATGCAAATTTGGCATGACCACATAGCCTTTCCTCTTACTTCAACTATAACCCTATAACTGGAAAAAAATATCTGTTGCAAAGGATGGTCTTCCTTTTTATCTCTGCACAACTGGTTGCATGAGCAGTAAACCTTTGACCAAACCGTACTGAGAGCTAGTCAGTTAGCCCTGTTTTCGGCTCTGAGAGCTGGGACCACAGCCACCGCGAGGAAGCAGAGGGCGTGTAGTACATCCGATGAATGGGGGTGAGACCTGAAGGGAAGAGGAGGTGAGGAGTAGCTTCCTGAGACCATCACGCCTCTCCAGCGCCACTCCTGAAAGGCCCAGGTGGGCACTGTCCATGGCGCACATGCCATCTGGTGTGCGTGTCCATCTGTGTCTGTGTGTGAGAGAAAAAGAAAGCTTGAGTTGGCTTACCTTCATCGAAACCCAGAGAACTGCTGCTCTGCAATGCCAGTGGAGTTGTGGTTATGATTTTTTTCTGGCTGGGAGCCAGCTTTACCAAGCTCATGGTTATATTTGGACCGTTTCTCCTGGCTCCAAAATCAGTGGCCCCTGCCCTTCCCTATAAAACCTCACCGTGGGCTGGGAGTCAGAGGGGAGACTGGTGATCACAAAGGAACCTCTCCAGTACGAATGTCTTCCAAGACCTGGGACATATTTCTATAAGTATAGGCATGTTTGCTTTGTTAAAATAAAAGCTAAATTATTGATTAATTAGAAAGCCAGAAATACATAGCATTTTATATCTCCCTTAACCACGAAAAGGCTTCCCATTCTCTATTCTTGTGGGTGAAGTTGAATTTATCTATACTAGCAAAACTCAGTGAGCCCTTATGTCTGACCAAGGAAAAGCCTTGGTCTCTGAAGGCAATAAGCTACGTTTAAATGTGACTTCTGATGACATTTGTCATATCATGCTCCCTGGGTATTGGTTTCATCATTTGGTAAGTGCAATTTTCTACTTCTTGGAATTGTGACAACAGTTATGTCACATAATTGTTAAACAAGGGAACTCTGGAACCAGTCTTCTGATTCAAACCCTGGCTCCTCTACAAATTAGCTTTGTGACTGTTGGCAACATATGTGATGTATGTGATGACTTTATGCTTCAGCTTGTGCATCTGCAAAATTGAAATATCAATGGAAACTATTTATAGGCTGCCCTGAGAAGTCAACACAATAAAACACAGAAAGCACTGAATCAAAGGCTGGTAGTGCCAGGCACACAGTAAGAACTCAGCAAACTATGTCCAATAAGTGCTTCCTCTTAAACAGTGCTTTGTAAAGTCTGCAGCACTGTACACGTGGCGATATTGAAACAAAGGTTCCTAGTGGCACAGAACGATGGCTCTGAGTTAATCTTGTAAAGCACCTACAATTGATGGCTTGCTAATAGTTTAGTCTGTAATTTCATCTCCTTATAAAAGGACCGGTTGAGTAGAAATAGTCTAGAAATGAGCTCTCTTGTGGGACTGAGCAGGTATATGAAAAGCTTTTATCACCATCTCCAGACTTGCAGGTAAGGAGAATGCATTCCTTTCTAGGGATTTGTCTTGGCACCTTTCAGGGACACTATTTTTTTCCTGAAAAGAAAAGAGAAAAAAGCACCTGCTCTTTTTGTGCTGGCAGGGGTAGTAGAAAAGGTTCTCTTTGGCACCCCTAGAATTTACTTAAGCTCTTTTCCCTCCAGGGCAGGTAAAATCATTGAGGAGACTTTCTGGTTCCATGCATTCGGGTGTTTCTAAAGCAATATGAAACATTGGAAATAAAATTTGTTTTAGAATATAGGTTTTAAAAGAGATCAAGGCAGAAATCCCCAGATTTATGTTTTATTTATCATTTTATTCTATGTAAATCTAATTCTGTTTGTGGTACTAAAACAGGTATTTTATATGACTTTGTGATCATATTGAGAATATCTCATGAAGCCTCCTTTTGTGCTTCATATCTCTGCTGTCTTATTAGTGAGTCAGATTTTTCTCTAGATTGTTAGAGATGGGAGACTTCAATGAATCGTGACTTTTCTCCTCTATCCCCTTTCTTCAGAAAAATGTTTGTGTCATAAACACTGATGGATGGGGTAATACTTACACATCTATTTTCATGATTATTTATCTGCTGCCAGACATTTTCTTTTTGGAACTTCATGGTTTTCCTTTTACTAAAGTTTTCCTAAGAAGGCTGGATATATTTTTTTAGGTATTCTTAAATTTTTCTGCTCTAAACATGAACATCCTACTGGCAGCATCAGCATCACCTGGGACTTTGTTAGGAATGCAGAATTTTGGCCCCACCCCTATGGGACGTACTGAACCTGAATCTGGATTTTTTAAATGTAGCCACACAAGACCTGTGCACATTAAAATTTGAGAAGCACTACATTAAAACATCAGAGTTCCGTCTTTCCCAAGCTTTCTAGATGTGTCTCTTCAAGACAGAATGACGGACTAGATCAGTATTTCCAAAACTAAATTTGACAATAAGGGTTACAAGAAAAATGATGTATAAGCTTCCTATTTGCTGCTATAACAGCAAATTTTATTACCTTAAAAGTAGTGCTTTAGCCTCAGCCGGCGTGGCTCAGCGGTTGAGCATTGCGATGATCTAGGATCCAGGCGATCGGGGTTCAATTCCCAGTTGGGGCACACGCCCTGGTTGCAGGCTCGATCCCCAGTCAGGGGCGTGCAGGAGACAGCGGATCAATGACTCTCTCATCATGATGTTCCTATCTCTTTCTCTCCCTCTCCCTTCCTCTCTCTGAAATCAATAAAGATATATTAAAAAAATAATAAAAGTAGCACTTTAACAGTATACAAAACAAGATGTATTTTCTTATAGTACTGGCGGTCTGAAGTCCAAAACAGGTCTCGGTGATCTAAAATCAAGGTGTCTACAAGGCTGTATTCCTTCTGCAGACTCAAAAATTCAGTTCTTGCATTTTCCAGATTCTAGAAGCTGACCCCTCTTCTTGGCCACCTTCTATCTTTAAAGCCGCTAGGGTCGCATCTTCATATTTCTCTGTGACTCTGACTCTGTTACTTTCCCCTTTCAGTTATAATGACCCTTGTGATTATTATGGGCCCACTAGATAATCTAGGATAATTTTCCCATCTCAAGGTTAGCTGATTAACCACCTTAATTTCATCTGCAACTTTAGTTTTCCCTTGCCTTAAAACATACCATAATCAAAATTTCTATGAATTAAGGCAATAGTGCTGTCAACCTCATAAAAATGTGATCTTAAATTAGATAATACACATAAAATACTTGATGCAAAGACTGGCACATTTAAGTACTCATAAAAGTTTAATGAGAGTTTTATTTTCAGTTATAATAATCATCATCATTATTATTAGAAAATTATTATTAGAAAATAAACACCAACGTCCTATATAAACAAATAAATAGCATAAGGATAAGTCTTGTTTCTCATGGGATGTTGACTTAATGAATATGAGTCTTTTGACTCTAAAAAATTGAAGGAATTCTAAGGTAAGATTTACTGTTAAATGCAAATCAGAGAGAAGAGTTGGGAGAGGAGTTTTGTTGGATAAGCAAGAGTTGCGTTTAAAGGCTTTGGGGCATTACAGAGTAGAAGTACTTTTATCAAGCGTAGTATTTCAGATGAATACAGCAATGTAGCCAGCTTCAGCCAAATCACTGAGAGATTCTTTGAAGTTGTACACATGGATTTTCAGCTGCAGTTAAAAAGTTCACAAAAAAGAATTATAGGCACACAAAATGCTTCAGGAGTTTTTTTAAAGAAATAAGTGGGTTTCTTGACCTGATGTTTTATTTTAAAATTCTAATAAAACCAATTGTATATGAAAGTTAATTCCAACAACATATTAATCAAAGTAATTCAGAATATTAGGTCTTTTAATTAAAAGCACTGTTTATACCTCTGGAAAGCAACAATTCAAATATATCAGAAACTATAGTATCAATATCTTTCCTGAGAGAGGAAAACATAATTGGGAATCATAATTTGTTTCTGTTGCCGCCTAATAACTCAATTAAGTTGTGATAGAAATATGAGCTTTGAAAGAAATTGAGAGAAACACACTAATTTCCCCAGGTTTAATTAGCTAAGTAGAAATCGCAACGCTCATAATCACAGATACACCTACTTACAAAATGCTGATTACTAATGTAGCAGAGTTTTGGGCTTCAGGAGTGAGGAGTGTGTGGTGAGTGGTGTGTGTGTGACGTGGAGGTGCGTGGTATGTGTGGCGTGTGTCATGTGGGTGTGGTGCATTTGTGGTGGGTATGGTATGTGATGTATGTGTGTGGGTGTCTGTGGTATGTGTGGTATGGCATGTGTGGCATGTGGCGTATATGTATGTGTCTGTGTGATGTGTGTGGTGTGGTATGTGTGGAGTGTGTTGTGTGTATGCATGTGTGTGTAATGTGTGTGGCATGGTATGTGTTGTGTGTGTATGGTGCATGTGTGTGATGTGTATGACGTGTGGTGTGTGTATACGTGCACTTTCTCTTGGATCTGCACACTAGTGCCAATGACTGATGCTAACAGTCAAAATGGACAGATAAATTAAAAAATATAAGCACTACCTCACATAATTCATAAGATGGAAAATGCCATCTGCTTTGAATAGGGAGATCTAGTATGGAAAATATTAGACCAGTGAATTTACAGGTTGTGACTTTCCTACCTCTTTAGTCCAATTTGAATTTAATAAACTCTCAGTAGAATACTGACTAAGAAACCTAGGGCTGGCTTTTCATGTTCTAATTCAGGTTTGCATCCAGACATAGTGGGATATTTGTGTTATATAATTAGACCTAGTTTTGAAATCAACCTTAATTTACCTCCTGGCTGATCTTGGACAAATCATCTTTTCACCTTTTCATCCACTTATGAAACAAAAGTATTGATTGCTTTAAGGGCATACTTAACCTATTTGACATTCAAAGGAAATAGTCTTTTTACAACTCCTTACTCTACATGACAAAATTATTTACAATAATTAGCGTGAAATGAAATGAATAATAATAGTAATAATGGGGGGGAGTGGTAAAAATCTCATTGTATTTCATCTGTATATTCATGCTTTTAATAAAATTATAAATAAATATACAAATTAAAATTACAGTATAAAATAGAAATATGGTAAGAGGTAAACTTTAAATACATTACCTTTTTCAAAAGGGGGCAATATTATACCTCTCCACTGGTTGGCCTGTTGCAGTAACAAATAACAATGTAACAGTTTGTTTGGAGGCTTTAACTTCTGTGAATTTGTCAACTATTTTGTAAAAATTGATGTTCTTTTCCTATCAATGTTCAATAGACAACTTGGCCAGAATTGTTGATCTATATTTGTTCAAAGTTGATCAAAGAACACTTTTTTAAAACTACGTTTTTATTGATTTTAGAGAGAGAGGTAGGGAGAGGGAGAGAGAGAAACACTGATGAGAGAGAAACATCATCAATTGGCTGCCTCCTGCATGCCCCCAGTGGAACCAGTGGCCTCTTGGTGCATGGGTCGACGCTCAACCACTGAGCCACATGGACAGGCAAAGAACACTTTTAATTAATTTTATTTCAAAAATATTTTTTTTCCTCATGAAGCAATAGATATGCTAGTAAGAAACAAAGATGAGCATAAGTTTCACTTATATTTTTGGTATTCCTATTTCATCATAACTTTCAGAAATTGCCATGACGCACATGTCTCTTTTTCTTTGGGATTGATTTTCAGATGTCTCTACATTTGGAAAATTTGCCTTAAAATATCTTTGTCAAAAAATTTATTTTAAATGCCTATTATACAATATAATTTGTAACACCTTCCTTGATTTTTGCAAATGTATTGTTTAAATGCAAGAATAGGCAATATTATAGGAGTTGGATGCAGGAAGTATGCTTGACATGAGCTTGAATGCTTCCTGTTATGAACTTACACTTGAAATGAATGTGTGTAACTGAATCCACATGCGTCAGAGGCCGGCTGCTTAATTTGGGATTCTCTGAGTTCATTTCCAGGTAGAATACAACGTTGATTAAGAACAAGGGATAAAATTAGTAATCTTAATTTAAAATTTATGCATATATTAATAAAACTCAGCAGTAATTGCAACAATTGTTTAGAACTTAGACCAGGGATCAGTAAACTTTGAACTTCAGACCAAATTTGTCCCGCTTCCTATTTTTATAAATCATTTTTTTGAAATGACCAAGTTTTACATATTGTCTAGGGAAGATGGCTGCTCTCACGCTGCAACAGAGTTGAGTAGCTGTGACAGAGACCATGTGGCTTGCGAAGCCTAAAATATTTATTATCTGCCCCTTTACAGAAAAAGTTTGCCAACTTCTGACTTAGATCAACAAAAAATCGTTGGAAAAAGAGTATTTTTTACCTGTGTTGTTTAGAATTGCTAGCATATGGTTGTGATGAAAAGCAGATGACTTTCTGTTGTTTCTTTAAAAAATTTTCTAGACAGTGCACCTTATTGCCTGACTCTTCCTGCCACCCCCATATCAGTGTGCCTCTGAGTCAACCTGTAGTTTTGTTATGTGATTTTACTGAATGAAGATCACGTATGAATACCAAATACCTTTCATGATTGTCAGTGTGCTTTCCCTTCCAAGAGCATAAAACCATAAATTATAAGGGAAGGTGGTTCAAAATGGGCAAGTAGTAGAACTGGCATATGTGTCTGTACTCACAACCGCTATATAAACTCCTATACCCCCAAGCGGCCGGCTGGACTCAGTGTGTATTCCAGGGCCTGCTGAAATTTCCGATCCTTTGACTTTCCTGATAGTACTTTGGCTGTTTTTAATTGCAGTGTGATGTCCATGTCCTATTGATAGGACAGCTCTAACTGTCTTCTGAGAGGAAAAAAGGGTTCTTGATTCTCTATGCATGGCCACCTTTATAGTTACCATCTTTCCCTATGGAATTGTCTTCTTCCCACTTGTCTCTTAGAATAATTTCTGAAGCCTAAGTGTTATTTTAGTGTGGATTTGGAGCCTAAGCCCATATAGCATGCTTAGCAGGAAATGTGAGGGTGAATCCACACAATGTATGAATATGGGTGATAATATACATTCCTTTTGTTCCTTTAACTCACAACATTGTCAAAAAGGTATCAACCCAGACCTCATCCTAGTTTTTAATTAAGGTGTTTGAATGAGACAAAATGTGTGCCTTTTCCTCTAGGGAAGGGTATTTGCCATAGCTAGCTTAGTGCTTAGAGCTCACATAATCACAAAGGTGATTGTCTGGCTCAACCTAAATTAAAACCCTTCTTCATTGTTACAAGGTTATGTGTGTTTTATTAATATTTTGCATTAAGCATTTACATCCTGATGATTAGACTGTATTTTGTGTAATCACATTTCAAGATGTAATTTGGCAGTTTTTGGGCAAATTGGTAAATCTTAGATTCGTGTCATTGCTGACTTACTATACTCTGGATAGAAATCATGTGATGCCTACAAATGTTTGTTCTATCTCATTCTTTCATTGTGGGTGTTGCTCTGATACTAGCAAATTGACTGGCAGGCCCAGCTGCTTCAAAAGCATTGGTTTTATTTTTACACATGGAACATAGCCTTCTCATTAATTTTTATTTCATTTACTTAATTTCAATAACCCTTTGAGTATGCAAAGATGAAAATCATGCCTTATGCTCTCTTATTTTTTGTGTGTATTGTGTGTGTGAGAGAGAGAGAGAAAGAGAGAGAGAGAAAGAGAGAGAGAGAGAGACCCGAAACACATACAGCTTTAAAAGTTAGTCATGCCTGGCCTGTGTGGCTCAGTGGTTGAGCGCCAACCTATGAACCAGGAGGTCACAATTCCATTCCTGATCAGGGGATATGCCTGGGTTTTGGGCTCGATCCCCAGTAGGTGGTGTGCAGGAGGCAGCTGATCAATGACTCTCTCTCATCATTGATGTTTCTATCTCTCTTCCTCTCCCTTCCTCTCCCTGATATCAATAAAATAAATAAATAAATAGATTAATAGATTAATTAAAATTTTAGAGCTCACCATGTTTTATACAATCACTCAATTACTCGTGTCTCTTTCCAGAATTTGAGGATATCTACATACATGTCTCTTCCTCTTTCTTTCAAGACTTTCAAATGGTTGATGAAATTTATATTAAAGTCATTAAAATGTTATTTTATTTCTTTTTTAAATAATACTCCGTGTTTGAGAATCAAAACTTATTTCCATCATCAAATCATAAGACTATATCATAAAAGACAAGTATGTTTTAAAATATGCATCAGCTGGCATAAAGCCTTAACTGCTACACTCCTCAGAGAGGGAGGGGAAGGATTTTCTCTGAGCTTGTGAAAATGATGAAGGTGACATGTTTCTAAAACCATTCAATGCAGGATTCATTTGTTTCCACTTCTTTGCTTTGGGACATACACACTGATGAATAGCAAGGTATTTTAAACAGTGATAAACACTCGAATTCTTTAAAATGGCTTTTATTGATATGTGTACTTTTTCAAGTCTGAAGAGAACAGTAGTTTGCTGCAGGACTAATATATCTTAGCAGAGACATGAAGGGGAAAGGGAAGAGAGCTGAGAAGAAGATGCTGAAAATGGAACGATTCTTGAAAGTCAACTTCATTTCTCTTCTAGCTTGCAGAGGTCACCGTTTCAATGATAGCTGTCACATCATATCGTTCTAGTTTTGATATCCTGTATGGCAAATTGTTATCCAAACTGATAGCATTAATCGTATGAAAGGAACACTTTCTTTTTCTGTTTACAAAGTTGAATTCTGTGTTAAACATTCCATCAACCATGGAGAACAAGCTGAGATCTGAGTACAAACTTTCCCTTTTCTAGTGACAGGATGGAGACTCTCTATTTTTCCTCTACAGGTCTACAGAGAGTTAGACTTGTTTACAGGGGTTGAGTTAAAATATCTGGCACTGGTTCATGAAATGAAGATACTGTTGTAGAAGACTTAACAAAACTGTGCAGATTCGGAAGAGTTCGATAGCCTAGATGGCCTGGGGAGTTTCAAGCTTTCCACTCCTCTGTTCTGTGGGTTCCCTGAGGAATGTGGTGGAGGAGAGAGCAAGGGGCAACTGGGGAGATCTCAGCAGGGTCCCCAAGCGCCCTAAGGGAAACAACTGCGTCGCGGGTCAGGAGCTCTCCGTCTTCAGCTATATAGTGTTGGGTAAGCCAGCTTCATTTCCCAGCTCCTGTCCCCTCATCTGTCAAAGGGACGGCTCTCCCCACCTCTCCCCGCCCCTTCTGGTACTTGATAGTATTAAAATAAGAATGGAGGAATTAAAATAGTTTTGGATCAATAAAAGAGGCCATTATGGGGAAAGATATGGCTTTAGTAAAAGACCCAATGAAAAATGACATAAATCACATTAATTTATTCAGGGGAAATAATACGGAAATGCCTTTTAAAATTACTGTAGGAAATGGACACCCAGGTTACTGGAGAATTCACAAAGGTAGGAGCACATCTTTAGAAACACTGCCCTTGAAATATAATGGAATTGTTTTTCTTTATGTGTATGCATGTGCCAGCCCTAAACGCCCACTGAATTTGAATTCTCTGGGTGGATTCCCACACAGACATAGTACCCTATTATCCCCTAATTTTCAAGATTTAAAGTGAATCATAAACAAGGCCTGCTCTGTTTTCCCCACACACATCCAGGTGAGAACTGACTAAATGCAAGCAGTAGTTTGGAAATATCAGCCACATTTTAGACTCCTGAGTTGGCCTCCTTTTTACTGTCCAGGGATCATAAAGGAACACACTTGCAGAGTTGCTGCTTAGAGACAAGTGACAATTGATTCTGAGGGCCGACGCTGCTCAAGCCACAGGGAATACACTGACTGTAAAAAATCAGCCAGTTTCTTAGGTCTTGTCTGGGGAAAGGAGCAGCTTGCCTTCTGAAGGTTTCCTGAATCAGAGCACATCCTTGATTAACCCACTCATGACCTGCCCAGATATCAGCTGTTGAGAAGAACTTCATGTTCCGTCCTGGGATTTTGGTCGTAAAGTAAATTGAGAGCATCAGCAGAGGCCATCCCAGTTTCGAAAGAGAATTTAAAAGGAAACAAGCCTTCTAAGTAGATATTCCCACAGGAATGAGTAGTACATTCATCTTTTGTGTTGGTTTCTATATCCTTAGCAACTAAAAGAGTGCTTGAGGCATGGCAGATGCTTAGCAAAGATTTTTTTGAATGAATGTATGGATGTAAAAAAAGGCCAAGAAAGCAACTCACAGTCTAACATCACCAGCTGAAAGATTATCACATTAGGAATCAAAAAAGTCTAATTTCAGAATATCAGCTCTGAAGCTATGTTGGTCAGTCTCTTCTCCTTTCCAGACAACTTTCACCATTTTTAAAATGAGAGGGTTTGCTAAGTGTTATTTCAGTTTTTAGGTTCTATGATCAAGTCAGCTAGAATATACATGGCTCGGTTCAATACTGCTTTAAGCCCCTATGTTTCCCAAAGTATGGTGCAAATTCTTCACAGGCAAAATGATGCCACTGAAATTCCCGAACATGTTTAACTTAGACTTGCTGTGCAATGTTTCTTGCCTGAAAGATACTGTGGCCTAACCTCTGATTAGCACAGGCAGAGAGTGCATGAGTTCTGCTCTCAAGGAGAGATGGGGTCCCACTAGCAGAGCATAAAGCAGAAAGTTTCTTGCCAAGACTAGTTTCTTGTGGTTTGTCTTACGAAGTCTTGTGCAATCCAACCCCAACCCCTCCAGTCTAATGACTACATTTTATTATATATTTTTTGTAGGCAAGCTCATCTCTCCATGCTGCCCAAAATGATATTTAAATGCTGGTTGCTGAGCATTTTCTTGAGCTGTTCATTCATCTCCTTTTCCCTACCTTCCTCCTTTCCTTCCTCTCCCTTGTCAGTTCAGAAAGGGACATGGATATGTCAAAGATTATGCAGAGTTAGTGACTAAGAAAAATCAAAAGCCCTAAACTCCTATCACCAAAATTGTTTCTCACCTTCCTCCACCTATTTATCTAATTTCCATAAAGCTCCATATTATCTTTCACTCTGTCTCCCTCTCCCAGAAGGCTCCCATGTCCACAGATCCACGGAGGTACTAATGAGTCTCTTTTCCCCAGCGTCCCAACTGCAGGGGTAATTCCAGGGCTTTCTTCTGCTTTCCTTGAAATTCTTTCACTCTCAGGAATTTTCTCCCCCTTCTGTACTTGGGATTCTTTGAAGGCCAGGACAAAGTAGAAATGTGTTCAATTGCAAATAACAGAAAGCTGACTGCCTGTAGTTTAAATAAAGAGGTAGTTTATTTTCCGAATATCAGGAAGTGGTTGCTGGAGCTATTTGTTCTGCTCAGTGTTGCATGGCCTCAGGGACTCTGGTTCTTTCTGTCTTTCTATTTTACCACTTTAATGTGTTGATTTTTATCACTTTGCTGGTGGCCCACTGGTGCCAAGAGGACTATAAGAGCTCCAGACATAGCATCCACAAGGCTGGAGGAAGAACAGGGCCAGTCTGTCTCTCTCTGTCCCCAGATGAACATGTTTTTTTCTAGCACTGTCCCCAGAAAATCCCTACCTGTTTCACAGATAACATGGTCATTCCTACTTTGAAAAGAGGCTGGGAGGTTGGGGAACAGACTGTGATCATTGATAGGCTATTTTTGGGGAGTGGACACCTCACCACCCTTAGCAAAACCAGGAATCTATTAGCAGGGAAAGCAGGGGGGAGGGAGGGTTGGACAATCTCATCCAAAATGACCTTTCCTTGACCTGTCTCTTCTCTCCATTGAGCCTTCCACTAGCAACCTCCACAGATGTGAAATGACCCGTCTGAGACTGAACACCTTCCGTAAAGCCTTTGGTGTTTCCTCTAACAAGACGGGTTAAGGCTGCCGATGGTCGCCTGTACAGCATTTGTCCTACTCTCCTCTCTGTTTGTAAAGCATATGAAGACAGGAGTGCCGCCTTACCATTTGGCATGAAGGACAGGAAGGTGAAAGTCCTAGCACTCCACTGCCATTCAGTCTGTGACTTGGGATGAGTTACTTAACTTCAGATACCTCCATTTCCTCCCGTCCGAATGGGAATATTTGCAGACCTAGGTCACAGGGCCATAGGGTTTTCTGACCACTGATTACGTGAATGACATAAAGCACTCAAAATGATACGTTACACATAGGCCTCAGTGATTGCCAGTCCTTCTACTATGATTAATATTATCTCTGTTAAACTCTCTGGGCCTCAGTTTTCCCACTTGTACTGAGGAATTGGGTAAGGTTATTTCTACGGCTCCCTTCATCTGCTTCCTTATATTGTTCTTTTAAAAAAATCCTAGAGAGCATTTCACATAATACAGTCTCAATAAATATTTGCAAAATTGAATTGGCTTGTCTAAATAATAGACCAAATAATCAGTAGAACTGTATTGTGTATAGGCTCTGACAGAATTGAGTTACAAACTTTAAATGGTTTCCTATTGCTTCTGCTTATTAGACGGAAAAACATCCATAATCATTTCAGAGAGAAAAGAAGTTTTCCAGGAAACAATCTGTGGTCAGACTCCTGAGGCTCTTCTTGCTGTTACAGATTGCTAGCTACCGCAGGCAGACAGAACACTGACCAGTTTTCAGCTCCAAATTGCGGAGCAAATTGATTTCTGGGACTCAGAAATTCCTTCTATTACCTCGGTGACTTGTATCCACTCAAACCACTGACAGCAGGCTTCTCAGTCAAGGCTGACCCGTCATGAATGGAGTTGTCCTGTCTGTGACATGCCTCTTCGTTTGCAACATTTATGATGATACTGTCCAATTTTTCCTACATGTTTGCTCCCGACAGAAGTGTGAGTTAATCTGGCAATGGCAAGGCCAGCTGGCAATGTCAAACTCCATTCAGCTTTCACATGCCAATAAAGTGCCCCTCAAAACTTCTTTTTTTTAATTGAATTTATTGGGGTGACATTGGTTAATAAAATTATACAGGCTTCAGATATACAATTCTACCATACGCCATCTGTGTATTGTGTTGTGTGCTCACCACCCCAAGTCAAGGCTCCTTCCGCCACCACTCCCCCCCCTTTACCCTCTCCTCCCTCCCCCGCCCCGCCCCCTGGTAATCTCCGCTCTGTTGTCTGGGCCCATGAGTCTTTTCTTCTTTTCCTTTGCTGCACTGTCGGTGGGAATGTACACTGGGGCAGCCACTATGGAAAGCAGTATGGAGTTACCTCAAAAAATTAACAATGGAGCTGCATTATCCAAAGAAACCTGAAACACTAATTCGAAAGAATACATGCACCCCTGTGTTCACTGCAAGATTATTTACGATAGCCAAGATCTGGAAACAGCCCAAGTGCCCATCAGTAGGTGAGTGGGTAAAAAAGCTGTGGGACATTCACACCATGGGATACTGCTCGGCTGTAACAGAGGCATCTTACCTTTGAGACAGCGAGGATGCACCTGGAGAGTATTATGCTAAGTGAAATAAGCCAGTCAGAGAATGAAAAGTTATATTCTTGAGCTCTTGATGTAGAACCGAAAGCTGCTCAATACAGGCTGTGCATGCACTGTGCTGACCAGGTGGCATCAGAGATACGCCAGCAGGCAGCTGAATCCACTGCGGGCGACTGAGCTGGAGCACAGACAATAAAGGGAAAGTCTGCTTCAATAGGGCAACATCTTGCTATGAAATATGGTTGTGTGTCAGAGGAGAAACTAGTGTGCTGAGTTGTCACCGTTACTGAGAATGAGGCTGGCTGATATCCGGAGACCAGGTGTGGTGTGTGCATGTGTGTGGACCACTCCATTCCTTGCTGGAAGACAAACAAGACCTGCCTTATCTTCTCACAATGCTTCACTTCTGTCACTACACACTTGGTGTGAACAGAATGCTTGAGTTGAAGTCTTCTATGTACCATATCCACAAATGTTTAACCTGCCGCATGCTCTTGTGGATCAGAGGCAAATCAAGTGACTATCTTTGCAGCAGGTACCGCTCACGCCCTCCAAGAGCAGATCAAAACAGCATGTTTCTGATGTTTCTGTCTCATCCTCTGCTTTCCAATCTTCTTTCTTTTTTACATGTTAGCTTTATGAACATGTTTGTCTCCATTACCATGTTAATAGCTAATTTCTCTCTTCTGTTGAGTGGTTTGATTTCACCCACCTGTGTGCAGGTGTCTATAAGAGGAGGTGAGCCTCTCACTTCTGCAATCACAGAACTCTGTGCTTCGGTTCCCCCCCAGTGCACACTGGGTGGGCCCGAAATCTATGAGTGAGGACTGTCCCTCTGCTAATCACATCTCCAAATGGAGTTTGCTCTAATTCCTTTAATCACTCAGCTGTAATTGAATCCTGATAGGAAGCTGGGTTTCCATCCAGAATTATTCCCCTTCTGCCCAGAATGTGGTAAAGTAGCTGTTTCTTCTCTCAGCAGGCCCAGGACAGTCTGCAGATGGTTATGTCCCTCTCTGCTCTGTGAGGTTTTCTAGACTGGGAGGAATCATGGCATTGAGACTGTAGTCGCCATTACCCAGGGCTATTTCTCCAGGTGTTCTCTCTCTCTCTCTCTCTGCAATATTCTAAATCTTCTAACAAAGCGCAAGGATCCATCCTAAGAGGTCCCTAAATAAGTTTGGCTAGAATATGCATGCATAAATCCTGCTTTTACCTGAGCTGGCTGCAACCAATTTGGAGAGAGTAAGTAAATGTTTCTCAAAATTTCCCCCAGCCACCTGCAGCGGTATCACCTAGAGCAGTGGTCTCAAATGTGGTCCCCAGACCAACAGCATCACCATCGCCTGAGAGTTTATTAGAAATGCAAATTGAGAAGCTTCACCCAAACCCACTGAGGAGAATCTCATGAGGTGGGACCAGAAATAGGTGTTTTGACAAGTCCTCCAGGTGAACTAATGCATGATAAGCACTGACCTAAATCTATTATTAAAATTCAGATTCCTGGGCCTGCTCTACTGCTTACTAAATAAGAATTTATTAGAGGTAAGACATAGAGAGGTAGGTAGGTAGGTAGGTAGATAGATAGATAGATAGATAGATAGATAGATAGATAGATAGATAGATAGATAGATTAGATAGGTAGGTAGATAGATGTGTACAAATATATGTATTCATAAATGTAAATTTTTATTTTAAAATAATTTTAGATTTATAGAAGAGTTGCAAAAATAGGATTCTCATATACCCCTCTCCAAGTTACCACAAATGTATATATACCTTAAATAAGCAGTGTGCACTTATCAAAACTGAGAAATTAGCAATGGATAAATACTACTTACTCAACTACAGAATTTATTCAGATTTCACCAGCTTTTACACAAATGTCTTTATTCTGTCCCAGGATCCAATTCAGTTTTCCGTTTCTCAGTCTTTTATGTCATAATCTTGACAGTTTTGAGGATCAGAAGTCAGGCATTTCATAGAATGTTCCTCAGTTTGGGTTTTTTTGATATTTTCTCACGTTTCGATGAGGGTTATGGATTTGGGGAGAATAGAACACAAACGGAGTGCCTTATCATCACATCAGGTGAGGGGGCTCAGGAAATCAACATGACTTATCAACAGTGCTATTAAATTAGTGATTTGGTTAAAATAACATCTGCCAGATTGCCCCACTGTTAAGTTACTCTTTTAGTTTTTTAAACATATTTGAAAGCAAGGCACTAAGTCCAGCCTAAAATCAAGGAAGGGTAGGAGAATTAATCTCCATCTCTTCAAGGAAGAGTAGCAAAGAATTTGCAGGAATCTGTTAAAACCACAAGGGTAACTAGTCAATATTTGGGGGGAGATAAATGTTCAGTGTGTCCATATAGTTTCCCACATTGAGTTAGCATTCATCAGTGGATCTTATGTGTAGCAATTATTATATGGTTCTAATGGTGACATGCTGTCTTCCTCATTTGTTCTGCATTTAGTATTTGGAGTTTTGTAAGTAACATTCATTCCTGCTCTCTAATTTGTTCAGTCATTTATTTGTATCAGTGTGTGTTCATAAGTGTGTGTTGGATTCTTTGGACAATCATTTAACACCCACTTAATTTGTTGTTCATATTGTCCTAGCTTTGTTCATTGGATGCTCTTTCAGGCGGCTCCTCTGTCCATTTGACATATCTGATTTTTTCCTCTTTGTGTACTTCTGGTGTTGTGACACTGCAATCTCATTTTCTATGTGCCCTGCCCCAGCCTTAGAATAAGCCGTTTCTCTAAAGGGATTTGGTTCTTTTGGTTGAAAGATGGTATTTCAAAACCAACATCAGGGCACGAGGTGTGTCGGTGGCTGTGGGGTGTCATTGTTTCTAGGCTGTCTCAGTGGGTAGTGCTAGGATAGATACAGGGTGTCCCAAAAATGTATACACACTTTAACAGCTGATAGCTCGATTTTGAAAATGAAATGCATTTTAATAAAAATGCCTTTATAATTATTCAAAGTGTGTATGCATTTTTTGGGACACCCTATACATATGTATGTACTATATACTAACCCATATATACAAGCTTATCTCTCTTTCTCACACACACACATACACACGAGTTTACACTGATATTTCTGACTCTAGCACCGTGTGGTTCATCCTACGCTTACTCTTTTGCTTATATATAAATCCTTTCCCTAACAGTGAGAAACCTGGCTCTCATTATCTACAATTTATCTACTGTGTTTTCAACTCAAGTGTGCAAGGTAGATCCAGAATTGCTAACCCATATCCCTGTAAAAATTTACAAATCAGAGAACCATTTCATCTACACTTCTTTTTGCCTTTAGTCATGGAGTCTTAGAGTTTCCAAACATTATTTTTTGAAGTTATTTAGGTCAACTCTTTTTATTCATCTTCTTCAGTGAAATTTTCTCATATATTTTTAATACACTTGTTTCATTTGTCACAGTCTGCATTCCATTCTAGGGCCTTTGATATCCTGATTGATTTTTTAAAATTTGCAAACAGTAAGGTTGAATTATTGTGGTGTGTAAGGTTTTGACAAGTATACGGAGTCATGTGTCTACCACTACAGTATTACACAGAACATTCCCGTACCCCCAAATCCCTTGAGTGGTCCCTTTTAATCAACCCCTCCTTTCTTTCCCAACCCCTGGAATCCACCCATCTAGTACTTCCCACCCCTATGGCCTTGTTTTTCTCTAGACCATCAAATGAATAGAATTCTACATTATGCAGTCTTTTTTAATTTTATTTCTTTCATTTGGCAAAATGCATTTAACATTTATCCATATTCTACCACAAATCAGTAGTTCCTTTTTTCTTGCTAAGGAGTATTTTATTGTGTGGATGTACCTGTGTATTTATCCATTCACTTGTTGACTGATGTCTTAGCCGATTCCAGTTTTAGTGATTATGAATAAAGTTGCCATAAACATTTGTGGGTCTACATGGGTGAACATGTTTTCTGTGCACTCGGATAAACAGCTAGGAGTGGACTCCTGCTTGCCATGTGAATTCTCTGTTTGACATCTTCGGAATGCCAGAGTATTTTCCAAGTGGCTGTTCCATTATGCATTCCCATCAGCAACGAACAAGCATTCCCGTTAGTCTGCATCTTCTCCAGCATTTGGAATTGTCAGCTTTAAAAAAATAAATAAATGCTGTTTTAATAGGTATGTAGTGATAGTTTATTGTGTTTTAATTAGCATTTTCCTAATGACTGGTATTGAGCATCTTTACATGTGCTTGCTTGCCATCTCTATGTCTTTTCTATGTGTCTATTCAGATATTCTGCCCATTTTGAGTTGTTTGGGTTTTTTATTGCTGAGTTTAAAAGTTATTTTTTTAAATATGTTTTTTATTGATTTCAGAGAAAAGGGAGAGGGAGAGATAGAAACATCAATGATGAAAGAAAGTCATTGACCGGCTGCCTCCTGCACGCCCCCCCACCGGGGATCGAGCCCACAGCCCTGGCATGTGCCCTGACAGGGAATAGAACTGTGACCTCCTGGTTCACGGATTGATGCTCAACCACTGAGCCACACTGGCCAAGCAGAAGTTCTTTATATATTATAGATACAGTCCTTCATTAGACATATAATCCCTCCTACCCAGTCTCTGGCTTATGTTTTCATTTTCTTAATGCAATTTTTCATAGAACAGAAGTTTTAAATTTTTATAAAATCCAATTCATCAGTTTTTCAATTTATGGATTTTGCTTTTGTTGTTATATCCAAAACCTCATTGCCAAACCTAAAGTTATACAGATTTTCCATTTTATTCTAAAAGTTTTCTAGTTTCTAACTTTGTGCTTAGGTCTGCCATCCATTTGGAGATGATGTTTGGATACAGGATGAGGTACATGTCAAGATTCATTATTTCTACATGTGGATACCCAGTTGTTTCAGCATCGTTTGTGGAAAAGACTCTCCTTTCTCCATTGATTTCCTTTGCACCTTTGCCAGCGTCAGTTGACATCATTTATGTTGGTCTATTTCTGGACCTCTTTTCTGTTCCATTGATCTATAAGTACCCAGCATTTTACCAATCCCTTACTGTCTTGATAATGGTAACTGGATTGTAAGTCTTGTACTTGGGTTGTGCTCTCCAATTTGTTCTTATTCCGAGTTGTTTCGACTGTTCTGGTTCCTTTGACTTTCTGTATAAATGTTAGAATTAGCTGTTGCTATATTTTGAAAAAGCTTGAGATTTTTCTTCCTAGAATATGTTCATTGATTTTTTAGAGAGAGGAAGAGAGAGGAAGAAAGAGACAGAGAAACATTGATGTGAGAGAAACATCGATCGGTTGCCTCCTGCACATGCCTCAACTGGGGATCAAATGTGCAACCTGGGTATATGCCCTGCCCAGGAATCGAACCTGCAACCTTTTGGTGTAGGGGACAACGCTCCAACCAACTGAGCCACCCAGGGGGGCTAAAAAGCTTGATATTTTTATTGCAATTGACTTGAATCTATAGATAAAATCAGGGAGAATTTATTCAAATTATATTAAAATTTTGTTTAGCCATATTTTATAGTTTTTGACATATGGGCCTAGACATATTTTGTTAGACTTATAAATAAGCACCACATTTTGGGTGACTTTTAGTTTAAAATTCCAGTTGTTCATTGCTGATGTATAGGTATATGATTGACTTTTGTATTTTGAATTTATATCCCACACCCTTGCTTATCTCACTTTTTACTTCTAAGAGTTTTGGGGCCGTTTCTTTTGGGGGGATTTCGATGTAGACAATCCTGCCATCTGCAAGTAGAGGCACTTTTATCTTTTCCTTTGTAAGCTGTATTCCTTTTGTTTCTTTTTCTTCCCTTGTTCCTCTGACAATGACGTCCAGTGCAATGTTGAGTAGAAATGATAAAAGACGGCAATCTTGACATGCGGTTTCTTACTATTAAGTGTTTGTTATATGTAGACTTTTTATAGACGCCTATTATTAGGCTAAGCAATTTCTTCTCTAATCCAAGTTTACAGTCTTGAACATAAATGTATATTAGATTTTGTTAAGTGCTTTTTCTGTATGTATTGAGGTGATCATGTGATTTTTTTGTTTTTTAATTTAGTCTGAATGTATACAAATTATAATTGATTTTTGAATAATGAATCAGCCTTGCAGTCCTTGGATGAAATCCACTTGTTTATGATGTATTATTCTTTTTTATGTATTGCTGCATTTGTTTTGGTAATTTTATTTTAAGAATTTTTGCAAGTATGGTCATGAATGATATGTCTTTCTTTTTTTTTTTGTAATATCTTTATCTGATTTGGGTATTAGGGTAATATTTACCTTATGAAATGAGAAATTTTCTCTCCTAGTTTCTGGAAGAGATTGTGGAGATTATATTTTATTTATTTATTGACTGTTTGGTAGAATCCATCAGTGAAAACATTAGAGCCTGGATATTACATTTGTGAGTTTTTTAAACTATGTATTTGGTATTCTAATATATATAAGATGATTTTGGTTATCTATTCTTCATTCAGTTTGGTACATTGTGTCTTTCAAGAAATTCATTTCATTTAAATTGCTGGATTTATTAGTATAAAGATGTTTATAGTTTTCTTTGTCTTATTTCTTGACCTAGAAGCTTCAGTTGCTCATTTGGGATTTCTTCTTCTCTAATATAAGCTTCTAATAATACGTATTCTCCTCTAAATATCACCTTAGCTATAATCTATGAATTTTAATACATTGCACTTTCATTTTCATTTAGTTAGAAATATTTTCTTAATTTTCCTGGATACCTCCTCTTTGACCTACGGGTGATTTAGAATGCTAGGTCCGGGCGCTGCTAACAAGCAAGAGTGGAGCTGTGGCGAGTAGGTCAGTTACTTAGGAAATGGCTGCATATTTCCCTGTCTTGAAATTCCTATGTCAATTAAAACTCTGAGAAGCCTGGAGTAAACTTTATTTATTTATTTATTTATTTATTTATTTATTTATTTATTTATTTATAAATTTATTTATTTAATCCCCTTATCCTCTAGCATAAAATGGGTAATTCTATTTTATAAGATTTTAGTGATGAAATAAGATACATAAAACAGTTGTGGCTTGGCACATAGTACATGGTTAATAAAAATTACTATGATTATAATAGTTGTTAGTGGTGTTTTTGTCATTGTTTCATTTTTAGATTTATTACATTGGCCCTGAGTTTTAAAAATCAGGATGGGTATGAAGGAAAAAAAATAAAATCCTGGAATGCAAACTCTAGAAAAGTCGCAGAGATAAACATAAGCTTTACCTGTTCCTATTATTATTATTATTTATTGTAGCTTTATTGTAAGATATTTCATTCATTTTAAACCTCCAACCCACTTAGTCAAGCTAGACATACCTCCCCAAAATGGGCATAATTTGCCATTTACAAATAAGTGCATTACGCAGAGAAGAGGCTGTGCAGTGCCATGGAAGGTGCACCAGGAATGAGCAGGAACCCGGGACCTCAGCCTGATGCCTTACGCCCTCCTCACTGAGCAACATCCCTGAGAAAGTGCTGTGCACACGGAATCCAAAATCCCCTCGTCGCCAGTTGCTTCCTCCGGTTTGCTGGGGATGCTTTCAGGATCTCTGTTGACACTCTGCTTTCTCTGCTCCAACAGGTGGCCTCTGCATTGCCCAGTCCGTGAGGATCCCCCAGGAGCGCAAAGACAGGACCATCGACTTTGACAGGATCATCAAGCAGCTTCTGGACACCCCCAACTCCAGGGCCGTCGTGATTTTTGCCAACGATGAGGATATCAAGTAAGGATGCCTGGTGACATTTGTTAACATGCATGCGGCAGCTTTAGGAAACAGAAAGACCAGGACACTGGCAGAGAAAGGGGCGAAGAGAGCGAAGAATCAGCTCTGGCATCAGGCGGTGCCAAGCGCGTGCTTTCTACCCCAGGCAGCATCGCCGTGCACCGTGCCAGCCGCAGTGTTGCTCTCCTGTCCTGTGCTTCCCGCCCGTTAGCAAAATAGTGTATTCAATTATTTACAGAAAGAGAAAACCACTAGGCCTTTCCAAGTTTCTCTTATTAAAAGATATACCCAAACGTAACAGACTCTTATCCAAAGAATGTTCCTCTTAATGTAAAAGAAAAATGTCATAATTCTGGCTGTGTCTCTACAGCGTTAGACTCAGCATGTTCAAAACCACACTTGTCATAGCTCTACATTCTCAGTCTACTCCCCCCCTTTCCTTACCTCCCCCGTCGGAGTGAAGAATCTGACTGCCACCTTGGTTTCCTCTTCGCATTTGCTGCCTTCTTGGCCAAGCCCTGCAGAGTGAGCTTCTAAAATGTTTCTAGAACACAGACATCCTTTGCTTTCTTTTCTGACCTCTGCCACCCTGACCAAGAATCCTTATTATTTATCTTTTATAGAATAAGCACACTTTGTGATTTAGTTATTTAAGAGAATTTTGATTTCATGATATTACCCTGTCTCTTTGCTCCAGGTTTTTTCAACTCTGCTGATACCTTCTTTAATCGTCTCATAAATCTTTTTCGTGCCTGTTTTATACATTTTAAAAATATGTAATACATTGATAAGATGTAGTTTTGTGTTTATTTTAATTTTTTTTTTATTTTTAAGCCTCACCTGAGGACATGTTTTTTATTGGTTTTAGAGAGAGAGAAAGGGGGAGAGAGAGAAAGGGTGAAACATCGATGTGAGAGAGAGAAGACATCGATCAATTGCCTTCTACATGCCCCAGCCAGGGACTGAACTCCCAACCCAAGTATGTGCCCTGGCCGGGAATTAAACCTGCAACCCTTCGGTGTATGGGATGATGCTCCAATCAACTGAGCCACACCAGCCAGGGCTGTGTTTATTTTTAAATATACTGTACACAGCACATAAATTTTTTACTGCAAATATCAATGGTGATAATTTAGTTTTAATACTCTTGATTTTCAGGTAGTGTGAGGTTTTAATTTGGGATATAAAAATGCATATAATCCTCTTAATAACTGTGCTCATTCTGTTTGTGTTGGGGCCTGTTTGTCTGTTTATTATTTTATGCTGTGATTTATAGTAATGATAGCAGTAATAGCTCTTGAGCACAGTAATAGAAGTCAGTGCATATATAAGTTTCTTCCCAAGCATGATCTTAAACACACTGATGTCTGAAGAGTATTAATGACCTACAATGTTATGTGATTTCTGTTTTCAGGAAATTTGCACTGTAGATGGGAAATTTTGAGATTTCTTAGAACATTAACTTCAAATACTTTGTCAGAGAATAGCAGTGAGAGGACATTAAGGTCTAGATTTTGAAACTAAGATAAGTGCTAAATCAGTCATGGGTACTAATAATTTGGATTTTAGACAGGAGTAGATTATTCTTCTGGAACAATTTGTTCTGATAATAAAATAATACACGGCTATTTTAAACCCATTGGAAAATGTGGAGGAGTTCTTGCTGTTGCTCTTTAATAATAGGAATTTTAAGTTTACTTTGCCTCCTGATTATCTAGAAAAATTGAAGGTGAGAGAGAAGCATCGCAAACTATGATTTTATGTAATTCCAATAAAACTTGCCATCCTAGCACTCAGAGATAACCGCTAGCAAAATCTAGATTAATGGTTGTGATAATTTTTTTCTAAACATACATAAGCGTTCCCCAACAGAATCAGGATCACATTGAATTTTATGTTTTACTTTTTGCAATTCACGTTTCACTTTTTATGCCATAAGTATTTTTAAATGGTTGAATCCTATTTAGCTTAGTAAATAACTCCATACTTTTACATAAATATGTTAAGCTGTACATCTGCTTTTTGTATTTATGCCAGTTTCATCTTTTTCCTTGCCTCCCTTGGTTTCTCCCCACCTTTTCATCCGCTTCAGAATTCCTCAGCACCTCCTCAATGAATGGTTGTTAACAGATTGTGTGTTATCGATACTTTCTCATATATATATGTATTTCAATTTATTTAAACTAAAAATTATCACCATTTTTTCCACCCCTACCTCCTGCCTCTGGCATCCATATTTTTTTGTGCTCTCATATGACCCTATTTTTTAACTGCATATATATACACAAATACAGGCAAATTTGGGGCAGCTTTCATTATATAAGAATTGAACACTCTTTTTCACTTTTTAAATTTGAACATTTTTTCTTTAACAACACTTTGAGGAAATTACACTAAGTATATTTTTAATTGCTCTCCACCCATCCTCTGGATGTAGTGTCATTTGTTTAACCAGTTCCCTGTTGCTCTGCACTCTAGTTGTCTCCAGTAATGAACTTACAATTCTGACAGCATATGTGATTATTTCCTTTGGGTAGATCAGTAGAAGTGGGACCTCTAGATCAAGTACAAACAATGGATTGTGTTTTATTTTTATGAAGATAATGTGTATTTTTTAAAATAATTTTTGAATTATTAATTTTAAATATTACCTTTTAATTCCTTTTATGTTAGGTAGAATTTAGCTCAATTAGTTCTCCCTTATCTTCCCAATATCATTCTATCAGATTTTCATTTAATATAAGTCAGTGTACAGTATTGTCCATATATAACATAACCTGTGAGTTTCATCACTTTTCTTGGCTACCTCCCTCCTAAAATCTTCATCTTACTTTTTCTTTCTCTTTTTTTAATTTTTATTCATAGTTTATTTTCTCATTTTGCTGGAGCCATCCTCCAAAAAATTTCTAATAAAAGGCAAATTGAAGAAAAACATTGTTGCCTTTTATGCCTAAAAATGTTCTTACTCTGCCTTCACACTTAATTAGTAGTTGGGAATGTAAGATCTGGACGCATATTTATTTTTAAATACATCATACCTGGCGCAGAACTGTTACAGCAAATAGCGCTGGTGACTGATGAGTTATAGGATTAGTAACAGGCAGGGAGCTTGAGGTTCTAATTGTGGACGGACGAATCTGTCACATTCACTGATTATGCTGGTTCGGTTTGTGTTGGAATTCCTTATGTGCTGCATATTAGAATTCTAGATTACGAACTAAATTTTCCTCAGCATTTGGGAGATATTGCTCCATTATTCATCATTTTTTCTCTCTGCTTCTTACTTCTCTCCATGTGTCTTGACTTTTCTCTTGAAAGCTTTTAGGATATTCTCATTATTTTCAGAAATCTTAAATTTTGTGACATGCTTACTTTTTCCTCTATGTTATGCTGGGTGAGCCTTTTTAATATGGAAACTTATACTTTCAATTTCTTGGATTTTCTTCATTAAAGTTATTTAAAAATTTACTCGCCTTGGCTGATGTGGCTTAGTGGGTAGAGGTCATGAGTTCAATTCTAGGTCAAGTGCGTGTACCTAGGTTTGGGGTTCGCTTCCCGCCCCCGGTCGGGGAGCCTGTAGGAGGCAACAAGTGGGTGCTTCTCTCTCATATCGATGTTTCTCTCTCTCCCTCCCTCCCTCCCTTCTACTCTCTCTGAAAAGCAATGAAAAACAATATCCTCAGGTAGAGATTGAAAAACAAAAACATTTCACTCATTTTCTCTGCACGTTGTTCTGGAAATGTTATTAATTGGATGTATGTCTTCCTGGACTCATTCTTTAAAAAATTTATCTTTTTCTGCTTATGTTCTACCCTCATGTTGTGTTTTGCTTCCTGGAGAATTTTCTTCAGAACTTTCTTCCTTTTATCTTCTAACGTAACTTGAATTTCGTATGTTTAATAGCTAGCCTATTTCTTGGTTTCTGTCTTTCTCTTAATTACAGATATGATAATTTTCATTTAAATGTATTTGCTTTTTTGTTCTTTTTCACATGTTTCCTCTGCCCCAACCCACAGTTTTCTTTCTTTCTACCCTTCTCCCATTAAACTTTTTTTTGTTTTCTTAGAGATTTTACACAATTATGGGTAATTTCTAGCAGATCCCATTTGGTTAACATAATAAAAAGTTATTTGTACATGTCCAGTGTTAGGGCTGGCAGTGGACTGGCCCAGCTTCCTTAGAGGATCTCGCTGTGTCAATATCTAGGATCTTTGTCCTGGGGCGGTTCAGATTTTTCCAGAAAGGCTGTTTTCTGCCTGGGCAACACATCCTTGGTGTCCAGAATTGTGTAAATTTAATAGAGGGCCTTATCATTTTAATTCTTGAGGGTAACCTTAACTCCTTCCCCCACCCGCACCACCCCATGTTTAACTCATGATCACTCACCCACAACCCTCTGCTGTTTGGGTGTTCACAGCATCAGAATCTGTTTCTTACATTTTTATTAGAAAATTACCATTCCATATCCTACATGGGAGGAGAGGAAAACCTGGTTTGGTTTGGTTTTTGCCATTCTATACATAATCTTTCAACTAATCCTACTGAACATAGCCATGTACCCCTGTGGTGCTTGGTACCCCCAAGTCCTGAAAGGCAAACAAGCTATTTCTCTTGTTAGTATGGACCAATGCTATTTTAGTGGTAGCTTTCTCTGTTCCGCTAACATAGTTAACGCTTATGTATCCTCTGTTCTTCCAAAAACATTATTATAACTTTTTCGTAAACAACTAGTTCCTAATTTATTTTGTTTTTAATTAAACTAGCTCTTTTTCCGTGACAAACCTACCTTTTTTTCATAAGTAACAAGGACAACATATTTTTCATATGAAAGTTAAATTCTACAATTAAGTGATATAAATTGTGATTAATATTCAAATATATATATAACAAGGGCAACAAGATATTTGAATATTATATATAAATATGTATATATATGATTTTTACTTATAAATATTGGTTGTACATTGTCCACACTTAACCTGAAGTTCTGTACGTTTTAATCAACAATTAAAGACCTTTCGTTGAGACTGTCGTATTGCTTTCCAGGAATGACATTACCACCAAGCAGGGAATGAGAGTGCTGTTTCTCCAGCCCCATGCCAAACTCACAACACAAAATAAAACAAAACAAAACATTCTGGCCAATACAAGCAGTGAATTTGGTACCTTGTTCTAACCCACATTTCCCTCCTTTCTAATGCATGTGAATGACCAGCTTACTGGTCATTGGTTCTCTTTCTATGTTGACTTTTAATACTCTTTGTCAATTTTCCTCAAAATGCTTCAATGACTTTCCTTATTGGTTTACAAAATCTCTTTATATTAAGGATATAATTCCTTTGGCTTGCATTTTTTGTATTATTTACTCTTTGAGAAATGGTAGCTTGCTTTCCTTCTGCTTGATTCCTAATTTGCATACATTCAACAGCTGCTCTTTATCCTAACATACCTTTTCCTGTTCCTTCTGCAGGCAGATCCTTGCAGCAGCCAAAAGAGCTGACCAAGTGGGCCATTTTCTTTGGGTGGGCTCAGACAGCTGGGGGTCCAAAATAAACCCACTGTACCAACACGAAGATATCGCTGAAGGAGCCATCACCATTCAGCCCAAGCGAGCGACCGTGGAAGGTAGGGGTTTTGTCAGTCTTCTGATATGCTCAGAAAGGGGTTGGTGCTATGTAGGGCGTTTAAAGTTTGTGTCTCTTTGAGAGTTTGGCATTTTTACAATCTATGTTCCCCTTTAATTTGAAAAGAAAGATTATTTCTAAAAGAAGACACTGCAAAGAAAAGTAACTCTTCCACTGGTACCCTGCTTTGTGTTTCTTTTCTGATGGGCCAGGTCTCCAAAGATTCCCTAAAACACGCTTTGCACATTAAAAAGAACTCTATCTTCTCCCTCAAGAAGAGATCAAATATTTGCATTTCTTTCTACTTTGTCTCCACTCCAACCTAATTAATTATTTTCCCCAGAAGCCTGCAGTGTCCGTGTAGGCCTTTTAAAGCAAGCTGCCTTGTGGTTCCGTCACTTGCCTTTCTCTGTTGTCTGGGGAGGTAAATATCCCACGAGTCGCCCACATGCGCCCTGGGAAGCTCTGAACTAATTTCCTTTCCAGATGCGTGTCTGGAGGAGATTGCCTACCTTACACCCCAGACCAATACATTTGCAGATGGGCACAAGGGTATAAGACATTTTAACTACCTCCACTCCTTTTCACCCCAAAAACTTGAGTGTCAGCGGCGTGCCTTGTTCTTTGTGAAGCTGGCAAAGCAAGACGAACAAAATCCTTACCCCCAGAGTTTCCAGACCTAAAAAGATGACAGAAAACAGTCATGAGTATGTAGTATGTGAAACACCCCCGCATAATGCAAAATAGATGCCCGGGCGCACAGAGGCGCAGTGGAAGTTTCTCTGGGGTGGTGGTGGCGTGGCTGGGGGGGACTCCCGAGAGGAGGTGAAACACCAAGGGACAGCTTAGATCTCGTCGGGCAGGTGATGAGAAGCAGCCTGGAAGGAGCGGCCAGCCCAGAAGATGGGAACAGAGGAGTGAAGAAGCAGGGCACGTTGGGGCAACTGTAATCAGCTCACTCTGCAGCAGAGCCCTGCAGCCATAGCCATCCTAACATTCTCCCAGTTCTTTAAAAGTGTCCCCTTTGACAGGGCACTGGGAGAACGCCTCCCTTGCCTAGAGTACCGGCTTATGCACTGTTTGGCTGATTGACTCCTTTCTATCCTTTGGGTGTCGGCTTAGACATTAATTTTCCTTGCAAGCCATCTGTGACCAGTCCACCCAGCCAAGTCTATTGCTTCCACAGCATCCTACATAATCCCTGCCATTGCAGCGCCTCTATGCTCGTCTCATCTGGAAATGTACGTGCTATGCACCACGGTACCCTCAGCCCCTGGATCTTGGTTGCGATACCGCAGGTGCTCAGACAGCTTTTTAAGTGGTTGGATGCCTGGCTGGATGGAGGCATCACAGACCACATAAGAACCTGGCACAAAGCATGGCTCAGGAGTGAGCCAGAGTTGGGTTGTGAAGGGTCTTGGAATCTACCCGATGAAATTTGCCCTTTATTCTGAAAGCCTGAACGGCATCTGTGGATGAAAGTGGGATGTGATCAGAAGGGGTTGGAAAGCTCACTCAGGTGACTCTGTGGAGGGATGGCATGGCAGAGTTGGGTGAAGATCTAAGCGAAGCAACAGATTAAAGTGTCTCTACTGAGGTCCTCTCTCCCTAAGCTATAGGTACCACACAGACATGAATGCCCACACTCCATGATTACTAGCCCCAGTTTCCAGATATTTTAGGAAATTAGTATCTCAAAAGTTTTATAAATTCTTGAAACAAAATTTATTTTCCATGTACATTTAGAGATACACAAAGTTTTCAATCAGATACAAAACCACATCCTGAATCTGCCAAAAACAAAAACAAAAACAAAAAACCCACAAAATGTGCTCCCACACATTGAAATGGGAGAGAAATGTTGTTATCAATAAAAATATTATTGGGATGTGTTGAAGCAGCAAACCTTCATGCAGAATTTTCCACGCCTACCCAGAAAAAATAATGAAGATTTTCACTTGGCTGTATTACTACAAAGTACAGCCAAAATTTATTCACTAACATAGAAGATGGAACATCTAGATCATGGCTCTGCATTTACAGTTTCACGCTCCTTAGGAAGTGAAAAAAGAAATGCATTTGATTGCACCAGGGTTTCTGAACAAAACTATGAAATATCTCAAACGAAACTATAAGTGGAGCACATTGTAAATGGGCAAGTAAGCTTTTCTCTTCTGCCTATTTTTTCCTTTTGTATGGATGTTTCATATTGAATTCTAATGGGGTGGAACATAACCCAAATACTCATAATATTGCTACATCCCTTTATCTTTGTGTTATATAATGTTGTAACTTCAAATGGGAATGGGAAAAAGCTATTTGATAATCAACATTTTTTTTCTCTTTAGATCCATATTTTGAGCATGTACTGCAAACATCTGAATTTTTTACTGGTCTTTTCTGTATCTGCATGAATAATTAACAATCAGTTGCCTTAGGCCAAAGTGCTAGCAACTATATCGTTTCTGTGAGAGTAGGTTCATCTTGTTTTATCTTCTATCTGTATTTATTCTTCATTTATAGGAAAAAGGGCCTTCGTGTTTGCTAGTCAAGGGTGTCGTTCAGTCCCCTTGCAATCTAATGAGGGTAGGAACTGTGCCCAGAAAGGCTGGCCGTGGCCCTGCTGGCTGCCCGGTGCTCACAGGAGATCTCAGAATGTCTCCAGAACTTGGCAGCACTTCTGCAGCTCCTAAGCCAAAACAATTCTGTAATTTTTAGTGTCTGCATTATCTGATGAGCCAAGAGATCACTGGCATATTCCTCTCTTCTGTTGCCTCATTAACTAGGACTCTCAGTTACCCTCTCCAGCCCCCAACATGACCACAGAGCAAAACATGCCGAAGTCGCCTTTAACAATTTGTCTTCCAAAGCACTCGACTTCTCTGAGAGTGGGCTTCCTCTAATTACGGCCAGCGAGGATCATGGGCCAGCATCTTTTCATCTGTGCCACAATCACTAACATTAGGGAGCTAGTGTAATGAAGGGCGAATTTTCAAAGCTAACTGTAATGGCTCCGTCAATCAGTGATGGTTTTCAAATAAGTCTTTGGAACAGCTTGGTACCTGAACTATGTCTGTGATATATGTGGGAAAACACAAAAAGTGCTCTGGACCTGGTGTACAAGGGTTGGTTATTTCATGCTTTTCTACTCAAGATTGACATGAATGCTTTCTTTCTTTTTCCTAAAACCAGCAAGATCAAAGCTATGAAGAACTGAGCCGAAATGTTTCTGGCTCCAATTTAGATATGTCCTACTTTAGCCTTCCTTGATTACCCAGAATGTTTCACACATGTCAAGTGGTTTTGTTAGGTGAATTGGAAAAAATGCCAAGAAAGAAAATATTGCTTTGAACTATGTCTAAGCAATGCATGTGCCTTTTAGACCTACCACCTTGTTTAATGAGAGAGCTGTTAGAAGACTGCATATCCACTGGCAAGACAGTTTCTTTCATTGAGACTTTCATAAATGCTTATAAGCTCTAGCAGCATATTAGGCACAAATTTAAACACTGAGACATAGCAGGTGAGAATCTAGACCAGGATCCTGCTCTCATGAAGTTGCTGTCTTAATGTGGAGGTGGCAAGTGATCAAAAAGAATATAAATTAGAAAATACCATGTTAGGATAATTACTTTAAATTACATTCATTTAAAGACCAGCTTGTAAATTATGGAGATATGCAGGAAGAAGAGAGGCCAGGCAGCCAGGATCTAATTCAGGTCCAAGTAAAAATGGGAAGGATAGGGGTGCAGATGACTAGCTCCAGCCTCTGCAGCCTGTTCTAGATTCCAGGCACATACTCACACCAGATCCTTTCACTGCCTGAAGTCTACCAAGGTTTCCCAATTTCCTATTTCTTATTGATCTGGAAAATAAATTTTTTCTTCAAAATGTATCAAATCATTAATCTTTTCAAAAGACTTTCTGTCTTTCCCCAAAGAGTTAGTTTACTCTGCTAAACCAAGCTCATTGCTCCCCCAGTCCAGAATGTGCCACGTTCCCCCTTTACAGCAAATGCCTGTCATACTCGTGTTCGCACATGGCACCCACACCTGGATTCCGAACCTCGAGGGCAGTGCCTCCAGCCTGTGGGTTCCCTGCGATTTTCCATCTTCATTCCCACACCCTTGGCATTCACTAGAGGACTTATCACGTAGTAAGCTTTTAAAAAGCTAAAATTAACTTTTCTGTCTATTCTATCTGAATGCATCTATAATACCGAAATATGCAAAGGACTGAATGTTTGTATGAATTTGACATTTTCTCAGGATGGGGAAATATTCTTCCAAAATGGTTTGTCTCTTTGACTTTTTGTTCTAAGGCATTTAGTAGAAAGATGCACTTAACCCTCCAATTCAGCATCTCACCTGAAATTTCAGATGTGAATTTGTTCACTTTTCCTTTTGTTTCCTTTTGAAGTACCTCTTGCCATCTTTGTTCATCTTGACTTTCTCTGCAATTTTGGAGGGACTTCCTGTACAGGCCTGGCTCAATGGCTCATTTAGGTGACTTGCTGAAATGTCACAAACATACAAAGAAAGCCTCAGCCCTGACTGCCCAGGAAGTAGAAAGTGCAGATAAGGCTGCCTCTGTCTGCCTTAGACATTCCGGTGGGAACTGTCTTTCCAGACCATGCTGCGCCTATGGATAGAATGGACTGAGGAAAGGAGGGCGAGCAGATCAGAAGGGTGAGAATATCTGCGTGAAGAATTATAGCATCTTATTTTTAATCTTGTCATATTTAAACTTGAGATTATTGACCTTGAGCAAGTGGTAAGAAATGTAAACAGAAATCTGCAACCTAGATATTCAAGGAGATCTGAGAACAGTTAATTTGGAGTTGTTTTATTTGCATACAGTCCAGATTTCGAGCCATGCCATCTCTTATCTCGCAGTATAGATGCTCTCTTAACTGATTTCACCTAACCTGCCACCAATCATTTCCTAACCAGCAAGAAAATATCTATTCTGTTTGGAAGATGTACTGTCCGATGCCCAGTACACTGAAGACTCACAGCTAATGGCCTGATCTCTAGCATATCCCACTGGCTTGAATTTTTGGCTACCAAGAACTAGCTATTTTTAATCCTAATCTATTTATTCTAGTGATATGTAGGTGTTACTGTAATTATTTAATGTAATTAAATTTTAAATAAGTTAATGAAATGAGTGAAGAGAGAAAGAGAGAAATGCTACTTCAATGAAAATAAATTTGAATACTTTGGAAATATTTAGTAAAAGTTAGTCACTATTAGTTGTGGGAAAGACAAGAGTAAATTTGGAGGGAATTCATAAACACTATAAAATATTGCACTTAGATTACTGTGCAACTACCTGTAAGCTTTCATTTCACTTTAAATATCACAAAAGTGAATTTTATTATAGTTGATTTTTTTCAATATTATGACAGGGAGGCCAATCAGGTGATCCATTTGTGACAAGAAATACCTTGATCCCTTATGGGAAGATTGACGAGTGACTGAATGTGTGTTTGTATTTTGAATTAAACCATTTAATGTAGTTATGCATTTTTAATGATTCATTACTAAGATAGAAATTTTTGATTAACTAACTAATTTTCTAATTATAAAATTTCCAGTGTACTTTCATTTGGGCTCTCCTTTTCTAGGACTTAATTTTCTCGCCTGTAGAGGAAAGATTTCAACTAGATTACCCCTCAAGTCCCTCCCAGGAGGAACATTCTAAGAGTGATTATCTGTCATTTCTGCCAACCCAGCATCCATTCCCTCTTCTTGGTACAGCCCCACATTTTCACCTTGAGAGCTCCACACTCTATTGTCAACCCATGTGGTTCAGATGGGACTGATTCAAATCTGGGGCTCTGGGAGCGGCCTAGAGCTCATTTTGTGTCACACCCCTGGCCACCATAAAGATTGATTTGGAGCTAGCACACGACTCATGGTGGACCATGGTAGTGTTATCTAATCCCTAAAAGTTCACTAAAACCTTGGAGAAAGAGATGTGATCTCCCCCCCCCCACCAAGTTACTATGTGGGAAGGGTATTAACTCCAAGCTTGAGCACACCTTCATAGAGAGAGCTGGTGTGAAAACGTCAAAGACCTGAATGTTGGAGAGAAAGGCACCAAATCTAAAGACATCACTGATATTCCTGAGCCCCCTGAACCTTCAGTCTGAGTCTGGACTTCTCCCCTTTATAAACTGACAGACTCTGTTACTTGTATAAGACCCTTCAGAATGGGCACTCAGATGACTTACAAGAATGCTCGACTCCGAGGCCAGCCGCCTCTTAAGCGCCCTGTTCTCCCTTTAACCCTCTCCCAGTTACAACCTTTCCAAGCACTACTTACCTCCCAAAGACGGTCCCCTGTCCCTTTTCCTCCCTTTTTATCCCTCTCACGAGAACGGTACATTCTCTGAACCCCACCCTGGGTCTCCTGTACCCTGTGATGAGTTCCTTCCCTCACCCCTCAGCCTTGTTCCTAACTCACCCTCTCGGGCATAGAGTCCATTCTGCTTATGAGGTGTTTTCAAGTATACTCACTTATTCTATTTCTCCATTAGGGGAACACCAGCTAGAGTCTGTGATAGGAACTTAAATATACCTGGGAAACGCTAATGAATTGTCACATCACCCTCCCTAAAGCTAATTGTTTGAAAATCAGGCAGTCCCCTGAGAGAATTTCTAAAGGAAGGAATACAAACGGACTCACCCAGTAAGAAAACCTTTGTCAGAAGGAAGACACAAACTTCCTTCTTCCCAGGCCAGCACCCACTGAAGTCACACATGAGCTCCACAGGGGACAGGCAGACCATTCCTAAAAGTGAATCTCAGTGAGAATAGACTGGGCTCTACTGTGGTAACAAAGCTCTCAACAAGCAAAGATCTCTCCCCACGTAAATCTGCTGCCGCTCCAGGAGTCACTCCAGGGCGGTGGACCTCCTTCTAGGCCGTTTCCCTGCTATGTCACCTCGGTATCAGGACATTCTGTGCTACGCTGCCAGAAGGAAAGAGAGCGGCAGATACGCACACAATTCTTAAATGCCTTTATCGGAAAGGGATGCACATTATTTGTATTCTCACCTCACTGGCCAGGACCAAGATTTCTCTGTGAGGGCGCTTGTGCCTGGAAATGAGGGAGAGCTGAATACAGGGGAACCCGATTCATGTCCACCTCCAACTGCACCTGGCTAAACACTTGGTCAGCTCTTGGGACACGAACAGCAATGCTTTGGGGATGGCATTCTCTCCTACTTTGCCCTCAGACCTCTGAGCAGCTTTGAAATCATGAGCAGAGCCTTGGCAACAGTGCACAGCAAGGGATCCCAGTGTCCATAGAAAACATAGTGTTTGGCAGAGCCCTGGCCATGCCACTGTGCCCAGAAAATGCCCAGAGGAATATAATAAGACCTAGAAAGTAGGAAGCTACTCAGTAGGCTTGCTCATGACAATGTGAGTGACACCCTCATTCTGCATGAGCCACGTGGAAAGTGTCTGTGGGGCTTGGCCAAATCCCAGTTCTATGAGGAGGCAGGATGGTCACTGGTGACCAATGCTATTGACCATTCACTCAACAGCCATTCTCTTTCCCTTTTTTTGACCCAGCAGAAGCCTCCTTCTGCTATGAAGTCTTAAAATGCCAAATGCCCATATAGCCAAACATCCCTGCTGTTAGAGAATGAACAGGTGACTTAATCCTGACCACTGGGACCATTAGGACATTTTCTGAAGGAGCTTCTTGGATGTGCTTTTCTGCGTTAAAAAGAGGGGTGAGGGATATTACTAGAGCAATGATATATCCTTTTTGTCCAATCCAGGACACTTTAGAAGTAAAAGAGGGCATAAACTGTGATTGTCCCAGGCAGACCTGGGTGTGTGGTCACCCTTGCCACCAAGGGGAAAACCCCTGCCTTCCTGTCGTATTTTTGTCATGATATCTTGTGAGGACAGGATACATGGAGCCGTTGCAGTCATCTTAACAATGAGAGGGAGAATGCCAGCAAGACAGGAGAGCAGAGAAGAAAGATGGAAGGAGCCTGGGCCCAAAATGATTGGCTTAAATTATTGAGCCGGTCCTTGGATCATCTACCTCAGGATTTCTTCTTCTGTGAGAAACATTGCCCCTTATCTTTAAGCCATGTTTCAGTTAGTTATTTTGTTACATCCCACCTAAGATGTCCTTACTGGTGCATCTGCCTTCATCACTTCTGTATGCCTAGTACTTGAATAATGCCTATAAAATAATGGACTCTCCAAAAATATTTGTTGAATAAATGGATTATACAAAATATTGCTCTCTTTAAGATTTTACTTTTTAGAGCAATTTTAGGTTTACGGTAAAATTGAGAGGCAGACACAGAGAATTTCCACATGCCCCTTGTTCCCACATATACATGCACATGCATAGCCTCCTCCATTATCAGCATCACTCACCAGGGTGTGAGTGTGTGTATGTGTGTGTATGTTTGTGCGTGTGTGTATTTTTTACAAATATGAATGTACATTGACACATATTAATCACCTTCAGCTCATAATTTACCTTAGGGTTCACTCTTGGTGTTGTACATGCTATGGGTTTGGGCAAATGTATACCGACGTATATTCATCATTAAAAGGTCATACGGAGTATATTCACCACCCTAAAATTCCTCTGTGTTCTTCCTATATTCTTCTCCACCACCTCTCTTCTGCCACAACCCCCCAGCCCCAGCCCCGCAACCACAGAACTTCTTACCCTTCCCATAGTTTTGCCTTTTCCAGAATGTCAGATCATTGGACTCATGTGGTACGTAGCCCTATCAGATTGACTTCTTTCACTTAGTCATATGCATTTAAATTTCCTCCATGTCTGCATGTATAACAGCTGACTAATTCATTCACTACTGAACAACATTTTGGTTGCTTCCAAGTTTTGGCAATTATGAATAAAGCTCCTATAAACATCACTGTGCAGGGTTCTGTGGACATAAGATTTCAACTTCTTTGGGTAAATACCATGACACACAATTATGGGACCTTGTGGTAAGGCCATGTTTAGTTGTATAAGAACCTGCAAACTCTCTTCCCAAGTGGCTGTACCATTTTATTTCCTCCAGCAATGAATGAGAGTTCTGGTTGCTATGCACACTCAGCATAATTTGGTGCTGCCAATGTTCCAGATTTTGACCATTCTAATAGTGGCATCTCATTGTTGTTTTAATTTGAATTTCCCTGTCGACATCTGATGTGAAACATCTTTCAGGTTCTTATTTACTATCTGTATATATTATTGGATGAGGTGGCTGCTAAGATCTTTGGCCCATTTTAAAATTCAGATTGTTTGTTTTCTTATTGTTGAGTTTTAAGACTTGTTTGTATATTTTGGATAACAGTCATTTATCAGATGTTTCTTTTGCAAATATTTTCTCCCAATTTGTGTCTTATCTTCTAATTCTCTTGATATTTTCTTTCATAGATCAGAAGTATTTAATTTTAATAAAGTCAAGCTTATGAAACATTTATTTTATGGATTGTATCTTTGGTGTTATATCTAAAAAGGCATCATTGTACCCAAAGTCATCTGGATTTTCTCCTATGTTATCTTCTAGGAACTTTATAATTTGTGTTTTGCATTTAAGTTTATAATCCATTTGAGTTGATTTACATGAAGAGTATAAGGTCTATGTCTGGATTCAATTTTTTACCTGTGGATAATCAGTTATTTCAGCATCGTTTGTTGAAGAGATCATCTTTGCTCTACTGTATTGCCTTTGCTTCTTTGTCAAAGATCAGTTAACCATATTTTTGGGGGTCTGTTTCTGAGCCCTCTATTTTATTTCATTGATTTATTTGTCTATTACTTCTCAGATGCCACATTGTCTTGATTACTGTAGTTTTATAGTAATTTTTTGATTGTCATAGCTGTTTTATTTTGATTTTCTTTTTTACTCAGTCCCTCGACCATTACCTCCCAATGCCTACAGCTGTCAGCCTGCTCTCTATCTATGAGTCTGTCTCTGTTTTGTATTTTAGATCATTCTGTTCATTAGATTCCACATATGAGTGAAATCATATGGTATTTGTCTTTCTCTAATTGGCTTATTTCACTTAGCATAATGCTATCTAGGTCCATACAGGCTGTCTCAAGGAGTAAGGTTTCCTTCTTTTTTATGGCTGAGTAGTATTCCATTGTGTAAATGTACCAGAGCTTTTTTATCCACTCATTTACTGATGGGCATTTGGGCTGCTTCCAAATCTTTGCTATTGTAAATAATGCTGCAAACATAGGAGTGCATATATTCTTTTGAGTTTCTTTGGTTAACCAGAAGTGGAATTGCTGGGTCATAAGGCAGTTTCATTTTTAATTGTGGAAAGCAAAATGCAGTTTTATAATAATTCTTGAAGTTGGATAGCATCAGTCCTCCAACTTGTTTTTCTCTTTCAATATTGTATTGGCTATTCTGTGTCTTTTGCCTCTCCAAATAAATCTTAGAATCAGTTTGTTAATATCTATAAAATAACTTGTGGGGATTTTGTTTGGGATTACATTGTATCTATAGATCAAGTTGGACAAAACTGACATCTTGACAATATTGAGTCTTCCTATTCCTGAACATTGGCTATCTCTCCATTTACTTAGTTCTTCTTTGATTTCATTCATTAACATTTTGTAGTTTTTCTTTATATAGATACCATACACGTTTGGTTAGATACATACCTAAGTATTTCATTTTTTGGGTACTAATACATGTTATTTACTGTGTTTTTAATTTCAAATTCCACTTTTTCGTTGTTGTGATATAAGAAAACAATTGACTTCTGTATACTAACTGCATCCTGCAACCTTGCTATAATTGCTTATTAGTTTCAGGAGTTTCTGCATTTTGTTTTGTTTTGCTTTTTGGTTGATTCTTTTAGATTTTCTACATAGGTGATCATGCCATCTAAGAACAAGGACAGTTTTATGTTTTCCTCCCCAATCTATATAACTTTTACTTCCCTTTTTTGTTTGTTTTTACCTTACTACATTACCAAGGACTTTTACTTTGATGCTGGAAAGGAATGGTGAGAGAAAACACCCTAAGGGAAAGTTTTGAGTTTCTCACCATTAAATATAACACTAACTGTAGGTTTTTTGTAGATATATGTTTTTTAAAAAACAAATGTAGGTTATAAGGTAAGTCATATTACCATTGAATGAAAATTCAGATAGCTTCAAGAAAGATGTTTACTTTCACTTTATATGCCTATATTTATCACCATAGGTAATATTTTGTTAAAAGTTTATTAAAAGTGAAGCCAGTTCATAATCCTTTTTATAGGAATTAAAAATTATATAAAAATATTGATGCAAATATTTTCTATAAAGGAAAAATATAAGCTAGGGAATGCCCTTATTTTATAATCGTGAAGTTAGTACAGCTTGTGATTCACTGATTGACCAAAATTGTAAAGAAAAAAAAGAGACACAGAGATGAATATATTTAATATTTTAAACAAATACCCTATCATGTTGAAATTTGAAATGTATAAATATTTATAACCTAATTTTAATTTTTATTAAAAAAGCAGAATGCCAAAGTTTCTTAATAAAACATTTTTCAGTCCTAGGAAATAAGACACCACTAATATTGTTTGGGGATTCCACTGAATTACCACATCCTACACTGTATAGATTCCTTCCTTAATATAAATCATGACATTTATGTAATCTTTGTCCAACTGAGAACTGATTGGGTTTGCAATGTGTGCTCAGGGTTACAGATTGTTCAACTGTGTCACCAGTAACTTTTCTCCCTGAGTCATCACATTCAGAAACTTCCACGTCATAAATATACCTGTCCTTTTCTTTTACCCAATCCAAATTATATTCACTGTTGTCACATTTTCTTTAATGTTTCTTTATATCACAGAATTACAGGTAATGGGTTGTTGAATGTGGAAGAGGCCATTTATTTTCAGTAAGCTAACAAATGTTGACAGTCTACTATCTGTCAGGTACTGGCTGTGTGCTGATAACTAAAAAAACAAATTTTCTTGCCCTCATGGAGATTATGTTCTAGCAGAGGGAAACAGATAATAAATAGGCACAATAAATAAGCAAATAATATAGAATGTTAGCAGATGGTAGGTGATATGAATTATATCTCTTCATTGATATTCACATTTTGTTTATTCATTATTTTACAATTTTCTTTAGTTCTTTGTCCATGGTTTCTGTAATCTCTTTGAACATATTTAAGACAGTTGATTTAAAGTCTTTTTTAAGTAAATCCAATGTCTGTGGTTCCTAAGTGATGGTTTGTATTTTTCATTTTTTTGGAATATGTTATAATTTCTTATTTCTTTTAATGTTTTGTGACTTTTTTTTCTTATTAAAAATTGAAAATTTAGATATTATAATGTGATAACCGTGGAAATTATATTCTGCTCCCTTACCAGGGTTTGATGTTCTTGATTATTGAAGACTATGGTTGTTGGTTTATTTTGTGACTTCTCCAAACTTGAAAAGACTGTCTTCCTTGTTATGTGTGGTCACTAAAGTGCCTGCTCTATTGACCTGTACTCAACTAGTGTTTTGACAGCAATTTCCTTGAGCACTAAGAGCTAAAACAAAAAATGAAAAATATATATCATGATATACTAGTTTATTAAGGCTGCCATAAACTGGGTGGCTTAAACAACAGAAATTTATTGTTTTACAGTTCTAGAAGCTAGACATCCACGATCAAAGTGTTATGAGGCTTATTCCTTCTGAGGGTTATGAGAAAATAGTCTGCCCCATGCTTCTTGTATACCTTCTGATGATTTTCTGAAAACCTTTAAACTTCCTTGGCTTGCCTTTATCTTCACAAGATGTTCTCCCTGTGTGTTCTTCCTGTCTGTCTCTCTGTCCCAATTTTCACTTTTTATAAGAATACCAGTCATATTGGATTAGGGTCCACTCGACCTCAATTTAGCTAATTATAGCTGTAATGGCCCTATTTCCAAATAAGGTCACATTTCAGGTACTGGGGGTTAGGACCTTAATATGTAAATTTTGAGAGGGACTCAGTTCAACAGCCGACTCTCAGTCTTTGTGGATTGACTCTGTTCTGGGGTAGTCCTTCAGTCTTAACCAGGCTGTATATAATTCTGCCTTAGCCTTCACTTCCTGTTTGTGCTGAGTGGAGATTAGCCAAAGATGAGCAATTAAGGGCTCCTCAGGTCTTTTCTGCACATCCATCCTGCCATGGATCTATGTGTGGCTTTCTACATTTGCCTATAAACCCAGATACTTTTCAATGTCCTAATTTCCTAAAGAAACTCTCTTTTCAGATTCTCCTTCCATGCGTTAGACTGTCTATTGTATTTTAAAATTATAATCTCTTGTTCAAGGTAACTGTTCATTTTTCATTCACTTTAATAATGTTTATGAACAATTTTTACTTTTTTTCACCCTGAATGAGTTATAATTTAGGCAAAACAGGGACAACTGTGTTGTTGTAATCCTTCAGCAGCCCCCCAAAAAGTTAGAATAGAGAAACACAATAGTTTTCTAATGTCTGCTTGACTCTCCCCAGAACCAAGTACTTCAGTCTCACCCTAGGATTGCAGGCTGACGTCTTCAGGCCTTCAAGACTGCCATTGAGAAAATGACCTGTTCATAACCTAGTTTTCTACTCTTTCCAGAACATTAGCTATTTATTGCCTTATCACAGGGAAAAGGAAATAGCTTGTATCTGTTTTCACCATTTCACGTTAACTTGATCCCTTGCCTGAAAGAAAGTAGTTAAATCAAGACTGAGACTAAGGCTTCCCTTCTTTGCCAGCCCTGGGTCATCCCAGGACCCCACAAACTCACCTGTGGGCTGTGAAGAGCTGCACTTAGAAGAGTTAAAAAGTGTCATTAGTTTGGATTGGGTACGAACAATAAGAGAGAGCACTTGAAACCATTAAAGGCAGGGCTGACTATGAAAGCAAAGCAGTAGTGAGAATTTAAAGGGCCATTAAGTTAGCCAAATGGATGGCTGGGAGAAAAATCATTTATAAAAATTGGGAGGTTGGAAGGGCTTCTTTAATGTTCTTTAACAAAAATTAGATGCTTGATAATCTTTTCCTATTTGGATAAGGGGGAGAAAAGCCCTCCAAATCAGAGATGGTTTTTTCAGGCTCAGTATGTTCATGATATTAGATGTGTGCTATTAGGTTAATTGGAATTTTAAAGTTAAAATGACCTTCTTCTAACTTTAAATAGAAACATTTCTTTCCTTCGTCAATTGCAAATGAGGATGTTTTGCACGCTGTTTCCTAAGAACTAAGTCTACTGTGCTATTTGTAATTTTAGAAAATTACTTCCTTAACCTCTTAATGCTCTATTTGCCTTAATATTGCTAAAAAGGCCCACTGCTTTTTTCTACAATTCACAGTTCATGCCAAAATACTAGTTAGTCATTTTGGATTTTAGCAAGTGCCAGAAGTTCTAGGCCATAATCTGTCTATTTGAATTTTTGAAGTCCCTTATTTAACATATCTTCAACAAACTTTAGCTGAATATAGCCCAAAATTTCTAATAAGTTCTAGGGACAAGAGATAAGATACTATCCCTATATTAAAGGAGTTCACAGTGTATTGGGCGAATCAGACGCAAAATATTAGAGCCTCATAATATCAGAGGATCAGTTGTGATAATAGAGGTAAGTTCAAAGGCTTGCTTGAATGCCAATAGTTAGAGGGCATTAACTGACAAAAACAGGTGACTTGAGAGTTAATCCCTTAAAGAACAAAGAGCAGCTGACTATGAAATAAGGGGTGGAGAGACTCCATTTAGTGAGACAGAATTTACAAAGGACAAACAGTAGCAAAGAGTATGTCAACATGTTAGAAATAGAGAGTATGAAGGAGTTTGGATGAGTGGCGGAGAAATTGGCAAGAACCAAATCAAAAGCAGCCCCTTGGGCTGCTTTCTTGAGAACTTATAGCAAAATGGACCAATCTTTATCTTTGTAATATGGATTCTAGGATTTGACATCAATGTAAAGCTGAGACTGATCTTTCTTAGGTATCTTTTGGACACCAGAATTTATCCTAAGAGAACCAGGATGCCTATGGTGGAGCAACAGAGTCCAGGACTGACTTGCTATTTAAAAATATTTAGGTCCAGCCTGCCTGAAGCGTACTAACATATTTTACACAGTGCTAAAATTCCTTAACACCAGGACTAAAGAAAACACTGACCTACAGTACGTCATTTCTGTCTTCTTACTGTTCTTTAGATGCATTTCCTGATTTAAAAACCTGATTTAGTTTTGTATCCTATTGCTTTTTTTTTAATGTAGATCTTAAATGCACCACTCAGTGGCTTTTTATGTAGGTACACACCGAGGTAACCGCCACACAAGTCAGGACAGAATATTTTCATCATAGATAAATTCTCTTACTTCCATTCTTTGTCATTAATCCTCCCAGCCTCAAAGAGATTAATATTGTCTTCATTTTCACTGATATAAATAGATGCTTACTTATTTCACAGTAGATCAATTTTGCTTATGTTTAAATTTTATAGAGTTATATATACATACATGGAATCATACTCTGTGTGTGTGTGTGTTTGTCTGGTTTCTTTTTTATTTTAATAAATCTTTATTGATTTCAGAGAGAGGAAAGGAGAGGGAGAGAGAGAGAGAGATAGAAACATCAATGATGAGAGAGTCATTGATCGAGCCCACAACCCGGGCATGTGCCCTGACTGGGAATCGAACCCCAATCCTAGGTCAATGCTCAACCGCTGAGCCACGCCTGGCCAGGCTGTCTGGTTTCTTGACTCATGTTTTGGGACTCGATCCTTACTGTTACGTATAACAGTAATTTTTCTTTTTATTGCTATGTAATATTCCATTATGCAAATACATCCCAATGTGTTTATCCATTGATATATCATAAACATTTATTTTATGATGCTCTGCCAGTGTAATTCCTGATAGTTCTGGTTTCAAGCTCAAAGAGTGTATTAAGACACAAATATCCCCATTACCTTATATTACTTTTTGGAAGAACATGTCTTACAGGGTAAATTCTGTGCTTGCACGTTTTTCAGCTTATGTACCATTTTAACAAAGTATCCTAGTTCTTCTTTCACTGTCTCCTGTCGTACTGGGATTGAGCCTCCTTGATGAGCTTTCAGTGCAGTCAGAAGGTCACAAAGAAAAACAATATATGTGAGTGGAAGGGCAAGTCGGAGAATGCAGAGAGCTGTGGCTATATAATGCAGGCACGGTTAGACAGGATCATGTGTAATCTAAACCTGAGTTGTCACACAAACATGACAGAGTTCTTGAGGTTCTGAGATTAATGATGATACTAAAAGGCTTTAAATTTGGATAAGGTTTTTATTTGTATTTCTACCTATAAACTCAATTGCCTCATGACCTGTGTGTGTACATAGCAATGTGTGTTAAGTAAGAAGATCAATTATTTGGTGAATTTGTTGAATATAGAAACCAACCTCTGACCATTCCCAAAAAGTAATTAATCACATAGTTTTTTCCCTTAGGAAACATAATATTTCAGCTATGTATGATCTCTCTGCTCTATTTTTTTATATCTTTACACAACAAAGCAAAGTGAAACAAAAGTTCTCTTTTCCTGTTTCAGTACACAGTTTAACAGTCTTGAGTTCAGGGCAGTTGTTTTATTAAAATCAAATACCAGCTCACCAAAAGCCAATCACTCTGACACTGGCATTTGGAGCACTAATTTATTCTAACCTCAGGGCATTTGCTTTTTAGGAATAATTGAGCATTAAAATTTTCTCTCTGATGTTTTTTAAAAGGTTTATGGAATTTCTTATACATAAGCCAGTGAAGCACAACATGCTGGCACTTATCCAATACTTTTGGGTACCATGGGCTTCTGAAAAATGTCCTTGTCATGAATTGATTATTTCAACTATCAGCATCACTCATGCAGATATTGGCGACTTATGCTATGGTTAAGTTCTATCTGGCCTCCATATGTCAATGTCAGTGTGAATGGCCTCTAGCAAATAAGTGTTTGATTCCAAGAAAAAACCCAGGAATATTAAAAGCATAGTCAATAATGAAATAAAAACAGGATTTCCCTGTATTAGCTGGGTAAATATTTTTTTTGATGAATATGGGGAGGTGGGTTTTTGTTTTTTTCGTTTTTTTTTTTTCTTTTTCTTTATGGAGATATTTATCAGAACAATGCCAATGATGATGTTGATGATGTTGATGATGATGATGATGACAGGAACGGCATTAATAGTGAATGCACTTCTGTTAAACACTTGTAATATGCCAGGTGCTATGAAATACGACCTTAAAAATAAGCACTCTTTTCATCCACATCTCATACATGAAAAAAATGGATGTTTGGATTAGATAACTTGCCCAAAGTTGCATAAAATAATATCTGATGAAATTGATTTTACCACAAAACCTATCTGATTCCTAACATTTTTTTTCTACTATTTTATACTCTATTTAGCAGAGTGAACACTTAACAGCTGGTGTGTAAAATTAAACTTTTTGAAAAATATGGTAAAGTATTGAAAGGGTCATTTGGATGTTAAGAATGTGCCCATTTTAATGGCATCGATGTCTTAGACTGAGTTCTTTACAATTAGAGCCTAAGTCAGGCTGGTGCATATGTTTTATGGAGAGAACTACCATGGGAGAAAGCTGGATTAGAAAGGGAAGGGCTCTAAGTAAAGACTTGACTGCTGCTAGAGTATAGATCTAGCTTGATCCTATGGAGATCTCGAACATGAATTGATCCAAAGATTTGGTCCTGCTACAAGGCAAGAAGTATGGACATTTGTATTTCCGGGTCAGTTATTTATTAGCTGCAGGCAGCCCCTAAGGGTGGGGTATAAATAACTTCACAGTCAACTCCTGTTTAGCTAAAGCAGAAGGGAGTAAGCTGTGAATCATTAGCTGTTTGTCATGTATTTAGTCCATCTGGGCTGCTATAACAAAATATCACAGATTGGGTGACTTATAAAAACATAAATTTATTTCTTATAGTTGTAGAGGTTGGAAAATTCAAGATTAAGGAGCTGGAAGATTTGGCATCTAGTGAGAACTCCCTTCCTTCCTGGTTTATGGCCCTTTTCTCATGGTGTCCTTTCAAGAAGAAAAAGGAGAGAAAGCTCTATGGGATCTCTATTTCAAAGGCACTAATGCTATTCATAAGGGCTCTGCCCTCAAGACCTAACCACCTCTCAAAGGTCCCACCTCCAAACCATCACAAAGGGGATTATAATTTAACATATAAAATTTGGCCCAGTGTATAGCATTAGGCATGCATTGTGCATCATTTTAAGGAGTAAGGTGGGGCAAGGTGCAAACTTCTATTTTACTTTGAGAAGTTAGTCTTGACATGTCCCAAACTATTAATCCCAAGCACTTGATTGACATAGCAGGATCCCATATCTTTGTAATATGTATTTCCTACCATCTGGTGCACATCTGTCTTATTAAGACGTCTGGAGAACTTGCCACTTATTGCTCCACATGTCTGATGAACAAGATATCATTACTTGTGGCAGAGAGTAGGAAAATTATCTTAACCCTTGGGCAGTGTTGCTGTGCACTGTTGTCCCTCCCAAACAGAAGCAAACTGCTCCTAATACTCTTTCCTCTTTGGGAATTAGGGGAAATAAAATCTAATTGGTCATGTTATTAGGGAAATGCATGGGTGGAATTTCTCTGTTGCTAGTGAGAGTGGAGTTCTTGGGGTACCGTGGGAATAAGCATTTCCGGAGGCCCCCATGGGAGGATGAGACGTGGTAAAAGGCTTTATTTGTGTGGAATCACATCCCTGGATTTTAAAAGTCCCATTTCCCTTAACCAGTCCTGGAAGATGTGCAGCTGGGGATTCAGCAGAGCTAAAAGCAAAGCTAATGTCCAGAGTTTCCGTTCCATGGTGGAGCTGGGTCCAGTATAGGATCAGGCTAGTTCAGTGCATCAGTCCACCGTGTGTGGAATCCACATGGCTGTGGGCCACGTGGGCAAGTGCAGAGCGTGAGAGCCCTAAAGGCCAAGAGTAAGGCAGGAGCAGCAAGAGAGGGAACTCCTTTGTTTAGGAGCTTATGTATCTCAGATTTCACACCCTTACAGTGGCTGTGCCTATCCTGGCCAATGACGGACATCCAGGTGTGACTGACTGACCTTCTCTGTGTCACACAGACTTTACTGGGCAAATATGTATTTGGCCTTCCCTTTACTCCTTTCCAGTTAATTAATAACTAGGTTATTCACAATGGCATCAGTCAGATCAATAGCCACGCACCACATACCACTTTCTGCTGTGGTATTTTAGCACCTCTACTTCCAAGAGCCATTATAATACTATAAGAATGGGCCTGCCCAGCCAGCGTGGCTCAGCGGTTGAGCATTGACCTAGGATCCAGGAGATCGAGGTTTGATTCCTGGTTGGGGCACATGCCTGGGTTGCCGGCTCGATCCCCGGTGCAGGGTGTGCAGGAGGCAGCCGATCAATGACTCTCTCATTACTGATGTTTCTCTCTCTCTCTCTCCTCTCTCTGAAATCAATAAAGATACATTTAAAAAAAAAAAAAGAAGAATAGGCCCTTGGAATTCTTGTCAAGGTGTCAAATCTGGAGTCATAGGAGAGTGACTAACAAATTTGCTTTTCCCTTGAGCCAGCACCCTAAGGCTCAACTTTCCAACATCCTGTCCCAGTTCCTAACAGTATATTTTAGCTGAGTCCTGCAGATTTTCCAACATACAGTTCTTCTCCTCACTTAGTGCTTTCCCAGTTGGTCCAACCTGAGACTCCATCCTGGCTATTTTCCCAGTGATCAGAAAAGGAGGGGAGGCGGATCCTGAGGAGACCACAGCATTGTCTCCGTCTTGCCACCTGCCTCAGTCTGTGTTCTTTCAGAATCTTCCAGCCAGAGTTCCCCACTTTCCTCTGAAAAGGAGTGGACCAGAGGATTTAGGGGGATCTGGGCATTAAAGGTTCTGAATTGTATCTCCTAAAATATCCCCATCCCAAGTTCCATTGGTAGGAGGAAAAAGGTGGTAACTTCTTTTGTTAGCTTCTGTTTTGACCTAAATAGAATTCTCTGGAGAAATGCCTGTCAAAATTTAAGCATTTATAAGAATCATCTGAAGGGCCCCCAGAGTTCCTGATTTCCCAGGTCTGAGGTGGGGTCCAAGGTTTTGCATTTTACTTTCCCAGGTGATGCTGATAGAGCTGGTCCAGGGACCACACTTTGAGAAGCCCTGCTCTAGAGAAAGGGGAAAGGGGCAGCAGCCCACACACAACTCACAGATAGATAAAGAGCCTGATAAAGGGAACCTGAGGGGACACCAGGCCACCCAGCACAGCTAGTGCTACTTGATTCTAAATAGTGTTGAAATAACCACTCTGATCAAATGAGATTTATTTCAGAACAACATTTCTACAAGAATCTCTATATATCATGTCATTAAAACATTTGTAGCACTGAAAAATCAATGTGGATGCCTTTATTCTTTCAAATGATGTAAACAAAACTTTGTGGGTTTCTGGGCTGTCTCCCAAGTTAATTAGTTTATAATGTTCTCCCTCTCTCCCTCTCTCTTTCCCCACATCCCCCACAAGGAAGAAATATTTACCTACACCAGTTCTTGAGTAAGAAACAACACAGAAGCCATGCTTGAGCATGTGTTCATCCTAATGAGTCATTGATTAAGGGAACCTCTATAGTAAAACGAAATCTGACGGATCTAAGGAAAATAAACTACCCCTTCTGTTCTCCCACAAGCAAGAGTACCACCTGGTTCTTAGTAAAGTGAAAAGAGCTTTGAAATTAGATTTGAATGACAACTACAGTCATAAAGGGTGACAATATCTGTTGAACAACAGTAGGCAAAACAAAAAAAATCAATTTTTTTTGGAGAAACCAACAGCCTAACCATGTGTTTTCATATAAGGAGGCCTCTTCAAAGTTCAAATGGTAATTATAGATAGGAGTCTCCTTTTTGTTGGTATTGGGTTAGTTTCATCTTGAAAATTTATTAGATGTAACTGTAGGTGAGTTACTATTATATTCTTTTTAACTGCAGATGATGGGGCATCATAGTAAGTGACTCCAGCATAAGTTAAAGCACATTTCCAGGCAATATCTTTGTTAGTTAATGGCCATATCATTAGATGATGAGATTTAATTAAGCATTCTGTGTATCAAGGGAGAAAGGAAGAGACATTGAGAAGTAAAGGACATACAGAGGGAGGGATTGGGACTGAGGTCAGGGAGACAGGGTGACTAAGGGGGGCTGAGACATCAAGATGAGGGCCTAGGAGGGTGAGGGTGGGGCAGATGCAGGAGGATACTGAAAGAGAAAGAGAGAGGGAGAGATGCATGGAGAAAGAAACAAAGAGAAAGACAGACAGAAAGGAAAGGCAAACAAACAAACTCAGGTGGGAAAAGTAAAGACGAGCTCCAGACCCTGCTCAAGGTGCTGTGGGGTGGAAGAGGGGCGTGGGTGCCTACGCTTTCAAAGAACTTTCCAGTGAATCTACATTATATACCCAGCTGCAGTGCAACATAATCAGCAAAGGCAAATGGCTCGGGTGGAAAGAGAATAATATTTAACCTTTACATGTTGAGTGCAGACCTTCCCGGTTAGTATGGAACTTGCTTTGGGAGGCAGAGATCCTATGAACCCCCCTCTCCTGAGGCTGCCTCACCGTATGAGATGCTCCTTAGCTTGGTCCTGCTGCTTCACACTGGTCTTCAGGAGTCACAGTGCTGTTGTTCAGTCAGGAGGGGGCTGGGCCCCACTTAGGCAGAGAGATGGGTTCTTCCAGGCAGCTCTTTGCAGAAACGATACAGTAAACCCTCGAGTTTGCAGACCTCAATTAAATGGACTTCAGATTTAATGGACAAAATTTCTGGCTCATATGTCATATGTGAAAATTAGCAACCTGTTCATTTTAAAGTGCTTTTAACCAAGATTTGCTTATAATTAAATTAACAGGTTTTTTTATTATTATTATTAATTCACTGTTATTTTTAACAAATTTCAGTTAATAGACCATCTGTTGGACAAAACACTATAGTAATTTTGCCAACATAAATAAATATTACATATCTACAACTATAGTCTATATATTTAAATCCAAGAGTCACCGCTCATAAACAATGCTCGGCTAATGATTCGCATGTGATCACACCACATCGGGAGAGGTGATTGGTCCTGTTGTCGTGTGGCGTGACTTTCTGCAGCAGTTTTAATGCCAGTCTGATGTTCCCATGTGCCCTAAGCCACACCCCAGCCAAGTGCTTTTGTTTACTTGAGGTGACTGGCGAATGCACGCATTTACTAGATCTGTTCAGTATAAATTTAAAATTACAGTAATACATATAGAAAACTTTTCTGTGAAATTGTACTTTTCATACATATTTAATTCTAATTACACAAATGTGTCTACATAAGTGAAAACAGGTGAACTAACTGATTTGTCAATTTTTTAACATATGCATTTGGAAAACCTCCTTTATTATATAGCGGACTTTCAGCTTTAATGGACAACCCCTCACCTGAATTAGTCCATTATACTGAAGTTTTACTGGGGACTTGGGAACCATTAGTTTAGTAGGTATTTCTTGTTTTGTTTTTTAACCTGATTATAGTAACCTGCTTCACGCAGTATTTTAGTTTAATATGAATATAGTCCATTCATATCAACTGCTTAGGACAGCATCTAGCACAAAGAAAACAATCAAACATTATTTTCATTGTGCAGTTACCCCCACATCACAGTTATTACTACACCATGCACCCACTTCCCCACCATCCTTGCATCCATCCGCCCTTCGAGTTGTCCTTCATGTCCCTGCGTATTTGCACATCTCTCTGAATATCCTTCCTTTGTCTTTCTTGTCTCTGTCTCTCTGGCTGGTTGTCTAGCATGCATCCTTCTACACGTACATAACAAATAGGATTTGAAATACATTTTACACATTCAAAATTGTGAAATCTTTGTCATTTCTTTTGCTTTGGGCAAGGGGAAATATTTTTTTCTTCCTTTCTATAATTTGTATGGCATTTGATTTGGGACATGAAAGTCGCTGAGAAGAGAGGTGTCATATTTTGGACTCCTTCTCACCCGAGACCAAAAGAGCCCCGCATGTTTTGACCTGCCTCTTCTCTGGCCCAAAGATGGACCCTCTCCCTGAATTACTGAGCCCTAGATGCACTGCCTTACCCTATAGGTTACAAACTTCTTCCTGGCTCCACGACAGCAAGTCTTCCTATTTACACATTTGCTTGTGATAGCGTTGGCTCATGATGTTTCCCTTGACTTCAGTATTTCTCCCAACTTTTTTGCCCACCCTCACCCTGTTATTTCTCAAAGGGACCTATATTTTTTTCTTCACCACAATATAGTTGCCATTTAAATATGTTTACATAAATATTTGTTGAATGTCTGTCTGTGTCAGACATTAAGTTTCACAAGAACACATACTGCATCTCTTCTGTTCATGACTAGCATGGTGTCCTGAACATATAGATTCTTAAGAAACTTTTAAAGAGATAAATTGGTTAATTAATTAGAATGTTGTTCTGTACCATTCAATATCTCTGGGCCCAAAACTATTCCTGATCATGCCTGTGTATATATTATTAATTGCTCAAATTATATTTTATCAAATAAGGAAAAACTCATTGAAAGAGAGAGAAAAAGAGAAAGAAAGAAAGAAAGAAAGAAAGAAAGAAAGAAAGAGAGAGAGAGAGAGAGAGAGAGAGAGAGAGAGAGAGAGAAAGAAAGAAAGAAAGAAAGAAAGAAAGAAAGAAAGAAAGAAAGAAAGAAAGAAAGAAAGAAAGAAAGAAAGAAAGAGAAAGAAAGAAAGAAAGAAAGAAGTTCCCCCTCAATTTCAATATAACTCTATGATACAAAACCTGATTTGGGTTTATGAAGAAAAACTGATTGTAAACTACAATATTCACATTTACACTTATATATTTAAAGTTTCTACCTTTAGTATTATATAAGTGCAAAATTCTCTTTCTACATTTAACCTCGAAAATCATCTTGCTATTCCTTTGTAGAAAATATCTCTTCAATGGAAAGACAGTGGACCTCTGGATTTTTTATACCAAGTTCTGTGAAAAAAGAGCCCTTCACCTGAATTTCTGGTGAACCCGGACTAACGGGATGTCATAATAGTTGGATTTTTAACAAATCCCTCAGGGGACCCTGATATATAACTCATACTGACATTAAACTCCCGTCCAATTCCAGAGCATCTGCTTTGAGCCAGACACGACTCTAAATAATACATAAGAATATAAGAACCTTAGAAGTTTTACAAGAGACTCTTGAAAAGATAAGTGATATTTTGTAGCTGGAGAAAGTAAGGCTTTGAGAGGGTGTGATTTTGGCCAGCTCTATTAGCAACTAGGGTCAAAAATAGAATTTGAACGCAGAGCTCTCCAGTGCTGAAACTCTCCACTGCAGAGCTGCCACTAAAATGCAATGGCTGTGGCTCATCCAGGCTCTAAGGTTACCTGTGAAAAGACTTGCAATGTACATGGTTGACTCACTGAGGATAACAGATGACGAAAAGTGTACTAACTGTCATAATTTCGGTGTCCTGTGCTAGTTGATAAAAACGAATTGGCACAGCGTACACCCAGATCATGTAGCCTGGCTCAGAAAGATTTGATTGCAACAGAAACTATTGGTTTGCGTGCTTCCAAGCCTTTCCCAATCCCTCGCTGCTAGTCCATGTCTCAGTATTTTGGCTTCCCTGCTGCTTAGAGGTGACTGGGTTAGGATCCATAAGTTATAAACAGCAACATGGTCCTTTGCACATGACCCGTCTTCGTGCCTCACGTGAACATGTGATGTCTGGCCCTGCCATCTTTCCCCTGGGAGCTAATAAGCCAACATGGTCATGACAGTAGAGTGGGAATTTAAAAGAAGCCTGGACCTCTGATGACATTGTTGAGCCCTACACTTCAGTTTTCAGAATACTCGTTAGAAAATAAAAATACACCCCCTCTGTCTATGGTCCTGTTACTCATTAGTTCTATTACTTTAGCTAAACGCATTCCTCTCTGACATGAATTTTGATAGATATAGCAAGCTATGTAGTAAATCCTTCGCAGGTCAGGTTTATGATTTATTCTGATGGTTCCTAGAACTAAGTTTTTAATGGTAGAAACACCAAGTTTTTGTGGGGATGAGTGCGTATAATGTCTGTTTTGATGTTTTAGCGTGTCTACCTTCCATTTTTCTGGGCCTGTTAGTCTCTTTCAGATGCTCTTCCTTCTGAACATAAAGTTCTCTGAGAGTTAGCTTTGATAAAGAACCTCAATAAAACCAGACCCCAGACCCTCTTATATTTATAACCTGTGTTAAGGATGTTAGTTCTGTGGCATTAGTATTAATCATAACCTGCCTTCTGCCACAAAAGACGTCATCAAAGTATCGGAACCAAGGCCACAAGTCATCAGAGGAACATTCTGATGACAGATATTCTTCTGTACTTTGATATTTTGCTACCACTTCCACTAGGAGAGAAACAGGCTCCCAAGGTGCTCATTCTAAGTGGAACAGAGAAGCTGAAAACTGCTCCATCCATCATTCGACAAGCGGGTCTCTTCAACTGTGCTTGACCTAAGTGGCTCTACCCTGCCACCCACTCACATTAGGCCTTGGACAAGCTACTTGACCCACTGTGGGCACGACTGCATGGCCAGAATGTAGGAGCGGCAGCCTGGTTTCTTATTTATGACCAGTGTGTGCAGCCAAACTGTCAGTTGCCTACTCTTCTCCTTGCTCTGTCCTAAGGAGTTGAGTCAGGACTTTCATAATAAAGCCAGGTGACTCTATTAGACCATAGTTTCTGAAAGGCTGATATGCATACCACCAAGGAAGTGATTTTAGGTGTATGTAAGTGAGCATTGTTTTTAAGTGGTTTTTTTCTTTGCTTCATTTTTATTATTTTTACTTACTTTTTATTTTTTTCTTTATTTTTTTTCTTCTTTTTGTTTTTTCTTTTTCTTGTTTCCTTTCCATAATCGTGTATTTTATTGTAGTTTAAAAATATATTCTAGCATATCGAATCTGATTAATTGGCTACTCATGGATACTCAGTAGTGTTGTATATACGTGTATGTGTATGTTTATGTTTTCTCTTAATGTGTGTTTATATGTGTATGTATGTATGCACGCATATATACAAACATGTGCAGACATTTCCTTTTATGCTTATTTAAGTAAAAAGTGCTTTTTTAAAAGAAATATATTAATTATTCAGTGGTACAGATGATACATGGAGTTAACAAAAATGTTAAAGGTGGGGCATGAATGACTAGTGTTTGGGAAACAATGGATAGTTCCAGTGACTCAACTCCAAGAATACCACTGGGAGGAAGAAATGTGATTATGTAACATGTTACCCAATCACAAGATTGACACATGGAGTATCCAGTTCAGATAGATGAAATCCTTCCTAAATGAACTCAACGGTTCTCATAAATCGCACTTCACAGTCAGTTTGTGAAATCTATATTGAATCCCTACTATTTGTAAGGCACTATCGTAGTCCTGTTAGAGGCACAAAAATCTCTAATATGCACAAGGATTCCTTAACATCAAGAAGAGCCTCAATGATGCACTCCAGTGATTTTTGTCCCACTTGAAAGAAAACCCAAGTTTCTGTGCTTGTTTACAAGGGCTACAAGGTGCCCTCCATCCTCGCGTCCTAGCCTTCTGCAATGTGCCCCTTTGCATGCACCGGATTCCTTTCCTTTCTTCCAGTGCTCCATGTTTGTTCCCACTTTAGGACCTGGAGACAGGATGTTTCTTCTGCCTAGAATCTTCCTTCCCTATTTCCATAGGGCGGATTTCTCCTGGTCATTCGGCTCTTACCTAAATTGTCACCTCTTCAGAGAAGACTTTCCTGAGTACCCCATCCAAAGAATCTCCTTCTACCCTGAGTCTTTGCAAAAGCTTACTCTTATATTACTTACTTTGTTGATCTTAGTCCAGCGCTTATCACTGTTAGAAAACTACTTTAGATACTCACTTGTTTAGTACATGTCTCCTCCACTAGAACAAAAAATTTACAAGATCAGGGACCATCTTATGCCTTTCTTAGTTAACACCAACTCCCCTCTGAACTAAATTAAAAAAATAAGCTCTGGTACACATTAAGTACTCCATACACATTTTTAAATGAGTGAACGCAAAGCAGACATGATGTTTCATGCCCAGCTACACACACAAAAACAAACAAAAAAACTCCAGACATTATGTAGTGGAGTAAGCATGTCTGATGAGGTCATCAGAAAGAATTATGATGATGGAGAAGGAATTTGCCTGAATTTTGACAGGTAGAGCTAGAAGAATGGGGAATTGCCTTGAAGAAGAGAATCATATGATCTCTTCCAGGTAAAAGAATGAGACACATTTGGGAAAACTCTGAAAATGCAACAGAAGCAGGGGCGTCATGGACACACTGCCATTTAGGTTAATGTGTTAAGAGACAAAATATCACACTCTGAAAGAATGGTGCATTGTTTCCTACTGCAGACATCTCACCAATCTCCGTGAGACAGCAGCCTAGATGGTACTTGCAGCTAGAAGTCCCAGTAGCCCTGCAGTTGGAGTCATAGAGGTGTCGCCAGGGGCCTTTGCTTTGTAACAGAACAAGCCTCCTTGTGTCTATCCTGTGCATCATAACTATTGTATAGGATAAGAGGAGTCTCTTATGTCATTGAGCCTCAGTTTCCCCATATGTTAAAGAGCACGGAGGTAGCTCTCTAAGGGCCCCACTAGCTCTGGCATTCAAGAATTAGGGAAGAATTAAAGAATTCAATGTTGGAGATATTTGGTCAAGGTTCCCATGCAGTACAACATAGACAAGTCGCCCAACCTCAAGCAATCCCATTGGGTGTATTTGGAAAAGAATATTAAAATGTAAAGCACATAAGAGATGAAGATGACTCATACTAGAATAGCATCAGAGGTAATGGTAAAGAGGTCAGATTAGATACATTTTGAAGGTGTATCCAATAAGGGTTTTCCTTTTGTCTAAAGTGGACTTCAAATCCTTGTGGCACTAAGTAAAATAACAGTGACATTATGATGCTATGAAAATGAAGGTCACCCCAGTGTCCCATGAGTTACTATTATTGCTACTCTGGGTTTGTACAAATGTTTGTAGCTTATTTAGCTCTTTCCCACTCATTATATAATGTGGTCCTCCCAACTATTTTGTGTGGGGAAAGGAGATGAGGGGATTTACAGTTCATCTAATTTGTAGGGAAAGAAGTAGAACTAAGATCACATGTGCTTAATAGTGAGGGTCGGACTTGTATGGCAGCCTTCTGTTTCCACACAGTCTCTTGGGACAGAAGGAACTAAGCTATGGTCAAAACAATCCATCTTGAGCCAGGCAATAAACTGCTTTCACTGTATCAAATAGTCTTTCCAAGTAGCATAAGTAAGCTTTAAAACCTTGGCTTTATGTCTTTGCCTAATTCCCCTCTGGGTCATGTATAAATCTATAACAGAATCAATAACAACAAAGACCTGAAAGATCTGTTCCTTCAATTAAGAACACATTTCCCTCACATGAATCTTTAGATGTGGTAAGCAGCTATGAGTGGGACTAGGTAATCCAAAAAGCATCTCATGGCCACAGAGAGAACATTTGCCTTTTGAATTTCACTATGCTTTATGAAAATATCTGTATTTTTGAGATCATTGATCCATGGGTCTTAAAACTAGCAAACTTTCTTTATTTGAGATGTGATTATAGAAATAATGGTTAATCATTGTCCTCTGAGCAAATCTATACAATTGGATATTAAAATCAGCAAATTCCCTCTGCTTGATTTCATGATTGTAGAAATAGTTTGGCCTAAATCCCCAGGCCAGGAAAAAAACTTCTAAATGACATCATCATCTCATAATATTATCTTTTCACATTTGTTTCAGGAAAAAACCATCAAACTATATAAAATAACATTTTAAAAACCAAAAATCCTCAAGCCATAGAAAATTGTACTTGGCAATAATCTGATAATACAAATTGGATCATAAAAGTTCTATCTCAAGCATGGACTATGAGTGGATATCATTTAAACATTTGGAATCTCTCTGCAGAAAAGCTCCGGAGAAATCCATTTCCCCTTTTATGAATTGCTAAAGTAACAGTGACGGCTCAGAGGCCACTTGGGGAGCAGGTAGACCTATAACAGACTGGAAAGTAACCAGACGCACAAAAATCAAGACAGTTAGTAGGCACCAACTCATGCTCCATTTCTAGCTTGCCACCTTTTTGCTTTCTTAAGCAGGCTCAAGTCATCTGGGGAGTGCATCTTTTCAGTAAGTACAAAGTATGATTGGCCACAGAGTCTAAGTTTTCAGTCAAAATGGGTGTTTCTTGTAAACACAGTGTCTTAGATTTACTGGTCTCTGATAGAGTCTAAGATTAGCAACCCCTGTTGAGTTAGGAGAATGTTAATTTCCTTCCTCTGACCTCCAGCCCCCGTGGGGTTTTAGAATCAGCTGGAAGGATAGTTAAGCAGGCAGGGCCTAAAGATTAGCATGCCTGATGTGCAGGTTCCATGTTTTAAAGGAATTGACTAAAAAGACCGATGGACTGCTTCAAAGCAAGGAGCAAAGTCAGTCAGAACTCAGTAAGGGTGGGAGGGGTAAACGGAAGAGCTTTGCTGAGCGCTCCCTGGGTGTTGAAAGAAACGAGAGTGGGACTGTTTTTTCTGCATAACTGGACAGTCATTGCTCAGCTCAAACACATTCTACCAAGTATAAAATGACTCCAGTGACTGCTGATAGTTGTGTCCATTAGGACAGCAGAAGGGGGGAAATATAAGCCAGAGAATTAATACATCTTGGGCTCTAAAGACCATTATCCAAAAGTCTGGATCCTTGTGAAGCCGAGAAATTACTTTCCTAAAGATAATTTTGAATATTCAAGGCTAAGGTAAATATGATTATATTTCTTCTAATACAAACATTCAGGACACCTTATACATTGAGTAAGTGGTCTCATAGGAACTAGGATGGTTTTTTATCTCCTTCTAAGCAAAAATGGTGTCATAGTCATCACTTTGGATGCCTTACAGTGCTCAGAGTCAGGACCTCATGAATATATACATTTTCTATAAACGTCTATCGTTGTGCTTTTATATTTCATCCTGGTTAGAAGGTGAACATCCCCAGAAGTGAAAGCCCTTGCCTTAAACCATATTATCTCAGCTTTGGCTTCGTCATTGATACTATTTTTTTCCCCTAAAGAAAGGAAAATAAATATCCATGACGAGCAAGAAGAGGTAGTAACTGTTAATCTCTGACCGAGAGAGCCTGAGGTGAAACCAAAGCCCTGTCATGGGAGACGCCCCAGCCGTCCCTGCCGCGAGCTCGGGCAGCCCGGGGCGGGAGTGGGTGTCCGCCGCCGAGGCCGGGCTCCAGGAGAGGCAGCCCGCCGCCCCAGGGCTCTCTGCAGCAGACGCGCGCACAAGCAGGCTGGAAATGAAGAAAGATCACACAAACCATGCTTCTCTTTGTTCTTGAGCATCGCTAATGCTGCAGCAACTTCTGACTTGAGAACAAGAGCTTCAGAGAAAAATCATTTGCTAAAAAGATATGCAATATCTCCGAGTGAAAGCCCAAGGCCATAGTCAGCTGATGCTATGGAAAAGAGCATTTCCACAGATTTGAGAGCATTTCTAGGGATTCTATTAGGGTGAAAGTTCATTCGATCTAACTTTACACAACAAAAGGGGAATATCATTTAAAGGAGATTGTGATCTGTGCAGGGGTTATAGAGATAAATCAAAAGTAACGGTAAAATTCAAATCATGTCTTCCATGTTTAACAAACATTTATTCATCACTATGCTTTAGGCCAATGCAAAGGCTCATAAAATATTGTCTCTCTCTTATAGGAGCTTACAGTCTACTAGCTAGAGGTAAACTTTATTACACAGCGTACTGTGCATATCGATTAGATCAGCCAAACTACTTTAGCCAAAAGTTTTTGTATTTTTGAATCCATTCGAAGAGCACTTGGCAGGGTACAAAAGATGTGTCTGTCCCAACAATGAGCTCCTTGTCTAATGTAGAGGGCTAATATTTATTGTTTATTATGTATTTTGCATGTGTTTAATTTTTGTTTAAACCTTTTGGTTAGGATCTTATACTGAAGGAACTAAAATAGAAGAAGATTTATAACTGGCTCAAGTTTGTGTAGCAAATTAAAAGAATAGCAGGGATCAGAACTCAGGCTGTCTGAGTTGAGAACCAATACTATGAGCCATTAATCTATTGCCCATGCCACTGAGGAGACAAGGCTATGTGCACAGAATGTAAATTTAAAATTATAGATCATATGGATGGGAGGACCATTTAGGAATGGTAGACAATACTAGGCACTGGGATTTCCTCAACAATAAATACATGTGAATATGAGATATAAGAGAAACAGCATTCTTTTACTGTACCCCATTGCCTGGAATTCTTAGCCCCCAAATCTACTCCTTGCTGGGTCTCTGTCTTACCTCCCTGAGAGATGATGGAATCAACTATTTGCTGTAAGTGACACTGCGATGCCTGAGGGACTCAGAGAGGACATTTTCCCTGACTCCCTTGCATGGTGATTTTCAAGAAACCTACAGGATGAGGCAAAAGTAGGTTTACAGTTGCTTGTATGGGGAATAATGGAATAGTTAATAAATAAGAATACAAGAATAAACTGAGTTTTGCACACTCACAACTGTAAACCTACCTTTTCTGCACCCTGTATAAGTTTTACTTACTCTGACTGCAGGTGCTTTCCTTCGGTGGGCCCTCAGTACAGACCTGTAAACTGGCCTGCAAACAGCAAGCGTCCTAGAACCACTAACGTTTCTGGGTGAAATGCATGCGCTCTGTACGCTGCTCGCCCGTCCTCCCAAGTCCAAGTCCATGGTCGAGACCCACGCAGCTTGTACAGTGGGCCCAAGAGATTTAATACTATTCCCATCTCAAGAGTTTACTGAAGGCACAATCTATGCTGCTCAGTCTCTCCTCCCTATAATAGTGATTCTCGGCCTTTATTTTGTCCCCAAATTACGTGCAGAAGGTTAACTTAAAGCAATTTTCTGGCTTCACCCCAGAGTGCCCACCAACTCAGTATGTCTGGGCTGGGCCAAAAAATTTCCAACAGTTTCCCAGGTGATGCTGATGCTACTGGGACAGGGCCAGGCCTTGAGAACCATTGCTGTTTAATCAGTAATATCATGGTTGAGAGCATGGGCTCCAGAGCCAGATCACTGCGAAATGCCAGCCCCACCACTTATGAGGTCTGTGGCTTTAGACAAGTTATTAAACTCCTGGGTCCCTCATGAGTAAAATACGGTAACAGTAACACCCCCCGTGGGGTCATTGTAAGGATTAACGGAGTTCAAATAAATGCTTAAAAGAGGGCTGGAACTTAGTAAGTTTATTAAAATATGTTGGCTAATATTGTCTGTTTATTGTGGTTATTGTACATGGCAAGTACTCAAATGCTCGGCTTATTGGAATTAATATTCATACCTATGATAACTATCTGGCATGTGATCTCTTTAAGGAGCAGGAGACGCAAAGATGTAAGAGGTTACATCCGTTTACAGCTCTTTTAGGGGCCATTTTCAGTTGAAATATTTGTTGACAGACTGTATGTTACCAGTTGTTTGGGTATTTTGGTTGTCAAATTGGTGCACATAGAGAGGAAGACCGGGGCACAGTTACTGATGATGAGAGAAAAAGAAAACATGTGTCACAGGGAAGAAGGACCCAAGGCTGAAACTGCTTTAGCTTTGCCCCTATTAAGGGAGAGCAGGGCGCTGCTCTTCAGAAGGGCCGGGAGGGTTTTGAAATCACTGTGTTCTCACCAGACCACGGCTTGGTTTGTAACTGGCCTTTCTCCTGAGGATGATTGAAGTCTGTCAGCTGAATGACTTTGCTCTTTCCCCATTCCTTCACGTGTCCACTGTTGTGCGGTGGCCGTGACATCCCTTCTGAGCCCCTGGGCTACGGATTGCACAGCGCAAGCGCGGAATGAGAGGCGCGGGAAGCCGGGCCCTGAAACAGGCTACAGATAGAGGGCTGGCTATTTGTCTTAACCTAAAACCAGGACACTCACATCAGCAAAGGCTTTTTTTCACTTATGTGTGAGGGTAGTCACATAAAAATATATACATACTTTTGGTTGTCTATTCGCCAAATCATGTCTATTGAAAAATATGAAAAATGCATAAAGGGGGAAGAGATGGAAAATCTAGACAGGGTGATTGTTATAGAGAGAAGTTGATCTACTATAGAAGTGGCATTTCCATTATAAATATCCAAGTCTGGACTTGATCCAAACTCATTAAATGAGGTTGCCTATAAAATAATGATAATGATTTCCACTCGCGATTGCGGAGCATGTCTCAGGTCTTTGCAATTATTCTGACTTCCTGGTGACCAGCAGACAATTTGCAGCCCATTTCAGATACAATGTCTAACATATAATAAGTACTTGAATAAATGTCAGTATTTTTATTGTTATTGGGGTGACATTGGTTAGAAAATTATATAGGCTTCAGGGGTACAACTCTATAACACATCATCTGTATATTGTATTGTGCGTTCACCACCCCAAGTCAAGTCTCCTTCCGTAACCATGTATCTTCCACTTACCCTCTCCTTCTCCCCTCCCTCCCCCTTTCCCTCTGCTAGTCACCACACTGTTGTCTGCATCTAGGAGTTTGTTTGTCCCCCACACCCACCCAGCCTCCGCTTAATCCCTTCACCTTTTTGACCCAGCCACCCTGCCCCCTCCCCTCTGACAGCTGTCAGTCTGTTCTCTGTAGCTGTAAGTGGGTTTCCTTTTTGTTTATTAGAGTTTTTTTAGTTGTTATTTAAACTGATTTGAGAGAGAAAGAAGGGGGAAGAGAGAGAGACGGGGAGAGGGAAACATCTATTGGTTGCCTCTCGCATACTTCCCAACCAGTGACTGAACCCATAGCCCAGGCATGTGCCCCGACTGGGAATCAAACCCTCGACCTTTTGGTGTATGGGAAGATGCTCCAACCAACTGAGCCACACAGACCAGGGCTGTTAGTTTGTTTTGCTCATTAGATTCCACATGTACAAGAAATCATACGGTATTTGTCTTTCTCTGAATGGGACCCCTCCTGCACTGTTGGTGGGAATGCAGACTGGTGCAGCGATTGTGGAAAGCAATGTAGAGTTTCCTCAAAAAAAAATTTAAAAATAGAACTGCCTTATGACCCAAGGATTCCACTTCTGGGAATATACTTGAAGAAACCCATAACAGTAATTCTAAAGAATATATGGACCCCTACATTCACTGCAGTACTATTTACAACAGCCAAGATATGGAAGCAGCCCAAGTGCCCATCAGTAGATGAGTGGATAAAAAAGCTGTGGTATATTTACACAATGGAATGTTACTTGGCTGCAAAAAAGAAGGGAATCTTATCTTTTGTGACAGCATGGGTGGACCTGGAGAGTATTATGCTAAATGTCAGCTATTTGATTAGAGCATATAGCTAGCTACTATAATGAGTGAAAATCAACTCTGCTTCCCAGTGCTACTCATTTTTCATTCCTGTAGCTATTGGGTGAAGTTGAGACATGTAGGAGGCTAAGGTAAGGTGTAGTCATACACAGTTTCAAAAAATAAATCCAGTTCAATTTGGAAAAAATTGTTATTAAATCTTAAAAATGGTGATGTATTGATGTAAGGTACAGCTGCAGCTTTCATGCAGTGTATGGATGTTATCATGATTAGCAATATCATTACAAAGAAGTAATTATAGATTGAACCAAATCATACATTTCTCCCCCAAATGTATTGACCACAAGCTGCAAAAGCTACAAATTAATAATTAGCCACTCATCTAGCCATTTATGTACCTAGCGGTTTAATTAGATTACGATGACATACTTGAGTGAGAACATGCTTCTATTGTGCTTTCTATCATCCATTGTCTGTATGCCTAGATGATTTCAACACTGTGGAAGCACTGATTTCAGGTTTTAACAATGTATTTGTCTGCAAGTGGTCTATACCATGTCAACTCAGATGCATTCCAGCATGAACCATTGCAATTTTAATAACTCACCTCATTTTTCTGAATGATAGGTTTTATGAATTCCAAGAGCCGTAGAAGGTCTTCATGTTTTCAGTCTGTGTAGCGAGGAGATGACATGGTTTTCTTCTTTAGAACTAAGCCAGTAACTGGCATACTAAGAAAAAATACCATGAATTTCATTGGGATGGCTTGTTTGATTTCTTCAGTGAATCATTTTCTTGTGAGAAAAATCATATTCTGTGGGTATGCATAGAGAACAATTACTCCCAGGAATGTCTAGATACAATTACACTGGTGTGAAAGAAAAAGAGAGACTGTATTTTCATTTATTTCTCCTCTGGAAATGGGTAATTATAAGATTCATATTTACCTTACTCTCCTTTATTTTTGTTCTATTATTAAGTAAGAAATAGCACCCACTGGTAAATGCATCACTAATAAGCTTAGGGCACAAAATATATTTCATTTAAAAAATATCTTTACCTGTTAAGAAAAGGAAAGGCTAGGCATGTGTAGAGGCAGAGAGTATATGGGAAATCTTCATACCTTCCACTCAATTGTGCTGTTAAATTAAAATTGCTTTAAATAGTAAAGTCTATTTTAAGAAATAAAGAAGAAAAATATATATGTATATATATATATATATATTTCCCAGTTCTTTGGATTTTATCAATTAGGTCACATCTATTGTATCTCATCTAATGCTTTCTAGTAAGATGGGAATTCTAGGTGAGCTCTGGTACTAAGAAAGACCATAAGTCTCAAACAAGAAATCTTAAACTTGTCTGACAGCCCCTAACACCTACTTTGGGGCTTTTGAGTTCAGCTCAGATCCAGCGAGATCTCACGCTGTACTGAGACTCCCTAAAGGAAACCAGATAGACAGAATGGTCAGGCAGATGGGTCACGGAGAGAAAACACTGTATTAAAAACAAACAGAACATCCACCAGGGAAAAACACCCTTAGGAAATTTTAGTGTTTTAAGCTTCCCCAAGTTTTCAGTCAATCCAGGTCACTTAGTGAAATCGATCAAATGTTAGCACAGTTCCAACGAAGCCTTCAAGTACGTTTAGTGAGAAGGATGGCTCCGAAATTTAAAGGGCATGTTGTTGCTACAGTGCGATCAACACATTTAAAAATATTTCAAGGCTAGCCTTACAAGTTTAAGACAACACGCCTAGATTTCTGTCACATCTTCCATTTTCTTGAGTAAATGGATATTTGGGGCTTACTGTACAGCAACAGACTAATCCAGAAATGGATCCTTGCACGTTCTGGGCCCTTCCTGAGTCACCTGCAGCACTTGCAGATATGGCAATGAGATTTGCTTGGGAGTGAGTCATTTTGGCTTGGAAAATATTCTCCCCAGTACCCCAGTTTAATTCAGAGTAAATCTTCCTGCCGTAGACCAGTCCAGGTTGTCATGCAATGAGTCCTTCTTTCAAGTAAGTGTGCCAACCATGGCTAATTTTTGCCATAGTTGTTTGGAGAGCTGCAGCATCCAAACACCTCAGTGCCCATTTTGTTCAAGGGCTTCTACAAATCTACCTTTGACGAAATGCGAGCCAAACGTAAAGGAATAAAAACAAAAATGCAACCCTTCAGCCTCTTGTGTCTTCCTGTCATTGCCATTTTCAGCTCTTGTCACACTCTTTTGAGGCATCATAGGTGAGAAATTTCCATCTGAGGCCTACTTATCCCTTCTCTTCTGGTGACACAGCCCTCAAAGTGCTTCTTGGATATTGTTTCTGGTTTTTACTCTTTCCTCTCCATTGTTTCCATCTCAGTTCCAGCCTCATAGCTAATAATTACTGCCGGCTGGTGGCAAAGCTTTGTGCTGACCACTTTTCATACACACTTGCATTTAATCCTTACCAAAAAAGTCTGGAAGGCCCTGGCCAGTGTTTCTCAGTCGTGAGAGCATCAGCCCACACACTGAGGGGTCCAGGTTCCATTCCTGGTCAAGGGCACCTACCTGAATTGTGGGCTCGCTCCCCACCTCTGGTCAGGGCAACCAGTCGATGTATCCCTCTTACATTAATGTTTCTCTCTCTCTCGCCCCCTCCCCTTCTTTCCATTCTCTCTGACAAGCAATGGAAAAACTATCCTCAGGTGAAGATTAACAAAAAATAATAAATAAAATAAAATAAAATAAAATAAAATAAAATAAAATAAAATAAAATAAAATAAAATAAAATAAAATAAAATAAAATAAAATAAAATAAAATAAAATAAAATAAAACCTGGGAGGCCATTTGTCTTATTTTACAGATAAGGAAACTGAGGCTCTGATTGATCAAGTGACTTTGTCATAACATCATCTTTAAAACTAAATCTGTGTGATTCTGAGTGATGGAAACAGGCTTCTCCATGGCTCTCTGGGGTCCACGCCCTCAGGCTCTAATCTAAATTTCAGGCAGTCGACCTTTAGGTGGCAACTTTTAGCAGCCTGGTTAATCTCTTGCTTAGGAACTTCCTTCTGTTTTTCCCATTTGAGTTAAATGTTCTATTCAATCTGGTGTTCTAGGCTATATACCAGGGACATCATTTCATATTTTTGAGATTTAGATCCCCAATGTTTGCTAATGTTAATCCTTTCTTCCAATGAAGTCCCTCTCTTGATTGATGTATCCCAATCACACCAGGATCTCTATTTCCATTCTCACCTTTAATTCGCTCCTTTTTTTGTCCTACAACTAGTTCCTTGCTTATATTTATTCCTCCACATCAGCTAAAATATCTTCCCTTCTGTACTTTTCTCGAGTCCCAGTTAAATGCTCATATCATCTTTAGACATTCTTTGTTCATTTGTTCTCTCTATTAGTTAAAGTAATGATAGATGCTCTAGCAAATAGACCCCCAAATATATGATCTTGTAAATATAATAGAAGCATATATCCACAATACACAGAGGACTTTCATCCACACAGTGAGTCTAGGTTCCAAACTCCTCTCATCACATGGCTCCCCCATCGCTGAGAGTGGTCCTCCTATACCAGCAACATCGCCATCGCCTGGGATCTTATTAGACATGCAAATTGTAAGGCTTCATCCCAGATGTACTGAATGAATCAGAAACTGTGGGGTTAAAAATCTGTTTGCACAGCCTGGCCGAGTGTTGCTCAGCAGTTGAGCATCGACCTAGGATCCAGGAGATCGCGGTTTGATTCCCTGTCAGGGCACATGCCCGGGTTGCTGGCTCGATCCCCAGTCGGGGGCCTGCAGGAGGCAGCTAATCAATGACTCTCTCATCATTGATGTTTCTATCTCTCTCTCTCCCTCTCCCTTCCTCTCTTTGAAATCAGTAAAGACATATTTAAAAAAATAAAATAAAACATAGGTAGTCAAAGTGACCGTGGCCCTTTAAAGAAACTGTCTTCCATAACCTGATTTTCATAGCTTATGCTTTAGAATGCAATCTGACAGGTTCTTAGAGTTTATTTCACTGCCTCTGTCAGCTTAGTTCCTCACAGTGGACATTTTTATTCCTTCTTCCCCTTCATGTCGTTTGATTTTCTTCATCATTTATGTGGTTACTGCCTGACATAAATTTCCTTCTCTATTCATTAAGGGACCGGCCACTGCAAACTTTTAGTTGCAGGGTGCTGTAAAATGTCAGCTTGTTTTCTATTAGCAGAAAGCGGCCCAGCTGATGGGCTTGTCATGTAGAACTCGGGGTGTAATAGCTAGCTGTCCCCAAGCTCAGTGTGACCGTTTCTAATTTTGAATGTGGCCTCTCCACATGCATTCTGCACTGCTATTCATTGGCATGCAAGTCTGAAGGTGTTCACACACAGGAGGGGATGATTTTTAACTTGTGGTGTCAAAGTAGATGAAACGCAACTTCCCCGTGAGTCCTGGCTCTGTGCAACTTAATAAGGCAAGTTCCTTACCGTGGCTGGCCCTGGCCCCCTGAGGGACATTCCATGGTATAGGGAACGATCATCTCTTTATGAACCAGATTTATCTACTTATTATTTATTCCCCAATATAAAATGTCCTTTCATTTCCCAAATAACACAATTCAAAAAGGTTTATTTTTGGTCAATTGTATATATAACTGTAAAGTGTGTAGGTGAAATAATCGGATGTATATTTATATATTTTAATCTACATTTTTAATTCATATAAAGAATGACATCAGCATATTTCTTTTTCTTTTCATAAAATAATACTCACATGTTTCCTAAGCATCAAGTCTAATTTTTATCATCTTTAGAGCTACTTTTTGAATCATCTTGTAGCTTTCCAGAGCGTATTGTTGGAAATACAGCCCTTATTTAATCTGCGTGTGAGGCCATACGTGGGATTGTTGGTCCCAGTGCAAGAACATAAGGACATGTCGTTTGTGTTGTTTGAAGTTTACTTTACCCTTTAAGTGCTCACACTGCTCCTCTACAATATAACCATGTAGTGTATTGCTTTCTAAAATGACAGAAAAAGCTTTTTTAAGGTTGCTAATACTTATCACTTTTAGCTAATATCACCAACAGTAATCCTTAACTATGTATTTCTTTGGCTGATTGTTTCCTTCTTTTAATGTAACTTGGTAATACCCCAAACTAGCATTAGTTGAGATTGTTTTAGGGTCTTCCCTGATGATGTTCTGACATTTCCAATATAATGAACCAGAGCATGCCCAGTGATGTGAACAATTTTATATTATATGGATTCCATTATAAGAAAACTCCTTCTGGAATAAGGCATCAAAGTCAAAATAAAAGAATTTATATATATATTTAAATGATAAAATTTGAAGGGTAATCTCTGAGTTCCGTAGGACATCAGCCTAAATTCTTATCACTGAAGACACGTGACCTCATTTATTCTTATATCAACTCCTCGAGACAGGGATTTGTCTTCCTGTTTGTCACGAGGATGCTGAAACTGAAGTGATATTCACAGAGTTCCCCTGTTGGACAAAATGGCATGGCATGTCATGATGACTTTTACGGCTAGAAGTGTATAGGCTAATTATGGCTAAATAATCGTCAAATGTGAGAATTTTTGCATAGCACACTGGGTTGAGCTAAATCACTAGTCCCTAAAGGTTTTTTTCCCTCTCTACTGTAAGAGCCCATTTTTTGCAATATCATTGACTTTCTGCATTCATGTTTAAAGACAGTTCCATTCTGGGCATGCTTTTTGAGGAGTTCCGAAACTCTCGGTCTAACCTGTGGTTCTTGTCATGATGCCTAACCCTAAAATTCTCTCCTAGAAATAATACCTTTTAATGATTTTTAATTTTTTTTAATAAGAGTTTATTTGAACCAAACTGATGACATATGATAGGGAGCAAGGTCTCAAAAGTTCTGGTAATGATTTCAAGAACCAGTTAAGCCTTGCAAGGGCCATGATATCAGCAGTGCTACTGGTCACTTATTTGTTTATTTGCTTATTAATTTATTTTATTTAATTTTCTTATTATCTGGTCTCTGACCCAAACAGAGATTTGGCATTCTAAATAACCAATTCAGACTTATAAATAATAAGTGCGTGTTTTTACTAGGATGTTTTTTTAATTTTGAAAGTAGCTTTCTGAATTTTACCAGTAGCCACCTCTCCCATATGCACCCAGTATCCTGAATTCTGAACACCAGCCGACTAAAAGTTCCAAGTCTGGATCTAACATCGCTCAGAGCCATTCTTGCTCCCCACCCACCCCCTACTCTATTGCAGGCCAGTTTGCTCTTGACCCCTCTTGTCTAGCTATTTCCTGTGCTCGATCAAATTTCTGTTATTTGTACTTGGAGCCACTATTTTGTTTTCTAGATTTTGAAATCTTTCTGACGAAAATCCACATATCTGTGGTATTGTGGTTCCAGTCACCCCCACAGGCTACCTTGTCCTGTTTCTGGAATCTGGGAAACCACTCAAACACTTCTGTATTTTTCAGAATTCTGTGGTTGCAAACAACAGAAACCAGTGCATGCTAATTGAAGAAAAAAATTATATTAAAGGTATGTGGTTCATAGATTTGGGGAGGAAAACTCCAAAAGGACAGCTCATCCAGGCTGCTGACATGTACCTGACCCCAAATGGGTTCTCAAAACCTTATGTTCAAGGAAGGAAGAAAGGTTTGGATAGATGATACTTACATAGAGCCTTGATGTGCAGGATTAATTCAAGATTGGAAACTACAGAATTAGAGGATCTCTAGGGAGAATTTCTCCTGATTCTAAAGGTTTAGAGGCTCCAATCAATGTTCACACATCAGGCACATATCAGACCAGTGTTTGACAACTAGCTTATTCAAGTCTTAGGTCGCAGCTTTGATGGTAGTGTCATAATACAACACTTCCGTACATCACAGTGCACCAAGAGATAAGAGTAAAACTAGAAATGGAAAGTTATATCATGCCAGTGTATTTGAAATACCTTTTTTAAAATAGTAATTTTTGAGCCATTTGTAACAGCATGATTAAAGTGCATAGGGACATAGAGAGTGAAAGTTGAAACTGTATATTATCAGCACTCCAGCAGGAAGTGAGGAACAAGGTCACGATAATTATTTTGAACACCTTTTAAAACACAGCATAGCAGGTTCCCATCATTAAAGATATAGTCTAGTTTTAAAAATCTGCTGTCAGATATTAATGAGTTTAAATATATTTGTAATTTTTGTTGAAAAACAAAATGGGACAAAATGACCGTGCTTGAAAATAATTGTTCTTTGGGCATTACCGCCACAGAATTTGAAAGTGATACTGGTGTGAGATGTAAAATTTTTAAGAAACATTTGGAAAATATTTTGCTTTTTTCACAGCCAATTATTTTAAATTCAGGATAGTGCCTATGTGGTCTGCCTATCATGTGTTAGCTTATGCATCTGGCTTAATTAATTGACATAATGATGCCCACCACTACTCAGCTATCACAACTGCTCTTTTTTAAATTTATCTTTATCGTTGAAAGTATTACAGATGCCCCTTTTTCCCCATTGATCCCTTTAACCCCGCACCCCCCCCACCCCAGACCTTCTCCACACTATTGTCTGTGTCCATGGATCATGCATATATGCACATAAGGTCAGTGGTGAAGTTCTTAGGGTCTGTGAGCTGGCAACAGGTAGAATGGGAGTCACATAATTGTTCCATTCGTAGTTATGGATAATTTACATTACATAATTATTTCCCATTAAAAATGTAACTCATGCCCTTACATGGCTTCAGCGTTTGCTGTTGAAATAGAGATGATCTGTTTCCTACATTGTGTTATGGTATTCTTTAGGGAGTTGCATGATTTAGCTGAGAAAGCATGAGCTTTAGCAGCCAACAAGCCAGATTTGGAACAAGGTACTTACAAATCCTCTGAGCCTTGTCCTTCTAATCTGTAAATGTGTGTTGATAATAAGCCCCACAGTTTGGTTGTAATGAGGATCAGATGGGCAGTGCACAGGGTAGAACTGCTCTGGAGTAGCCTTATGCTCCCAGGGAATATATATATATATATATATATTTTTTTTTTTTTTAATATGTTTTTATTGATTTTAGAGAGAGGAAAGGAGAAGGGGAGAGAAACATCAATGATGAGAGAGAGCCACTGATCAGCTGCCTCTCACACGCCTCCTCTGGGGATCGAGCCCACAACTTGCTTTGACCAGGAATCAAACTCTGACCTTCTGGTTCATAGGTCGACGCTCAACCACTGAGCCACGCCAGCCGGGCAGGGACTATATTCTTGATTCCAACTATATTTTCCCCATCAAACACAGTGCTTAGCATGTAATCTGGTAAAATGTGTTGAATATAAATGTGAATGATAGTAATCAACGGTTTTTTTTATGTTCACTCAGAATTTACCAATATTTTCCCATTACTTTTTAAAAATTCTACTAAGTTCTAACTATGTACCTTTCATTCTCACTTACTTTGACTCTTCTTTCCTAACGTTTCGCCCTCCATACTGCACAGTGCACTCAGAGAGACCTTTCCTAAGAACAACCATAATCATGTTACACGCTGACCGTAAGATCAAGTCCAAATGCCTTTCTTTTTAATTTTATATTTGTTTCAGGTGTACAGCATAGTAGTAAGACAACACAGAAAGGTCTAATTTCTTACATACGTTTGGGATTTAATACAGCACCTCTCCCGTCTCATGCTCCAATCTCTGAAAGCTTCTGCATGTTCTGTTTTCCATTACGCTGAGGTGCCCACACCTGGTAAAGTGCCCCGAGCTACACTCTATTAGTTAAGCTGTAGGCTAAGCTGCTGTAACAAAGAGACCTCAGAATGACACAGCTTACACAAGATAAGCATTTATTTCTTCTACATAACTAGACACAGGGAAGTGGGTCAGGCCAGGTGCGTTGACGCTAATGCAGTCAACATGAGTCTTCCACATCCGGGCAGTTATTGAACTCAGTCAGAAGGGGTAGAAAAGGGGTACAGATGAGGGGGACACATCCCCTCCCGGAGCTGCAATCTTCACTTCCCTTGGCTAGAACTTTGTCATATGGCCACAACCAATTACAGGGAAGCCAGGAATGTCATTTTTATCTAGGTAGCCATGTCTATAGCTAAAACTTGGGAGTTGTACTATTAAAAGAGTAGAAATAGATGTCAGGATACAATTAGTTATGAATTTTCGTAATTCCCTCTGATATTAGTTTTTCCTGAATAGTAGTCATCAATTCATTTTGTTCTGTTTCCCTCCCCATTAAAGTCTAGAGTTTTGTAGACCATAAATGTTCCATTTATCATTCTATCACTAATACTAATTGTAGACCCCAAAGCATAATAGGTGCTCACTTAACATTTGTTAAATGAATGAATAACCACAGAATCATGGTGCATCTCTTGGTGATAGGTGGTAAAAGAGCATTTTTAAAAAATAGCATCACTATTTTCTGGTTTACAATTTTTGTCTACTATTTTCCTTATCTTTATTCTGAATTAACTGAGGATTCTTACATAAAGGAAGTAGCTGAAAAGATATGAGCATCTCTCTTAGGAAATTTCTCTGGAAAAAAACAACAGCAAGGCAAGCTTTGATTACACACCCAGGCTCACATAGCTATGGGATGACTGCATATTATATAAAAGAAATTCTGTCAAAGGCCCTACTTTCCTGGGTTAAAAATAAAAATTTCCAATTAGTTCTCTCAGAAAACTAAGAGATTTTTTTTGGTATTTGAAGCCAAGACTTAAATAGCTGATACTGAGGGAATTTTTCTCTCCAAATTAGTCAATCGAAAGTGCTTTAATAAGTTTCTCAAAGTCCATCAGTGTCGAATGTTGATATAACATCTCCTTAGACTTGTTTCTGGTCTCCAGGAACCTCTGAAGCTTGCGTGATCTGGGACCAGGTTGGAAGAAAGGGACAGGTTAAAGACGTCTCCAGAAAGACCAGAAACTAAAAGGCAAACAGTAGAATGGATGCAAATATGACCGGATAAGGTTCCCCTTATTTTGTGCCCTCAGACCTCACCTTCTCTGGTAGAGAGAATCACGCACAACAACAGTAGGGTTCACTAAGACCTTAGAAAATGAAAACCACAGCTCACATTTCCTCTTCCATTCTTCATGCCTTCCACGTGGTAGAAGATGTTTTCAACTTAAGTTTTAAAGAAGAGTTTCTGAAATGTAGAACTCAACAAATGAATCTATGCTTAAATCCTCTTAATTCTTGAATTTCATCTCAGAAGCCTCACTCATTGGATACCCATACATGCTGCTCACTTGAACAAGAGCAGAAGTTCCAAGTCAAACACCATTTTGAATATTTTTCCTTCAACATTCATTGAGCACCTAGTGTGGGACATTTCATGGGCTACATAGTCTAGGACAGTGCAACTCAAAATCTGTAATAAAGCCCTATTCAAAAGGAATTTAATCCATTGCAGACCCAAACTTCTCTAAAATTAAATTAAAACGTTGTAGCCATGGCACGTTGCTGTAAAATCTTCTCAAAGCTGACTCATGTTCTGAAGCCACCTTGCTGTGGACCATACAAGCTGTTTGCAGACAGACCACGCGTTCACAGCACTGATCTATGAGATGTGAAAAGAGAGCGTTTCTCCCTCCCCTCAAGAAGCTTACAACTTAGTGAGGGTCTTAGGCACAACTCACAACTAAAATAGATAATAATTATGGTAATTGGTTTATTACATTCGATCTAAGAATGAAAGAGAGCATGAAAATGAAGGTTGATTAAGCTAGATGTGATTAATAGTAGTAGCTAATAAGTCTTCATTGCTTATGATTGCTGGGGACTATACCGAGTGCTTTTTACATGTATAGAATCATTCAGTTCTCAGCAATGCACAGGGAGGTGGATACTATTGATAACCTAGAATTATAGAGAAATATAGGTATGTATCTGTATGTGCCTCTCTGTTTCTGTCTCTGTCTCTCTCTGTCTCTTCCTGCATCTCCTCTCCCCCCCCCCACCCCAGCAACCTCTCACACACTAGTAATAAGTGGATCTGGGATTTACACCCAGGTCGGACTGTCTGACTCAAATACATAGACCCACAAGCTTAACCTCCTTGCTATAATGCTTTGAAGCGAGAATTGAATTTTGAAAAGGAAAGAAGTTATTAACAGATTTAGCAAACAGAAAGAGCAAAGGTATGAATCAGTGAGTTAGTGGGCTTGATGGGTGTAGACCAGTGTTCCAGAACAGAGGTCCCTGAGCATACAGTTGGGGATAATCCTAAAGGAGTGGGAGATGCTCAGGAGGGAGAGAGAAGCAACTGAGTCTGCTGGAGGAGGGGCAGGTGGGAGATGTAAGAGCCTGAGGGTAGGAGACACCAGGCAGACACTCTGTGGCTGTCCATAAGGGCTTCACCTAAGGCTACGAAGCTATAGAAGCAGGGGAAAGGTGGGCAGGAGCTGGCCCTGTGGGAGGGAGCTGCTGCTGCTGCTAACTAGGTAAGGGATGACTAGGTAAGGAGGAGCGGTTTGGGGTAGAAGATATGTTCCCATTAGGATTTGCTGGGTTTCAAATATTAACAGGGTGATCCCGTGGAGTTGTATAGGTAGATTGGCTCAAGCTCCCCGACTCGTCAGCTAGTCCTGGGTGCTGTAAATATTCATCTGGTGTCCTCAGGTTGTATACAAGCTAGTGATGTTCCCGAAACATTGGGAAATTCATATGTGGACTTAGAAGTCAAGCCTTATCTTGAAGGCTAGCCAGCCTTAAGAACCAGAATTGTAGAAAGTGGTCTGCCTGCCCCAAATTAGCCCCCCATTAGCCTTGGGGCCACAAGCCTACAGAACATTTTGCAGCCCTTACTTGCATGCCAGTCATTTCGGTCACAGAGCAGACTGTAATATTTTGACAACTAATCATTCTTCTCACGTGTGGCAGGAAGACTCAGGATAAAAGCTCCCAAGAAGTAGCAGGTGTTTTCGAATTCTGCACTTTGGTACAAAGCAGGCAACTCTGGATACCTGTGATCTTTGTCAAGGGCAATGAAGTCCCCATCATTTTATTTGAGGCCATATTATATGCTACCATGGCAATTTTGACCTGCATCAAACGTTAGGTATAGTGTGTGTGAGAGGAGTGTGTTAAGGAAGGGGTAAGGAAAGAATGAAAACAGCAAAAAGGTTTATTTTTATATTTTCAAGGAAACGTATCCTGGGCAGTGGAGGACAGTTATATTTTTCTTTTTTAGTTAATATATTTCTCTTGAAGATAGAAAAGCCTTATATACTGTGCCACTAAGCCAACACAATTCAAATTGCCATTTGGAAAGTTAGTTAGAGCAGCAGCGTGCTTGAAACCTTTCTGGGATTTGGAATATTGTGATCCAGCCGTTTAAGAAATCTGAAGGCACTCAGACTGTTTTATTCCTCTCAAGGTCACTCCGCACAGTCTCATAGTTCAAAGGAAAGCTGCCTCTCTCTGCTATAAAACCTTAATTATTTGTGGGACCTTATCGTGGCTCCCACTGATACCCTGCTTTCTAAATCCTGTTTGCTAGGTTTTTCTTTCAGAATCACAAGTTACTTTTATGCTTGATACCCAGAAGCTGGATCATTAATTTTTCTGAAATCCCTAATTTGCTTAGTCCAAGTTTCTCTGTTGTAGTATCCCGAGTGATATGAGTTTGGCCCATTTTATTTTATTTTATTTTATTTCTGTACACAGGAGCTTGTAAGGAAATCAGATTATATGGATGTTTAGACTAAGCTTTAATCCCCCGTATAATGCCCGGTAGGTAGACCTTCTTTATCGGTCTTCTCGAGCTAATCCCAGTTCCCGTTAAACAGCGTTCATAAACGCAGCGCCAGGAAGCCAGTCCTTCCCGAGGAGAGCTCAGGGCGTCTGGCCTAAGCTCCTCTTTGCTGTTCACACTCGCGTTCTCTGTGCTCTAAGGCGCAGCCCTTGTGTAGGTTTCTGCTCCTGAGGAATGAAGAGAAAGAAAACAAAGTGGCAGCGGATCCCTCTTGCCTCTGGGCTCGGAACTTAGGAGCCTGTTCCCAGTTTTCTACTTTCACGGTTTTGGAACCTGGCACCAATCTTCGGGGTTTCATATTCGGAAGGAGCCCCTGCGCGTTAGTCAGACCTTCCTACCGCGATGAAACCGTCTCCCTGTGTGCCGGGCACTGCGGCGGCCACTAGCCTTGTGTGCCCAGAGCACTCGAAATGCCATTGTATTTAAATTATTTAAACAGAAGTAGCCACATGTGACCAGGAGCTATTGGGTCAAGGACGTGCGTTGCTGCAGAGCGGCCACGTCAGAGCATGGGCTTTCGGAGAGGCGGCGCGGCGAAACCCAGCCTCCGTCGGCGTTATCCTGGCTCTTAGGCCCGTGACGTGGCAGACGGCCCTGGACCTCAGTTTCTCCGCTAGGAAAAAAGCCAAGTAAGCACGCCTCCTTGCGCGAGACGTCAGTAAGACAGAACACCGTTGAAACAGGCTTTTTCAAGGTCTAACACACATAGACACCCTGTAAATATTAGTTCAAAAATATGAAACTGATCTTTATAGACAGAGGCGACAGCATGGTGGTCACCAGGGGGAAGGGGTAGGATGGTGGTTAGGGGTCCAGGGGACCAAATATACGGTGATGGAGGATGATTGGACCTCGGGTGGTGGGCACACAGTGCGATACACAGATCATGTAGCACAGAGTCGTACACTTGAAACCGATATAGTCTTATTAGCCACTGTCACCCCAATAAAATTAATTTTAAAATAAAAGTAAAAATGATTTTGTTTCACATATATACACACATACATACATATATGTGTGTATACACACACGTGCGCATGCACACACACATATATGAGAGACAGAGCATGAGCTAGAGGCCTGGGACTAACCCCGAGCATCCGCATGTGAGATAGTGCACGAATGCCTTAAGATTTCTGAGTTCGTTATCACATTGATAAAATGAGATGATAATTCCCGCCCTGCCTATCTGAGGGGATTTGCAGATTGTGAAACTGTTACCTCCTGTTTCTTGAGTCAGTGTCCGTCCTCCTTCCCGGTACCGAGGCCTCACCTCTGCATGGCATACACAGCAGCTCCTACCAGGCCTCCTCACCTCCACTCTCCTCAAACAGGAACTTTGTATCATGACTTGAGTTTTGAAATTTGACCTCTATGTTCTCTGTCACCTAAAGGATCAAGGCTGTACCCCTCCAAATGGCATCCAAGGACAAACCATGAACTGGCTCTCACTTAAACATCCATTCTTATGTTTCTATCTTCAAAGATAATCTCAGGCTTCCCTAGACTTCGTGCCGTCTCTCTGTCACATGCCACAGGCCCTGCTATTTCTCACCTCCATGACTTTGCTCTCCCGGTGCCCACAATGTTTTCTTTCCCTCCACCTCCATCCAGCCCATCACTGGATTGACTAATTCTTCATCTGGCCCCTCTCTCTTCACCTGCCTTCCTACTCCTATTTCTAGATTGACTTCTCTTTATTTGAGCATTGAGTTGAAGCAAGACAACCTGGGCACACCTGGTGACCAATTCTTTTCTTAGCCTTACCCCATAACCAGGCTGTTACCACTCTTCCAGATGGAAATCTTTTTCACTGACAACTGAATATGTAGTGTCTCTGTCTGTCTTCCCTGGAAGAAAAATGCAAGTCTCACTTACCTTTGTAACCCAAATGCCTGTTAGTTATAGTGCAGAAAGGCTTGCTGGGACGATGAGATGTCCAGGGGTTCTGTGAGATAACGTAGGTGAAAGCATTTCCAAAGTGGCGCAGTTCTCCAAAGGTACAACATGGAGAGTTTTTATTAAACCCGCCTGCTGGCCTGGTGTCTGTGTCACGATGACCAGCTCACTCCCCGTGTTTCTAGATGTCTGGATGTTTCTCACCATGTGGGCCAGACAACTCCATTTCAGGTAGGATCTTTCTTTTCCCCTCTGATTCTCACTCATAGATGCTAAAACCCTCAGGCAGGCTGTTCTCCTAATAAACGCCATGTATAGATTTCCCCCCTCCCGTGCAAAATGGTTTGGGGTCCTTAAGGAAAATATAATGAAAGATGTCAAACTAGCCAGGATTTCCTGATAACCTGAGACAGGATGCTTCCTTACCTGAAAATAGAGTCTTCCTGAGAGTACTTATAATAGAGCTTTCAGCCAACTACGGGCTAAGGCTTGGCAGCTTCAGGCACACTTTAGACCTGAGGCTGGAGACATATATGGCTCTCAGGACCAATCTGACCCACTGCCTTGTATACATGTCTATGTAAATAAAGTTTTATTGGAACACAGCCATGCCCATTTGCTTATGGATTATCAATGGTTACTTTCACACTGCAACAGCAGAGCTGGTAGTTATACCAGGGACCTATTGCTTGCAAGGTATAAAATATTCACTATGTTGTCCTTTACAGAAAAAAAAAAAAAAAAATCTAATCTCTGTTCCAGAGCAAGATTTCTCAACTTTAGAACTATTGTCATTTGGGGAATAATAATTCTTTGATGTGTGTGTGGGGGGGAGTCCTATACAATGTGGGATATAGCACCCCTGGCCTCTACCCACTAGGTACCAGCGGTACCTTCTCTCCATTTGTAACAACTAAAAATGTATCTACTCATTGTCCAATGTGCCCTGGGGAACAAAATGACTCCCAGTTGAGAAGACTGTTCTAGACAAAATAGACCCAAGTACATTTTAGAAGACAGCAGGGGCAAATCAATTATTGAAAAATGTAAAGATGTCAGATATTCCACCTACTTCCTTTCCTTTGGAAAACTTGTTATACAAATTTCAGTGACTTAAGGACAATCCACTCTACCTGTGTGATCAGCAGGGGAAAATACTGAAAATTTTCTAGTCAAGTTCCTAGTATTACCCTTCAACCAGAAGTTCAAGTCACATAGCATACGTGGGCTGGCAGCGTGACCATAGTGCGCTGAGCGCGGACTGTGGCATCTGGAAGAACTGAGTTTAAGTTTGAGCATTGTCAATATACAAGCTCTATATAAATTTGGGAAAATTAATTTGTTTCTCTGAGCCTGAAGTTCCTCATTTGTAAGATGTTGTTAGGATTAAATAACATCATGTTCACATAAAGCACTTAGGACATTGTCTGGCACCTAGTGAGCATTCAAGGAGCAGCAATGATGAGATTGATGGTGGGGGAGGCGGGAAAGAAAGAGGGGGAGGAAGAGATCCAGGGGTGGAAGGAGAGGGGGGAGGAGGGGGAGGGAAGAAGGAAAACACTGGTATGTGCAGAGCACCACCTGGAGTGGCAGAACTATTAAAACCATAATGTGTCAGGGTTTGAGAAACATTAAAGGGGCCTTAGATGTTGGAATCCCTGCTATGCCTGTGTGTTTGAAGACAATGCCTTTATCCCCTACAAGATGTGATCTAGGTCTTTTGAGAAAGACATGGTCTAATTCTTCAAGCAGCTACTCTAAAAGCCAAATAGTTATACTTACATAACAAGAAATTATATAAGAAGGGTTAAAAATACTGAATACTAGTTGCGTTAACGGAACACGAAAATCTTGTATTTAGAGTCTCAAAGACATCAGAAATTGCTACTTAGTTAAATAAACAGTGTTAACATTTTTTTTTTTCCACACAAATCTGTAATCTTTCAGGGTATGTGTGGTAGATAAAATGGTGGTTCTCAGTTGCATGGAAGGACTGTTGCTCTCATTTCCCAGGAGTTTTACATCCTTCTGGGAAGGTTCCCACCCATCCCAGTTCACCTAGTTTTAGTGGAGCTGACTCTAATCTCAGTTCCAGGCAAGGGCACGTGATGTCAAGACTAAGCGTTTCACGCAGCTTCCTGGTGACTGGGGGCCGGTGGTTGCACAACCAGGGTCGACTCAATAGACACATGGATTTCTAGAGAAAGAGACTTTCTCTTGTATCCTCTCGTCCCAAAGCCTGAGAGGCTGCAGAGGTTGGGGTTGCCACCATCATTATGACCCTGTGAAGTCTGAGTCTGAAACTCCAGAGTAAAAGACTGAGATGAAAAATAGAGAGAAATGGATCCTTTCTGATATTTTGTGCCCTGAATCTGCCAAACCTGGAAGTCATTGGACACCTGGACGTATAAACTTAAATAAAGTAAGACGTTTTCTGTTTGTTTAAGTCAGAACAGGTTACCCCTTGAGAGAAAGAATTCCCATGTATCGTATCAGACACTGGAGTTAAGGGGCTCAGTGCCACCCAGATGGATCAACTGCTAAAATGAGCCTCTCACCACCTGAACTTCTTCTTATAAATAATGTCAGCATCCTTCCTATATTAGAATGCTATTGTGACAAGGACAATTTGAGAGGCATTTAAAAGCCAGTTGTATATTTAAATAATATTGTATTAGCTAATATTAACTAAATAGTAATATAATAAAATATACATTGCACCGATTCTGAGCACCCATTCCACTGTGTGGGGTTTTTGCCAACACCACAAAACGATTTTCAGCCATCAACAAGAAATCCTACAAATCAATTCAATTCTGACACTATTTATCTGGAGATAGCATCCGATCCCATAAGTTAAGGGCTCATTCTCACAAGACTGCCCCTCACCTTGGCTTCAAATGCCAGTTGCAAGTCCAGGTTGTCACCTGACTACCTGCTATAGATTGGAGGTCCCCATGACCCCTTCCTTGGGTTTCATTAATTTGCTGGAGGGGCTCACAGAACTCACAGAAACATCGTACTTGCTAGATCACCAGTTTATTATAAAGGGACATAACTCAGAAACAGCCAGAAAAGAGGTGCCTAGGGCAAGGCATGGGGAAAGAGCATGGATCTTTCATGTTCTCACCAGGTTCACCACCCTCCCCAAATCTCATGGTTACCAACCTGGAAACCCTTTGAACTCAGTCATTTTTTTTTTATTTTTTATGGAGGCTTCATTACATGGGCGTGATTGATGAAATCATTTGCCACTGGCAATCTATTCCACTTCCTAACACTCTCCACCCCTGGGAGACGGGTGGGGCCTGCAAGTTCCAACCCTTTAAGCACAAGGTTGATTCTTCTTAAGAACAGCCACTAAGCCTCATTAACATAACAAAACACCTTTATGGCACTCACCACTTAGGAAATTCCAAGGGTCAGGAGCTCCGTATCAGGAACAGAGGTGACGACCAAGTATGTATTTCTCATTATAAATCACAATATCATATGTTACAATAAAACACAATCTAACATATTAACTAATAATAGCTAAACTTTTATTTTTCAATGAAAAAGTTATACTGAGTCAAAAGTGGAGAGAATAAATCCCCATAAATAAATTGCCTGCTCTCAACAAGTATTAGGATTTTGCCACATTTAATTCATCTACCTTTTTTATTCTCGAAGGGTTAGAAATATCCTCTTACACAATTATAATGCTATTCTCACATCTAACAGAAACAATAATAATATCCAGTTCATTATCAAATTTCCCTGATTGGCTAAAAAAAATATTTGTAATATAGCACTTAAATAAAGGTTATTTATTTACTTATTCTTTATTTTTATTGACACTATTACAGATGCCTCTATTTCCTCACCTTTCCCCCCCTCCATCTAGCCCTCCCCCTCCCTCTGGCCACCATCACATTGTCGTCTGTGTCCGTGAGTTATGAGTTTATGTTCTTTGGCTAATCTCTTATTAAACTCATATTATGTCTTAGGCATCTTCTGAGTATTTTACATGTGTTGTCATAACCTCTAAAGATTAGAGATGCTCAGTGACTTACCTAAGAACTGTCAAATTCAATATCCTAAGCCCTAGACAGCTAACAATACTGCCTCCTTTATTTTCCTAAACCTTAACTAGTAATTTCTTCTTTTTTAATTTCTTAGAAATTACAAAAGAATAGTATTATTTAGTTTCTCTTAGATTTCTTTACCTCTCTTTTTGGTGTGAAATTGACCAAATGTTTTATAAATCTGTAAAAAATGCAAGTATGTCCATTTTCAGGAGGAATAGGTACAAGTGGTGATTTAAAATTTAAAGCAAACCATTTTGGGGACTGTGTTATATATCTGTTTCTCCTGTACGTAGGAATATGAGGTCGCTCTCCATCCCTTCTCGGCATCTCCCAGTCGGCCCCTGCTGGCTCTCTGAAGCATTAGTTGCACAGAGTACACAGTATTTCCATAGAAGCTGAAGCAGATTTTTTTCCTTTCCTGCTTCCTAACTGCAACCCCAAGCCTTGCCGCCTTCCCTTCTGTTATCCCCCTGGGTCTCCAGCTCTGCAAACCATCCTCTTGCCCTTGTTTCCTTCCCACTAACAAACGGCCCTTGCACCTAATTAGGCAGGTTGCACCTAATTTTTGTTCCACTCAAGCTCTACAAGATATTTTAAAACTATTCAAAGCTACTTGAAGAACTAGCAGGAAAAGCTGGCATGGCTTGAAATGTGGGCGTCCATATTCACTTGTAAAAAATACATGAACACCGGTAACATTTCAAGAGAAGTAAAGCCTTGTTCAGAGAAGTCGTGGATGTGTCCCACAAGAATGCAGGCAATGGCTTGAATGACCTACTTTGGACACAGCCTGAAGGAGTAACATTCCACTGTGGAATATCCTTGCTGGTGAGGCTATGAGGTTAGTTTGGGACAAGAGGAAAAGAGAGAACTTTTACCCTGCACATTGAATTCTGTTCAGAACACATTATACTCTGTTCAACACCCTCCCCAAATCGACTGGGGTTGAGACATTGGTGGCCAGATTTCCTGATGGACAGCCAGCTTGCACATCCTCAGGGTAAATCTATGCACGTTTCTTCGCTTCCAACCTCTCTGTTCCCTTTTCTCCAGCTTGGCATGCAGAACACATCGACAGCATGAACATCTAGCTTTGTAAAGCAATGAACTATCACAGCTCAGCCCAGAGATGTGGCACCAAGGAGAGCAAAAGGGAGGTGGTGAGGACCCCAGGCCTCTTCTGGCCTACCTAAGTAGTGAAATTCCATTTTTCAAGGCCTGCTCAATGTTGAAAGTACTGACTTGCCTGAAGAAGCAAAGTTGGATGTAACTAAAGGAAGGTGTCCTCCGCACTGGCCCAGCTTATGAAGATTCAGCACAGGGGCCAGAATTTCACTGTGTCCCATGGACATGCTCAGTAGCCACATTTGGCTGGCAGCTACCAAGTAGGACATTGCCAGTAGGTACGTGCAGTCACGAAACAGTTCAATTCCAACTGCTCCTCCGAGTACCAGGGAGCGCTTAGGAAGGCACAGCCTTTGCCTGATCAGAACTTTCAACCGCCCAATAAATGTAAGAAAATTAAGTGATGCCCTATGCAGATCACATTTCTTGTAAATAGATTTTAAACAATATGTGTAACTAATAATAAAAAAGGACAGTTCACCTTCCATTTGCCTTAAAATGAAAAACATTTCATCTGTAAAACCTCAAACAATATTCAGAGCTCATATTTCCCCTTAGGACTAAAGAAAGAAGTTACAGCCTCCCTTTTAAAAATGCAAACAATATCTTAAAAATCCTTTCTCATCAAAATAGGGGAAAATGCATTTCTAGGAAATTAAATCAGGTTCCATTTGACCATATAGAATGTGACTTTTATATATTTTAATGTAATTTATGTTTTTTGAAAGGAATTTGTGAGACATTGATTTAAAAAAAGCACTTATTTGTAGCCAAACTATATTGCTGAAACTTAATTTATATAAAATATGGTAAGCTATCACCATTAAAGTCTCTTAAATTTTATTTCTACGTATATTTTTATATATAGAAGTGTCAAAAGAATAAATGAATTAAATTATTTGTTCTTAGCAATGGAAAATAGAAAAATAATTTGAATGGTAACTTTAATATAGTTTTCAAGAATACTCTTCCAGGTGCACGCAAACACATTGCAAGTCATGAACAACAATATTATATCACCCTTGTTGCCAAAAGCCAAACGTTGGAGACAATTTAATTACCCACCAATGATAGAAAGGATAGACACTGTGATATATTCATGTCCTGGAAACTATACAACAATGAAAATGAATGCATTATACTGGAATGCAGCAATAGGAATGACTGTTCCTGTTGAAACAAAATGTTGACCAAACATACATGGTACAAAAGTGCATGCAGTATGGTTTCATTTATATTAAGCTCAAAAGACTGTGCTATTCTGTTTAGCGTTGTATACAATGTGCTGAAGCTATAAAGAAAGCTGTGGACGTGACTGTCATGAAAACCATGATAACAATTATCTAGTGAGGGGCTGGGAGTGTGATGGCAGAGGAGTGGCTTCTGGAGGCCTGCGTGTTCTCTCTTGACCTGGTTGATGACGTGGATGCTTGCTTTAGAAACGTTTCTTCTCCCACACAACCAAGTCTTACCTACTTTTCTTCATGTGCAGTCCGTAATTTAAATGGTTCTGTGTGTCTGCGTATTTACTCCACTCACCGTCTCATTCATTCCAGACTGCTGTGTCTCCTCTCGCACTATTAGCTTTCTTCTACATTTTGAGTTACATAGGAATTTGGTAAAAATATGCATCTCCTATGTCTTTATTCAAGAAGCTGTTGGTTTAAACTATGAAAAGGTCAGGGCCAGGGCGAGGTCTCTGTAGCATACCACTTGGATGCCTCCCATTCGATTGCAGTAATAATGGTAATATTAGTATTAATAGTGATGGTTATAACACTAATCAGATGGTAACATTTCCTCAGCTTAGGCACTCTGTACATATTTTACATATTTTATATATTGATGCAAATTATTAGTATTTTAAATCCTGTCTAAGATATTAGGGTTATACCCATCTTAGAGATAAACCAGCCCAGGCTTAGAGAACTTAAATGACATGACCAAGGTAACAGAGTTATATGGGAATAAATCCCCAATGTAAACCCGGATTTTTCTGATTCCAAGAACTGTGCCCCTTTCTCCCTTCCACCTCGCCTTCTCCTCTGTTTTGAACCACTACACAACAACAATTTTTAGTCCAACCAGCCATAGTCCACCTACTCATGTCTCTCTAAATGGTAGATTCACACAGCCTTTCTTTTGTTTGTTCATAGGGTCTGAAAAAGATGGTAATGAAATAAACCTGTCCAATGAGGACACATAAAGTGTTCTAGAATTTTTGTCTGCTAATCTAGCCTGGTCATAGAAAGAGTAATTTGATGACACCTTGTTTTGGTCAAGACATAGTACCTCTCTCTCAACCACCATTACATTCTTTTATTGCATTCACCTACCATTTGTTATGTAAATACACAGAAAATTTCCAGAAAATGGCATCAAGGCTTTCCATAATTCATCTTCCTTTGCCCTTCCTTCTTAAAATAGGGAAAACACGTTTCTGTGTGAGATCTTATGCCCCCATTCTAATTCTTATAATTATCATCAATTTTGACTGTAGTCCTACAGCATGTTCGTAGTATAATTGGTTCGAACCTGGATTTGAACTTACCAACAATGACAAGATCCCCTCTTACTCCACCCTCAACTGGTTGGAGTTTCGTCCCCATTTTATGAAATTATTTTCTTCTTCTAGAATAATTTTCTTTGAATAAAAATGTAAAAGTTCAAAATAGACCTAGAACCACTCCATTTACTTTTCATGTCGTTCACTTGCGTTACGTCACATTCATCAAAAGGGCGCATGTTGGTTCTCAGAATAAATTGAACATCACTTTTCTCGCTTGCCCTCTTTCTCTCCCAAGGCTAGCATGGAGTTTAACGTCACATAGCATCTCTCCTCCCCATTTTTCCACTCAAGAAAAAGAGATTAAACCCAAAATATCATGGCTTCTTTTTATCTAGGATTCTCAATTCTGAGAGGGCCCATGTTGGTCAAAATTATATAAAGGTCATCGATGAGACTCAAGTAAGCTTATGAGCCATTTTTGGATAAAATGAAGAATTTCTGAGTAATAATGTTTAAAATATTCTTATAACCACATATTGGGCTTAATATAACCTATATTTTTAAGCTGAAATGGAATGAAAGTGCAGCCACACAAACTAAAAAAAGAAATCTCAGAAGAGATATCTAATGTGGTGGGGGTGGGGGAAACAACTGTTTCTTTACTTGCTATTTAGTTTTAATTTTTTTTTTATTTCAAACTGAAAACAATGGCTGTTAAATCTTCATCAGCTGGCCTACCCTAAAATTTAATAGATTCTCTTTTGCATGTGAATTACTGTGTTGGAAACTTTCAGATTTATCTGTATATTATATGTGTTGCTCTGTTTTAGTATGAATGCCTAGATAAAACTTTGGGAATTGTAAGAAGAGTGTCTTATGCTTAATTTATTAATTTTCTGTATTAGTAGCTGTTTAAGAAGCATGTTTTGGATGGCAGATGTATAAAAGGAACTCAGTTCGGCGGCCTATTTCATAAGGATTGCCCAAGCCCCCTTTGTGCGTGTCATCTGATGCCAACGGCCCCATTTCTCCTCCCCTTAGGAGCAGCTGTGCCTTGGTATGATCGCACTTGTTCCTTCCAAAGCACTATCCCTGGCTTATTGCATCAGCTTATTTTTCCTGTGTGTATATAAAATAGTTTTGGATCATAAAGCAGAAGAGCCTCATGGACTCTAATATTATTCACAGTTTCTATAACTATAGGATATGGGTTCTGGGGAAACAAAAGGGAAAATTACAGGCCCAGGAGCCTGTCTTATGAACCTTCTGGAACGTGTTTATACTCACAGGCTCCATTTCCTTGCCACCCACATGATCATTACTTGATTTCAAAATGAAAACATCATTTTTTCTCTGATTATAAAAACTGTTCATTCTAATTGTTAACAATTTAAAGAGTATGGAAAGTGTAAAGAGATAACTAAACAAACAAAAAAAAAAGAGGCACAAAGAAGAAACTAGAGCTCATCCCCCAGGGAAGTTTGCCCATATTGAAATTTTGGTTACCTTCCTTCCCAGCATCACGATATTCATTCATTACTTAAAGAACACTGCATCATAAACTTCACACTTATTTCACATTCATTTTTCAATGTAATTATAAGAAAACCCTGTAGTTCAGTGAAACAAATACATACATTCACTTAAAGTGATCATGTAGCATTTTTTCACTTTAAATCAGTGGTTCTCACCCAAAGGTGATTTCATCCCTCAGTAGACATTTGGCAACACCTGGAAACCTTGGTTTGTCACAATTTGGGGTGGAGAGGATGTTACTAGCATATAGTGGATTGAACCCAGGGATGCTGCTAAAATCTTACATTGCATAGGACAGTCCCACAACAAAGAGTGATCTGGCCACAGTGTCAATAGTGCCGAGGTTGAGAACCCCGCTTTACAGAGACCCAAAAATCTGGAACATACCCAAGTTACAGTTAACCCAGGTGATGAGGAAACATTTTCCCAAATTTTAGGGAAAGTTGAAGAAAATTAGAAGATTCTATGTAAATATGACCATTGCCTTCTAAAATTGTTCAGGATTACCATGTGGGAATTAATTTAAATTTTATTTTATTTTGTTTTATTTATTTATTTTTAAAATATATCTTTATTGATTTCATAGAGAGGAAAGGAGAGGGAGAGAGAGAGACAGAAACATCAATGATGAGAGAGTCATTGATCGGCTGCCTCCTGCACGCACCCGACTGGGGATCGAGCCTGCAACCCGGGCATGTGCTTGACCGGGAATCAAACCCTGATCACCTGGATCCTAGGTCGATGCTCAACCGCTGAGCCATGCCCAGCGGGGCTTAAATTTTAAATGATTCAGAATTTAAAATTTAAGATTTAGAAATCTTAAATTGGGTAGCTTGGCCCAATTCTTTTTTTCTCCAATCTTTTCTGAAAGTGAGAAACCACCTACGATATATGGTTCAGAATCACTCCAATTCATTAGTATTTTTTGAATGCTTACTATGTGCTAACCACATTGTTGGCAATTGGCAGTGAACAGTTTATGGAGTTTATGGGAGAAAAGGTTTGAAATCAGGTAAATCTTGTAAGTTAGCAATAACATGGAAGCATAATTATGTTTCTTCAAGGGTAGGACCAAGACAAATATATACAAATTATAGATTTTAGCTTATTATAGGAAGAGCTGTTCAAACTTTATATGTTTGAGAATGCAGTGGGCTCTCCCCAAGATATGTCAAGTTCTTTGTGATTGGATATGTTTATAGAGAAATTTGATAGTCTATGGTTGGGAAATTTTTAAAGAAAATTTTATCATTCAATGGAGAATTGGAAATGGTGACTCCTGAGATCATTCTAGATATGGTTCTGTTTTTTTGTGGGGTTCAGTGCAAAATAAAAAGGTAAAGAACATTGCTCAAAGACTATTATGGCCCAACCAGCTTGATTCAGTGGTTGAGCATTGACCTATGATCCAGGTGACTGAGGTTCGATTCCCAGTCAGGGCACATGCCCAGGTTGTGGGTTCAAACCCCAGTAGGGGGTGTGCAGGAGGCAGCGGATCGATGACTCTCTCATTATTGATGTTTCTATCTCTCTCTGTCCCTCTCTCTTCCTCTCTCTGAAATCAATAAAGGCATATTTAAGAAAAAAACAAAATGATTACGAATTTTAAGATGGTGACATGAGAGCATTAAACCAAAGTGCGGGGCCAATCTAAACTTGGATTCCTGGGTGAACCTCTGGTCACATGTGCAGGAAACCAACCCTAGGTCTTACTGAGCTGTGGAATTCTGCAAGTATCCTATGGCTTCTTTATTTCTCTGACAATTTCCCCACTATTTCCATTGATGGCTCCTTTTTTTCTCTTTGACATCCTTAACTGTGGCATTTCTCATAACTCATCTCTTCATGTGCCATCATCCTTTCTCTATACATTATTTCTTTTTTGTATTTGTTTTTTTTATTTATTTTTTCCACTCAGTTCCAGGCATCGCATACATTTCTTCGACTTCTAAATCTATAGCTTTACACTTCAGAGCATTTTTCTCCATGCTTCAACCTTCACCTAAAGCTCAGTTATTTGGAAATCATACTATCTTTCTATTTAAAAAGAGAAAAAAAAGTAAAATAAAAAATCATTCCCTCAGCCCATTCTTGAACCCAAACTCAACCTTTTCCCCCAAACTCTAGATTCAATCATTAAATCTCCTTTTTTGTTTTTTTTTTCTGCCTTGAAATCCTTTCTTTTCTGTCCTTGTAAGACTTCCTACTCTAGTTTTCACATGTGTTATTTCTTAGTCAACTGTTGTAGTAACTGAGAGACTCATAGCAGAAGCAGAGAATCTGAATGAAATCTCATCTGCTCCAATAATGACAGAATGCTTTGTCCCTGTCTATGGGCAAATGACCCACCTTATCTGTGCATCACTTTTCTCATCTGGAAAATAGGCATAACGTAGTGCCTGTCTCAAAGCTGTTGCAAGTTTTAAATGGGTTATTTCATTAATAACTCATAACCTAGAAATAGTAAATGCTCAATAATATTAATTGCTATTACTACAGTTTTGCAGTGTCTCTTTGCTTAGTGGTTTTCATATTGAATTGTCAAGTAAACAGAGTAGGACTAAAATATTGTGTTTACTTTTTCCATCTTGGGAGCTTGAAAGAGGCAGCTTCCCTGACATTCGAGTAGAGACATGGTAGTTTCTACACTTCGGTGTCTTATAAGAATTAAAGTAGACCACATAGATGAATGATTCTATCACAATGCCACTCACAGAATATGAACCCTCCTCCCAGTCTTGTTAGTGCCTTCTTCCTCAAGTCCTTCTGTCATCATGGTATTCATTGGTGAGAACTTACTTAAGTTACTTACATCAGTGACATTACAGTGCCCATGAAATGATATCCCAACTCTATACTTTAGACATTCCACGATCTGGTTCCATCCTACCTTTACATAAGCTTCTCCTGTGCGTAAAGCATCCATTGTAATCGAGTCCACCTAGTCGTCCCCCAGAAACAGATCAGGTTCAACCACCCCCTCCCTTTATTCTTGCTATTATCTTTATCTATCCTTAGCTCTTCCTGTCTATGTGAACTCTGCATTTTCAAGACTGAACTGAGATCATAGCTCTGCCATGGTGTAAATGCGCATAACCCCAGCCTGGCGTTCCCTTTTATCCCCTGAATTTTCGTATCATTTTTAAAGTACCTTTGAAAATTTTATATGGCTTTGTTCTCTTATTTCTTCTTTCATTGAGGTTAAGAGCTTACCCTTATAATCAGGCAGATTATGTTTAGGTTCCATTCATTAGCTATGAGCTTTTGAGCAACTTATTTACATTACATAAGTCTGTTTATTCATTCACCAAGTGGGGATAATAATAAAGACTAATTTGCAGGATGTTTGTGGGGATTGAAATAACACATTTAACATTCTTAACCTAGTTTATTTGTTCGTTTTCAATAAACAGCCCATATTATTGTTGTTATTATTGTTTGTATTTTCTTATCTATCCCCAAAGACTAGAAGTACCTTGGGGGCAGGGATTGCACATTATATGTTTTCATAGTCTCCCTACCAGGGGCGTCTTGCTTTAATTAATTTCTGCCCTATAATGCCTTTTTATGACATCATTCAAGATACTTTAAATTTGAATGACGAAGAAGCAGTCTCTGGCACCTAAAGTAGGACTGTATTTCTTTGAATAATGTCACTGGCCTAAGTGGCAGGCACAGGCTCTGCTAGTAACGGTCACCAAACTCTCCTGTAGCACTCAGTGTGTCACCTGCTCCTTAGAGGAAGAGAAAGTTATCAGTAGGTGTATGGTGCACACAAGGTGCAAACTTTCTAGACACTTTCAAATACATTGACTGGATATCACTGCTCTGAAATACTCCTGATCCACCTTCTCTCGAGCCAGGAATGTTTGCTTCCTCCTGCGAAATTGTCTATCAGCTCATCTCTATAACTTCTGACACCCTCTCCCTTTTGTTAAAATAATCCGTGTCTATGCTACTTCTTGGCAATCTCCTTGAAAACGAGATCTATATCTGATTTATCTCACATCAATATTAGTTGCAGCCCTTATAATTGCCAATCAGCGGTAGATGTCCATTGGGATTTACCTACCCATATAGGAAGAGGGATGATTTAATATAAAGAGAGGTCTCATAGAACCCAAGGGCAAAGAGTATACTCACGTCCTAGAAACAGACTGGAGTCGGTACGTGAGCCCAGTAGGAAATGCAGGACCCTTTTCCCTCCAGCCTCTTCGCCCTGGGCCTCTGCTTAGCGCATTCTTCTCTCCGAAAGCAACGTGCTTTTTTCTCCTTCCCAGTCCACATGGCTGCTATCAGCAGTTCCTGAGGTTACATCTTTACTATTAAAGCGAGCAGTCTGGGTTGAGACTAGAATTTTATTATATCCAATTTCAGGTTCCCAAGGAGGGTAATTTGATTGACCCAGTTGGGTTGGGCCTAGCACACCCAGATGCCTGTGGAAGTGCATTCCTGGAAAATGGGATGCAGTTACCCAAAAGTGGAAGAGAGAACAATTCAGAACAAATAACCTTTCCTGTTACAGCACCTAATGCAATGTCTTTACTTCAGAAATATCTCTGTACCTTGGGTGATGAAAGAATGAAGTGGTCTTAATTTGCTTCCTGAACTTATCTTCACATAAAGACACTTATTTACATGGGAAATCTATTCTCAGCTGTCTTTACATTTCTGAAAGTATTATGTCTTCATTAAATACTACCCAGAGAAATAACATACATCAAAATTGTGCTGTGTTAGGATTTTCTGGAATAGGGATCGGAAAGCCAAGATGTTGGGACAGTGTTACTAAAACCTGAAAATGCCACAAAATAAAGTAACACGTGCCGTGAAATTATTAGATGATATTTTAAATATCAATTTAAGCTTTTCTTGGTCTCCATAAAACTTTTTCTTCTTTGTTTATATTTCTATGGGAATTCAAGTAGCAAATGATTATACATGTGAGACACTTGCATTATTGTTTCACACTTCCTTTTTCTTTCTTTTTTTTTTTTTTTTTTAGTCTTTTCTTTTTTTCTCTTAGACCCACACAAGAGAAGTCCTTCCATCAAAATGTTAGGTGTGTTCTTTTTTTTAGTCTTTAGGCAGTGGCTGATTCTGTGATTAGAAAGAAAATGAAATGTCATTTTGGTAAAATTTCTTCTAGATTGTTAGAGATGTTTGATTATATAAGTTTAGGTTTTGAACACACTGAAAACTTCTGGCTGCTGAGATGCTGAGGCATTTTTAGATCGGAGTACAAAACTACCGAAGATGGTAACCAGGCAACGTGGTTCTTATACAGTTATTAAGAATAAAACACGAAGCTTCCTCCATGCAGGCTAATCACCAACAAGTTTGTCTGGCTTTTCCTGTCATTGTCTCGAAAAATGGGTAGGTTCCATTTGTTGAACTGTTCAGTACTTTCTATGGGTTAAAATAATTATTTTGTAAGATTATGATTGTTGGCAAATTATATACACACTCGAATGTAATCATGATCATTTATTTTGATTCAAAAAGTTTTTTAACATTTCTGCACAAAAAAATTATATATGGAAAATGTTTACAACATTTACGATGGAAACATAACTCTGACCCTACATTCATTAGGATGGCAAGCTTGAACAAACATATGTATACTCTCTCCATAGCAGAGTATTATTAATTAAAATTTTGTAAAGCTTTTTCATATCATGAATAACAATTTTCCAAGAATAGCACTGAGTTGCAATCAATTATGAGAACATATTTCAATCTTTATTTTATGTTTCAGAAGGCACTTAAGCATGTGATATAATCTGAGTAATCATGACATATATACTAAGAATTGAAATGTTCAAGTTCAGGGACCTTGTCTTCTGTGTTTCTAGTATCTCTTGGACAACTCTGCTAGAAATGTGTGCAAAATGGATATGTAAGTAGTTAAATTGCTTAATATTCTACAGTGGATGTTGTCAACCCAGACTGCATGAGAATCACCTGGAAAGTTAAAAATACTGATGCCTGGGCCCATCAGCAGAAATATGTGATGCCTAAGTCCATCAGCCTGGCTTGGAGTCGAGGTATTTTTTTTTTTAAGTTTCATACCTAATTCCATTGTGTAGCCATGGGTATAAACTACTGTTGTAGACATAGATATTCTGAAAATACTTCATTTAGAGCCGAGGAAGAGTTTCTCGGGAGAGGAACTCACACACATGAGTGTTTATGGGTTGTTATAGCACAGTCCGAGGGAGATGCCTCTGCAGGCATAAGCCCTTGGCAAGTCCTCCTCCATTATCGAAAGGCCATCACTTATGAAAAGCAGATCTCAGTTGGGAAATTCTCTGGCAGGTCCTCGGTGATTGTTTTGAATTTCACATGATCTCCAGCTAGGTAATTGGGCCCGTAGCCTATCTGGGAACTCACTGTTGTGTTTCTTCCTGGATGTTGGCTAAGTAATAGAGGCTTAGATGGGGTCCTAGAGCTCAGGAGGCAGAGAAGAGAAACTCTGGTAGATGACTGATTCTGGAAGGCCTGGTTTAAAAAACAAAAATCAAAAAACCAAAGCAATGAAGGAATTGCCCTGGAATCTACTAAGGTCAGCTTTCTACATAACTAGAATCTGCACAAGGTAGGCTTTAACCCTGATGGCAGTAGGGGTGCAATACCGTGAAGTGTCTGTGTGTCTGTGTGTGTGTGAGCATGTTTGTAACATGGAATTCAGGATATGCTTTCTTTCAACTTTTCCTCCCACTGGAAGCCCCTTTGGTGACCCAGTAGAGAGTGATAAAAAATTCTAAACTTTTAAGTTCTACAGGAAAAAAAATCTTTATAATGCAAACAAACAAGATCAAACCAAAGACACTGTTCAATCAATCAACAATGTTTGCCACATACTCGAATATTCTTAGTTTCCTATAAAGATAGTCCCTACCATCTATCACATTTCTCTCTTTGTCTCGCCTGCCACACGTCTGCGTTAACTTTCTTTAAATTTAGTTAATATTTATACTCTTACTATGTGCCATGAATTGTTCTAAACACTACCTGTGTTCTCCCATGGAAGCCTCATAACAATCCTGTGGAGGTGATATTATTGTCATTACCACTTTAGAGATTGAGAAACTTAGCTGCTTAGGCCATTTGCTCAAGGTCATCTAACAAAGTCGCAAAACTAGAAATGGCACCTTAGAATTCCAGCTTCAGAGTCTGCTTTTAACCTTCTAATTATTAAAGTGTCAATGTAATATATACTGTTTATACCCATATTCGTTTCCATGTAAGTACACTCAGATGACATAAAATGCCCTTCTGTTTCCCAGGCACTTGAACGGAATGAAACAATGGCACACATCCTGGCCTTATATAATATGCAGCATCCCTTCGGAGGCATTTTGTTGAATAATATTGCAAGCGTTATCCCTCTACCTCGTCCCTAAACACTTCCTATGGGATTTTTGTTCTTTGTGGAATAATTTCCATTGCAATAATTCTTATTTGTTTTCTCAAAAGTAATGGCTGCTTTCCACCACTCTCATCCATGGGCTGTACAGCCAGCAAATTTGTGGGTGCATCTGAGAGCCTAGATCTGTCCCGCTAGATCAGTAATGATTTTCTTGCCAAACTGATTTACGTGTCTCCAACTTCAATTTGCTTCAATAAATGTTTACAGGAACTTGAGCTGGGAAGGCAAAGAGGAGTGGGGCACAGTCTCTGTCCTCCAGGACCCCAAGTTTCCTGAGAGAGGCGGACGAGGAACTGACTGCCCACAGCACGGCACAGTGCGGGTCAGGCCCACGCACAGGGTACAGGACACACGCCCGTGGCACCAGCACCCACTGCAGACTCCGGCAGCAGGGGGCCCCACGGGCGAAGGATCCCCTGGTTCCTCCATACGCACAAAATGCATCCCCTCGCAGAGACTAGAAACCCCAAATTCACTTACTGTGGTTAGGTCCGTGTAGTGCTTCCCATATTATCTTGTGGGCTAATGTCCAGTTAAATTTCTAACTGGGATCCAACTAGACCATTATTCAGTTATGTCGGACAAGATCTTCACTGATACGTGATCTCCAGGTGACCTTCGAGCTGGGCTCAGGCAGTCAGAGGCTCCCCCTGCGCCCCTGTCCTTGGAATGTGCGCTGGAAGTAAAGGAAGTGGCCTTGAGATCCTAAGGCGCTGTTGAGACCACCTGGACTGAACACGCGCCTGAACCCAGCTGCGGCCTCTGTATAAACATTTAAGATGCTGGCGGGCACGTGCCGAGACCTGCTTGTCTTGTGGCACCCGAGACAAGCCCGGTAAGCAAGCTCCCTTGCTTTTTAAACCTGCCACCTACCGATCTGACTCTTTCATGGGTCTTTCCTTGCTCTCTGTGCACCAGCACCAGTTTCAGGTTGCTGTTTATTAGATGATTATTAAAAGGGTAGCATTTCCCTAGTGATTTGAAATGCTACCTTTATAGTCTGTGATAGGAAATTCCCAGGTGCAGTTGGGTTCAGTTCTGGACTTTCTGTTCTACTCCAATGGCCTGTTGACCCCCTTATTCCTGTGTCAGGACAATTGCTTTTTAATCCTAGAGAATTTGCACCTGCTGTTACATCATACCTGGTGGACATGGCCTCCTATTCCTCACCTCCCTTCCTCAACAGCTCCAGGCACTCATGCACACTCGCTGTTCTTTTTCACGGTTCCACTGGCTCTCAATTTTTTATATGAACTTTAAAAGCAACATGTCTAGTTCTAAGGGAAATAGATTAGTATTTTTATTAAAATGACATAAAATTTACAAACTAGCTTCAAGGGAATGGGCATAAGGGAAACCTTAAAACTACTCAAAGACCAAAGTCAAACTGACTCAGTTTGTTCTCGTGTAGGTAGTTCTTGGTAGCTCTTTTACTTGTGATCTTACTACCTCTTTAAATGATTTTGTTTGTGTATATGAAGGTAGATGATTTATCTGTGTCAATTTTATTCCCTACTGCTTTCCCAACTTTGCTATGTTTTTAGTAGCTTTTTCAACAATATATACTTAGGGGCCTGGGTTAGCATTTCTCATTTCAGTGGAGTTTCAGCAAAGGTGAATTAAAGTACAAGAGATGCATTTCTTGATGGTGGGAAAGACCACTGTCTACCATGACAACCGCACACATCTTACAAATTTTGAAACCATCAGAGGTGGTGGGGAAATGCTGTGGGTGAAAGAGCTGAGGCCCACCTGAAGGAAAGCGCCGCTCTTCAGCACCTGCTGATAGCTGCCACGTGGGAATAGGGTCCGTGTGACCAGGTCTACCAATGTTACAAGTATGTAAAGCCAGAAATACGGACTTACAAGTGAAGTCTCCTAGTTTTTAAATTCATTTTAAAAATACTCTGGGACAAAATAGAAAGGACCAGTCCATAGGTTGAACATGAACTTGTCCATAGGTTATCACTTTGCAACATATGAGAAATGAATGTTGTCATTCAGACCGGGCAGAAGCTATAGAATGTTATATTACCACAGGATTTATTTTACTTATTATGGGTGTATTAGTTTCCCGGGGTTACCATTACAAAGGACCACAAGTTTGGTGGCTTAAAACAACAGAAATTATTATTTTACATTATCTTAAATTATTGTCTTGATTTTTGAAGTCCAAAATCAAGATATCAGCAGGGCCATGCTTCCTCCGAAGGCTCTAGGGGCGGGTCCTCCCTTGCCTCTTCTGGTGGCTCCAGTTTCCTTGGCTTATGGTGGCATCACTCCAGTCTCTGCCTCCATACTCATATGACTTCTCCATGGCCCCTTCTCCCCGTGTCTTTGTATGCCTCCTATAAAGATACTTGTCATTGGATTTCAGGCCCTCGCAGATAATCCAGGATGATCTCATTTTGAGATCCAAAACCTAATTACATTTGCAATTTGTTGTCATACAATATCTATTTTCCAAATAAGGTCACACTCACAAGTTCAGGCGGTTAGGACATGGACACATCTTTTGGAGGGCCGCAGTTCAACCCACTACAAATGACTTATGTCATACAAACAGAAAAGGGCATAAAACAAACACAGACCTGTTTTTAAAATTGTTGTTCTGATACATCATCCTAGTAGCAGAGAGCGCGAGTGTCCCTGTCTCCCCTTCTCTCCCCTTCCCTTTCCTCTTCGCTCGCCCCCTTCCCTTCCCTTCCCTTCCCTTCCCTTCCCTTCCCTTCCCTTCCCTTCCCTTCCCTTCCCTTCCCTTCCCTTCCCTTCCCTTCCCTTCCCTCCCCTCCCCTCCCCTCCCCTCCCCTCCCCTCCCCTCCCCTCCCCTCCCCTCCCCTCCTCCCTCTCCACTCCCTTCTCCACTCTCACATTCTCCCCACTCTCTCTCCCTCCCTCCCTCCCTCCCATCTGTCTTCTCCCTCTTCTTTTCACCCACTGATTTACTCGCGTGTTGTTAGTATTGCGTCCCTGTGATGTGCCAGGAGCTTCGTGTTTCTGAAACACGAGTCAGGAGCAGGCCAGGAAGAACTAAGAGCCTGTCCGTTAGAGGCTGGTGAGGAGCAAGCCTTGGGTGCTCCCTGCCCTTCAGGCTGACAGGGGCGCTCTAGCCTCAGTGCACGACCTGTGTGGCTTAACCCTGGATCGGGGCTACTGGTAACTTTCGGGCGCCGCGTGGAGCCACACAGCACCTGTCGGTGTCCCTCCACCCTGGCCACCAGGCAGCTGACCCGCTCTGGACTCTGAGAGCTTCCCTTTCATACCACACACTCGTGAGAGCTTTATTCCTTCTCAGCCGGAAAGGTCGCCTCCCAAACTCACTGCCCAGGATGAACTATGTGTCTGTGAATTTGCTCTTGTCTCGACCATAAATTTCGGGGGGTGGTTAAGGGCAGCACCCCAGTTAAAAGAGGAAAGAAGCAGGTGAGTACAGTCATACTGTCAGCTAAAACCTGATTGTTATCTCTACGCTGTTCTAAGCTTACTTCCAAAATTATAGGAATGTTGCATAACGTGTACCCAATGGGACATTTGCTTCAGAACCATCTGGAGATTAATTTCTGAAGTTAAAAAAATCCCCCCCCCCACCAAAGGAGCAATTTCATTATAAGAATTTTACCTGCTCCATATACCATAAATCTTTACCATAAATCTGACTGTTTCCTGTGAACTGAAATCCTAGTATTGATGCCTTTGGGTTACATTGAAAAACTCTGATAATTTAGCTAATAATACCTTAATTGTGTATCCAGGTCACTTGTCCTCTGAGCTCTAGCAGGAATGAGAAAAAGTCTGAATTCACTGTAATACACACACACACACACACACACACACACACATTCGTTTAGATTATTTAGAGTCATTCTGATTTTTGCTTCTATCTCTGTTGCACCTTGGTGACTTGTATTAAATCACCTGTTGCTAAGAAAAAATAGGAACTATAATGACAGGACGAGAGTAATGGGTTAGTGGCTGAAGCCCCAGGGGAAGCTTTGGCCCAGCGCACATCAAGCTCGGATCTGCTAATAAAGCCGAGGTATAAAGGGGGCCTGAACGCGGAGGCTGTCAGGTATATTCCAAGGCGTGACTGTGTGGCGAAGTTTCTTTTGAAAACTTAAATATCCCATGGACAATTTTATTCTTTTTGAATGAAAGCAAACCGAAGGAACCAATAAGAATTAATTTATCTCTTGCCATACCCCAGCTAAAAATAAGTAAACAAGTTGTTAGTTAGGTCCTGAGAGGAATGTGACTCAGCTGCGGGAAATCGGCACGGACTCACTAAATGGAATCACATCTAGCGGGCCTCGCTTCTGCTGCTTTGAATTATCTCAGAGCTCTGTTTTCTGAAGCTGGTTTTCGCTGCAGCACCGCCAGCCCGTGTAGCCAGTTTTACCCTTTTGATTGACTCGCCCATTCCAGCACCTACATGTGCAGGCATGCCTCGGAGGTATTGTGGGTTCGGTTCCCGACCCGACCACCATAACAAATTAAGGATCATAATAGAGCGAGTTGTAATCCTCTTGTTGATGGAGGGTCTTGCCTTCAATTTGTAAAAAATGCAGCATCTATGAATCCCAATACAATGAGGCACAATAAAAGGAGATAACCTGCGTGCGGTGTCGGTGCCTGGCTGAGGGCTCGGAGTTTCCCCTCAAGGCCGGTGGACCTTCGGGGGAGGTAGAGAAGACAGGGCTCTTTCAGGTCACCTTCTTAGAAACACCAAGACACAGCACAAAGATGGAAATGCCAGGGTGGAGAGCCCGTGGTGATAACAGGAAACACAGGGGAGGGAAGCAGCCTTTGAGGCCACAAAGGGGCCCAAAGCAGCAAAGTTCAGGGGAGTATAGAGCCAGCACCCCTGAAAAATTCATCAGCATGTAACAGCACGCTCTTCCTCTCCCGGGTCACCTACAGGCTGCAGGATGGCAAGGCAGGGCTCCTGTCACACTGAGCAGGGTACCAAGCAAAAGCCTCAACTACGAAGACCCTCTGATCTGAACCAAGGCAAAACTTTAGGCTGAGAGGGTGATAGTGCTGATCTCTAACCAGTGGGGCTGAAATGGCTCAAACCCCACCTGCTGACATTCAGGATTCGCTCCAGAACCCTGCTTCTCAAAGTGTGGGCAGTGTGAGCGTCACCTGGGGCTTGTTAAAACCTCAACTTGTTCGGCCCACCCCAGGTCTTCTGAATTAAAATCTGCATCTTGTGGGAGCCCCAGGAAATTCATATATAAATGCATCTGGGGAACAAGAGCAGTGCTCAGCCCGCGTGGGGGTGGCCAGCGGCGGCAGGGGAGGAAGCGGCGCCCGTGAGACGCGTGAGTGAACAGGACAGGGCTGGGCTGGGAAAGGCTGCCCTTCGCCCGTGCCCTGCGCGGTCCGGCCGCCAGCCTCCGCGGTGCTTGCTCGCTTTCCAGAAATCGATCTGTTCTCACTTCGAACAGAGGGAAGCGGAGGTGACTGCTGCTCTCCTTCCCTTTTCTCATTTAAATGCCCCACAGTTACCTGCAGGCATGTTAGCAGCAACCCAGTCCTTCCTTCATTAATATCCCTCTGCACGTCTGTCCAGCAGGCACAGGCCAAAGAGAGGCATTGGAGGTGATAGACTTTTAAAATGATGGGGTTTCCTCTAACGATGTTTTCTTCTGAGCTGGAGCATGCATGTGTCCAGGCTACCCTTTGAGCCACTGCCATGGCTCTTATTCCGAGTTTGGCTTGGGGTGCAGACCTGTGGCATTTGGGAAGCAAGAGCAGTGCTCAGCCTGCGTGTGGCATGCGACCGACGAGTTCGTCTCTGAAGGCCCTTTGTGTTCTGCGGACCCTTTTTCCTAAGAGTGCGTTGGTGGTGGTGGTGATGGAGAGGGGCTGGGGGCTGTGATGACGAAGGGGGGTTCAGCTCTCTGTGCTGCGTAACAAACCGCCTGAGATGTCCTGGCTTAAAAGGTAGTGTCCCTGTTCCTTAACCAGGGCTGGTCTCAGCTGAGTGCTTCTGCTGCAGTCCCACTGGGGCAGGAGCGGGAGAGGGGTGGCTGGGCTGGGCAAAATGGCTTTGCTGAGGGCTGGGGTGTCGCTGGACTGCTCTCTTGCCCATGACCTCACGCCTCCCAGTCCGACCTCTCCGTCACGGCAGCTGGGTTCTAAGGAGAATTCTGCGAGGACAGGCCCTGGGGGCACAGGGTTTCTAGGGCGCGCTTGCATTGCCCCTTCCAGTGTCCCATGGATAACGCAGCGCACAAGAGGGGCTGGACCATCCGGGGCCACGTATGTCACCATCCACCACCCTTGCTTCCCCCCACCCCAAGTTTCCACCCCACGTACCCAGCCCATGTACAGGGCAAAGATGGAGGGAAAAAAATGAAAGTTGGTCACTAGTCATTACGTGTAAGTGTATGTATGCACGTATAAGGTCAAGTGCATTCATGTAGTGATCTTGGAAACATAGAAGACTCATATTTTCCCCAAAGGTTCCCCTTTATTTGAGAGTATTATGTTATTCTACTGAGTGTTGTCTGGAGGCAGGGTTGTGGGAGGACAGTGAGGTGGGAGGTCGGCTCCCAGCCAGATAGGTTGATCAATCAGTATTGACATCAGAATGAGATCAGATGCAACAGCCGAATTACTATTAAATCAGTTAAGGTGGTGGCTATAAAAAGGTAATTGGCTGGGTACCTGGTCGAGACATCATTGTCTCTTATGTCCTGACGATAGCCTGGGAAATGACCTGAGAGACATAAAATATGCTTTTTTATTTTCCCTACAATGCTATATAATCTCCTTTACTTTACTTTATGGGGTTTTTTTTCTTCCCCCCCCCCTTTGCTTTTTTACGGTCTTGTTTACTTCAAGTTTTCTGTTTATAGTAGGCTTACTATCATGTCAGGCCATGAATTCAGGGCTGGGAATGTAGTGGTGACTTAAATTAACCTGACGTTCTCTCACGGAGTTTACAGTCTGGAGCTTTTTTTTTCTTCTTTTTAATGGCCCTAAATTTAAGGGAAAAGTGAATAATTTAAATAATGTGAAAGTAAGTTCATCTTCTTCCATGGTCCTGACCTTAATCTCTAAGTTCCATTCTTCCTGCTACTCACTATTACAAACAAGAAACTGAGGAAGGAGGTCGTGCCATCTTTACATTTGCAGACAGATGAAATGAAGATCAGAAAGGTTAAGTGTGTACTTTTCATGTTTCCATGACTTGGTGAGATTAGCGGAGCTGGAATTCAAGCCTAGGCCTTGTGATACTGAATCCAATACGATTCTCACAAGACCATATGGCTTCATTGGAATATTTAGAGAGGCGCTATCCTAGTGAGGTAGCTAGAGATTTCTTGGGACCTGGTCTTTCAAATCTCTACTCATCTCAAACTCTTTGTAAGTAGCATTGAGCTAATATTGGCCTCAATTTACCAGTGGCTTCTTCAGTAATTTAATTCTACTTTGACTAGAAAGTCAGTTGCATACCGAGTCCTAAATGAAAGAGGGTTCTCAAAATGATATTCACAGGTCAGTAGCTCACATGGTGAGAGACGCAGGATATGGTAAAATTGTTGACCTTGGGCACATTATTATTTCATTAAACCACTGTTTTCCATCAGCCAATGGGAATGATAGTAACTACTGCGCAGGTTGTTGAAATGAGTAAAAGAATCCATGTAATGTACAGAGTCTGGCCCAGGGTAAACACTAAAAGTATCAGTTATTCTCTTAATGGCAATGGGTGGCGATGGTGGTGATGCTTTGTCCCTGGTCTCGCTCACCAGAGATGCAAAGCATGTCATGAGTGCTATGACATCCCTAAAGTCTCTAATGCAGAATTTATTGTGAAAATATCATTTATAGGCCACACATCTGCCCAACAGATCTAGAAAAATAAGTACAGGTTAATATTAGAATTTTTTTTTTCTTCTGGTGATTTTTTTTTTCTTTTGATTGACACCAGAGAGCATCCTGTCTACTAAAACAAAGAAAAACCACAACTGGTATTTTTATTTTCAAACCTTCCAGCAGTGCCCCGCAAGCAATGACCTTTTCATTTAACTCTCTTTAGGGTTTGATGCCTATTTTACGACCCGCACGCTTGAAAACAACAGAAGAAACGTCTGGTTCGCCGAATACTGGGAGGAAAACTTCAACTGCAAGTTGACGATTAGTGGGTCAAAGAAAGAAGACACAGATCGCAAATGCACAGGTAATTTCATTCTCCTTGTCCTGTTACTCTACATGGCCCAAGCCGAAATGTCTGCAAAGCTGACAGAAGGAAGCTTGGCTGGAGACAAATTGAAAAACTAAATTGAATTTTACTAGATTGTTCAGAAAAATGGAACAGGAGCATAAGTCTTGTGGAGCAAGGAAAGTACAGACAAGATCATTCTTTTCTGCCTGTCCATCCAGCAGTAATTGACATTTTCACTGATTCTTTGAATTCAAAAGGGGTCATGTTGCTTCGAATGCTCTCGCTGATAAATATTAGCTCATGTTGTAGTCAGGAGTATGAAGTTATTTTCACATAGACAAAAATCTCTGACAAATTCCCTCTCTGCATCCAATTTAACTGCTGCCACGGATGGTCTAATTGATTAAGGAAACAAAGTACTTGCGTTTAGAGTAATGAGAGTTTCAACTGGTTTTCATAACATCAAAATGAATGACTCACCTGCTATTTAAAATGTTTAAAAATAGTCACCCAGCCTCATATGTAACCTTGCATAATTATTCCAAATTAAAAACACATGTGTGTATGCCATATCTCTATATATATCTATATATATATTAGTAAAAAGGAAATTTACATATTCATTCATTGACTCATTCACAAATGTTCATTGAGCAACTCCTTTCTGCGAAGCAGTGTGCTAGGCACTGGTGATCTGATGGTGAGCAAATCTGGTAAGGACCCTGCTTTCATGCCACTTAGAAAATAGTCAGCGGAAATCTACCTTATTCCAGTGATCTCTCTATAAGCACAGTTTCAATCTGCAATAAGTGTCTGAGGGCTATCGGGGCATATGACCAAGGGATTTCAGTCACTGGTGACAGAAACTGTCTCAGAAGACTTCCAGGAGGATGAGTATTCATTGACTGATTGGGGAAGGAAGGGGAGGGACAGATTGAGAATTTCTGATGGTGGAATAACATGGCAAAGGGCTTGTAGCAGGAGGCATGATGGTACCTCTCAGGATGTGAAAAACAGAAAAATATGACTAAAGCACAGCACACAATGAATGCGTGAGGCCAGGTTGCAAGTGCAGAGAGATAGACAAGAGTTAAGTCATGTTGGGATGTACGTGGAATGTGGTCTTTATCCTAAGAATACTAGAAATTGTGCAAGAGTGTGACATGGTCTTCTACCTGATCGCCTCAGTGGCTGAGCGTCGGCCCATGAACCAGGAGGTCATGGTCCTGTTCCCGGTCAGGGCACATGCCTGGGTTGCGGGCTCGGTCCCCAGTAGGTGGGGGGTGCGGGAGGCAGCCGATCAATGATTCTCTGTTGCTATTGATGCTTTTCTCTCTCTTGTTCCTCTCCCTTCCTCTCCCTGAAATCAATGAAAACATCCTTCAAAAAACCAAACCAAACAAAAGAACAGCATTCCCCAATTCTGTACTGTACTTACTTCAGTTGCCTTCAGCATTTGTGACGGTGACCTTGAGGTCCCATCGAGCACTGAAATGCCTTCTGTATGCTGAGGAAAAGCACACTCATGCTGGACACACTTTCTTGGTTTAGTTTATTTTTCCAATATAGCTCTTTGAACACCCAATCCAAAATCATCCACTGATCAGGAATAACGTATCTAAAGCATGATACTGCCCAGCCGGGTGTGGCTCAGCGGTTGAGCGTCGACCTAGGATCCAGGTGATCAGGGTTCGATTCCCAGTCAGTGCACATGCCCGGGTTGCGGGCTCGATCCCCAGTCAGGGACGTGCAAGAGGTGGCTGATCAATGACTCTCTCATCATAGATGCTTCTATCTCTCTCCCTCTCCTTTCCTCTCTCTGAAATCAAAGATACATTAAAAACATATATACACATTTTAAAAAGCATACTAAAAACACCATCATAATATGAAGATGCTTAAGTTTAGGCCTTTTTCTCAAGAATTTTTCTATAAAATAGATAGGATATGAACAGAGATGTGATTAAAACAATGATACAAGATTAATAGGCATAACTGAATGTATAACTCGGTTAACTGGAATATCCTATTAACCACATTCTCTACACAATGGTGTATAGCATTAGTGTTTTCAGAAATATCCTTACCTTGGGGAAAAAGGAAAAAATTAATTCAATGTTGACTAGACCTAGGTGACACAAAGCTTTCAAGTGGAAACTGAAAAAATTAGTTTGATGTCTGGATAATTTGTCTATATGACAAGGAACATCCAAGTATACTAGAAGTGTTCACTTGATGGATGACAGGTTTTTGTTTGCTTCTGACATGGAATATTCTGTAGAGCGTCTCGTGGCCATGAGGATTGTTCCACCTGAGGTCAAGCCCTGGTCTTTTTATATGCTTTAACACAAGCTGTTTTATCTGTAATCACATGTTAGTGCTGATCATTAAGAATTTGGGTTTATAAAAACAAGTAAGCTCATTATCCAAACCACCACCTTTTAAAAATGGAAACAGAAGTGGTTGTGTTTTCATATCATGCTCTAAATGTGTGAAAAATCTCTGATCACATTTACTAAGTTACCTGTGGTCCCAAATTATTTGAATATTTTCTCCTTTCCCTTTTGTCTGTTTTTAAACTGGCTCTTGTACTTACAGAGGGTAAGGGGAGACCAAGGAAAGAAGTGGGCCACTCCAGATTGGTAGGTGGCAGGTTTAATAAGCAAGGGAACTTACCAGGCTTGTTTTGGGTGCCCCAAGACAAGCAGATCTCTGCACATGCCCACTAGAACCTTAAAAGTCTATATAGAGGCCTTAACTGGGTTCAGTCACGTACACAGTCCAGATGGTCTCAACAACACCTTACTGCCTCCTATGTCCTTGAACAGCTCCCGCTGTGGGAACGGTAGGCCGGGTGTACATTCCAAGGACGGGAGGGTGCGAGGAGCTTCTGACTGCCTGGGTCCAGCTCGTGGATCAACTGGCAGTCACATCCTCTCGATCACCTTCTCTAACACTATTCCTTCCCTTCCACTTCTGCTGTAATAAGGTGCACCATCTTGAGTGGAGGTAAATACTATTATTTTCACTATGTCTCTTGTTCTTACCATCACTGGATATGAGAACACGGGTAGTTGTGTGTTTTTCTTTCTAGTACTTCTCCCAAAGCAAACTGAACTTGTATTTTGCATTGGAGATGTTACCAAAATACTATTTTTTTAAAGCTTAGCATTTAAGTATACCTCAACTGAGAAGTGGAGAAATGGCAGAAATGCATGCTGAGGTTTGCCAGACTAGAGGAAAAGAAGTGATGGGAAGAAGTGGCAGATTACATTGTATTAATGAGAGTTCTTCAGACTGTGGTAGGAAACTAAGTTTTAATGAAGGAAAAGAGTGGAGGGGAGAGGGAAGCATGGTGATAGAAGGGAAAGCTGTTTTGGCAACCAGGTTTTGAAACCTGAAAAGAACGAGCACATTGGGAAGGAGCTAGAGATGAGAGGCTAGCTGAGTCGTCTGGCATTGCCCAGCCGCTGTATGGAGATCGTGGGGGCTCTGATCAGAGGATTGAGGAAAGCAGACCCCTTCATGGATCTGCCTGTGACTGGGCTCTACTAATGAATAAGAAAATCTTAAATTTTTTGTTTCTCAGATTCAGGCACAAATCAAAGTGTAAACTTTTTTTCTGGGCTGTATAGGCTTTTTAGACATAAGGAGTAATTTTAGCTCTAAGCAGACTGTCATTGAATCAGCCATCTGGCAAGACAAGTTTTGAAGATGAGATATGGGACCCAGGCTACTTGGAGAGAGCAAAGTTCTGGGGTCAGAGAATAACAATGAGTTCTAAAAACCTGAGAGGGTATAAAGTCATGAAAGAAAGAACAATTGTTGAAAATTTTGTTTAAAAACCATGTATACTTCATAACTTAATTTGGGGCTAGATATGCATAGATTCTTATAAAAAAATGGCCTGAGTAACCATGTAATCTTTATTCTTATAAATTATCCACATGCATTTAAAGTTTCCTTCAACCAACAAAGCTACCCCATTCTTCAGGATTTTAAGAATATCACAACTTTTCTTGGTACCCAATCCAAAGATCCCCCAACCCTGAGAGCTAGACATTCTCCATCCTACCTTCCTGTGTGGTGGCCTAATTTCCATTGATACAGATGAAACCTTGGCAGTGACCCACCCTGCTCATGGGTTATCTAGGCTGCCATCCCCCAAGGAATCACGCAGTGGAGCAAGTTTATTGATGGTTTAATGGTATTCACAGGAAACACAAACTACACTTGACAGATACTAATGCCTTTCTGGTAGAGCTACATTTTCTCATAGAGATGGTGCTAGCTACACACGCAATAAAGGAAGTTCTTCTAGACAGTTCAGCACATAGTACTTGTCATCCGTGGGCAGAAAGGTCAGATGTGATTGCTTTTCAAGTAGTGTTTATGTTCTGCCGCCTCCACATCACTTGTCGCATGTGTTCCAGCTTAAGACTTGCAGGTGTCTCCCTGACACAAAGACCAGTGTAGAGTGCGATCTCTTTGGAAAGACTATTATATTTTTGTGAAGATTCCATGGTCAAGAAAAGAAGGAATACTACAGAGATAAAGTGGTCTCTGAAAAAGAGACTGAGGATAAAGACTGGTTAAGATGCCATGGGTTTGGACCTAAAAGAGACCTGGGTTTGCGTCCTGAGGTTACTCCTGAGTACCGTGTGAGAGCTGGGACATGATTTAACTTCTAAAAGCCTGCCCTGGACTTTGAAATGGGAGTGATAAAACTTTAGACCCAAAGTTGTGGTGGCGATTAAATTAGAAAATTCAAGTAAAGGATCTAAAATCAAACTAGCCCATAGTAATAGCTCATTAAAGCCAACAGCTGTCTTCTGTTCTGGGCTGAAAGCAGCTGCCTGTGAGGGTTTCATGAAGATCCTATTGTCTTACATCAGGTCTTGGGCTTGCCCGACCCCTCATGTTCCAATTTTGTACCATTTTGTCCCTGATGTGCTATATCTTTATGTGATTAGTAACATCCCCAAGGCCTTTGCTCCCAAACTCATTCTTTAAACTGAGAAGGAGGTTCTGAGAATCTGGATGTGCTTGCCTATGGCAGCCCATAAAAATGATCACTCTGTCATATCTTGTCACTGACATGGTACATTTGTTTAGCTAACGTTACTATTCTGTCAAGTGCTACTTTGTGATACTGATTCATCAGAGTTACCTCTGTGCTGAAAAGTAGGAACTTGGCATGTAGAAGCCCATCACCCCATGAAGGGACATTTTTTGCCTTTCAGAGATTGGTTTTCCTTTTGCGATGACGGAGGATGCACACGTTGGTGACTTTTTGTGTGAAAAGCCACTATATTCCATTGCTAGTGCTTTCAAGTCACACAGTAAGCAAATCCACTTTTGATTTAAGTCCCTAATCAACCAGCATTTACTGTGGGAAGTGTCAGGGGCTAAAGAGCACACTCTGATAAATGCCCGCATTTGGGGAGGTCAGAGTCTTCAGCTGCGGGTTTTCTTTACACCTCACTTTTCAAAGCTAATAGTTTAAATAAAGGTCACTTTGTTGGTGGGGCCAAGAAAAGCCTGATAAGAAATGCCGTTAGTGAATAAACCATGTATTGCTCAAGTCTGTTATTCTAACCTGGAATCCAGGCCCATCAAAGCCCATATAAATTTTTAACAGGACTATCAAGGCAAAGAATTACACTTACGTCAAGTGCTTTGAGAAAATATGTATGGAAAGAATTCATGACCATGCTAATTAGTCTTCCCTGTCATTTTATTATTCTATTCTAAATTGACCTTTCATCGTCATAATTGTTGTATTGAGACACCGAATTTATTCAACACGATTGAAGACTCCTGATCAAAAGTTACGGATAAGTAATGGCCAGCCCTTTGGTGCTCTAAGACTTTTCGAAGCCATTTTGATGAGAAGCAATTTAAAATGCATTTCACACCTTTCTTAGGCAAAGGTTTGACATTGATTATTTATAATTTAATCTCTATAAGAGTCTCTGTTATGGGACTGTGTGAATATGATTCTTTGTTAAAATTTTTATTCTCTGAGCCATTTCTCAATCTCAGAGTCTTGGTTGATGTTTCTCTTGTTACAATCACCCTTAGATCTTCCCCCACCTCCCTCCTCGTCAACTGGCTTCTCTCTGTGTGGGAACTGAAATTGTATGTGCCAAATTATTTTTTAAACATTTTATTTTTAAAAATTGAGTGTTAAATAAGTATTAATCTCAGAATCATCACGAAAGGCTAAGGTATATCACTTTGTGAATTTAGGATAGCATTTTACAGTAACTATTTGGGTGAGTTTAGTAATAGAACTTAGGTAAGATGCTAATTAATATAGTATTCCCCAAATTAAAATTATCTGGCACAAATGAAGTCCTTATTGCTGTTGGAAATTTTTGAATTCTTTGTGTCACAGAAGTATTGAATAAAAATCCTATGTCCATAAAAAAAATATGACTGTTTCTAGACATTGGGTTCCCACATGTAATAGTAAAAAAAAAAGGTCTTCGTGGAACATTAAATCATATTAATTGCCATGCTAATTCTGTGGCTTTGCTTTTAATTCACTTAGATATGAAAACTCGTCTTCTTGTATTATTTTAAAACCAATGAAGTTCTCTTTATAAAGAAATTTAGAAACAAAAAGCCACCAGCTTTGTCAGTTATTCCACGGGATAAATCTTAGTGACGATAAGGGCTATGATGACAGGGCTGCTTCTGAGAGCAAGAATCCTATGACCTTTTCTATGGTTATCTACTGCAGTAGGTGTCTCTCGGGCCACAAAACCAGTAGTAGGAAACATAAAACTTTTGATTCTATAAGTTCTCTGTTTTTCTTTTCTTTTTTAAAAATACATCTTTATGGATTTCGGAGAGAGGAAGGGAGAGGGGGAGAGAGAGAGAAACATCAATGGTGAGAGAAACATCAAACACTGATGGGCTGCCTCCTGCACGCCCCCTGCTGGGGGTCGAGCCTGCAACCCAGGCATGTGCCTTGACTGGGAATCGAACCTCGATCTCCTGGCTCCTAAATCGATGCTCAGCCGCTGAGCCACGCCCGGCTGGGCAAGTTCTCAGTTTTTCAACGTTAGATTCCAACAGTTTATAGACATTTAATCAGTCTTTTTAGAAACCGTTACCCCACCTGGTCAGTGGGGTTGAAGCTTAGTTACGGAGGGCGTATTAAAGACCAGGACACTGGAGGTGTTCATGGGGTACATTTGCTCTGAGCCACTGGCACCCATTCATGACTCCCTGCTGCCCCCCAGTCCAGCCCCAGGAATGGCCTTGTCTGCGCCTCTCCTCAACACTGAGGTGTCATGGTGACTACAGCGTGGGGTCTTGGTTCCGGCCTCAAGGTTTCTCCAGGCTCGGCTCCGGTTCCGATTACTTTCACAGTCCTCCCCGGACCACGGTGGGAAGGTTGCAGGGCCTGGGACCCTTTTGGGGGGCATCTACTGTCATGTCACGTCCACGCCCCCCCAGCCTGTTCTTGTTCATCCCCTTTCCCGAATGCCTTTACTACTAGTCTCGATCCAGTCGTCTCCTTCCAAGCCCTTTGTATATGGCGTGCACTGTAGGTCTTGAATCTTGCAGCGCTCAGCTTCCAGAGCTCAGATTAATACTGACCACATAAAACTCAAAAGTCAGTCGTTGTTGTTTTTCTGCTCTGTGTTCTGTTATTACCTCCTTTCCTAAAGCCACAGATTCAAGCTCTGTAGCTTCCAAGGCTGCAGGATGGAGCAACAAGATTATTTACATACACATACATGAGAATATGTAAGATTGTGTCAAGACAGCATGTTATTACATAACAATACCACCATTCAATACTATATTAGTACAACCAAAGGAAAACAGTCATAGATGGCAGGCCAGGTCCTTGTCTTTACTAAATGGTACAAACATAGCGCTAAACTGTGTTTGTTCAAATCTTGACCATATGTCTAAGGTAGGGGCTGGCCATCTTCAGCCTTACTAAATCATGTTTAGAGATGGACCCTACGGTAAATGAATTCTTCTTTCTGCCACCAACCCTGCAAAGTTTAAGAAGTGGCCTCCACAGCACACATTTTACTTCAGGCCCCATTTCCTCAAATTCCTCCTGCCACGCAGCTCACCAAGGCACCAACAGGAGCTGAGTGTAATTCTGTGCACAGTCATTCCAGGCAGTGGAACCCCAAGTCGAAAGCCCAGGGGTGTCTAGGCAAAATTGTTCCATAAATGCTAGAAGCCATAATTATTTGAACCGTGTGTCATTTCTTTCTCATTAACTCCAACGGGCAATGGCTTGGAAAATGGGAGTTACGGCCTTTCCATTATCGGAAAGTCTATCGGGCCAGGCAGTTAATGAGAAGGAATTCCTGAATTAGGGGAATTAATGCCTATGTGTGTTCTCAGCAACAGCCCTTGTAAACAAAGTGCCTCTTGTAAACGATGTAAGTATTATCAATTGGATGCTTAGTGCATTTAGAAGGTGTAAGAAAGGGCTGTTGAATGACTTACCAAGCACCATCCAGCAAGCCGGAGTGGAATATAGCTTCTCAGGAAGAGTTTCTGGTTATACAGGTTTTGTCTTTTTCTCCCTTTCTCTCCTGCAAAGAGAAGTAGGGATACTAAAAGCATTTGGGGTTTTTACAGTGTGTGCATTGTACTCCTTTTTCTAGAGCATATGTGCTCACAAGATAAATATCGACCCTATATGAACCCAGGTAAGAACTCTCTAGGGCTACTTCTAACTTCGTCTCACTGTTTCCAATAGCAGATCAAGCACGTGGGTGGACGCGTGGAAAGGCTCCCCATTTCGTCATCCGCACCATCGCCCTCAGATAGTATTTGTTATTTATTATTTACCTTCCTGGGAGAAGGAGTTTCTATTATTGAGAAACACAGTAGGCAGGCTGCTTGCTGAAGGTGCCCTGGTTGACTCATGAAAGCAGTTGAGACTTGAAGTGTCCAATTGCCTGGGTTTGAACCCCAGCTCTTTCACTTCATGTGTCACTTTGGGGCAAGTTATTGAAACATGTTTAGCCCCTTATTTCCCTATCTGTAAAATGGGATAACAATAGTCCCTACTACATGGGGTCATTTGCGAGGGTTAAACAGAACAGTGCCCTTTGGAAATAGTGAGTGTTCAATGGGTTCAGGGGCCATCAATGGGGTTATTGTTGGTGGGACTTTTGTTACCATTGCCCTAAATAAAAATAAAAACGAAAAAGAGAATCCGTGGCTCAAACTGCCTGGCCTTCCTTATTTATTATTTATTTATTTATTTATTTATTTATTTAATTGATTTCAGAGAGAGAGGGAGAGAAACAGCAATTTGTTGTTCCATTTATTTATGCATTCATTGGTTGAGTCTTGTATGTGCACTGATGACCAGGGATTGAACCTGCAGTCTTGGCGTATCAGGACAACCCTGAAATTTGGAGAAATTCTGTGACTTACATGATAACATAGCTGCTGATGAGAAAACTATAAACCCATTAACTAAGAGCAGGCCTTCATTTGCTCATGGCTCTGTCACTCACTGTGGCGCTTACCAAATGTGGTTGGCCAGCTGGGCCAGGGCCTGTACTGGACGTGAGGCACAGACAAGGTTTTTGCTTGGAGGGAACTTACATTCCAGCATGGGAGGCAGTGAGAAAACCAAAGGAAGATAAATAATTACAAATTGTGATTCGTGCTGCGAAAGAAACGAGAGGCTGAGCTGGAAAACAACAGTAGAGAATTATTCTAGGAAAGCAGTCAGCAGGGATTATCACAACAGCCCCGGCTGTCCATGAGGGGTTATTATTTCCATTGTACAGATGAGGAAATCGTGACTCAGATGAATGGTCCAAATGATAAACACTGCCGATTTCTCCCTGTGCTCTTTTCCTCTGACGCTTGGTTGCCTTCCGAGACGCTTAGAAAACCGAATGTGAATAGGCCCTTTCTCGTTTGGAGGAAACTTCACGCTTTCATTTCTATAGCAGTCCCCTCACGTCGTGACACTCAGCCACATAATTGATAATGATCCTACATTGATTCTTTGGTCCTCACTTATCAACAGCTGCAGCGAACAAGAGAATTGACCTCATTTCTTTTTTTCTCTCCTAAACTCAAAATAGGGCAATATTTTCCATTTACCCTCAAACTTTGCTAAATTGATGAAAAGCTGGTAGCTTGTAGAAGGAGAAAAGACACGGGATTCAAACACCTCCTCTCACAGGCAGCATAGTTGTACAACAGGGAGTTGCAGCCACAGCTATAATATTTTCTGGCTGTTTTTCATCCCATGGGACTGTCATTTTAGGACGGGGCAAATAAACATGCCTGCAGCCTTATCTAAGCCAACAGTCGGGACTAACCCGGTGAGAAACCCAGGCAGTACAAACTAACACCTCTAAGGAAGAGCTTGCCAATTTGGAGGAGCGGTTATAAGCTGAGCTACCCAAGTGGTCCCATGTGCTGGCAGAGGCGGCCAATTTACTAAGGAAGAGAAATGTTGAATTGCAGGATGCTCTTGCCTTTTCATTTGAGAAAAATGCGACTGTCACTCGCAAGTTTCAGATAAGTTTGTAACAAAAGGTTACACTTTAGAATTCAATTTAAAAAGAAACACCAAAGTATAAAAAGGAAACTATGCTAAGAGCCAAGCTGGAGCAGTTCCCTTGATGTGAACACAAGTGTACAGAAATCGTTGGGATAAATAATTATTGGACTTCTAATGCCTGACAGCCTGGCTGTTAAGGTGACTACTACATAAATCACGCCTCTAGCACAGACTATGTATTTCAATAGATTCTCTCTTTCCTCAGACAAATGGTGAGATTGCAGAAGTGTTATTGAGTTTCAAGAACTTTTCAAAACCTAAATTGGTGGTATTTTTAGCACACAGAGCGAATTGTGTTACCCTCTATATTTAAGACATTTTAATGGTCACAGTGTTACCGGACAGGGGCCGGCCCTGCCTCAGGCCAGCCTGTAGTGTGTGGGTTCTTGACTCCGTGCAGGAAAGATTTTGTAACAGGAGTCCAGATGGGTTTGAGAGTATGTTTATTAATGCTGGGGACAGCGAGACAAAGGAAGAAATTGGGGTAGAAGAGGCAACAGGGAGGAGCCTCGGTGGTGCTCTGCTTTGGCTCCCTAGAAATGTCAGAGGAAAGAAGTGAGCCTGGGTGGGGCTGCTTTAGCTCACTGGGAAGTCAGAGTAGCAGGGCCTTGGAGACAGGATCCGGGAGTGAGTGTCGGTCCAGCCGCTGCTGCCCACTGCTCCCCTGGTTGCAAGTCCTGTGGGGACCCTTAGACTTGGGGAAGAAATAAAAAGTTCATGCCCGGGAAATGGCATGGGCATGCTCTAGAGAGAGCTGCATTGAGTCTTTGTCCTAAGGGCTTTTTATAACCCTGCCCCCCTTTTTTTTCCTGCATGTGAGAATTTTAGGGGAGGGTTTCAGTAGAATATTCATCAGCTTTCCAGTTGCATTTTTAATATGCTTATGCATTAAAATGAGTGAATAGGGGAGTTTGGGTTATTCTTGGCCTGTTTTACTGTTATCGTAGGTCTGTCTGGCTTTAATAGTTGTGTTATTTGTTCCCCAACTTCATTTGTCCTTGGGTTTAGCTGGCACAAATGGCATAAATTGGGTCTCTGCTCTGTTTCCCCAGGCCAGGGTGATTTAAGCTATGTCTTCTCTGGTTAGGAGAGTATAAACCATTTGCTCTCAAGTGTCTTGGTCAGGTGAGACAGGGCCTTGCAATCCATAAGCTGGCTGCAAGCTGCCCAAACAGCTTGGCCCTGTTTAATTTTCTTGTCTCAGTTTCCCCTTTCCTCTTGCCCAGGTATTGTCCTAGCTTCTCACTATCCTGCTTCAATACCTGCTTAAACAAAGAAGACTGAATCTCTCAGCATGGTCCCTAGGGCCCCCTCTGGCAGGGGTCCTCACACTTCTAGGGCTCTCATCTCTTACCCCTTTCTGTAAAGACACCTGGGCGCTCTCTCCCATAGGGCCCAGCATGTGCTGTTCCCTCTGCCTGGAATTCCCTTTCCTCCACACAGCTTTTGACTGACAGTCATTCACTGTTCACGTCTCAGAGCCACCTCTTTTGGAGAGTCTCTGCTGATGCGTCACCTTGACCTGGGGCAGGTGCCTTGCTGCGCACTTGCCTCTGGCCGGGATGCTGTCCCGTTAGCGTGCGTGCTCGGCGAACGCCTCCCTCCGGTTCTCAGCTGCACGCTCGGGGCCACCAGGCTTCTGCCTCTCTCCACGTGCCCAGGCCTAGCTCAGGCCAGGCATTGAGCAGGGGCTTCACAAGGAGTTGCTGAGAAATTAATTTTACTTCCCATGCTTAAAACAAAAATCAACTTTGCATGAAACATTCCTCGCAGTTGATCCAATTGGGAGAAGAGGGGCTGCCTGTGATTTCCTCAGGGGCCCAGGATGCTGCACTTGCAGGCGCTGAAGCAGAATCTCTCACTCAGAACCTCGGCCAATGGGTTAAATCGGGGGCTTTGTAGGATTTATTGGGCTGCACATATTAAATCGCTCCTAAGCCCAGTATGTTGATTTTTACAAGACACAAAAAGAAAACAGCAAGTTCTGCACTTCTTTGAGTTGACAAGTGTTCCATTTTAAGTAAAAATGTGGAAATCCCCGAATCCAATGAACTGTAATATATTAGCCATTCCTTCCTGCAAAAAAAGGAAAATTCACAGGAACAGAGGACTAGGGGATGTGTCAGCCCCCCAGCTGTGACGGTGTCCTTCCCTCCCTCTACTGATTACTGTTATTCTCATAACTGAAGAATTGCTGTATTTTATATGCTATGAGGAAGAAATTAGGTGCAGGGCTAAAACCATAGTAATAACAATAATAAAACAGTCCGTGTTTATTCGGTTCTTTCTTAAATGACACTGTTTCATCCTGCAAACAAGTAGGTGGAAGCAAATCTAAATGAACACAAAGTTTAGCTTTTTGTGATTTTTTTACACTTAAGATTTTTATTTTGAGTTTGTTTTACTCTTGTGTTTTAATCTGGAAATATTTAAAGAGTGTTTCATAAAGAGACAACCTGCAAAGGTGTCAGAGCAGTTACTTAAGGCAGCATAGGATAGAGCATCACCTCTGGCCTCGTAACACAGAGAACCATGATCTCTCCCACACTAAATGTGCACCCAGGGGCCTGAGGGGGGAGGGTACCAATGTCTTGGTGGAATATCTGCGAAGAGTGACTATCTGAGGAGGAGAGAGCCAGACCAGTAAACAAGACCAAACCATCCTCCTGGCCTCCGGTCTCCTGCCAGTGACTCCCATTGGCCAAACCAACTGCATATCAAAAGTCAAGAGAGTTCTTCGTTTCTGTCTGTCAAAGTGAGCTTCGGGCATAGAGAAAGGTGATGAGTGGATCTGGGGAGACCCTGTCCAGTGCAGGCGTCATCTTCATGGATTTAGACAAGATCTGCAAAGTGGGAAGGGCAAGAATTTAATTTCAGACATGTTTAGTTCAATATACCATTAAAACATCTGTCTAGAAAGGTGATGGCAATTCAGTGTCTATGTCTACAAGTCAGAAGTCTGTGGTGGAGGAACAAAATGTAGACTTGTTAGTAGATGCTAGCATCCTATGAATGAATAGGATTGCCCAGGAAATAGTACATGTGAGCAATAAGGAAATATGGGTCTGAAACCCGGAGATTGCTTTGTAATGAGAAGAGTGAATACTGTTGGAAGGAAATTTTCCATGGGTCTCTCAGGTTTCTGCATGTCATGTGAGCACAGACACTACTGTCTTTTCAAGGATGTTTATAGAGCAAACCACCTTGGAAAATAGAGGTGGTGTCTCTCTTCACAGCATGCTTACTGTCAGTATAAAAGACCAGGTTCCCTAAGCCCTAGGTTCCTCTCCTGTAGAATGGCCCATTGGTCATCTTCCTGTCACCCAGTGCGAACTGGGGGTTGGGGAACCAAAGCCTGAAAATGCTGGTGCTCTGACTCCCACTATTTCTGTGAGAAATAAAGCCCTTGTCTCGGACCCACGAGTCTCTTGTCTCCTGCCAATTTCCATGAACCTGTGGCAGGATAACTTGCAGGCGTACAGGAATGGTGAAACCTTAGATCCTTTACAGCTCTTGACAAATGAGTCAAGGCCTGCAGGGGTAAAACTCAATGGAGCAGTGTTTTACAAGAGGAACAATAAATTAGAGGATGCAAATTGTATTGGGGAGTAAGAAGGGCACTGACTTACATGGGTCATGCAAGGAAAGAAGTAGGTCCCCTTAACTGAGCCACAGAGTTAAGCAGTGTTCTCAGGAAAATCAGTGTTCTAGCTAAGTCAAGGAAGTATTTGAAAACTGGGATAAGGTTAGATTGAGGAGTGATCGATGTGGATTAGGAGTTCTAGAGAGAAGCCCCGTCAAAGGATTTATGAACATAAAAGAATTGGTGGTGGGCAGTGTCCTGGGAGGCTTGCATGGGAGGCGCGAAGGATTTAGTTCCGAGAACGGTCTGGAGGAGGGTGATCGCTTGAGCCTATGAAGATTCAGATGCACTGTGGAAGTGAAGCTTACGGGCTAAACTGTCAGTCCCGGCAGTGGTTAGGTCCACTCTGACCTTGGTTTTGGTAGCCTGTTCCTGACTGTGTGCTTGGAGGCACTGCAAGCGATATAATCTCTAGCCACATGGGGAATATTATGTTTCTCTTTCATAATGACTACTTTTTTTTTTTTTTATAGATGAAGAAACAAGTTTAGAGAGGTTATATAACTTCCCTTTAGTCACAGGCATAATGCTCGCAGAGGCAGACTTTCAATCCAGGTTTGTCTGCTCCCAGCCCCCACGCAGCAAACTCTTGTGCAACGGTTGAGCTAATTACAGGAGAGATGGAAGGACCTTTCCCCAATTCATTCATACCTAAACTAGGTCTGGATTTTGAGGTTTTTGCATCAAGAACCTTCTTCTGTACTGTTCTGTGGAGGGTTCCACTCCAATACCACTTAGTTACTTTTCTTCCACAGGTAACAGGCTGTGGCTACTTGCTCTACAGGCAAATTACCAAGTGTGTTCTGACTAGTGAACTGTCAGCTTCAGCCTTCTGGTTAGGAGTTAAGAATCTTTCCCTGTCAGGAGAGCTGTTCTATATTTAACACAGGTGGAAAGTGACATTCTAAGAAGTGCAGAGTCTTCAGAAACTCTTATTTGAGAATCACAGGGACACCATCTCTCATCAGTTATGAATTGGTAGGGCTCAATATGAAGGAAACTATTTTATTTTTTGAGTGATCGTGACTAAATGGTCAAAAGTATAGGTGAAGAGGTATGCATTCATCTGTATGTTTTAGTGTAAAATGAATCTTGACTTTAAAAAAAAGGTAACAGAATATTCTTTTCACCATAACTTGAATAACTTAGTGGAAACCAGTGGAGGCAATAAATAGAGCCTTTAGCCACATAAGAACCCAGTTGAAGAAAATGGTCCCAAATATCAGGGTTTGGTGTGTGGCTATTTTCTCTCAATCTCAGCCTACAATTATCTGATCACCTGAATTAAACTCTCCATCTCAGCCATCAGCCACCCAGGGTGAAGAATTGTAACCTTTCTTTTCTACGCTTTTACGGAAGCTACTTGCTCGTTACTTTATTTCCCTTTCCAAGCCATTCATTCCTTCTTTCATCCTTCATTAAACACTCAGTTACTGGATGTCCACTCTATCCCAGGCCCTGTTTTGGGTTCTGGGCACAGAGCAGTGTTGAAGACCGAGACTTGCCTCGGGGAACTCAGCATATACATGAGGTATATCTCCTACCCTCCTTCGCAGTCACTGCAACTAGATATGCAGCTCAATGCAGCTAACCGATGGCTTTTTCTTTTTCTATGAGCTTTCACTGGACTGATGGTTCTGAGAAGTCCTTTCAAACCCTCCAGTGCGATGAGTTCCCTTTTACCTTTTCTCTGTGTGTCAGGAGGCAAAGAGTCCTAGTGCCAGAGAGGTGAAACCATTCCACCCCCACGACATGCCCACCTTGCTCCAGGGAGGGACGGTAGGCCGGCCGTGGGAGTCGGGAGGCCCCGCCCGCGTGCCGTGGCATGTGCCATGCGTGCGCCCCTCCGCACGTGCCTGAGGAGCAGAATGACTGTCAGACCGGGGGTGAGAGGTGGAAGCTCTGCTTTCCCACAGCCGCGACATGTGAGAGCCTGAAAGGGTTCCTTCCGTGTTTGTGCCTGTATCACTCGCCTAGATTAGGGTGTCAGGTGCACAGCAGGTGTCTCTTAAATGCAACTGCATCCCCTCTACTGTCTTCCTGCCTGTTTCCCTGCATCTTCATCCCAATATTCTTCTTTTTATTTGTTTTTTTCCATTTTTCTTATCTGCATCCTCCTTGTTTTATTTTCATTAGCATCATGTGATCTTTCAAACAAACACAAAAGCCAAGAGAACAGTATGATGAATCCCCATGGACCCATCAATGAACCACAGAGTATTCAATATATGGCCAATTTCTTTTCACATACGGCCCACAGGGTTTTCTCTCTCTACTGGCCAATTTAAAGTAAACATCAACATTTATTTTTTTTAAATACTGTAGTGTGCATCTCTAAGAGATAAGTGTTCTTAAAAATATTCACACACACACACACGAAACCAGCAGTGGCGAATTATTACCAGATAGTCTCTGACTTTCCTCACAAATATGTTTATGCTGTTGGTCTGTTCACATGTGGATCTAAACAAAGTGCGTACACAACATTTTTTGATATATCTAAGTCTTTCTTAATCTAAAAATGCTCCTTTTTATTTTTATTCTTGCCAATTATTTGTTAAAGAAAACAGCTTATTACTATTTCTGTAGAATTTCTCACTTTTGGGTTTCGCTGTTTGCATCTCCAAAATGTTGATTTGCATGTCTCTCTATTTTCTGTATTTCCTGTAAATTAGTCCATAGACCCAGAGGCTTGATCAGGTTCAGGTCCCCCTCTCTCTCCCTCCATCTCTCTCTTTCTGTCTCAATTTTCTAAATTAAGTTACTTGCTAATGTCCTAAGCAAAAGGAGGAGAATTGAAGCAGGCGAGAAACAGAAGAAAGGAAAAGACTAGGCAAGGGCTCTAGAGCTCTTGACTTGGTCCTTTCACTATAAAATTCCCTCCAGCCTTTCAGCTCATGGCTATAGCAGCCATTTGCTGATCGCACAGGCACATTACTACATCTGGCATCTCGAAGCATTTGGAATAAATTGTTTCATTAATATTCTGAAAGTTGCGGCTGGATACAACTCCTGGAAGGGCCTAAACAGAACTTCAGAGGCCACACCCCCATTTTCAAGGGGTTTTGGCTGAAGCCTGGGTTAAGAGGATAGGCATCTATAGCAGTATTGTTTTTATTTAATCTTTATTACATTTTTATTTACTAAGTCAGTTCTGGAAAGAATGCTTCACCGATGACTTTACAGTTTGCAGGGAAGCAGCAGCCAACACTGGACAAGCAGAAAGTTAGCGTAAGGAATCGGAGGGGAGAAAATCTGTGGGAAATTGAAACTGAATCTATGCCCTCCTTTAAGAAAGCACATCTCTCTCTTGTTTGCCAGAGCAAGTTTTCCTGCGGGTTTCAGAAGCACTGCTCTTACCTCTGTTGAGCTGGCTGGCATTGCCCGCTGGCTGGCGGCCGCCTTTGGCCTTGGTCGAGTCTCAGGACTCCCTCCACCCTTCTGGGGGAGGCGGGAACACTGGGCCTAAGACATTCCCCCCTTTCAGTCCAGCGCCCTCTGCATTGTACGAAACCGACCCCACCACGGCCCCGTGTACTCTGCCTATTGTCCTCACTGGCACTTAACCTGGAAACTGAAAATGGAAGAGCAGAAGAAAACTCAGTGGTAAGTAACTATTAAGTAGCTCTCCAGGTAGAAAATGGCTAGAAATGAGGGCCTGTGGCTAGACATTGTTTCGCTCCCTTGGTAAAACTATTTTTGAATTTATAACAGAGTAGTCAATGTGTATCCACTGCAGAACATTAGGTTGTTAAGGGTTCAATTGCAACTAAATTTTGGTCATCAAGGTAGAGCAGCTATTTTCAACCGGTGTGCTGCAAGAATTTTTAAAACATGCAATAGCTGACTAGTCGGGGCACTGAGCTCTTTTTTTCTTAGATTGTCCAATAAAAATATGACACCACCAACACAACAATAACCATCCAGTGCAAATGAATCAAAATTATACCTATTTTTTGTTAGACTGGCAAAATAGAGAATATGTTTTTCGCTGTGCCGCAGAATTTTAGCAATTAGCTTGTGTGCGCCATGAGATTGAAAAGGCTGAAAATCGCTGAGGTGGGGGCCCCGTTGGTAAGTCACCTGGCATTTCTGCCCTGTTTTCTTTGTTCTTCTGCCAGCCTTTGGCTGATTTTTCTGGGTTTTAACTTTTCCACTGGAAGAGAGGTCAGGGAAGTAACCATCTACTTTCTCCTTGCGGCTGGTATACGACGAAGTAAAAATCATGGCTAGCGTGAATTTTGTCATGATTTTGGGCTCTAAACTTATGTTGAAGATAAAAGGAATCGAAGTGGAAAAAATCCCAGTTATCACTTTCCAGGTGCAGACCTGAAAGGAACAATTTACCTGATTGTCTATAATGTGTAGAGAGGCCCGAAATGGGTGGTCAGTGGAAAAAACAATAGTACTTACCCAAGAGAGTGCTGTGAGGGTTAAAAATTAAGTTATGCGAAGTTCTTAGCCCAGAGCCTGGAGCACGGGAAATGTGCGCGCACACGTGCCTCATCCATAAACAGAGGCCCGGCAACGCTGCAGGCTCCTTGACTCTTCCCAGACCTTCTGACGTCCCTTCTCCTCATGCTCCTTGCAGGCCATGGGTTTCTACTCTGAGGTTCTATAAATGCGGTCACTATAAAAAATGGCGACAAAGTAAACTTCTGTAAACACAGAATCTTATTTTGCTATTAATGTTCCTCTTATAAAGAGAAATGTATACCCATGAGGGGGAAAAGTTATGCAGTAAACTTACTTATTTTTAAATTATGGGAGGGACTGCAGTAGCATCTTAATAAGGCTTGCCTGGTGACCGTAGCATTTTCCAGAACCCTGCCACATTCTCTAGCACTCCGGATGTCCACCCTGCTGGCCCGGCTTCCTCTTTACCCAGAATCTAGCAGTTTTGTCACAACCAAAATATGCCCTGGCTCTGTCTTCAATCCCTTATGACATATCCTTTGCCTGTTGATTAGGGGTATTTGTCATTGGCAATAGATCCAAGCATTAATATCTTAGTTAATTACATACAGTAACACTCAGGACTTCAGCCTCAAGAAATACTTAAGACTGAGGCTTTATATTCACAAAAAGAAAATTAGTTGAATGCAAGGTTTAAAAGCACAGTCAGCACAAGCATGCATAATTTCACAGAGGTCTTTCCGAAGCACTCAGCTTCGATTAATATATGAAATCCAAGTAAAAATCACACATTTTCCCTCCTTGGGAACAGATGGTAAGCACTGGGCCAGTCCACACCTGCCGGGCCGTGCTGGTATGTTTTCAAGTCAGCATCTGCAAACCTCATTCCTGTGCTTCCTGACTACCTCCCACCCTCTCTCCTTCAGGTTTCCCCATTGAAATATGTATATTAATAACTTCAAATCCACATTTTCTTGCATATTCTATGCCTCCCCCCCATAGTTGTCTTATGCATATGGACTAAGGCGTATATTCTGGGAAAGCAGTGTGTTAAAACTGCAAAGGAAGCGGGTCTTTCCCGGGGAAATCCTCCCCAGCCGATGGCAGTGAGTTTATGGGTTGTTCTCCTGTAGCTCAGCTGGCAGTGTGTTCAGCAGGAGGTTAAGAAGGGGGCTCTCTGGGTGAAAAGAGCAATGGAGCAGACAATAGGGAGACGTCAAAAGGGGGGCCTCCTTGTGTGCCGAAGTAAAGTACAGTGCTTCCGAGTTCACCTCATTGTCCCCAAACCTCAGGCTTGTTCCTGAGAAACGTGATGAAAAGGATGACCTTTGTCCAAGGAAAGAATGTGAGGGCACCTCAGTTAATCCGAAAGATCCAACGAATGAGCTAGTCACTGAGAATTCAAGCAAAATGCTTTTCCCCCTACTTCAGTCTGTGTTAATATACATACACACATACATGTATTTAATTGTATTTAGTTTTATTTTTCCATCACTAGGTACCTCCCCTATATCCTCTCACCACCCCCATCCTCGCAGCACAATCACCGCCTTTGAAACTGCATTTCACTTCTGACTTTGGGGTGGGAGTGGGGGTGAGGGTGGGGGTGGGTCATGCTTAATGCTGGTCCCTTAGGATGCTGTAAAGTGGTGTATGGATAAGAAGCGTAGGGTTCAGATAAACGTGGACAATATTTGGACTCACAGCTCAGTTGTATCTTCATATCTGTGATGCATTTGCATCCTGTCATTTTTATGCTGTGTGGTTTCCTCAGGACACAAAGTGACTAGAGCAACTGCTGGGGGGGGTTTCTTTTGATGCCATCGAGTCCATCTACTTTTAAGAGCAAATAAACTTTTTCAGGCTTTCCCAGTAAACTCCTCTCTTCCATCTCCTTGGCTAGAATTGTGCAGCATGCCTGTTCCTAAGTTAGCCCTTGGGGAGGAAATCGGATTGGCTTGCACAAGTCAGAATTGACTCTGTGAGGCTCCAGAGAGGCCTAGAGCCTCTCACTCCTGCAGCAGGCCGCCAATACCTAGAGACCCAGAGTCCCGCTAGGGGACCAAGGGCAGGGGGTGAGGGAGTAAGCAAAGGCTCTGAAGGGGCAAACAGCTGTGTCTGCCACAGTAGGGGAAGCAAAGTTATTATTTTTTTCATGAACTGCCCAATTATGATTTTCTTGATATAAGGGTACATTTTTCCAGTCCTGGTGGCCCCAAGCACAAATCCCCTAAGTTTTAGAGCCTTGAATATGCTAAGGCACCTCGTGACTCTCCAAGAGAGGGAGAAAGCCAGCAGTGTTTCACAAATAATAAAACAGTTCATTATTTAAAATATTGCAATTATTCTTCAAGGCATTCTTTCTGGGATGAATGTCTTTATGAATGCAGTTTAGAAATTGCTCTCCTGAATTATTAGTCTGAAACCATTTCATAGTGTATATTTTATAGTGGTCATAATGCCTTCAAGATTGCCTCTTTTAAGTACTATAAATCATAAGAGAAATTTGTAAAGTAGCAGGTTTTAAAATGAATATTGGAAAATGAATTGCCTTGTAAAATAAGTATAGTAAAATGTTAATGTGAGAGTCTGGATGGTGGGTTCACAGCTTTGCACTATATTTGAAATCTTTTGTGATAGTTGAAAAATAATAAACCAACCACAAGAAAACAAAGAATAGCTTTTATTTATACAAACAAGGACCAGTGAGAAGATACAAAGCAAAAAAAGATCGTACTTATGTTAGCAAAAATAAACGTCATACCTAGGCTAACGTCCCAAGAAATACTCAAACCTATGTGAGAATAACTGAAATAACTTCCTACTTAAGGAAGCAAAGCTAAGCCTGAGCAAATGGAAAGACACGGATAAGAAGATTCAACTTCATAAAGATTTCTGTTCTGGCTAAGTTTATAAATACAACATAAACCCAATTAATGCACCATCCATTTTTTTTTCTTTCTCAAGCTAGAGAAATTGTTGATAAAGTTTATTTCAGAAAATAAAGACAAATAACCAGGAAAATTTGGAAAAAATGAATAGTTATGGTGGGAGAGAAGCTTAAATTACCAGTTATTAAAATATGTTATAAAACCTTTATAAATGAAACTCTAGTATTGGTACATTAATAGACAAACCAAACAATGCAACAGCTTTTTAAACTACTGAAATGCACCAAATTACATGGACATTTAGTATATTATAAAGGCAGCACTTCAAATCAGTGAGAGAAGATAAACTGTTAAGTGTTATAACTGAATAGCTATATGGAAAAAGATACATTTATTCATTTCCCATACTGCACACCAGAATACATTTTAAGTGGGTTGAAGATACAACTTTTAAAAATACAAGTTCTAGAAGACAGCATGGATCTTCTTTACTCTGAGATTGGGGACATTTTTTCCAGCCATGATTGAAAGTTCAGGAGCAGTAAGAAAAAAAGAAACTGATGAATGTTTTTTAGAAGAACAAGTTTTAACCTAATATAATTTTATTTTAAAAAGATATAGCTAAAGTTAAAGAAAAATGACAAACTGGGAAAAATAGTTACAACTTCATCTCAAGGAGTTAATATGTTGAATTAATAAAAAGCTTTTTAAAAGAGAAGGACATGACCAACTTTTTGCAACAGCTGGCTAGTTTACAGACTGCAGAAAAAGAAATAGAATTTTTTTTTTTAGCGGAGATATTCAACTTCCCCTAAAATAATAAAAATGCAATTAAAAATACACTGGTAGCATTTTTCAGATATCTGACTGATGAAAATCCAAGTTTGCCAGTATACTTGGGTGGTGAGGTGGTAGGGAAATTCTTACCCTCATCTTTGACTTGTGGGAAAGCAAGACGGTGCAAACCCATTAAAAGGGAATTTGCCAGTTAGCGGAAATACATATGAATTTACCTTTTAACAAAGAAACCCCACTTCCCAGAATCTAGTATCAAAATATAGGTTGTCCCCCAAAAATGTATATACACTTGAACAGCTGATTTCTATTACATTTTGAAAATGAAATGTATTTTAATAAACACTACTTTCATAATTATTCAAAGTGTCTATACATTTTGGGAGGACACCCTGTATTCAGACAAAAACTGAACAGCACACATTTGCACAAGGGTGCTCATTACATTACAAGTTTTAGACTATTTGTTAGACGTGACTGTTATTCTAAAAATGTTTCCTGCATACTATGGAATAAAGTGAGTAAATAATCATAATGGTGTATTAAGAATGAAGATTTTTTTCATGAAAGAAGGGAGGTAGAGTATGTGAGGGTTGAGGTTAGAGAATACCCTGTAGTCCTGGATTTGAATTGGAAGTAGCAGTAGGAAGTCATGAGGAATTTTATCTTTACGAAGGATCCTGTTCTGAACACGCCGGAAGGCTGAGGTCAAAGGACAAGCAGTGAGCATAGACTGGTTGGTATTTAAATCGGAGAGACAGACAATGCAAGGTGTCTGCCATATGAGAGAGTGACGTGCGCTCCAAAAAGGAAAAATAAAATTCAAGTAAATGTGGGACATTCTGAATTTTCATCTAGGAAATTATACTTTTTTTATAATAGTAAATGCTCTGGAAAATTCTCTGGTAAAGAAGTCTACGAATGTGGAACTGTCAGGAGCCCTTCCTATCGCAGGGGCCCAGCAGGGCTTTGGCGGCGTGGCCGAAGCTGTTCCGTGTTCCCCGGGCAGAGCTGGCGGAACTCGGCTGCTCCTCAGCTCCATGTGCGTGCGCGCGGAGTGGGGGGAAGAGACGGGACAATGAAAAATGCACGAGGTTTTCTAGCCCAAGCATCTGAGTTCCCAGAAACACCAATAACTGTGACAGGCAACGCAGGAGGCGAGGAACATAATGAGTTTGGTGTGGAATTCCGTTTGTTTCCATCACCTTCCTTTGGGCCCCTCACCTTTCTAGAGTAGGCGAGCTTTGCACATTTGAATGTGGCAGCCCAGCTTCTAACCCCGTGATCCCCCCGTTCTGTGAGGCCACTGTGTTTTGGAGGGTGTACTGGCTGCTTCTAAAGTTTGTCTAACACTAATGGGAAAGGTCAGTGCGACATGCGCCAGGGTCAACTACTAGAACCTGCCTAACAGGGTCATCTCGTGTGGCGAGGTGGCTTGCACTGTGTTCCTCAAAACAGCGTTTGCTTTAGGCGTAGCTGAAAGTAAATACAAATGTAGGCGCTCTGCTCAACCCTGGCCTTTGTGTGTGTGTGGTTTTCATGTGCAGGGCAGGAGAGAATTGGAAAAGATTCCAACTATGAGCAGGAGGGGAAGGTCCAGTTCGTGATTGACGCGGTCTACGCCATGGCGCATGCCCTGCATCACATGAACAAGGATCTCTGTGCTGACTACCGGGGCGTCTGCCCGGAGATGGAGCAAGCCGGGGGCAAGAAGCTGCTGAAGTACATCCGCAACGTTAACTTCAACGGTGAGTCTCCAAACATCCTGCTTTTAGGAGTCCTTTCTTGGCATTCCGCCTCCTAAGTTACATATCGGATGATTATTTACTCTTGAGTGTGTGTCAAAACCTTGTTGATCATGTAATTTCAAAGGATTGAATCAATATGTGAATGAGTGAGTGAATGAATGAATGAATGAATGAATGAATGAATGAATGAATGAATATTTAAGGGGTATAGTTTGTCGTCCTTCCCTTAAAATTGTTTTTTATATGAAGTCAAATTCTTCCTCAGGGAATATAAATCCAGAACTGGGAGAAGACACACACCTTTATTAGTTACTGTACACTATATACAGTTATTTTTGTATTGTCTTAGAGTATTTACTCAAATACTGTCTTCAAAAATTACTTGGCATTCACTTTTTTCTTCCTCACCCTCTTCAGTGTGGCTCTGTTTTTACTTAGTAATATAGTCAGGTTTATTTATGACTGTATTGAATTTTCTTTTATACTTTGTGGTGCTTAATTTTATGAGTCAACCTGACTGGGCAAAGTAATGCCCAGACAGCTGGTGAAGCAGTATTTCTGGGTGTGTCTACGAGGGTGTTTCTGGAAGAGATTAGCATTTGACTGGGTGAACTGAGGGAAGCAGAGGGCTTTCCCGGGGGGGTGGGCTTCATCCAACACCCCCAGAGCCTGAATGGACCCAGAAGGCAGAAGAAGGGCAGATTCGCTCTCCCCTCCCCTGAGCTGAGACATCTCCTGCCCTCAGACGTGGGTGCCCCAGACAGGGACTTAGACGACCTTAACATGGGGCAAGGTTACAACACCACTTCTGAGGTCTTATTGCCAACACTATAGAGCTTCAATCTAATCACAAGAAACAGGGGACAAATGCAAATTGACAGGCACTTTACAAAATAACTGGCAAGTAATCTTCAAAAGTATTCACATCGTGACAAGGATGGATGGAGGAATTATTCCAGACTGGGGGAAACTAAGGAGACATTACTATTAAATGCAATGTGGGAAAATTAATTGATCCCACACCAGAAAAAGGACGCTCGTGAGACAATGGAGAAATTCTAATAAAATGTGCAGATGGGTTTTAAATAGTATTAAAGCAATATTAATTTCCTGGCTCAGATAGTCACATCAGGATTAAAGGAAACCTTCTTGCTTCTCTGCTTAGAAATAACAATCCATTTAAACCCACAGTATTATATCAATTTTTCAGGAGTTATCTAGTATTTAGATGAAGAGGAGCCATATCCAATTTGGGGATCAACAGTTTTCTAGTTTAGATGGAGACAAAATGACTATGTTAAAAATCAGAAAGTCGTTTAACTATAAATTATCTTTTTTTTTTTTGTAGTTTATTCCTGATCTTACAGAATCTCCTAAAATATATAACAAATTTTCCAAGAATCAAGCACATGTAAATTGCATTATTTATCAAATACTAAATTACATTAGCTGGGTCAGTTTTGGGCTCTCTATTCTGGTTCGTAAATGAGCATCACCGTTCCTACACGAGCGACCAAAATTATAGTTTCGAGAATGTTCTCGGTGAGTCTTCCCTCATTCGTCTTCCACTGCGTGTAGACCTCCTTTTGTCAAAACAGCCATGTCCATTGATGAGCCAGAGAGGCTGAACTCCCGATGAGACATAGGACCGGTGTGTATAAAATGACTGCTGTGTGCCAAAAAGTGTGCTACCAACCTGTGTTGGCTTATTTAACATTTAGAACACCAACATGGTGCAGGTACAATTATGTACCCTTTTTTAAAAAAGGTAAGGAAACTGATTCACTGAGAATCGGAAATATCCATATTCAAAACCACGCATCTCGGTAGTTGGTGCCGATGCTACGCTGGTGCCTGAGGCACCCGGCTCCGCAGGCTCCCCGTGAGCGCCTGACAGGCAGGGCTGCCTGCTTCGTTCCTGCTTCTGCTCCGGGAGGTCACGGGCGGCATCAGTTGTCTTTCTCCCCATCATCATTGCAATCCTGCCCCGTGGTCAGCATCATCGCCTTTTCTCTGAGGATTTTTTTCTGCCATATGGACAGCCAGGAGACCTCTGGCTCCTGGGGCACTCTGACATTTGTTGACGGTCAAGATTTTTGGAAAGTCTTGAGCTCAAGACTTTTCTAAAACACAGAGCCTGTGCTAGATTTAATTAGCGGATTCTGTGTCACTTGTGAGCAACTATTAATGAAAAGAAACTTGACATTTTTCATGCATTCGGTTTCCTGATTTTTCTATAAAGAAATCAAATACTAGAGAGGAGAAAATATTTGTCAAAGATTTTACAGGTAGCAAATGCCAGAGACAGGTCTGGAAACCAAGTCTCTTTCCAGTCTGTTGTGGAAAATTTAGCCTTTCTTTAGCATATTTTAATAGAATTTTGATTTGGGGGGGGTTTCAATAAGCCTAATTGATCTCTTCTGTTACTTTAATACATTTTCTGTACCACTAGGAGTTTTGTTCCAGACCAATAGAGCACAGTTTAATAACTCTGACCCTCATATTTACCGAAGCATCAGTTTGGGAAACGATAATAGAATGCCCTGAAAGTATTGCTACAGCTTCACCAAGCACTTAACCTCTTCTTATGATGCGCCAAGAGAAAAGATGACTAATTTTATCTTCATCACTTCGAGCCATGTTTTTCTCTGCATCCCAAATGAATGCAGTGGCCTGAGCCTAAATTTGATTTAGTTATATCTCCGTTGGCCCATCTAACCAGATGTCAATACTTGTAAGTGTAAATTGAAAAAATTTGTTGCCTTGGATACAAAAATCTTAGAGAATTGCCATATAATGATGTGTCCAATCTGAGATGTGTCTGTACCTAGATCTACTGGTTTCCAGAAGACAAGCTGGATTGCAGTATATTTTGTAAAGATGACACATATCATGTATTTTTTTTGTTTTTTAAATCCTCATTAGAGGATATGTTTTCATTGATTTTTAGAGAGGAAGAAAGGGAGGGACAGAGAGAGAGAAACATTGATGTGAGGGAGAAACATCAATCCGTTACCTCCCATATGCACCCGGGCCAGGGATGGAACCCACAACCTAGGTGTGTGCCCTGACCAGGAATCAAACCTGCAACCTTTTAATTTACAGGAAAATCCTCCAACCCACTGATCCACCCAGCCAGGGCTCGTGCTCTTTTCGAAACATGAGATTAGCTTTCCTTCATCAAGCGGTGAAATCTCTCTTCTCTCCCCTTGAACCTGAGTGAGCCTGTGACTAATGCAGAAGTGATACCATGTGACTTCTAAGGCACACAGGTTAATAGGCTTCTGCCTCATTCTCTTGGGACTTCGTATTGCAGACACAGCTACCATGTTGGGAGGCAGCCAAGAGGCCAGAAAGACAGGCCACATGGGGGTGTTCTGACCATAGCCCCAGCTAAGGGCCCAGCTGACAGCTGGCATCAACTGTGAGGCATGTGGGCTTCAAGCTGCCCAGCTGACATGAGTGTACCAGAGAGGTGCTGTCCCCAAGCCCTGCCCAAATTGCAAAATACGGGTTGTCATTGTTTGGAGCATGGAGTTTTAGGAGTCTGCTGAGCAGCACTTGATAAGTGGGACACAAATCAGTGCAGTGTTTCTGAAATCTGTACCTCGGGTGGGAAAATGAGAAGAGGAGACTTGTAAATACATTGATGCCGAGGACTGTTTGGTCATTTGAGCAATCTAGATCCTAGATTCTTCTCTACCCAGGAAGAAAGGACTTTATTCAGATGCTCTGATCCAGTAGAGGAGATTTCAGACTTGAGTACGTGCTGCCATATGTCCTCTCAGTGTCCCACCTTGTCAAGCGGCCTTGTGTCCTTTACATCAGTGCACCTGCATCCCAGCCCTGATACCTGTAGACGTTTCTGCAGGTGATCACTTCTCCTATGATAACTTCTTTCTCTTGTCTGGGCTGCTGTGATCATTTGTTTTAATTCAATGGTGAGCAAAAGTAGGTTTACAGTTGTGAGTACATGAAACACAGAGTTTATTCTTGTGTTATTATTAATTATCATATTTTAAAAATATTTTATTGATTGATTTGAGAGAAAGAAACATTGATTTGTTTTCCACCTATCTATGCATTCGTTGGTTGCTTCTTGTATGTGCCCTGACCGGAGTTTGAACCCTCAGTCTTGGTGTATGGGGATGGACCCTCTAACCAACTGAAATACTGGGCCAGGGCTAATTATTTATTATTTATTCATATTATGTAAACCTACTTTTGCCTACCCCTGGATAGACTTCATTGAACATAGCCCCCTCTTTTCTCTTTCAAGAAATTCAGGGATGCTGTTAAAGACGTGTTGGGGAAAAAATAACTGGAAACAATAAACCATTTTCTTTATAGAATCCATCAGAAAGGTCAAAGCCACATATGCTATTACAAGCCATCACTTAGATAAAGTGTTCGGCTCTTCTGTCTTAATCTTTTTAAAGCATGAACTTTAATGAGGATGGAAAGGGCAGGACAAGAGTCATTTCTCCTAACAAAGACTGTAGGAAGGTAGAACGCTTAGGTAGTGTGTCTCATTCTGATGAATATTTAGCTCGCGAGCCCCTGGCCTCCACTATTCTACTCTCCTGTCAAAGACTAGGAAAATCTCAAGTCAAATTATTTAATGACTCGAGGTGTGCAATCACGGCAAAGCACAACATAAAACCTAGTACCCAATGTGAAAGAGAAGGAAGGTGAGTATCTGAATATTAATGTCTTCCTGCAAAATGATAGGATTACTTTTTGCTAATAGCATGTAAAATGCGGATTTTGTTTGTTCTTCTTGTATACTTGGAAGGCTCGCTGAAAGTAGAAAGCTAATATTAAAAACGTCTTTGTTAATTTCTCTCTCTCTCTCTCTCTCTCTCTCTCTCTGTACTGGAAAGTCTCCTGTTGATTCCTATAGGGAGAGGGCTCCAGGGGTCCCATTGGGACACACCAGGTGGCTTTGTGGGCTAGGGGATAGCATGTAGGTACAATGTAGATGAATCAAACTGATGTGGTGCCTTTGGCCGCACTGATTCAGCCACGGACTCCTGCTGGTGAGACCACACCTACACCTTTCATAGATGAGTGCCCCCTCTCACAGTGGGCTTTAGCCTGCTGTTTAGAAAATAACATGCATGCACTGAAGGGAAATTGAAATTAGATCCTGTTAGGAGAGTCAGCTTGGGTGCATTGGGAAGTCTGGATATCTGAAGGCATGTGTTTTGGTCCTGAGATATCAGCAAGTAAAACATTGATAAAAATAAAAACTGTAAAATATCATTACCATCTATGGAGCAGTTTATTATGTAAAAGGAATGGAACTAAGCACTATATATATATGTGTGTGTGTGTGTATATTATATATATATATATAATATATACACACACATATATATATTATATATACACACACATATATATGTATAACTGCATTTAATCCTTACTAACACTATGAGAAAAATATCACTAGTGACAACCAGATGTAGAGGGAGATTGAATAATTGAATGTAGGTCGCCCCTGTTTTAGGAGATTCCAAAGCCAGTTACTAAACACAATTCCAGTTTAATTAGCTGAGTGTCCCTGAGGCAGGTAGGTTCCCCTCTCTGAACCTAAGTACTATATCTGTAATATTAGGAGGTTCAATGTTGTGTGTCCTCCAGCTCTGTATAGTTTCCTATGGAGGCCCTTAAAAAGAACCATAAATGGAATGGCTTGAACAGCACAAATTTATTATAGTTGTGCAGTTCTGAAGGAAGTCTGAGGCAGATCTCACTGGGCTTTACTTAAGGTGAAGGCGGGGCTGTTCCTTCTGGAGCCTCAAGGGGAGAATGTCTTGCCTTTTCTAGCTTCTCGAGGCCACCTACACTCTCTGGCTGCGACCCCTGCCGCGTATCACTCCCACCTCGTTTTCATCTTCACATCTCCTTCCTTCTTTGACTTCTGCTGCCTCTCGCTTATAAGGATTATTATATTATGATTATACTGGACCCACCTAGATTATCCAGAACAATGTCACCCACCTCATGATCCTTAACTTCTTCACTGCAACATCCCTTTTGCCCTGCTTGGTAGCATACACATGTTCGAGAGATTAGGACTTGGACGTATTTGGGGAGCTCTTCTTCAGCCTACCCCAACTCTGATTTTTTTTTTTTGGTCATTTTAATACCAGAAATGTCATAAAATCCTATGCCTGACAATTGCAAGATGATGTGGAGTTCTTTAGCTGCCCTTGTGTTCTGCCGATAATTTTTTTTTAAAATACATCTTTATTGATTTCAGAGAGGAAAGGAGAGGGAGAGAGAGACAGAAACATCAATGATGGGAGAGTCATTGGGGATCAAGCCCGCAACCCGGGCATGTGCCCTGACCGGGAATCGAACCTCGATCTCCTGGATCCTAGGGCAATGCTCAACCGCTGAGCACGCCCGGCCCGGCGTCTGCCCATAATTTCGAACCCTCTTCCAGCGGGTGTAACTTTCAGCACAGGGTTGCGACTTTGTCTGCCTCTTACAGGACCCTTTTTCTGACTCCCTGTGTTGAGTGATCACTTGTAAGGGGCCCCTTTCACCATCTTACCTACTTCCTAAGCACTGGCATCGTTTTCCACTGTTTAAGGGATACTCTCTCCCTCCAGTTGACATGCTTTTGTTTTCCTTTCATCCAGATCATTAATGTAAATGCCACACTGGCCCAAGTTCTGCAGAGGCTAATGACCTTTAACCAGATGCCGAGCTCTGCCACCATGAGTCTTAAATTTACAATCAGAATTCACAGAAGTGCTTCATCTTCCTCTCCCAAAATAGCAAAATGAACTTCTGTTCCCAGTGGTTCTATTTCGGCTTGTAAACTATCTGTAAACTTCCTTGTAAAAGACAGAAAATAGAGCATTGTTTTGTACAAGGAATATTGATCCAGCGTTAACCTCAGGGCAGAGCAGAGATCGTTCTCACACCCTGAGACCACTGATATCTACCCTGTTTCCAAGGGACCCAAGGGAGGGAAATTGTACTCAGTTACCAAACTTTCGGTGATTTCTTTGTAACTATTGCTGAAACTAGCCAAAACTCACAAGTTTCATTCTCTGTATGTGGTTTGCCAGTTGCTCCATGTGGTTAATATTAAGGGACTTTTCACTCATGTCCAACTTTCAAAGATATGTATCGTTTTCTTTCTTTCTCTCTCTATTTTTCTATCTTTCTAACATACCCTCAAATTCATTAGCCTTTTAAAATAAACTTCAGTGTCTAACTGGAGGAAATAATTGGTTTCCTCTTAAGATGAACATTTTAAAGACTTGAGATCCAAATGGGAGGTTGGGAAAGAAACTATTACTGATTAAACACATACCAGGCACACTGTAAGCATTTTAGACTGTTTATCATATATCATAATTTTGAAATAATCAGCCAAAAATATTTATAAATGCAATCACTATCCAAGTACCTTTTAAGTGAACTTTTTTACGTGTTTGCTTTTTTTTCCTAATTCTCCAGCATGCCTCTTTTTAAGTTGATGTATTATTATTTTATAAATGATTCTTTACTGACCACAATTTAGGTGGGCGGAAGCTAAAATATAATTAATATCAATAAACTTAAGGTAGCCCAGAGAGTAATTATTTTGTTTTTATTCTTCTCAATAAAAAGATTAGAATAAAATATTAAGAAATAGTGTTAAACAGAACAGCTCAAAAAAGGAGGCAGGTTGTCTTCCCACCTCCTAAACAGCATCTGTCGGCCATAGCGATGTACCACTTGCCCATGAGTCTCGAAGACCATTTTGGGGGAACCTGTTGGACAATGGGGTTATGTACTAGCTACCTGGGTCACTAGAGGGTCTCTAGACCATGACCAGTGGCGCAAGATATAGAAGGAATCTTGCTCACCTCTAAACTCGGTCACTTTCTTGTCTCCCCGCAGGCAGTGCGGGCACCCCAGTAATGTTCAACAAGAATGGAGATGCGCCCGGGCGGTATGACATCTTTCAGTACCAGATGACAAACACCACGAACCCTGGTTACCGTCTGATCGGGCAGTGGACAGATGAACTTCAGCTCAACGTGAGTCCTGTTTAGCACCCTTCCTTCGCTTATGTGATGAATGAACAGGCTGTTAACTTGCTCAACAGGCAAATGATGGTGTCCGCTTGTGCATACATGAGCGAACATGCAACGTGTTAACAGTCATGGGCGGGGACTGAATATGTAACAGTGACAGTGACGATGTCCACGATGATACAGACGGTGATAGGAAGCGCCTGTTGAGTGTCTACCAGACATTATTCCGGCACTTATGTGAATGGTCTCATTGAATCTGAGACTTGGGTTGCTTAGCAATCAAGTTACTAGCTAATACTTTTCACAAGATCCTTCTCTTGGTCAGATCTCCCTCCCTCCCTTCTTCCTATTTGGTGGTATGTATTTTTTCCCTTTAATGCATTGTTGTGAGTCACTTTTTCTCTTGAGGCTCTCTGAGTAACTGCGGCTTTAGCCATTTCCATAACCTCTCCCTCTGTAAAATGTGACCTTGAGTAAGCAGCCACGTCCTTGTGCGAGGTTAGGTCAAAGTCCACCTGGCAGAGACCATCAGGAGCTCATCTGAAGTGAAACACGGTTAGGTTTACTTAACTTGCTGAATAGAGGACAAGCTTCTACCAGCAGAACTCTGGGGTCTTCAGGATGAAGGAGATGTTAAGCATATCCAGAGTTACGCTGAACCAAATATCTGGGCAGCCCATTGTCCAGTCAAGCGGACGCATAGAATGAACCATCACAGGCCCTATCCCATTCCTTCTAACGTCTCTTCCAAAGGTGGAAATTATGTCTTTATCAGCAGCTTTTATCAGTCTACACCTTACCATGGGCTATGGAAATTTCTGAGAGCAAGACTTCTTGTGATTAGCATATGGAATTGATGTCTTGGGGGCAATGGGTTTGGGTCATAGTTTCTAATGGAGGATTGTGCAAAAGGGGGCAGGGGGTCAGTGAAGTTGCTACGAGCCAATTAATGTTATTTGCTCATCGCCTGCCTGGCTCTGCTGGCACCTGCCCAGTTGTCCCTCTCTGAGCTCCACCCTCCAGGTGAGCTGACACAAAGGCTGGGTCCAGAGGGTTGTGCTCCGGCATCCAAGCATGGATGGAGCCGGACAGCACCCGGCGGCCATGGCTGGGATGCATGCTGAGACCAAAACCAAACAAGAAGCTGAAAGCATCCTGAACTCGAGGCGCTTTTCCCATAAAAACAAAGTAAAAGCAAAACAACCAACCAAAACCTAACAGGTAAACCCAAGGGGCAGTAATCAAAAGCCCAGTCAGAGCAGCATAACCTGGCTGACATACCCGAAGCATTTTCGTATCGGGCGCTGCCTGAGTGATACAAAGACGCGTCAGCCAGAACCAAAGGCCATGATCACGGTCTGTGGTGAGAAGTAAAGTGCTCAGGGCTGTTGCAAGGCCCAGGAGACTAAATGATACATCGATCTTTTCTAGCGCAAGCACTGCACCAGTGGCAGATTTCTGGCATATGTAATTTGTCCATGTTCACAAGGACTCCCAACCAGCCTTCACCAACTTCAAACATCACCTGGCGGTTCTAAAGCAAACTAGTTTGAAGAGCCACCATCAACACTGATTTTAATTTTTGTTTGCTTGTTTTGTATTTTATGTGTATAAGAATTGTATGGTAGCCATTCAACATGTGTCTTGTTGTTTTTGTTAAAATTACCTTTCCTGTGGTAAGCGTTGTGAGAGGCAGTGGGTACACAAGGGAGAACCAAACAAATGTGGTCCCTGTCCTACCATCTTCCATGATCTACTGTGGAGTTAGGTGGCAAACAAGCAAACAGATATGTGTGTGGCAATTGCAAAGTGTAATAAGAGACATAGTGGGAGAGAGTATAATAGAGGTGGAGAGGGACCTGCTGGATGAGCAGCGGACAATGTGAGGAGTGTGAGGGACCCACCCAGCAGGTCAGAAGGCCGACATGAGGGTAATGGCATTACTAGGGGGCGGCAGGAAGAACTGGAGCAGTAGGCAAAAGCCAGAGCATGTGGTCCCTCGTAGGCCATGATGCATCTTTTAAATTTTATTTTGAGTGCATTTAAAAATCATTAGAAGTATTAATCAAGGGATTGACTGGATGAAATTTAGGAATAAAAATTACTCTGCTGGGAAGGTAATGAATTGGAAGGGGCAATAGTGGCAGTAGAAAGACCAAGTAAGAGTCTGTTGCAGTCATGGAGCTGGAATAGGATGGCTAAGTGGGGGAGTTCTCAAACTTCAGCAGGGGCCCGATCATCTAGAGGGTTCCTGACAACAGACCACTGACCTCACCCCTGAATCAGAGCATCTGATCCAGAAGGTCTGGGGGTGGGAAGAGGCCCAGATAGCTGCCTTTCTAAGGAGCCCCTGAGTAATGCTGATGGCACTTTGGCTGTGAGTGGGAAGGGTAAAATTAAGAATCCCAATTTAATTTCCTTAAATATATGAGAGGCAAAGTGAAATGGATATATGTTTGTAGCTCAGAAAAGAGTTTGGGGCTATAGTTTTTTTGTTTTGTTTTTTAATAAAATTGTTAACCTATAAAGCCTTTGCATCCATTGGAGAGAGAGAAGAGAGAATAGCAGAGAACTCAAGGCCTTGAAAACTTCATAGAAAATTATAAGTTTCATTCCAACTACTCCAGATATTGCCCAATTTAAAATATTCTATTTGAGATGCTTGGAAAGTTGGGCTGACCGTATACTTCGGATTTTTGTTTTTGTTTATGGAAACTAGACCTGGGATATATGCTTGCCTTGGCATTCAGAGGGAACATCTTTGGTTCTAAGTGGTCATGCTGAGAGCGGTGTGTTAAGAAGAGCAGGCAGGACACTTGAATCCTCTGGTGGATCCAGTGGTTGGTGCTTGGTATTGCATGGAACCTAAAGGCATGAATGGCTGGGTCATGAACAGGGCCATGTTTAGACCTGTGAGAGGCTGGGTTCATTCAACTAGAGTAGCCACTGAGACAACAGGCCTTGCTTGATAGGAGGTCACCCTGTTCATGTTTTTTATGGGTCCTTCAGGATATTGTTAAATTGAATTTGAATCAAAAAGAAGAGACAAAAGAGGAAGTAAATAGAGTACCCAGAGGACACTGCACTCGCTCGCCTGGAGAGCCAGGGCCTGTGGCTTATCCAATGGTTGGTATCCTACCCAACATCACCTGCCCATGATGCTCCTTTTGTTCTAATTATTCTGGTTTCGTTAAAAGTTCTGCGAGAGTGGAATTTGGGCAAACTGAGTTTTGTAGGTTTGCTTTCTTCTCATCAATAGAACAAAACAATGCACTTCAAGTAACGAGTGTATGTCTCCTCATTTACAAAGATTCGGATACACTTTTTTTTTTTCTTTAAATATATCTTTATTGATTTCCGAGAGAGGAAAGGAGAGGGAAAGAGATAGAAACATCGATGATGAGAGAGTCATTGACCGGCTGCCTCCTGCACGCCCCCGACTGGGGATCAAGTCTGCAACCCGGGCATGTGCCCTGACCGGGAATCGAACCCAGATCACCTGGATCCTAGGTCAACGCTCAACCACAGAGCCACGCCCAAACAGGCTTGGGTACACTTTCAATCCCCAGTTATGTCATGTCTAGCAAATGAAAATTTCAGGAGAGCTTTCTCTGCGGTCAATAATTGCAAATGAATTTCTTAGCCCAGAAATCAGAGTTGGGGTCTCACAATCCCAGTGCTGTGGACCAGGCTGCTGTGCTGTCCCCATCCGGCTCTCCGGAGTATCTGTGGCCAGGAGTGTGCTGTCTGTTAGGGGGTGTCCTCGTGCACACTGCCTGCCAGAGGAGCTCTGGGCCTGTCACCTCTGTGGCCAAGGGATGAACCACATGGTTTGCTACTAGAATATTTCTGTGTGAAGAATTGATGGGAGGGAAATCACAACTAGCAAAGCCGTTTACTCTCGCGGTTACAGCCCCTACAGAAATCACCCTGGTTTGTTTTCTCAGGTTTGTATTCTACTCAGCTGAGCTTCCATTAAACATTATTCCTGGCAGAGAAGCAGGAGAAGGGGTAATGCGACAATCAGACATTGGTTGTCTGCTTTGTGTCAGGCAGGGTGATAGCTGATGGAGATGCCGGATAAACGGGGGACAGGTTCACAGGCCAGGGTGAAGGATCTCTAATAGGGCCTTTAAAGGACTCCTGTAGGCACTGATTTAAGGAAAGCTACCAAAAAGTTATATTTGAACTGGGCTTTGAAAAATAAGTAGTAGTTCCCAAGATGGAGAAGAGGAAAAGAAAAGAAATCCTTTAAAATGAACAATGCAGTACTATTTAAAAATAGTGATAGTGAAGTATGTTGGAAAAAGGCAGGGAGTGAAATATATATGCTTTAAAAAAATCTAAATTTATGATGTGAAATAAACTATATTATGTGTATTAGAAAAAAAGGTTGTTTTTGTCATTTTTTATTTATTTGCAATTAGTAGGAAATTTAGATATACCCCAAATGTTAATGTTTCAAATAACTGAAATTCTCTAAAATACCAAAATGTTAATTAAAGCTAAAAACACACACACAACTATTCTTAATGAGCAGCTTCCTGCAGTGAATTTCATACTCTCTTAAATAGAACACTCTGAATGAAGATTACTTAACCTTTTCTGGAAACTGAATCATCTGCCATTCTGTAGGGTAGTCCAACCTGTGACTTGTTGTTGTTGTTAATCCTTACTGAAAGATATTTTTTCCATTGACTTTTAGAGAAAGTGAAAGGGAGGGAGGGAGAGAGAGAGAGAGAGAGAGGGAGAAAAAGAGACACACCAACGCAAGAGAGATACATTGATAGGTCGCCTCCCCCCCAGGCCAGGGGTCATACCTGCAACCCAGGTACTTGCCCTTGACTGAGAATCAAACCTAAGCCCCTTTGGTGTGTGGGCTGACACTCTAATTCATTGTTGAACTTTCTTTCCATCTAGAGACCGCAAGCTCCTAGAAGGTAGAATACATGTTTTAGTCATTGTTTTATGTACCTTTTAACACAATACCTACCACACAGTAGTTTTTAAAATATATATATGAAACTGTGTAAAAGGAACATCAGTTCTTTTTAATGATGTACGTTACCTCCAGCAAGCAGTCACTCTTCCTTTTTCTGGGAAGAGCACCCGTTTCCTTTTAGCTATGGAATCCGCCCTAAATAGTTGCCAAGTCCCGGCACAGGACCTAAGCCAGTCACCGTGGCCGTAGGGATGGGGCTGGCGGTCACACTAAGTCTGTCCAATCAGGATGAACCGTTGGATGTCTGGGGGCCAACCCTGGACAACATGGTGCTCTTTTTGGAAATTGGCCCCCAGGAGTCACATTGGGCCATTTGGAGGCCACAGAGGGTGAGCATTAGGGGAAAGGAGTCAAAACTTGGAGAGAGAAACTAGGTCTAGGTCACATCATTTTTGTCCTAGTGAACCCTAACTGGAAGCTGTTTACAATGCTTTCTGGATTGTTTCCTTATCAACAAAATAAGGCGATGTAGGTTATGCTTTACTTAAAATTTCATTCACAGTAGCAATCAAAAATGAAAAAAAAAAAAGTTTCTGTTTTAATACGCCAGATTGGAAAAGGAAGAATGCCAGCCTAACCTCAATAAGCAGTTGTTTTTTTTCAGATTTTATTAAACTGAAGTGATTAAAAAATTAATTTGAGAAATTATTTTTATTACATATTAAATCATTCACATTGGTTAGAATTGTGGCTCTCTCAGGCATTTAAAGATATAAAAAGCATGGTTCATTGTCAAAAAAATCACTAATCAAATTATGTATCTCAAAATCAATATTTATATCTACCTATAAAATTACTAATCGCTCTATTGTTTCATAATTGCAACAGTAAAAGTATTTTATTTAATCACACTCATAATTTACAGTGTATTTCCCCTGAGCTATGGGGAAATGGATAACCATAGTCAAAACAGTGCTGACAGAGAAAAATCTATAAATTGTCAAAATCTAGTACATTTTTAGCTTCGATGTGAGGCTTCTTTTGTTGACTCACCTTATTGGTCATCATAGTGAAGGGCTCCTATCTTATCATTTATAGCCTTGTTAGTAATTAAAAGTACAATTAAATGGATGGAGTCTCCTTGGCCCCACCACTTACTAGCTGTAAAGCGGGACTACAATAGTTCCAACTTTATATGGTTATTGTTAGAATTAAATGTAGCAATATATGTAATGTATGTAAAAAAGCACCTGGTACCTACTAAATATTCAGTAGATGCTAGCCACAACAGTAATAATAATTTAATATCTTTAGCTTATTATATCATCCGTACTCCTCAAAATGTCAGTTTCTAGTGCTTGGCTAGAATATTTTTCTTTACACCCCAGCACCTACCATAATGTTGAACATATAAAAATGGCTTGTTCTATATTAATTAAATGAGATGAGCAGACAAACAATTGAATTCTGTTATAAATTATACAAAAAAGGAAGAGTCGAAACAGCAAGGATGTAGGATCAAGTGAATCTGGCTTATGATCACGGCACGGCCCAGTTACCAGATCTGTGAACCAGGACTAGAAAGGCCTCTCAGAAAAGATGGCTTTTAACTTGTAACCAGAGTGACAAGAGTTATTTCCATTTGTCATCATCTTTGAATCTGTGATGTTCTACAAAGGATGTTTACAGATTCAAAACAGTAAGCACTGCCTCCCATTTGTCAGCTAACTTGAGATGAGAAGTCCCAAACTGAAAACACACAGCAGTTAGGTTTAAAAAGTTAATTACTTGCCAGTATTTTAAGAATGAAGAAATTTAATAATTACATTTTGCTTCTCTTTTAAAAATCAGAAGATTTGGCAATAATGTGTCATTTCCCCTGCAGCCCAAGTAGCTGGATCTAAGTAGCAGCTTTGCACGTCAAACAGGGTGTGTGTTCTCCAAGCTACTGCAGACCCCACCGTTCCTTACTGCCCAATACGCAGTATCCCCCTTACTCCTGTAGGCATTTTGGAATACTTGAATCTAGACTTAGAGAGTAAATGCTAACTTATTTCCACTGATTTGGTTTGACCACATGCCTGAATTTATGGTCTCTGGAAATTATTTTCTAAAAGTGAACAATCAGCCCAGCGAGTGTGGCTCCGTGGTTGAGCATCGACCTATGAATCAGGAGGTCACGATTCAATTCCCGATCAGGGCACATGCCCAGGGGTTGGGCTCAATCCCCAGTAGGGGGCATGAAGGAGGCAGTTGATCAATGACTCTTCCATCATTCATGTTTTATCTCTCACCCTTTCCCTTCCTTTCTCTGAAATCAATAAAAACATATTTGAAAAATAAAAACAAACAATAATATATCAATAGTATTAATAACCCAAAACACCCATAAGTATGTAATAATACTTAAAGGGTCAATAAAATCAGCCTGCCAGAGAGGGCTTATGATCACGGCACAGCCCAGTTACCAGATCTGTGAGCCTTGGTAAAGACAATGCTTCTGTTTGGAGATGTGTATTTGTACATATTCTGAAACATCCTGAAAATGAAAGAAGCGAGATCACTCTTGGGTTGTCAGCGTTTCTTCTACTAATCAACGGAGTATAACTATGTTCTGTCTATGAATGTCTGGAAGATTAATAGAATTTATAATGATCAGTATGGCTCCATAAGCATGGACATTAGAGAAGCCCAAATCCCCATAATTTTCTGTTTGTGTTGTAGACATTCAAGCAAATCACTTGATGTTTATGAATATACAACTGCTTTCTGTGGGGAAATTGTTGAGTTTCATTACTATCTGCATTTTGGGCTCAAGAAAAAGTACATTTGAAAGGAGAGGTAATCAGTTGGATGAGTTAGAGAACTTAGCTATTGGAATAGGAACTCCTACCAGTTGTTGCCAGTTCAAAACTATAGAAGGAATGAGATGAGCTTATGTACCCTCTGCCTAACTTTGTGCCTGGGGAAGCCAGAAATTCTAGAATGACATATTAAAATTAATATGTATGGATTTGATTTGAGCTATTTTTAAACAACTGTGAGATAGTCTTATAAAGTGGGCCAGTGTCAGAAGGCCCAAGTTGAGTCCTGCCTTTGCCACCTGATGCCACCTGAACAGCAGTTCCCATATGTATTTAAAATAAGATCAGGTCAAGTAAAAAAGCTACTTCACAAGGACACTTTGAGAATGAATTGCGGTAATCTCTCTGATAAAAGAAAGTATATGAGAGATATGGTCATGTTTCTTGTATTAGTTTCCTATTGCTGCGGGAAATACCAGAAATTTAGTGGCTTAAAACAACACAGACTTATCTTACAGATCTGTAGGTCAGAAGTCCAATACGCGTCTCATGGGGCTAAAATCAAGGTGTCACCAGGGCTGTGCTTCTTTCTGGAGGCTACAGGGGAGAATCTCTTTCTTGCTCATTTAGTTCCTTGCGGTTGTGGGACTGAGGTATCTGTTTCTTTGCTAACTGCCAGGTGTGGGGTTGATCCCGGCTTCTAGAGGCAGCCTAGATGCATTGATTCGTGGCCCCTTTCCTCCATCCCCAAAGCCAGCCATGGCAGGCGGAACCCCTCTCTTGCTTCTGGTCTCTTGTTGCATAGTCACCTCTCTCTCACTGATTCTCCTGCCTTCCTCCACTTTGAAGGGCGAAGGTGATTATGCTGGTCCCACCTGCATAATGCAGGATAGTCTCCCTATTTTGAGATCTGTTACCTTATACCTTCTGCAAAGTCCCTTTTCCATGTAATGTTCGAAGGTTCAAGAAAGTAGGATGTAGAATTTTTTTTTTGGGGGGGGGAGGGGTTTGGGTAAAGAAGGGGCAGATTATTTTGCCTACCACAGTCCTTTACTATTTGGTTTTTAGTCATTCTACAGCATCTATATGAAATTCCCATTATTTTTAGAGAGTTAATATATTTGTTTAAACAGATATGAGTTTAATGCAGTTTGGTACACTTAGGTACCTTTGGTGTCTAATTGGACTAATTTGTTTGTTTGATAAATGTTCTAATCATATTCCTGGAAAAGTCTGGGGAAGAACTCAGAACTAAGAACCCTGGATTAATGATAAGCAGACAGAATCAGCCCCCTCCTCCTCCCCGAGTGAGAAGGCAGGAAGAACACGGGATGCCGGCCCAGCAGGAGACTTAGATGAGCCCCAGGAGAGTGTTCTGTTGACTCCAACTTTTTCTCAGATTCCCACAGAGAACATGGCCCAGGCTGCTGAAACTGAGTGGAACTCCCAAGGAGGTGGTGAGAGCTGAGACTATGCCTTATATTAACCCACTTTCCTTTTTCATTAGCTAACTTATGCTTCCCAGTGATTCTACCCCAATTAGTTGCTTAATTTCTATTAATTCTCAGTCTTAATCTAAAAGGTTCATTCCTTTAATATTTTATTCCCATGTTAGCCCCCAAATTCCTGAGTATTTTGATTCGGATGCATTATTCTCTTTAAATGACAAAGCCGAAATGCAGAGAAAGAGAATAGATTGGCAGTTCCCCAAGAGCTGAACAGGAGGTTGTCACATGAAAGAGCAATTCCACTCCCAGGTGCATACCCACCTCTGACTCTCTCTGCTCTGTGAAAGGCTGTGAAGCAGCAGAATACAGTACCTAAGAGCTTGGAATTTGGGGTGTTGACTAATAACTCCCTGACCAAGCCCCCCACATAGCCTGTTGCTGCAGCAGTCGTGTTTATCATTTACTGTAATAAAGGAGACCACCACCTTGAAAAGAGTCTTAGGAACTTCTCAGGAGAGGGAGGTCAAGGGCAGATATGTATATAATTGGGGGTCTGGATTAAAGTACCACTTTCAAAGGGGGAAGCTTGATCAGAATTGGGGGAAGTCTGTAATATTTCAGTGTTTTGTTGGTAGACCCAGTGAGGAGGGGTTTTGAAGCAAGTCTTTCTGGGTAAACAGTCATTTGGTTTAGAGGGCTTGGGCCAGTTGAATGATAAGTGACCCTGAGAAAGTACTACTAACCCACACGGCAATTTATTCTTCTGAGAATGGGGTGATCTCTTGTTCAAAGGGATGGGTTGTTTCAGGAAGTTCCTGAAATAAACCATAACTATATTTGTAACTTTATCTTGTGGGGCAGAAATGTCTCAAATTATAAAATCAGTATTAAGGTAGAAAGCTTTCGTTTCCTTGGCCCTTTGAACCTGGGTGCTGGCAGGCAGGTGGTTTGGAGGAGTTGTGGACCAAGGTAGAATGTTTAGTCTACGGTCAACCAACTGTGTGCAGTTGCCCTCAGAGGTGTTTTGTGACGTCGATTCTAGCCATGTTCAGAGGTAATTCTTGCTCAAATGTCACGGGCCATGGTGATAACTCAAACTTACCTGCCTTTACCAGTCCCCCACAACCTTCAGAACAAAAGTAGCACAAGCACTGAGCTGTATGTCATCCCAACCAACCCCAGTAGCTTGCGCAAGCCAGCCTTATAGGAGGTGCTATCGGAGGGGCGCTTGGCTTGTCTCCCCCAGTTGCTGCCGGGACTGGAGTCCTTGCAATATCCCCAGAAAAGGAATTTTCTGAGACTCGCACAGGAAAACGAGTGATCTTTATTTGTGTGGAATTAAATCCCTGTATTTCCAAAGTCCCATTTCTCCTAGTCCAGTCCTAGAAATGGAGCTGGGGTTTCAGTAGGGCTAATATCAGAGCCCGTGTCCAGAGTTTCTGTTCCACGTTGGAGCTGGGTCCAGCAAAGCATCGGGCTAGGTGCATGCCGTCCATTAGCCCGTTGTGTGCTGGGGTCTGCACGGCCGTGGCCACACAGGAGAGTGCCAGGAAGCCAAGCCTGAGCCACGAGCCAAGCTCGCCAAGAGTAACCAAGACAGCAAACTTCTTTGTTCAAGGAATTAAGTATCCCAAATCTTCCTGTGCTCGCAGTGCCCACACCCATTCTGGCCGACCTTCTCTGTCCCCAGGTGTGATTGGCAGATAAATATCTTCCCTATGTCATCCCAACTTCACTGGGCATGTCTCTATCTTCCCTTTGTCCAGTCCCCTTCCCCAAGTGTTTTGCAGGGAATATGCCCATAATGCCTGGCCTTCCCTTTGCTCCTTTCCTATTATTAATAACTAATTACAACAGTATCAACAGCAGCAAAACCTTCCCCCCAGAACATCTAAATGAGCAAAGTCCCCTCCATTCCTCGGCTGTGCACATTTGTAATTGTTTCCAACGCCCGGGAACAGGTTCTGGCTGGGCCTTGCACAGTTGCACCGCTAATTTTCCTTTGTTAAGAATAAAAGTGGTGTCGGTGAGTTTTTGACCCCAAAGCTTACCCTCCCTCGTTGAGAAACCTCTGTCCTTCTTGAAAAGGGGAGTGAGGAGCCTAGAAATGTTTCCCCAGCTACCCAGATTGTCCTGCGTCTTGGAGCTGCCTCACCTGCCATTCAAACAAGACTCTCTGGCCGACAGGCATTCATCACTTAGAACCTTCTCCACGAACACTGCACCCTTCAGATGTAGGGGGTGCGTTCAATTGGCCTACTTAACAGTCCTCCCAAATGCGACAGTGAGAAAGAAGCAACAAGCTCAGAACAAGGAATACAGAAAAGATGAGATAAATAACAAATGCATTCTTGATGTATTGTGTGGCGATACTGTAACAGAGCCTTCACAATGACTGAGTAGGAGACCAGCAGGGCCTTTATCTTAGCGGGAACGAGACGCCTGCCACTGGAAACCCCACTCTGGAAGCCGCTTTAACACGTTGATGGATGTGCTTTGGAAAGGTAAGTGGCTCTTAGAAATTGCCCTGAAATCGTTTATGCTTCAGTGAGAAGCTAGCACTGAAGTTGGTAAATAGTCAGTTACATGATTTGTGCACATATTTCCTGATAGTTAATTTTTTTCCATTAAAGGTATAGATCACCTTGGCTATAAATGTCAGTTTACAGGATTCAATCAAGGGTGCCAGATTAGACTGTCAGGAGTCTGGCGAAAAGGGGAGGAATGAATGGCTCTTCTTTCTCATCACTGTTATTGTTACACAAATGAGTGTCATCACCACTTGAGAGGACTGCCTAGAGTGAAAGGAGGTTTGAGCACAGGACTGATTCGCCCGATAGTCATTAGCTTGCAACATTGTGGCAAACCTATTGAAGATTTCCCCCTGCCTCGCACATTTCACTGGAGGCATCTTATTAGGCAGAGGCAGTGTTGTGAGCATTTTTATAATGGAGTATTTAAGATTTAGGGACTCGTGTTGAAATGCCTTTTCCTGGTCTCTGCTCTATATTTACATTCGTTTCTAAAGACACCTGGAACTAAAATGGCTGAGAGGATTCTTTTTTTAAACAGAAAACTCTGATTTCTGCGTGACCTTTCCAGAATCAAACCTGCTTTCTTCGCCTTCATTTTTTCATTTGAAAAGTAGAGAGGAACGAGTTGGTCAGTGTTAACAAGTATATGTCAACATGGGTCATGAAGAGGCAGTGTGACATAGTGTTAAACAGCATGGGCCTCGGGGGTCTTGGCTTCAATCCTGAGTCTCCCACTTTCTAGTGCTACCACTCAGCTTGCTTATCTCACTTAATTTGCCTCAGTCGCCCAATCTGTAAAATGGGGCTAATATTGGTATCTGCCCCATAGAATCGTTATGAGGATTAGCTACATGAAAAGCACTTAGGACAGGGGCAGGTACAATAAATATTTGCTAGGACTGCTATTATTGTTGCTGCTGCTTTTCCTAAAACCAGAATCGACCTTGTCACTCCTCTGTGTCCAACCTTCCCACCACGTTCCCTTCCCTCAGGGGTCGGGGTGGACACTCCTCCCAGCTCCCGCCTCCTCTGGTAACCTTTGCTTTGCCCCACACTCCTGTTACACAGACCTCCCTGAAGTGTCTGGAATCTGTCACATCCCCCATGGTGTTTCTGTATCTTGTCGGATCCCTTGAAATTTCCTAGTCCACTGAACACTGGCCCCTGCACACATTCCTGCTTCCTTGGGAAGCCCCACATCGAGCCTCCCCTCTCCTTCTTTCCCTAGAGTGGGACCATCCCTCCCCCAATGGCAGCTTCATTTCTCTAGTTACTTCTGAGAAGATCTCAGTGGCACTGGGCGAGCCAGGGCCCAGCACAATGTTAGGTCCTGAACTGATGCTGAAGAATGAAATCGTGAAGATATTCAAACTGGATCTCTCCTACAGAACAGGCTTCCTTTATGCCAGAGCTCTGTGCTTGCAGTGTGGAGAGAAGGGTCATTACTGGAGCTGGCAGAAGCCCCTCTGGCCCAAGCTCATAAAATGCTCAACAGGGCAAGGTGCCCAGCTGCCCAGAGCAGTGCACCCCCAGAACCTCACATCCAGAGAGGATTCAGAGGGTGCGGGAAGTCTGCGGACAGAGACTAGGGAAGCCTTAACCATCCCTCTCCCACCCTTCCCAATTCTGCTGCATACTTCAGACATCTACCTTTTTAACTCCCTGATGCCAACTGGCTTTCAGAATAGAGAAGTGGAAACCAGTTATTATCCAAGGTGGTTGTTTTCAAAAAGACATCCATGGGTTTGTGGCCAAGGAGGGGTAACAGATTTAGCTGTGCCAGGTAACTTCTTTAAGAATGAACCAGAGGACATGACTTTGGGGCTGCCTGCCTCTCGTGGTGATTATTTCTTTCTGAGATGTATCTTTATTACTTTTTTTTCAGTCTTCATTGTGATCAACACACACAAAAATCAATATACGTTCCGTTTAAATATGCCTTTTGAAATCTAATTTGAATAGTTTTGAGTCCCTTCTTGCAGCCATTTCTCACGGGGCTGCCGATTTCCCTCTCTCCCTGCACAGCCTGTATCTTCCAATTAAAAAATACAATGGCATACAAATATACTCAGAATACCATGAGATGTGGCAGTTTCCAATCTAGAGCCTGGTATAGTTTCTAATCTAGAGTCTGGTATAAAGGGAGCTCTGGTGTCCAGTTGTTAAGTTGTAAACTCCCCATCTGTAATCATGACTCCATGTTCCTTCCTCCTAAAAGAACAAGTTCAAAGTGTCAGAAGAGAGGACTTCATTAATGTGAAAAACACAGCTCTCCAACTTGAACGGTGGACTTGGCAGCCCTTGCGAATCTCTCGTGCTTGGACTTCCCTTGCAGTCATTTTCCTTTGCCCAGCTCACCGAGCCTCACCCTGACAGCGCGTTTCTGTAACTATGAATTTGCAGGCTTAGTCTTTCCCCAGCCAACTGTTGGGAAATCTGGGGAACTGCTGGCCTGTTGAAAGACCATATGTTTCTGCCGTCTTACGTGGAAGTCTTCACTGCTAAGCACTGGGCTCCGGTTTCATCAGCTCTCCTGCTATAGGGAAGGTGCTGATGGGGTAATTGCTCACGGCATTAAAAATTTATGTCAGCCAATGTATCAAGTAGACATTTATTTTTCAGCTGTAAGATGAGTGTAGCCTTTGAAAAGGAAGGGGGACAGAAGAACCTGGGATTTAATCAGTAAATATCTCTGTGCTTTTCCTTTTGCCAAGAGGGTTTATTACAGATATTTAATAACCAGTAAGGTCCAGGGACCAACTCATCAGGACAGTTCCCCGCTCTTGCTGGCCCAGAGTCCTGAAAGCTTCCTACTGTGTTAACCCAGGAGTTGCTGGATTGTAGGTAAACCCAGGGCTTCCTACAGGAAGGTTGGGGTGCAGTGAGTGGGGAGCACTGGAGGGAGGGAGACAGTCCTACTCACCAACTTGGGCGAGAGCATTTTAGTATTTTAACACCTCACAAGACCATTCTGTGTGTATGAATGCCCATTAGTCCTGTCCCTGCCCCCTCCCCCAGGTAGGTAATTGCCTGCACATCTTTGCAGGAGCAGATCACGTGGCACTCTCTCTGCAGATCCTTTCCTAATTCCCAACTGTTTCCTACTCAGTGTCCCCAGAGCACTGTAACCACAACTTTGTGGTACTGAAAGGCATATGCTAAGGACCAGAAGGTGGTAATATCATGGAGAGAAAAGAGCATGACGTCTGCTCTGCACTTAGCCTCTCTGGTCTCACGTGTAGAGTAGAAACGCGAATGCTATTCTAGTCTGTTTTCCACAAGGCAAAGGGTGACACAAGGATTTGATGGTAAACATTTGGGAGGTGATCCCCACAAACATGTAAGGGGAGAGGTTAGCAAGTCTAGAAAGGGAAGGGCCAGTGCAGAGTGCTGACAAACAAGTTAGCATTGTGGGCATCTGGAGCTAAATCCCACTGGAGATTGACTGAGTGTCTAGAATGGCCTCCGAGCTGTGGCAAGAAAGCCGGGGACTTGCCTACAAGGACCACACTTCACAGGCTGAGGGTGGCTCCTGGGCCATTGTCTCCCCAGCACTTCAGCCTGACAGTGGCTAGAAAACACCCTCAGGCAGGTGACAAAGAATGGCCTGCCATGTAAGTCTTTTATCCATTTTGAGCTTATTCTTGTATATGGTGTGAGTTGGTGGTCTAGCTTCATTTTTTTGCATGTGCCTGTCCGATTTCCCCAGCACCATTTGTGGAAGAGACTATCTGTGCTCCATCGTGTGTTCTCGCCTCCTTTGTCAAATATTAACTGGGCCTGGACACAGACGGCAGTGTGGAGAAGACCTGGGGGCGGGGTGTGCATGCCAGGTGGAGAGGATCAGTAGGGGTGAGGGGCATCTGTAATACTTACAATTAAAAAAAAAAAAAAAAGAATGGCCTACCAGAGTTTGGGGAGTATTCAGCATGTACTGAAGCTGTCCCCAAGGGGACCTCCAATTTGGGCCAAGGAGGTATGAGTGGAGCACAGACATCTGCCATAAAGACCTTCACAGAACGCCTGTGATAATGTATGCCAAGGGGCTACTCAATGGATATTTGATTACTAATTAAGATAGATAACATTTTGATCACTTAGAGTGACTGTATGCCAGTTACTATACTACATGCTAACTCATGTAACCCTTAGAGCTAACTTAGTAGGTAGGTACTATTTTTATGCCCGCTTTACAGATGAGGAAACCAAGGTAATAAGTGGGAGTGGTAAATAAGCCCGGGCAGTTCTGGCTCCATAGTCCACACATCACCGTTGTGGATCATGCCTCTCTATGGATAAATGGGGAAAAATTGACTGAAAAGATTTTTAGATTCACAACCACCTTAACCAACTCTAAACCTCATCTTTACTTTGTACTCAGACCTTTGGGATACAGGACTTGACACTTTTCGTAATTTAGACCCGGCCTATTTATTTGCAGTGCACAGAGGACGCCGTGCCTGTCAGACAGATGCCATCGTTGGTCAGGAGCGTTTACGGGAGGCTCCCCGTGCACGCAGCTTTCTTTCAGAGCTGATGGGAGCCGCAGAGGATGAGGGGGAGACAGTCCCATCCATCACGGGGTCTAACCAGCCAGTACAGGTGCCCAGAGGTTCCCACCTCAGTGCAGAAATGAACACTGGCCATGCACAACTCAGCCAGTCCCCTTCCGCTGGCAGAGTCAGCTTACCTTCCTCCCCTACAATGTGTTTTCCAGGTTCCAGCCGGTGAAAATGAAGATTTAGAGCAAAGTAATGAGAAAAAGAAGTCACAGGGGGAGTGTTGTGCTTGAAAATGGAAGGGATCAACCTCCCTACTTAAGGCAGGGAAAGTGGGCTACGTATAAACACACCTCAAAGCAATTGGAATCAGATTGGGATTTGGGTTTAGAGCTGGGTTAACAATGACTTAACCACTCAGGGTCTGAACTTCAAAGTGTGATATTGGCCCCTGAACATCCACCTCGCCAGTGTGTTACAAGGTTAACTAAAAGGCACACGAGCAAAATGATGGTCCATAAATGTTGCTTTTCTTTCCTTGGCTGCACTTTGGGAGTAGTCATTCACTGGGAGTACTGCAGGTGCATTGCTAGCGGGGGATAAGGGATGTTAAACGTGTACAGCTCAGAGCTGTGAGTTTCGAACCTGCCATGTGTTCAGGTCACTGGCGCCGGTGCCGAAACGGATATTACCTGAAGCCACTGCCCCCTTGGAAATTCTGATTCCACCGAAGCAAAATTGTTTAGTGCTAGAGGTAATTCTGATGTAGATCAGTTGTGCTCCACACTTGGAAAACCTGGCCCACAATTCCTATTTAACACTGGATCCAAGATTGAGCTGCAGGCAATGAATAGAATGAGTTAGAAACTGAAGTATTTTAGAATCCAGGATGGTTACGTAGATGGGAGCGGTCAATAGTATACGGATGAGTGGTGGGCATGAGTGAGGGCGTCAGGCTTCAGGGTGCACCAGTCTTTATACTTTCAAAGCAAGCTCAGGTTCATCCTTTCATTGGATGCAAATGGTAGGCAGCTAGCAAGATATACTTGGAGTTGGGTCCCAGATCCGTCAAATCATGGGTTTCAGGACTTGAGCAACTCTTTTGGCCTCATTGGACCTCAGTTTCCTCAGTTGGGAGAGGGGGAATAACACCCAGCTAGCAGGGTTATTTTAAGGGTAAGTAATGATTTTTATTACTGCGTGCGACTAAACCCTGAATGCATTTTATAATTATTTGGTAGAAGGAACGTGTCTCAGGGAGGGAAAAGGATTCCTGTCTATTAATGTGAATATTGAATATGCACAAAGCCTATTCAAGGTTCTTAGAGAATATGGAAGAATTATTCTCACTGTAGCTGGGCTGAGTATCTGGGAGTGATTGTGCAAACTGCCTGTCGTAAGCTGCAGAAAGCACTGAAGGTATGAACGCACTTCAGAGTCCAAGGCATTTTGCTAATTAGAAGTTAGCGTTTCACACCATAGTAGGCAAGTTGGGTCCTGTCAACCTAGTGAGTTTGATTGACTGTATCTCAATACCAAAGACACTGCTCTAGACCAAGGAACTGTCTCTTTATTGCTTCCAAGTAAACTCATGGAACCAGAGGATAATTAGCCACCTTGTTTAAAATAGGAGCAGAAATTGATATATAGGTAATCAACTCCCATTAAGGTGCCAACTACGTGACTCTGCCTGGAAGAACTGAGAAAAGTCAATAAGTCAATACGTGAGTTAGGTCCTGAAGGAAGCCAGTGCCAAGAGGGACCAACATGTCCTTAACTGGGCAGTCAGGAAGCACCCCTGATTTAGGAGAAAGCCAGTGACTGAGAGGCTGAGGATGCCAAGGAGACAGTGCTATGGATAGGCCGAATCTGGTGTCCAGTTGTGAAAAACCCTCTATATCCAGTTAGGGCATCTGCGTGTGTGTTTTTTCTGGAAGAAAGTTGACCCAGGAATAGAGGTTTTTGTAGAGGAAGTTTAAGTGGGGAAGGGGGAGAATGAGCAGACTTTACTAGTGAGAGGTTAAGCAAGGGGGTCTCAGAAGTGTTCTGGAAAGTGGTTAAGGATGAGGTTCCTCCGATTCTGAGGATTCATGTTCCCTGTTGTGTCATATGGTGGTTTTTTGTTTTTTTTAAATAAGTGATATTAAGTGAATTTTACATTTCCTGGGGAGAGAATGGAAGAACTAGCGTTTATTTTATGCCTTTTATGTGTCAGCCTTCCAATTGAAAATTGCCTTATATCATCTCATTCGATGTCCTCCATAAAACTTGAGTGTATATATTTTAATTCCTATTTTGTAACTAAGGAAATGAGCAGCATGACTTTCTTCCCAGCACCTTTCAGTAATTCATTCACCCATCCGGTAGAGAAACATTGGATGCCTGATGTGTGCCAAGTAGTATTCTGACTACTGAGGATTCTGCCTTGAACTAGAGGGAGTAGGTTTCTGCTCATGTGGAGCATAACACTCGAGTGCAGGAGACAGCAATGAGCTGGTAAGTGAAGAGATGGCCACAGGTGCCACAAGGAAAATGAAAGAGGGTGACACGGAGGGATACTTTGGATTGGAAGGCAAAGCCTCCCTGAGGAGGTGACGGTTGAGTTGACATGGGAGTGATAAGCGAGGCAGAATGGGCTTGGGAGAACTACCAGAAAGCAACAGAGTAACAGAGTCTTCAAGGACAGAGGACCCTGTTGTGTCCTGGAAACTGAAAGCAGACACTGGGATGGTAAAAGGTGAACAAGACTTAGAGGGACAGGTCACAAGGACAGTGGTAGGCAAAGGTCAGTGCCTCTTGGCCTTGGAAAGAGTTTGGGTTTTCTTCAAAGTACAATGGGAAGCCTTTTAGGAATTTTAATGAGGTAAGTGATATAATCTGAGTTAGAGCTGTGGTTTGAAGACTGAGATTGAGATGTAGGGGATAGAGCAGTAGGGAAGTCAGTTAGGACACTTTTTTTTTTTATTCCAGGTGAGAAGGGCGGTTTATAAAGTCTCTCAACTGGAAATCCCAAAGAGTTCTCTCTCTCTCCCCCATTTTCTCTCTCCGTACCTATATATGTAAAAAAGTCAAAAGATATAGATGTATGTGCTTATATCTATACATATACGTATATTTATATGTGTATATAAAATATGTATTGTATATAAATTACATATAAACGACCGTACTGTTTTTTAGGAATATTACGAGACACACAAAATAGACATTCCTAAGGAGGAAAGACACATTTTAAATGAACTATTGCATTTAAAATAAAATATTGCTCTCACTAGAATCTTACTATTAAAAACTCTATTAATATTTTAGTGAGAGTATGTAATTGAATGTGCTTCATTATTTTTTTAAAAACCAAATATTTGCTTTAACACCTTCTGATATAAAGATGGAAAGATCTGGCTCTAACAGCAGTTTATGTGTGCAAATATGTCTCCTCCAGCTCCCACAGCTGGAAGAAGAGAGTGGAGATGGCATTCTTCCTGCGTCTGGTTGTGGAGATGAGCACGGGAAAGCCCAGACAGGACACACGGCATGTGCATCCTCACGCATTCCTTCACTCAGTTATGTGCCAGGCACTGTTCTCAAAACTGGGATGCAGTAAGAATAAATCAGAAAAAAAAATAATACTCCCAGTATTAGTATGCTTTTACAATTTCCTTATCACTCTACTTTTCTGATTTCTAATGTTGGGAAATTTAGGATTAGCTAGAGCCTTCTAACCTCTCATGATGGGGCCTCTAAGTGGCCCCAAGTTCTCCTCACCCCCGGGATTCATGCTCCTGTACTCCTTTCCTGGTGTGCCAAAGTCAGCGACTCACTTCTAACAGATAAAATAGCAGAGGCCTTGAGCTGTTTGTTTCTGAGACTAAGTTATGTGAAGACAGTGGCATCCATCCTGGGTGCCGCCCCTCACTCTCCCCGTTGCTTGCTCTGAGAAGTTAGCTGCTAGGTGGTGAGTTGCACGCTGAGGAGACCCCATGGCAAGGAGCTGAGGCCTCCCACTGACGGCCAGGAGAGGAATGTGGCCCTTCGTCCAACAGCCGTGGGAAACGATCCTGCCAACAGCCACGTCGTGAACTTGAATGTGGACCATCCCCTGTTGGAGCCTTAAGACTCAAGGCCAGTTGACACCTTGGCTGTGGCAAAGTAAGAGACTCTGAGCCAGGGGACCCAATTATGCTGTGTCCTGAGTTCTAACCCACAGAATATGTGAGAGAATTAGTGTTTGTTATTTTAAGCCAGTACCTGTTGGGGTAATTTGTTACACAGCAGTAGATAACTAATAGGCGTCTTTTTCCATAGGTTCAGCTTTTTTTTTTTAAATGTACACACTCTCAGGTGTGTGAGAACTTATCAATGAAAAGTTCTTGAATGAGCTCCTCACCTACTGAGAGCGCCTTGGACACGTCTAGTTGGGGAACTGTGCCAGTAGAGCAGGTTGAGGGGCGCAGTTCTCAGATCACCAGTCCTTAAGTTTCTGGGAGAGAAATTGGTTCGTGGTAGCTTGATGTGTCTTTTAGTTTGTACATGCCATTTCCTGCTTGAGTAAGTTGGAAAACATACTTTGAAGAAATTTAAACAAAATATTTTACGTTTGAACTTGAAGCCAGGATAAACGTCAAATCATCCCAAAGTATCAAATTATTTAAGGGAGTTCAAGAATTTCTGATGTTGGTGAGAGTAGTCCTAGTTTTCCCAGAGAGCCTTTTGGCTATCGCAATTTTTGCTTCTTCAGAGATTACAGAAAATATATCGTTTAGGAGTCATTTCATATTTCCGTCTCTTGGTACAACACAGAGAAATTTGGGTGTCACTATATAGAAAGTTAATGGCACAGATTATTAACCTGGGTTCTCAGACTCTGCCCATGTGTAAAAATGAGGCTGAAAACTGGAAGTGCTTAAATATTTGTTTTTCTGCAGAAATTCAAGAGTAGGTATCAGTAGAAGCTGTAGCGTGTTAAGACATTAAGTGAATGTATAAGTAAGTGCACATAGATGTAGTAACGCGATCAAATCCACCAGAAATAGCCATCGAGTCTCATAGAAGTTGAACATATGCTTTAAAGTTGTTAAGAGTCCAAGGACCAGGCAAGAATGTGGTTCTTAAATGATGTCTCTTGAACTGATTCTGATCTAAGAATATCTTTCCTTTTGCTCTAAGGAAGTGAAAGTAAAATATCATAAGATTTTTTATAAGTTTAAATTTATGTGATAACCTTTATTCTGGGATTTTTTTCTTCTTTTATTTGTATTTAAGAATTCTTGTCTTTTTTATGCGATGATGACGATGAGGTGGTGGCAATGGTGATAAAAAGTAGGAACCTTTTTCTTTATGTTCTTAGCAAAATAAAAAGGTGGTTGTCTTATTTCAGACTCCTCTCCCCACTGCTGGCTGCTGTTTCACATTCTGGAAACCACTGATCTAGAAAGGTTTCTATTTTTCTTGTGAAGAAGGCACACATGTACACAAGTGGAGTTAGAATGCAGATCAGATAGCACTCCTGGCATCTTCCTGTGACAGCCAGATTCTTTAGGTCGAATGCACAGTAGCATCAGAATTATGTGTGTGTGTTTTCCTGTAATATAATATTTTAAATTGTACACACATGCTATCAACAATAACTGAAACAACTAGTGATAACTGTTAACCCTTACCAATTATTTATCTTCTTATCTTCTGCAGGTGTTGCTTCAGGTACTTTAACTGCTTAAACTCATTTAACAACATCCCTATGAAGTAGGGATTGATAACATCTTCACAGTATTAAAGTGTCTCCACAGGTATATTTGTTAAAACTTATTTGACTGGGGTCCATAGTAAGAAACACATTTTATATCACAACACACACACACACACACACACACACACACACACACACACGTACACAGCATAGTATTTATTCTATTGCACTTTTTAAAAAATATTGTGAATTAATAAATGATATCCCCTTCCTTCTCTTCCATTTTCTTCTCCACTATCCACCATCTGTATCTCTTTTATATATTTTCATAGTGGTTGTTCAGGGTATTACAATACACATACGTGACTTGTAACAGTTTCTGGAATCAACAATTTACCACTTTGAGTGAAGTTTAGAAACCTCCCTACCATTTAGGTCTATTTACCTTCCCCACTTTGAAATATCATTATCTTAGGTATCAGGCAGTATTCTACTTTTTGTTTGTTATCAAATATGATTTACTCAAACATCTGAGGAAAATTACAGACTATTGTATTTACCTATATTTCTATTCTGTTGTTACTTCTTTCCTGATGCTACAAGAATTCTTTAATCATTTCCTTTCTGTTTGAAGGACTTCCTTTCAGAGTAGATCTACTGGCAACAAGTTATTTTTGTTTTTCTTCATCTGGGAAAGCTTCTATTACTCCTTTATTCCTAAGGGTTGTTTCATTGTATATAGAATTTACAGTTGAAAGTTCTCCTCTTTTAACACTTGAAAAATATTGCTCTTTGGCCTTAATAATTTCCACGAGAAATCTACTGTCGTTCAAATTGGCATTCTCCTGTAAGTAAGCGATGTTTAAGACTTTGTCTTTGTCTTCCATGATAAGACATGATGAGTCTTGGCATGTGTTTATTTGGGATTACTCTGTCAGGGGTCCGTTCAACTTCTGGAAACTGTAGGCTTGTGTCTTTCACCAAAATTGGGACATTTTCAGTCATTATTTATTCTAATGCTCTTTAGCCTAACTCTCTTCTTCCTTCTGTGACTCTGAAAATGAAAATATTGGATCATTTGTTATTATCCCACAGGTGACTGAGGCTCTGTTAATTTTTATTTTAGACTATTGTTGGTTGTTCAAACTGAGTAAATTCTATTGGTATATCCTCAGGTTTACTGGTTCTATCATCTATCATCTCTACTTTTCCAGAGCTCATCCACTGAGTGTTTTTTTGTTACTATGGTAATTTTAAGTTATGTCATTTCTACTTGTTTGCTATAGCTTACTATTTTCCTTGATGAGATTTTTCTTATTTTTTAATTTATTTCAAAAGTATCTGTAATTGATTGTTAAATCATTTTTTATGGTGTAGTGGCTTTAAAATCTTTGTCAGATTATTCCAGTATCTAATTCAGGGCGTGATTTTCTTGGTTCTTGGTACGACAGATGATTTTAACTTGTATCCTGGACATTTTGTTTATTGTTTTGAGACTGGGTCTTACCTGAATCTTTTATTTTGCCAGCCAGGCAGTTACTACATTAAGGTTAAGCATGTAGGTCTTGGCCTAGTTCTGTGAACTGTGATTCGATGGCAGTTTAATTTTTGCAGTCTTTGCAGTGTTATTTCGGTCTGCTTGGTTTGTCACATGCTGTTTGGTCTCCCATTGGCCCGTGGTGGTGCTACTTGAGCGCCCAGCAGAGGCTGACCCAGGCCAGGCTGTCAGTGGCTTGGTGGAAGGGGGTGTGGTGAGCTCCTCCTACTGTTCCCTCCTCCTCCTGGTTCTGGGGAAGGGAGGAAGGAGAGAGCCTTGGGTCTGCCAGGGACAAAGAAGCTCCTTGAACCGGGCTGAGCTCTATAGTTGGGAACCCCCTTGCCCATCCCAGTATCTCTGAATGAGGAAAAATAGTCCCAGGTCCTGAGTTGAGAGAGGCTCCCTGTACTGGGCCCTTGCGACAGCTAACTCCCTCTTGCTAGTCTGGTCTTTCTTGTTCATGTCAGTATCCCTGAGGCTGTTTCCCTGGCTAATTCTTTCTGGGGGGACTCCTGACTAAAAGATGTCCTGTGCCGGTGGTATCGGACTCACCCGGTCTCAGAGGCACCCCTGCTGTCTCTGGGGGAGAAATAAGCCTACTTGAATGCTCTTCTACTCCTAGATTACAAGTCAGAAAGCCCTGAGCTTGGACACCCTTCTGTTGGATGAGGGGTGCAAGATGCCCTGCTGTTGGGTAGGGGATGCAAGATGCTCTGCCACTGTGCTTCTCCTCCAGCCCTGGGTTCCCAAACTGGACCACCGCCTGGTCACCTTTCAGAGTTCTCCTTTCGTTGTTTCTTGTGCAAGTTCCAGAGTTGATAGTTGTGCTTAGCAGGGGGAATCTGGGTCTCTGTGAACTAGTCTAGGGAGGAAATATAAATGCATTTTTCTTACCACATTTTTTTATATCAAGTAATATGTAAATGTTTATTACAAAGCTCATCTTGCACCTTTCTTATACTTGGGAAAATGTGGAAATTTCTGGGGCAGAGAATTATAGGCTGTTGGGAGTGAGACCCTTAAACATGAAATCAAAGGTTAGTACTAAGACAGTGTTTCCCCATAGATCACTTAAAAATTGCAAGAGAAGAAACAGTATCTAGCCAGTGGAGAAACTCAACATCTAAACTGATTGTGAATATCATCAACAAATACAGGTGGACACCATGAGCCCCTTGACATGATGCGATAAGAAAGGACGTATCACCTGTGTAGTATTCTGGTCAGGGATGCTTAGCCAGAATCTCATCATGAGGAAACATCAGAAACACTCAAAATGAGGGACATCTATCTTTTTAAAAAACTGGCCCATATTCTTAAAAAATGACAATGTCATGAAGGACATCACAGTGAAATTTCCCAATTTGCTTACTTTGCTGCGGTTATGTAAGAGAATGTCCTCATGCTTAAGAAATATTCACTGAAGTATAAAGGGACACACGCACACACACACACACACACACACACACACACGCAGAGAGAGAAATGGAGGATGTGGTAAAAATGTGGCAAAATATTAAAAAGTGGTTAACTAGTATATGAAGTTTTTTGGATTATTCAAACTGTTATGTAAGTTCGATAGTGTGGGATGAGCTACTTTCAGACACGTGTGGAATTTATGTCACCGCAGTAGATAAATAGCAAGGTGCTTCAGAGGCGTTTAGGTACATGAGGCCATAAGTAAGAAACAGGGCAAGATTTCTCTTCGTGTATTGGAAACCACATATAGGTCTCTTATGATGCATAAACCCACCTGTTAGGATCTGTTATGCCTCATAAATCCTTCCTTCCCAATTGATTTGATCCTAAATTTTTGTCATGAAGCCACTGTCTCTACCAACATTATAGATTTCAGTGCTTGGCTAAATTTATCTTTTTCTCTCGAGTCACATTTTTAGCGGATTACATGGTAGCACTTCCAGTTTACAGAGCGGGTCCACATGTCCCATCTCATGTAATTTTCTTTTGTGTCCCTTATAGAAGAGATGGAAGACTTGGGGTTTTGGTATATTTATGAGCTTTCTGTGTACAGTTAAAGGGAGATAATATCACCAGTAAGTGATGTCTCTTGTTTCTCTAAGCAAACAGCCTAGATTTGAAATCAGTCATTGAATCCTGGATTTACATTCTGTCTCTCCCATTTATTAGCTCTCTGGACTGAGCAAGTGTTTAAACAGTCTGAGCCTCAGTTTTCTCACATGCATAATGCAAATACTAATGCCCACATCATCATGTGACTGTAAGAACTAAAAATAATGCATTTAAGGTGACTGTATATGTTGGGGACTCAATAAATAGTATTAATAATCAATATTAGTATTATTGATTTTCCTTCCAGTAAGGCTGATCCTTTGCAAAGAATCAATAAGGAACTAGGTCTTTGAAGACCTCTTCTGATCCCATTAGTCCCAGATTTCCTCATGCTGGTCATCACCTAGATTCCTGGATTCTTCATCCTCTCTCCCAGGACACTCAAAACGGTCTTTTGAGGTTCTGTATCTTGCTTGGAGAAAATATCTCCATTGGCATTTCCCACCAATAAATCTTATCTCTCTTCTTTTATTATCTGGGTCCCCACAGGTAATTCTTGTTCTCTAGAAAAATTACTGTATAAGAAGGACTTAATGAATTACCTCTCCCAGTGACAGTGTCTTTACCCTAGAGAGTGTGGAGCTGGGACAGTTATTTTGGTTGAACAATATTTTAGAAGCCAGTTGTGCCATGTAGCTAACACTCAGTTTATAGGTAGATGTGGTCCTTGTTCACATCTGTCATTAAGAAACAATGTTAAGCAAAATAGTTCCCTTTAGCTCTTGTGTTCTTGTTAGAATTGTGGACGCTGAGATCAGAATACCTGGTTTCTCTCCGCTCTGCTGTTTCACAGTTGGTTGATTTGGGGCTGGTGGTCATGATGAGTATTTAATGATTCAATGTACATAAAGCACTTTGCACAGTGTGTGTGGCTTGCCATGCATATCAAGTGTTATTATTTCATGTGAAATCCATTTATAAAACTGTGGACCTAGAAGGCATTTGAGATATTATCAAATTCAATAGTCTTCAAAGTTTTCCTTTTAGCAATAGAAGCCTTTTTTCCTTCCAAGTTAAAAAACTAATAAGGTAGTGTGCAGAATTCCAATGCAAGAAAGAGCTGTTTGGATTGATAAAGAGAGGGAAAGGCCAGAGCCCCACCCTCTCTGGCTACCTTGGCTCTCTCCTTCCCCTGGGGTTGCTACAGGATCCCTAAGATCTGGGTATCCTCTGTTGCATAACAAATCACAGGAAAACAGTGGCTGAAAACAGTAGCAGTCACTGATGTTTCCCCCTGAAGCTGAGGTCAACTAGGTCCAGTGAGGCAGTTCTTACTCAGATTTGGTCATGGAGTTACAGTCACATGGTAGATGGGGCTGAGAGATTTCAAAGGCTTCTTTGTTCTGTGTCTGGGTCTGGGCTGGAAGAGCTGGGACACCTCAGGCATCTTTCACTCTCCATGAGATCCTGGGGTGTGGTCTTTCCACACAGCAGCCTCAAGATCACTGAGCACCTGAAGGCTCCCAGAGAGAGTCTCACAAGGAATTAGAAGCTGCAGGCCTTGTCTACCCTAGCGTCAGGAATCACCTGGAGATTCCACAGTATTCTACCCTCCAAGACACAAAGGCATGCCCAGTTTCCCTGGAAGATGACACGGAGGCTTCCTCTTGAGGGTCAATGGATTTGCAGACCTATTATAACCACCACACCCTGTAATCTAGAGATCCTGTTTTAAAGATCCCTGAGGAGTAAATCCCTTTATAGTCTCATTATGAAGGTAATAATGATAATGCTGCTGACTCTATAAAAGCTATTTCATGAGAGATCACTCTCTAGTAGGCGCTACTTTAAACACTTGACCTATGGAGAGTTACAAAAGCCTGTAAGAGTAGGTGGATATTTTCAAATGAGAAAACTAAATCTGAGATTGCCCAAGATTACACAGATAGTACAGACAGAGTTAGGAATTAAAGTTCAACTATTGGCCACACACAAAATAAAACTGCTAAGGCTGAGAAAGCAGGGATTCAACCAAAAGCAGACACTTGAATTGAAGAGCTGGGCCTGGACACTGTACTTTCTCAGTTCTCTACCACTCAACCTTTCGATTCTAACTCTCACATCGAGCTTTATGGGCTATTTTTACAAACCTGTCTTGACAAACTAGGGTTCAGTGTCCCCTTAAATTCACTGTAAAACTCACAGGAGCTCTTGTCTCTTTGGCTCTAAGCCTTTTTGTTCACTGTATATTAAATATTATATGGCATCAAATGCACAGTATTCACAGACCAGCCGTCATCTGATTTGAAAGGAAATTGCTTTTGTTTTGAGATAGATTGAAGGTGTCACCCCCTTAGATGGTAATACGGGTTTGCGGTTGACCTTGGCTTCACTGTGCAGCGCCCTAAGCTCTAGCTTTCCTTCTTTGGAATCCCAAATGCAGCCTTGCTGCCAGGGAGCCAGTTTTCTTCAACTTGGTCTGCAGGAAAAGATCTGGAGGGGGACTTGAACCTGCTCTTATTCAACCACTCACATCCTAAGAGTTGGGCTGTCCGGAGGCCAGGAAGGAAGCTCATTTGATAATGGGTGATGTTGATTAAATTGGTCTATCTAATTCATGAATACTTAGAATCCATCTGTGATGGATTTGATTACTATTTATCAAATCTTCTTTTCTGTCCCTCACCATTTTGATCAGATATACACTTCCCTTCCTCACTGGCTGGGGTTGGACCACGTGGCCTGCTTTGATCAATGGACTGTTAGCAAGCGTGACTGAAACAGAGACATGGTTTGGTGTCATAGTTGAGTTTGAATTGTAGGACGCCTAGCTGGTGTCAAAGAATTGCTTGGGAGGAGGGGAACAGCAACCATACATTGGAATCGGTGTGCCAGAATCACAGTAGTGTTGACTATTTTTAAATTATTTTAAAGTACCTAAAATGTGTCAGACACTAAGCATATTTTGTGTATTAACTCTCTTAATTCTAAAACAAGCCTGTAAAGAAGATAATATTACCTTCATTTTAGAGTCTTAGAGACTTTGCTTTTGATGAAAATCATTAGAACAATTCATCAAAACTTACCCTTTTGAAAAACAAAACCAAACAATAACAAAACCCCCAAAACTTAGCCTTTTGAACTAGGCACCAGGGTGGATTTTGGAAATCCTTATTAAGATCAGAAAAGCAGGTGTTTCTGAAATTCTTGGCGAACACTGATGACTTCTGCTTTTTAAAGAGCAGGTCTTTGCTAAGTCATGCTGGAAACTACTCTCCTAGTCTTAGCAGGGGAAGACCAGAGATCAAGGCTGCATTTATCGACTCCTTGTGCCAGACTCTCTGCTTTGATCATATCAGTTACTGCACAACAGCCATCTGGGGTGGCTACTAGATTTTTTTTCCTATATGAACAACTGAAGTACAGAGGGGCTAAGTAATGTACTTGTAGTGATGTAGCTTGTAGGTGACTAAGATAGAATTTAAGCACAGTACCAGATTTTTTATCTACTACACTGAGCCACCTATTATAGCGTCAATTTCTTTGCTATATGATTTACCCTCTTATTCACAACCATTTTCTTTGTAGAAAAATTGAATTTCAAATGTGGTCTTAACAACTTTGGTAATTGTTTCTTAAACAAATATTTATGGAGACTATAATATGTGTCAGGCACTGTGCAGTACACTGGAAGTGAATAATTGGAAAGCTCTGGGTATCAGAAAGCCAAGATTCTGGTGCCATATGACCAAAGAGCACAGGGTAGGATGGGTTTCATGTGTAACTTCCAATGAGTGTTTTATCCTATGGAACTTGTCGCCTCATTTGATGGAAAATGCAAGCGTGACATAGTGGTAAAGAGCACTTGACTTCAAGGTCAAACAAAACTGGGCAGAAATTCTGACTCTGCTGCCTGCTACGCAAGAGCTTGGGCAAGCTATGTCACTTTGCTAAACCTCAGTATCTTTATCCATAAATCTTAAGTGTAGAGTTGACCTCAAATCATTGTAGGGAGAGTCAAGAGTGAAAATGCATTAAAGCTCTTAGTTCAGTGACTTATCCCAATAAACTGTCAGTAAATCATATAGTGACAGTCACTACCATCTTATAAGGAATTACATTTAGTCTCCTTGTCATCTTGTTCATTCTCACCTGGAGATATCCTCATTTGAAGACATTACTCTTAAAAATACCACAGAATTGAACACCTTCTAGGTGGCTGTCAGTGCTAGCTGGGTGTATACAAAACTGTTAATCAAGTCTGTTCCTCTCCCTGGGCCTCAGTTTCTTGACATTAAAAGATTAGGTCAACTTTTGGTTCCTTGTACATATAAAACAAAGCAAAACCAACTAATAAAACAAGTGCATTATTCAAGGATAAATAAGCTGAATAAATGTTAATACATCCCTGAGTATTGCATGAGCTGCAATCTATTTCAGTTCTTTTGACTTCCAGAATCATTCCAGACAAATCGCTTACCCACCATTTGGCATGTCTCTGGTGATTATTCTTTTTTAAAAAACCATTTGTGCCAGAAACATTACTGTGTTTTAACCACCCACTACGGAGTGGCTCTTGAACATGGTAGAGTATTGCACAGACTCTGTGTGTGGTGCTAATACAGTGTATTAAAGATGATTATCTCTGTGTTGGAAGGAATTGGAAATGCCTGCACGTTTGTCATTGTTTGTTAAATCCTCTGAAGTCAATTGCTAATTATAAGAGATTGTAACTTTAGGGACTTAGCTGATGAATCCAATTGAACTGTTGGCTTTCTCGGGCTACACTGCATATATAAAGTATCTCCATTCTAATTGCTTTAATTAATGAATGCAGACATAAGGCAACCCATAGAGAGAAATGCTGCAACACCTTTATGGCATTATTGCGACACTGGTAGCCACACTAACAACAATCCGTTCTTGACAGGCACTTGGAATATCAATCACTGAACTTTTATGGGGTACCTACCCTGTATATAATATATGGGAATATAAACAAAGTGCCTGACATGTCCCCAACTCTGAAAGGGCTGATAATTTTATTGACAAACACACCTCAGGTGTATGAAACAAGTAGAGAATAAATATTATTTTATGATAAAATAATTTTAGAGAAAGGAATTATCACTTTTGGACCAGGGCTGCCTCCCTGGGATTTTAAAGCCCCAGTGATTGGAAAGGAGGTAAGGAGAGAGCAGGGCCCACTTACTGGATCAGTTATTTAACACCCCCCCCTGGAATTGCCAAGTTCTTTGTTCTTTCTCTCTTTGTACGTATTCTTCTGTCTGCGTTGGATGTTCTCGCCCCAAGCTCTTCAAAGTGCTGCCTCCTTCTCTTTAGTTAGAGGTGAGCTCTCAAATTATCCTGGGAGATTCATCCCTCTATTATCACATCCGAGGGAAACACCACCCCTCGCATTACCCCTGTATTTTCTTTTTTTTTTTTTTAATATGTTTTTTATTGATTTCAGAGAGAGGAAGGAAGAGGGGGAGAGAGAGGGAGAGACAGAGAGACAGCAATGATGTGAGAGAAGCATTGACCGGCTGCCTCCTGCACGCCTCCCTCTGGGGATCGAGCCCGCAACCTGGCCATGTGCCCAGCAGGGAATCAAACCTCCATCTCCTGGATCAACCGCTGAGCTACGCCGGCTGGGCCATTACCCCTGCTTTTACCAGCTAGTCCTCATTGACATTTTTATAGTAACCTCTTTTAGGAGGTGAGCTCCTGTGAACAGAGACCTGGTGTTTGTCCATCATTGAACCGCGAGTGCCTGACAGATTGTGGGCATCGAAGAAACATTAGTTGGCTAAATGATTTGTCAGATAAGGATATTTTATTGTAAGCAGCAGAAATGGACTCTGGTTAATTTAAACAAAGGAGAATTAAATAGAATTTTCTCTTGTGAGATTGGAGAACCAGGCTTGGAAACAGGCAGGAAACAGTCCAGTCTAGAGGACTTGGAAGCAGTAAAGACAGGCGGTGGCTCATTGCAGGGACCATCTGGTCAGGACACAGCTGGTGGGATCAGTGAAAAGCACCAACCCCATCTTTTTTCTTTGGACACTTACAGAAGTTTTATTTCCATATAGAGAAATATGAGCAGATGGGAATCAAGCTAAGTCCTGAGAGAGCAGCTATAACATCGTGTATCTGCCTTATTGGGAAAGCCGCTTCCAGTATAACACTTGCAGTACTCCAAAGATTTGTTGCATTGAAGAGACTATCAGGGTTCTGATAAGGTGTGCAAGCTAATTAACCTATCAGCAGTTAAAAGCTAAAGCCCAGAGCTCTCTTAATGCCTAGTCCAGTTGCAGAACTGGCCTGGCTCCACTACTTTTAGCTACTTGGGAGAGAGGGAGCAAACTTGCATTGGTTATTACTTGATAGTTCATTACAATTGAGAGAGCACTAGGTTGTTCCAGTTGTTTGGATTCTTAAAAATGGTGCCTGTTTTCAGTCTTCAGTGTATTTTATTTTGCCTTTAAAGAATTCACAGTGTATAACATAGGGTTCCGTTTTAAACAAGGTAGAATTTTTACCACATTTATGTCTCAATTTTGTCTGAAAGGCTGCACAGTTCCTGGTTAGCATTTGCTTGCTCGAGACTTATTTCCATCCCCCTTGATATTTTTCTTTGCGCAAACCCTCCTATTCCCATATCTTTATTCCAAGAATGCATTTGTAGTATCTGAAGGCTGCAAACAGACCACGTGTATTATTTTCTTACCTAGAAGATTGAAAAACCAAAGCAACATTTTGAATGTCTAGGGACTGAAAGCTCTAACCTGGGCTGTTTTTGCTTTTTTTTTTTTTTTTCTTTTCAGACACTTGTCAAGTAATTAATCCTGGTCAATCCAGTGACTAGAGGAGCAAGGGCCATAGCTGCAGTGAGACTGTGAAAACCAGAATGTGCAGTCCAGCCTTTGTGGAACAAAATAGCATTAGAAGCGGAATCACATTTGTAATTAGACCTGTGGGGAAAATACAGAGAAAGCAAGGATTAAACTAGGGAGCAAGAAATAACAGTCGAAATATTGGAGGGAAGGCACTGACTGATCTGTACCATGAAATGTCAAGTGGTGTTTAATTCTTGTACTTAAATGTGTGGAATTTGTGTTCAGCAAGTATTTACACTAAATATTTATACGCTAAAGAGTATCTGCATGGACATATGTATCCATGCGCACACATGTGTGTCTGCATATCTTTATAATAACTGTACTATATGTAACTGTGTGTGCGTGGCTATGATACTATACATGGCGTGTGGCGTTGTACACGGAATTGCATGGGGGGCTAGTTGGTGGCGCGGTGCACTGAACTCCTACATGACTGTCCCCCGCTGTTGACTTTGGTCCGTGAGCAGCGCCACCATGAAGCCGGGATGCACTTCTGAGGGTGTTCTTAGCCATCTGTCTTTGGCCAGTTTTCATTAGCTTCAAAAGTTGTTTTGAAAAAAGTAGCTTCTGTGGCATTTTCTCTGAGAATGGAAGGGGAGGAAAAGGAAACGGGAAGTTGAGTTTACAGAACCCTCGGGAAGGCCGCAGAATGTCGCCTCAGAGGCAGCTGGGGCTGCTTTCACTTGTCGGGCTCTTCCCGAGGCCCTGCTGCGGGCCCAGCCCTGTCCCCAGCCCCAGCCCCGCTTCAGCTCTCAGGGGGGGGGGGAGAGGGAGGGGGGGAGAGAGAAAGAAGGGGAGAGAGGGGGAGAGAGGGAGAAAGGGAGGGGGAGGGGGGGAGAGAGAGACAGGCCGGCCTTCGGACCTCTCCGTTGCGGGTCCCGGAGACCCAAACTGCGCTGACAAGCCGCTTTATGATGAACTCTGCCTACAATTTCACTGGCAGGCAGGGTACTCACCCAAGTTAATTAAGCCCTGAAAATGACAGTCATAAGGTCAGTCGGGGAGCAGTCTTTCCTTAGCGGCACTTCAGAAAGGCTTGCTAGGGAAGGTGACCCCAACTCCTTTCCTCTGGGTATGACAAGTTGGGCCAGGCTTACATTTCCCATTGGATAAATTTTTTTTTTAATATTAAGAAGGACCTCCCAAGCCTAAGTATCAGGAGATTAAAATAAAGAACAAAGGAGAGGCAGGATGTGGAATCACCAATGAGGAATTAAAAAGCCAGAGCGCTGCTGCCGGTTTAATTACCTGTCGCTGTGCAGGGAGAGAGCTGGACTCGATCCATACCTGGCAGATGATGAAAGGAAGCGGTGCCATCTCTGATATTTATTGTTTCTTTCTTTAACCAATAAAAATGTCTTGAACGGAATACATCCTGTTTGCATTGATTTTTGAGATTTCAATTGCCTATTCCCCTTTTTGCTCTCTCAGCTAGAGCTTTAATTCTCCTTTTTGTAGCCCTTTTTCCCTCCCTACAAGGATCATTTAGGAGCTCGATTGTCCTGGCCCACTCTTATCACCCTGGCTCTTGTGATTTCCCCCCCCTCTGAACATGACTTTTGAATACCCGAGCTCCCCAGGGAGCGTCCTGTGACACCACAGGTGATACTTTAAATTCCTGCCTGTATTTCTCATCAGAATTGTCATGGCTGTTACACAGAACGCTCCCTCCCGAGGGAAGGACGGTGTTGGCCTAAATTATACCTGCGTTCTCAGTGCCTGTTCCAGCCCCTGGAGCATGAAAGGTGCTCGACACAGACTGAATGCATGAATGAGCAGATAAGGAGCTACAAGGCTGCGGACGCTTGTAGCCAGTGTCCTTTAGACATAAATGAACTGCATACACATTGTGTCAGACTTCTTCCCTCGCCAACAACAGCCACCGACTGTGGCTAGATCAGGTAAAAGGGAGGAAGTTATCAGAAGGAGATGGGTTAGCTCAGGGATAGAGAGGGGTCAGGACAAATCAGTCCTGTTGCCTATTTCTGTACAGCCCACGAGCTAAGAATCATTTTGACATTACAGATCGTTGAAAAATTCAAAACACGAACAATATTTCATGATGTGAAAACTACATGAAATTCAGATCTCAGTGTCCCTACGTAAAGTTTCATGGCAGCCCAGGCATGCTCGTTTGTGCATTTCCTATGTCTACATTTGCGCTGTAAGGACGGAGAGGCGTAGTTGTGACTGAGACCCTATGGCCAGCAAAACCTAAAATGTTTACTACCTGGCCCTTTACAGAGAAAGTTTGCCAACCCCCAAGTTAGCTCATAGAGCCCAAGCTGGGCAAGCAGAACTCCGGGAATCCAGAAACCAGGGTACCATTGGGAATCTAGGTAGAAGGAAGGAAGAGATTGTCATTTAGGGGACTGCCAGCAGAGCAAATCTGTTCACTTCCATTCTTATTTCATTCAGCTCCATTTCAAATTCCAGGAAAAAACGAGCCAGAGCAGCCTGACTTAGGTGACATGCCCAACCCTTGACCGTAGGGATGGCAATGGAGGGAACCTTGATTAATGTCCCCATCATATAGAAACTGAGCAAAAAGACCAGATGTGAACTACAGTGCTTGACCTGTGATGCCAAGAAAAAATCATAGCTAAGCCTGTTCCCTTCTCCTTCCAAAGAAAAACAGAAGCTGTGATCTACCTAGTCACAGTTGGAGGCTGCTGAGCAGTGGTGGGTGCACAGCTGACACTGTGACCTCTTGTCATTAAGATTGAGAGGACTCCTCAACATAGAGTGTGTTCTCATTCATCAGAAATGTCAATTTTCATCTCTTCGGCTCCATCTCGTCCCAGATGATCGTACCCAGCGATGCACCACCTCATGCCCAGGTAGCTGAGCACCAGGGAAAGCAGGGGCTTTTTTTTTTTTAATTTATTTTCATTTTCCTAGTTTAGTTTCAGAACTGATGTAAATCACCTTTTAATGAAGCTAAACTGGAGATGTCTTATTGAGACTCCAAAGGAATTAGTGTTTGTCTAGGAGGTGGACCAAGGTGGGATTAGGAAGAATGGGGCTTAATGGCCTCAATTTTCAGAGGGTGTCCAGCCTCCACTCTCAGGAGCTATTGCCATGAAACTACAAAGCACCAATTGGTGACCAAGGAAAGGCTTATGAGCACCAGTTTTCAATGCAAGGCTCATGGAAGGCAGAGTAAGGAAATACTGGTAATTTCCAAGGCCGAAAAATGTGAAATTCAATTTTACCAAGAAAGGTAACTGTGATAGATAAGAGGTTGGTAAATTACCTTCCAATGTGAGGGTCAAAGTTCCCCTGAAAGAAATGTAACTCCTGTTGAGTCTATATGCAGTGATTAGAGATTGAGCCTGAGTGTGTGCGTTTGTTGTGTGTGTGTGTTGCATGTAATGATGTAAAATATTTGGCAGAAACGGCCTTGATGTGAGTGTGCTCTGTGACTCACCCTTTATTTTTCTTAACTCTGAGTTCCGGGAAGTATCTTTTTTAGAACAAGGAGGACATGTGGCAGGCGGGTGGTTAATCTTTCTGTGTTAGTTTGGATTATTTTTGAGCTGAGGAGGGTCTCATGGGAACGTGAGGCACTGGTGCGTGTTTTGGGGTATTGTTCCTTCAAGTCAAGAATATGGAATTAAATCAATGTCTCTTAAAAAATGCTCAGTTGGTGCTGAAGAAAACATTTTTACCCAACCTGGAACACACTTGGGCTGCTGCTTTGAGAAGCCAAGACGGTCATTGTTGGCAGGGTGGAGGGGAGGTAGGAAGGGGAGGCCTGGGACTGGCCAGTCTGGACTCTGAGGATGTCCTTCCCTCTCCCAAGCAATAGAGGCAGTCGCCTTGTTGAACAAATTCATCAATGTGGTGAAGGCTGGAATGCTAATTAAGTGTTTTTGGCATAATAGAAAATCAATTTTAATTGTCCCAAATGGAGCTATTGTTTACAGTTACAGATGGCTGCTGGGCAGTACCTGGAGAAAATAAATGAGTCCAGGGAGTAGGGAATTGCTTTTCATCCCTAGGAGCATTGCAAGGAAAGCATTTGGGAATTCAGCCTAAGAAGGTTGTTGCACAGAGAACAAATTACCTGTAAAGTCTGCACAGTGGTGTTTTCCATTAGGACAATGCCGTCAGTGGTGTCATCAGTTTCCATGTTCTCACCTCCTTCCTGGTGTCACTTGGAGGATGAGCGCTCAGAATGGTCGTTGCCCCCACCAGAGTCTCCTCCAACCCCCACCAGGTTAAAAGTGCTTCTCGCCTCTAAGCTGACTTTTTTCTACTCGTGGGCTGTGTCTTCCTGAAGAATTAGTGGAATGGATGCCCGTCTACCCTGCACTGGACTCACAGGTCGCTCGCTCTTTCCTCCCTTACTGAGCCTGTGAAGGCCACACGCAGTCCTCCGGGCGTGCACATCTCAAAGCCCACCCCTCACCTGATCCCTTCCCTGGGAGTCTCAGCTTCTGGGGCAGAGGAGTCTGTCTATGGCTGCTCTAAATCCTTTCTAGACAGTTATTGCCATCCTTATCTTTCACCTAGCCTAAAGTTCCCAAGGGCGTTTCAGGAAAGAGCTAAACTTCATTTTAGTAACGAGCTAAACTTCGCTCCTGACTAGTAACTGCGCACCTCGAGTGGCTGATCAATCCATTTCCTGGGCTGTAAGAAGGGAGTGAGGGTAGTGTCTGGTGTGAGTATCCCTGAGTTACTTCAAACGCAGCTCCCAGCGAAAGCTCTGCTATGTAGTTCGAGCTCAAAGATGGAAGCTGCTAATACTATTTTTATTATAATCTTGTCACTTTTCTTTGAAGAAATAATTCGGAGCACATCACGTACAAAAATACATATAATTCTCCTATTGAAAAATCCCTGAGAGAGACAAAAATAAGTCTGGAGAGAGAGGCTCCCTCTGAGTGACTCTCAGTGCAGGTTGGCTTAAGGCAGTAATTAGAAGGACCCATTGCAGCAGAGCTGCCTGAAGGGCTTGTTAATATTGCAGATTTCCTGTTGAATCAGAATCCCAGGGATCGAACCCAAAATGTACGTTTAATAAGCTTCCCAGGTGATTCTGATGAAAGCTACATTTTGACAATTTTGGTCAAAAAAAGTCAACCCCTAATTTACTATGTGGTAAAGCCCGGATAGAGGCTCTCATATGCCAGTGTTCAGTGTTCTTGTCAAAGGGGCCTTGGCTGATGTGGCTGTAGCCAGCCAGCATCCCTCTCCTGTTTCTGTCCACTCCCGTGAAGGTAACTGGTTTCTCAGCTCTTGGGCACTGCTCCCAAGACTCCCCCATAAGAACTATAGGGCCATCACATTTGCATAATTTAACAATTAACATAAGTCATCGAGAGGTGTAACCTCAGTCCAGAGTGAGCCTGAAGTTGGCCTAAGTGTATATCCCATGATTAAAGGAGCCAACTTGCCCCTCCCTGCTGTGCAGCTTGGTGGAAGAGTTTCCATAAGACACTAACTAGCACTTGATTTTCTTCTCTGGAGTCCTTTCCACTGAAACTTTTCTCCGATTTTATTATCTTGAAAACTCAGTTGGTGTTTGCTGTGTGTTTTTTCTTCCTGAATTCAAATTAGGAATCTTAGTTCACAGAAAATAATCTAGTGCATCTAAGAGACCTGCGTTCGAATTTTGTTTTTGGTTGAACTTGGTCCACCTTTTTCACCCTCAGTCTCCCCATGTGTAAAATGGGGATACTGATAAATACAGTTTAAGTGCTCACTTAATATCGTCCATAGGTTCTGTGACTTTAAGTGAAACAATGTACAAGGGAACCAGTTTTACCACAGCCTAACTGATGTAAAGGAGAGTTAAGTTCCTACATCATCTCAACATTATTCCAGGACCTGCTGTACCTCAAAGGGTGTTATGAGAATTAAGAATAGACATGAAAGCACCTATTATACTTGCAAAGTGCTCAAGAGGAGTTAGTTTCTGTTCCTTCAAAACAAGTGCAGTATTAGACAGAGAAAAAAAAGAAACACACTTTCTCTGAACTGAGGGTATCTCAGCTTCAGGACTGTTGACATTTTGAGCCTGATAATACCTTGTGTATGTGTTTGGGAAGCGAGGGGAGGCAGAGGCTGTCCTGTGCATCATGGGAGGTTTAGCAGCATCCCCAGCCTCTACCCACTAGATGCCAGCAGTATCCTGTCCCCCAGCTGTGACAACAAAAATGTCTCCAGACATTGTCAGATGTCCTCTGGGTGCCAAAAATTACCCCATTGAGAGCTGCTCCCCTAGCTCTTTGCCTGGAATTGTAAGGTATTAGCTGGTAGAATAAAATTATGAAATACAAACTTGCCAATATTTTAACAAATAGAGTCAAAAGGGAAACTAAAGCATTACATAGCCATGATGGGTAGCGTTTGAGAAAATCCCCAGCCTGTGGGGGGAAGTCTGATAGTGCTGTTAAGGTTCAGCAAAGGAAGGCAGGCCTGTGACCGGGCAGACTCCCAAGTGATTGACGACTTCGCCACAGCAAAGGGTTAGATTCTCGGCCATGAAAGGCCGTCGAGGGCTCGCTCAGCATCCCAGCTCTTACTGAGCTAGGGCTAGATGCTCCTTGCTGCCTACACTAGGGGGCAGTGACCTTCGCCTGGGACCGATGTAAAAATTGGATGGTTTATTAGTTTGTAAAGAGAAGTGAAACTGTCAAGAACACCTTTATTCAGATTGATGTGACCAGCCGGGTGATTACTACAACTGCAGGGGATGCCATAGACTAAGGTCACCCGGAGAGCATGCAGTAAGAACAAGGGGTTTGAGGAAAAGCACCGAGGGCCGATGGCATCAAGCCACCAAAGCCTGATGCAGACGTGTGCCGCTGAGTACTTGCAAGTGCTTTGATGGGTATGGCCAACATTTGCCCCGGCGTTCTGATTTTCTCTTTCTTTCCATTGCTGACAACGCTTTCTCCTTGGTGACTCAGCATTTCAGCATTTTTTAACTCACATTTAATCTGGTCCTATTAGACTGAGATCTTTGCTATTTGCATTGAGATGGCTTTGTGAATCTCTGTAGGAATCTAACTGGTGTATTTACAGCAGAACCCGAAATGCAGTTTCTGGAGAGGCACCTCTCTGCAGACCCCGTCCATCACCCACCGCCTAGGACACTGACCACTCTGTTGCCAACCTCCCTAGGGTGCACTGATCCTGTCCAAAATTTCTTTCATAAGTGGGTCTATGCATCTTTTCCACTCTTTGACTCACTCTAGTAATATCATGGTCACAAGACGTGACAAGACAGGAGACAGTGACACAAGTAAGGGGCTACCTAAATCACACTGAGACCCCCATCCCCCCAACTGCCCTGTTTCTTTTTTACTTGGTAAAATAGAGGTGCAAGCTCAGAAGTGTTTTGTTGTCATTTGTTTGATTTTATTGTAATTGCATAGAAGTTGCTTTGTTCTTGCTTTAGATGCAATTAGTAAACATTAATATACATTTATGGAATGAAGAATAAATGTTATTTGTATAAAAAAGAGTGCTCGATTCAATTTTTCTAATAGGTCTTGTTATTTATTGACACCTGGTGCTGATTGTTTTTAGGGCTGATATGGGCCAGGCATTAACACTTTACGTGAATTATCCTAATTCATCTTCATAAGGGTTTACTAATTCAGAATTTCTTTTTTTTTTTAATTCTCACCCAAGGATATGTTTTTTAAATTGATTTTAGAAGGAGGAAGGGAGAGAGAGAAAAAGAGAGGGAGAGAAACTTTGATGAGTGAAATATTGATGGATTGCCTCCCCTACATGCCCGACCAGGGAATGGACCCACAACCTAGGTATGTGCCCTGACTGGGAATCCAACAGGGGGCCTTTTGGTGTAAGGGACGACACTCCAACCAAGTCACACTGGCTAGGGCAATTCAGAACTTCTTTTGTCCCCAGATTTTAAGTTAACTAGTCCCCACAATTTACCCAGCTTACATGTGACAGAGGAGGCGGGGTTTGAACTGTGGCCCAAAGTGCAGATTTAAGGTGGCTCAGGACCCCTGCAACTAAGCCCCAAGAGAGAACAGCTGCGGTGGGATTCCTGCTTCAGCAAGACCAGGAAGCCTCGGCAGCATTTTGAAGGGGTCAGGGATTTCTAACTATACCAAGGAAAGTTCTGTGAAATCAAACCCAGGATGGAGGGAGTTCCAAGTTAGTGCCACTGAATGGAGTCTGTGTAAAGTGCATCTGAAAGCATCACAGAGAAGCTTCCTCAACCTGCCTGGCCTGGCAAGGGTGCTCCTCATTACCTTACGTAATTCAGGCATGAAAGGTTGACACAGTGTAAAAGGCGCGGGTCACAGGGTTATCTCCTCCTTCCTAGGGAAATAGTCCAGGTCAGAGCTGCTTCTTCCTGACTTTACCTTCCTCCTGTCACTGAGCCATTAGGAACTCATTGATATTTAAATACTAAGAAAGCCCTGGCAGGTGTGGCTCAGTTGGTCAGGCATCATCCTGTGCACCTGGGGGCCGCAGGTTCCATTCCTGGTCAGGGTGCATGCCGGGGGTTGGGGCTCAGTCCCCATTGGTGGCATGTAGGAGGCAGCTGATCCATGTCGCACTCTCACATCGCTGTTTCTCTCCCGCCTGCTCTAAAACTCAGTGGACTATTCTTAAATAAGGAAATAAATAAGTAAAATGCTAAGAAAAATACCTCTAACTGGCTGAATTTCTCAAACCTCAAAATCATAATACTGCAGCTGCCAGCTCTGGTTTTCTGTAGCTTCTGTTTTCCCTAAAAGCCTCACACCAGCTGATCAAACTCTGAGAAATCAGGCAAATTTAAAATCATAGCCATCCAGATAGAAATTAGTAAATAGAAAATAAGGTTTTATTTTAATTTTTCAATTATAGTTTAATTTCAGTATTATTTTGGATTGGTTTAAGGTGTGCAGGACAGCAGTTACACAATCATATACTTTATGTAGTGTTTCCCTTGATATTTCTGGTATCCAACTGGCATCATACATAGTTATCGCAATATTGCTGACTATATTCCCTATGCTGTATTTTACATTCCTGTGCCTATTTTTTAAGGACCAATTCGTACTTCTTAATCTCTTCACTTCTTTTTCATAGTCCCTCAAGCCCCCTCCCCTCTGGCAACCACCAGTCTGTTCTCTGTGTCCATGAGTCTGTTTCAGTTTTTTTGTTTATTCATTAGATTCCACATATAAGCAAAATGAAAAGGTCTTTGTCTTCCTCCGACTGACTTATTTCACTGGGGGGAGGAGCACAAAATTGTTTACCAATATTGATCATCTGTAACAGGTATCTAACACTATAAAAATCACCCTTAAAACAAGACAAATTTATTTTGGTAATGAATCTATAATTTGGGCAGACTGGTGGGAATTAGCTCATCTGTGTTCTACTTCCCACCAGTTAAGGCAGCTCAAAGGCAAACACTAGAATCATCCCAAGCCTCCTTCACTCAGCTGTGGGTTGATTCCAGTGTCTGGCCGAGGGTCTCAGCTCTACTCCGTAGGGTTCTATCCATGTGATCTATCTGTGGACTAGATTGTGCTTCCTCATGGTATGGTCGCAGATTGCTAACGGCAAGCACTAAGAATGAGAACAAGAGAAACAGGTGGAAAATAAGCCCAAAGACACAGCCTTGGAAAGAAGCATAGCATCATTTCCATCATGCTCTGTTGGCTGGAGCAATCACAGTTCCCACCCAGATCCAAGAGGACGGAACAAACATCTCACATTTTGAGGGAGAAGGTGTCAATCACATCTAAGAGATGTAGGGTGGGCCATGTCTGGAACCCATTGCCTTCCCCTAAGAGACTCGTAATCTGATTATCCCTGGTTAGAACCCTGAAGGAAAGGCAAGAATACAAAGAGGAGGCAGACAAGTTCCTGAAGAATTAAAAGTTTTAAGAGCCATTTTTGTGGTCAGCCAGGTATGTGTCTGACTTAGGCACATGAATCCCATTTTACATTTTTTATTAGACCTTCTAACTTCTGGTCTTCTTTGAATCATTTAGCTCCCTTAAGTTCTATCTCCTTTACTTCCCAAATTCAAGTGACACTCTGGTTGTGATAAAACACCACTGGGACCCTTAACATTTCTCCATTAAGATAAAAGACATCTAAAGCCCAGAATCAGCTGGCTCTGACCCCAAGACAAACTCACATTCTACAGATTATTTCCCTTTTATTTCTCAAGGCAGATCAGGGTGTGGAGAATGCATTTCGTGGGGCCCCATTCATAGCCTGCCCTTGTTTGAGGCTCATAATGCAGTTCCATAGACAATTGAGCTGTAATTGTAGCATTCAGATTCCCATTTAAAACAGATTCCGTTCCCTGGGGGAAATCATCCACATGGCCTACTTTCCGGAGTGGGACGTCGGAAATGCCCCTGTCAGCTCCTAGTATCACACGTAATTATGAAGGCAGTGCTAGTTTTTACAGATGGACCGCACATCCCTGCAACGTAATTCCCTGCAACATAATTAAAACTTAGCGATTTCCTTTCCAAATATATCCCAGATTTTATTTGCCTTTGTCACCTACACACCTCAAAGTCTGAGTCACAGGTGGGTCTGACCCAGGTTTCATTGTTTCTAATGAGCTGGGGGGCGAGGGGGGAGTCAAGCTGAGGGAGGATGGTTAGCCAGCGGTGGGGAATGGCATTATCAGGCCAAAGACTCGGGTGTGCAAGGAATTGTGTTTGAATGAGTAAACTTGCCCACTTGTAGCGTGAGCCCCCATCCCACTGGGTGGGGAACCTGATGTTCAGCAGGCCAGGGTCTCCCTGCTTCCCATCGTTTCCCAGGTTCCCAGGGGCCATCTGGACGCTGACCTCACAGCCTTGGCGGCTGGTTGGGTGTGGCCTCAGTTCTCGATCCCTGTCCCCCACAGAGAATTCTCTTCCTGCCTGGGGGTTCCCGTCCCCTGAGCCTCATTCCTGGATATACTCAGGCCTGGCCTCTCTAAGATGCTGCCATGTGCCTTAGGGATAAAAGAAACACTGAGTTGTCCTTGTGGGCCACTTTGGACACATAGGAATTCAACGGGCCTCAGTCATTCACCACTTTCCTATAGTGCCTTTGAACAGAGACGTAGGTCAGAGAAGGGGAAGGAGTCGATGACATACAGGAGTTTTTTCCAACATAAAATGATCCAACCCTCCCCTCTCTTCTTTATCGCTAATTAAACCTTGAAACCTCACCTAAGCAACTTGCCTGTTTCCTGGAACAGATGGAGCCCCTGCGCCCGCTGACGTGTTTTGCTGGCACTGGGCACTCCACTCTGCTGGACTGGGCTTCACAAGGGTAGTGTGTTGAGCGAAGCACCTCTGAGCTGGTAGCCAGGGACATTCTTGCTGCATTACACTGTGTGCATGCAAGGCCACTTTGCAGGTGCACTTTGCATCTTTGAAATTTGAAGGAAATAAGCCAATCTGGGAAAACTACAAGGGGAATGCTTTCCTGACAGTGGTATGATCAGGAAGACATGGGAAATGGGGGAATTCTCCGGGACCTGATAAAGCAACTGGATGAGAAAGGCAGGTCATCTAATTCTGCCTCCGTGACTGTCACACTTGCTGTCACGTTAGCAGGTGGGTGTATTGTGGAGATACTGGGGATCAAGGCTTAGTCAGGGCAATGCAGCGGTGGGGAGAAGAAATGTATCCTGACTTTAAGAAAAATAAAGGGTAACTAACTATAAGGGTATCTCAGCATAGGATTCTATATTTGGTGACGATGCTTTTCCAAGGTAATAAAATGCAGGTGTCTCTGGAAAAGCACCTCTTTTTCTGTCTTGCTCCCTAGAGATTGTCAAGTCTACCTGTGGGTTGGATCCAGGGTAGGTTAGGTCCTAAGTAAATCCAGATGATGCCCAGAACCAATGTACACTATTTTTCAAAGGTAGACCATGGGCCATATGTGTTGCAGTCCTCTGGTGATGTTATTTCAGGTGCAGTTTGTTGGTGTCAATCAAATTGAACTGAATCAGAATCTTGGGAATGAGGTCTGAGAAACTGAATTTAAGAGTCTTGGAAAAGTTTTATGCACTAAAGTTTGAGAGCTCTTTATCCAGGGAATTCCATTGTCTGGTCAGCACCTGGCTTCTAGTAGTCACAAAGTAATTACTGCAGTGAAGTGTAGCCTGGTTCCTGACACAGGATAGTGTTCAGTTAATGCTCATTGCAGGGATGTTTAAGAGATCTGCTTGCCCTAGCTGGTTTGGCTTGGTAGTTAGAGCATTGACCCATGGACTGAAGTGTCCCGGGTTCAGTTGTGGCCAAGGGCACATACCTCAGTTGCAGGCTTGATCCCTGGCCCTGGTCAAGATGTGTGCCAGAAGAAACCGATCAATCTCTCTCTCTCTCTCTCTCTCTCTCTCTCTCTCTCTCTCTTTTTCTCTTTCTCTTTCTCTTTCTCTCTCTCCCCCCTTCTACTCTCTCTAAAAAGCAATGGAAAAAATATCCTTTGTTGAAGGTTAAAAAAAAGCAAAAGAGATCTTCTGGTTCATAGAGGTACTTCTGAATGAAAGAATCTATCTGTCCAGCTAACTGACAAGCCGGCCGTTCACACACCCACCCAGTTTGGGGATTTGGCACGGCAATGCGGCACTGAAGGGGGCGAGGCAGGGAAGGGGCAGAGGAATGAGGTGGAAAATAGACATTCCCTAGGGCCCTGCATGCCCATTGCAAGAATAGCCAGAGCAGTGGATGAATCATCGGCATGTGTTTGTAAATTTGCACTTGCATTGGGGTTGGGGTGGGAGGGAATGCTGGAACTGCTGGAGGTGGTGCTGGGTTGGAGTGACATCAAGGTGAGAAAATGGGTCAGATCCTAGAGTCACCCAGGATATTCATGGCAGGACAGTGGATGAGAGGAATGAGCAGTGGCAGGAGGTCCTAAGAGAGAGCTTCTGTCTTCTGTTAAAGCTTATCTGACTGCCCCCCATCCAGCTCTCCAAAGGTCTCTCCAAGCGATCCTGTGCTGCAGCACAGATTCAAGTTTAAGAGGTTCAAGAAAGGGGTGTAAACCAGTGGAAGCAAAGAGGGTGAATAAAATCTCAGATGCTGCTGGGTACTGCTTTCACTCCCGCTCCCCAGGCCGAGCCCTAGGAACAAAATCAAAGACCACTTGAACCATGGAGTAAAACTTATACAGAGGCTGTACCTCAGAAGTTTGTAGCTGAAAATCAAGTGAAATTCTTTCTCAATGCATTTTTCCCCATTGTAATTGTGACCCATGCTTACTCTGGGAATTTTGGAAGGGAAAGGAAGAGGGGGGAAGGGAAGAGAGGGAAGGAAGGAAAAGAAAAGAAAGGAGCTTCTAAAATAACCCCGATTCCACCTCGGAATGCCTTTTGGCATCTTTTACCCAGTCTGCTTGCCGCATGCATCCTCTATAGTTACTGTCATTCTGTGCGTGCGGCTTCATGTTCTGCCATTCTGTTTTACTTAACTTTACATAGCAACCTGCTCTTGCATATTTTTGATAAATAGCATAGCAGAGGTTCAGAGCACAGGCTCTGGAAGTCAGAAAAACCTAGGTTGGCATATTTGCCGCCGCTTCTACCTGTATAACTTTGGGTTTGTTTTCTACATCTCTAGTTTTATTTCCTTCATTTCCTTTTCTGTCAAATAAGCCTAGAGTAATCACTGCCACTGGGTGGGTGTGAGGTTTAAATGTCATCACGTAGGCAGCCGGTCACATAGTGTCTGGTATATGATAGGCACTCATTAATGTTCTTAATAAGAAAAACAAAGACTTTTAATAGCTGCATTATAGTTTATCTTAAAATATGACAAAATCCACCCCCTAGTTAAACCTCTGCAGCAACGTACATCTTTGTGCTTAAGACTTTTCTTGAGTTTCATATATTTTTATGCATTTACTGTGTTATGACTGCCAATGAGAGAAACTTAACTCAAGCCACCTCAAGCTAAAAGGGGCAGATTTATTGACTTGTATAGTGGAACTGGGGGACAGGTAGAGGTGGCCTCTTCAACATCATTGCTATCTAGGACTCCATCCTCTTGTGTCTCTTTCTCTCCAAGCCTCATCTCCTTTCTCATTTGTTAGACCATCTTTTCTGAGTCTGGAGACCTGGTCACTAGCAGCTACAGGCTAACATCCTTAGAAACTCATTAAGGGGGGAAATGTCCTTATCTATGTAGCTCCACAATTGGGGCAAGGAAGGGGGGTAGAGCGGGATGCAGAGGGAGATCTCCGTCCTGGTGTGAGTCACATGCCCATTTGCTACTGCTAGGGAATGGGTCACCACGACTGGCTCAGCATGTGTCATGGCCAACCACCTCCTGGGGTGTAGGAAGGCTGTGATTGACAGCTCCCTATAGGAATGATATGGCAAAAGTCAACCCAGTCAATCTAAGTATTATTTCCTTAGGACAGAGTCTCAACAGTGGACTCATTGGATCAGGGTCATTAACATTATAGAGACTCTTAATGTATACATATTGCCCAATCGATTTTCTTGCTCCATGCTTTTTTCCCAGACTTTTCTTGAGTTCCCCATACCTTGCTTCCTTGCCCGCTGGTGACGTGGTGCCCTGAACCTCCGAAAACTTCTGCCTGTTGCTCAGGGTTGACCTGCTTGCTTGACACACGGTTCTTGCTGTCCATCTTTATTGTCTAATCCAACTCTTGATCCTGGTATTTCTGCCCAGTCCTGTCCTGAGGATGTAAAATTCTGGCATCACACACAAAAAAACCATTATGGACTTTCTCAAAAGCCTTCACCTAGGGAATAAATAGGCTGCTTTTGAAAATCAGGAGACCACAAGACATTAGGTCTTTGAGGGCAACTATGATGGCTGATTCATCTCTCTGCCCTTGCCCTGAGGAGTAAGCCATGAGGCCTCGAGAGGACTGTCATAACCTGGAGGAAGCCCCAATCCAGAAGGAAGAGCAAATGTTCCTGATATCTATCGAGCGTCTGTTTAGTGATTGACTGCCATCTTCCACTCTGCCAGGTTGAAATCAATAGGAGACTTAATGAAGTGAAAATGAAATCAATATTTAATTCCCGTGGGTAAGAGATACTTCCATGACCTACACTCAACTGCCAACCTCTCCCAATTCCAAAGGGTAATAAGAGCTGGGCCATCTCAGCCTCACAGCCAAGCACCTGCAATTTCTCCCATAGTGATGTACTGCGTTCCTACTATACATCAGGCATCATGAGTGCATTTTTTTACCACACCCACACAATAACTCCAACAAGTGTTTAATTAACTGAGTATTAAATATATGGCAAATAAAATGATAAATATTTTAAATATGCTATCTAATTTAAGCCTTACTACCACTGAGATGCAAGTAATTGTCTGATTCTACAGATGAGGAAACTAAGGCAAAGAGAAGTGAAGAAACTTGCTCTGTTAGAATATTGTAGAGGCAGGATGTGAACCCAGGTCTGGCTAATTCCACATCTTGGGTGTTTATGCACTGGTCTTTACCACCTCCCATTTCACAGATGAGGAAACAGAGGCTCAGAAATGACATTGCAGGCCATACACAGCTAAGAAAAGGATCCCCATGCTTCACTTCACCTTCAAAATTCCTTCAAAGTATGAGTTAAATTTCAATTGTCCCATCTGTTCTATTTATTGAGGAGCTACAATGAATAAAGCACTGTACTCAGTACGTTAGGGGATATAAATCTGAAAATACAGTACTCATCCTTACAAAATTTATGCTCTAGTTGGTGACAATAGAACAAGTAGAAACAAAACACAGTATGTGGGAATCCAGACATGGCTTAGGTGGTAAAGAATGTAAACCACCCTTGACTTTAAGCAACAGAAATCCATGATTCAGATCTACTTAACCATAGGAAACGCATTTCCTCATATATTGTGAAGAGCATGGGCAGGGTGGTCTGAGGGCAGGTTCATTCAGCATCTCAATAGTATAAGGATCCAGCTGCAGTTCTTTCCCTCTTTCCACTCTCCCACCTTCATTTTGTCATTTGTCCTCAGGCACTTGTCCTACAGGGCACTTGGAGGAATATCAGGTGTTTCATTCAGAAATGACCATGACCCATAGGATATCCGATCTCTATATGTCTCTTTTTTTTTTTAAAGTGAGAAACGTTTCCCAGATGTTCCCCATATATCTCAGGGTATCTTCAGCCAGAATTGCAGAATATCCCACCCCCAAGCTATTAATGGCCCAGGAGATGGGACAACCATACTGAATTAGAGGACCCATTGAACAGGGAAGAGGCGAGTGGAGGAGGGTGAGTGTCTAAATAGAAACTCGAATCCATTTGAAGAAAGGTAGGGGGAAGTTTAAAGGTAACAGAGTATTGTTTTAGTAAGAAATCGGACCCAGATAATGTTGGTGTAAATGCTTTAGTGAGCACGCAGTTGTTTATGTTTAGCAGAGGAAGTCTATTTCTTTTGACAGATTCTTACAGGCCCCCAAAGGAGTCACTGATCTAGGCCAGTATGGTCTGCAATATGGATCAACAGGGCAGAAAACAGAGCTTCGGCGGAGTTTGTTGATAGAATAGTCTTGGCAGAATGAAAACAGTATTTGGAAGGAATGTGCCGCATAGGAGTGTCCGAAGTTTAACTGGGTTTAAGCTTGTCATCTATTGTTTCTGCTGGTTCCATGACTAAAATAAGAGTTTCTCCCTATGCTACTCATGCATTTTGATGGCCGAGTTTTTCCTGTGGCCCGCTGGGCTGTTACTGCCTCTGGGCTAGGAGCAGCCATGCCGGCTGGAGCAATTGTATTAGTCAAGGCTCTCTCTTTCCATAGGGCTGAAAAATATCAAGGCTTAATTTCATCAGCTCTGTTAGTTGGTGAAAGCTTATAAACATCTTGGCAGTTTTACAAGTATTAATAATATTATATTCAAATCAGTAAATATTATGGGTGCCAGCTTCCTGTCAGATTGAGGGCTGACATGGCAATGCACAGTTCCTGGGCCACAACAACCAAAAAACCATGATAAAACTAACCTGCAATTAAACAAAGCTTCGTAGATTTCTGAGGATTCAGGAGTATGGGCTGTTTCAGGAGCATTACTTATCATGGATCTCGTATATGTTTTTGTTCTTTTTCTAATAAAATCAAGCGAATAAATCCCAGATAAACCTGGGTTACTAAGCAGGTTATCAGAACAGGGACTTGGCTGATACGACGTGATTTTATGCTTGACTGCAGGTAGGGAAAGAAAAGACAGAAATTTTGCTGCACTGTGCCTCTGTGTTACAGAGAGAGGAACTCACAGCAGCCTCCACCCCAAAATTAACTGTCCCTTTGCCAAATGATGCAAAATTTGGTTCCTCTTCATGGACCTATAAAATTAACTTTCAAATGGTTGATTCTTATAGATGAGATCTGGGATTCCAAATACTCAGAGGCCATAGAAACATGTCTTTGAGGTGACTCACGGTGCCCAGATCAGCAGAGAACTGGAGGGCAGAATGGCTGGGGAGAACATACCATTCTCTACCGAGCTGTCTCCATAATCCCAACATTTACTCCCCCACCTCTGCAGGGCTTTGTGCAAGACTCTGGGAAAAATGGCCCTAGAACAGACCATGTGGGTAATTCTGTGACATAGAAAATGTTGCTTTTTGCTTTAGAATGAGGAAGTTCTTTTAAGTGTCTTGCTGAAATTCTCCTTGCTTTCTTTAAAGCCAGTCCCTCATCGGTCCCTGACACCCTGGTAAAGGCAGGCCACTGGAAGGAGAGGTTAAATGCTTCAATTGCTGGGGTTCTTTCAGCTTTAAGAGTTCATTAGAATTGTAAATGACATTGGCACTGAATTGAATTTCAAAGATGGCTTGTCTTATTTAGTCTTTAAAATATCTTGTGTGTCTCTGAGGCACACTAAAGAAATATTCTCTTCATGTTCTTTCCATTCCTTGCTTTTATCAGTGTAATAAGGACAACTAGCAATTTAGAAAATTGCTTTAGAAAGCATTCTCAAATCTATTATCACATTTGCTCCTCTTAATAACTTTTCAAAATGGATTTTCTTATTATATTCCTATTTTTAAAATGAACTATCTGTAATCAAAAAAGAGAGACAACAACAGGTGTTGGCAAGTATGTGGAGAAATCGAAACCCATATGCATTGCTGGTGAGCATGTCAACTCAAGCAGCTACTTTGAAAGAGTTTTTCCGTTTCTCAAAAGGTTAAAAATGTTACCAGATGACTCAGCAGCTTCACTCCTAGGTATGTCCACAGAGAATTGAAAATATATGTACACATAAAACATATCCATGAATTTTTATAGTTGCTTTGTTCATAACAGCCCCAATCTGGAAACAACCTAATCGTCATCATCTCTTGAGTAGATAAATAAATGGTGGTATATCCATTCAGTGGAATATTATTTGACAGCATAAAAGGAATGAAATACAGTTGCATGCTAGAACAGTAGTGAAACTTGAAAATATTATGCTAGTAGAAAGAAATTAGACACACACACAAATACATATTGCATGATTCCACTCAAATGAAATGTCCAGAAGCAAATTGATAGACACAGAAAATATAATAGTGATCGCCTGGGATGGGGGGAAAGGAAAATGGGGAATTACTCTAAGGAGTATGGGATATCCTTTGGGGTGATGAAAATGTTTTAGAATTAGTGATTATAGTATATACAACTTTGTAACCATATTAAGTCACATTTCTTCTTTTTTTGACCCCCTTCACTCATTTCTCTTACCACCCCCCAACAACCCCGTGCCTTGGGCAACCACCAATTTCTTTTCTGTATCTATGAATTGGGCTTTTTAAAAATGTGATATATAGGAGAAATTATATGGTATTGGTCTTTCTCTGCTAACTGATTTCACTTATCATAATGCCCTAGAGTTCCACCCATGTTGTTGCAAATGGTAGGATTTCCTCCTTTTATATGGCTGAATAATATTCTATTTTGTGTAATATATATAAATATACCAAATTTCTTTATCCATTCATTTATCGATGGATACTTAAGATTGCTTTTATATCTTGGCTATTGTAAATAGTGCTGCAGTGAACATGGGGATGCATATATCTTTTCTAGTTAATGTTTGTTTTCTTTGCATAGTCAGAAATAGGATTGCTGGATCAATCATAGGGTAGTTCTACTTTCAATTTGGTGAGGAACTTCCATGCTGTTTTCCACGGTGGTTGCACCAATTTACATATTTACATTCCCACCAACAGTGCACATGGGTTCTCTTTTTTCCACATCCTCACTAGCACTTGTTTTTTTTCTTTTTGATCATAGCCATTCTGACAAGTACGAGGTGAAATCTCATTGTGGCTTTGATTTGCATTTCCTTGACTATTGGTGATGTTGACCATTGTTTTATGTACCTGTTGGCAATCTGTCTGCTTTGGGAAAATGTCTACGCAGATCTGTCCATTTTTAATCAAATTGTTCTTTTGCTATTGAGTTGAATAAGTTCTTTATATATTTTGGATATTAACCATTTATCAGATATATAATTTGCAAATATTTTCTCCCATTTGATGGGTCACCTTTTTATTTTTTTTGATGATAAGGTTGGGGAAATTAATTTTGTTAAAATTTCCATACTACCCAAAGCAATCTACATATTGAATGCAATGCCTATTAAGATTCCAGTGGCATTTTTTGTAGGAATAGAACAAACAATTCTAAAATTTGTATGGAACCACAGAAGTCCCCAAAGAGCCACAACAATCTTGAGAAAGAAGAACAAAGCTAGAGGTATCATGCTCTCTGATTTCAAAATCTATTACAAAGCTATAGTAATTAAAATGGTATGATATTGGCATAAAAATACAGGGTGGGGCAAAAGGAGGTTTACAGTTGTGAGTATGCAAACACAGTTTATTCTTGTATGATTATTAATTATTGTATTATTTTCCATGTGAACAACTTTAAACCTACTTTTGCCAATCCTGTATATACATAGATTAATGGAGCAGAATAGAGAACCTAGGAATGAAGCCACACATATATTGTCAATTAATTTACAACAAAGGAGCTAAGAACATACTGCGTGTGCAGTCATGACAGTAAGCTAAGAGGCCTCTGTCACAGAAGGACAGAGCTCCTGGTCCGTTGTCTCTTGCTGTGCCCTGGAGGTGGCAGCCTTTACTGAGCTCTTTCTTTATTGGCTACATTTCTATGGGACCCAGGAGGATAAGCCCCACTGGCCACCAGACTCCTCCATGTAGAGGTGTCCCCTGGCAGCAGCTGCAAAATCAGGGCACCAGGCGCGTGTAGACGCTCCCTTCTGGGAGACGCTGTGTTCTGGAGTGCAGCAGAGGGACAGTGCAAATGGCCCGTCATCCTCTGCCCCTGGAGGGTGTTCTAGCAGCTTCCTAGATGCGCCTGTGAAATGAGGAGCCTGCCCCTCAGGCCTGCGCCTTCCTATAAGCCCGTGAGCCTCTCCACTGGAAGCCTGAGCACCGTCAGCTGCCTCAGAGTGGGGCTTGGGGCGGGTGAGCCCGAGCATATCCCAGCCCTTTAGGACTCCTTTCTCCTATGGCTTGTGGGTCCTGGGACATGACATTGGTTTTCAAAATTAGATGTTTTGGTAGTTGGTCTCTCGAGTGCAGGTTTTAAAAATTAGAATTTTCCAACCCTTTCCCCTCATGGAGAAGCTCTGGGTTTTGAGTCCCCTCCAATGGTGGGTTGTCACCCTGGGGTCAAGTGGAGGGGGTGTTATGGTAAGACTGTGTCCCAGCCTTACCTACCCACTTTGATGGGGTTTTCTTCTCATTTGCCCGGTGCATAGTCAATACTCATCCAGCCTTTACTTTTTTTTAAGAAGAAATTTTTCCTTATGTAGCTGTAGACTGAGCGTGTCCCTGGGAGGAGGTGAGGTTAGGATCTTCCAACATCACCATCTAGAACTGTTTTCAGAATTTAATTCATCTGCAAGTGATGCCCATTGGAAGAAGAATGTATTATTAAAAATATGCAGCATAGTCACACAGTAGCAGAGTTTAGAGCAGTGAAAGAAAATGACTGTAGCTACAGATAAGGACCTGGATGAGTCTCAGAAACATAATATTCAGGTAAAAAATAAAGCAAGTTGAAGAAAAATACTTAGAGGTCATTCAATATATTTAGAAGGCCTGAAACAAACAAATGCAAATATGTTTTAAAAAATAAATGTGTATTTAAAGTATAACCAAGGGTTAGTCATTATAGTGATAGGGGGTCAGGAAGACAGGAATTTGTTGTTAAATTTAAGTGACAAGGGTGCTAGAATTTATTATGCTACATTGTTTATTCTATGTATTCTTTTGTATGCAAATATTATATAATCTTTGGGTGATACATGAAATTGCAATATTTCCTGGTCAAAATCTTCAAATATCAGCATTTTTATGTTAGTCAAACCTCTTTAAAAAGGTAAATAGGATAATGGGATTTGGATTCAAACTTCCTCACACTAAATTTAATTCACTACACACTTTTTGGGTCCAGATTTTGTACCAGGTTTTCTTAGGTTCTTATGGAAAGGGAAAAAAACGGTAATATTGACATTAGCAAAAGTAGCTAACTTTTATTAGATGTTTATCCTGTGTCAGACTCTGTAAGTCTTCACAACAAATCTCTAATCCATACTTTACAGAGGACATCTGGGTTACTTTTAAGAACTTACCCAACATGACTTAAGGAATTCTAGTTTTTGTGTCTTTTCCACTGTCCTACATAGAAATACGGCTCTAATATAAAAACCCCAGCTAGTCCTTTCTCTCCATTTTCACTGTGAAAACATTAATTCACACCACCATCATTTTTTCCCTTGGCTACTGCAAGTCTCCAGTGTTCCACCAGCCTCTCCTTTGGCCCCTTCAATCACTTAGAATGGAACCTGGATTCCTTATTGACATGTGCAAGGCTGTATTAGTTTCCCAGGGCTGTCATAATAAAATACCACCTACTGGGGAGCTTAAAGCAACAGGAATTTATTTGCTCACAGTTCTGGAGACTAGAAGTTCTAAATCAAATTGTGAACAGGGCCATGCTCCCTTTAAGACTCTGGGCAGACTCCTTGCCTCCTCCTAGCTTCTGGCGGTAGCTGGAAGTCTTTAGCATTTTCTCAGCTTGCAGGGCATCATTCCAATCTCTGCCTTTGTCATACGGCGTTTCCCTGTGTTTCTGTCTCTCTCGGTCTCTGTTTTCTTATAAGGACACAGATCATATTGGAACAGGACTCACCTTGATCAATTATGACCTCATTCTACCTTGATTATATTTGCAAGGACCTTGTTCCCAAATAAGGGCACATTCTGGGGTACTGGAGGTTAGGACTCCAACAATTCAATTCATAACAAAAGTCTTTCAAGACCTGTCCAAGCGTCTGTGACCTAACGCCTGTCTTCCCACAATCAGCTGTTCTGATCTTTCCGTTCCTGGAGCATCCAAGGTTAGTTTCTACCACAGGGTCTTTGCACATATTACTCTCAACCCGAAGCGCACTTTCTTAAGCTTCCTATGACTTGCTTCTTCTCTGACTTTAGGTCTTAGTTTTAAATAGCACCCCCCGTAAAATGTGTTTCCTATCCCACCCTCTCTTAAGCAGACCCTTATCCCTCTTTGTTTTTTCTCTATTCACTGATATTCTCTATTCACTATATTCACTGATATTCATAGCAATTTGTAGATAGTGATAATTAAGTTATAAATAAAGCAGTTTGCAAATATTTAACTAGTATTTTTGCCCCTCACCTTCCTTTGCCCAAATATAAACTCTAAGAAGGGCAAGAATCTAGACTGTTTGCTTCTCAGTTGGAGCACAGTGCTTAGGAACACAATAGGTATCCTAAGTTTTTGTCCAGAAAGAGAGTATGGTGAGTCTTTCCTAAAACACATGTCTCTTTCAGGGAGTCGGTTTTACATAAAGGGGTCAGAGCAGAGGGGTTAAAATAAGACAGACATTTCAAATCCACCACTTACCCTGTGACTTTGACTGGACTCCTCCAGATCTCTGGTATGTTGTCTGGAAAACGGGTTGGTCACTGTACCTCCTCGGCTTAATAAGTGAGGAGGAGGAAGACTGGGCATAATAGGTCGTGGAGGCAGCAGTGGGAATTTATTGAAAAGCAAAGATGTAAGTTGGGGTCTGCCAGGAAATTGCCAAAGGACCAGTCTTGGCTCCCCGAGCTCACGCGCCTGCTCGGAAAACCAGGAGGACAGCGTTATCCCGAGGCCACGCGGGGTGTGCTTTCCGCTTTCCCCAGCACCTCCAGCTAATTACTTTGGCAGTAATTCTGCCACCAGGCTGCAGGCCTAGGAACCCTCCCATTACAGAAATAGTTCAAGTCCTTGAAGTAAGAAGATTACAGTGCAGGAACTGGGAAATATCCACACTTCTTATTTTATGGAGGAAAATTTAGTAAGAGGCTGTGAAGAGAAAATTGGCCAGAATGTTACAGTAGAAAATTCTATGGATATATCTTTAGGAAGAAATAAATCAACCCCCCAATCTAGCCATGGTGAGCACTTGCCACAAGGGACAGAAAACAAAGTACAGGTCTGAGGATGGTGCTGCACTTGAGTTAGTTTTAAATGAGAGGCATGGATTCCTCCCCAGGCTTATGCTGACCAGTAAAAACTGAGCCTCTGTGCAGTTTGTCAGGGACATTCAATTTTTCTTAAATCAGAGATTTGCACTATTAAAAGGCAATTGTGTGAATTTTACAATTACCTCAAGAGGAAGTCTAGACATGAAGCTCTTAGTTGATTACAGCCAGGAGAGCAAGTTCAGTGTTTGGTGTCCAGAAAAGACAGGCTTGCTCTAGACTCCTAGTTCTGCCACTTGTAAGACCAGAGAGCATTCACACTCTTGGGCTTAAATCAGAAGGGAAGGACCCTGGATTTGAAATCAGACCCCCTCTTGCTTACCAGGCTGCAGATCTTAGATCCTTACCAATGGAAGCCCTGTGTCTCAGCTGTAAACTGAAGGTTATCATAGCTCCAAGAATCCCTTCAGGAGGCAGCAACCTGAGATCACTTCTAAGTCTTAATTTACGAGGAACTTGCTATCTGTTCTCATGGGTCCCTGTGTCTCTCCTACTCTAATATTCATGATTTATTACTGTGCTGCTGTTCTTCCTCCCCCAAGATGAGTGTTTCTCACCTTGTTTTTCATTACTGCTCCGTAAAGAGTATTTTGGATGTTGTTTTTCCAATTGTGTTCTCCCCTCCCCATATTTTGATACCCCAGATATTCTGTGCTGTTGCCTTTTGGAAGGCCAAAAGCATTGGGATAGAGTTGTTTGCCCCCATCCCAAGAACTTATTCTGTCCCATTGGAGGCAATATTGCCCCCTGTTGAGAATGCATGCCCCAGACTCTAAGTTATGGTTAGCCAGAAGCACTGGTCAGTCATATTTATAATAGTATCCTCAGCACATAGGGCATAAGAAATACAGTATTTATCGGGTAATTGGTAGAAGAAGCAACTGATGAAGATTAACTGACAACAATGTCAGGAAATTTTCTAGTCTTATGCCTGCTACCTAGCAAGTAGGAAAATATATCTGCTCCCACTTCTGAAAACTCATCTGAACCTTCCAGTAACACCTATAAAAATGATTTCATATCTTTATCTTTATGCTTTGATATCTAACCCTGCTGTTGACACGTTGAGGATCCATGCCAGTTGCCCACTGCTCCGCATCGCCTACCATGTCCGTTATCTGTTTAATGAATGCACACGTGCAAGGAACAATTAAAATGCAAAGCTTCACTCATCCTTGGTTGGAACAATTCCAGGAGTCCGGTGATAAATGGAAGTGATTTATTTCTGCTGCCTGGAAGCCCTCTGTAGGCAGAGGAGAAAGGAACCTTGCACATTCAGCTCCAGCTTATTCACCTCGCTCTTTTTAACCAGAAAGTCTTTGGGATGAGACTGCTATTATTTTGCAAAAGGAGAACTTGGCCCCCCCGGAAGGTATTGTGTTTGGACACAATCGGAATGAGAATCCGTGGTGTTAGGAGTCAGGAGAGGGGGTCGTTTGGAGCTGAGGGTCAGTCACAGGGAGGGAGAAGGAAGGGGCTTTGAGGGCTCTGGGGAGGTTTGATTTCCTGATCTGGGTGCTAATGATATGGATGTGCTCATTTTGTGATAATTCATAGCTGTACATTGATAATAATGTGTATTTTTCTGGATGCGCATGATAATTCAATTAAAAGCTAGAATAACAAAGCCAGAGAGTGAGGCCTGAGCCTTCTGAGGGCAGTTGCTTAGGCAAATCGCTTTTCTTCTCTGAGCTTTGGTTTCTTTCTTTGTAAAACAGAAAGAGGTAGGTAGCACCTACCTCACAGGTGCAATGAGAGGACTGAATAAAATCTAGAATGCGAATCACTTAGCACAGAGTCTGGCTCACTGATCAGTAGTTATTATGAATTAGTCTTATCTGTGATCATTACGCATTCAGCTCACATTTGTTGAGACCATGCCAACAGTGTCAGCCACTGTTAGTTCATGTGCAGGGGGGTGTACATATGGAAACAGGGTAAGATAAGGACTCCCCCCTCCCAACATTTCTTGAAGATTTTCAAACACACAGGAAAATGGAAAGAATGCTACAGTGAACTCTCATAGACTTACCACACTCAGCATTTTGCTAGATTCGCCTTATCACGTATCCATCCACTTGCCTGTCACTCAGACCATAGTTACACCTTTTGCTAGAGACCTGGCCATGGTGGCCCTGTGATGGAGATTGCGAAAGACACTTTGTAAGGAATACAATAGTGCTAGTTCCAGAAGATGTCCCAGCTCCATTTACTGGAATGGTGTTGTTTCCTGTTGAATAATTAAGGTCTTATATCCATACCTCTCAGCAGTACATAAAGGAAAGACCTTGCTGTGGGAAATGGAGATACTATAGCTCGAGGCTACTGTGTCCTAGCAAAAGCAAGTGAAAAACAAAGCCTTTGAGTGACCTTGGCTTGGTCAAGAGCATATGCAGCAGAAGATGTAAATTTTCCACAACAGCTCCTAAATTCATGAGTTAACACTGACCTTGAATTAGTCATATTTCCCGCTGGCGGGATACTGAAAACCTAGACTTATTTTTCTCTTACAGACAGGCTGCATTTCTATATTTAATTTTTCTATGAGGACTATGGATCATTTGTACAAGAAGAGCATTCATTTTGGTCCCTGCTTGAGTAAATCGTGGTTCTGCTTTAATGAACAAAAACAAATAATTTGTAATTGGTCCATTAATTATTTACATATAAATGCCTCTTTTAAAGCAACTTAATAAGCCATTGAAAGGCTTTCTCCTTGGCTGAGTTACAGTCTATTTAGCAAGCAATTCTTTTGGGGGGTCAGGGGAGAGGTTATTTTGTTTTATTTTGTTTGAAAGCAAGGAGGCCCTAGGAAACTAAATCAGACTAAATCTCAGGGACCTGAATCCTCAGCCATCCCCAAGGCCTAAGGTAGGAAGGGGGGAGGCTCAGTGAAAATTCAGTTAATTGAAGTGGTAAATAAGGAACCTGTCCTGTACCAGGCTGATGGGGAAGCTCCTGGGAGAATGGCCTTCCTTAGTACAGCCACCTACAGGGTGAACTGTTAATAGCTGGGACTGTCCCTAACCTTGCTGTGCATAGAATTACCGGGGGCTCTTCAAAAACTCCCAGTGCCCAGGCCCCATCTCCTACCAATGAAATGAGGAATTCCAGGGTGAGACCCTGGCATCAGTACTTTTTTTTAAAGATTCCCCAGAGGATTAGCAAATCCCCAGAGGTACAACGTTTGGCAAACACTACCTCATCCACTGACCCATGTACAAAAAAAAAAAAAAAAAGCAACCAAACAAAACAGCTAAAACAAATAAATACAAGCATACCTCCCCCCTCCCCCAGCAGCAGCCACTTATACATTGTAGGAAGTGTCACGCTTTTGGCTTTTGAAAGTACAGCTCACTTGCAGTCAGATTTGGCTACCTGCCGATTCTTTCCCGAAGAGCTGGTTTGGAAAAGATAAAGGTCAGACTGTAGACCCCAAAAGGACACCTGAAGAAGATAGAATGGTGGAGATGGGTGGGGGGCGGGTGGGGGACAAGGGAATAAAATGAAGTTACAGATGTGTCATCTTTGGGTCCTAAAGGATTCCAGCCAGCATGCCAGAGCATGGCTGAGAAAACTCTTCCCAGAGAAACCCAATGGAAAACCGAAGGCAAAGAACATTTTCCAGAAATTGGAAAGCAAGGCCGCCTGTTAGTCAATCTAAAGATCTGTTTGGTTCTTCGCCCAACCTTGACCGCTTAGAATAACCTCTCCTTGTCCCACTCAATTTAAACCGTGTCTGGAAGCCGAGTGTGAGGTGACAGTTCGAGACCGGGCATGGGCCTGGCCTGGCTCTAGCTGCAGGTATGTAGGTCTCCTCTCTGAGAACAAGCCTCCCCAGCCGCACTCTGTCATGGGAACCAATGTTTGAATCTTTGTAACTTTAATGGGACAGTTTAATGAAATCGTGGCTGGAAGCACTTCTCGCTGTGTCTGGAACCTCGTAGGGCCCAATCCGGGGTGGCGATTGTTGCTGTCCCGCCAGCCTGTGTGGGATGCACGGGATGCTGTTCGGTGGCTCCAAGGTTCGCATGGTAAGGCGTGCCGGGGAGCTGGCAGCCTCGAGGAGGGCCTTGGCCAGGGCACAGTGGACGTGGCTCTCACCGTCTCCTGTCGGCTCACAAGAGCTGACTTAAAATTGTGGGAAGTTTGTTAGGTAGTCTATAAAAAACCATTATTTAAATTAAATGACAAAAACTTCCAATTACGTATATTAAATGAAAACCCAGAGAAATAAACACTGACCACTCCTACTTCCTAATTATTTTACCCCATTCTACTGTAACCTCTGTGCTGGGGTTATTTGTGTGTGCTGAGTTGGTAGAGTGGAAATACTATATAACTGTATTGCGTGCTGCCCGCTGGCTCACTTTCGCAACTCGGCATCAGCCACGGTGAGTATTTATAGCATGGAAATCACAAAATGCTACAAATCAAAGCTTCCTCCCTCCTCAGAGAAGTGGTTGTTGTCAAAAGTTCAGAAATAACAGAAGTAAAACCCATAAATCACTGAAGTAGTAATTAGTAAAAATTTATTGTGCTCCCACCAAAAAGACAGTTTGCAAACCATGGGAGAGGGCAGGGACTGCTTGCTCTTCTCAGTGCCAGAGATAAGGTTAGAATTTTCAGAAGTTGCTAGAAAACCGAGTGCAGAGGGAAAAAACTTCTCTCAGTGTCTCATTCAAACATGGCAAGATGCTGGGAAAAGAAATCTAGCGACTAGCTGTGGAATCCATGCTCTGTTTTCTAAAGGGAAAGTCCATTCTGTTTTCACACGTGACAGTGATGCCAAAAGATTATGAAATTGCCAAGAGAAATTCAAGGCCAACTTTCCCAATCCTGAGACTTGATCTTGCAGAAGAGATAGTCAGTGTTTGCATTTTTAAGTTTAATTTTAAGTAAAAAGAATTCAAATGGTCCAAAAAACCGGGAGGTATAAAAAATTAAGTAGTGAACATAACTGCCACCTTCCTAACACCCCAGGCCACTGTATTACTATTGCTCTTTTCATGTATCTTTTTTTTCTCTTTGGCATATCCAAGTAAATAAAATTTTTTACCACCATCACCCTCCTTCTTATACACAGAAGTTCACATAATATACTTACTTGCTCTTTTCCCATTAATAATAGTCAGTGGTTATCTTCCCATATGAGTACACAGAGAGCTCCCCCATTGTTTTTGAAAATAATAGCTGAAGATCGTGCCATAATATGAAGGGCTTCTAATTTATTTAATCAGTCACTTAAACGTTGGACGTCTGGCTGCGTCCAGAGCTTGGCTGTATATAATGCTGCAGGAATAGCTTTTTTTTTTTTAATATATCTTTATTGATTTCAGAGAGAGGAAGGGAGAGGAAGAGAGAGATAGAAACATCAGTGATGAGAGAGTCATTGATCGAGCCCGCAACCCGGGCATGTGCCCTGACCGGGAATCGAACCCCGATCGCCTGGATCCCAGGTCGACGCTCAACCGCTGAGCCACGCCGGCCGGGCAGGAATAGCTTTTTCTAATGTTAGCAGCCTAAGCCGTGCCTGCCCCCCGAAGCCTGCTGAGCTCCAGTGACTGGTCCAAGTTCTAGGTTTTGCTGGCCTGGCAGCTGAGCGATGGTGTCTCCTCGGGATCTGAATTTACGTTGCACTCACTCTGAGCGCCACTGAGCTGCTTTGCTGTGACTAGAAACCCTTCCCTTTCCTTTCTGCTGTTTCCAGTGAACCGCCTACTCGTGGGCCTCCCTCCTCTTCCTCGGCGGGGTGTTCATTTCCCTTAGAGCCCACACAGGCCCTCAGAGGCCTGCTGGACGGAGCCCGTGCTCCCAGGCTGGTGACACCCGCTTGTCTGCTGCTTCTGCCATCCTCATGCTAAGCGTTCAGTGCCTGTGGCAATGGCACGTAGAGGGTTCCAGCAGAGGGGCTCATGTGAACAGGAGAGGCGGGTCGGTCCCTGAAACGTCTGTCGGTCCACCTGGGTACGCACAGCGCCCTCGGATTCAGATGGCTGGGCAGAGCCCGCCGGGCATAAGGTAATAACCAGCCTCCAAACTCAGGTCAGGTCTCAGTCTCCCCCCCTCCCCTCTCCCCTCTCCCCCTTCCCCCTCCCCTCCCCCTCTCTTCCCTTCCCTTCCCTTCCCCCTGCCCCCCTCCCCTCTTTCCTCCTTCCCCTCCCCTTTCCCCTTCCTCCCTTTTCCCTCCCTCCCTCTTATTTCACCCCATGGGGCCTCCTCACCTCCCCTGAGAAAACTGCTTCCTACCCTCTCCTCACCTTTCTTTGCTTCGCCCAAGTTTCCAGCAAACTCATGTGTGCTGGTGTTTGGTCGAGGGTTTGGTGTGCTGGTGAGACCACCAGGTCTGGGGTTGGATGGTGTGAACTTGAATCTCAGCTCCTCATTTAACCTCCTTGAGCCTTAATTCACTTAACCCTGAACTTCCCGAAGCCCCGGCCTGCTGCTCGGGAGGATGCGGAGGCCGAGCTGTGTGGTGCTCTGCAGTGTCCCAGAGAGGCTCGCAGAGCTCGCCAGGCCGGGGTTGGAATCCTCACCCATCTTCGTAGCTGTCGTTAGTTAGCTGGGTACAACAGAGACAGACAGACAGACAGAGAGGCAGACCTGACTCTGGGCCTGCCATCACATTGATAAAGTAAGAAGCCACTTTGTGGGTCTGTCAAGTGTCTGGAAGCATGTTTTGTTAACAAATGAATTCAGCTTTTGTTCCCGACTTTTTCCCCCAAGGATATTTATATAGTGACTCCTGTGGAAGACAGAGATAAGTTTCTCCTTACAGAGCAGAGGACAGATTTGTTTTCGTGCAGGCTAATAAAAATAATGTTTCTGTGTGTGATGGCCGGACAGGTTTACATGCGGGTCTTGTAAGATACCGGGGTTTGCGAAACTCAAGCTCTTCACTTGCAATGCAGCCCATGGCGTGCGCAGCAGCCACCTGACCCCCTTCACATGGCCCCTGGGACTGGGGCTCAGGAAGCCAGCACAAAGCATGCAACTCTGGCTGTTACTGTCACTGTGAATATAACTGGTCCTCCCGCTGACCCAGAGGTTGCCTAAATGCTAGGGAGACTTGGAAACGTGGCCCAGCCGGGTGCCTAGAAGAGTCTTTAGTTGTTTTCTGCCACAAGGGAAACAGCAGCAGAGAACAGTGGGCAGGGATGGCATCACTCAGGAAATGCCTTTGGTTAGGAATGCAGGTTCAGAGGGTAGGCTGCCTGGGTCTCGTCTTGGCTCTTGCCAGCTGGGGGCCTTGGGTTTAGTGACTCAGTCTCTATTCCTCACTCTTTACAGCTGTGAAATGGGATGACAATAGAGTGGTTGTGAGACATAAGATGAAATCACCCATATACTCCATAAACAACATTTAGCACAGGGTCTGACTGGTTTATTCTGTGTACAACAGTGTAGTTAAATTATTGTGGTTGTCATTAGTAATGATAACGCAAGACCCAAAGGAATTTGAATTTTAGACCAGGGTGGCAGAAAATACTGTGGTCTCTTTGCTGTTCTTTGTCCCACTCCCAGTCAGTGCAATGTTTCACCTGGTCCTTTGCTAACAGTACTGGAGTCGCCTACAACCTTCCCTTACCTTGACCTGGCTTTATCAGGCTCTTCCTACCTGCTTTCCAGCCAGGACTCTGACTGGGCAGATGCACAGCTATCATTTTGACTCAAATTTTGCAAATCGATGTGGCTTTCCTCTCTGGTAAAATGATGTGTTCAGCTAGCTTTCCTCCAAGGTTTCCTTTGGTCCTAACAGTTGATGTACCTCTAAATGGATAATTAAAATGTTATTCTGACTGCCTGAATTCCAGGGCTTGTGTTGGGCAGTAGGAATATTGAATTGGCAAATATTTTTACTTACTGGCTCTTATATTCAAGGCAATTAGAGTTGAGGAGCAGAATCATTACTCATCACAATGGAAGAGCTCGCAGCCCCTCAAGTCACTGGTGGGCTGACTGTTCCCTCCTGTGCTCAGTAGGCCTGGCCCATACTCTGTCCCTTGTTTGGCTGGCCCACTAAGCTGTCCAAAGCCTGCTCCGCCTGCCTCCCTACAACATACACTCTACATGAAGGGCAAGGACACTGTTAAACTTCCTAAAGTTAATTTCTAACTTAAATATTTAAAGGAGATTCTCATTTTAGATGACTAGTGTAGATTAAGTTCTATATTTTCATTATTTTCACCTCTATAAAATAGGGCTCAAGAGGCTAATACTTGTTACAAAGATCCAGTGGGACCCAGACAAAGCACCAGCACTGAGTGAGCACTGAGCCATTCCTATCAGCTACGGTAGATAGTGATAGTTTTGGGGCTGATTTCACTGATCTTTATTGGTTGTCTCTTTTATGCCAGGCATTGTGCTGGCTGACGAGAACAGAGGTGTGAACCCAAACACTGTTCCTGCCTTCACTGAACTTACCACTTGGTAGAGGGGACAGATGGTAATCAAATGCTCTCTCACATACAATGTCAAACTGCATCTGTGACAAGGAATGATGTTATCAGTCCATTCTAAGAGAATTTCACTGAAAAGGGAGATTAGAAGTGGCTTTCTCTGGGAGCTGAGGGCTGGAGGGTGAGCAGGAGCTGGCCTGGGCTAGGGGAGAGCAGCAGTGACAGAGGGAGCAGAACGTGCTGGAAGGACTCGGATGTGGGTGAGCATCTGAAGAAAGCCAAGGGGATTGTGGCATGTGGGATGAGTCCAAAGAGCAGGTCTTGAAGGCCTCAGTGAGAGTTACGGTCATTCACTGAAGAGCAATTTAAGCAGAGAGGAGTGGGGTTGCAATGACGAGATTAGACTTGCCTTTTGGAAAGAGCCCTGTATCTGGAGGGTGGAGTTGAGAGGATGTGTGTGGATCAGAGTGGAGAGGCCCTTCTCAGAGTCCAGGGCTGCACAAGAAATGAGAGCTCAGTGTCTGGGGGATGAAGGTGGAGAAAGAAAATGTAGGTGGCTGTGATGGGCACTTTTTGAGAGTTAAGTTGACAGAACTTGGTGATGGATCAGATCTGGAGGATGAGATGAAGGAAGTGTGGAGGAGACTCTAAGGATTCCGATTTCCTAAATTGCTTGGATAGTCATGCCATTCACGAAACAGTGTCAGATGTGGGGGATCATAAATTAGTCTTTAAGTTTGAGGTTATACCTTTTAATTAATATAACTTAAATTTATAACTAGAATGGCAATATTTGTCGATTCAAAAAACATATATTAGTTGCTTTTAACTTATTTTTCATTTATTTTGGTTCATCTTTCTAGAAACCTTCTAAGGCAGACACTGACCTCATTGATCGAATCAGAAAAAGGTCCCAAAAGATTGAGTAGCCAGCCTCAAACACACAAGTAATAATTAGGAAAATCATGATGTGTTTGGTTGCAGATTTGTAGAAACCAACACCTACTTCAAGCTTTCTACCACAAAAGATTTCCTCTGTACCTATTTTTATGTTGGTTTTTACATGAGATAACATGGGATTCCAGCCCTCAGGGCATTTATAGAAAAATGTAAATGTAAATTTTAGGAAAGTGATGATTATAACCCCACAGTGGAGGTGTAAACAAGATGCACTGGGTCTACAGGGGAAGAGGGCTGAGATTTCTCTGTGCCTTTGGACATGAAGGGCTCTGAGCGGGGTCAGGAAAAGGGATTCATTCCAGCCAGGGTCAAGGATGCACTGGGGCAGGTGTGGCCTGGCCCCACCTCTTCGGGATGGAGAGGTTCAGGCAGCGAGGATGCTGAGGAGGAGAGAAGGAAGGGGGTGTGCGAAGACACATAAGAGCTGCTGGAGCTCTGTTATCTTTACAGACCTAAGCTTGCCCATGAAAACAGTAATGAAAAATCAAATTAAACGTACTTGGTAAAAGTAAAAGACTTGAGCTCATTAGCACTTTTAAAATAATTTATAATTAGTACTAATAAAAATATTCTGAACAGGGGCATGAATCGGCAAAGTTCCTTTTTGTGCCCTTGAGCCAGCCATTTCCAAATAAGGCAGCTCCTTTTACATCTGAGCATAACCTCAGAGGGTCACAGGGTTGGGCGAGGAGGGGCACAATTTTTAGAAATAAGCAGGTTCAGTATTTAACGATTGCTGTTTTGAACCCCTTGGTGCTCTTGCACTTCTTTTTCTTCTTGTCACACCTAGAAACACAAGCGCTCGCACACACACACGAAAATTAACATAATCCGTACTATTAGTGAAGGTATTTTGCACAGATCCACTACAGCATGCACAAGAAGCTGGTCATTGTGTTTGCTTAGGGAAGCTGGTTGCAAGAATGAAAAGGACATTGACTTCACATAGTATATGATTCTGTAGCCCGTGAATTTTTAGAAGATGTGTAACTAAATACATTTTTAAAAGTCCATTACTTGTGTGGCCTGAAAGCAACCAAGATGTATTTGGAAAGATTATGGACCCGGATTATGGACCCAGACAATACCTGAGCCCGAGTTCTCTCATTCACAGAATACAGGGAATAAGTCTCACCTTGCATGGTTTTTCATGAGGATTAGAGGGTGTGTATTTAATACCTGGCATAGAGTGACTGTTCAGTAATAGTAATCGTATCATTGAAAAATAAAAGTCCTTTTTGATAGGCTGTAAATACTCTGGTTTCTCTTCGATCATATAAATCTTTCAGCTTTTACTAAATAAAACTTTTTCTGGCTGTTTTAAGTCTGAAGAGGTTTTGCAAGTAAAAATACTGACCTGAAAAAAGAAATAGAAAAGAAGGGAAAGGCTCCAGTATTGATGATGTGCTTCTGGGCTGCAGGAGAATTCTACTATTCTAGCCCAAGCATCCTGGTGGGACAGATGAAAACAAAATGATAATAATAGAAAAAAAAAAAAAAAAAGCTGATTATTATATGCAAAAAGCTTATTTATCTGATTCAGAAGCAAGCTAATTCCATCTTCACTTCATATATTTAATAAGAGAATTGGGGGTTCATATTTCTCAGTGGATCGTATTGCCTAAATGTTATTGACATAGTCTGGGCATTAAACTATTATCACTTTCAGGCTCTGGATTAAAGAACTAATTACAAGGCTTTGTTGGTTAAATCCTAGTTGCCAAGGCTTATGAATATTACAATGCTACCTTGAAGGCTGAATAACTGCTGAGTGGTGGCTCCTTTGTGAAAACAATCAGCGAGGTTGTGTTCTGTCTGTAGAGCAGCCCTCAAGAATTGTGTTCAGATATGGCCACTGACACCTGGGAAGCTTGTTCCTAAAAGCATGACCGGCAAAGTGGTTAATTTTCCTGTGAAATGATGTCAATTAACCCTAATAGAATTATTTTGGTGCTGATTTTGTTTAATCAGACATCACGAAATAATTGAGCTCTGAACAAATGGCTTATTGTAGAAATGTGCAGGTTGGCAGAAAAGGAGTGGAGAGTGCGTTCCAATCATGCATATATATTAACAGTTACTTTTTCCATTAAAATGGGCAATTACTGAGAGGCCTGGTGCTCAGGGCCCCGGTGGATGCGTGACCCTTACAGAACTACATGGCATCTCATCCAAGATAAAGTCAGATGCTCTGACAGTGGGAACTTGGACATTTGAAGGGAGGGGAAACTTTGATTCTTGTTTGTTACCTCTCAGGTCTGCAGAAGGGCAAAGTCACGTTTGTGCCCTGTTTATGTAGAGACATCTTATATTCCACCCCTTCCTCCAGGGCTCCAGAAATATTTTTAAAAGCATAATTTAGCCCACTGTTTCCAGCCTCTGGTTGCACAGAGGAATCATATGGGGAGCTTTAAAACTGATGATGTCTAGGCTCCCTCCCTGACCAATTAAATCAGAGCCCCTCTTGGTGGGGCCTGGACATAGATATGTTTCAAAGCTCCCAACATGCCCTGGGCAGAGAACCACCGCTTTAAACCAACAGTCACTCCACAGGGTCATTTCTCCACTCCTCTGCAAAGGTGAGTGGGCATGAAGGATTAGGCCAGTGATTTTCAACCAGTGTGCTGTGGCACACTGGTGTGCACAAGAATTTTTAAAAGATGCAATACCTTAGATTGTCAAATAAAAAAATAACAGCCAACACAACAATAGCTACTCTTTGTGAATGGATACACAGATTGGCGAACATATATATATTTTTAGTGTGCTGCAGAATTTTAGAAATTAGTTCATGAATGCCATGAGATGAAAAGGTTGAAAATCGCTGGATTAGGTTGTCAAACCTGATTTGCACAAATCAGTGATCCTATCCAGTGTATGTCAGCCCAGGCTGCTATAACAGAAAACCACAAACTGGGTGACTTCTACACAGCAATTTATTCTCACAGTTCCAGAAGCTGGGAGTCTAAGATGAAGGTGCCAGCAGGGCTGGTGTCTGGTGAGGCCTCTCTTGCTGGCTTGCAGAAGGCCACCTTCTTGCTATGTCCTCACATGGATTGGCTCTGTGTGTGCAAGCAGTCCTGCTGTCTTTTCACTTCTTATAGGTTAACCAGGCCTATTAGATTAGGGCCTCACCCTTATGACCTCATTTAACCTTAATAATTTCCTTTCAGGCCACATCTCCAAATATAGTCACACTAAGGACTAGGGTTCAACATATGGATTTGGGGAGGACGCTGTTTAGTCCATAACACCCAGCAACAGGCTTTACTCTAATTCCAGAGTTACAAATGGTTGTGAGACACAGGGAAAGTCAGGAGAGGTCTGGAAGTACCAGCACCACTCCCCAGATCTTTTTGTGCCTTCAGGTCAAGGATATTAAATTGAACCAGGATAATATATTAGGTTTATAAGTAATTTATGTGGCTGCATACAAAAAAGAGAGCTGTTTGGGCCATGAAACATCATTATTTTAAACTTAGAGAGATACACAGCTTACAGGATGTTTTTCAGGAGATCATAACCTATAAATTGATAGATTCCAGACTTGTTTACTATAGGAAATCTCAGATCGACTAGGTACACCCTACTAAAAGCATTCCACAGATAAGAAATCTCAAGCTATCCTGTACCATTTGTTTGTCAGGAGGTCTGTTGTTAGTAAAAGAAAATTTGACTCAGCAATCTTTCTTCTTTCTGGAAGACACCCCAACATTCACCCTCTCCTCCCTCTACCCCATAAGAATGAATTGTAGATCTGTGATAACCACATCCTTCCCAGTGGGCCATGTGACAGTCCTGAGCTAATCTCTGCCTTCCTTCCCACTCTCATGTGCAGTGATGTTACACTTACCACTAAGCTCTGGACACCATCTTTGACTTCTGTTTCTTTAACACCTTGCTAGGAAAGGGTAGTCCCCAGACCAGGGCCATCACCTGGAAGCTTGTTAAAAATGCAAAATCTCAAGTCCACCCCAGACTTACTGAATCAGAATCTGCATTTTAATAAGATTTCCAAAGGATTTGTTTGCACTTTCAAGTTTGAGAGGCTCTGCTCTACTGCACCAAGTCTTCCCTACCTCAGAGCCTTTGCCCTTGCCTTGTTACTTTCCATGCCCTCACCTTTCAGGTCACAGCTTTCAAAAACTCTGCCTCTTTCATCTTCTATTTAAAGGAGTTGCCCCTGTGTTTTCTTGCATTAGCAGATTATTTATCTCCTGCTTAATACTTGTTATAATATGTATTTTATTAAATTGTATTGTTAGTGTTTTGTCTCACCAACTCTAAGCTTCTTGAGCTTAGGAGTCATATTCAACTTGTTCAGCAGTTGCATCCAAATAAACGTCACTTAGGGTACTGGATGGACAATAAATAGCTGTTGAATAAAAAATAAGTAAACTGGTTTTCAATGATTAGTGCCTACCTGTGTCTGTCTCTCATGTTATCTTCTTCCTTGCTTGCGCTCTCTATTTTTTTAAAATACTTTTTTTTGATTTCAGAGAGAGGAAGGGAGAGAGGGAGAGGAAGAGAGAGAAACATCAATGATGAGAGAGTCATTGATCGGCTGCCTCCTGCACGCCCTCTATTGGGGACCGAGCTGGCAACCCCGGCATGTGCCCTGAACCGGAATGGAACTGTGACCTCCTGGTTCATGGGTATACACTGAGCCATGCTGGCCAGGCTGCACTCTATATTTCAGCTCCACTTAAACCACGTATTGCCTTTCATTCTCATTCCCATCCTGAATGGGGTGTTTTCATGCTTTCTTGCATTGGTTCAAGCTGCTCACTCTTCCTGAATTCTCTTTTTCCCCTTATTGTTCCACTAAAGAATGCAAATTCATTCTCATAGACCTTGCTTCAGTATCTTAGAAAAAACAGTTTAAGGACTAATTGGGCCACAATTATATCTTCAGTGATACTAGATTTTATTGGGATTTACATGCAAATTTCCAGTATGACATCAAGATGCTATTGAGGAAAAGAAACTAGGTGTTTCCTATATGTACCTGTATTGTTACAGCTAGAGTGTAGGAACTGCTTAGTGAATGGCTTTGGAATTATGAGACAGGAGAAATACAAGGTGGTGTCAGGAGGATGGTTTCAAGATCACCGTGTCTAAGTGTTGAAAATTTTGTCATATAAGGTCTTTCCTGGACATCATAGTCCCTATAGTCCCATAGACACTTTTCTCGATGAAAAAGTACTTTTTATAACCTTTTAGTCTTCTAGCACTCCTGGGAGATAAGCTGAATCAAGTAAACTCTTCATTTGTCTCACTTTCTGAAGATGACCTAGTTTCTCAATGCAAAAATAAACAAATGTGCTGTCTTAGTTAAGCATTCAGGTGAGTATTACCAAATATCATGGGCTGGGTGACTTATAAACAAAAGAAATTAATTGATTTCTCACAGTTCTGTAGAGTGGTAAATCCAACATCAAGACTAGCAGATTGTGTCTAGTGAGAGCATGCATCCTGGCTCATACATAGATGTCTTCTCACTGTGTCTTCACATAACTAATTGGGTGAGGGAGCTCTCTGGGATCTTATAAGGACATTAATCCCATACATGGGCTCAACCGTTGTGACATAATTACCTCCTCATACCACCACAGTGGGGATTAGGTTTCAACACATGAATTTAGAGGAGACACAAACAGTCCATAGAAGATGCCGTCAGGTTTAGAGGCCACTTCTCTCTTAGCTTTCTGGATTTATAGGGTGTAAGATAGTAGGCTTAATTTCTTAAATAGTCTATCTTACTTTACTTATATACAAATGGACATAGACATCAACACACATACATCTCAACAGCCTCCAGCAATCCTCATTAGGGCACAGGAAGAATTCAGTGGCAGTAAGTAGCTACTTAGATGTAGCATGAAGGATACCAAAGGCCTCTTACCCAAATATGTCACTACCTCATCCTCTGAGCTGGCAACTGAGCCTAAAGTTCCAACTGTTGGAGTTGTTTCCTTGGCTGAATGTGGAAGGGTCTGATAAAGAGAAAGATTTTCCAATTAATCATTGGACAATACATGCTTTAAAGTCAATACTTGTTGACTTATGCTCATTTTGGAGGGGGCTGCAACCCCTTTCCCTGTAACATGTAGGACAGCATTTTAGTTTGGCTTGCCCAGTGTTCACCAGGAGGGCATATCTGGATCAGTCTTGCTAACCCATGTGCAGGAGTGGGTGTGCCAGTCTGTAGGGGCTGTGGAAAGGCATGGAGGCAGTGAGCAACAGAAAACCATGTGAAATAATAGTTTATTCTTCTTATAATAAAAAAGGAAAGAAATAGTTACTTTGATTAAATATTACTGTCTTTAAAACACTCATATACAATCTTATTTGATTCTCCTATAATAAGTAAGTCCATTTTACTGGTGCTGAAATTAAGTCTCAAAGAAGCCATAGATCCAGCTAGTATTCAAGAGTTGACAACCCAGTTCATATTCTCTGACATCCCATGACCCCACAGGTTAGGAAAACGTCCTGGAAGGTGATGCTAGAATCCAAATCAAAGTATTAGTTACCTAGTGTCACTGTTTTCCAGTGTTATTGGAGGGATACAGATTCTGCAGGATGATGAGATAATAGATGTTACAGGAGGGGAAAGACGGTTCTGTACTCAAATGAATTAGAAACCATGGCTTACCAAGGCATAATCTCCCCTTAATAGCAAAACTTCTCAGGGTCTTTAATAAACTAGTGTGCACCGTGGGTCTCCCTGACATGGCCATAGTGAATAGGGTGTTTTCTATGTTCAGAAGATGACATTGCAGGGCTAGTCTTCACCCAAATGAAATGTGGAGTAACTTTCCTAAGTAATCTGTATAAAAGCTGTTTCCCTTCTAACGTTCAAAAAAGGGAAGAGAGTCAGAGGCTTAGCAAAATAGAAAGGAGAGAAAAAACTCAAAATCAAGAGCCGTCCTGTCTCAGATGGTAAACTGACTGATCAGCGTTCTTGCCCACCTACCTGGCCAAGAGCATGACCGGGTGAGTGGGTGCAGAGCAATTTGCAAGTTGTCCAGAGTGCAAGGAGCTAAGATGAATGGCTGAGCTGGTTACAAAAGAAGGTTTCGTAGCAGTGATATGAGCACTTCTATCATTCTGGCTTGTATAGTTTGTCATATTTAAGCAAGTCAGACACGGGAGGCTGAAACAAAAGGCAAGAATAGGAAAGTTCAAGGGCACTAAAAGAAGGTATTTTTATCCTAAGGATTTTCTCTCTTTTTGGCCTAACTTTGGAAACTTTTTCTTGGGATAGAATCTGCCTATGTCACACTTCACCTTTTAGGTTCTGAGCGGTTTAAAAAATATATATAGTGGCCACAGTTCTCAAAGTATAAGTAGAAGAGGTAGGAGAAGAGTCCAAATGAAATGCTGAGAGATTTCAACAAAGGGAGAGGGCATTTCTAGTTTAAAGGCATCAGGGAAGATTTGGGGCATTTGGGCTGGTTGTTGAAGAATTAGGGGGAAAGCATGACAACTAAGGGGATGAGTGTAAGCTAAATAATGTAAATAGGACATCTAAGAATATTGAAAGGACTCATAAGCACTACCGTTTGCTAGAAGAGTGATGGGTATGTGGGGTGGGGGGAGGCGGATAACATTGGAGTGAAGGGTCAGAGTTCTGCTTGGGAGTGACATGAATGCTAAGATGAGGTGACTTCCCAGTCTCAAGTGGGCAGTGGATTTTAATCCAGGGTTCAGGAAGACCACACTTGCTTTCCAGGGCACTCTGACAACTTCTTGGCCATTCTGAGCCACCCTTCTGGGCACAGGGTGAACAGATGTGCTCTCTTCAGATGGAGGGAGATGAACAAAGAGGTAAACACCCAGGTGTTTAAGTTCAGAGAGTAGCTGCAATGAAGAGAAAATAGTAAAGGAATAAGACAAGGGAAGACATAAAATCGGAGAGAACAGTAGGAAGGCATAATAATAACTTTAATAGATCCGTGTCAATGGGGACAAAGAGGAAAGGGGTTTATGGAAGAAGACTGGGACAGACCATGCAACTGATATTTTTTGAAGGGAGCAAGATAGAGAAGAAGGCTGTTAAAGATGACAGTATTGTCTGGAATAGTAATTCCAATAGAGATAACTCATTAAGCATTTGCTATGTGGCAGACAAAGTGTTTCACAGATATTAACTTTCTCAATAAGTCAAGGATGTAATCATTACTATCTTTATTTCATAGATGGAAAAAACAAGGCTCAGTCAGCTGAAATGACCTGGTCACTGTCACTCTGCTAGGATTTGAGCTCATGTCCATCTGAATCCAATGCTCATGGTGTTAACTTCTGTGATGTACCAAGAGAGGTTGGAGGGTGTGTGGCAAGATCTAGAGAAAGGGAAGGAAGATTATATGTTGGTTTTAGATGCATAGAGTCTGAAATGCCTTTATGGCATTAATTTCTGGTGATCATCAGTTGGGTAAATCAGAGCTCAGGGGAGTGGGGAGAATTGGGAATGATCACCTTAACGTTTTTGTGTGTTTTTTGGCATGGATTAAGTTGATCATGAAAGCCATAAAAGGTTATAATAAAAATTAATAATTATTTAGGCAGCTAATATGTCTTGAGCACCATGTTAGTGCCTCACACATGTTACCTAACTGAGTCTTCATAACAAATGAAGTTGGAAAACTGACGTTCCAGGTTGACTTTGGGCTTACACTCTGGAGATGATGAAGTTAGGCTTTGAACCCAGTGCCTGTCTTCCCAGTTCATTGTCTTCCTGTTTTGAACTGTAGCTAAGCTTACAGATGGAGAAAGTAACAACCGGAGACCTATTGACATAGAGTTCTGTCCTTGGCTGCACATTGTATGTGGCTTGTTGTTCTTCCTCTCCCTGGTGTGTTAATTGTGTTCATCTTCTCCCTACCTAGCAATTGAGTGCTCCGTATTTAATTCCCTTTTCCACAGTAAACTCTCACTCTATAGACATGTAGTAAATGACCGGAAAACAGATGAGACTCACATAAGTAATTATGAACCCTTTCATTACGTCTGATTACATATGAGTTGGGAGGTAGACTTTAATGAAGTCACATATTTACATAATTACTAATTGTGTTATTTCTTTGATGAGGGTTCTTTGAGAGTTTATAAAAGGAGGACCCAATCTAGTGGGAGTAAGGACTTCCTGAGCAGGATTTGGTGAACTAAAGAGTCATTGAGCAGCATAATGCAGCACAAAACCCATATGAGGGACGAAGCTTCATGAAACTCAGATGAAGCCAGGAGAGTTAATTGATGAGTGCCCCCGCCAGACTATGCAGGCTCATCTAAGAGGTTTAAGAGCCAGGAGAGCTGAGGAGGAGATGAAGCTAAAAGGGGACTTGATCTAATCTGCAGGCTAAAGGATCCTTCTGGCTGTAGGGCAACAAGTTGAATGAGGAAGGGCCCAGAAGGAAAGGGAGGTGAAAAAATCCATAGGAGGTTTTGCAGAGTCGGTGCAGTAGTGTTACCAGCAAAAATCCATCGCCCAGTGCAATAGGAGTCAGTGCTATGGCACCAGCTTTTGAGAAAAGAAAAAGCTTTTATCTCGAGGTCAACCAGAAAGGAGACGGGATAAAACTCACATCTGCGACTATGCATATTCATTGGGATCACATCATCTGGTATAATAGTCTTATTGCACAGGCCCAGACAGTTCATAGGACTTCATGGATCACATGTGCAAATGCAGGGGCAGTTAGCATGGAGTTCTGGAAGATTTGGGCCTTCACAACAGGCTTACTTTTGCTTTCATTGACTAGAACTGCATAATTTTCTCTTTCCTAAGACATTAGTCCACCTATCCGTATAATCTCTGTCCCGTGCATGGTGTTAACAGATGGTATTAGCTATGAAGTTTTAGTCTCTTGCCAAGAGCTGGGATCTCAATAGTCATTACTCATAAGCCAGCTACTAAGCAGATCCAGTATCCAATAACCATAAATTTTTGGTGTCCAGGAGGAAAATGCATCCTCATCAGAGAATCTTAGAACTATATCTTCTAAAGAAAATGATGTTAAATGTCCTAGCCCTTTTTTTAAAAATTATTCTTTCTGCCCCTTATGTTAGGCTTTCCAGCTAACAGAAACAGTTTCATTAAACACTTGAAATTGGCATCCGTCCTAGCCCTCTAACATCATGGTTGACTTTTCATCGCCCTAAATTAACCTTCTCTCTTAAATAGCTGCCTATGGGCATTTGCAGATGACTGTTCCTTCCTATGAAACAAGGCGCTGAATTCGTGTGGGTGGGTGTAGATATGCACAAGTCATATGCATTGCTTTAACAAAATTCATGGTACACAGGTTATACAGGGTGGGGCAAAAGTGGGTTTATAGTTGTTTGTATGGAAAATAATACAATAATTAGTAATACAAGAATAAACTGTATTTCACATACTCACGACTGTAAACCTACTTTTGCCCCACCCTGTGTTATCAATAATGATTTCTGTTGGCAAAGAAAGTAAGTTAGACTGTTGTTTATTTGGAGCAAGAGGCAACTTTGTTGGTTTAATATATACAATTAAATTGAGTTGAGATCTACTTTAAATGAAAATTGAAAACAAATTAATCTGTCAATGCACAGTTTGTAGTTACAACTTGCGCATATTTGGGTAAGTTGAGCAAAAAAAGCTGTTCAGCATTATTGGCATTTTATTTTAATCCACAGGGAACTTAGAATAGTGAGCTGGCAACATTTGAAATTGACTGTAGAATATGACATCATGATCATTTGTTCTATGTTTGTATGAGCCCTGCGCCTATTCCCATAGATCCAGTTTAATCATGGCATGTTAGTATCCACTTGTGTCAGACTAGGCAATCTCAAGTTTAGCTAATAAAATTCACTTAGTTTTTAAATTTCTCTTACTAACCATGAGTAGGACCTTTTAATTTGATGTTTGAAAACATTTGTATTAATAATAGAAATTTTTTTAGATTCTAGGTTCTCAAAATTTGACATCGGTAAAGTTAATGCATATCTTTTCCTCTTATTACTAATTATTTACTTAATTTTATGACTTTGGGATGGCTGTGGTGACTTACTTCTGCCAAAATGATGATGTCAAGAAGAAAGAAATGATGTTTTATATTTATTTATTTTATTTATACTTGGATTTATTAGTGCTGACTTGGGTTTTGTACTCAGGCAAATGACTTCACATGAGTCATCAGAAGATTCTTGGGTCCCTGGTTAAAGTTTAAATTCAACTCTCAAAAGATTATGATGTTTTATGAAATTTAATCCCTGAGCTATTTTTTTTCAGAGTTGACTCCATTGATTCAGATTTTGAATGTAGTTATCATTCAAGTTTTGATGGAAATATCACACCCCCCTATAAATTACATCTGGTTTTAACTGCAGTGAAATTCTGATGAGCTATGAATTAATTTTCTTTTCCTCTTATCTCTTAAAATAATTTTTATCTGTAAAAAAAAGCCTCAGACTGTCTCGTATCTTCCTAACCTATTTTTTGGTTCAACTGTATTAAAAATTCAATTAACTAGACATGGGGAATATCAGCCCAATTTATTCATTGGAATTTAATTTCTTCTTTAATTAATTTGCTAGGTATATCTTTTACAACTTATAGATCCTGAAATTATTTATTATTTATATTTTTCAGGACTCTTGGTTGCAAGTGATAGAAATGCAAGTTAAAGTGTTTCAGTATAGCAGAATTTACTGGCTTAATTATCCACAAAGCTTCAGGAATTCCTGCTTCAGGCACAGCTTTATCCAGTAGCTCAAACAGGCTCAATAGGTTGCTTTCCTTTGTGTTCCCTTCCTTTTCTGACAAACTTCTTCCTTCCTGTAGCCATAAGCATCAGCATCTCTAACATGATGGAAACTGCAAGTCCAACAAAAACAAAGATTTTTAACCTGTACAATCTCAGTAAAAAAAACATGAAATTAAATCCTGTGCCATTCCAGAATAATCCCACCCCCGACCCAATCTCTGTGGATAAGAGGAGAATGTCTCAGTGCTTGATGAAGTGTGGTCCCTAGAGAATCCCCAGCAACATCATCTGAAATTTTGTTAGAAATACACATTCTCAGGTCCCATCCAAAAATTAGAGACAGTGTAAGGCCAGCACCTGAGTGTGGGTTGTAATCAGCCTGCAAGCGATCCTGACGCACAGCCTTTGGAGCACTGCAGTACCCACGGGCCGAGCTCGTGTCCTGTGTGCTGCCCCCAGAGCCTCAGTGCAACTTTCCTCTCACAGAAAACACGTAAAAAGAGGCCTGAGAACTGATGCCAGGAGAGCGAGGGAGCTGCCGTGCTGACAAAGACGAGCAGGGCCCGCCACCCTGAGAGTCCAGCCCCAGAGCAAAGCGTTTTGTTTCTAAAGCCATTTCTCAGAACGCTTGATTTGAATCCCCTGCCAGAAAATCAGTATTCTAATGAAGCGAATGCTCGTCTGTCCTTCTCCAAGTTATAGCGTTTTAGTTCAGTTTTCATCTCCAAATAGGGACGGGGCGAGCCTTGAAAGGTTTCCAGACTGTGTCCCGTTCTTAGCGAAAGCTTCCTGACCTCCTGCTAGGGTGACCGCTCGGCGGCGAGCCCCCCGCTCCCGCGCCATAAAGAACAGGACAGCTTCGCTTTGCTGCGAAACTTCTCCCTGAGAACGGCAGCGAGGCCTACAGCATTTAAAATAATTTTAAAACTTCCTTAAAAGCACCTGATAAGGGAGATGAATGTAGCTTTTACTTAAGAGTTTCTTGTGCTTTTTTTTTTTTACCTTGATTTTGAGACTTACACTTTTCCTGCTGAAGGCAGTAGAGGGCATGTTGACATTTCTCCACTTACCTAATAAGAATCCTCTGGATACTTGTTAAAAATAAAGATCCAAAGGCTCTTTTTCAGGAGATTCTTATTTGGCAGGACTAGGGTGCGGACAAGGAATCTGTCATTTTAGGGGTGGCTGCAGGGAACTCCCAGAATCAAGCACACCCCCCCCCCCCCCCCGGTGACGGGTAAATAAGCCGCAGCGAAAGGGTAGAGGCTGAAGTCCTGGCTGTCGCCCTGACTGGCTGCGTGAGTTTCACGCCCCGTCGGGTGCCAGGTGCTTCTGTCACTGCCGCTGGTTGGTGCTCTTTTTCTTTTCTCTTGACTCATGTGCCCGTTGCGCCTTGTCTCTTCCCCTGCAGATCGAGGACATGCAGTGGGGTAAAGGCGTCCGGGAGATCCCCCACTCCGTGTGTACGCTGCCGTGCAAACCTGGCCAGAGGAAGAAGACGCAGAAGGGGACGCCCTGCTGCTGGACCTGTGAGCCCTGCGACGGCTACCAGTACCAGTTTGATGAGATGACCTGCCAGCACTGCCCTTACGACCAGCGGCCCAATGAAAACCGGACCGGCTGCCAGGATATCCCCATCATCAAGCTGGAGTGGCATTCCCCCTGGGCCGTCATCCCTGTCTTCTTAGCAATGCTGGGGATCGTCGCCACCATCTTCGTCATGGCCACTTTCATCCGCTACAATGACACGCCCATCGTCCGGGCGTCCGGGCGGGAGCTCAGCTACGTCCTGCTGACGGGCATCTTCCTTTGCTACATCATCACTTTCCTGATGATCGCCAAGCCCGACGTGGCGGTGTGTTCTTTCCGGAGGGTGTTCTTGGGCTTGGGGATGTGCATCAGCTACGCAGCCCTGCTGACCAAAACCAATCGGATTTATCGCATATTCGAGCAGGGCAAGAAATCAGTGACAGCTCCCAGACTCATAAGCCCCACATCACAGCTGGCAATCACTTCGAGTTTAATATCGGTTCAGCTCCTAGGTGTTTTCATTTGGTTTGGCGTTGACCCACCCAACATCATCGTAGACTATGATGAACATAAGACGATGAACCCTGAGCAGGCCAGGGGAGTCCTCAAATGTGACATTACGGACCTCCAAATCATTTGCTCGTTGGGATATAGCATTCTTCTCATGGTCACATGTACTGTGTATGCCATCAAGACTCGGGGTGTCCCAGAGAATTTCAATGAAGCCAAGCCCATTGGATTCACTATGTACACCACGTGTATAGTATGGCTTGCCTTCATTCCCATATTTTTTGGCACTGCTCAGTCAGCGGAAAAGGTAAGTGAAAACGCATACCACACTATGCATTTCAAATGTGTTCCTTTGTGTAAACATTGAAACCAAATTAATTGTATAGAGCAAGAGATTTTATATATGCACAATGGTATTCCCAAGAGTAGAGAAATCCAACATGAACAGGCACCAATGCTACAAAAGTCTGCAATCCTCAGTGAACTTTGCTGCATTTATTCCACGGGAAACCAACCAGAGGTAGGTAGCCTTTTTGGGTTAATTTATTGTAGAAGTATTTAATGTAACAAGAGATTATCTATTAATTAATTCCCCAACCTGTCCATTTACACACGTATTTCTTAGGGACAGGAGAAGAGGGCCACAGTTCCTCATCCCCAGGATAAGGATGGTCATTACTGGCTCTTCCTCTCTCTTCTTAGTGGCTGTTTAGGTTATCACTGTGGAATGGATCTAGTATGTGAGCTATTCCAAATATTAGAGTTGTTCAACTGCATGTATGGGGAGATACACGTATGCGCGCACACACACACACACACACACACACACACACACAGTTTATAATCATGTGCCTCTTAACAGTGGGGATACATTCCAAGAAGCGTATCGTTAGATACATTAATCACATCAAGTGATTCAGAATACAAGAGACTCAACTTTCCAGCAGAGGGAGCAACAGTACACACACACACACACACACACACACACACACACACACACACTCTCACTGTAGAGCAAGTATTATCAAGCTGTGAAAGTTCATTTTTCATAATTAGTGGGCCCTAATATGTTAGTCTTAAATATGGTTACTGCACATGAGCCCCACATATAATTACAAGTTTTATGAGTTTGTAGGTTAGGTCGCCCTAGTGTGTTGATTCTTAATGCAATTCATATATGTCCAGTTGTAGGTTTGAAATGCATGCAAATATGGTAATACTAGGTCATGATTTTCTATGTGTTTCATATACATGTGACTTCTGTACCCACTCCATCTGGCTATAGCGTATATATGCAAATTGAGCAGTCTTAATGCATTGATCTTAATAAGATGTGGTGTCCTTCACTCGGTAGGCAGCTCTGGCACATCGGGACAGCTGAAGCCAGAACTGAGACCTAGAATCCTAACTGGAACACTGTAGGAGAAAGCATAGGTATAGTTTGATTAGAAACTAGGGCATTGGGTGTCTAGTCTGATTCCACGTTACTTTGGAGAAGTCTCTTAAACACTTAGGGTCTTAGTTCTCTAATTGAGGAAAACAAGGATTGAAGTGGGATTGTCTAAAAATTTACTAACCTATTGGATCTGATTTTTTATTAGTTCAATCTCTGTTTAATTGTATAAATAATTAATGGAATTTTCCTGGTTTTCCAACTAAAAATGTCTTTTACCTACATTGTTTTTCTCAAAAGCTGTAAGTATAGACTGTATTTTTAAGTGAATATCTCATGAAACCACACAGAATTCTAAAGCCAAGGACAGTGAATGTTTCCAGATTATGGTTTTAGTCATAAAGTTTCTTGAAGGAGGTTCTTCTAAAATATGTGCTCAATAAGCATAGTATGTTTCTAATAGTATGTTTTAAATTCATAATGCATGTTTACTGTCTTGTGAAACCAGCTTGAATTTCACTGGGCCCAGGGAATAGTAAAATATGAGTTAGGGTAGTGAAAGGCAACAGAGAGAAGAAGGAAATGGTTCTCCAAATGTGTGCTGGTAAGTTGATAACCACTGAACTTTTTAATGGGGCATGATATACATCATCAATGTCTGTGGAGGTAATAATTATTTTCTTATTAACACAAACACAATTCCCCATGCAATGGGTTAAGAAACATTAAATCCATTTCTTATAAATGTATTCTTAAGGAATATAAAAGGGAGGAATAACTGTAGTTGTTTTATAGGTGAGCCTTTTGGTAATGCATATTTGACAATATATGTTCTACCATTTCATTTGTCATTTCTATCCATTTCCAGTCATGACTATGAATCTTTTCAGGAAGTTCAGGGATACAATTTACTCATTAAAAACCTGAAAATGACACAGAGTTTTAGGAATTGAATTCACTGATTCTGATTGTTCTAGAAGATGTCTGGTAGCACTGGGCTACAGGAAACATTAAGCTGCTTTTGGGTTGGTGAACATTTGGAGATTTGGGGAGGATAGTAGGCTGGGAGAGCATAGAAACTCTGCATCCTTTCCCCATACCTATATACACTATGCATCTCTTCCATCTGGCTGTTCCTGGGTTACATGTTTTACTTAAAAAAAATGGCAATCTAGTAAGTAAAATGTTTCTCTCAGATCTGTGAGCTGCTCTTGCAAATTAATCGAACCTAAGGAAGGGGCTATTGGAACCTCCAATTCATAGTTGGTAGGTGAGAGGCACAGGTGACAATCTAGACTTGTAGTTGGCATCTGAAGTTGGGTGGGGGAGCAGTCTTGTGGGACTGAGCCCTGAGCCTGTGGAATCTGATGCTATGTCTGGGTAAACAGTGTCAGAATTGAGTTGACATGCAGGTGACACCATTGTGCCGTGGAGTGGAGAAAATTCCCCACACATCAGAATGGGGTGCAGAATCTTTTATAGTTAATATGTGAAATTCTATCCTTGGAAGACAGACAGTGGTTAACAGGGATGATTTAGGACTTTCCCTATGCTCAGACTTTTAGATCCATAACAATATTGAACTGGAGGGATGAGGAGGAGTGAGAGCAGTTTCTTGGAGGAAAAAAATTGGATCAGAGCGGGTAGCCAACTGTACCCCCTTTCTCTACCTATTCAGTAAAGGGGCCAGCAAACCTCCCATACCAAAGAATGTTAGAGGGAATCTGAGAAGTAAAATTCTGCTCCACAAGCTCATTGGTAGGGAGAAGGCTTTGGAACACTGCCTTCAATCTATACCCTCCCTCCCCAAGTACAGAAGGGCCCACGGGTGAGACTGCAACACAGCAGTAGCGATATATACTATGGGTATTAGAGATGGTTTTGAAGAGTATCTATATACTAGCAATACTATTTGTACACAGTCTCCCTTGATTTAGCTATTTTCAATTGCCACTGCTTTGGTTTCTTCCAAGGATAATGGTTGTCTTGGCTTTTGAACTATAAGTAGTTCCTAATGAATACAGCTGCTCTCAGCTGATTGGCACTTGGGCATTGAGAATGCAGGGTGTGTGACATCTGGTATGGAGTTATGTACCCTCCAGTTGCCCAACTGGTTAACCTGTGCCTTTGCTAGCTCTCCACCCCAGCTCAGCACCACATTTGGCTCTCCAGATCTGACCGTGTTGGACATAAAGCCATTGATAAGTCAGTGCGTCAGGGAAGCGCAGAACCTAAATAAATGATAATCCAATTACACAGTTCAAGGAGGACTCCTGTGGAATTTCTCTGATTGAACAAGAGTTGCATTTTCCCACTCAAGTCTCAGGTGCATGAAGGTATTAGAGAAGAGAAGGGAACACAAGTAGTCAACAGAGAAATTGTTAGGCAAGGTTGAGAGTATGCTGTGGCAAGAGATGTAAAAGTCAATGCCACTAAATTAGCAGTTCCTTGAGGCCCTCAAAGGTCTTTATATACCTACAGGAGGAGAGTAAAAATCTGTTGGTAGGCAACTGAATGACTGAAATGGAGTCCCCTATCCTTTCCTGTGTTGCAGGCTCTCTAATCTGCACTTAGACCATTGATATGATCGCACTTTTCTGGTTTATCACGTGCAAGGAGCTAATGTTGTTTCCAAAGAGACTTGATTTATATATAAGGAGTCAGTTGTTCACACCTGGGAAATTCTGGCAAACAGACCCAAAGCCCCAGATTAGTTTGTAATGATTGGGTGTTAGCATCCAAGACCGGTTATTTAGGTTGGCTAAATCCGCCTTCCAGTACTTCAGTTCCATTGTGTTTGTCTGGTAATCTTCCCAGTGTCCTGTCAAAGTGACTAGGTTGAAACCCCATGGCCAAATTGCCTTGTTGATGAGGCCAGGGCTGCTGCCTGGTGCTGGACCAAATACCAGATGAGTGCAGTACTTAGTGTTAACCCAGCGATCACATCGTTCCCTCTTTGTTTAATGTTTCAGACCTTAAAGCTTCTTGTGCTTATCCTTTGAAGATGCTGAACTGAGAGGCAAGGAACCACCTAGATGTTTCTAATTTGTATAGTAAAATTTAATTCAGTTTTTAATCCCTGTTTCTCAGAATCCTTGCTGGATGGGTGGACAGGGATAGAGGCATGTGTTTTTTAAGACCTTGGCTCTTTTATGTTAGTTTTTAGATTGGGACATTTCCTGGTTACAGTGCAATGGGGAATAGGGCTAGAATCTTCAGCTTTCCCAATACAAAAACCTGACATAAAAAGCTGAGAACAACAAATAGAAGCCAACTGCTGACACAGGGACTGAACTGAAAACTCTAGGAATGCCTATGTCACTTCACCGACTGATTCCAGGGTTGAGAGCTATGTGGATAATTGGTACACAAGCTCATTAAACTTAAGGCCCTCATAAAGAGCTCTGCAAAATGGAAGGGCATGTCATTTCATTTTTTTGCAGAAATCTAGTTTCCCACTACAGCTGTTGGGAAAAGAAAATGTAAGGAAATGATTAATTAATGGTGATGCTGGCCATCCCTCTGCCTGATACAGAAGCACTGGCTTCTGGAACTGGTCCTCAGGTGTCTAAAGTGGAAAATTGTCTCTAACATGTCTTGTGCTCTCCCATTCAGCTCTATGTTCCAATTGATTGCTTGGCTTATAACCAACAGTCAGTTTTTTGATCCAGTGCCTCCCATCACACAGGTCTTAAAAAAGCAGGTTAGTAGATACACTGAAGTAGTAAATATAAAAGGTTTTTGTTCCCCATCATGACATGTTTTTTCCTCTCCAGTGGCCTGCCATCCTTGAGCTAGATATTCTGGGAGAGTTTTTAAATAGTTGTGTTTTTTTTTTAATAGCCCCTGTTATTTAACAGCTGATTTTTAAGTGCCTGTTATATGCCAGGCACGTGGATTTCAACACCTGCAAATCATATCCCTCCCTTTTAAAAAGAAATCTTCCAGTGGCTTCCCGTTGATATTATTATTATTGTTGTTGTTGTTGTTACCTCGAAAAACCTGTGAGACTTAGATCAAGGGTAATAAACTATGAGCCACTAGTCAGATCGAATCAGCTGCTTGTTTTTATAAATAAATTTTGATTGAAACACAGCCATGTTCATTCATTAACATACTGCCAATGGCGGCTTTGAGGCTACAAGGGCAGACTTGAGTATTGTGGCAGTTAAGGCCTGCGAAGCCGAAAACACTGATAATCCGAACCTTTACCGAGGAAGGCGGCTGCGCCTGCCTGAGAGGAGCCGGTGCCTTCCTCTCTCTGACCCTCATCGCTGCGCTTCTCACCCTCTCCAGTCCTGCAGTTTTCTTCCTCTCGGAGGCCGTTTCCTTCCCGGGCCTTTGCCCAGATGCGCCCTTTGTCTAGGACCCTGTCACCCGGAGGCCCCGTGCTGCCTCTTCTCATCGCTGAGATCTCAGCTTACAGAGGAGACTTTCAACTCCCCTCCCAAGTTGAAGTTCCCTGCGCCCCAGTTACATCCTGTTTCCCACTGTCATTGTCCACCTAACTGATGGCCGCTGTTGTTTTGCTAGTTGCTTTGTGCCTGCACCTCCTCATAAATGTAAGTACCTTGAATGCAAGCACTTGGTCCTTCTGGTTCATCTCTGGATCCCTAGGGCTCCAACCAGTGACTGGCCTTAGTAAGTGTTCAGTAAATCTCTGTGAGATGAATGAATGAAATGACTAAATGAATCTGTTTTGGAGTAAGATACTGTCCCTGCCGTCAGTAAATAGTTTAAAAGTGCAGAGAGGCATGGAAACGAATATCCGTTAAAAGTGCTAGAGTATAAAACCGTAGGAAAGTAGAATCATAGCAACAAGTGCAAGATCAGTCTTGCTGGAGGAGTATGTCTATAAAGACCACACGGACCAGACAAATGCACACGATAGCGACTGCCTGGGTAAAGGGATGATACTCTGAACTGCGAATGGATGTCTAAACTGATCAAATCCTTTTTCTTTCTGAATCTGGATTTTTTAAATTTTTAAATTATCAATTTTTATTTTTCCCAGTTTTATTGAGATATGGTTAACATTGTATTAGTTTAAGGTAAACATATAATTTGATATGCTCATGTATTGTGAAATGATTGCCACAGTCAGTTTAGTTAACATCCTTCAACTCAAATAGTTACAAGTATTTTCTTTTCTCGTGATAAGAACTTTAAAGATCTAGTCTTTTAGCAACTTTCAAATATACAATACAGTATTGTTAACTATAGTCACAATGCTGTACATCGCATCTCCAGAAATTATTTATCTTCTAACTGGGCCTTTGTACCTTTTGACCCCCTGCACCCAATCCCAAAACCCTGCCTCTGTAAAACACCAATCTGTTGTCTGTTTCTATTAGCTTGCTTGCTTGCTTATTTGTTTAGATTCTGCAGATAAGTGAGATCATATGGTATTTGTCTTTCTCTATCTGACTGAGTTCACTTAGCATAATGCCCTCAAAGTCATCCCATGTTGTTGGAATTGCCAGGGTTACTTTTTTATAGCTAAATAACATTTCACTGTATATACACACATTTTCTTTATTTATTCATCCATTGATGGACACTTAGGTGGTTTCCAACTGCGGCAATGAACATGGGGTACAGATACCTCTTCAAGATAGTGATTTTGCTTCCTTTGGATATATTTTCAGAAGTGGAATTGCTGGATCATATGGTAGTTCTATTTTTAATTTTTTGAGGAGAGTCCGCACTGTTTTCTATAGTGGCTGCATCAATTTACATTTCTTTCCTCAATGTCTTACAGTTTCAGAGTGCAGGTCTTTCCTCTCTTTGGTTAAATTTATTCTTAGATATTTTAAACTTTTTGATGCAATTGTAAATGAAATTTTTAATTTTAAAAAAAATGATCATCTGATGTTGGTGTGTACAAATGCACATATTTCTGTATATTGACTCTGAATCCTGCAACTTTACTGAAGTCATTTATTCTAAGAGTTTTTTGACGGGAGTCTTGGGAGCTTTCTCTATATGGTATTATGAGAAAGTTATGAGAGTTTTACTTCTTTCATGCTAATTTGGATGCCTTTTATTTTTTTGTTTTGTCTGATTGCTGGGCTAGGAATTCCAGTAGTCTGATGAATGGAAGTGTGGTGATAGTGAGCATTTATTCACAAAATAAGCATCACATTTTCCCATCTTTGGGGAACCCATTTTATCAAATCAATTAGGTAGGCAAAGTTCTACAACTTCCCTGAAGTAGGCAAATCCTATAGGCAGTGTCCCTAGGCTACTGATTCTAATGCTTTTCTCCTTTCCAAAAAGATGTGGGTATTCCGGGCCCCACCCACTTGCCCAGTGGCCATCTGAGATAGTTCCCAGAAAGCAAATGAGCCTCCCAGGTTTTCCTCCTCCCTAATTATTCAGCACATTTTACCGAGCACCTTGACGTGCCATATACCATGAATCAGGACCACAGTGTAGGGCCATACGGTTGTATCCTGCACAATGCCAGGGGCTGCCGTTCACCAAGGCAGATTAGAATGCCACTTCATAGAGTTGTCCAGTGCATACTCAGACAACTGTACCCAGTAGGTTGCCACTTTGCGAGGCACTGCGAATAGAGATGATGGAGATAAAATCAGTTAACCAAGAGCCTAGACTATAGCAATGAACCGTGTCTTATCTTTCAAATAAGTTCCTATACTTATCAACATCTTTCATGTAAAAATGGAGGTGACTAGGCTAACAGCAGTGTGTGTTTCTAAAAAGGCAAAACTTCTAAATCTGTCTCCCAGAAAGCTTCTGGCAGTGTTTATTCTGGAGACCTATCAGAAGCATTGCAGATCAAAGCAGGTAGCAGAGGTGAGCTGCAGCCAAGGCTGATTTGAGATTCCAGACACTTCTCGGAGCACCATCTGGGCCTCTGCTGAAACATCTGCAGGCTCTCCTCAATGCTCAGAGCCCTCACACCATAAGCAAGGTGAAATGTATGGCCCAGGAAAAACCAGCAGATGGTGAACTTCCCGACCTGTCATGGGGTTCAGTGTCAACTCAACATCATTGCGGAAGGGGGGTAAAGTCACCTTCTAGTTCCTGACCTTCTGTGTGTGTGTGTGTGTGTGTGTGTGTGTGTGTGTATGTGAGTGTGATGCATGCGGTGCGCACGTGCATGTGTGTGTTTCTGATGTGGTTCACATTTTCTCATCTTATGTATTCTGGTGCCTTCGTATTCAGGGAAATAATCTAGTCAATTGTAATTGATTCATTGAATATGTATTTAGGAATGTCATCTTTATGGCTGGCACTGTCTAGGCCTTGGGGACAGAGAACAAAATTGACAAGGTTAGTGTTTTCATGAAACTTACATTCTAGTGAGAGAAAATAACAGATAATTTTAGACAGTCTCATGTGTCCTGAAGAAACTAAAACAGGCAAATGGTAATAGAGAGCAGCTGGAGAAAGTACCGAATCTACTTCAGATTTGGTAGCCATGGAAGGCTTCAGTGAGCAAAAAAGAGAAATCCAGAGGACTCCATGGCTGTTGGTGTGAACACCCAGATGAATGACAATGTCATTTATTGAAATGGAAGACTCTAGGGGAGGGGCAGGCTCGGTGAAGGGAGGGGCCGTTTTTGACATGTTAATTTTGGGAGGCCTCTGAAAGATGGTGAAGGTGTCAGGTAGAGGTTGGATATACAATTGTGGAATTCAGGAGAGGTGCTGGGAGTTACCAGGTTATCAAATATACATTAAATCTTGAGACTTGGTGAGATCATTTAGGTGTGACTGTACAAAAATAAGTCAGAGGGAAGATCTTGAGGATGTTCTAGTATTTAGAACTATGGAGCAGGAGGAAGAAAAGGAGCTTCACGAGAGCATCCAGATAGAGAGGAGACCCAGGAAAGAACCACCTCCCAGAGACCAAGGGAGAAAAGGCTGGGGAGGAGGAGAGAAAGTCAGATGCTGCTGAGACATTTAGTAAGATGGAAATTGAGACTTGACCATTGGATTGGGCAATGCGGCCACCATTGGAGATGTTGGGGAGTGGTTTGGTGGAGTGCCAAAGGGGAAAGCTGCATTGCAGTAGATGCAAAAGAGAACAGAGGAGAGAAAGTTGCACCAATGAGCAGGGTAAAGGCTTTCAAGTGGTTTTACTGTATCCATTAAAAAAAGAAAGCCTCAAATGTGGCTATAATGCCCCAAGTGGTAGGTGGGGGAGGTTCTAGGGTGATGGAAGGGTGTCTTTAAATATGTATATAGTGAAGACAATGATCTCACAGAGAGGAAACTTAAAAAAGTAGAAGACTGAAGGGATCATCATTAGAGTAGCATGCTTGTTGTTTATTTGTTTTCTAAAACCTTATGTAAAGACCATCCTTAGCTTGCAGGCCATACAAGAAGCAGTGTGAGTACAGGGCAGATTTGGCCCAGGGGCTTAGTTTGCTTACCCCTGCAGTCCATTGGACTGTTAAGTTATCTTCCTTGACTAGAATTGGATATACTATTTTAGCAATATCAATTCCTGGGACCTTTGTGTATGTGGAGGGTATGGTGTCTCCATCCAATGAATGATATACATAGTAAGGCTTCTGATCCAGGATCCATTTGTCCTTCCTGTGGCTCACTCTATTTTTTTTCCTCATGAGGATGAGATTTAAAAGCATGTTATTTGCTGGAACCATGGATGGACTTAGAAGTTAGAATTGCAACTTTCAAAATAGATTCTATAATGCTGGCAGATACCAGTAGTGGAGGAAAGCTAGGACAGAAAGCAATACATATCTCAGATAAGAGAAAGGGGAAGTTGTAGGAAGGACAATGGACTCTTTATTATATCTGAGACAGTGAGGCTCTCCCTTCCCTTTCCACTTCCTAATCCCCTGCACAGAGACAATGAGAGAGAGAGAGAGCTTCATTTTCTAGAAGGCCAGAGGACAAATTCCCCTTGACCAGACATGTGGAAATTAGAGCCTTGGTAAGCAGTGAAATTTGCATGCAAGCCAGAACTTTCTCTGGACCTTAGGACTGAGTTCCTCAGTCACCATTATCTAACATATCACAGATGAGGAACACAAAGCTGGAGAACTTAGCGGGGAGGAGCATTGGCCACACGATGCCTTGGTGGATGTCAATATATTAGTCAGTGCAGGCGAGGGTACGATGCAATAAGACAAATCCCCATATTCCAGTGGCTGGTGACAAGGTGAAGTGTTATGAAGGTTGGGCAGCCCTCCACTATCCACTAGTTATGCTTTCTAGAACATGGCTTTTGAGGTTTCAGTAGCAGGGGAGGAGTGAGAGCGTCTGGGAGATGTAGGGGAGTCCAGGGACATTTGGTAAGCACTGTCTCTGCCACAGCACACACTGTCACCAACAGCCTGTCCTTTAATTACACAGGCACGTTCAGCCCACATACCCCACCCACTGATACTGAATTCTCCTCAGTAAAGTCAGAGTGGCCCCAACCCTTATAACAAAGGAAATAAACTTTATTTAAAACAATTGTATCAATGGTCATAAAAGCGGTCTCGATCATGAGCTTTGGTTACAAGGGTCTTGAAGTTGACCTTCATATGACATTAAATCATACAGGACTTTTTAATCCTTGGAACAATTGTAAAATCCATTTAAAAAGTTGTGACTTTGCTCAAGTTTCCGAGAATCCTGTTGGCAATCCTGGGTTTAATGAGGCGCACCTCAAAGTGGGCTAGAAACAGATGCTTCTCTGTAGGGCAGAGGGTTGCTCCATGGTGAAAAAAAGTAAGCATTTCCATCAGCTGTGATATAATCGGTAATGGACTTCGGTGACTAAAAGTGGAGTAGTGATGACCTGAAACGTGAATCTGTCTTTCCAGAAGGACTGAACACTTGAGTGCAATGAGGACATCTAGAGTTAATGAGAGCAAAGGGCAAAGGTGCAGGGACTTAATTTCCCCCCCCCCCTTAAATCTTCATATATGCCTCTTGGAAGAGAACCCCCACTCACAGGATATTTGAATCGGAAGGAACTGTGGATATAATCTAGTTCAGCCCTTTCATTCTACAGATGAGAACAGAGACTCAGATTTGACGTGACCTGCCTAGGGGCCCATAGTCAGTGGCAGCATGGATTTCGTTTGATGGGATGCATGTAAATTATGTTTCCCATAATGCACTGAGAAGAGTTCAGTATCTGTACACATGGGCTTTTTTGTTATTCTTAGAGGTGATTCTTGAATTTTTTTTTATTATAAATTAATGTTTACCATACAACTTTAAACACTTGGAATTTTAAATATTCTTTTGCTCTTTGTTTTTAACAAGACACTAAAATGCATTTGCTCCCTTCACACCGGTTGGTGTGCATCCACGGGGAGTTTCAGTGCGCTGTTTGGTGATAGATCGTGAACATCTGTTTAAACGTTAGTTCCTGTGTCTTGGCGAGTGATGAGAAATCCTGTTCCTCAGAATATTCGAGTTCAGGTTTTGCATGAACATGTGGTGAGGGAGCTTGTCTGTGCTCTTCAGTCCAGGGGACGTCTTTGCTTCTTCAGTATCAAAGGAGGGATGCAGCTCAATGACTGGCGACACGTTGCGTAAGGAAGCAATCTTGATGTAACTCATGATGGAGGAGGGGTGTCAGAGAGCAGCCCACCCAGGATCTGGGTGAACTAGTGGCAACCTGAACCCATGTAGCCCTAGATAAAATTGTCACTTGCCTGCTGTTGAGTGCTGAGTTTTCAGACCCTAACATACATGGGTGGAGGGTTTGCAGTGAAGAGAAAGGGATTGTGGAGACCCTATAAAAGCGCCTCTGTTTTGAGTGACAGAGTAGTATGTTCCTTTAATGGTCCTATCACCTTAGCAACAATTCAAGCACACAGGTCATTTAAGCATCATTTATGCAAAATACCTGGAAGACTAAGCTACTGAGCAGCCCAGAAATGTTGCCATCATAGAGATACGATTGCTGTCTCCAGGAAAGGAACCCATTTTCATAGCTAAGTGGTTCAAAAGGCACACAGTGGCACCATGATTTTTATGCTGCTTATTGTTGGTGGGTTTTTTTTCAGTGGATACTTAAAAATCAATTTATTTTTATTCTGGTATGTACCAGGGGTATAGTGTTTGTTAGGATGAAAAAGCAATTTTAATTTAGTGGGAAATGGATTTTCTTTGTCACAGAGTAATGTGGAATAGATGAGAGACACCAAATAAAATTCTCATTCTTGATCCCAGGGGTTGAGGTGGGGAGATGGGGCTGGCAGTCGGACAAGTTTAGAGTTTGATAATTCTGTTTGAATTTCTCCTTAGAGCTCGTAGTTGTCAATAAAAGCTCTTGGTAAGCAACACAAATGACCTAGTTACGCCTGTCCTGTTGAACTGCGTGTTCTGCAGCAGCCGCGTGTAGTGATTACAGTTAAAGGACCAGGGCTCGGGTCTAGCTCTGCCACCAGCTACCTGTGTGGCCTCCAGCAATCATTTCTTCTCTCTGTGCATCAGCTTCCGCACCCATAAAATGGATTTAACGTCATCATAAGCCCGTGATTCTTCAGTAAACTGGGAAAATGTCTTATAATTTGCCGATATCCTCTCAACCAAAGCTTTTGATTATAATCAACTATGGATTATAGTGTCGTTGGGGAAAATTCCTGTTTAACTGAATTGATGAATAGAATAGACCCATTCATCTCAAAAACTACATCAGCAATTTCCTTTCTATAGTTAGTTCATTGCTATTTCATGTGATATTTCAGCCAATTCATGTGCTATATCCTTATTACAGTAATCTTGGTGTGTGTGTGTGAGAGAGAGAGAGAGAGAGGGGGAGAGAGAAAGAGAGAGGGAGGGAGGGAAGCAACCTGTCTCCACCAAAACAGCCTCATTCATATCCCCCTTTTCCATCACCCTGTGATCCAGGCACACTGGCTTTAGTCCCTAATACTGTCCACGTTTTGTTCTGCCACAGGGTCTTTGCACATGTTTAAAAACAATCACAGCCATATTCAAATCATACTATACTTGTTGCAGCTACCTCAAACTGTTATTTATTCTCATTATTACTTTGAAAGTATGCAGTCTGTTAAACCCACCGCTTTAATCTTGTTATTTAAGGCATTAATAATGAAGTGTGTGTGTGTACGTGTATACACATACATACACAATGTCTCAATTTTTAAAAAGCATTTAGATAACTATACGTTAACATATCTGGCTTCCTTTGTAATGCTATGTATCTTATACTAGGCACTAAAGGTGATACTCTGAGAACAGGTCCATAGATTTCCCCAGACTGCCAAAGAGGCCTTTGGTACCTAAAAGCTTGAGAACCTCTGCCTTAGGCCATAAGTTAGGGAGAGCAGGAGTTATATCTGGCTTTGTGTATCCAAGTTTGTGGCTGACTGCAGGTGCTGAGTGAATAAATGCAAAAATAGAATGTTGGAGATGATAAGCCTTCATTCCAAGATCTAGTTACTTGACATACCCTGCTGAAGTTCAATGATTGGAGAAGAGGTACATTAAACCTTGTATTTAATTAAAATATTTTGGACTGCAAAGAACAGACACCTGACTCCAGGTGGCTTAAATACCAAGAAGATGCTTGTTCATGAAGTCTAGCGGTGGTCGGGCTTCATGTATCGTGCGGTCAGTCTCTCCATGAGTCTTCCAGAACTCAGGTTTTTTCTCTCTTTTGCTGTCTGCTGTCCTGCTCACAAGATGCCACCAGAGGCAACTGGGGCCATGTCCTCTGTTTCTGTTGAGCAGTCATAGGAAATAGAGTCTTGCCTTCCATTTCATTGAGCCCAGTTAGAATTAATGTCATTCCTTGGACCATTAGTGGCTGCCAGGGTACTGGCACATGTTGATTGGATAAGACTGATCAGTATCCATCTTGGCAGCCCAAGTGGGGAAAATTCATAAATGAACAAACAGCCCCGGCCAGTGTGGTTCAGTGGTTAAAGCTCTGCCCCCCCCCCCCCCCCCCCCATACACACACTGAAGGGTCTTAGGTTCATTTCCCAGTCAAGGACATGTACCTGGGTTGTAGGTTTGATCCTGGCCCAGGTCTGGGCATGTGCGGGAGGCAACTGATCAATGAGTCTCTCTCATTGATGTTTTTCTCCCTCTCCTCCCTCTCCCCCTCCCTCCTACCCCCTTTCTCCCCTCTCCTCCCTCCCTTGCACACTCTCTAAATATCAATGGAAAAAATATCCTCTGGTGAGGATTTTAAAAAACGAACAGCCAATAAGCCGTGCTGGAAGTGGGAAGGGAGAAATGTTGGGGAGGCAACCAGCAGGGTCAGGGACACCCATCTCTTTGGTGAGGCTCATCAGAGGATACGTATCAGCAGGAAAAAACATCACTGTGTTTGTTCAACATTTATCTCTGGAAAAGAAGATAAGGGGAGAGCCAGTCTGTAAGGAGATAGTGTTTATAAGCAGACTGCCTTTGATGCCTGAGAGTGGACTTTCGCATGCAGGGGAGACAGCAGATTCCTCGCCTGCGAGTTCCCACCCTCCTCCCCCCGGCAGGGGCGCACACCGGGAATGGGCCTTACGCACTGAGGAAGAAAGGCTGCAAAATGAACACCGAGCTTTAACAGTTCCTTTCTGTTTTCTCCTATTTTATTCTTCGTATTCATTTGGTATCCATCTCTGATTATCATCTACAGAAGAGATAAAAAACCCCGTGAATGTCAGAATGCTTCTCCCTGCAATTACTGACAGATTCATATGCCTACTACCAGAGGGAGATACTATCTCACAGAGGTAACAATTCACATCTCTCTGGCACTGTCCCTCATGTCCCCACTTGCTTTCAGCATCAGGGACTACTCATGCATAATTAGCCTTCCATTGATTTCCTGAGATTTGAGCTCTTGGAATAGAAATCTTTATTACCAACAGTAGCAGGCAAATTGCATCTTCATAAAGTTATTTCACATGAAATTACTTTTTTGTAAATTAGAATTCTCTAATGTAGGCTGGTAGTCAATGGGAAATTCTCTGAAGCTTGGAAGTTTCATGCTTTGATGTTTTTAGTAGAAAATCAGGGTATTCTGCCAACCTTACCACCTGTGAATAATCCAGCCCCCTACACTATTTCCGAGGCCTGCTGGCGTTTGGGCATGAGTTAGTACGTAGAGCTTTTAAGAGTTGTAAGTTACTCTGATAAGCAAAGCACCTATTGCCAAAAGGGGGATACCTTGTGAACTCATTGTATTGGGATATCAGACATAAAATCACAGCCATTTGATTTCCTATGAACCTGTGATGTAGACTGTGCTCCAGAAAGAAATTCTGTCTAGTTATTACCACCACTGAATGCTGCACTAACACCCAGATATGTGCTTTTCAATCAAACTTGTCCATTTTCAGTTAGTACAACAGAGCTCGTGTTTCTTTCCCGAAGACTTGGACATACATATGTTCAAGAGCAAACCTTTACTTATTTAATGAAAAAAAAATCAATCTATCTGCCAAATCAAAACTCTAATCTACACATCTGGTGCTGCCTTTTATAACGTAGGGAAAGGAAGGTTATCACTGGTTGACATGGTATGTCCCTTATTGGAAATTGTTGGTTTTATTTCTTTGTTTTTCTAAGTGCCTCAGCCCCAAAATTTCTACTGTTTTATGATATATGTGACAGAGGTCAGGACTTCTGATAAGCCATAAATAAACTAGAATTCTAAAAGTTATCTTTCTAGGTTTTGTTACCTCCCAGAGAAAAATTGTGCAAGTGAGTTTAATTTCCAGAACAGCAGTTCATAGAGATGGTGCGCTGTATAGCTCTCATAGGGCTGTCACCTTCAAATGCACTATATGACTTACACGCTTATTTTATTAATGTTCCTCTCCCTCCTTTAGAATGTAAGTTCTAGGATGGTGGGATTTTGTTTTCTCCTCGCTACCGCATTTGTCATAGGTTTCAATCAAGCTAGGGAGGCGGCATGCAAGTGAAGTTGATACTATTGAAAAAATCCAACTTTGCAGGTAATTATTTAAAAAATGCTAATATACATGTTTAAGATTTCATTATATAACTCGTAACACTGTTAATGAGGACACCAGGAGGATTTTTTATAACCAATTCCAAGATTAATTCAAGGAAGCATGAGCTTATATGGAATACAGACAAATTGCAATGAACATGCAGGTAGACACAAAGCTGGCTTTAGCCATGGGGGGGGGGGGGGGCAATTAGACTCCTGGTCACAATAGACAAACTTTATCTGACTACAGACAAGGATTATTTTTCATTCCAGTGAATTAACTTTAAGTTAACTTTAAGTTAACTTTAAGTTAAGTGAAATAGTTCAAAGGCTTTGAAAGGCCAGATCAAGTCATCTAGGAGGCCTTGCTCTAAAAGGTACATAGTTTGCCATTGGAAACACCAGTAATCATTGTGCTTACTCCCAAATTTTTTATAGTCTTCCCTGCTTTTGACCAATAGTAAACTAAAGAGAGATGAACCTTGATTGTAAAATAAGACCAGCCTCAGTAGGCTGGTCTGGGTTATTTAAATAGAGTCAGCAAGTATTAATTTGCTATCTAAGACAGCTATCTAAGTTGGCTTTGCTGGAAAGTTTCATAATAATCTCAGATTGGACTTACAAGGTCTTTATCATTTGCCATTCTGAGGCTAGAAGGCCAAGTCCAGAAAACTCTACCAGATTTCCCTGCAGAATCTAGCAATTTGAATTTCTCTCTACTCAAGTTTCTCCAATTTTTGCCCTGCGAGAAAATGACACTCCTTACTACCTGTAATGCTGAGACCCTATTATATCAGGTAGCAGGCCAGTTTTCTTATGAGGGCTCCTTAAGAATCAATTTAAAAAAAAATAAATTTATTAGGGTGACACTGGTTAATAAGATTATATAGGTTTCAAGTGTACAATTCAATGATACTTGATCTGTATATTGCATTGTGTGCCTACCACCCAAAGTCAAGTCATCTTCTGTCACCGCATATTTGGCCCCCTTTACGCTTTACCAGCCCACCACACTCTTGTCTGTGTCTATGAGTTTTTGTTTGTTCATTTGTTAACTTCAGTTTTTATATCCCACGTGAAAGTCAATCTTCTTTAAAAGTGGCTAGCCATTCCTGATTAAATGAACGTCATCCTCAAATCTGATACACCAGGCAAGGCTTTGGTTACATGACCAATATTTCTTATTATATTTTGGTAAAAGGGGGAGACAGACTAATATTGAATCTATGCAAACTTAGAGTCATATAAAGTAAGGAAATTCAATAAAAGTTTCTGAACTGGGGTTGAGAGGGGGAGTAAAGTGAAAATCAGTCAGATGTTTAATTTCAGTTTACAAAAGCAGGGCCTACTGCGTTGTTGAGTTGCAGATAGCTTAAGAAAACGGGCTCCTTATCTATTCAAATAATAGGACATGAGGCTAACATCAGCCATATAACAGTAAAATTAAACAAATAACAAATAACAGTAAAATCAAAAAAATAACAGTAAAATTTCCTCATTAATTCATTCAGTTCTAGATAATTAATGTTTGTTCCATTTGTACTCTTGGGTAGCAGTCTCCTGAAGCAGTTTGATTTTTTTATTAAAAAGGGTCTGGAAATCCTCGTATTGTCTGAATGGCGCCATCCAAGCCCGATACAGTCCGTTTCCTCGGGGCTTTGAGAGGGTCTGTGGCTGATTGCAAAGCCTTTAGGAAAGAGTCAGAGGAAACCAAAAGAGACTTTCAATGGCCATGGTTATTTATTACGAGCCATTTTCAAATGGTCTGATTAGAGTTCATATCAAGAATAATGCAGCTCACAAAGAAATTTGGTTGTTTCTGTAGCATGCAAAACGAGATAATAAAGCCAATCCAAAAAATGTTTTAGGCAGATGTCCCTAAGAATCATGATTAATGCTACTTTCAAAGAAGAGAAGAGATGCTATGTGTCATTTATAAAAAAAATACATGAAAATAATTTTACAGAGGAAAGCATCTTGATAGATAACATATAATAATCCTGAGACATAATATGCATTGGATGCCCATGGCATAGCAAGAATATGGTAAGATGTCAAGTAGTGAGATTAAGTCTGGAGTAGGCCCTAGGTATCTGCATTTTTATAAAACCCCATAGGTAAGGCTGATGTGTATCCCTAATTTAAATCTATTGCCCTAGGAAATACTAGATTTAAATAAAAGATATGAGGGTGTGGCCAAATAAGCACTTTAAATAATAACTGAAATTAGGGATGATAAAATACTAGCCATTGGAAAACTTTTTCTGTAGAAGGTCAAAGAGTAAATCTTTAGGTGGATGGGGTATAAGATCTCTGTCACAACTACTCAACTGTTACTATAGTACAAAAACAACCATAGACAATATGTAGACAAATGGGCTGCCTGTGTCCCTGTAAGACTTGATTTATAGAGACAGGCTGTGGACCACATGGACCAACACCTCCGCTGTGCTGTGTTGCCTACTGTCGTCAGAGAAACCATAACCAGGACTGACTGCGCAACGGAAACATAAGCAGTGAGGACACTGCCGAATCTCTAGGAACTTCCTATAAGGCAAATATATAATTTCTGAATATTGTATTAATAACATCTATCCCATACAAGTTAAATCTAGGGAAGGCTCAGCAACTCATCTAATTTGACTTTTCTCATGCAACCTATAAGCGATAACATAAATGAACTAATTACTTCTACTTCCTCCCTGTTTATAAGGTAAAAGAACAAATCTTTGTGATTCCATATGTCCTCTATGAACTCTCAAGACAATTTTAGGTGTAACAGATATCCTGAAAGTTTTCATATTTTCCTACATTAAGAATCTCATTTGGGAAGAGCAAAAAAATCGTAATTATCAGATGTGATTTATACTCTTGATTAAGATGTGATAGCGTAACACAAGAGTAAGCCTACAAGGCCATACAATTGTAAAGGAATTTAGCTTTTTTATAAGTGAGGAAACTTTGCTTGTTTTCTTAATAATCAAGGGCATAATAAAATCAACATGAAACAGAATGTTTTCTGATAAAATGAAATCTTTGTTATCTAGACAGATTACACAGAAAAAAAGATTAATTCTTCATATTGCAGCTGAAGGCATTAACCAATAAATGAAGAAAATAAGTCCAATCATATTGAAGAAGCTTTGCTAATACTTTAACACATTATTAGCTTTTCAGATTCAGGCATTATAAACCAAGAGAAATAGATTTCACTCTCCAAGTTGTGTCAGTCATTGTGCTCTTTCATGTTCTACCTGGAACAAAGTGGCTCAGAGGGTCACGAGGTCAAAACCAACTTTAGACTATTACTAAGCTGTTATTAATATGCACTATTTTCATCTTTACTAGCTTTGTATGAATCACTATATAGGCATTGTGAAAATGGCTTCCTTTACATTTCCAACATGGTAAATATTGATAGTTATACAATCTGCAAATAAAACCACCTTGAGTCCTCAATAAGTTTAAAGAATATGAGTGCAAAGAATGTAACATTTAGAGTATAAAAGAGACAAAACAACACCAACATTTTGATAGACTCACAGAGACCATAACCACGTTGAACTCTCCCACCACACATGCCCCTGGTCAACTTCTCCAAAAGACAAGAATGAACATGTTCATTTACGTGGTTCAAAGATTCAGCTGCTAAGTAACAAACAAAAATGCGTAAGTCAGAAATGATCTAGATTTCCAAAACTACTAGAGAAGCAGGGGAATGGATTTTAGCTGGTGAGGGAAGTGGGGCCAGTAAATAAAATTGAATGCTGGGAGAAATGATAGGCTATGTGCATGTAAATAGGGATAGTCTAGTAGACAGGGAGAAATTGATGGTGCAGGATGGGGCAGGGATTGCTGGAACTATACTCTTGAGTAGGGGTGAGTAGATGAGCTCTAGAGAACCAGTGGAACAGTTGATTGAACTGAGGGAGGGTAGTTCATACCTATAAGGAGGGAAGCAAAGTGCATGGGCACAGGTGTTCTAAGTAGGCAAATGCTTTTCTGATGCTTCTGTTCTATGAAATGGAAAGCAAAGTCATCAAATGAAGGTCAGGAATGGAGGTGCTGAGGTTTTAAAGACAGAAGACAGTGTATGAAACAGTCTCCTTGAGAGCTGGAACTGCATAGGGCTGGCAATATAGTCTGACGGTTGGTAACATCAGGACCCCACTTGCAGTGAGTGGTGGTGAATTTAAAGTGAAACCAGCCAATGTGGGGAATCCCCTTGGAGAACCACTCCCTTAAACAAGGAAAACTAAAACAAGCGATGCCAGACAGGAAGCGAGTTTGGAATACGGCTGTCCCACTTAAACCTGGGCATTCATGCCAAATAAATCCCCAGTCCTTTTACACTGGTTCTTGGTTGACTTGGTTTTACTTAAATAAAATAGACTCAACTATTGAAATCCTATACTTGATTTTTATGTTTTAACTTTTTAGAAAGAAGGGTGATCACTCACAAAGTACGATTAAACGTTTTTCCTATTGAATATAAAGCGCTTGGAAGAATTCTTGGCTAACTACCTTAGGCTAAAATGTTGCTCTGGTTTTAAGTCTAAAATAGTGTAGGATTTTGATCCCTGGTGGTGGCAGTTACCTGAAGGAATTATTTGTTTAAAACTGTGCAAGCCACTCATGAATTGTCTACTGAATAAAGAATTAGTCATAATAGAGATGCTTTGCAAAGTAATTTGGATACCCCTCCAATACCAGTTGACTTGACAGTCCATTACCAGAAATTTCCAGCAGGGCTGCTGACATTGGTTTCAGTCTAGTCCAATGAAACAATTACCCTACAGATGAAAGAGCCAGATTGCATTTTATAAATCTTTGCAATGTCATAAGGCATTTTCATTTATGTTCTAATTTCTATTAAAATACATGGCTATGGCCATGACATTACTGCTAAGAACTAAATGGCCTCCTGTCTATTTGGGGAGCATTTTTCGTTTCCAGTGGGTAATTGGCCTAACAAAAAGAAGAAACAGGAAAATGCATGTCAGCTATTGCAAAGGTGACGGAACGGATTAGGCACAGGAAGCATCTTGGGATTTTGTTCCTCATCATGATTCAGGTCATTACATCTGGCCTGTTCCATTGTCCCTGCAGCATCTAAATATTCGCCTTCCCCAGCCTCCAGATAATCCCCAGGGCCAAATGTTGTTAGAGGTGAAAGCTTTTTGCTCTTGTTTTTCGTGTTCTCCTGCAGTCATCACACATGCATTGGAATGGGAGATTATAACCCAGTGGACACGGTGAGCTGAAACTATTTGGATCATTGTGGTCTGAGCAGCTAAAACACAAATGTCATTAACAAGATATTTAATGTATAATAATAGTGTTTTGTTCCCTAGACGTAGCTGAGCCAGTGGAGTACTGTCATCCCTCAAGTATTTATATAGCACTTGTGTACAAAGCAATCTTAGAGAATATGGAGAAAGCCTTGTGCATTTCCCATGGGTCATATTTAGTCTAATTCTGCAAACGTGTATGAATGTTCCCAGCCTTGTGCGTAGTAAGTTTGCTGAGCCTCATATTCCTCCTCTATGAAGTAGATATGCCCCTAGCCCGTATCTTCTTGGATTATTGTGAGGATTAAATGAATTAATCCACTTAAGTCTGTTAGAACAGTGCCTGGCCAGTAGTGACCGAAAATCATTATAGAAAAATCATTATATCAAGGGGCATGTAACTAGGTAGAGAAGGGCAATAGTGAGAATAGTGAGCTCTGTATGATATTTAGATGAATGTGTGATGTGTGGTGAGGAGGAAGGAGGGAATTTAGGAAGGAAGTCTGGGGGTGTGGAAGACCCTTTAGGGAAGAGGAAATGGGCCCTGATCAAATCCTTACTCAAAATATATCTGTAAGCCTGAGGCTCTTGGGGCTTCATTGCTACCCCCTGAACCCACACCTCCATCCCTTCTGGGCACCTTGGCAGCCTCTGGACCGGGCTCTCCTCTTCTATCCTTAGGCCATTCCTTCTCCACAAAAAGAGTGAAAATGATTTTTTAAATGTAGGGGACTGTTTTTAACCAATTAAAACTTTCTAGTAACTTCCCATTGTACCGCTACTCTGTAGAAAGTCTGGGATTTAAAGACCGCCAGGACGCACTGGGTAGGGCCCTGCCTCTGTTAACCACGCTCACGCAGTGTGCTGTCTTCCTCCCCAAGCTTGCTTCCTGTTCTGGAAACATGTGATGCTCAGCTGCTGCTACACTTCACTTCTATGTGACCTCCTAATCAGTACAGCACTCTCTTCCTTAAGTGCCTCTGACACCTCAGGTCTGAGCACAAAAGTCACCTCATCAGGGAAGCCCTCCATGATTGTGCTATGGAGAGTGGCTCTCAGTCATTGCCTCCAGGTCACTGTAGATCAGTGTTCCGCTTAGTCAGTTCCATAGGACAAGTTGGAGAGTCCGCCAAGGGTTTAAAGAAATTAGAGAGAGGCCCTGGGGAAATAAGTGAAATGGTCATAGACTTACTAGAGCCCAGTGGGGTCTTTGTGATTCATGAGGCCAAGTCTTCCAATGACTGGAAATGGAAAATGGAGCCCAAAGAACTGGGACAGCTATATCCTTGCTCCTAAATCCAGACCCTTAAACTAATAATATTGGCATATCTGGGAGCCTTGTAGAAATGCAGAATGATCTCAGGCCTGACTCCTGACCTCCTGAATCAGAATCTGTTTTAACAAGAACCCCCAGGGATCTCCATGTGCCCATTAAAGGTAGAAAAGGTAGAAAAGCACAGCTCTATGCATCTAGTTTTGCGAAGAGAAGATACGCCTAGAAATGTGGGACTAGAAAGTTAATGCACAGTTTGATAGAACAGAAATCACTAATTAATAAATAGGTATGAATAATTTTTAAAGAAACTTACAATTTTCTTGAAGAATATTGTAGAAAGAGCTTTGGACTAATGGCAATATCCTGGAATTTTAATGTTAATTTTGTCACCTTGAAGTCCCTTGACTTCTCTTAGGCTCATTCCTTAATCTGTGTGGCTTTGCTAGATTGCTTTCTTACACCCTTCTGACAGTCTTGGATTGTAAATCTGTGTTCATGGTATTAATAATACAGCACGGTAGGCTCATTAGAGAGTAGCTTAGCGGTCAAGAGCCTAGCTCCAGAGCCAGGCTTCAAAGGCCCTAACACTAGCTCAATACTTAGGTTTATTTAACCTCTCTGTGTCTCATTTTCTTTATCTATAAACTGGGCATACAAATAATAGCAGCTCCTTCCTTAGTTTGTTTTCAGAATGAAACTGAGATGATATTTATAAAGTGTTTAAAACCACTGAATGATACGTATTTCATATGCCAGGCCCTGGGCTAAGATGTGTGCAAGTCAAAGAGTAGCCCCAGCGTTTGAGGAGGGCTGAAACCCCTAGAACTGTTCAGCTCAGAGTAGGTCTGGAGTTAGAGTGAGTGGCCAAGTCAAGAGGAACATGGAAAAACTGAGCTCTAACTCTGGGAGGAAATGGAATATATTTAACTTGGAGAAAGTAAGACAACTAAAGAGACATAATAGCAGAATTAAGATAAAGGTTAGAAGGGGTTTTGGATGGACAACAACTAAAGATTTGGGAACTAGACATTCAGATTTGTTAATATTGGGGAAGGCTTAGATTTAGAAGAGAGAGAGTAATTTATTTGGGCACCAAGGAAGAATTCTTAAAGAAAACTCCAGTAAAACTGTGTGAATTTGAATTAGTTTGTGGAGAGGACCAATTAGATGGAGTGAAAGAGCCATTGCTTATCTTTAAGGAAGCAGAGTTTCATGTCTCTTACATATGCATAATAACTTGGACCAATTACTCTTTCAGAGTAAATTAATGAGCTGCTTTAATGAACAGGTAATGTGAACATATAATTATCAGCAACATGAATATATAATTGGTGTTTCTAAGGCTTTTTAAACACATTTATAGGATGCGAAGACCTTAAAAACAATCTCGCGATGTATTTACCCTTTCAGTTTGCCTGGGAAATAACTCTTCATCGGCCGAGTTAAATTCTGCCTGTTTCATTTCGTCTGAATGAAGGTGGTTTTGGAATCAGTGACTGCCGGGTTGATGAGATTTCGCTTAGATGGTAAAGGGACAGATAGAAGTATTTGGTTTATTTTACCAGTAACACATACTGTCCTCCACTAAGATGACACTTACCCTGTGCCCTGAGCATTGCAGCCGTCAGGCGCGTTTCGGCACGATTCAATCACAGCTGACAGAACATTTGTAAAGGCAGCTAGATTTTAGCCCAGATGGTGACTGGACATTTGATGAACACTCTAAATATGTGGCATTATTCATCCCTGGCACCCCGAATATAAACATAAGGCAACTGCTGCCCCCAGGCCAGGGAAGTGGGGAAGAAAATGTCCACGTCGCCCCAACGCACAGAGCTGATGCCTTTCCCTAGAAGCTAAAGAATGTGGACGTTTCACTTTCTCAAGAAAGAACATCTTCCCTGTTCTCCCAAACACATGGCCTCCGCCTGGGGAAGGAGCCGAGCTGGGCCTCAGTTTCCTCTCCAAGGCCCCTTCCAGGCAAAAGCTGTGGGACAGTAACTTCTGAATTAATTTAGATGATGCTAATCGTACATCTCAACTTCGGACATCAAGACCTCGCGTTTTGATATTTTGACTGATCTGCACACGGTACCTAAGTCCAGGTATTGGGAAAGTCTGGGAAAACTTATTTTTATTCAAGGCAGGGCAAAAGTAGGTTCACAGTTATGAGTACGTGAAACAGTGTTTATCCTTGTATTATTATTTATTAATTGTACTATTTTCCATACAAACAACTGTAAACCTACTTTTGCCCCACCCTGTATTTAAAATTTCTGATAATCCTACTGTTAACTAGTAGAAATCCTTAATTTAAAAAATTAACTAGCTGATAGATTAAATCCCTGGACCATATAGGTACAGCTATTAATTTTCACAAAATGAACCCATCCAGATAACCAGCATGCGAATTAATCATCAAATCATTTCTAGCATCCCAGAAGTCCCTATAATTCTTCCCTTGTTTTAGCTCTTCTGTGCTTTAACTAGATTAGATAAATAGACGGACAGATAGATACATTTTTCAATTTTTCTAGGTATCCTCAGTGGAAGGGTTGAAATGAGGGACCTAATATGCCATTAGCAGAAGTGCCCTGAACTGTAATTTCTAATAATACTGTATTTAGCTACTACTTAAAGGTCAAATAAAGAATGTTTACTTTCTAAGCAGAAAATACAATGTCTTATGCTAATAGACTTTACTGCTGGCAACATTTTGCACAGAGTTTTGACTCTTCTAAAATTAAAAGGGTATAGCTCTTTCTACAGCAAAGGCTTTGCCCTCTACCCCAAAGAAAATAAAGTTTTCTTCACAGCTTAGAACAGACTATCTTTGAAACTTTAAATCTCAAAATGCTAATTCAGAATGTATGTAAGCTAATACTTTGGTGATTTCACTCACTGCTCAAAACTTTCAATAGGTCTCAGGACCCAGCTAAAATTCCCATCCCCTGTGTAGATAATCAGTCTTTCCTGACTCCAGCCACAGAACTTTCCTGCTGCTACCATCTAGAGCTCATTAGCTACTGGACCATGTGTTTGTTTTCTGTATGTTTTGTTTTCCTTAGCAAATATGTATAGTTTGGTTTCTCCTACATATTTATAATAAACTTCTTAAGGAGTAGGTAAGACTTATAAAATGACCTCAAAAATCATTTGATCTAAACAAAGAAAAATCCTGAAGTTACTGATTATTGTTTTTTGTTCTTTTTTAAAATACATCTTTATTGACTTCAGAGAGAGAGGAAGGGAGAGGGAGAGAGAGAGTTGAAACATCAGTGATGAGAGTCATTGACTGGCCTTGACCAGCTGCCTCCTGTAATCGCCCAACTGGGGATTGAGCCCGCAACCTGGGCATGTGCCCTGACTGGGAATTGGATCATGATCTCCTGGATCCTAGGTCGATGCTCAACCACTGAGCCACGCCTGGCAGGGCAAGTTACTGATTAATTTAGAAAACCTACCTTAGGTGATAGGTTTACTTCAGTTTTATTGCCAGAATTAATGACTTCTGTGGTTTAAAAAATTAAAGGTTGGCTTAATGAATTGAGAGAGAGGCTTTTGGAGGGGAGTACTATCAGTTCCAAATTAACATATAGATTCAATGTAATACTGATAAGAATTTTCATGGAAGTAGATGAACCAATTCTAAAGGTAATCTGGAAGAAAAAAATAAATAAGAAAGATAAGTTTGGAAAAGTAGTGTTAGTGACTCTCCAGGTTACATGGCAAGATCTGTATCAAAGCCAACATAATTAAAATGCTGTGATACTGTTGTAAGGTTGGGTAAAGAGCTCGATGGGATATAGTAGGGAGTGCAGAACAAGACTCGCATATTGGGAAATTTGAGTTTATAATAATAATGTCATTGCAAATGAAGAAGTAAAGGTGTTCTGCTCAGTGCGTCATAATGTGGGTTGAGCTGGATGTCCATCATAGAAGGAAAAAATACTTCCATCCATACTTCACATCTTACACAAAAGGAAACAGGAAAGAGATGAAGTAGCTAAGATGAAGGAAAAAAAAAAATCTCTATATATAATATAAATTTTAAAAACACTGGAATGGGAAGAACTTTCTAAGAAAAAAACAATAACCCAGAAACCATAAAGCAGGAGATTGACAGGATGGACAAAAATCTTGTTAGCAAACCAAAGAGAAAAGAAAATACAAAGAACTCTTGCAAGCAAGGAAAAATATAAATCAAAGGGAGGGAAACCAGTGAAATAACAAACAACTCTGAGACAGAGTGGGCAGGGTCGGCAAAGTCACATGAACAGTGACAGCGAAAGCAGCAAGACACTTCATAACCTACTGGAGATTGAGAGTCTGGAGGAGATTTAGGGGAGCCTCTGTGACAAGGGATTCCAAATGTGGACCGTTTTGAAGAATAAGGGTTTGGTTTTAAGTAAATTAAAACCATTTCAATTTAGTAGTAAACCTTAGGACATTGGGGCGGAGAGGTAGCTGGGAGCAGGGTTCCAAATGTCACCTTTAAGAGTGCTGGTCCTGCTCTGTTGTGTCTGGGCAAATGACTTCACCCCTCCTGTGCCTTCTAGTGTTCTCATGTGCAAAGGGAGGGGGAGAGGGGAGGAATACTTACCACATGGAATTGTCAAGAGTTCCAGCGGCAGGCACACAGCAAGTGCATTGTAACTGTTGGCTGACACAGTTACTACTCAAAAAAATGTTTTTATTGATTTTAGAGGGAGGGGAAGGAAGAGGGAGAGAGAGAGAGAAACATCGATGATAGGGAAACATCGCTTGGCTGCCTCCTGCATGCCCCCTACTGGGGATTGTGCCCACAGCCTGGGCATGTGCCCTGACAGGGAACAGAATTGGTGACCTCTTGGTTCATGGGTTGACACTCAACCACTGAGCCACTCCAGCTGGGCTGTAGTTACTACTTTCATCCTTTCTCTCGTGTAGAGCTAAGAATCAAAACCCATCTCTGCATGAAGGAGCTGGGGGTAATTTGAGTAAATCACGTAACCTTTCTGACCTCAGTTTCTTCATTTGTAAAATGGAGACATCGTAGCATCTGCATAGTAGGGTTGCATGTTCCTTAAATGAGTTCATATTTAGAAAGCACTTTGGCCTCTGGAACTTGAGTGGCATACATTATTTCCAGATACTGGGTCTATCTAGCCAAAAATATCTGCAGCAGTCAGACTGCGTGCTAAATGTCAAAAGGAACATTTAGGAAATGCGACCACTTTCTAAGTGGTCAGAACAAAGGTGGGAGAGAGGAGCAAGTTTTTTCGTCACTGTTTAGTTAATGTAGGCCCAAGTAGTTTATTTTCTGTTGCCAATTGTTAAGTTAAAGGACCCAATCAAACACCACACATAGAGTAAGAGCAGACCCTATGAATTGAGTCTGGGTGGACATTCTTTCAAAAAGCCTACCTTGAGGTTCTCCCTCTTGGGAGCACCCCTGTGCCTTTCCCTCTCCTATGTCCAAGGGCCCTTCTTTTGCTTCTGTAACTTGTTTCCTGAGCCTATGCAGCCCAGCAGGCTCACTTCTACTCCTCTGTAACTTTCTAGATAAACTTTCTCTTATAATTTGGGGAAAAAAAAAGTCTATTTTCACTGTAACCTAGATTCCTCTGCATGAGTAGCCGACACAGAGCCCCATCTCTTTCCCAGAAGCTGTCAGGCAACTGCTCGATCCACTCACTAATTTAGGAGAACATAGCTCGAAGGGCACGAGTTGCAGTGGGCTGGCCCTGTCGACAGGCTCTTCCTGAAAATAACTCAGAAAAGCCGTTGGACAGTCCAGCTCTCTTGACCATGGGCACCAACCTGCAAGCAGAAATTACCCACTTTCAGCCCCTTAGGAGAATGCAAATCTCTAGTGAGTGTAGCTTTATAAAAGTCTCTATCATCAGAGGTCCAGGGATCAAAAAGAGGATTCACCTTCAGGAAATGTGGAGAGCATCTGGGCAGTTTTCCCTTTGACCACAGTGCGAGAGGGGGCCGTGGCAGAAGCAGGCCGGCCGGGCGGAAGGAACCCGGCCGTGCGGGGGGCGAGATGCTCCTGGCTGATTTTAGCCTGCCCACTTTGCGACAGGGTGGCAGGGAGTGCTGTCGTCCTTAATGAAGGTAATTAAATGTAATTTGGCGACAAGTTGATCCTCTTTAGTGATGACACAGCTCCTGCTAACAATTTAGGTTATCAACATAATGTGAAGACTAAATTGGCCTTAATTGATGAAATTGAGGAATTGGGATATTACTCAAATGTCAGGTGTCAATAAAAGTCTAAATTGGACCGTGCAGTGGCTCTGAGTCAGCCTGCGGGCTCTTACAAGCGAGGAACAAGTGGTTGGATTTCAGAAAGACGTCAGCCTTTGCTTAGAAAGGCCTGACGGGTCTCAGGAGGTTCAGCGAAGACCAAAAGCAAGATCCCCGGGGCCTCTGTACTACACAGTGTGACTTAGTGGAGTGAGTTCATTTTAGGAACAAAGTGAATAATTTAGAGGTGACTTCAAAAGCTTCTGTGAAATGGTCAGTCCTGCACAGATCACTGTCCTCTGCTGTATTGTTCGCAGGTCTTCTGGTCTAGAGCAATAAAACATGGACGTTATCCAGTGATTTTTTTTTTTTTTTTTTTAAGTGCAAACACGTGATTTTTTAAAATTTAATTTTTATCTTTTTGTTTTGACATTCAATATTATTTTATATCACTTTCAGGTGTATATCACAGTGGTTAGACAGTTACATAATTTATGAAGTAATCCCCCCAATAATTCAAGTACCGACCTGGCATCCTTCATAATTATTACAGTATTATTAACTATATTCCCTATGTTGTACTTGACACTGGGATTTCTTGTTAAGGAAGCAAATCTGTCCATGGAACACGTGCCTGCTTATGGTGGGATCAATGTGTGGAGGGCTTACTCAAGGTAGATCTTTAAAAGGCATCTTCTTATCAGAAAGTTCTCCCCTTGGAACAGGTGGCTTGCAGTCCCAGACTAATGTTTAGCAAAGCCTTGTGTTTTGTAAATAGTCTCAAAACATTTCACGTCTGATATTCTAAGTTTACCTCCCTTGGCTTCCATCAGATCTGGCCTTGCTTGTGCTTGATGAGTGAGGCAGTTGTTGGAAAAATATTTCTGCAGCCCAGTGCCTCTTTTCCTAAAATTCTGTCTTTGCCCTCGTCTAGAAATGGCAGCCAACTGATTACAGACCACAAAGACTCACAGGCCTTTAGATTCCCTTCACCCAGGTGTCACTGCCCACTCCCCTTATTGCCCGGCTTCTGGGGACAACTGAGGATTCATCACTAGTATGAAGAAGTGGAAAAAGAGAGAGACCTTTAACGTTATTAGTAGTGTTTCAGGACTGAGAAAAGAAATTACAAAACTTTTGCTTCCAGGGTTGCCAGATTTAACAAATGAAAATGCAGAATGCCCAATTAAATTTGAATATTAGATAAACTAGGAACCATTTTTAGAATAAAATAGGCACTATTTAGGTCATAGACTAAAAAGACATCTGTTGTTTATCTGGAATTTAAATTTAACTAGGTGTCCTTTATTTTATCTGGCAACTCAGCTAAGTAAAACACCTTTTGGGGAAAGAAGGTTATTTTTAGGATTTTAGATAATTAAATGACTGTCTCAATGAACTATGATGACTTAAAACCATAATTTCCTTCCAGAAACAGCTGTGGAAGTGAGTAGAATGGGAGCATGCTCAGTTTATACTTACAGCGTACAGGGCCACGCACTGGCCCTCGGGGCCAGCCCCAGTGTTATATGTGTGGCACCCATAAACATATATTGGCTTCATTTCTGAAGTGATTTAGGTACTAGTAGAGGAATGTAGCATTTTACTTTTCTTTTTATTTTTCTATATGGTTATAGAGTATAGAAATTGCTTTAAAATGACCCAATTTGTAAACTACCATTCAGCACCTTCTATTTGGGAGAAGCAGAATCCATCTCCTTGGCTGCTATGTTACAGCAGCTCTGCCCAGAATCTCAGCAGGGCACCTGTTTTCGTTCCAGTGGTGGAGCAGAGACCCTGGTGGTAAAATTACCCAAACTAATACTCTTGCCACAAGGGAGTGGGGAGAACCCATCTTAGAGGAGGTGAATAATTAATTTCAAGGTCGTGATCATTTTAGCTCAACAGATTTTTATGGTCTCTGTTTCATACTATAGGAAAAGGGATGCACTGCCCCACCCCCACAGTGAGTTCATATCCGTTTTTATGGCCTGCAATACCTCCCTAATTGAACATAAGTATGAGGGGTCTGGGGATGATTGGAACTTGGCAAACATAAGTGAAATGACGGACTCCTCATAATGACATCCATTTGAAATGAGGAGCTGCGTGTTACGTTCCAAAGTGACCAAATCCCCATTTAGCAATAACCATAAACGAATGCTATGGAGAGTCGTGAATTTGATGGGCTCAGAAGTGAGCCGTCCTTGTTTTAGGAATTATGACAGAGCCATTGGTTTCCATGGGTACCGTTTGCTCTAATGGTGATACATTAGTGGCAACAAGAACTGGATGGCTCAAGTCATTTAGTTAATTAAACACAAACTTGGACCCTGCCCAAAGAATTATAGATGGAATTAGCATCTACCAGAATGCACCTGTAAAATGTGGATGGCATTAGTCCTGTTTGATGAGGGTGACAGGGAGCTGAAGTGCTAGTCGTATATGCCAAACATGTCTTTCTTACCCACACCCTGGGAGGGAGGTGGTGGCTCACAACAATTACAGAAATGATGAAACCACAGAGTCTCCACTAACACACTGAGCTCTTGAAAATAGAAATTTATAATGAAAAAAGCTGAGATGAGCATAACTGTGGCAGCCCAGCTATGTTTTGACATAGCTGAAATCCTGGTGGGCTTTTCACCAAGAGAGGCAAAAAGGGCATGATAGATTGAACTGAGATAAAGTAGGAAGGGGTTGTTAAATTCTGCTTATGCACTGGGGAAATGCTTTCTCCCCATCAGATTTTGTAAGTATATGTCTACATCCATTAGCTTTCTTAATAGTCACAGTTCTGGAAAGAAGGTGTGGTGATCTCCGTATTTCAGACAAGAGAATTGGGGCTTGGGGAGGTAAGATGATTTACCCCAAATCGCTATCCCAGGGCCATTCTTGTTCTCAAGACTGTAGAGCAGAGCTTCATAAATAGCTCAGGGCTGGACAAGAAGGTGTCAGGGTGTTCAGTCCTTCAATGTACGTATTTATGAAGCATCTACCTTGTGGTAGGCATGTGGGATCAAAAGATGAGCAACATCTAGCTATGAAACTTCCCTTTCCAAATTTTTCTAGCTGTACCATGTTGCGCTTCCTTTGAAAATGCAGCAGACCACCTTGGCTTTGGACAAATCTGCTTCATGCTCATACATCCCACAAATAAATATCAGTTAAATACATGCAGTGAGTGAAGGGTGCAACAATGAGTGAAATGGACATGGCCCTTGCTTTCAAGGGCTGTGTTCAGGTAGGGGAGGCAGCCATTCTTGATATAACCCCACAAATAAATGGAAAATTGCAATGGTGATAAGTGCTCTGGAAACATCCAGGGAAGGCTAGTTGATACCTTCCAAAGTCGGGACGTGAGAAGTAGAGGTAATGACTTATTCAGGGCCTTAGCATGGAGGATGGCATGTGACTCTTGAGAAACTGAAAGAGGCCAGTGTGCAGAATCCAAGAGGGAGATAGGACCATTCACTCTCAGAGGTGATTTCGTCTACCAATCTGATGTCTTCACTGAAGATTTGGGGGAATGAGCCTTGCTTCACGTACCTTACTTTCTGCTGCTACAAATAACATACTACAGTTTATTAAGTGCTATCTTGGAATCCCTTCATCAGAATTTTCATAAAGCTAGGCCAAGGTGAAATGGAATAAAAGCCCCTTTAAGCTGAGTGACCCCAAATTCAGTTCACGGATTGCACATAACGAAGGAATAAACTTTGACTTTTGTACCAGTGAGTTTGGCTGATGAACTCAACCTGCTCTCTTGGCTGACTACTGATCAAGCCAACCATCTGTCTTGACGCATCTCCTGTACCAAGGGCATGCCTGGGAGGGAAGACCAAGCATAAAATGAGGGCTCAGCATGATCCTCCATGAACAGATGTGTGCAAGTGAAACTTTTAAGCAATAGAGTATGGCATGTATGACAGAATGAGCCACAGGATCCACAACTCCAGAGAAAGGGAGACGTCTGCCCTACAAGACGGGCATAAATGTATTCTCTGGGCAAAAGTAGAAGCCAAATTACCTGGAAGAGCAAGGTACAAAATTTCCTAGGTAGGAGAGTCCGCTCTAATCAAGAACCTGGTTTGGCTGGAGTTCCACAGAGCAGAACTTGTTAACTTTATAGAACTGCCTTATGGGACAGTGGGAGGGGTGTCCAGGGGCCTAGTTGATCAGATTAGGGTTAGAATCTTGGCACAAGTCACTAAAGCCCTTTTGAAGGTCACACCTTTATACCATAGAGGTAACAATGTCTATCTGTTAAGGTTGTTTTGAGGACTAGATATAACAATGGACCAAACCAAGTCAATAGTCTTAGAGGTTACATTCAAGCAAAGATGTAGAAAGTAAGCTGGTGATTGCTATGAAGGAAAATAAAGCAGGTTGAGGGATCGGAGTGGGGTCATTGCTGATTTACGGATGAGGAAGGTCTCTCTGAGAAGGCATCGTATAATGAGGGATGCCATGTGGACTTTAGGAATTAAGCATTTGAAGCAGGACGCTACATAGGAAATCATAATTGTACCTGTGTAACATTCTCAGAAACTGAAAAACTGCAGATCATTTATATTTAGCTTTGGAATAACTATGCAATTGCGATTGAATATGAGTGCTCTGGTATCTGATAATATAGGAATTTCTAATAACACCTTTTTAAAAGATTTTTATTGATTTTGAGAGAGAGAGGAAGGGAGAGGGAGAGAGAAAGAGAAACATTGATGTGAAAGCAAAACATTCGATCGGCTGCCTCCCGCACACCCCCCACCAGGGACTGAGCCCACAATCCAGGTATGTGCCCTCACCTGGAATTGAACCAGCAACCTCTCAGTGCACTGAATGATGCCCAACCAACCCAGCCACACTGGCCTGGGTTCTAATAACATTTTCTAACATAACCTATACATTGAGTCCAGTTTACATGTTTCTCAAACTCTACAAAATGTTAATGTATAGAAAATGCTAGAACAGTTTGTGGGCTACCGATTTGGCTATTAACATAATTATCTGTACTAAATGTGATATAATCTGTTTCTGGATTGTTATGTAGATTTAAGGAGATAAAGTATGGGAACTGCCTAACTCAGGGTCTGAATTGTTTTAGAGGCTCAATGAACATTAACATATCTTAGAAATCTTACTCTACATGAGATGGGTGATAATCTTCTCGGTTGGTCCACTGTGTCTTTTTCAAAGTTTGAAGTTCACCTGGCTGGCAACCTTGGGAGGATTTGAACATGCAAGGAAAGCAAAGCTATAGGAAGGGCAGTTTATTTATATCATTGCAGACAGTGGGCAATGGGAACAGTTTCCAGGACAGAGAAACTCTTTGGGAGCCGCCAGTCGCTGTCAGACTGTGATAAGAGCCAGCTCTGAGGTGCTGCATTTGGAATGTGGAGCCAAATGCTTGCAGGGGGCCTTTCAGAGAAATAAACATGATTTGCTGGAAAAAAGCAGTAATGAGAAGAACCCAAAGTTCAAAGTGTGGAGAATAAGAAAAAACGTAATGAAATTCTAGAAAAAAAGCTGGATGGTTCCTTTTTTTAATAACGGAATTTTACATCTGAACAAGCCCTTATAAACCATTTGCTTCTTTTCTGGATAGGAGGAACATTGAGGCTCAAAATTGGTTTGCTAAGACACAACTCATGGGATAAAGAACTTAGAACAGGAAGGCCTCCTCTGTCTGCTTCTGCACCCGCTGCCTTTCTAGGTTTAGAGTGAAGCAATGACTGGACATCCAAATGGGAATGTGCTGTAGACAGTTCAAGTGCTAGGACTTCCAAAGAGAGGCCAGGCGGGAGGGCCATTTGCATCAAGGCATTTCGCTGGCAATATCAGCAAAGGGAGAAAGCAGAGGGAAGGGTAAGCAAACACACAGGGCTGACACAGAACAGGGAGTGGCCCCAGAGGGGAGAAGACACACCTTATATATTGTTATTGTTGAGAGAAGGGCTGTTTGAGGAATGTGGGAAGCACCTTGTTAGGCATCATAAAGCTGTTTTAGGACAGTAGTGGGTCCAGAGGCTAGACCACAGGAAGTAAAGGAGGCTCCTGTCAAAAGCTGGCTTCTCTGGGCAGTCTGAGCCCAGTCCCTTCCTCCCAGGGCCAACTCTGACAGTGTGGCTCACTAGCGGGTACTTGATAGAAACTCACCATTCTACGTGGTAGATTGAAGCTCTATGGGCTACATGGATCACTTGCATCCTCCAGGATGAAATGTCGAGAAGACACCTGCAGTTCCTGGGCCGGACACTGACAGCTCCTCCGCTGGCTCTAACATCATCAGCTGGGCAGCTTAGCTAACAGGACTCTATTGGTTTGCTAGGGCTGCTCTAGCAAAGGAATACTGACTTGTTGGCTTGAACAAAAGAAATTTATTGTCTCAGTTCTAGAGGCTAGAAGTGAAAAATCAAGGTGTCATCATGGTTGCTCTCTTCTGGAGTCTGAGGAAGAACCTGTTCCATGCCGCTGGCCTAGCTCTGGTGGTCGGCTGCCCATCTTTGATGTTCCTTGGGGAAGCTTTATTACTTCACACTCTGCTTTCATCTTCACGTGGCACTACCTCTGTGTCTGTGTCCACTAGTTATATTGGATTAGGGACCCACCCTGCTCCAGTATGACTTCATCTTAACTAATTACATCTACAGTGACCCTATTTGTAAGCAAGGCCACCTTCTGAGGCAGTAGGGGCTAGGACTTCACCATATGCATTAGAGGGGGAGGGACACAATCCACCCATCAGAAGGTCCAAGTGCTTTGTCCTGTCAGAGTCCTACGTTCTTACAGTAGCCCGGGTCAAAAAGTCTGTAGGAACACCTCCGTTCATCTTTCACTTTCCAGAAACTCTGAGATAATAGCTATGTTCCTTTTCTTTGGCTGGCTTAAAAGGTCAGTACTGTAGGGAGACGGATCATTGGCCTGCAGTCCCTCCTCAACCATTAGCAGGCTGTTGAGGAAGACTTTGAGCCTGGGCCTCTCCATCCTTAAATCGGAACTTCACTCTTCCCAGTCAGAGGACTGTGGTTCCAATCAAACGAAGTGCGATGAGAGACTGGAAAAGCTCCACAGCACACTCAGTGTTATTTTTATCACTTCAAGTTTATAAATATAGACGAAAAGAAAAACTAGTCTTTTTTTTTTCTTCTCTCTTATCGGTCAACATATGTTTGAAATCAAGCACATGCCTTAGCTGGCAAATTAGTCTCAAAAAATGTTACCTGAAGTACAGATTAATGCTCTAGCTTTCCGTGGATGTAGAACAGAGATCACGTCCCCTGTCTCAAATGTTCTTGCTAGCTTATTAAAGTTAGATATCTTAGGAAGTAATTATCCTCTATTGAAAAAAGAAAATAAGACAATAAGAAACGTTCCTTTGTCGGTGAAGAAAGGTCAGCATGACAGATATTCATGTAGTGTTACAACCGCAAAAGCTCCGCTAGTCAGAGTTAAGAGCTTGTTGCCATAGCTTGCTGGAAAACGTGGACCTCAAGGTCTGTGTCCCCGACTGTTTGGTCTGCTAGGCCGCCATAACAAATACCAGGGACTGGGCGGCTGAAACAACAGAAACGCACCGTCTCAGTTATGGAGGCGGGAAGGCTGAGATCGAGGTGCTGCTCGGTTTCTTTGGGGGCCTCGCTCCCTGGCTTGCAGATGTCCATCTCCTGCCTTTGTCTTCACATGGTTTTCGCTCTGTGCAGCCTACCTTGGTGCCCAAATTTCCTCTTTTTCTAAGGACACCAGTCATATTAGATGACGGTTCACCCCAATGACCTCATTTAACTTAATTACCTCTTTAAATACCTTATCTCCAAATACAGTCACATTCTGAGGTTGGAAGTTCAACGTATGAATTTTGTGGAACACAGTTCAGCCCCTAACACTCAGCCCTCTGACCCCTCCAAAGTCATGTCCTCCTCATAGGCGGAATGTATCTATCATTTTACTTTAGAACCCTAAAGCTCAGCTCCAAAGATTTTTATAAAAATTGAGGCAATTTTCCCTTGAAATATCAAGATAGTTGGGGCCATCTTTTCTTCCTCTTAAAACAGGTGGTGTATACCTGGACGATATTATAGATATTAGCTAATTTTTTCAACATGCTTTTGCTGAGGGCCTACTGTGTGCTGGCCCAGGGGCTGCATCAGCATCTTCAGATAAAGTTCTTACTCTAATAGCTTCCAGAATACTTCCCAGCTTGCCCAGGCCATGGCTTCAGAGGGAACTGGAACCATTTATCTTTCACGTTTGTATCCTCAGTACATAGCACTTAGTTAGCACTCATTACAAACTGGTCTCCTTCTTCCTTCCAATTACATATTAAAAATTATTTGGATATAAATATTTCAGTGCACTGAGGTGAGGGAAGTGTTAGGCCAGGCGTCCTGGTCCTATATATCATTGCCAACAACCTCTCTCATCTTAGTTTCTTTAAATGTAAAATAATGTGATTTGGATTGTGAATCTCTAAGGGTACTTTCAATTCAATAATTCTATGTCTAACTCAGGCTTGGGGAATCAGAGGGCCTTCTTGGAGGAGGAAGCATTTGAGATTCATCATCAAGTGAGGGTTAGTTGAGGGCATTTAGGGCAGTGGAAGGATCGGAAATGATAGCAAACCTCGTGTGCTCAAACTTGGGCCAAGTCACAGCCACCATGTTGGCATTGGAATCCAAGTCTGCTCACCTCCAGGAATCTGCAGAGGGATTATTCAGACCCTACAGTGACTACTTCCTTGTGTATCACCTTTGATTACTGGCCTTTAGTGATGGTTCTTTGTTTTTGTTCACCTTCTACTACTGCTACCCTGTTTAGGGTCTACTTTCCACATCTGTACCTACCCTATCCCTCAAACTTGCTATAATCTAGAGCAGACAGGAGGATTCTAATAGGCTAATAGATGTTATTTATAAAAGCTCCGTTAAGGAAGGAAATGACTATCACTGCTCAAAATGCATGGACTTTGGGACAGCTGTTTTCATTATTTAATATCAGATTTACCAAGTAAATACAATTGCCCGAGAAACACATCTTATAAATGAGATTGCACTGTAACACACTATCAAAAGTAGAGAACTGGGTAGATTGGATATAAGCTTGCTTGTCATAACAAAATACCACAGACTGGGTAGCTCAAACACACGTTTATTTTCTCACAGTTCTGGAGGCTGGAAGTCTAAGATCAAGGTGCCAGCTGGGATGCATTCTGGTGAGATGTGTCCTGGCTTGCAGATGCCATCTTCTTGCCGTGTCCTTATGTGACCTTTCCTGAGTGTGTGCATGGAGAGAGAGCCAGCTATCTGCTGGCTCTTCCTCTTCTTGTAAGGACATCAGTCCCTTGTGATTAGGGCTCATTCTTATGACTTCATTTAATCTTAATTACCTCCTTGAAGGTGCTATGTCCAGATAAAGTCACATTGGGGGTTAGGGCTTCAACATATGCATGGGGGGGGGACAATTTAGTCCATAAGTTGATAGCAGAAGGCAGTGCTTAAAGCTCTCTAAGTGTCATATGGCCCAGCTAACCAGAGCTCGCATGAACTCTAAAATGGTACCTCAAAAGCCAGCACCATTCTGAAAGTCAAGTTTCATCTGTCTGAAAGATGAGAAAATTATTCTACATTCCTTTTCTCTCTCAACCTAGTGCATTTAAAAATAGATTTTTAAACCCAGGAAATTAGCACCTTCAATTTATTCCCAGAACAGATAGCTAATAAGTAGGGGAAATTAAAATTGTTCAGCCAGCTCACTTCCATGTTTTATAACACATACCACTTTGGCTTTGGAGTAGTTTAATTTAATCATTAGACCCTCTTCAGAGTTAGAAATTAGATGATATTTAAAGCAAGTTACATATTGTTAGCATAACCCGACACGTAAAATTTAGCTTGAGCTGCAGTCAGTCACACCTAAGCTTGACATTTGACACATTTTTAGCGCCAAGACATATCACAAGGATGATTTCCAAGCCCAAGGTTAAATAACTTGAGGGTGGGGGGGGACTCACGGGAGAACGCCCCTTTAGGAATACAGGCTGCAGGGGGGAGGCGTAGGAGTTTTCTATCTGTTCTGTTCTGTCTGGCTAAAGAAGCTTCCCCGAGATGTTTGATCAGGCACAGAGAAGCATGACAACAGATCCCACTGAGCTGCCTCAATATTTTCAGCACCTGGGCAGTGCTGTGCACATTTACAAAAGGCTGTTCATTGTGGAATCAGGTTTCCGTGGTGATCTGAGGCTCAGTGGAGCTCGCCCACCACGCTGACAGCATGGCCAGGGGCACTTCTTCCAGATCCAGGGAAGGGGAGGAGGAGACTGCAGCTATCAAAGAATGTGCTCAAACTGCTGAAGGCTTTTAGAAATCACTGGCCCATGGAAGACAGATTTAGCTTGTCCCTTGACTCCCTGGAAGGTGGCCTCATCCTACCTCCCCAATTCCGTGAGCTGACCTGTGTTTCCAGTGAGAACATTTGACATTATCAGTGAAGCCAAACAGCCTCTTTATAGGAGGCCCGCTGGACACTGTATCAAGAACAGTTAAGCACATGACACATTTCCCAATCTCAGACATGAATTTGGTGGGAAACGGTTGACCCTCAGGTGTGTAGCTGTGTATGCGACATTACTTCCCATTCAGGGGCATTTGATGCATGCTAGTTTCTCATCTCTGTTGAATCATCTGTGTTGCCACCAAGTGTCCAGTGCCATAGGTGAAGGGGGAATTCCTTGCTTAATAGTAATGTGACTTCTCTAGAAATGACAAATGTAATCACCACTGCGATCCTTGGGTGTTGTAAAAGGGGAAATTACCGTGAAGTTGCCATTCCAGCCCCCTCTGGAGCTGTGGTCTGTTTGAGAGCTGAGTGCTTGCCCGACATTCTGGCTGCCGGGGCAGAGACCATTGTCTTTTCAGCTGCAGTTATAACTGGCCCCTCCAGTGACAAACTGTAGAAGGTTGGTACCACACTGGACCGCCGGGGGACAGACAGCGGCCAGGGCCCACTGTGCTTTCTCTTTTTGCCCTGCAACCCTCACCTGGGGGGAAGTCTGTTTCTGTTACCAGCCTCTGGCTTTGTGTAAGACAAGGATTTCAGCAGAGGGATCCTGGGTGTCTCAGGCAGAACTAGCTGCAAGGAGAATGTTAGAGGAGCCCAGCTGAGGATGCTTATGGCACTGGAACCATCCCAAACAGAATGGGACTCCTCGTGGAACCTGAGGCCTCTGCCTTTATACAGCCTCGAGATGTCACAGGCTTTTGCCCCCCTTTTTTATTATTCACCCATTCATCCCACGGGATATCTGCTAGGTTCTGGGACAACAGTGATCAACAAGCCAGGAACGGGGCTGCTTTCATGAAGCTTTCAGTGTAATGTTGGAAGTAGGCCAGGGTTTTTCAACTTCAGCACTATTGACATTTTGTGCTGGATAATTCCATGTTGGTGTGGGAAGGGGGAATGGACCTGGGGCACTGTAGGATGTACAGCAGCATCCCTGGCCTCTACCCACTAGATGCCAATAGCAACCTACTTCCCTTGGTTGCAACAACCAAACCTGTCACCAGACATTGCCAGATATCCCCCAGGTGGGGGACAGGCAAAATTTCTTATGGTTATTTTGGCCCAGCTCAAAGAAAACGAACCAAGAATGTGTGTATCACAAAGGAAACAAATGTGGCACTAGCTGAGAGAAAAATTTCTAGAATGGATTTAGATTAGATGGTTATGGACAATCTCTTTAAAGAGATATTTAAGGATGGGTTCCAGAAAGAGTAGGAACAGAGCTTGACCCAGTCATAGAACTAAAGCAGGCTAGGGTGAGTGGCAGGGCCAGAGGGAGACAAAGGTCACATCACGAAGGGCTTAGGGGACTGTGATGGGAGTACAGATTTTATTATAATTGTGGTAGGAAGACGGGTGAATTTCAAGGACGATATGACTTGGCTTACATTTTAAAAGCAACAAATGTCCCCCTACGTTGCAGAGGTTCTATTCTGCATGGATGAATCCGAGTGGAGGGTAAGTCCGCCTTCCTGTTCTCGCTCTATCGTGTGAAGGTCCTTTGCGTGTTTGACTTACGCTAGGTGATTAGAGGGGTAGAAAGTAAAAGAAGAGAGGGCCAAGGACAGTATGGAAGAACCCCATCAATGCAGGGAAATTAGTGGGCAGCAAAACCTAACCGTAATGCAATAGAAGAAATAATGATGGTGGCACAAAATTAAAATGGCTGAGTGATGAGATTCGTGTTACTATTGCTTTGGGGACTACTTTCCAATTTGTAAAATCATGATCAAAATAGAAAGCCTTAAACACATATTAATGAAGATTGAGATACTTAAGTAAAGCCTAATTCCAATGACAAACAAAACTCTCAAAGAAAGTTATGGACATAATTACTTTAATTATTGCTATCAGGAAAAATCCTATTAACTTTGTTTAAAAAAAACACACAAACTCACAATTCAATTGAGTAAAAATGTAAAGATCTTATTGGCTCTAGTCAATGATTCATGAATGGGGCAGCATCCAATCTAGCAGATAGAAAGGAGCTCAGAGGAGCTGTACAAAATGAAACACTTTTCTAGGCAACGGGAACAAGGAAGTTCTACTAGGCAAGAAAGTGGGTTGGCTATTACAAAGTCACTGTCCTTAGGGAAGGGCAGGGGTTGACCAGGCAGAATACCTAACTAGTGCTGATCAGGCAACTCCTGATGAACTGGTTTAAGATTCCATTTCTAGAAGAGTCAAAACTGTAATTAAGCTAAATCTGGGTTTGGTGACATGGGGCTTAGCATAAGTGACTCCATGTTGGCCCTGTTGTCTTGTGTTTAACAATTCCTCCCCTTTGATCAGACTCTCAGACTTAACTATGACATGTGATCAACATGTACGGCCTCAGGGCTACTCCCAGCTGCCACTCTGCAGCCCTCGCAGTCTTTTTCTGAGTCTGTGTGTGGTAATCACAGGTCACAACATCAGGTCAGGTTTACATTCTCTTCATTCCTTTTCTGATGTTCTAGTTTTAGGGAGATCATTTGCTTGGTGGTTAGTGGCTATGAACATGAATTTCAAGCTTTTGGGAGAACACAGCGCACCAGGGAGACTGCCACAAGCAGGGTAATTCCCAAGGTCTAGAGTGTGTTTCAGAGCCATGGTCTCCGAAATCCAAACCAGTCAGAATCAAGGAAGTCAAAGAAGGACCCCATAGGAGTCACTTTTTGAAGCCAACTGCCTTACAGTGATCTCATGTAGCTGAGTCTCACCGTCCCCAGAAGGGTCAATTCAAGCACAGCAAGTGGTATTGGCCACAGCACAAGCAAAACTACAGGATCACCAGTATTGTGGTAAATCCAACGGACATTTGGAGGGTGGATAGGTGCCTGAGATATGTGAAAAATGGCATTACCTTTCCAGGTCAGATCAAGGCACAAGGTAGACAAAAGACCCTTCATCGTGTAAAAATAATGTTGAGAGAGGGAAGGAGGAATGGAAACGAGTGTTCTTGATCTGACTTCTTGGGGGAAGCTGTCTACCTCGAAGTGAGCTACTTCTCTTCCTAGTCAATTTGATTTTGAGGTCTCCAGTGTTTGCACAGGACCAGATGTCAGGTGGAGTCTTCATCACTTGTGCAATATGCACCCAAAGTTTGATACCTTGTAATCTAACAGTCCTGTCAAGAATACCTGGGCCTGGCCGGGCTCAGCGGTTGAGCATCAACCTAGGATCCAGGCGATCGGGGTTCGATTCCTGGTCAGGGCACATGCCCGGGTTGTGGGCTCAATCCCCAGCCAATCCATGACTCTCTCATCATCTCTCTCTCTCTCTCTGAAATCAATAAAAGCATATTAAAAAAAAAAAAAATACCTGGGAGGGTCCTTCCCAGGAATTTCAGTTTTGCAAAAGCATCAGAGCAAAACAGTAACTATCTGCAAATGACACAAGACTTAAAAACACCCATGGTTAAAGAAATGATGAGAGTTCATTATAATGCAATTGACAAGGAAATTTGGTTATTTCTGTGAATTATAACATTTTAAGATAACTGGACTTATGACTGATAACACTAGGACATATCAGATTTCTAGGAATTTCTTACAGTGTCTAGAACAAGTATTATAATAACATATACCCTTACACATATAATCTAAAGTTAACATCACTCCTATTTGACAATGCATCCCATTATTTAATTTAACATATCAAATAAACCAAATTATTTTAATATCTTGTCTAGGTAGAGACAAATCCTTTCAGATTTTCCAGGGGTCCAAAAGAAAACTTTGTCCTTTATAGAGGGAAAACCAACTTTAATTTTGTAACAGTACATTTGACTTTAAAATGTATTTTTTAAACCTTAAATAAATTCACTCTAGCCTTAGGCACCTTGACTGTATATAAAATTCCTTTCCCAAGTCCCCTTTTCCACAAAACTTCTATTTTTTTACATCCATTTAGATTTTGTCCTATTTTTTTCAGTCTATTACAACCAGTCATTTTACTTTCTTATCTACTTTTCATACACAGTTGTTTCCTTTCATCCTTACTACTTCTAAGTAGTTTTAATTACATATATATTAATTAGAATTATTTGCCCTTAGAATCCTTAATTCTTATGAAAAAGGAAGAAGTAAGCAATTGTTACACTAGCCTTTTGCGGAGAGAGAAACATCAATGATGAGTCATTGATCTGCTGCCCCCTGCACGCCCCTCCCGAGGATCGAGCCCACAACCCGGGCATGTGCCCCGACTGGGAATCAAACCGAGATCTCCTGGATCCTAGGTCGATGCTCAACCACTGAGCCACGCCGGCTGGGCTCTCCTGTTCTTCTTAACCACCATCAGTCTACAACCTGTTCCCCAGCCTGTACTTAATAATGAAAATTAATGATAAAACAAGAAAAACCTGCAATGGATAGCCAGTCCTTTCACAGAATGACCCCAAGGCACACACAGAAAATAGGATTATACTTTGATAGGGATAATCAAAATGGAAGAGTCCTGATTGATCAGCCAGAGACAGTGGAGCCAAGCAGTGAGTCATGCACAGGTATGGATTGGTCCCTAGTATGAGGAAGGTGCATGCTCAGTGCTGGGATGCAATGGGCATCAAACTCTAGATGGTCCAAGCCAATGCAGGAGTCGAAGAGATTTGCCTTATATCATAATCATATGACCAAAGAGTGAATGCGTGGACTGCTACTACCCTACGATGCTTGACTGAAGACGGGACATTTTGCTAATGAGGGCTGAACTCAGGCAGCATTTACTATATGCCAGGAACCATTTATTATCATTACCCCTTTAATCTTCATAGCAACCTGATCGAGTTGGCATTATTATTATCCGCATTGTAGAGATGAGGAAGCCGAGGATTGAGAGGTTTACTAACTTGTCCAAAGATACAGAGCCAGCAAGTGAGGGTGGGCCCAGGATTTGAAATTTGGCACTTGTGTTTCACAGTCTATGTCTTCGTCATTAAAATACACTGCTGCAAATGAGAACAGCAGGGAGATGGGCCAACCAGGGCTGAAAGGCCAGTGGAGCTGGTGTAAGAACAGGGCGCCTGCGGACAAGGCGGAGGGAGGAGCACACCTGGACTTTCTATGCGCCTCAATATTGAAACCCCTTCTGAGCCTCCACCACCGACAGCTTCTAAAAACCAGACCAACTAGCTTCATGTTGTGTGTGATGCACAACAGCCTATTAGGAGATGCTAACAAAAATTTCCAAAACGGTCACTGACACTCTTTTCCTGCAAGGCATCCCAATTACTACATTTCTCGGTATTTATCAACAAGCCCCCTTTGAGCTGACCTTTTCCCAATTATTTTACTGTGCTGCTTTTGTTACAGCCACCCTCATCAACTTAATTACATCCCGGTAAGTAGGGCTCTTTGCTAATTAGCAGAGTCCTGCTCCTTGACCTCGGGTTGCATGTGTAACGGTAGACACTGCCAGCAGCCTGAGAGAAAATGTCCCAGTTCGCATTGTGTCATGCTTCCTTTCTGCTCACGGAGCAGCTGCTGGTTCAGGGCTCAGTGGCACTGTGCATCTCCTTTCACCCGGAATAAAACCAGGTACGTGGGAACTCCAACATCACACCCAAAAAGTCCATCTCCTGTTTCCCTTCACCCTGTGTGTCAGTGGCACTTGGACGACTTGGCTGACAACGGAGTCATCCCCTGAAAGAAACAGTGGGTCTCAGCTCAGACCTGAATAACTCATCTTGTTCTGTCCCAGGCAGTTTATCCAAATGTCTCATCTGACCACCACCACCAGCTGCTTATAATCAACTAAATTGTCACCTGTCATCTTACTCTTTCCTGGGTCGATTAGAAACCTGTTTCCTAAAGAAACAGCAACGAAAACATGGGTGTGTCTTTCTCCCGTTTGCAAACTGAAGGAATATGCTGTTAAACACATTGTCAAATTTTCACTAAAGGTGGAAACGCTGAGGATTCAGTTTTGCCCTTTTACTTTTCAAGAAAATGTGCAGATCTTTCAAGGTTACTGGTAAATTGTCCGGACTGAATATATTATTCCCAGAAACCAATACTTTGTAGAAGATCTCTTGAGAAGCATAACCTTATATTCTTATAATATGGGTAAATGGGATTAATCACGGGTGTTCATTGATTAGCACTGCCCGCTGAATATTTTATCCCCAGAAACCAATACTTTGTAGAAGACCTCTTGAGAAGCATAACCTTATAATCTTATAATATGGGTAAATGGAATTAATCATGGGTGTTCATTGATTAACACCGCCCGATAGATTTTCGGTGATGGAAATGTTCTGTATCTGCATTGCCCTATATGGTAGCCACAGCCTCATGGGGCTGTTGAGCACTTAAAATGTGATTGATAGACCTGAGGAATAAAATACTTAATTTTCATTAAGTATAATTTAAATGTAAATAGCACATCTGGCTAGTGACTACTATATAGCTCAGCAGAGGTATTAATAGTTTTGTTCAATAAAAGTGAGAGGAAGAAGCCAGGAATTTATTACTCCTAAAACAATAACTGGCAGTGAATAGAAGGCACTAGGAGAATCATGTAAAGGACACAGCAGTGTACATGAATTAAATCTCTCCAATAACTAAAGTCAAGCAGAACTTGAAGGATGTTGACTGCTGTGTTCCATCAAGAACTCTCAGGCATGTGGCTGTCCCACCAGCGTAACCCTTTAATGAAATGGCCACTTTAACTAAATTTTTTAGATGATATGGTCACTAGTGTTTACGTTGAAATTCATTATTTCTCAAAAGAAAGCTATAGAATGCCCTGCTACCTTTGCGTGTAGCGTCTTCAGCAGACAATTACTTAGATCCCTGTTGGGAGTTGTTCACACTGACCTAAGGTCCCGAATCCTCTGAGTAACACCATTCTGATCTAAAGAGCTAGACTTGCTGCAAACCCACATGAGCTAATTCATTCTGCCACAAAAAGTACATCTGACTCTTCATCATTCTGAAAATATGCCACACTGTCACAACTAGCAAATTTTAGAGTGGGGATTTCTGCAAAATTTTAACTCTAGGTTGTTCATCTTCATGCATACTTAAGTCTTGAAGAAAGTATTTCAGGCAAGAGTTAACTTGAGCCTCACTTATTTTATAACACCTTTTCTTGCCCCACTTCCCAGGTCCTAGACATTCCTTCAGTTAATTTGTTTCAGAATGCATTATAAACTGCAAATTACTGAAGAAAACTGTGCGGTCCTAGACATTCCATGGTGAGATAACAGGGGTACAGGAGTGACTGTCCTTGTCTCTGTCTACCATTGGACTTCAACTAAGTGAAGACAGGGACTCTGTCCCTTTCATCTTTGCTTTCCTGAGGGTCTAATGGTGCCTGGACACCATAAGCACATTGTACATGTTTGATAAATTAATACATATTCATTCTAAAAGTTAGGAGTTGGGTTGAGAACATTTACGCGAAACATGGTAGAACAGTTCCAAGGGTAGGGTGTCAGTGAAGGTAATAATCAGATATATGCTTGTTTTTATCAGGACAGCCACTAGAGAGACAGATCATGCAGGTTGTGATAAATATTCTTCAGCATTTTTATCTTTAAAAATATGTAGTAGACCCCCTTGGCATTCAAAATAGAGATGTTCAGATGCTTTGGAAAGCCCCCTAATCACTGATACCCCTTTAGCATAGAATGTTTCCCCACACAGTAGGTGTGTGCAGAGAGAAAGAACATCAGAGTCATGGTGATACAAGTGCTAGGTATTCAGCTCAGCACATGTACTGACCAACTACTTGATCCTGTACACACTTCTTAGCACCTCAGATCCCCCACTGCACCATGGTAAATACCAAGCCCTACTTCAGGTTGCAGATCTGTCGGGGTGTCTGGCAAATATGAAAACACTGTGCATTCTATCTACTAAAACCAACAGTTTCTGTGAGAATAATTTCCTCAAAGAGCATACCTGAAATGGTCTTTCCCCTTGATTATGGAACCAGCCCTTATTTTAGTGGCCAAGGCATGAAGATATTACATAAACTGAGGAAGCCCAACTTCTTGTTTTTTTGTTTTTGTTTTTTTCCCCCCAAATGGCTTTAAAGGAGTGGTTAGCAGAAATGCATGAATAGGGGACATGGAGAGATTAGGAAGATGGATATTTGTAGACATGCCCCACTCCCCAAACAAGAAGATTTAAACTAGAAAAATGTATTAGAAGGAGTCTTGATCACGATATGTTTCCTACAACAGAAATGATCACATGGTTTTCCTTTCTTGAGTAGCATTCCCTGAGAACAGCAGTTTTTAAGTGCCAGGCATCAACCCCTATTAAAAAATCAGTCAGACATGAAGCGTCTCCAAAGATCCAAAGGAAAGCAATGGAAAGTAGGATGTGGTTTACAGGCCTTCTCACATGGCTTGGCAGGGGCATGCCGCCTATCGGGTCAAAAGGGGGCACACCTGGATGTTGAATCGGGACTTGAATTCATTTGACACAAATGCAGCTGACCAGGGACACGCTCATGGTGGACCGCTTGCTGTGGTGACAAGCTTGGTCAACCTGGACAATGGTGTTGCCCTGTCACCGCAGCATGGTGAAACTCTAAGGCACAGGCTGGCAGGCTGTGTTTCTGAGCAGCCTCTCCCATGGGTGCCACTGTCACAGTCTTTAGTCACAGGCTGCAGCCATGGAACCTGATCTGACAATTCTGACACCACCCTCATCAGACTCCAAAAGCCATGTTTGCTCACCACAGGGACTATAATGCACAGATATGGAGCGTCCTCTCGAGCAAAGCTCAGTAACATCTCTCTGGCGTATCTAAGAGAACTGAGACACAGGATGCGAAAGCAAGAGAGAAAATTCCCCCGAAAGAGCATTCAGTTATGAGTTCAACCCTTTTGCACTTCTTCACTCAACTAGGCTCACATCTTTTTCGCACAGGGTAAGATCAAGTTCCAGAATCACACATTAATCTCTGCAAAGGTTAATGGATTTTCAAGGTGTCCTGGGAACACATTCAATGATGGGGGAAGCAGAGGCGCCACAGATACAGGGGCTTCACCATTATGAAATGCAATAACAGCCACGCAGTCTTCTTCAGTGATTTACAGTTCATAATCCATTCTGACTCAAAATAACTCTCTAAGGTAGACATCATTATCTTTTTCAGAGGGGGAAGATAAAGCTCAAACTAAAAGATTTGCCTAAGATCACAACTTGAAGGTACAGAGGGGGGATTCCCACTGGTTCTTCAGATTCTTTCTGTCCTGCAAAACCCACCTGCCTACAGTGCTGGCTCCCAGGAAGATACCCCCCTTTTCTTTCTGAGTAAAATATGTACGCGGTGTTTGGATGTCTCAGTTTTTCTGCGATCATCATGCCATTAACACTGAATTTAGACTCTTTCCAAAATCAAGATGGAAGTCCAAAATCAAGATGGAAGACCATTTCAGGGGATGCTCCTTGAAGGAATGTTTGCATTGCCTTGAAGAATTTGAAAGCTGAGTCTTCATAATATCAAGAGGGAGCACAGCTCAACACAATCTTGAAACAAAAGATGGGACTATTGTTTGCTTCCTGTGTCAGTTGTATCCAAGGGCTCAGTCAAGGATTACAAGTCAACACAAGGGGACTGCAGAGCTAATGATTTGGCAGACTCTCTCAGAGCCTTGTGATCTGAGCTCTTCAGCATCACTGACTATTCATTATGTATCCAAAATAGGCTAACTAGCCTGCTTTTTTCTAGCTTAGGATGCCCAACACTCCTTTCCAGGCCTGTTCTTTTCCCGTTTCCTCACTGGCTGGCCCCTCCTACCAGCCATACTGAAAACCTCTGATCTCCTGCATCCAGACACCCCAAAGACAATTTTTACACAGTGCTTCTTAAGCTTGTCCCTTCCCCCTGTTCTTTTCACTCTTGTTCAATAGGTCTAGCACCAATTTTTGCTTGTTTAGAAAGTAGCAGCCTCCTAACTCATTTTGTCAACCCCTTCTCCCACCATAAACACACTGTGGCCAGACGCCGCCTGCCCAAGCACAGCCACAATCCCGCCTCTCCCTGCCTGCCAAACATTTAGCGTCCACCCGTTTACCCGATGATGTAACTGTAAGCCCCCAGCTGCCCTGTGAACACAAGCTCACTGAGCTGCTCCCACTTCGGTGGATGTCCCTACAGTTCCTTTTCTTCCTTCCTTCCCATAGAAGTGCTATTCATCCTTCAAGGCCATCTCAACGTCACCCCTTCTAAGTCTTTGCAAGTTTACTTAGCCACCTCTCCTTTCAACTACTTTAACTCTATGTATATGTAGCATCATTTAAAAATACATATGTGCATACATACATATATACCTACAAATACATACGTATATATAAAACAAGTGAAACTCACAGTCTTAGGCATATTTGGGATAAATTTCGACAAATGTGGACACTTGCATGACCATCATCTATATCAAGACATAGACTTCCATCACTTTGAAAGTTCCCTTCGTGTGTTTCCAGTCAGTACTCATCTCCGATAACTATTATTCTGACTCCATTATCATAGATTAGTTCTGCTTGGTCTTGAACATCATAAAAATTGTATAGTATGTACTCTTGTGTATGGATTATTTTGCTCAAATTTTTTTTTGAGATTGTTTTGTCATTGAGTGACTATAGTGCGAAACTCCTAGAGCACTTTGTTTCCACATCTTTTAAGAAATTCTTGCCTTTCTGTATCATTTTTGTCCCACCCTGACAAATCTCTTATGCACAAAATTTGCAACTGATTTACCAGTCTTATGTATAGTTGACAACAATGTATATTTGTTGGATTATATTGAGCAAATAATCAATTCCTTTCCTGAGTCACCTGAGGACTTTAGAGACCAACTATAAGCAGGATAACAGGTCCCGTGTGAAACTGCTTGCCCCCCGGACAGGCATTTTATAGAGATGGTAGGTTTATTGAGCATGATGTAGAGAGGAAGGCAGAACAGTGCCTATAGTAGCTTATTAAATTGTGAGAATTGATAGCAAACATTCACTGTCATGTTTAGTGAAATGCTGCATTATGACATGAGCATACACTTGGGATAGGTTACTGTGCCCTGGATCCTGTGGATGTTATGAACACAGAAATGTCAGAAATTCTCTTTGATCTTGAATAATGGAATGTGATGAGGTTAAGGATTCAAAGTCTGAATGCCACTCAAGCAAATATTTAGAAGGAAAATGTATTCCGTTTGCCCTGTTAGTTTATATAAAAGTGAATCTAAAGGAAGGCTGAGAAATACTATTTAAAGCAATAGCTAGCACGAAGTACTTCAAGCTTCTAAAATGTTAGGACTGGATGACCATCTAATGGGGCACAGAAAACTGGGAAAATTATTCAGCAGAGCCTCCTGCAGTGACGTCATCTACTTTTGTGGGGAAAGGATATTTCCCTTTGTCTCTAAGCTGAAGTCAGGATTATATAATGCAGTATCAAGACCTCTGACTCTAACTAAGCCATCACAACGATGACCCTGATGTGTGCCCGCCTCTGACAGCCCCTTTGTCCATTCACAAAGCACCTCAGACTCCGTAGAGGAATAATAATAGAGCAACTGTTCAACAGTAGAGTTTTCGAGACTCTGGGATGACAGGGAAGGAAGGTTCCAGGAGTCTCTCTGGTAATTATTGTCAAGACTCCGCTTGAGTCTATCTACCTGAATAGTTTACTCGGTTAACCGTTAACCACTTTAGTCAGTGAAAAGCTCAGTTTCACTAGTGACTGTTTCAAATGAAGCAGGAAGCCTAGTCTCTTGCTGCTGCTTCCTAAGCTCTTTCAGCAGAACTTTCTTGAACTTATTATTTCTGTCACTTCCCAACCCTTTACCACTGCAATAATAAATTATCTGGAATTTGTCATCTCAATTATCTATTGCAACTAACAAGGAGAGAGAGAAGAGGAATGAAAGGGAACTTAGAATATTATTCAAAGAATTCAAATATGTTCTGAGTTGAGCTAAAAAACATATCATCTCATAAACTAAAGAGAGAAACAGGTAAAGTATAAAACCATGACACAATTAAAGCACTGACGGCTGCTGGAGGGGAGGGCTTTCTAGGGCAATGGTTCTCAACCCTGATTGCGTAAGAATCACCTGGGCGACTTGAAACCCTTGATGCCATGTAAGATGCCTATTAAATCAGGGTATCTGGGAAAAGAGAGGTGGGGAGATGCCAAACAGTGGTTTTCAAAGCTCTCCAGGTGATTCGAAAGTAAAACCAAATTGAGAATCACTGCTTTCAACATAATGAAGGTAATAGAGAAAAAATTCTGTCTAATGTTATGATTACATAAAAACCCAAAGGTTATAAGAACATTTTTTGCAATGTATTTCTCCCCTGCTTTCTATGTGCCCCATACTTCCCACCATGATTACTTGAAACCAAGAAGGGGAAGATATCATTAGAAACATTAACATTTTTCAGGCAGGTCAGGGTGTAGATACCCTCAACACTTTCTACTTCCTACGGCCTAGCTTTTCTGCATCTAAAGGTCCTTATAATATAAACCTACAAACCAAAACAGCCATATATTGGGAACTGTTTTCCCCCCAGCTTTATGGAGACATAATTGACATAACATTGTGTAAGTTTAAGGTGTACAATGTGATTATTTGATAGACGTATTTACTGGGAAATGACTACCCCAATAAAGTGAGTTGGAACTGTTAACAAGGAACCTAACTCAGGGTTTTTCAGACTTTCATGTGCATAGGAGTAACCTGGAGATCCTGTTGAATGTAGATTTGGGCCTAAGAAACTACATTCTGAGCAAGCCCCCTGAAGGACCCATACATTTCATCCTGTTTATGAAGGGTCATTCCTACCTGGCTGTAGAAAAGTGGTGAGCAGGCCTTGAGATTTCAAAAGAGAACTTCGAAACCTAGAGTTTTAAATGAATACTTCAGACTTTTAAGTGAAAGTAATTCATCGAGAATGTTTGAACATGTGCATTCTGCTCTGTGGGTCAGGAGCTCTCCACTGGCTACCAGGTTAAACTGGGTTTTAAAGCCTCGTGTGTGTGTGTGTGTGTGTGTGTGTGTGTGTGTGTGTGTGTGTTTCCCTGTAACTGTAAAATGAGGCTAATGACACTTACCATGTAAGATTGTGAGGCAGGGGTCAGAGATTATGCAAGTAAAAACACTTTATAAATTATAAACATAAACGTATTAATATAATTATCATCGTAATTGTTGTACCCCAGTGCCTAAGTGTTTTACATGGTGAGGAGGAGAGAAAGAGGCCTATTTCCTTTTAAAGTCCATTTACCCGCTGACAGTAGATGCAGAACATCCCTTCCTTTGTCCTGGTTCTAAAGCAGAGTCAAGTATGTGTAATGCCGATGTACCAATAGAACACAAGAGAAGAACTGAGATGAAACCATGGACGTGCCTGAACACGTGTCTATAACTACAGGTCTAGTATTATAATTTGCAGAAATAGTTTGAATAGTACAGACCTTACCCCTCAGTTATCTCCTGGCCACCATTTGATATATATCAGAGACTGACATGATTTTTCTTTATTCCTTATGTAAAGTTATCTACATAATTCAATTGCCTTCCAGACAAGCTCCCAGAATATTAAAAGATACAGAAACTCAGGAACAATGCTTTATACTTCTTTGTTCCTAAATCTTTATTCTTCATCATGCTGAATATTGTAAAACAGTATCTTACTTCACAGTTTCTGGAAGGCCAGCTGGGGAAATGAGAGCGCAAACCCTCTCTCCTGATAATTTACCATAGACAGTTCTTCGGTCTCAGTTATCTAAATTTAACACAGGTAATTTTTTAGACCCATGCACCCTGGGAAGTGGCCCCCAACACTGTGCCAGTCTATCAGTAGTCCACACAGTTTGTTGGGTTGCAAAGAAAATTCTCTCCTTTTCCCAGAGGAACTCACATTGGCTCCTCTCCCTCTGGGTGAGGACCGGACCGGAGGGTAGAAACCTCTCTGGTCCTTGCTGAGTTCCCCGAATCAACCTTCTGGCTGGATGTCCCCTGGGACTCCCGCGGTGGCTTCATTCTCACCCGAGCACCTTCCTGCACAAGCCCTGTTCTGCTTGTGGACTCAGCCTGGAAGTGGGGGATGAGAACGGGGGTCCCCAGATGAGCCCTTCAGGACAGCGGGCAGCAGGGAGGACTCGGACCTCGCCTCACGAACCCCTGACAGCTTCCCTTACCCTCAAAACTCCCTCAACTCCTAGGGATGGATCAAAGAGACTATATGAAGCTGACTCCAAAGAAACTCAATTCCCTGCAGCCAGCCCCTAGAAAAAGAAAATTAAAAAGTCTGCCTCCTCTGTCTTCCAGACCCACGAAGCCCAATTGACGAGCCAACCTCCACCAGGCACCGCGTCATAAGACATGAAATTTTAACTCGGCCCCTGGAGCGCAACGTTGGAAGCAGCGGCGATGTTGTGTGCGCTGCTGGGCGGGAGAATTGGAAATGAGTACTTGGGGGCCTATTTATGACTGAGCCATCAGCCTTTACATTTAGCCTCTGCAGGTGGTAATCTTCCCCAATCTGACCCCAATTTTCCTTTCGGTGTCCAGAGTCTCCTGCTATTTAGGAGTACATGGAGACCGAATTTATCACACCCAGTTCCTGCATCAATAAGCTATTTCATTTTCTCAGTGTCTCCGGAGATCTCATTGGTTGTTTTAAATCAGAGGCTCTTTTTGCTAAGCTCTCATGAACACATTTAAATATCAGGATATATCTCTTTTTTTTTTCCTTGCTTGGGTTTAGACTTAAATCTAATGAGCAGGTCCCCAATCTAATGCAAAGAGAAAGTCTGTGTCACTGCAAGGCCCGTGCCGCATGGAGTCACGCCGGTTGCATTTTCCTTCTTCAAATGTGTGTGCTTGGGTGGACCATGGTCTACTTTCAGGCCATCACAGGGCAGTTAGTCCTGTCAGATCCAATATCCAAATTCTTGATAGGCCCTGTTAGTGTCATGAAATTCATGTGGGGCCAAAGACATGCTTGTTTTTTGTCAATAGTCATTGCCAGATTTCCAGTGCCTGACAAAGCAGCCACCTCTCTCTCTGCTTCAGGATGATTGGGGGGGGGGGGGGGGGAGAATGTTGTGCATATGTGTGCATAATCAGAAGAGGGAGGGTGACTTAGAACCTCTGATGAAAGTGAATGGTTCTGGATTAAAAAACAATTTCTGCTTAAAAATATGCTTCTCCAGAGCAAGAAAGTGTAATTCCACAGCTTAACTGTTTATTAGGGTGGCATTCCTTCAGGGAGTCATGCAAAGTCTGTATTTTAGAGTTCATTTTCAAGGGTTGACACCCAGGAAAGGGCTCTAGTCTCAGCACTGCATGACTACAGTTTACTTTGAAAGGTGAGCTGCCCATTGTATCCTTCCTTTGCCCTCTTATTTCCCTGGCATTTCATTCTCTCCACCCATAGTGCTCAATGACAGTGTACCAAGTGGATGGATGGGTGATTACACAGATGGAAGTAAATAACCCCGGTGGGTGTGGACATCTGTCCTATAAGAATCAGTATAGATTTTTTTCTCTCATTTCCACATCAAGAGGTCCCTGACTAATTACGGCCCAACTATTTATGGTCACCTTTGAACCAGCTCCATCATTGGTCTTAGGGAAAATGGGTCCACACACTTCATCTTTTCCTTCCTTCCCATTTATCAGAAAGCAGTTCACTTTACTTTAACCTTGCTGACAAAATACATTCACACAACACAGCCACCTGAGCCTCCTTGCCCAAATTACTCAACCAGAAAAGAGACTGAATTCTTGGAGAAACTACAAAAAGGCTGATGTTTCGGGACATAGCAGAAGAGGCTGGGGCCAGATTGTACAGAAGCGGTGTGGACTATGTTGAGGAGTCTGGAATTTAGTGCAAAGCCAAAGGAGGATTTTAAGGATTGGGGTTATATAATTTAATTTAAAGTTAAAAAAAAAATCTTTCTGCCTTGTAGAGGGAGCAAGAGTGAAAATGGAGACCACTTAGGATTCTAGATATAGAGGGGGAATACTTTACCATAATAAAGGTTGTATAGGACAAGCCAACAACTAATATGATACTCAATGATGAAAAACTGAAAGCATTTTTTGTGACATCAGGAATAATACAAGGATGCCCATTCTCACCAATTTTATTCAACAAAGTATTGGAAGTTCTAATTAGAGCATTAGGCAAGAAAAATAAAAAGGCATGCAAGTTGGAAAGAAATATTGTCACTATTTGCAGATTGCATGATATATATAGAAAACACCAAAGACTCCACCAAAAAACTGCTAGAATTAAGAAATTAATTCAGCAAAGTTGCAGCATAGAAAAATCAATATACAGAAATCTGTTAATTTCTATACACTAATAAACTATTAGAAAGATAAATGAAAACCACCCCATTTATAATTGTATCAAAAAGAATAAAAATCTAGGACTAAATTTATTCAACTAATTATATGCTGAAAACTTGTAAGACATTAAAGAAGACACAAATAGTTGGAAAGATACTCCATGCTCATGGATTAGAAGACTCAATATTGTTAAAATATCCATACTACTCAAAGTGAACTACAGATTCAGTGCAATCCCTATCAAAATTCCAATGGAAGTTTTCACAGAAATAAAACAAACCTATTATTTTTATGGAACCACAAAAGACCCCAATAGCCAAAGCAATCTTGAAAAAGAACAAAGCTTAAGGCATCATGCTACCTGATTTCAAACTATATTACAAGAGTGTAGTAATCAAAACAGTATGGTATTGGCATAAAAACAGATACATAGATCAATGAAACAGAATAGAGAGCTCAGAACCCCCCATCCACCTATATAGGGTCAATTAATATATGACTAAGGAAGTAAGAATATACAGTGGAGAAAGGACAGTCCCTTTAATAACTGGTGCTGGGAAAGCTGGACAGCCACATGCCAAAGAGTGGAACTGGACCCCAATCTTACACCATACACAGAATTAACTCAAAATATATTAAACACTTGAATGTAAGACATGAAACTATAAAACTCCTAGAATAAAACAGTAAGCAGTAAACTCCTTAACATAGGTCTTGGCAATATTTTTTTAATCTGACTCCAAAAGCAAAATAAACAATTGGACTACATCATACTAAAAACCTTCTACACAGCAAAGAAAACCATCAACAAAATGAAAAGGCAACCTAAAGAATGGGAGAAAAATATTTGCAAATCATATGACTGATAAGGGATTAATATCAAGAACATATACATGTATAAATATACAGAAAAATATATAAACATGTAACTCTATAGCAGAAAAACAAAGTTTTTAAAAAATGGGCAATTTGAAGAGTTTTCCTAAGAAGACATGCAAATGGCTAACAGGTACAGAAAAGGTACTCAAAATTACTAATCAGGGAAGTGCAAATCAAAACCATAATGAAATATCACTTCACCTTGTTAAAATGGCTGTTACCAAAAATGCAAAGAATGACAAATGCTGGGAGGCTTTAGAGAAATGAGAACCTTTGTGCACCGTCGGTGGGAATGTAAATCGGTGCGGCCACTATGAAAGCAGTATGGAGGTGCCTCAAAAAATTAACTACCATGTGATCCAGCAATTCTACTTCTGGATATTTATCTGAAGGAAACAAAAACACAAACTCAGAAAGATATCTGTCCATTCATGTTAATAGAAGCGTTATTTACAACAGCTGAGTTGCGGAAACCACCTTTTCCATGGGTGAATGAATGGGTCAAGAAAATGCGGCGTGTACCCAGTGGAATATTAGAATAAAATCGCACCATTTGCAGCAACATGGATAGACCTTGTGGGCATTAGACTGAGTAAAGTAAGTCCCAGAAAGACAAAAATACTGTATGATTGCACTTACACGTGAAAACTAAAAAGAGAAAAAGAGCTCATAAATCGAAGTTTGATGGTTGCTAGAGATAGCATGTGGGTGAAATGGGTCAAAAGGTACAAACTTCCAGTTATAAAATAGTTAAGTCACAGGGATGACATTTACAGCATGGGGACTGTGGTTAATAATGCTGTGTTGCATATTTGAATGCTGCTAAGAGTAGGTTTTAAAAGTTCTCATCACAAGAAAAAAAAAGTTTTGCAATTATGTAAGGTCAAGGATGTTAATTGGAATTATTGTGGTGTTCATTTCACAATGCATAGGGAGACTGAATCATTATGTTGTACACTTGAAACTAACATGTTGTATGTCAATTTTATCTCGATTTAAAATAAATGAATGGAAATATGCCAAAATATTAGCCCTACATGTCCTCAAGAGGGGAGTTATTTGGCCTTTGAAGCTCTCTATGCCTAACTGCCATTTTATAACAATGCCCCGATTGCTCCACAGCCAACTTAGAAATAATATAGGACAAAGCTTTATCTGTATGGCAGGCTCTCCAAAGCCATACGTAATCTTTCTCTCTCTCCTTTGAGTGTAAGTATTTTTGGAGTTCCCAAAGGAGGAACTCTGAGAAAGAAAGAAAGGAGAAAATCCTTTATTTTTTTTTAATGTGACCATGGTTTTAAATGATTAACTATGTATGGTTTACTTTACTTCTGATCTCTGTAATAGGAAATAGTTCTTTTGTTGTTAGGGGGATGCAGATAGAAAGGGGGAAATTTTAATAGAGAAAAGAAACAGATGTGGGACACAGTATGGTTAAGAAGAGCTAGATTTCCCACTGTAGCGGGACAGAGAAGTTGCAGCCTCTGAAGATATGAAAAGGTCTTAGATGCAGCTAAGATTAGCTTTCTACAGAGGACACTTTCTTCCAAGGTGACAGGATTAGTGACACTAGCAAAAAGTACGTGTTGAGGAGTTGGTGAAAGCCAGAGTATGGTGTTCCCAGACCACACTCACACTCAGATCCCCCATGACTCAAAGTCAGAGTGGCCTGGGTCTTTGGTTCAAAGAACAATAAAGGAGGCACTTACTCTAGTCACTTCGGCCACTTGGGGTTGTGTGTATCCCCAAGGATGCCAAGTTCACTCCTCAGGAAGATCCTTGCCTTGAATGACATAGGTTCTCTTCAAGTTACTGTGCGTTTCAATTGACTAGAGTGGTAAAACAAATTATTTTGGTCAAGCTTTGAAAAAAGACAAGTTTTCTGTCTTCTTGTTGATGGCGAATGTTTTGTTTTGCTAAGTGGTTGAAGGTACCCAAGGCATGTGGACACAGCACTATCACCCCAGCACCTCACTTATTTGCGTGAAATGACTTTTTACGCCATCACATTTTTAAGAGTCAGTCTGTCCTTTTGAGGAGATGAACAGTACTGACATTTAGATGAAAGATGATTGTTGGCTGCTTACCGGCCTCCTTTCCCAAACCATGCCTACTTATATAACATGGCCTATGTGATTTTCCACACCAACATTTCTACTGCGGGTTCAACCACGGCGGGAGGGCGAAGATGGCACTTCAACAAGGAGAGGCTTTGGAAGCCAGTATGAATTCTGTGATAATTGTTAATTTCATAGTGGTGATAATAGATTGTTATTTTTATAATGATTACAGCCCATCATTATCTAGGCTTCAAATGGAAAATTTGAGGACATAATTATAGGGTGAGTTATTTGTTTTTATGTTCTTTCCTCCATTATTTTGATTTGAATGCTTATGTCTGCATTTCCAGCTTATTCAGTAAAGAAAGGAAACCTTTTATCCTACATCAGGAAAATATAGTAATTTGAAAATGATTTAATGATATTTTGGAGCCAGTGACATTAAGTAACATTAGAGTTGCTCGAGACCTTGCCTGCTGTAAGCACATGAGGCGGACCTGGCCCCAGTCCCTGGCCCTACAGCCTTGAACACCCTGTGCCGTCCCCGAGCCACCCCTCCTCCTCTGGCCCCTGGTGGCACGGCTGGCGCCCTTCTCTGAAGGTGTGCAGGGACCGAGTGAGACACTGTGTAGAGAGCCCTGGGCAGAGCCTCGTCCTTTCAACAGGACCAGTGCTGCTTGGCTCTTGTATCAGAAAGGTGACCATTCTTCATATCGGGCCATGTAGAAATTTCTAAGTAATTCCTTCTGCTGGTAAAGAGTATCCCTTGGCACCTTGCAGAAGGCATTCTTTTTGTCACCTGTTGAGGCTCTGGCCCTAATTCGGTTTCAGACGTGGAAAAGGATTAATTACTATAGCACTGTCTTCTGTGTTAAAGGAGTAGGCAGCGGAGGTCATTTCTAAGAGTAGACTGAGAAAATTCAACATCCATAGCAATACTCAGCCTCCTCAGAAAACAAACAACAAAACAGTCAGAGGGTCCTTAAAACACTGCAGCAAGGATGCCAATGAAAATTCATAGTGTTTTCTGGTCTCGTCCCAACCCCAGATTCTGGCTGTAGTTCCTGTGTTTTTAGAGAAAACGGGGCGAGGGCAGGGCATGGGGGAAGAAGGCAGTTTCATTCATTCAGCACAGGAAACTAAAATAGCTCAGGGTGTTTATACAGCTTGCATCTGCTCTGATAAATGACAGTTCAGGGACCCAAGGGGTTTCTTTCTCCTTCCTAGAATTTAGTTTCAGCATCTGAAAGAGAAACCTAGCCATGGATCTCATGCTAGGGTAGGAATTAAAAGCCTCAGCTTAACCCTGGAGGGAGAGAAAGAAGGGGGGTTGTCTTTTGGTCCTCAAAAAAAAATCAAAACCCCAGATTCTGCTGCTTTTACTTCCAAATGCACCCTGGAAGCATCGCCCTTCAATATTCATTTGCATTGTCTACGAACTGCCAATTTATCTGTTTGCAGCTCCAGCCTCTCTGCGGTTGCAGAGATGTGGGAATAAGACGGTTATTTATAGGCTTCATAATGCCTATTTTGCTGGACCAGAGAGGTGAATTTCTAAAAGTCAGGCGACTGGCAAAGCTCCTGCTCTGTAATTGAGGAGGCTGGTGGCAGGGAGAGCTGGAAGGGGATCGCCATTTACATGCATCTCATTAGATCTCCTCTGCTGGAAAGAATCCCTGTCTGGCTCTGCAAAGAATCGCTGTTTGGTTCCACGGAGGAAATTTCAACCAAGGACAGAGGTGCTCACTCCATGTGGCTGTGGGGTTTTGTGATAACGGAGCCCAACCTTTCACTTTTACAGGAGACACAGCAATTCAGAGACTGGGGGAGGCTTAACAAGAAGTCGTCATATGGCAAGTTCATAGCATAAGCAAAGTTCCAGCCAGGAAAAACAAGAATGGAGGTGGGGAGAGAAAGTCCCACCCTCTGACCAAGCACACTTGTATGGCATAAGGTTCAACCTAAGGGCTCCTGCCCTCATTGGTAAATATATGGAAGATCTTGTTTCCCTTCTCTTGCCTCTCATCGCTTTGGAACTGGACAAGATCTTAATAGGACATTTTGACCAATATTTAGAAAAAAATAAAATATAAATCCCTGCAGGTTAGTGCACTTACCTGAGGCAGGGGAAGTCTAGGTCAGCGTACCAACAGCTGAATTATTCTGAATATATATAGATGGAGAAAGACACACCTAATAGATGAGGCCAGGGCTCTAAGACCAGGGCTGCTTCCACATGCCTTCCTTAAATCACCGTGATAGGACATTGCTTCTCTTTTCTAGAATTCTCTGCCAGGAATCTCAGAATCACGCTCCAATGCTCATAGCTAATAGCTAATGCTCACTTCCTTAGGTTCCTCTTCGGACCATCTCTTCCCTTCCTCTATTTTTGCTGTTTTCTGGTCTTTTTCTGTAAGCTCAGTTTCATGATGCCTATTGAAACATCTTGGAAAAAGACCTTTGTGGAGTACACAGGACACATAAGTAAGTTGCAAGGTAATTAACATTGTGCGAATACCACAGAACCCGCATTCCAGTCTGTCCTTTCAATAAGCTTGCCTGCTCAACACAGTGATGACAAAGGACCGTGGGACTGGCTTCATCTGTCACTCCTACATCTGTTGGGAGACAGCTTTAGCCCTTGCACAGTCTCTACAACGAAAACATCACCAACTTTAGGGGCTATTTCTACTTCACTCTGTCTTTTGCTTATGAATGAATGGCCCTAGGAACTTTTTTGTGTGTTAAATTAAAAAGGAGTCAGCAGAGAACCAGAAGCTTTCTTTCTGGGAGTAGTCACTGGTGTGGCATTGTTTTGTAAAGAACACTTCTATTCATTACTTCAGCTTGTTTCCAATCCAGTGAAGAGGCTGAGACCTGGGCTTTGGGACTGGGAAGCCCTGGGTTTAAGGCTCAGCTCCTCCATTAACCAGCTATGTGACCTTGGCCCCACCCTCTGAGCCCGTGGGACTCATCCCCAGAAATGGGAATTGCCTGAGACTGATATTGTGGCACTGAAATGAGCTAAGGTATAGAGCACAGTGCCTGGCTCATCGTGAATGCTCAAACATTCTAGCCATGAATTATTTATTGTTTCTATGGAACACTGTCCATTACTTTACTCCCAATTCTGTAGAAAATAATCCCACAGTGTTGTCCCATTTATGTGCTATTTATGGTCATCTCCACTACTTAAGAACACTAGAAATGTATCTGTTTTGCCCACCTTTATCTTTATCCTTTCCTCTTATAGTGTAATAAGAAGTCAGTGAACTTATATAGGGACTTTCTTGCCAGTTGCCTCAATTGTCTCTAGTTCCAGTTCTGTGAAATAACTCATTTAACATAAATAAATTGGCTAAAGACAATCCCAGCTTGTGACTTTCCAACCATAAGGACATGAGGGTAGGTTATTTCAAATAAAGTAAAAAACTCAGTCAATTGATGCTAAAATTTTGCGCACACACACACAAAAATACAGTATCTTTGCTTTGGCTTATTGATAAAGACCTAAGGGAAATATATAGTTAAATTTGATGCACAGGAGCAGAAAATTTTATTCAAAATCCCCTGAGATGTGAAGACCAAGCCTATTCCTTCAGCCTTGCTAATGAATCACCCCCATATCTCCTGGAAGTTTTTTCCAAAGCCTCTGAAGAGTAAATCTCACAGATTCATATCTGCAGCATCACCAGTTAAGCCCTAGTCATGTTAGCATCCTCCCCTTCCACATGCTTCTGTGCCTTGGCTCTGTGCAGAGTAAATGGGGTTATTTCTTTTCTCTCTTTATAAGCCTTGTAAGAGAGCATGAGAAGTGGGGAAGCAAGCTGTAATAGCTAAGGGGAAAGAGAGATTGTCATTCCTCCTAATAATAATGAGGGTTACCCTCACACCTATTTGCAATGAGGAAACTGTCTCAGAGAAATTCAGTCACTTGGCCATGCATGGCCCAACAGCAATAGTGACAGAGCAGGGTGAAAGATGCCAGGCCATGCTTAATGGGAATCAGAGAGCTGACTGAAGAGGAACAATGCCCTCTCTTTTATGGACACTTTGGTTTCCTAGGGATGACTGCTCCAGCCCAAGGGAGGTAATGATTTAATTACTTAAACTGATTTCCCATCAATGATTTCTTTCAGCCTGTATTTATTAAGCACCTCCTATTTACGAGGTAGTTCCTTTCTAAAATCAAGGAAAAGCCTGATAACAGGTCAAGATTATCTCATATTCCTCACAGAATATCAAAGTTAGGGGAAACCTAAAAGCATCTAGGCACACAGCTTCCAAATTATAGTCACCAAAGAGCCACCAGTCTAGAAATTATAGGAACTGTTAAAAATACAAAATTCTAACTCCCATTCCAGACGCACTGAACTAAAGGGAGGCTAGAAGTGAACCTTCATTTTATGAACTTCCATTTAATTTTTATTAACTCAATCCTGGATAACTTGTATGCATGCATATTTAAGAACCACAACTGTAGACCAACCCTTTCATGTTAGACATAGGGACACAAAAGTCTAGTAAGGAGAAAGGTGTGCCACCCAGCACCCCCTGTCCACAAGAATCAGAAGCCCACTTTAACAAGTACGACTGAATTGTTCTCAGGATGACAGTGTGGGCAAGTGCTACTAATAAGTATATGGACATTATGTGCAATGGTTGGTACATCTATTTTCCTGCATTGTATTTGTTCAAAGTTGTAGAGTTATCAACTCTTATTCTAAGAATAAGATGAAACATGCAGTTCTGTTCCTTGAAATGATTGAAAGGAGACAGGGTTAGAAATATGAAATCTGTCCCAAAAATGCAAATTAAAACCACAGTGAGATACTACTACATACCCACTAGAATGACTAAAATTTAAAAGACTGACTATCCCAGATGTTGGCCAGGACATGGAGCAAGTAGAACACTTATGCATTACTTCTAAGTATGCAAAATTGAACAACAACTTTAGAAAATATTTTGGCAATTTTTAAAAAACTAAATAATATGAGCCAGCAATTCTACTCCTAAGTATCTACTTATGTGGAATGAAAACATATGTCTGCCTAAAGTTGTACAGAGATGTTCATAGGAGCCAACAACTGTAAACAACCCAAGCGCTCATCAGCAGGTGAATGACAGTGTATCCATATATCCATGCAGTGCAATGCTCATCCGCAATAAAAGGGACAATCTACTGATACAAGAACATGGATGAATCTCAAAAGCATTACACTAAATGAAAGGAGCTGGACACCAAAATCAACATACTGTATGATTCCATTTATATGAAATTATAGAAAAGGCAACATTGCCATGATTAAAACAAAACTAAACAAATCACTGTTTACCAGGGTGTAAAGAGAACTGCCTGCGAAGAGGCATGAAGGAGCTTTGTAGAATGATGGAAATATTCTATATCATGATTGTAGTGGTAGATATATAACAATATATTTGCCAAAACATGCAATTGTGCAGTTAAAATTGGTGACTTTTATTGTCCATAATTATACCTCAATAAAGTTGACCCAAAGTGGGTGGAGGAGGAAAGGGAGGGTTATGGACTGAATGTTCGTGTTTCTCCCCAAATTCTTACATTGAAGTGATAATTCCCCACCCCCATCCCAAAGCGATGGTGATTAGAGATGGGACCTTTGGGAGGTGGTCAGGGTTAGATGAAGTCCTGAGGGTGGGACCCACATGATGGGATTAGTGCCCTATAAGAAAAGACATCTGAGAGTTCGCTCTCTTCCTGTGCACACGCCGATGAGGCCATGTGAGCACACAGTGACAGGGTGGCTACCTACAAAGCCGAGAGAAGAGGTCTGAGAATGAAACCGACATGCCAGCACCTTGATTTTGGACTTCCCAGCCTCCTAAATTGTGAAATATACTTTCCTGTTGTTTAAGCCACCCAATATATGGTATTTAGTTATGGTATCCTGAGCTGGTGAGGAAAGGAGAGGAGAGGGCAGAGAGGAAAAAAGGGAGGGGAGGGGTGGAAAGAAAAAACAGCCCCTGTGGCGCTGTGTTCATGAAGACCCTTAGGGTTTGCATGAGCCTCCAGACTGGCTGTGCTAGTTTCCTAGGGCTGCCGAATTATCAGAAACTTGGTGGCTTAAAACAACAGGAATGTATTCTCTCTGTTTTGGAGACCAGAAATTCTCAATTAAGATGTTGGCAAGTCTGACTGCTTCTAGAGGCTCTGGGGAGGGTGTGTTCCATGCCTCTTCCTTAGAATCTGTTGGCTGCAAGCAAAATCCTTGGCTTCCTGGGTTTGTAGACACATCCCTCTAATCTCTGCTTTTGTAATCACAGCACCTGCTCTGTGCTTTCTCCTATTATCTTTTAAGGATACTTGTCACCCTAATCCAAGATATTTTCATCTTGAGATCCTCAATGTTAATATATGCAACATCTGCAAAGACCTTTTTTCCAAACAAGGTCACTTTCACGGGTTTCAAATATATCTCTTTATTTTGGGTCGGAGCACAATTTGATCCCCTCCACTGACCAATTATCGAATGGCTTCTTGTTGGTTTGAGAATGAACCTGTATGCCTCACTGAAAAAGGGAATGTCCACCATGGGGGATTATCACCTTAGTTCAGGTTTGCCAGTTGTTACAACTGTTAGATACCAAGAATTCATAACAGGAAAGAGACTAAGAATGAACTTCTGCTTTCCCAAAGCACCATCTGGGTTCCAACTGGAGGAACAACTCACTGTGAATAGAAATTTTCTCATCCTTGCCCTCTTCAGAAATTTTGGACATGAGAAAATGTCCAAAAATAACTGTATCTGTGTTCATGGTTTCTTTATAAAGGAACCATGTGTAAGACAGATCTGGGTCCCACCACTTACAGGCTATACAGCCATATCCATGTTACATAAAGAACCTCGATTTCCAATCCCAAATATGATTAAAGTGATACTAATATAAAAGGCACTATCACTGTTCTTGGCATATGATGGCAATGTGAAGAGAGATTGTTTGGTGGCCCACCAGGGCATGGGTAGTGTCTTTCCTTTAGATTCTGTTTTCATCCTGTCCATAAATTAAAGTGTGCATATGTGTGTTATTAAATGTGTGTTCCTTAGCACATGGAAACTGACATGCACAAAGCATGAGGTGGCAGACAGAAGAAAGGCAGGTAGTGTTTTCCGTGCTCTGTCACAGGCAGGTTAAACCGCATCTCCTGGAACATCAGCCTTCATTTATGCCTGAGTCAAGCTACTTGATGCCTCCACTTAAAAGTGTAAATTACCACCTACCCAAGGAATGTCATTTGAAAAGTGGAGCATTAAAGAAAAAGTCAAGAAGAGGTCCTAGAAAAACAAATTAAATAATTGGAGCTTTCAGACTCTGCCTTAATATATCAGGATATCTCTACCAACTGAAGTATTAGTGCACCTAAAATAGGTGATTTTTAAATGGTCAATTCCTAGCCATTGAACTGGTAAGTGAATTCACATCGACTGGTGCCACTTGAGCACTTGGGCTACTGGAAATATAAGTATTTATTTTGGGCGAAAACAAAGATATTTTGAAATCCACAGAGAAAATCTACAATGTTTCTATGTAAACTAATGTGTCTGACCAGGTAACAAATGGCAAAAAAATGGCAAGTTCGTGTGTAGGAAAAGCAAGCCTGTTTTCTATGCTTCCTACACCCACGGAAATACTGGCCAGAACAGGCTGCTGTTCAGTCCACAGTTCCCTGCACTGCTAGGAAGATGGGAGTGTCATTCTGGAGTCCTCCATTCTAATGTCACTTGAGTTCCCTAAATGAGAAAAATGTTAAGAAAGCAGAAAAGAAAATAGCTACAGTTCAGAGCAATAGAAGGTAATCAAGGAATAGTGATTATTTGGGTCATGCCTTCATGGTGTCCGGACAGCCTGGGTAAAAGCCAATGGAAATGATGACTCTATTATCAGATATAAACATATGGGCAGGTTCGTTTGTGATACGCACGTGTTGCTTTGTCCTGATCCATAGAAGGAGGCAAGTGTGAAAGCAGCTAGAACATGCTTTTGGAAGAGGAGAGTTCCAGTTGATGTTAATTTCCATTGAGGAAACGCAGAGTTGTGAAACATCAAGGCAAAGAGAAAAGAACTACTTCCATTTAAAAAATTAACATATTTAGTGAGTGTCCACCCTTGTGCCAGTTATTAACATTAAGGGGATGGTCTTCCAGAATGAATAGCATATGCTTCAGAAAACCTCCAAGTCCAGTGTGGTGGTGGGTAGGAAAGGAAGGGAGGCATGTACATACACCGTTAATTATGTTGATTATAGTAGACGGGGTGCCTCCCTCTGCCTGGGAAAGTCAGGAAAACGTGGCATTAGCTGGCCCTTGAGGGACACCCCTGACCCAGAAGAGCAGGACTGGCCTGAATATATCCACCAGGCTGGCAGTTACAGCAATTACTCCTTTCTCCAGAGATCACTGCAACTAAACAACTAAATGAGGCCCGGGAAACCATTCCGCCCCCAGGTATATCCCTCCACACCTGCTAGGTCACCAAGGACTTCAACCATAAAATAACTGAGCCAGAATTGTCAAGGATGAAAAACACTATTTATGATATGTTCCTCTATAATCCCCAAGCTCATGTGCACCAAAGGGCATTCCTTATGACCGCAGGCAAGAAGAGTGCATGTGTGTACACATCCATAGGAACACACCCAAAATTTAAATGAATCTTCGAAGTGTTAAGCGTTGCTGGGTCCCATGGTGAATTTTATAAACCTAGCTCAATGAATTCCTAATAAATTTAGACATTAGAATAGCAAGGCCCCCAGTAAATACACATTGTGCATCTTTCAAATAAAGAATATTCTAAAAAGCAGGGGAGAGAAAACATTTGATTGTGTGAGACTTGAACTGTTTGGTTTTGAGAAATGAAAACTGGTTCCACTGCCATATTTGGTAGCCTTTTGCCCGGATAGAAGTTGGCAATGATTTTGGCTTCATCTTATCTCGTCGTGACATTCAATAAAAGCGAGAAACGGCAAGAGTTCCCAAGGAGCAGAAATGTATGAAATCCAGTGCAAGTGACTCACAGCCAGTTTTTAAAGAGATGGCTGATGTAAAGAAAGTTAATAATGCCCACTGTGATAAATGCTGCATAGACATTTGGGAGGGGAAAGGATTCTGTAAATAGTAATAACATATCTTAGGAAAATCCATATCATTGTTTATAATATAGTCCACAGAATGGCAAATACCAAATAAAATGAAATCATCAAATAGTTACTCTAAAATATGTGACCTAGATTCAATTTGAGTCTGAATTCTCCCAGCAATTTCCCATCCAGTTCTGTTTACATGAATTTCACCTTTTTTTCTTTTGCTGTTTTTAATTTCTGAAAAAATAATAAGCTATGAAAGTTTTTAAAAGATTAACACTAACATTTTTAATATGATGTTGGAGCATTTAATATCAAACATTTCTTTCCATTTTTAGCAAAGATGTTAAAGTTTCTGCAAACCAAAATGTTTTATAGTTCAAGTAATTGCACTTCCTCCACCCAGTAATTGAAAACTCTTTTGTCTGAACTGCTCATATTTCTGTCTAGCTGTCTCCCTTCAAGACCTGCTCTGAGTCAAGCCAAATGAGGTGAACATTAGCTGAAACTTGCTGAGTCTTGGCAGTTTTCCCCATGAGCAAAAATAAATATTTCTGCTTCCCCATACTTTGCAGTACGCCTTTTTACTCAGGATGCAAAGGAATGAGGAACATTGCAGGGTGGAGTACACTGTACCGCATGCAGCTTGAAAGATATAATATTTTACAGAAATATACTTTATAGCTATGGGATATGAGATCCTAGGAGGGAGAGAGAAAGATGTATTGGATCAAAGCAGAGAGTCTAATGTCCATTTAGAAGCATCTTCTGTGACTCCAATTATAGCCAGTTTGTGCCTATCTTAACTCGGGCTCATGTGTAATGTTCCACAGCACTAAGCCTGATGTAAAGTAGACTATCAATAGGCGTGAATTCTCACAGAGAGTAAAATGCATCCTATCTGGAAGTAAAGTGATCACCTATTGGAAGCCCCACCTGTTCACACAGCCCACACCATTACGTAAGCAAGACACCTGAGGGCCTATCAAACAGATTGGTTCATAGCTTATACACCTATACAATTGATCAAAACCTGGCCAGCTCCATAGTGACAAGATCTCACTAAGACAGGAACCAAATTTGTGTTGTCAACACTTTGGAAGGTGTTCTCTAAAAGAGTAAGACTTTTATTTTCCTGTATCCTGCTGTCTTGAGGGCTCATTTCAGTTTTCCTCCAGACTGAGCTCCACCCCTAATCAGTCACTGTCAGGGAAACATGTCCTAGTGGCCTATTATTCCTAGTGGTGTATTCGTTCTGAAAAGGAGGGCAAGAGCAAAATTAGCATAGTCTTTCTAATCTACAGAGAAAATTGAAATTCTCCTCACCAAGAAAGAAAATAGATAAAAACAATCACGCCAGAGCAAAAGTATTAAATACAACCTTATGAATTGACTTTTCAAAAAGTGTTTTTCTCTCAATGCATCACTCCTAAATTATTTTTCAGTGACAGAGGTAAACTGTGACATTGTAATAATGAGATCTGCTGGTCACCACCTTAACCATGGGATCAAAGAGTACCAGCAGCAGCAGGACCCCCTGATTTGTGGCCTCCTAAAAGGATGCACTTGGGTGCCTACAACACCACCTGGAACTATTCCTGACAGATACATCTGACCTGAATTTAATTGTGAGAAACCAGAGAAATCAGAATGTGGGTATTTTGAAAGATACTGGCGTGGGCGTGGGATCCTCGAAAAACACAGTGTTCTTACAGATGGTCAATAGGCATATGAAAAGATGCCCAGTGTCACTAATCATAAGAGGGATGCAAATTAAAAAGACAGTGAGATACCACCTCACACCTGTCAGAATGGGCATCATCAATACATCAACAAACAAGTGCTGGTGAGGGTGTGGAGAAAAGGGAGCCCTCGTGTGCTGTTGGTGGGAATGCAAGTTGGTGCGGCCACTTTGGAAAATGGTATGGAATTTCCTAAAAATATTAAAAATGGAACTGCCTTATGACCCATCAATTCCACTTCTGGTTATATATCTGAAGAAACCAAAAACACTCATTAGAAAGAATATATGCAGCCCTATGATCATTGCTGCGTTATTTACAATACCCAAGATATGGAGGCAACCCAAATGCCCATCAACAGATGAATGGATAAAAAAAGTGGTGCATATATACAATGGAATATTACTCAGCCATAAACAAGAATGAAATTTTACTATTTGCAACAACATGGATAGACCTAGAGGGTATTATGCTACATGAAATAAGCCAGAGAAAGACAAATACCATATGATTTTACTTATATGTGGAATCTAAAGAACAAAATTAATGAAATTGAAGCAGACTCAGATAGAGAGCATAGACTGATGGTTGCCAGAGGGAAGGGGGATTGAGGGGTTGGGTGAAAAAAATGAAGAGATTAATAGTCCTAGGGATGTAAAGTGCAACATAAGGAATATAGTCAATAATATTGTAATAACTATGTGTGGTGCCAGGTGGGTACTGGAAAGATCAGGGGGAACACTTTATAAAGTATATGTTTGTCTAACTGCTATACTTAGTACACTTTAAACCAATACAAAATAATATTGAATGTAAACTGTAATTGAAATATAATTTTAAAAAATAAGACAAAAATAAAAGGAAAAGCCAATGTTTTGAAAAACAACAAAATATGACAGACCTAAAACAGATGTATTTATTGAAAACTACAAAATATTACTGAGAGAAATGAAAGTAGACTTAAGTAGAAAGATATACATTTTTGATGGGGTTAAGGATCAATATTGTAAGATATGAATTCCCCCCAAATTAGTCTATAAATTCAATCCAGTGACAACCAAAATAAAAAAAAACAACAAACTTCTTACAGAAATTGAAAAGTAGGTTTTAAAGGTCATATGGAAATGCAGAAAACCTAGAACAGTTGAAACAACTCTGAAAAAGAACATTTGATTTTAAGAATTATTATAAAGCTGTAGCATGATACTGGGTTAAGAAAGACAGTAGTTCGATGGAGCTGAACAGAGCCCATGAATAAACACATGTGCATGAACAACTGATTTTTCACAAAAGCACAAAGGTAATGCAGGGTGTGAGGTGTACGTTTTTACCAAATTGTGCTAGAATGGTATTTACAGCCAAAAAAGGAACTTAGAACAATACCAGCGCCATATATAAAAATTAATGCAAAGTGGGTTATAGATTTAAACATGAAACTGTAAAGCTTCTAGAACAGACAGGAGAAAGTTTTCATGGCCTTGAATTAGGCAACGACTTCTTAGATATCACAACAAATGTACTATCTATAAAAGAACAAATTGAAAAACTGGGCTTTACCAAAATTAAAAATGAATGCTCTTCAAAAGACGTAATTAAGACAATAAAAAGATAATCCACAGACTAGGAGAAAAACTTGGCAAAGCATCTATCTGATCAAGGTCCTGTATCTAGAATCCCAAACTCTTAAATCTTAGCAATAGGAGGAAAATCCAATTAAAAAAAAAAAAAATGGGCAAAGATTTGAACAGACATCACCGAAGAAGACATACAAATGGCAAACAACCCAGTGGAATGTGCTGAATATCTTGACGACTAGGAAATTGCAAATTAAAATGATAATGAGATTTTACGGCACACGTAATAGAGTGGCCAGCAGGAAAAAAACTGACCATGCCAAGTGTGGAAGAGGGCCTGGAGGAACTGAAACGCTCATTCACTGCTGCTAAGAATGTAAAATGATATTCCCATTTTGGACAATACTTTGGTAGTTTCTTAAACTTGAATCATGTATCTACTGTCTGGTCCAGCCATTCTCTTCTATGTATTTACCCAAAATAAAATTGAAAATATAACCATAGAAAGCCTTGTGTATGACATTCATAATAGTCCAAACTAGAAACAACCCAAGTGTCCACTGACAGATGAATGGTTAAGTGAATGTGGTAAATCCACGCAATGGAATATTTCACAGCAACAAAAATGAATGGACTATTGAAACATTCGACAGTATGGGTGAATCTCAAAATAATTATGCTGAAGAAAAAAAGCAAGAGTACACATTATATGATCCTATTCATATAAAACTCTAGAAAATGCAAATTGATTTTCAGTGACCAAAAGGAAATCAAGGGGGTGTGGAAGAGTGAAAGGTAAAGATTAAAAAGCGACATGAGGACAATTTTGAAAGTGATACATATGTTCACTCTCTTGATTGTAGTGATGATTTCAATGGCACAGACAGGTATAAAAACATCAAATTTTACTCTTGAAATACATGCAGTTTATATCAATAAAGCTACTTAAAAACCCAAGTCAGGGAGACTGTTCTAGTTTATAAGAATCTAAGGAGCCCAGCAGGGCGTGGCTCAGCGGTTGGGCGTCAACCTAGGATCCAGGCGACCGGGGTTTGATTCCCGGTCAGGGCACATGCCCGGGTTGCGGGCTCGATCAATGACTCTCTCATCATTGATGTTTCTGTCTCTCTCTCCCCCTCTCCTGTTCTCTCTCTGAAATCAATAAAGATATATTTAAAAGAAAAAAAAAAAGAATCTAAGGAAACATAAGTGAATGCAATTCATGAGCCGTGATAGAATTTTGGATTGGAGAAAAATCATATGAGACTCAGGAAAGTTGGTGAACTTGACTCTGTATCATGTATTAGATGATATTATGAAATTAGTGTTAAATATCTTAGTTGTCATAACAGTATTGTGGTTATGTAGTAAAACATCCATTTCCTTAGGTGATGCCTACAGACATAAAAAAGAATGAAATACAGGGTGGGACTAAAGTAGATTTATAGTTGTTCATATGGAAAATAGCACAAAAATTAATAAATAATAATATATGAATAAATTGTGGTTTTCATACTCACAACTGTAAGCCTACTTTTGCCCCAGACTGTATAATGTATGTAACTTTAAAATCACTTAACCAAAAGAAATAGAGAGGAGAAAACAGTGTGGTGAGATATTAACAAGAGGTAGATCTCAATGAGGACAGTACACATGTTCTTTGTCCTGGGTCAAAGCTTCTGAAAATTTGTAAGTTTTCAAATAAAATTTTGGGAAGAAAGTATGTATTGTATGTGAAAAATGATAGAAGGAAAAGTTTTGGTTCATAGAAATGAGTTCTGGGAGCGGATACACTTTTTCTGAGATACGCTGACTTTGCCAAACGCATTCTATAACAGTTGTAGGGTGCTCAGTCGACCTTTTAGGTACATGCTACAAAAGGGATTATAGAACAAATTGTATTGAGAACAGTCTTGATTTTTATTGGAACTGAGATGCTCTTAAGAGTTCCAAGTGATATGCCAAGTCCCAGGTTAGCCTCCCAGGGAGCACAGGCGCAGGTGTATTGGGGTGTCTGTCCTTGGTATCAACACCAACAGGTAGAAGGGGAAGAAACAGGATTGGGCCAAACAGAAGTTGGGCTGTGATGTACGCTCAAGGCCTCAGTCCATGCCCCTTAGGAGCTCTGGAGCTGCCCTTCACAGCTGTCCCCTCCTGGGGCAAAGGGCTGAGCCTTCCTACCCCAGCATCTCCCAGTGACTCTTTGGGGGCTGCCCCGAGGAAGGGGGTGGCACCCTTGGCAGTATGAGACTCTTCAGCCAAGGCATCCCCAAGAGGACCACTGGCTGAGAGCTGTGGACTGCTGATGTCACCAGCATCAGGGGGAAGAAACCCCAGTCCTAAAGGGGAACGCCAACGGGTGGTGCAGCGTGGCACCCAGAAGCTCTCTGTCACCATGAAACTTGTCACAATATTGTTCAGTGTATTCCCCTTTCCTTGTCAACTATCCCCCCGCTATGCTAAGTGAAGTAAGCAGGCAGAAAAAGACAAATACCTTATGGTTTCACTTGTTATATGGAATCTAAAAACAAAACAAAACAAAACATAAAAAAAAACCCTCATAGAAATATAGACCCAAGGGATGGTTCATGGTTCTTTTATACATTGTCAATACTTTTTGCACAAGTTATGCCTAATTGTTTATAATGCTTATAAAATAATTGGCATATAATCATTCATCACTTTTATACTTTGTGAGAATACCAGTTATTTCAAAATTCTAATTTTCTTTAAATTATTGCTTAATTTTCCTCAATTCATAGCATGATATGGAGACTGTGGGTTTTATGAAAAAAATGTTCACCTGAGAAAGTAGACACATCTTTCTGGGGTTCAGAGGTGAAGATAGCAGCCCAAGGGTATTTACAAATGGCCTTGTCCAAATTCCACAATCATTAAGTGGCAGAGCAGAAGCTAGAATTCAGGGTTTCTGACACCTGAGTCCAATGACCTTATTCCTACACCATTAATGTATCTGTTCTATTAGCCCTAAGTCTCAACACAAAGACCATGCTTTTCTGACCACAAGGTCAAGGAAGCTTGTCCTGAAACACTACTAATGGGTGTAAACTCCATACTACAGTGTCATAGTGGAAGGAAAAAGTGGGATAGTTCATTATTTAGCACCCTATAATCAGCTAGCCAAGACTCCCAGAGTCTAGAAATATGAAGAAATGGTCCATTCCTTAAGATTACAGCCACATTTCCCAACACAAGCAGAGTTTCCTATCCCCTAGTCAGCTGATTCCCTCAACTCAACTCCTTGACAGGCAGAGGCATTTCCATTTGAGGCCACCCCAAGGTACCTCTCTGTTGTGGTTCCTAGGGAAAGCCTCCCGTTTGGTGCTCTTCCTAACACCCTTGGCTCACTTTCCCAGAGTGCCAGCTCTTGGTCCCCCCATCTTCTGACATGGATAGCCCATGTTTCAGATCCATTCCCTGTAGCCATAAAGGGATCACACCTCTCCCACGGCAGGGCTGGGTCTCGTTTCAGCATCTCTCTTCAAGCATTATTATGCACAAGTAGTCTTTGCTTGGAGAGGAATTGCCAGGTGCCCTTTATTTACTGCATTTTATATATAAGCTAAACAGCTAGAAAGTGAATGGAGGGAATTGTCCTACCCTACCACACAATGTTCACTTGAAAATCAAAGAATTCCAGTTTCCCTTCCTGATGTGGCCTCATTGCCCTCTCCTCCTCCGTGCCTGGTTTCCTTGGTCTACTCTTGACCTCAGATCAGTCAGTCAGCATCATAAACACCCGGCAGCAGAGCCATTAGGCACCGCAACCTGCTCTTGCTTCAGATGGTGTTTACGTTCTGGTTGCATATTGCTGCTTTTTCACCTTTTTTCCTGCCCGCTGCAGCGCACCTCCTATCATTTGGGGCACCGGCCTGGGTGTAGGTATGCGCACAGTTGGGTGAATGGGTAGCAATACTACATCCTCTTGACAAGAAGCTGGATTTGGCAAGGAAACTGGACACAGTCTGAATCATAGGCAGAAAAAGTTTCTCATTATTTTTAGTAGGAAATATGGGCTTAAATATAAGACACACACAAACATGCAAATCGTGGTAAAGAATGGGACTCTTCTGTCAGTTCCCTTTATAGATATTTCGAGCTGTTTTTTTTTTTTTTTTTTTTAAGCATCTGCAATTAAAGCCTTGGAGAATGAAAAATTAAACAGTTCTATGAGCTAGTCTTTTATTAAATAGGCTTTTAAGTTGAATGTGCATATCGGTGCAGTAGTAGCTTGAGCAAAAAACCCCAATTTACATCTTAGCTTTGTCCCTGATTTCTGTGACTCTGCACAACTCATGTGAGCTTTCTGGAACTCAGGATGTTGACTTAATAGTCTATAAGTGCATTTAATCTAAAAACCAAAACCTATCCCAAATGTACTTACATCTCAAAAAGAAAATCAACTTTACACGTTAAGATGCTTATATTTGTACCTTACTTTAGAATTTATGTTTTTGAAACTGCTATTTATTCAAAAGAGAATTTTTGAAGTTGCCCTTTGTGATAGGAGCATCCTTGCCATCAAAAAGCTTAGATTCTAGTAGGAGAGTAAGAGTTGAGATAAACTAATCCAAGGCTATGTTGGTCATCACTCATGGTTACACGTACTGTGGCTGAAAAGAACAGGCTGCTATGTGACAGCACCTCGGAAGGAGAAAATTCAAGGTGGTGGAGCCATATAGTCACATGAATTCTGTCAGAGGAAATGCATGGAGTTGGGACCCAGAAGGTGAGTTAGGGGTTAGCTGGGTGAAGAATTCTGAAAGAACTAAACACTGTGGGCAGGGAGAAAGGTGTGTGCCAAGGCCGCCTGCTGGACGCCCCTGAGAACACTCAAGGATGCCAGCACATGTGTGTCTTGCTCAAGAGGGCCTGGCTGGGAAGTTGGAAATGTAGCCGGGCCAGGTACTGTAGGGCAGTGGGAAGTCTTTGAAAGATTATAGGGGACTGCGTGATGGGTTTGTGTTTTTATAAAGATCATTCGGGTTGCTCTGTGCAGAATTGCTTAGAGGGGGGCTATTGATGAAGCAGTTAGGATGCTGCTATAGCATCTCAGAAACAATGTGAAAGTGAGTAATAATAATAATTATAATAGCTAAACTTTGAGAATTTACAAATGGTATCCACCATTCTCTGTTCTTATGTGTATTAACTGGTTCAACATATTAAAGACTAGGGTGTGGGCAGTGGGAAGAGAAGGGGACATATTACAGAAATATTTTATAAATAAGTTTCGCTAACTGGGTAACACACTGGATATAAAGGGTAAAATGTGAGGGAACTGCAAGCATTCAAGAATAGCCTTTGATGTTCCATTTTGTGCACTGAGCTAGATAGAGGTAACAGCTCCTGGGAAATAGAAAATTAGTGGGGAGGCAGGTTTCAGAGGGGAAGCTCCATTTCCAATGTCACGTGAGATGCCTATTGGTCTCAGCAGCCCTATGAGGTTAGCAAAGATGATGGTCCCCATGGTAATAAGCATTTACTTGCAGGTAAATGAGAATAACCTTCCCAGAACCACCTCCTGCAGGGCTCTCTCATGCATGGGCCTGAAATCTCCACAGACATCACTGAGTACACTAGAGAGAACACCTTTCATAATTTATCTGTGTTCCCATAAAAAATGTCTGGTGATCCTGCAAGCCAAGACTGAATAGAGAATGTGCCTTTAAGATTATGTCTTAAGACTCATTTATCCATTTTTCTTAGAATTATATCAAAGTTTGATGTTTCATTTCAAGAGTCAAATGAAACAATAGACTTTTAACAAAGAATGTTTTTCTTAAGTTATAAGGACTCTGTATATGAGCCAAATCTTTTCTGGGTATGGAGACACAGCAACTTACTCAGGTGCTCATTATTTTACCACTTCACGGATCTCTTTCATACTGTATAAGAAGGAGAATTTTTTAAAGAAGGGTAGGTTAGGAATTTTAGGAATTCCAAATAGGAATTGATGCAGCGTAGAGGCCTGAAGAGAGAAAATCTTAGCAATAGAAGTAAATGGTGGTGAAGAACTGGCTCTGTGGTGGCTAGGTTAGGATCCGGGCTCCTTGGGGTTCGGGGAGGTGAAGCTGGAATACATTTCTGGGCCTAGCCCTCTAGAAGGGGGCCCAGGAGCCAGCTGTGTTCATATCAACTCATTTTGCACGCAAAGATTTTTAGCCGGCCCACCCTTGCTTGGAGCAGGGTGGAAACACTTTTTTTAGGAGAGCTCAAACCCACTCGGGTTTGTCCAGTGCTGATGTGATTTAGGATGATACCCTGGACTTTGCACAGAAGGAGGTGGGATGTGTAGAATGATCACTTGGTTCCTCTCTTACCCTGCCTCCCTCCCATCCAGCCCGGCCACGCGTCAGCTCCACCTCCTAATCTCTCTCACCTGCTGCCCCGTTCACTGCCATTACCCTAGTCTGAGCCGTCACTTTCCAAAGAAGGTGATTTTTTTAAAAGGGATATTTATTGATTCAGAAAAACTCCTGCAAGGATCGGAATTGTAAAACAGAATGCATTTATGGTTTTAGTTAAGTCAAAGTCAGCAGCTTTTTGTCAAAAAAAAAAAAAAAAAAAAAATTTAAACACCCTGAACTCTTCACTGAGTTGTCATAGCAACCATTTCATATTTCCATTGAGGAGACAATTGGGCCCTAAACTGGGTGTTGGCCCAAGGTTTTGGAAAGAAAAGCTTCCTTTCCTCCAAAGGGGGCAGGGCTGTTGATTTTTATTGTTGTTTCAGGCTCTAAGTAAGTCATTATTAATAGTTATGCTTTATGTTTAATGAGCACTTGAAAGAGGGGTTAGGAAATGCAGGCGGCAACCCCAGGACAACACAGTCCCTTCCTCTCTTGGACTATTTGGGGAAGTGCTCCTACAGGGAATATAAATTCACAGGAACATCCCACTCTTTCTCCTTCTGACTTTATTCTCTGGGATAATGGCAGGGATAGAGCAAAAGATTACAAATGGAATCCGTGTGCCTAAGACTTCCTTCCTTTAAAGTATCAGTTAAGTCCCTTGTATTTGCCACCCAGAGTGCTAGGCTCTGGGGATGCAACAGTGAGCTAAATGCACATGCTTCCTGGTAGGGGAAATAGATACAAATCACACACATACACACACACACACGTTTAAATATGAATCATGATGATTGCTCAGAGTGCTCATAACAGGATGGTATTAGCTAGTTGTGGTTAGAAAGGTATATCGGGTGGGGGAACGTTCCAGGGAAAGGGAAAATCATATGTAAAGTCCCTATGGCAGAAGACAACATGGCATATTCAAGCGACATGAAAGAGGCCAGTGTGCTGATTTCCACCAAATATTCTGGTCAGTCCCAGAATGGGGTCACTTATCTTTGTCTCCTTTATTATCTCTGAATGCCATGACTGGACCAGAGGAACATCCTGGTCACAGTGTTTGAGCATGAAGAGAAACCAATGAAATGGCTAGACGAAAAAATACTGAAAAATGGAAAGAAACTAGGGTTGTTCAGAGCCAAAGCACATGGCTACCCTGCCAGGTGCCGCACAGACACGAACCTTACCAGCACAGCATTTGGACCAGGGCCTCAGATTTTAAGAAGGAGGACCCAGCCACTTACGAGTCCTTCCTTCCTTCCTTGCTAGTGCTCTGGGACGTACATGCCATCCCTCGCTTCATTTCCTAAGTATCAATATCCAGGCTTCGAAAGGATAAGTTAGGGGCACAGTATCCCCCGGTTGTCAGCAAGCAGCAGGGCCTGCACCCCTGTCCGGAACCGAAGCAGTCCTAGCGCACGTGCCAAACATTCAGAAACCCCTGGCTGCACAGTGGGTCCTCCTCGATGGTGCTCGTTCATCTGTGCAGCTGCTGTGAATTAACTGAGCACTTAATGTGTTCCAGGAGCCATCTCCAATAAGTCTAAAGATATGGTCCGTATCCAATACGGACAGTCTAGTGAAGCCGTGCTTGTTAAATAAACACTCGAATGAATAATCACAAATTGTGATTAATGAAGGGAAATAATTTGCTCTATGAGCAAGCAAGAGAAAAAGGCATAATATACACTTGAGGGTCTGAGAATCCTTCCTCGAGGAAGTGAGACTGAGACCTGCAAGACAGGTAGGAGACAGCCAGGTAAAGGTGAGTGGGAATAGCATCTAAGGCAGAGGGCACAGATTTGCGAAAGCCTTGAGGAGGGGCAGAGCACTGTGCATTTGAGACTTAGAGCAGGAGAGAGAGGACAGAGGGGGCCCTGCAGAGCTCCTTGGCCACCTCAAGCATTTTCTCTTCTTCCAAAGTGTGATGAGAAGTTGAGCTAATGCAGTGGGACAGCTAGATCCCCCAATACTGTCATCCTCAGCATTGAGTTTAAGGAGAAATGAGACCTCGACAGTGCCTTTCACATCTGGCAAAGAGTCTAGGAAGGTTTAAAGTAAAGACAGAGGAGGTAAAATAGAAGTCAGACTGCAGGCCATTCGAGAGTGAGTGGGTAGCAGGTGCAACTTTTTAGGCCTTGGAAGCAAAAATGAAAGGAAAATGGGTCTTGTGATGGAGGCAAAACCGTGAGCCCCTCGGCCCTGCTCCTTGGCCAGGCTCACTCCCTCTGTCTCCCTTGGCGGGATGACTGTTATTTCCCTGCCCAATTTCAGGGCCCTCACTGTTCCATTTAGGGGCATAGGCTGAATGACCATTTGTCTACAATTTTCTGAGGCGTCTCATTGCAATTATTCGCTCCTTTCAGACATAAACCATTACACAGCCGGGGGTCCTGGTGAGGAGTCAGAACACACAGTTACCACTGGATGGACGAGTCGTCTGGCCCAGTTTTCAGCCGTTGCTGTGGTTGGCCCCTCAGCCAGGGCACCACTTAGCCCACTGACTAACGGGGACCACAGCACCCTCTGCAGTCAAGGCAGAGGTTGGGGGGCTGCCTCCATCCACACACACGTGGAAGCCCTAGTGTTAGAAAAGCAGGGGAGCAAAGACGATCCAGGGGAAAGGATGAGCTCATGAAGGGGAAAGGAAGGCTCTGAAGGACAGGAAGGGAGCTGCCATTGCTTGCTGGCAAGATGGGAAAGATACAGACCAAACAGAGCAGAGGAAGGTCAGGGAAAATAACAGCCAAGCTAATAAGAGGAAAGAGAAAGCTGGTTGAACATGATGATCAAAACCTGTCCCAGTTCATCCAAAAGCCACCGTCAATGGCTTTGAAAGCTGAGATAAGAGCACGCTTTCTTTTTGGACTGACATTGACTTCTTGTCAATAACATTCTGGGGTCCGGCTCCAACAAATACAAGTCCAACTGAAAACACAATGAATATGCCTGAGAAATGCAAAGGCTGTCTCTTTCTTTTAGCCATTAATTTGACAGCAATATTTTCATGTGATTATTGTCTTTTAATACTTACTAGAACTACAAAGGTGACTTTAAAAGTTGGCGAAATTAGACAGCTCTGCTCTTATCCAAATGGAATATTTCAAGTGAGAACTTTAGAAACAGAGTAAGTTTCGACTTTTTAAAAAAAATCCACTGGCTTACTTGCAAAGTAATATAGAACATCATTGCACATTGCCTGGTATATTCCCCAGCGAGGAACAAGCCGGCATTTTCACATTATAAGACAGACTCGGAAATTGGCTCCTACGAAAAGGCCATTAGACTCCGTCTTGATGAGTATGGCCAAGGACTCCAAGGTGGTCAATGGAATCCGGCGGAGCGCGTCTCCCCAGGCTGGGGGGAGTGCTTTGCCTTCATGTTAAATCACTAAAGGCAGAGACCTAACATTTGTGGGACTTTCCAACCAGAAGGAACAGTAAATAACTTTTTAGACAACAAAGCAGAGCAAATAGTGCCAGTATTAGCTATATAAAAGAGTAAAACTCCTACCTGACAGTCGGAGGGGGGAAACTTGAAATGAAAATTGAAGGTTCAGAGGGCTGGTGGAGGAAAGAAATTCTGAGTATCGGTGTGTGTAGGCTGGGCTTGTATGTGCCCTGAACAATCGGAAGTGATTTGCCTAGAAGAACTGTCTATCAAAATGGCCTGCAGCTCATGAGGGTGGCTGGCATGGGGAGTGGACTCTCAACTTCCCAGGGATGAGGGGTCCACTGGAATAGCAGCATCTCAGCTTATGCTGTGTGGGAATGCGCACAGCCTCAGGCTTCTGGTCAAGAGAGCAAAGAACTGAGATGTAGGTGATTTCAAGCTTGACAGAATCACTTATCTCATGTTCCAGAACTAATTTGCATTCACCTGGAGCACTTGTCTTATATCCATCCAAGTAAATAATGTAAGACTTAATATCAAGTCTGCCTGGAGATACTAAATGAGAAAAACAAAACGCAGCATAACTAGGTCTTGTCCAATAATCTAGTTTCCTCCATTATCTGTAATTTTATGCCAGACATCTTGTCCACAGAGAGTGTCTCATCATATTTGATGTGTGTATCCACTTATGTATATTGTCTATTTATTTATTTATATGTCACTTACTCAAAGATAGCAGGTCTAAAACAATAGCATGAAAAGTAGCTGCAGATCAAGGGACCATCTACTCTAATAAAAACTCTTGCATTTCCTGAGCACCCACCATGTACCAGGCACTGCACTAACTGATTTTCACATGATTTCCTTCCATTTTCAAAGTCTCCATGGCAGTGATGGAATGAGGTGGGGTTTTGTATCAAACACTCTAGTAACAAATCGCTAGGGTTTGGATTTTCACCCTATCACTTGAAGTGGCTTCCCAAAGTCACCCACCAACAATCCAAGGCCAACATGTGAAATCAGTTCTCAAAGCAAAGTTCCTGTTCATTACACCACCCGTCTTCCTCCCCTGAAAAAACATTTCCCCCATCATTATGCTGAATCTTTTTATCATCATGTATTATTCCATAACTAAGCAAAAGCCTTCAGTATGTTGATCCTCTGGATGACTGAGAAAGTCCAATTTCAAACATCCTGTCAGTCCCCCAGCCATGTGTCATTATTTCTCAGAAATATGGTTACTCTAATTAGGAAGCAAGAGGTACAGGCGGTAAGGAGAGAAAACAATGGTCTTAACTGCAAGAAACTTTCATTTCAATGTAGTCATGTGCATGTTCCAAACATTTGTCAAGTACTAGTATATTGTACCCTTCTTCTTTACTGTGACTGCATCAGACCATTTTTAATTTTTGTTTCATAGACTTTGGGATGTCATGAGAGTTATGAAATTTCTCCCATACCACCTAAAGCTTGCATAAAGCCTTCTTGTCACAATTCTCAACCATCATTTGGGAACAGAAAATTGGTTATTTCTCATAAAATAACCAGTGACAGACAAAATAACAGTTTGACTACACTTTCAAACAAAATGGGAGCAAACTTAATGAGATGTTTTTCCCTAAAACAGGTTGTTATTCACAGTGGAGGCCATAAGAAAGATCATAATTTTAAAATGTATTAAGATGCTCTGCTGCTGTGGCTCAGCGGTTGAGCATCGATCTATGAGCCAAGAGATCGAGGTTCAATTCTGGGTCAGGGCCCAGGCCCAGGTTGCGGGCTTGATCCCCAGTAAGGGGCATGCAGGAGGCAGCTGGTCAATGACTCTCTCATCATTGATGTTTCAACTCTCTCTCTCCCCCTCTCCTTTCCTCTCTCTGAAATCAATAAACATATTTAAAAAATAAAATAAAATGTATTAAAACTATTAAAAACAGCATAAAAACAAGTTATTTTATATTATAGCCAACAAATAAATTAGTGATACTAACACACGCCCGTGGTTGAGTGATTGCTACATGCTAGGCACCTTTGTATATATTTTACAATGGTGAGCCCATTTGATTCTAACAACCTTATAGGTATTGTTATCTCCACTCTGGAAATGAGGAACAGAGGCACACAAATAATAGCTAACAACAACAACAACAACAACAACAAAAGACTAAGAGCTTTTCTTAAAACAATGTTGAAGGCCAAGGATATTTATCATGCCTAATACTAGCTTCAAGTGTAGAACTTTCTGCTCATCCAGAATTTAATAAGCACATACTTTGTGGCAGACATCATGTTTATTTATCCAGTTAGCTCTGCTATAATGTGACATGCGTGTTTTTAAAAATCACCACATTATGCAATATTGTGCTATAAACATAGGAATTACGGGAAAAATTGGGTTAGGGACACACGCTCAGAAACATCACCAGTGACATTTAAAAAGGGGTAGGAATCTAATAAAAATGGTGGCATGGTTTTATACGTGTTAAATGGCTACGAAGTGTATAAATATCACAGTAAGTGTGGCACTTTACCTAAAAAAAAAAAAAAAAAGCCCTGAAGTTTGCTCATGGGAGCAGGTGCCAAAAGTATTATTGCTTGTGATTCATGGTGAAATTGCGGAATGGGGCAGCTGGCAGATGTTTGAGGCACGGGTGTGGGTGTGCGTTTCAGATATCCCCACACAGCTGGGTTCCGCTGGTGCCGTTGACTGCATTCATCGAGTGTTTCTTACAGAAGAAATCACACATTTGCAAACATGAACTTTGTGTTGTACTCAAATTGTTCCCTAATCTATCAATCTCATCAGGATGAATTTACATTTTCAAGGCAAATCAAACCTACCATCTTCACAATGGTGTGCTGAAAGCCTGGGCAAGTGCAGTCACTTGGACGTATCTCAATAAAAATGGTGAATGGATAAGTGGGTGAATGCACAAATAGTGGTGAAATAGGGTATGTTTCACATAGCCTGTCTGAAAATACAACTAACAATAAATCAACAGCATGGGTCATGAGTCAATTAGCTCTTACAGTAATGGTTTGACACCATCAAATAGTCCCAGAACTTTTTCTAATGGAATTTTTATATGGTTCAATGTGGTAATTCATTAGTATAAATACATTGTTGGTTCATTTTTATAGTACATACTTCTTATTAAAGACATCATTAGTAATGATGAGACTATTTTGATGAACCTATAAATCTGAAATTGGGTTTTTCCTGATAGTTCTAGTTTCATATCTATGTGTCTTGTGAATTTGTCTTCAATTTCTTTATTTTTCTTTGGACAGTAGTGAGAATACTCCGATTTTCAAAGTTTAAAATTTGTAACTATTACAACTATTGTCAGCTTGCCTTGAAATCTCTCAAAATAATCAACTAAACTGATTCTGAAACTTACACAGAAGAATTGGCAGATTTCAAAGTTTGCTCATGAGTACTATCTAACAAGTTTTCGTATTCTTTAGTATCTTAGAAATTGAAAGTTAGACAAGGAGAACTCAACTAACCCTAAGTGCTACACCTACTTACAAAGCAACCTTGGAATCTCATGATATGAGTCCACATTTTATCTGACAATGAACTTTTAGGCCAAGATTAGGAAATGCATGGAGCAGATTCAGGAGGGCTTCGCCTGGCACTGAATTAAGCACATGCCTGTGTGTGTACTCTGATAGTATATGTGCTGCTGCATCTCAATCAGACAAGATAGGGATAGCTATGGTGTTTGAGACACTACAGCCTAGTTCATCAATAAAACATGTAAAAAGTTTAAAATATGTGAAGGTAGGTACAGAGGAAGCCTTATTTTGAGATCTACACCACAACCACCTAATAAAGAAATACTAAGCAGAAAGTAAATATTAGCAGCTAACATTTTCACAGGGACTTATTTCCCAAGCATTCTGCTAAGCACTCTTTGTATATTAATTAGATCTTCAAAACAACCATATGAATTAGGAGCTATTATTATCTTCATTTTGTAAATAAGGAAACAGAGAGACAGAGAAAATATTTAGAGCCAAGAAATCCATGCATCAGATGTTAGGGAAACCACTCTAGAATGTTATGCACAGCTCTTGGCTGGCTGGCTTCTGAACCCCTTGCCTGAATGCTCTTTGGTTTTATAAGCTGGATTATACATGATGAGCCTTAGAAAAGCCACCTTCAGCCAAGCAGCAGAAGCTGGATCCATTTGGGTTGACGATAAAATTAAGGCCTAATCACCAAAACTCAGAGATTACAAGGCAGTCGGCATCCCTCCCTCAGGCCTCAGCCATCGGGCTTGACACAGCTAAGATGGTGATGGTCTGAGGCTCAGCTCAAGGCCAGCCTGGGAAGAGGCCTGATCTCAGGAAAACTCCTGGGCTCTGATGCAAGGGTCTAGTAACAATCACCAAAGACTGCGCATCACTAAAGAAATTATAAGGAAGATAGAATAAAATGGTGTGAAATACCCAAGATGAGACAGAGTTAAGCATTTTACAGTAAGCATCAGAACAGCTATGAGACTAAAAATAAATGGGTTGCAATTGGCTAAAACAATGTACTAAAGGAGATGCTGGGATGAAAACTCAGGACTTGAACAGTGTGCTTCCCATTGAATAGTAAAGAAACAGTGACTTAATTTCCCTCTTGGGGCTTAATGGGGTTGGATCCCTGTGGACCAATACCTCTGGGATCCCTGAGGGCCGGAGCCTTCATATCTTTATACTTACTTTATAGCACTTTATAGTGTAGCAGGTCCTCAAACAATAGAGTTTCATTCAATGCTGTTTTGTTATAACATTGATGAGATGCCATAGGCACTGAACTCTTGTGTCTATCAATTAGACTATGGCAAAATTGGTTTGGTTGTATTTCGTTTTGCTTAGTCGCAGATCCTATTGACAGCATTAAGTGAGGACTTGCTGTACTTACTGCCTGCTAGGCTCTATCCTAAACACTTTACAAATAGTAATTTATTTAATCATCAAGACAGCATCATGAGGTGGTACAAACATGATCATCCCCACAGAGAGGTGAAGTATTTAGCCCAAGGTCACGGAACTAGGAAATGGGAACTGAACTCAGATAACCTCCTCATTTTTAACCACTATGCTATGTAAAGAGGATTTGGGGGAGTGGGAACTTGGTCAATACATTCATGTTGGTTTCCACATACTTCTGAAGTGTCACCAGAGGCTGTAATATTTTCAAAAGAAGATAGCAAAGTCTCAGTGGGCTCTAGCTTGAGAATAATGAAGTGAAGCAATCCATAAAACAAGTATCATAGCTTTTTGAGCCTTACATTGCTAAGCTGTCTTTGTTAAGAAATATATGCACACACACATATGTATATGCATAAGCATACATACATATATAATCTATAGTTATATATAAATAATAAACTAAACAAAAAAACTGAATGATTCCTTCAACTGCAAAATTTGCTTCTGAGCAGAAGAAGAGAAACAACAACCTAAGATCCCACATGTCCTCTTCTCCCCTTTTCTGGGACTGGCTAATCCATGCTTGCAAAGCTCTCAAGAGAAGGGTGACAGCAGTGGTCACGAGGGAAGGAAACCAAGTTGCCCAGGTTCATATAGCCCTGTGAGCATGAACAGTGAGTATAGACTGGCAGGATAGAATGGCATTGAAAGTCTAAAGGTATTCTGATAGGAAAAGATGAGCTTTTATTTTTAAAAATACCTCTTTCTTGATTTCAGGGAGAGAGAGAGAGGGAGAGAGAGAAACATCAATAATGAGGCAGTCCTCATTGGTCGGCCGCCTCCTGCGCGCCTTCTGGTGGGGATCGAGCCCGCAACCCGGGCATGTGCCCTGACCCGGAATCGAACCGCAATCTCCTGGATCCTAGGTTGACGCTCAACTGCTGAGCCATACCTGGCCGGGCAAAGATGAGCTTTTAAAAGATGGTCTAATTCACAACCAAAAGGATCATTAATTCAATGTTTTCTTTGTCTTTCTAGTTTATATTCTTATGTATTATACAGTTAGCAGCTGGCAGCTCCTTTAAGCCATTCAGAGACATACAGATTCAAATTAATGTTTGCTGGAAAAACTGTATTCCCTACAGATGAGATGGCAGTCTCTTTTCTTTTTTTTTCACCTGGGCCTCAGTTTGAAGAAATAAGATCAGAAAGGTCCAGGCAGCCAGTAGGTCTGATGGAAATTCTGCTGTATATTTAGAGAAAGGGTGTTTGACTACTCAGTCATAGGTAGGAAAAAGTGTCTATCATACAAACGCATTGGCTCATTCATCTCATATTTATTAACCCTACTGTTTGCCAGCACTGCAGACACAAATTGCACCACAGACACAGGCTCCTGCCTTTGTATAACTATGGCCTAGTTGGGGAGACAGATGTTCAAATGATCAAGGTAGTGGGAGTGTAATTACAAATGGGGACCAATGATGTAAAGAAAACAGGTTTTTGAGGGCATGCAAGTTAAGGAGCTGGCCTAGGCTTGAGGCAGCCTGGATGGATGTTCTAAGCAGCACAGGAGGAACATTCCATACAGATGAAAACAAGAATTAAGTAAAACCACATGTGTGAAGGGTCAGTGGTTGAGGGAGCACAGCATCTTCAAGACCTGAAGGATTATGTCTACAGATGGTGCCCTGGGGAGGAAGGTGGGGGCACACTGGTGGAAAATTAGTCTCAAAAGTAGACAGGAGGCAGGCCAGGTGGGGCCTTGTTGAATTCATTAAAGATGGGGATTTTTATCCTCAGATCAATGCAAAGGCAAAGCTGTGGAAAACCATGACCTATTATGTTCTCAAGGAACTAGATTTTCCACTGACATGGAGACCATGGTAGCTAGTCACTTTGTTTAAAAAAATATTTTTAAAATTTATTTATTCACCTACCTAATTGTTTCTTTCTAGCCTTATTGAAGTACGATTGACAAAAACTGTATATATTTAGGTTATATAACGTGATATTTAAGGTATGCCACATGATGATTTAAGATCCATTGCAAAATAATTACCACAATCAAGTTAATTAACACATCCATCACCTCACATTTCATCTAGCCTTTCCAAGTCATGTAAGACACAAATATACCTAAATGTATTGCAAGGGGTGCTTTTAGATCATGACAGGGCACTTCACGAACGCAACTGGACCAAGGCAAGTTGTGCGTAGTTTTCCCCTCACTGACTTGACAATTCCCTACACCCTTCAACCTTCATCTTTTCAAAAGCAGGCAAGACAAAGATTTAACACATTAATCAGTGAGTGGTTGCTCTGATTTCTCAGGGAAGCATGAGACAAGGATGCTATAGGCACCCCCCAAACCACAAATAGCAATGTCAGAAGGAGACTTTGCACCCTATTAGCAATTTATCAGTGTGAAGATACTGGACAAGACAACATTGCTACATCTTGGTCCCTCGCCATGAGTGTTTTTGAAATCAGGATTAAGCAAGAAGGGCTTACTTTCCAGAGAAACTCAACTCACTACTTTGTAGGTAGGGTAGATGTGAACCCTTTTTGAAAAACCAGACAAGAGACATATATTGACATAATGACTTTTCAAATAAGGTCCCGGAGTCTCTGTGTATCAAGAGGGCATGTAGTATTAATCATTATGTGTAGATACGGAGGACAAAAAATTCCCCTTACTCAAGGTTTTACAAATTCCCATGATCTTCATATCCAATTGCCATTCTGACTGAATGAATTTCACATCTGATTCTAGGTCTACCCTGAACTTCTACGTAGGAGACTTCTCCAGGGCAAGCATGCATATGGATTCTCCCAATGGCATTCAATTCAAACAATAAAAACATGCAAAATTCTCCGGGAAATGTTTCATCATTACATCTTGCTTTTTTTTTTTTTTTTAAATCAAAAACCCCTGGAGATTGCTATGCCTTTCTCCTAGCCGTAGTCATTCTTGACATCGCGTTAAGTGTTCAGACTCCCTCTGCGGTCATTTTATTTGTAATAGTGTCTTGTGTGTTGTGTCTCCTAGCTCTACATACAAACCACCACGCTTACAATCTCCATGAACCTAAGTGCGTCAGTGGCGCTGGGGATGCTATACATGCCGAAAGTATACATCATCATTTTCCACCCTGAACTCAATGTCCAGAAACGGAAACGAAGCTTCAAGGCAGTAGTCACAGCAGCCACCATGTCATCGCGGCTGTCACACAAACCTAGTGACAGACCCAACGGTGAGGCAAAGACGGAACTCTGTGAAAACGTAGACCCAAACAGTGAGTAACTCTTCCTTCCTTTCATCCCCTCACCTGCATCTGGAAGCTCTCGGAAATGTGGCCTGTGCTTGCCTTTCTTTGAGGAAACACTGTAACCGTTCTTGTCTTATTGCTTGGGTTGCCTTGACCAATGCTAACATTTGCTCTTACAAGTTCTGCCTTATTCTAGCCCCCATGTTCTTTTTTCGCCCTGTTGGGAAGAAGCCGTTAGAGGCACTGCTTCAGAAGCGGGAAACCTCCCTTGCCCCGTGTCCTTGGGTCCCAACCCCTCCCAACAAACACCTTTGTTGCACCTTTCCTGTTAGGGGAACAACTTCCTGTGAAGGAAAACGTCAACACCTGATTGAACTCTAGCAGTAGGAATGAAATTAGAATATTGAAGAATTTTGGAATCATAACTTCTTTTCCCTGGAACATGAATGTGGAGAAGGTTATGATTCTTTGCTAAGCAAGCCTTCTAGACACGAAAACTTTGGCAAACTTTTATCCAAATATACAGGCCTGGACACCACATGGCAATGGCCCACATCACTTCAGGAGAGTTCCATTCTATGAAAAACTAAATATTAAGGGTGGAATTATGATTAAATGTCAAATTTGATAGGCTACAGGGCATATCTGTAACCTCTAGGTAGCTTCTGTTCACTCGTGCAAATGACCCCAAAGAAGATGCGCATAAGAAATTATCCAGAAGTTAAATTCATAGAATTCCCAATTGCTAATTTTACTAATACTGGTGGTAAGAGTAAATTTCAGGTTAAAAAATGAGACTTCTAGAGTTTGTTTTCTGGCAATATGTGGATCAGTTTCACATAGTATGAAGTAGGTGCAAATGTTCACGATACTTTGTTTTTGAAGTAGAGAGGGATTCAGGCTGTCCATTAAGTCACTCAAGACACACCCTTTTTCACCTCTGAGCTGATTTTGTTGTATTCCAAGGCTTATTGCCAAGCAAAAAGAATTTTTATTCTAAATACTCTGAAGTAACCCTTTATGCTCTGCAGAGAGAGAGATCTTTAAAAAATAGGAGGCAATGGAGTTTGATCCTGACAAATACTATACAGAGATCTGTGACCTGGCCCATCTCTATTTCTAAATAGTTGGCTGAGTGAATATTGTGCTACACTTTGAGAAAACGTAGGCAAGGCGGCAAAGGCTCATCAACAACATGGTGGGCTTCACCTTGGCTTTTCAATAGGAGAGATTCCAGGGCAAGGGGAGAGGAGGGAGAAGCATCACCTGAGAGGAGGGAGAACCAGAATGGGCAGAATGGGTGTACAGACTCTGTCCTTGGGTTTTCAGAACAAATGGTCTATGGAGAGGAGAAGCGGATGGCAGATTGCTGTGGCATTCAGTGTGATGTAGGAAGAGGCTTCGGGTGGAGACGGACCTGGGTTCAAACCCAAGCCCCTCACTCACCAGCTGTGTCACTTTGAGAATCAGTGAGCTTTTCTAAAGCTCCACATTTTCATGTATAAAATGGAAATAATATCCATGTCATAAGTGTGTGAAAATATCATGCACCTAGAAACCAGTAGATCAGTTAAGTGTTCATTTTTTTCCATTCCTAAAAGACAAAAGTCTTTGCCCAAAAGTACATGTCAGTGTGTTTTATTACATAGACCTGATGGTGCAGTTAAAGGCGTACTGAACACCTGGAAATAGATGGAACTAATTCACAAAAGGAAATATTTCCATGAACATACCTGTATATCTATTTATGTGTATACCTGTATTGATAAATATACCTGCATATTTATGCTTCTGTAGAATTTTATTCTAGAACCCCTTGTCAGATTTGCATTTCACAAAACCCTTATCCAGGAGACATCCTAATAACAGATTTACATTTATATCTGTAAACACACACACACACACACACACACACACACACACGAGATATGCCCAAAACCAATAAGCAAAAAATATGGTCTAAAGTCTATATGTATTGAAAAAAACAAATTAGAAGTTTTTAATACAGACAATTAATTCTGTACTAAACTACTTAAAATAATTAGCTTGAAACAACATTTTTACTGTTGTTAACTTTTAATGATTAGGTCCTATCCCTGTTGAAGCTGCCTGGGGTATGACAATGGTTGTTAAAATGCTAATATTAATACTACTACTAATATCATTACTGCTAATAATAATACATCAACTGTCCTTTGAAGTGGGCATTATTCAGAATGCTGTTTGTGGACTATCTTACTCCTCACCATAACTGTAGAATTGGGGTTATAATTCCCATTTTACTGCAGAAACCTTGGCTTATCAAGATTAAGTGATGTTACCAACATCACACATCTAGTTAGCAGCAGAGGCGGGACTGAAACCCAGGTCTGACTCCCCGATCCATGCTTGTTTCTCTTTGCTGCTGTTCCTTGGATCGTGAGTGGCATGTCGTAATCCCAGCACACTAATGAATCTTTCGGCTTCCTCACTTGGTAATACCGCTTGCATATGAAGAATATGTGTTGTGGCAGGCTCTTTAGTTAAATGTGCTGTGAGATGTATTATTGCTTGCAGTGTTGCCGATAAACACAGGAGTAACCTGCGCTCAAAGAAGGCTGCCCAGGTAGAGACCTCATCCTACTAACTCGAAAATCCAAATAGCTTATTACTTACATCAGTCCCAATAACTATCCCATTTGGAATTCATTTGGTGCCTTTCGCTTGAAAAAGTTTTGAGTTTGTCATTATTGTTGTTTTGGTATCTACCCAAAGATAAATCAAATAGCTCCTTTATCTCATAATCCAAAAGATGTTGAAAAATGGATTTAGTTCTTTTGAATAAACACTCCCCAAAACACCATAAAGAATTTGACTAGATATTTGCTGAACCATAGGAGATTCATGTACCTCCAAACATTGGGGTTTCTGATGGCCCAGCTCTCAAAGGTCCTAAAAAGGAGTCTAAAGACTTTGTCCAGACAAATCTGTCAACAGATCTCCCTGCAGTGGTGGCAATGTTCTACCACGTGTAGCTATTCAGCACTTGAAATATGGCCATGTAATGAGGAAAGACACTTTTAACTTGACTTCATTTTGAAGCGTTTAAATTTAAACAGCCATCTGTGGCTATGGCTACTATATCAGACAGCACAGCTCTAGAAACTACATATTTTAACAAGCAGAGGTTTCATTCTAGGACACTCAGTCTGAGCCCAGTTTGGAAATACACCCCAAAATTTTAGCAGTGATGCTGATTGGAAGCAAAGTTAATTTAAAGAAATGAAACCTTTGACCTGAGACCAAAATGCACTTACTTTAAATGATCCAGAAGGACCCACTAATAAGGAAACCGTGATATCATAGGGAGCAATTATACTTGGAAAACCAGCCCTTAGTAAGGCAAAAATGTACATGTGAAGGGAAAGAGCATTAGTGAAAAACCCATTTAATGAATGTAGGTTACTATTCTTGTGCAAGGGAACATTATTACTATATTTTATTTAATGACAGTATAGCGCAAATTATCTCAAATAAATTAGTTCCTGAAATTAAGCTGTCTAGTTAAACAGAAACAAAAGCACAGCCCAGGCCCTTGGAGAAGCAATGTGTCCTTCCAAAGGGGACAGTCTGCACACTGCTCTCCGAGGGAGGGGACTGGAAGAGTCCAGTTGATAGAATGAGCTACAAAGTAAATGATGAAACAGAAATCTACCCTAGCTCCTTGTGGCTCTGAACACAGTCTCGATGTGTTTCGATCTTCAGTGTTTTCATTTCTGACAGCTCTGCTCCCTCACTGCAGCTTGCCACCTGGTGCATGCGCTTCTACCCACCCAGCTCCACACTGCAACTACATGTCTGCAAACAAACAAATTCGCTTTTTGGCTCCCTATGAACAGAAATCAAAACTGCCCTGGCACAGCCTGACTTCCCCCCAAGGGGTTCAATTTTCCTCTTAGGTTACATCTTCAGTTAAAATACCATCGTTTGAAAGAAAAACTCTGTATGGAATCAACAAAGAGGATCTGTTTACGAGGAACATTAGATATTCTGATGCTTGTTGGTTTTCTGCACTGGCTGCAAAACAGCAGGGGGTAGAAGGGGTAAGCTCAGAAACTTACGGAACTCTTATTTATACAAACAAGATTTCTGTTGCTAGAGGCTGGGGAGAGCCTGGCCCAGTTTGGATAGCTTTAGGCCCGGTTACCGTGACGCCTTCTCCACACTCCTTTCTAAGACAACCTTGAACTCTGGTTCTCGCTCTGCATTCTGAACTGGGCATGGTGCCAGGTGCCTTCCTATTGTTGACTCGGCAGATGTATGTTCACGGCAAATGTATAGATGCCAGATAAGCAGGAGGACTTGACTGTGCTTGGGACTTAGCTTATCGATGGCCATGAAGACCCTTTTCTAGTTGGATGGATCTAGTAACTGAGGCAGCGTGAGTTTACTGAGATGAGTGGGTGATAACGACCCCTCACTGGACAGGTCAGAACCAGAAGATGCTCCGTGACTCAGCCTCTCGTCGGGTGCTATCCTTGTAGACGATGTCAGTGCATCGTGATCAGCAGCCCTAAGCTTTGTCCTACACTACCGTCCATTGTCTAAGCTAACATCCCAGGCAGAGCAGAGAAGCTGCTGAAGTTCCTGGGCTCTTGAGAGTTAGTTTACTCTGGAAGGTCAGTGGCAACTTGAGATGTCAGGCAGGTGGGCAGCTTGGGACACACTCCCTTCCTGAATGTGGGGGTGTGTGACCGAGTAAATGTCCCTGAGATACAGGCTGGACACATACACCGCATAAAAGACTAGCTTACACCGGTGAGCATATTGTATGGTGAAGCACGCTTTATTTATTTTAGAAGAATTTGCGTCCAAGCTAGAAAAGTCAAAGTGAGATATATTACATATAAATTTGTATTCTGCTGCTGTTTTTCTTTACTACCATCTTTGCATGCGTGGTAAGGAAAATATATAAATAATTTGTGCTATGCTCAAAGAAGGCAATTATTACATAAAATAGTTGAACTGTCATTGTAAGGATACTTGATTTAAAAGCACACGCAGAAAACTGCTGGAAAGCGGATGTGCGCTGAGCCTCCCTGACTAACCGTGCCTAGAAAATGCTGGAACGCGTGGCTGTGCTGTGCAAGCTTGTGATGGTCTTTGTTTCGTTTTTGTGCTGCTCATCTGTTGGCCCCCTGGCATTCCCAGCATTATGTTCTTTGCTTCGCCCCCCGGACTAACCGCGCAGGCTGTCAGCAAGCCTGGAGCAGGCCCGCAGGAAAAGGGGCGGCACAGGAGGGAAAGGACTCTGACCAGGCAGATAACTTATCTGGGGGCTGGTTCCCGCAGCGGCTCCTCCTCAAGCAGGTCAAAACCAAACTGCCTTAAGCCAAGGGGCACCGGTACCCCCATGTTCAGAGGTACCTGAATTGTGGTGAACTGGTCTACCAAAGCCTGTTGAACCCACTCAGAGAGTGGGCATGATGCCTGTGGTCTCTATTGCAGCTTCTTCTCCAAAAGGGGGAAAAAATAAAAATAAAAAGGAATATTGTTTGAACATTTATTTTATACATACCTATATATTTACTTTTCCTGTAGACTGTATACCACCAGTAAGAAAGAGTGTACAAAAGTCTGTTACTTGGTACACTATCCCACCAACAGTATAGCTTTTGCCTGCTTTCCAAAAGGTAAGAAAAAATCCAATTTTTATTTGTGTGTTCTTGTCTTTACTGAGAATTAGAAATGTTCCCATGAAAATTGTGCATGACTACCTGTAAATCGATTTACATGAAGAAGCGTGTTTTCAAAGAGGATCTGTTAGCTAAGCATGGTACGGGGCCTGCTCTGAGTCATGCGCCTGGTGCATTTTCTGGAGATCATCCGTATGAGCGGGTGCGCATTCGTCTTTCCTGAAGAGGTAGCCAGCGATGGCAGAATCAGTGCCAGTGATTCTGATATATGTTCTAGTTTAACGCTACCCATGGTGGAAGGTTGTTTTTAAATGTAACTTTTCACACTCTAGTTTTAGTAGGCAATTTCAAAAACTTGGGGGGGGGGGGGCATGTTTTACAAATCCAGTCAAAATCTTTGTTCTGGTTTATTTTTATTAAATACATTCAAAGAAATGTATACCCCCCCAGAAATGTATTCATTCAAAAAGCAATGAACATCCCAACCATCTTAAACCCCAAATGGTCCTGATTTGTTCTTTGCAGCAAAGAAAGGAAAACAGGTTTGCTGGCTGAGCTTGACCAGGTATGGAAGATGATTTGTGGCCATAGTTCTGCCTTAGAAAAACACTGAGCCCACTTCGGTCATTTCACAGAGCTGGGAAAGGTTCAATAAAAGACTACAAGAGTCTAAAAATGAGTTTCAACATTAGTCAACCCCAAGAATTACCAATAAATATCAATGGTATTCAAACTAATGGCTTTTAAAAAACGGTGAATGGTGTGATGTGTGAATTGGACATGGAATGAGCTGCCATAAGAATAATAACTGGTTCGCCATTGATGCTTACGTATTACTTTGGACTCTCACTAAAGGATCTATACGACGCAATAATATTAGCATTCGTATTATTACCTCCCTGTTTCAGCCTAAGAAATATTACAACAGAGTGGAAAACAGCACTTGCTTCGGCAAGCGGCCCTGTCCAGCTGCAGGCAGGCTATTCCAAACTGTGGGAAGATAAACAGTGGAAAACCTGGAGTCAAGTTACTAAAATCATGTGGTGGCTTTGAATAAAAGATTCCCTTTTGATTTCCTCTAAGCCTCCTACTGAGCTTATAAAATAGACCTATCCCTGGAGGGATTCCCAGAGAGAAAGCACAGAGGTCATATCATGGGAGTGGGGGAACGTTGGTTCTTATGTGGGATGGTCCTTCTTTTCCATGTTGCTCTCATGGAACTTAGATCATTGCTATGTTTCTTCCATCTTTGGTTGTGAAATGGTATTCTGCGTACAAATAATATCTTGTTCTTTTAAATCCATTTAGCACTGTAAGACAAGACAAGAGTGCTTTCAAAGAGTAATTACATTTTCTGTTGATTTTAGATGGATGCCAGCAGCTCAGTCTTTAATTTGGGATGTATTGTTCACATAGTGATTTCCTTATGCCATATCAACACAATCTGTCCTAGTTTTTAAATAGGGCATTCTCTGCTCCCAGTGACTATATAACCATATTCCAGTGAGATTTCAAGTTTTTGCAGTACAAGTGCCTGTCAAAATACTGCAGCTCATCACTTTAATAGTCATTTTCCAGGAGGCTGCCTCGGAATAAATGAGAAGGAATTTTCCCTGGGTAAAAATGATAGATTTAATCTCAATCCATTAAAAATTCTCTTTAGATTTCTTCTAAGTTGGTGTCTTTGGGTTTAAAGGGTGTAAGATGAAAATGGTTCTGAGTCAATCTTTCAGTTAAAAAATACTTTTAGGATGTGCTATTTAGAAGTAAACTTTTTGCCAGGATTGTCTTGTTTCAAGGGTTTTGATTAGGTGCTCTCCTTTTCCACCCATTTAAAGGCAGCTTTAAAAATTAATGAGAAACATCTAACATAGCTACTTAAAAATAATGGGGAATGGAACTTCATTCTAAGTTAAGTCTATTCCAAGAAGGGAGTGCACCACCTGCTGTGGGTTACAATGAGACTGGAAAGCCTGGAGCACAATGAAAGAAGCTTCATGTTGTGTGTTCAAACACATTTCTACAAGGTTGTTTTCAGGGAGACAAAACAGTAAAGGAAAATCTAGAGGTTCAAGAGTAAACTTCATACTACTGTGTTAGTAAGACTTAAGTTTCAGCCCCCATGCTCCAACAAAGGCACACTATATGACAAATCAATTCCTGCTTGTTGGGGTTGGAAAGAAGCGTGTTCAAACTGAGACAGAACAGGACCCAACCTGGGTGGAAAACGCATCCCATACCCTGCACGTGTCTTTGACAAGCACTGTGGGCCTGGCAGCCATAAGATCGACACCACCTGCATCCTTTGTCTGAGTGTTTATAAATTTTAAAACTTCCCAGTGTTATCAATCTAGTCACATTTACTTTAAATGTAATTAAGAAAAAAAAAAAAAGCCCAATTAATCTGGTATCATACTAGGTCAGAAAACAGATTATTTTGTTAGGAGGTAAATTTTCAAACCACAGGATGGTGTTCTAAAAACTTTAAGAATTTAATTCAGCAAATAGGGACATTTAACAGCCCTGAGTATATTTTTTTACAGGGTATGTTCTTCCAAGCAAGTACACTGGTTATAATATTATTGACATTTCATTAATTTATTAAATAGTTTTATAAAAAATTAATCTCTCATTTTCTATAATTGCTATAATGGGGTCATTTCACATTTTTAAGTTTTGGGAACTGTACAATCCAGCTTTTTGTATCATGTTGAGACTCTCTCTCCTCTTTAACATTTAGGGTGGTATTTCTGTGTTAACTGGAGACTCCCTCAATTTAAAACCCATATTGAAGCTCTAAGTACAGCATAGCAAAAAGTATATGTTACCTGACCTCTGACACGAAATCACTTTAGAAATAAACACAGCTATAAATCTTTTTGGCATATTTCTTTCTGCCTAATAGCTCTGTGAAATACCATCATTTCTCTCATCGGGATTTGAGATCTCAGCAGCCTCAAAAACCAATTAATATTTGCCACCTCTGTTCTGCCATTCAGTTGAACTTAAAGAGTGGGATGAAATTCCACGTGGCTGGGATTCCTACTAGTTCTCAGCATAAAAACACACACACACCATACGCCAAAGTCGTGAAAACTGTGTCAAGTTTTACATGTAAGCATGTCACCGCACCATCTGGCCAGGATTCGTAAGTTGGGTCAAAGAAACATTTGTCGAGCCCTGTTCCTCTGGGCCAGCCCTGAACTGACTAGGAGCTGGGAACAGAAGTGGACAATACCCTCAGGGAGCCCAGGTCTGACAGACTTCAAGGTAAGCAGTTATAATTCAGAGTGACAGGGGCTCCTAGGAGAGGACTGTACCAAGTGCTACTGAGCTACGTGTGGAGGGCATCACCAGGAGGTGGTGTTTGAGTTGGTCGTAAAAGATGCAGGATTCCAGGCAGCCATCAAGAAAGGACACTAAACTCAGGAAACCAACTGGCAGCAGAACATAAGAATATGCTGTCCTAGGGCTAGGAAGCAGCTCTGTGCGGCTGAAGTATTAGGTTTTCAGGCAGAGAGGTTCAGGGGATGACACACAGGAAGCAGCCTGGGCACAGCAGGACCCAGTCGCCTTCATCCCTGCGCCTTTAGTATAGGGCCTGGCAAATACTAGGCTCTCGGAAAATGTACGTGGAACGGGGAACAACCTCACATTCCACAGCCTTACCTAGAACGTACTGCATGCATTGTAAACATCTAATAAGTGAGTATTTATTAATAAGAAAATACTAAGTCTACAGCTTCAGCAAGTGGAATTGTATTCTAGATCAGACCTCGAGGGTCACAAACACTGCCCCGAGAAGGCAATATGTGACCCTGATGTCACAGGCTTCATCTCTGTGCTGCAGTGATTATGTCCAACTCTGAAAACTGCCCGTCAGTGCTGCATCTGCACGTGTGTAATTCATGTCTCCTTTGATGAGCAAACCCCAGGTATAAAACCAGCCAAGTTTTATGCCTATTTCTGTTATGGACCATGAATATCTGCACCATTTTTCTTTCAAAGGGCATGAGAACTTCAAAGTTACCACTAGAAATGTCTATAGCTTCTCGTTCTGTAAAAACAAACTATCAATGGTGGTTTTCTGATTATTACATGCATTTTCTGAGGCTGGCACTAAAGACAGATTTTGTCTTTTAGGCCCCAAGTGTCATTTGCATTTGTAAAGAAACTGTGTGTCCTAAACCAAGGTCAGTTAATCTCTACAATCTTTCTTCCTCCCAATTACTGTGAATGAGCATCTTCTCTGGACTCAAGTGATGGTGACTCTTATCTCTGCCTCCTAAGGACATGTTTCAGCTTCGCGGATTTTCTTTTTCTTTTCTTTTTTTGGCTGTGCACTGGAACTTGGATGCTTTATAAAATAACTTTCTCTAGGAATCAAAGGTAATCATTATTTCTCTTAATGATCCACATGAATATTCTCATTATTTTTTTTCCTGTTCAAGTTTAAAATTAGTTTTGAATTACGTTTATATCTCTGCCCTCTTTCAGGGTGACCTCACAGGACCCCAGCTTTGCATAGAGAGGACTGGGGACATGTCTTCAAAGCCTGTTCCTGCTGAGCTGACCCAAGCACTTAGGAGAACAGGACACGGATCAGTAATCCCACTTGCTGTAAGTGTTGGCCCAAGTGTCAGTTATGACCTTGTGTGTCCTGTTTCTTTTCTCTGGCCACTAAGGAATAAGAAAAACTGCATCAGGGTGCTGACGCTGGCTCTGATGCTCGGGGTAGCATAGCTTCATCGGCTCATGGGCCTCTAAGTCACATTCTCTCTGATCTTCAGCTTCCTCTTGGATAAGGTAGGGACAAATGTCCTTGATGGGATACCATGGAGATGGCATGGGAACATATACATGAAAGCCCTCCTTGATAAAAGGCTGTGTGGACACAGGGCAGCATTGTTAGTCCCTGCTTGTCTCTTTTAATTGGCTTTCCTTTCTCCTGTTTTTGTGGTTAATTTATTGTCTACCATAAGCCATCGGAGTTGGAAAGGGTGACATCTAGGTTGCCCATGGAGTCAGGTGACCTCTCCTCTAGCTGTACAACCAGCCCTGTTTTTGAGATGGTTCACTGTGGTCTTGTGATGGCTCATTAATTGGTTTTTGTCTTGGTGAAATCGACAGAGCAGGCCATCAGTCACTCAGCCAGGCTGCTGTGGGACAGCCAGGCTCATACCACTGATATATGAACCACTCCATGTGATTAGCTTCGACAGGTAACTTCAGGCCGGCTGGCAAGCTGAAGAGCATTTCGAGTACAAATAACAGCTCTGGGATATGCCTTGAGTGATAGAATAATGACTGAGTGCAATAGAGTCCCTTAATCTTTGCCTGTGAAAACACATTTGGTTTCCTTTCGAGACCAGGATACTACAACAAAATCAATTAACAAAACCTCACAGAGATCTTCGTGGACACTTTGAAGTTTGGTATTTTTCAAGCTTCCTTCAAATAGGGAAGTCCATGGAGGGCCAGGCTCATTCATGTCAGTCTTCAAAGGGCCTGGCATGGTTCTTCAGAGAAATTTAATAACAACAATACCAATCTCAATGATGGTAACTGCCCAATATTATCCCTATTGTTACAGACTTACAAAGTGCTCAGTCATCCATTAAACAAATCTTCCTGTCCCCACTTCCCATCAGAGGAAACCGGCTCAGAGCTGTGTAGCCAGGTGCCGGACACACACGCCAATGAGTGGCACAGTGGGTGCCTGAACTCGGGTCTTGTGGCCAGAGTCCTTTCTAATAAGCCTTCCTGAAACTGAGTCGAACAGGACAGAATGTTTCAGCCTACAGAATCTATCTGACTGGCATTTCTTGTCCTTATCAGTTGATTTCTGAGGATGAGTAAGGCCCTCCAGGGCTTCATGTTGAAAATCATCATCTGATTTCAGGGCCATTTTGGAGTGAGAGAAGGACCCTCCTTTTTTTCCTGCCTTCATGATACCGCAAATGATAAGGCTACTGATGCTGTTTCACTTACTCTTGGATTCTTTTGAAGGTCTGAAAAATTAAAGAGTATAGTTCCTGCCTCAAAGAACAAGGCCTTCTAGAGCTGGAAATGTTTAACTATTGAAAATTCATTGAAATCCATTGAAAAACGTAATCGAGGCCTACTGGTGGTCCAGGGCTGAGTGTAGCCAGTTCACAGTTAAGATCACAAATCGTCATATACTGATGACTATAAGCAGACTCCACCTCTGCGTAAGGTGATCGAGTTTGCCATGGGAACCTAAGCAAAGAACATGGAACTCAGAAGAGGATTTGGTAGCATTAAAAATGACACTTTCCCCCACATAAATGTGAAAAGCTAGTCCCCACCACAGCTTCATCACCTGTTTCTCCTCTCTGCTTTCATCCTAGCAAAGCTGGATAAAGAAACTGGCCACGAGGCTCATTATGTGTGTTAGCTAAAAATTTGATTAGGCTGGCCACCTAGGATTAGCATAAAAAAAGCTAGGCTTTTGTTCTCGGAACTTAATTCCTCCTTCCCTCATTTTTTGTCATGTTTTCAAATTTCATTTGCATTTTAATTTCCCATGGTTTGCCAAAGTCCAGACTGAGACTTGAGCTGTTGTTTCCATTCAGGTGAAAAGTGCAACCACAACCGACCATCTGCGCTGGGCCCCCGGCAGGCGACTGTCCAAGGCAAGTCATCTTTTTGCACCCTTCCGAGTATCCTAGGGAGGCTTTGCTACGCAGCCCACCAGTGCAGTCAGTGAATGGGACAAACCTTGTCCAGTTTCCAGGATGGGCTGAGTCCTGGGTGGTCCTCATCAAGTACCAGCAATGTCCTCTCAATATTCCGAGATGAAAAATTACACTAAAGCAAGTCCTGGGATCTTGGCCCATTGGAACCTTTCCTTGGGGCTTTAAGAATGATATCGATGCCACCAAATTGGGCAGAGATTCCTACTGTGATGCAACCCTGAGAAAGCCAGTCTCCTCCCGAGCACTGAATTCTTAGTCTATTCTGGGGCAAGTAGCAGGGACAGTAATACTAATGGGGGCTCCTACCTGACACCCATGTAAAGGAGAGCAAAGGGAAACGGGCGATGGGCTGCTGAGGCTCTGTCATTTGTGCCAAGCAGACTGAATGCTGACTCACCTCCCTGTGCCTCAGGACACATGGTGGCTATCATGGTAGTTGTGGGGACTATGAAAAGCAGAACACTTAGACCAGAGTTTGGCGCAGTAGGTGTTCAGTGTTAGGCAGCAGTGTTGTTACGGTGTCACCTAAATTAACTGGATTTTTCTGCTTGTGTTCCCTCTAGGGAAGAATTTGGAGAGTCCAATCTGATCCTCTGCCCTGCGATCCCTTGTACCCATTCTCTTTCTGTACCATACACAATAAAGTCTGAGAGTGTCATGTAACCCATCTGCCTCTGACTTTTTGTCTGAAAAACCCTGCAGGATTCTCAAGTTGAAATATCAACACCTCTCCTGTCTAGTCTTCAATCTGTTTAGTACTGATCATTTTGTGGAGAAACAGTGTCTTAAAGTCAAAGTTTTACTGCACTCTCAGAGGAGCCACTTGGGAAACCACATTTAGACACACTTAGCTTTCATTTAATTTCATAAGCCAGCACATATTCCCTGACTTCAGGCATCAATGCAGCAGCGTGTTCACCATCACAACGAGGTTACGTTCAACTACTACCACCTGTTAGTACCAGATACGTAAGGAAATACCAAGGACCAATCTTAAAATCCTATTTATGCAGGAAATGTGCCAAGAAGAAATCTGAAATGCATTTGATTTTATACTTTGGTCTAATTTAAATCCTTTGTTCCCCACCCTGGTGTTCATCAAAATGTCATGCCTATGGAACTCACTTCCCCAGGGATTCTGATGCACACCCAGGGTTGGGAACTTGTGTTGAAAATCCTGCCTGATAATCAACACGCAATATGGTGTTGATGTGATGGCGATCACGCTGCAGAGTATTTTTCAGGATATTAAAAGACTGTTTTTTTTTAAAATGTACATTCAGGTTTATCACACCAGAAGCATTCACCACGTTCCCAGGAAGTCATCTCTGTCTGTCTGCTAGCACTGTGGGAAGCTATTTCAAGGTCTTCTCTCAAGAGAACTTCCAGACTGGCGTTGCAGACTAAATAAAGATGATGCTAATTGCTGAACTCTATTATTGGAGCGGAAAACATAGCACCATTTTTGTTTAAGCCTGCATCTCCATGACACCACCAAATAAAAAGCTGGGTGAATATTTCTTTTTTCCTGTATTCAGTGGGCCATGGGTCATGGCCTTTGTAGGCAAAGAGAGTTGACGCATACTTATGCAATTATCGCAAGCTACCCAGTAGGACAACTCTGAATTTATTTAGCCCTGAAGTCCTTAAAGAGATTTCTATTTTTTAAAAAACTATGTTTTTATTGATTTCAGGGAGAGAGAGAGAGATAGAAACATCAATGATAAGAGAGTCATTGATCAGCTACCTCCTGCATGCCCCCTACTGGGGATCAAGCCTGCAACCTGGGCATGTGCCCTGACTGGGAACTGAACCTCGATCTCCTGGATCCTAGGTCAATGCTCAACCGCTGAGCCACGCCTAGCCAGGCCAACATCATAGTTTTTAAGGTGGATTTCTCTTAAGAATAACTCGATTGCCCATGAAAAGTTCTATGATCCCAGAACAAACAAAACAATGCATCTCTGACAAATAGCCAGCCTAGGGTCAGAGTCAAGGGCTTTCGAATGAGACATGGCATAACTGACACCAACATTGTCCTATCGCGGCTGCCTCATCTGGCAACAGGGCGATTTGAAGCCCCTCATCAACCACATTCTTTTGAGGTTGAGTGAGATGGCACAAGCTGAGGTCTCAGGATGTAGTCTGATCCGTGGCTCACATTCAGTAATTGGTATCCCTTCCCATCCGATGTTTAAGAGGATCATTCTGGACTTTGGGGAGATCAGACCTACCTTGGAACTCTTGTGTGCAGATAAGAAAATAATCTACCTTCATTGTAGGCTACTTTATGACCCTCCCTCAACTCAAGGCAGAAATCTGACCCCCACAGCCCATCGCACTGTGACCTCTGACAGCTGGGAGGACCGGAGGCTGCCCCGGTGGGAGCCAAGTCTCTCTGCATCAGCAGTTCTCCTGGGAGTAACAGGCCCTCAGCTCGCATTGTAGTGGGAAAAATACGTAATAGAGAACATTGTCTTCAACAGGTTTGTTTTAAAAAAAGATACTCAAGTAGAACGCTTACGTCTAGCTCAGGCATTCCGCTAATGACTTGAAATTTGAAACAGCTGGAGTTTTTTCAAGCTTTACAGTTTGTCTTTGAAGAAGACTACTAAGCTTTTAGATTCTTCATAAATAGTAAATAGATTTAGTCATAAATGGCCTGTAATACGGGCTTTGTCCTGTTATTCGGAGGCAAGTTGCAAACTCTGATTGAACATGATAAGTCATTAGACAGCAGCCACCCTGCGGCAGAGCAGCCAAGGAAGCTCCGCCTGGGCGCTGATGAAAGGCATGCAGACATCAAACCCCGAACACCTGCCAAGCATCGCTGGGGTGGGCAAGGGGCGCGCGGCAATGTCTTGTGGCGTGCTGAGGACAGCAAACAGCTGGCGTGAATGTAAGTAATTATAAGATGTCAGGAAGAAATCCGCATCACAGGGTTAGGTGATGAGCCCTCATTTCATGGGTGACTCCTTCCTTCCCTTCAGAAGTGAGGAGGCTTTCTTCTCCAAGACAGATGTTAACAGAACAGAAAGGGAGCAGCCAGAAAGTGCAATTGATACAGCCCCAGGGGGGCAGCAAAGTGAAGCATTTCCACCCCCTTTCCTGCATGGAACAGGAGCGTGACACTGTTGACTATTTGGGGACTGCTGATACCGAGCTTGGGTTGGCACAGAAGCAGCCCGAGACGTGCTTGGGGCTGTGCAGTAGTGAGAGGCTTTGGCAGAGCAGCAAACGGGACCTTTCCTGGCACGCTGCCCAGCCTTTTCCAGAAGATGCTTCCGTTCTCAGCGCCACTGCTTCTCCTTGGCCACTGGAGGCCTGGCGCCGGTTGCCTTGACGGCACCCACCCCTTCTGGCCTCGGCGAGAGCTGGAGGAGAGGCTGCACTGGTGGTAGGAGCCTCGCCCCGAAGGTGCCCGCTTAGCCTGGACAGCTTGCAGGGATTCCCAACAGAAGGCGCTCACTAGAGTTACTTGGGAACTGAGCCCTACGCTGATCGGAGCGCAGCACTCTCTCTGTCACGCGGGCCTGCCAGTTATCCTGTCCAATCACGCATATTCCGACGCCAAGCTCCATGATGATGGCAGCTGGGTTTCCCTTCTTGACTATGTATCCCCAGCCCCTGGCACAGTCCCTGGCCCAGGTAGATGGCAATCCCTCTCTGAGCTGGCGTATAACATACCGTAGGAGTGGCGATGCATGCATTTTCAACTAACAGGAGCTCAAACCCACGGGTTCTACAGGAAAAAAGGCTGGGAGGCGGCGAGGAAGGGAAGCAGAGAGACTGCTCTTCCTGCTTTCCCTGCTCAGCCAGCCTAGAGCCAGGCCTCCACCCCCAGGGGACAGTGAGGCCCCAGCCAAAATGCAGAGTCCAAGGGAGGAACTGGCCTCTTCAGCTTCCATAGTTGCAGGCCTTCCTGATTAATGAACAATGTGAGGCAGCGCTTCTCAAATTTTAATATCCACCTGATCACCCGGGGGCTTGTTAAAATGGAGGCCTGGGCTCACTGGGCTGCTTAGACACTGCATTTCTAAGGAGCTCCTGGGTGTTGGACCCCACTCTGGAGAATGTGGATTGAATAGACTGTGAAGGAGAATTCGGACCATGCCCAGCCCTCCCCGGGCACGCTGACTTTAAAATCTGGCTCCTGTGAGAAATGTGAGCCCACTAGACATAAGCACATTAATCGGACCTCACCGAGTCATCGTAGAATTGAATTACATAGTGAATGTGAACACTTGGCATAATGCAGTTGGCCAGTGCTATCTGAAGGTGTGTCTGTCTCAGCAGAAAACACAAAAATATGGCAAGTTGTAATTTCACTTACCAGGTATTTTAGGTTTTCTTGCAAGTGCAATGGCTTAAAGCACCTAAAGTAATAAAAAGACAAATAATGAAGTATTCAAGCCCCATTTACACTGTCATAGATACTGATCTTAATTGCAGACTGCAGATTTTCATCTAGCTGCTAACAGTACGTCGGCTCCTAAATAATCAGGGGGAGAAAGGTGTGCGACATCGTTGACAGTCTGAGTACAAAACCACTTCTGTTTTTCATGTCACTATGACAATACAAAAATTAAAAAGTTCAAATGAAGATAGTAGCAAAACTAATGCAAATACTAGTCCAACGTTAAAGTCTATTTTTAAATTTATTTTTATTTGTTGAGGGTATTACAGATGTTCTCCATCCCCCCCTGTCCCACTCCTGCCCCCCCACCCAGGCCTTCACCACACTGTTATCTGTGTCCGTGGGTTATGCATATATGCATATAAGCCCTTTGGTTGCTCTCTTCCTGCCCCCCTTTCCTTTGAGATTTGCCAGGCTGTTTGATGCATCTATGTCTCTGACCTATTTGTCAGTTTATTTTGTTCATTAAATTCCACCTATAAGTGGGATCATGTGATATATGTCTTTGACTGACTTCTTTCATTTAGCATAATACTCTCCAGGTCCCTCCATGCTGTCCCAAAGGGTAAGAGTTCCTTCTTCTTTACAGCTGTGTAGTATTCCATGGTATAATTGTCCCACAGCTTTTTTATCCACTCATCTACTGATGGCACTTGTGCTGTTTTTAGATCTTGGCTATTGTAAATTGCGCTGCTCTGAACATAGAGGTGCATATGTCCTTTCTGATTAGTGTTTCAGGGTTCTTGAAATATATTCCTAGAAGTGGGATCACTGGGTCAAACAGCAATTCCACTTTTAATTTTTTGAGGAATCTCCATGTTTTGCCTGCTCTCTCTCTCTTTTTCCCTCTCTAAAAATCAGTGAAAAGATATCCTCAGATGAGAATTAAAATGAAATTTTTAAAAACCCTAACATTTTCAATTTTTTTTCATGAAAACTTGAGCTTGCTTCCATGGACAGATATTTCATATTATATGCATGAAATGACATCTTTGGGGGCAAGGTTAAATTTTTTACTACATAGTACTCCAATGACATCAAAAAATTGATGATTTATGGACCAATAGTGGAAATGGAGTTACAGTCAGTATTGCACTGAAGTGGGAGTATAAGGTTATAGAAATAGGCTATTTTTCTTATAAGCGGCAGATCAAATGAACCCAGGTCAGATTCTACCATGGCCACAACTAGCTTTATACCTGTTAGGTTAAAAAGCTGCTTCTAAGAATTTCTCTCTTTTCTCCCTGGCTGGACTCAAAATCCTACTCCCTGTGGTCATCTGGGGAGAAACGTGGATTTTTGAGATTGCCTAAAACGGAAGCTGGTCTCCATCTCAGCAGTTTAGTCTTTCTCCAAGTTCTAGGCGTCTTGGTTTAGCTCTTTCTTGCCCACTGAGTCAGGTCACCGGCCAGACGCTATGGTCTTCCCTCCACCTACCTGAGGAGACAGCGCAAGGAAACCGAGAGGCGGACGGTCTCCTGTTTAACAGGACGACTGCATATCCTTTGCCATTCAGAAAAATTGAGCCGTTTCCATGGAGACCGACACTTGACATAATGCCTAAATGATGGTGTGATAATCGAGAGCACCATGTTAAGTTGGCATAGCTGCTTCTATGCCATCTATTTCCTTTATTGAAGCCATCTATTTTAAATCAGGATGAACATATTATTTGCAAGACACCCAGCAGATGGTGGACTCATTACGGCCACCAGAAATTTCCAAAATCACTTAGGCCAGATGCCTCTGAAGCATTCCTAGGAGCTAATTTGACACTCACTGCCTCTGCTACAGAAATTCTGAGTAGTTGATCTTTTCTGTCCCTTACAGGCTCTCTAGCCAAGACAGAACCACGGGTAAGTGCTTTGACTGTGGGCCCCTGGGCCGCATGCTCCTGGTTCCACCCTCCTGCCTCTTGACTATTCTTTGCAGAGTAGACAGTCCCTGTAGCACCACAGTAAGAGCTCACCGCTGTATAGGTTTCAATTTTTCTTATGTTCCACACTTTGTAAAGCAAGCTTTTTATTGACTTCCAAATTCAGAAAATGGAAGTTTCGGTGTTTATAATAGAAAATTGGGAATCTCAGGGAGCACTCATCTTGGATAATTTCACATGATTATAAGACTTCATAGGATCCAACAAGCTTCTTCTCTATCTTTTTTATTTGCTCACCAAATCTGATTTCCTTTTTGTAACCTTCAATCCCAATAACACATATCTAGTTTTTGTGTTGGTGTTCTTTAGTCTGTTTAATTTTAAACACACACTTTCATGTATAATGTTATCGAGAATAAGCCCTAGTTTTTTTTTAAGTTGGTATGCAGAAAGCAGTGAACAAGTAATAGTACAGTCATTAAGCAAATATGGCAACAACTTAAAAAGATGGTAGGATGGTTGATTGTGTGGAGTGCAGAGTGCTATAGGGGCAGAAAGGAGAAAGGAACTAATTCTGCCTGGGGAAGTCAGGGAAGACATCCTGGGAGAGGTGACATGGGATTTGAGTCTCAAACACCGACTAGGAGTAGATAGGGTAGGAGTGCAGTCTGTCAGATAAGAGAGAGGGAAAGCAGCTAAGAATAGCACATTTAAGTTCATAGCTACAGGAACAGGAAATTGAGGGAATTTAGAGAGCTGGCCCAAACTTCCATTCACAGGAGCAGAGGAATTTGCCTGGAAGATGACCAGGCCTGATTTGAATGGAGAATTTGAGGGCAGTAGGGGAGGGTGGAAACAATTCATTTGTGAGAGTATGATGCCTGATGATCTGTGGTCAGATAATATCCCCCAGCTCACTCAGCAGCCTGGTATGAAAATGCCAGGGGCAAGAAGTGGGTTAGTGTGCAGTTAGGTGTAAATTAGGTTGGACTTCCGTCTCAGAAAATCCATTTAAATATAAATATGAAAATATAATTATATATAAATGCATCTAACCTGTTTAATTTTTAGATGTTTGTGTGCATCCAGTTTATGCACCATGTTTTAAAAATGACATCGGAGCATCATGAAGTGGCCCAGGGAGTACAGGGCTGGGGTGGCCCAGTGGGCTCCTCCCTCTATCAACCAGAGCAACTTCTCCTTCATCTGTTGTGTGTTTGGGTTGCCAAGCAGGGTTCATTTGAGTTAGGGTTCTGGACAAGTTTGAAAACGTGTGCTTCCAACACGCAGCTTTGTGTTTCTCAAACCCGGGCATTGGTTTGGAGACCTTTAGGTGGGAGGAGTTTTCTTCACGATCCCTGTACCCCTTTTCTCCATAGCAGGGAGCCGCATCCACAGAGGACAGCAAAGGCCAGTGCAGATGGATCATCCAACTACCCTGGCTCCTACTCCCACTCCCACGATCCAGCCTTGGGATGCTATTAGCTGCTCCCTCCACCTGACCCAAGCCCCCTTTCTTCCATGTGCCCTGTGGGTGTTCTAAGAATTCAGACAGGCTGTGGGATGGGACCTCTGGGACCTAAATGCTGGCCTTCCATACTGTGGTATAAGAATTATACGATTGCATCCATTCTCACTTGAGTTTACTTTTTTAAAGAGGTTTAGCGTATCATAAAGTACATTAAACAGCCACAATCAGCCTCATTATCTGGGCAAACAAATTCATGCTGCCAAAGGTATTTTCATTAAAAAACACCACCACCTCTCAAACTTGAAAACCCGACAGGACCCACTTTTGCTGCAGCAAAAGGTTTTGTACCAAGTGCAGACCTGTCACTCACAGACACGGTAATCATGGGAGATTACCAGTCATTTTCATTACAGGTAATTTCAGGGTGCCCTGTTTTGCCCTGTCACTCAGGTTTCCGGGACCTTGCCAGACAGTGCCACACGGAGTAAATCGGAAAGCCAACCAGAGTCCCAGAACCAGAGGAGAAATCTGAGGCCTAACTGAATATTCCAGGCTAGACAGCATCTACCTAGGTAATAATAGGGTGGAGGACAGGTGGGGTGTTGGTCCTGCCTAGATAAGTGACAAATACCAAGAGATGCTTTGCTCTTTCCTTCACTTGGCTCAGGCCTTTGTTCCACCGCATAGGGTATAGTTGTCCAGATTCATCAGCCTGGTAGACAAAATTCTTGAAAGATCTTGTCCTAGATTCATCTCTCCAATCCCCAATGTCTAATCTCTACCCCATTCATGCTGAACAATATTTATCCCCTCAAATACACCTCTCTCTCTGCCAAGCACCTTCCTTCCTTCTTCCCTCATCTCAACCTCAACTTTATGTTGGCTTTAGCACCCCACTTACTGTCTCCGTCTCTGAGCACTTCTCTGACCTAAGACTGGAATGTCCCTCCTGTGCATTCCCACAGCCCAGACCTGCCTCTCTCACTTCTCTGTGGTTGCCCAGTTTCGTTTACTCACACAACCCATCTTTGGTGAGTGACTCTCAGGTGTCAGGCACAATGGTATCCGTGATAAATCCTTACTCATGCAGGGCTTATGTTTGAGTGGAAAAGAAAGGAAAATAAAAGATCCATTTGTAGAAAATCACTTAGGGCATAGAGTGTGGCCAGGGGTTGCTATTTTAGATAAGGTGTCCCTGAGGAGGTGACATATGAGATGTGGCAGAAAGAGAAGACAAAGGCCATGCAAATAGCTCTAGAAAGGCATTCAATGCATCAAGGGTGCAGCAAGCATACAGTAATAAGTGCAAAGGTCCTGAGGTAGGTGGCGGGCATCAGAACAGCAAGACGGCAAGTGTAATGAGGGAGCAGGAGTGTGGAAGGGAGTGAGGTCAGAGCTGTAGGTTAGAGCACAGCACGTGGTAGCCCAGACTCTAAGGGTGTCATCAAGAGTGTGATGTGACTTGAAAGATCGCTGACTCTCCATTCAGAATAAGATTTCTCAAAGACAAGATGCCTCAGAGACACAGAGGGCATTCAGGAACATTCTGCTGAATCAGTGACCAGGCCACTGACGCTGGGCCACAGCACCCTTCCCGGGATCTCTTGCTGCGTCAACTGTGTGTCACATACCAGGACCAACATTGCCCTTGTCGATGACTATGAAATCACATCGCTTTTCAAAGATTAATGCATCTAAGTGAGTACGTCCATGAAAAGCATAAACTGACAAGTCATTCTGGCATTTTCCGTATGTTAATACAGCAAGAACAAAACAGTCCATGTCATTCTTGCTCTTTCTGCACCTACTTGAGCTACATGGCAACTAAATAACTGAGCAGGTGCATGAGACTAGTGCAAGCCTTTGACAGTTAGTGATGTCCTTAAAATGTGGATTTCTGTCATGCTGACATGTGACCAGGCTCCAGGAAACGGCACTGTACCCACAGCTCCTCTGTCACAAATGGGCTCTCCAAGACAACCTCAGTCTCCCCAAGTGGCACAAGCCTTAGGCACAGGAGATGGGAGCATCAGACAGATGGACTCTGGGCTCCACCTTTTACTACCTGGGTGGCTTTGGGAAAGTGAACCTCTCTAGGTCTCAAGATTTAACATCTATAAAATGAAAAATGAAAGATATCTTTCACATTGCATGTGTGTGTGTGTGTGGATTGTATGAAATAGTACTTACAGAGTGTTTAGACTTGATACCATTTATTGGATACATAGTTCTGTAGCCCCAAATTGGTGACCCCTTGGGCTGAACTCAGCATAATGACCTATTTTGTTAGGACAACACAGTCTCTCTCTACCTCTGCATCTCCCCCGTCTCGTTCTTTTTTCTTTGCCCCTCCCTCCTTCCCAAATACCCTACTTCCAATAAGGTCACATTCACAGGTATCAGGAGTTAGGACTTCAATATATCATTTTTGAGGGGGATGTAATTCAACCCATAACTTGTCCCTTGTGAAACCCCAAATGCTTATTAATGGTTAAGAACCTGGGAGCAGACACAAGTGTGAATTCCAGCTCTACTTTTGATTTCTACTGTGGCCTTGAACAAGTTACCAGATCTATAGTTTTCTCATATGTAAAATACCTGGCTCACAGGCTAGTTTAGGCATAAGTGCTAAATAAAGTTCTTAGAATAACTCGTTAAGGGCATACCAATTATTAAAACTGTTCAATAAAGAAAGCTATCAAAATGGAGTTGGTCCCTGGGCTGTGTGGGTAGCACAGGCCATGACTGCTGTTTCCTTGGCGGAGGTTTGAGCTCACCTTGAGCCACCCCCACCCACTGCCTGGCTCCTGGGAAGGAGTGCATACTTGGTAAAAAAGCTAATCTGCATGGACGCTGTGGCTCAGTTGGGTGTCATCCACCCAAGAGGTCACCTGTTTGATTCCCAGTCAGGGCACATGCCTGGATTGTGGGCTTGATCCCTGTAGGGGAATGCAGGAGGCAGCCAGCGGATCGATGTTTCTCTCTCATTGATGTTTCTCTCTCTCTCACTCCCTCTCCCTTCCTCTTTCTCTAAAATCAATATAAACACTTTTTTTTTTTTAAGAAGCTGATCTGATCTGTATAAACAGAAGGGCATTTCTCAAGACCATCCCTAGCATCTTTTTTTCTGGAATTGAGCAGAGGGAGCCTCTGCTATCGGTCTTGTGATGGAGAATTGGAAGGCAGGTGTTTCTGAATCCCGTTTCAATGAGCATGCATTGCCAAGGTTATCTAGTGAATGTAGCTGGAAATGCAAAACAAAACACTCTACCAATCTGTGCCATCCTGAAAGCTTGGTTATTCCGAATGCTTTAGTAAACAATTTTGACTTGGGGAGAAAATGTTTGCACAAGCTCTCTTTAACCATATGCAGCAAGTAATGGAAACCTGAGGCCAGCATTTCAGTATCTCAAACCAAAGAACAACATCCAACCTGGGTCTGTTTCCATTATTTCAACTTTTACGGCTTGAATAGTCTTGTAAAAGTGCCAGTTCTCCTTTTAATTGAGTGTGGCGTCAAGGCCAGGAGTGATAAACAGAACTCGACAGTGCTATAAATTTCTAGAAATGTCCTGAACGCCTTGCTGTACTCGATGTTTAGTCTGAGGGCCAGCAGCAGCAGCACCTGGGGTTTGTTAGAAATGCATAAATTTAGGCTCCATCCCAATTTCCCTGAGTCAGAGTCTACATTCTAACAAGACCTCCAGGTGATTCACAGGCACGTTATGGTTGGAAAAGCGCTCTTTGGCACCATTGTGCTCTCCCGATCTGCCTCATGCTGACTCATGTGTCTGTGTATCTACTCAGCAGGCTGTTTGGACCAGCCAAGGGCCGCCAACACGTCACTCCCTCTGTGCAGAATATCCTCTCCTGCAGAACTGGTTGGATCCTGAAGGCCTATAACTAAGTCCATTTTCTCCTAAGTCCACAGACACCAGCACAAGCCACAGCTAACATAATCCACTGGGGGCGACGGTGCTGAGGAGCTTCTGAACTGGAGCATGGCTTTCCCACCTCTGAAAACTTGCAGGTGGAAAATACTAAATCAGCCTTGTTCCCAGGCCAGTGACAAAGGGACAGCCACCCAGCTGGTGGCTTCTCTTCTCAGCCAAAGCAGTGGCAGAACCGAGGCCCCTCTCTGCCAAAAATCTGGCATTCAAGGCCCTTCCTAGGACCACAAACATGCCTTTGATTTCAGAGAGAAACAGTCCATCTTTCTCACCTTCTGCTTCTGTGGGTTTTATAGGACTCCTCGCTGAGTGGCCCCACAGGGAAGTTTGCAGCCCTAGCTACCAATATCTGAGCCAAGCCTGAGTTGGATTCGCAGGTCAAAGTGCTTCACATCTAATCCCCTGAGACTGGACACTTTTTCCATTGACCAAGCTATAATTCTCACTGTGAGGACTTTAAACAAACATCTCTGCAAACACACACCTAAAAGTTAAAGGCAGTCTGATTTCCAACATGACTAGTCCCCTGCTCCTACTCCACAGAGAACATGAATTGTTTTCGTCAGAACTGGTTTATAGTAAGTAAATGGATGTCTAGAAGTCCCTCCCCCTACTGTGGCATTCTGATTTTCCTATGGACTGTGTCAGGAGAGCACGTGCATTCAGTATTTAAACCCCAATAGCCCGAGGCATCTCTATCACTGAGCATAACACACACAACTTAGGCACTACTGTGTCTGTAAGCACTGAGTCTGCTTTCTGTTTGTTTTGTTATCAATCCTGCAGTTTCCATTCTATATTTTTGTTACTGATTTATGCAATGTTTTTGGGGAGAAAAAAAAAGTTAGCAAATTTAAGACATTGATGAGAATTGTTTCTTGAGAAATATTCCTTGTATGATAAAAGAAAATGGACTTGGGGAGGGGGAGTTATACAACAAACCTCTACCTGAGGGAATTAGCCAATTGTTGCATACCCTTCCTTTGAAATCTTAAGGAATGTCTGAGAAATTCTGAACATAAAAGCCTTGCTTATGACCCAGCTGTTTTCTGTGGCAGTAAATCCTTCCTTAGGTGTAAGAGTCCCACGAGGAGCCATTATAAAATTTACTGAAGTAGTTAGTGGCTCTATCTGCTGAGCGATTGTAGCACATTAAATATAGTCGATATCCATTTCCAAGGAGGCATCTTAAGCTTCTCAGAGCCCGATACACCGTACGTCCAACGTCAGTGTTACTTGAGCTCAGAGATGGTACTGCATGTTCTTCAGCTTAAGGAACTGTAACAAGAAAATACCATTTTCTCTGTAGGGGTAATGACTTAGCTGACCATAATTTAAATAAAAACAATTAAAGATCATGGAGGAAAGAGTCTTTTCTTTATCTCGGAATTAAAATGGGGTGATGGCGAGTGAGAAAGGAGACCACACGGTGATCCTCTGACTCCCTGCCAGGTCCCTAAGATATGTGTGCAGCTTACCAAACAGCAGGGAAACACGACTGTCCCCTCCTAGCTGGGTCTTTATCACCAACCCATGTGCTAAAACTGAGGTTGAAGCACATGGGAGATTGCTCGTGTCACAGCCAGAGAAGCAAGCACGAGAGAGTGTAAGACCTGGGGCTTTGCTGTCCACCTTGGACGGCAGCCCCTGGTCATTTTCTCTGGGCCACACTGGGGAAGAGGAAGATGAAGAGGAAACAAAGGGAGAGGAAGAGGGGTGTGAGCTCCGTCTCTGAGCTTGTGGAAGGAGTGAAATCACAGCTGCCAAACCGCCTGAGCTTGACCTTTCTAATCATCTCTGGCAGTTTCCTCCCCCTTTGGATCTGCAGGCCTGTGCGATACCTGGAAATAGTACCCATCTAACTTGAGAGGCGGGGAGCACTGGGTCGGGGGAGAGGAGCCTACAGATACCCCCAGAGGTCAAATCCAACAGCTAAGAGCCCAACACATCTGAATAAATCCATGGAGCTCCAACCAAGCACCTCCTTCTGCAGGGACAATGCTTAAGAGGGGCTCTTTCGCTGCCCAGGGCAGAAGCGCCAACCCCCAGTGTGGCTTAATCTGCAAAGGGAAACACCAGACATGCCAAAGGCTGAGGATACAAGTGACGAGCAGCCCCGAACCAAAAGATACAGTCCCTTAGTCAGCAAACCAGGACTCTGGAATCCCTCGCGGCTCCAAAATAAGTTTACAAAGGAACTCATCGCACATCCCTATTAAGTGGATAGCACTTCTCGTAATTCATGTATTTCTGTACCATGTCTCTCAATGTGTCTCTGGCAAAGAAAGCAATGGAGGAGACAGAGGCAACAAATGGAGGATGTATATCAGGGACCAGCATCGTAATAACAGCAAGTGCGTATTAAGTGCCCTTTGCTCACTCCGCCTCCTCTTACAAGGAGACTGCAGGGACTCAGCAACCCTCCCCTAAGTCAAGTTCCCCTCCACAGCTTCATTTTTCTCTGATTCCTGACTAGTATCCTCCCCCTTGCTCCACCAGGCCTTCCCCTTTCAAGGAACCCAGCATGTGTTCCAGGTGAAGGAATATCTGAGAAAATCCAAGTTCTAATTCAAAGGCCTGGCACCTTGGCCAGTAGAGCTCCCAAGCACACTATGGAGGATGTTTTCCTCATTCAGGGACACGTGGGATAGACACATCCATGCCCATTTACATCCCACCACCGGTACACGAGCTGCCTCCTTATGACCCATCATGAAACGCCTGCTCAGTTCCCCACACTCATTCCATCCCCACCCAAGGCCCGGGATACACTGATTGCCTTCATTTCCATTTATTCTGCCTACAGGGTAAATGACACTTTCAGAATAGGGAGCCGTCTCTCTAAACTGACCATTATCCAATACCATTTCCAGCAAAAGTGATACCAACGTTTAGTACTTTACATGTCAACATCTGAAAGCCCGGGGCATATGTTAAGGAGTGGAAAGCATCTGTGGGCTTTTATGAACAAGAAAATATGGGCAGAGCGGTGATTGCCTGAGCTCGCTCACAGAGTGCCACAGAGGACACAGAATGGAATGAAATAAACGGCCGAGGCCCAACTTGAATACATAATGTGGTCCATTTGGACATACCAGTCCCGTGGGTTGAATGATGCTGCTGGATGATTATATTTTTACAGTTGGCTCAGTTCCAGAAATTGATATTTGGGCTTCATTTATAGGGCATCAAAAAAGTCAGTTGAAAAGTAAGTGGATTCATTCAAACTGACTTCAGCAACATTCTGATTACGTAGTGAGCAAGGGAAATTGGGTGCCTGAGGTTTATTGAATTTTCTGGTTGACTTGGAGTTACCTGATACCCTCTCTGTTTCATTTCTTAAAGTGGAAATTCTTATTTTCAAAAATATATACTCCACTCTGTTTACTTGGTAAAGCATGCTAAGCATTATTTAATCTTTTTTGCTCTGGTGGAAGTTCCCAAAGGGCCTCAATTTTTCTGACCACTCGTGCTACTGTAGAAAGACTGCAGTGTGGAAGCCTAGAACACTGGATATCTCCCTGGGAATGTAGTAATTTCCTGACAAGGAATCGTTTTTTCCATTTTTATTTTTTTTCAAAATGATGATGACTCATTTCTTCTTTCCCATCTTTAAAGATGGATGAATTACAGATAGAACTATTTGGGTTTTCATTTTGAAATCATCAGAAAAATGGATAGAAAATACTTCCAAAACTTTGATCTTAAAAAAATATATTAAAATTAGACTAATATCTTTGCCAGCAGACAAGAGGTCAAGCAGCACCCTCTTGGTGACCCCAACTTTGGAAAAGAGAAGTCGGGGTGATTAGGAACATCTACAGGTAGCTATAGAAGGTCTGGAAACTACTCGTGCAATTTTTCTCCCTCAGAGACCCAAAGGAGCCAGCCATTCAGCCAAAGGCTGTTTCATGTTATGGGTGTCTCAACCCATCACCTATCTTAATTAGACTTTAGAGGAGCGATGGATATAATATTCAAATGTAGAAATTATGACAAGCTAAATGGAAAATTGGATTCAAATACAATGGCCCAATATAAACCATATTCCCATCCCATTGAAAACTGATCTATTCTTGTTCTGGACATCTGTTGGCAACCTGTAGCTCACTGGGGTCAGTGGACCATCGGCAGCAGGAACGGGGGGTGGTCTGTGTTGGACAGAAATGAGATGCTGTTTCCAGGAGTGAGCTTTTTCAGAGGAAAGAGAAAAGCATTCAGGAAAGGAAACTCTACCCAGGATGCTTAGTATGAGTGAATCTCTGCGCTCCACTTTTCAAAATCTATTACTATATTTTATTTTTTCCCAGTCATGTGACATCAGAGGTACACCAGAGCACGCCGGCAGAAAGTGCTTAGGTGCCATCAAGCCCTGCTCACTCATGTCTTCCACTTTCCTGCCTCAAAGTATTGTCATTTGCTAAGATGAGTGGATGAACAGGAGAAATTAAGAGAACAGGTTCTAGTGGGTCAGACAGGGCTCTGGAGTCAGGCAGCCGGGCCCCGTCAGCTGTGCGGTATTGGGAGCTATGTGTAACCTCTCTGTGCCTCTCTTTTCCCATCTGCAACATGAGGGGAATGGAAGCACCTTCTCGGGAGGTTAGTGAGGTGATCTATCTTTTAAGCTTGATGTCATGTCTGGCATAGGAGATGCTCTATAAATGTTAACCATTACTATTAATAATCAGAGTTTCTTTAATGACTCATTTCAAAGAATCCCTTCCCTTTCCAATTTCTAATGGCCCATGAGATTTGCCCAACTTCAGCTCGTCCTTCTTTCTCACTTTCCTCACAATGCCTAAGAGAGCCTTAATAACTGACTGCAGGGAGGGAACAAAACAGAAGGCCTCAACCAAGGCAACACTAAAAGGAACAGAGAAGAGTGACCCCAAACCTCAGGGGAGTCGGACCTCAGAACAAGGCATCAATGGGAGGCATCCCAAAGAAAAAAAAGAGAAAATGATTCATCAGACACCAGGGAGTTGGAAATCGAAACAGCTCACCAATGGCATACCAAGAATGAGGCTGGGAATGAAAATGAACGTGAAAAAAGCCAGAAGCCACCCAGACAGACCAGGCCTCACGGGGTGATGCCTGAGCAGGGACCACAGGCCAGGCCGAAAGCCTGGACTCCCTGGCAGGGAGGTGGGTGGCAGGCTGGCGTCTCCATCTGCTCCAGGGAACAACTCCCTGGGCAGAGGGCAAGTAGCTCTGACTGATCCCAAGTGACTGCCTTTAGAGGATCTTGGATGACGATTTGGCAAAAGTTGGCAACCTTGGTGTGTTGTCAGGTAGTTTAGGTTTTCTCCCAGTTTAGAAGTTCTGGGATGGCTGGGGCGATGGCTTAGGTGTTTGTGCACCCATCGCCACCCTAGAACCTGGAAAGGAAGGCTCTTCATGTTAGGGGTTTAGTAAATATTTGATTGATTGCTGTTTTACCCTTTGCTCTAAGTGAGATGGGTAGTTGTGGTGACAGGAATGGTAAAAATGTTATGGACAGTTTGAGGTGACACATCCCAGGGGACAGTAACTATCTCAGGGAATGAAATGGTTTAGGAGTACTTTGTCAGAAAAAAACAGTGCTATTCTCCTTAGCAACACAATAGTCCAGATTTTCAGGACACCCTTGATTTAAGAATTTGTCTCCGTTGCTGTCACCAAAACCCATGATAATTTCCCAGAAATGTAAATATTTCTTCAGCCAAACTCTATCATCTAGAGACCCACTCTTACCTCCTGAAGTGCTATAGAAATCTACCTTCTAACTGCTGTTTTTTCTTGGCAAATACGTAGTCTCCTTACACACTGTAACATGGATTTGGAAAGCTCCTCCTAGGGGGCTAAGGGATTGCACTGAAGCTTGAGTTCAGAGTAAAAACTTTCTAGTACATAATAGCAAACCTGGCATTCCCAAGTCTCACATCAACGTCGTGTTTAAATGACATCCTATAAAAGGATTCATCCTATCAAAAGGGCCACCAGCAGAGTTTAGATGTGACTGTTGTTTGGAAATCCACTGTCCTGTATGATAATAACTGTCATGGTCAAGCAGAGAAGGAGACGGAGGTGATGGTGGTAGTGGCGTTGGTGGTGATGACAAAAATATCTCGAAGGTCCAGCACTGTGCCAAACACGTTACACACACGTCATCACACTGGATCCTCCTAACATCACCACTATCACCATCCTGATTTTGTAGAAAAGTTCAAGGCAAGGAAACGGAGGCTTAGGGACCTCTTACAAGATCACAGCTTATTGAGAAAAGGTGGAACTGAAATCCCAGAAGGCTGACAAGAGAACCACAACTTCACATCACCTCCCAAATCAGTTACTTAGGCGATACCATCTTTCTCTTTTTGGGTGGAAGACAAAGGCTGGACGGTCTTCAGCTTTTGCTTTTACCCCAGCTATATACAGCCTTTTATCTGAATTTAAAGACTGGGCTGTGATCACATGGTCTACTTCAGATCTCCCCTCCAAGCCTTTAAAAGCATGTGTTCTGCACAGACTCGCTTGGGGAGAGGAAGGTGATGGTGAACAGTGGCAAACTGCCTGCCAGGCTTTGCTGTCGGGCACATCGCTGCCCATGGGAGAGCCCCTCGGCCCCTGGAATCTGAGTGTCTGACAGCCAGTTCAGTCCCTGAGACCTCCTCGGGGCATTCACTGGCTCCTGCAACAAGCTGAACATTCATGGGAACTGGGTGTGGAATTGCAGGGAAGGAATCAAGGGCTGAGAGGTGCTAGAGATGAAAAGCAGTGAGCAGCAGAGCTGTTGTCCTGATTCCTTGTAACTTGCTGTCCACCTGCCTGACACTTGGAAAATGTTTGTTGAACGAGAAATACCTGTGGCCCCTGACGTCAGCCCCGCCTCTCCTAGTCCTCTCTTGCTTCATCAAAAACCATCCTTTGGAAAAGGTGGGAATATCTTATATGACATTCGATGTGTTCTTTAATCCCTCTAAACCTCAGATGCCCTTTGGTAAAGTAGAGATAATATTGGTACCTGCCTCATAGGGGTGAAAGGGTTTGTGAATATAAAGTACTGAGCAGAGTCTCTAGCACATTTTAAGTTTTCAGCAAATGCTACTACATTCAGAGCACGAGTATTTGTACTCTGATGCCTCATCCAGGATCAATACATTTCTTAACTTCTAGGAAACAAGAACTATCAAGAGAAAGAGGTTTTAAAGCGCCCCGTTATCTCAGCAATGCTGACCACTCCCATGAGGATTCACCTCACACAGTCTTTGGTCAAATTGTCTATGTTAGACCACCCTTTGGGATATAGAAGATTGCTTTGGGTGTTGGCTACATAACCAACATGGAAAACATGGAATTTTTAGTAAGTAGCCTGGCTAATATGGACCCAATGTGCATCTACACTCATACATCATAGACATGCCTGGATGGCTTGGGTTGCAGCCCCTTTGATAGAATCACCTTTGGTAGCTGCTCCCGTCTTGATGCTGCTTTGTCAGTACAGACACAGCTCAATGGATAACTGCAAAATTGACCAGCGAATAAATAGACGATAACTCTCTTCAACTAATCTAACTGACATTCCCACGACACTCATTGGTAGGTAGCCAACTTATTAAATCAAAAAGGCTAAATATATAAATAAATGCATATTTACAAACCTCGGCAATTGATTTTGCACATAACATAACAGTGCTACAATGAGGACTCCTAGAATCCATGACTGCCAGTTCCAATGTGGCACAAATGACATGGATTGCACGGGGGACTGCAGCAGCCATTGATTATGTGTACAAGCCTGTCCATACAGCAAGGAACTGTCGTTTCTGCTGTAATAGAAACGGCCGACCTTCTGCTTCCCCCTTTAGCTCCAGTTGCCTAACACAAGCTCTCAAAGCACAGGATTTCAATACCACACTCTTGCAGAGATGAACTGGTGGCTAACGATGATAGTGGGGACATGTTCACAGTGATTTCACAGATTCCTTTCCAATGAATGGATGAAATCCACTAGGTGCTCTGATAACTCCTTACACCTTCTCAAAGAAAGCTGTCACTCAAAGAACGTTCACAAACCCAAACAACTAATATAGTTTTGTTTTATAGGCAGCCTGACCTTCTGCTTTGGAAGGACCCTTTTTTTCCAAGGAAAGAGCATATGCACACACAATAAGTCAGGTGTTGTATGTGTGTATATGAGAGAGTCTCCAAATGCATCCAGAAAGAAGGCTAATAAGAGCTAAAATATTGAGTAAAATTATACCGAACCCCATTCTAAGTGTCTAACATATATTAACCCCTTTAATACTCATAGCAACCCTAGATATTGGTACTATTATTATGTCCAATTTTCAGATGAGAAAACTGAGGCACAGAAAGTTAAAGTAACTTGCCCAAGGTCATACTGCTGAGTGGTGGCCATCCCTGTGTTTCTCTCTTCCCATCTTTTCTATATTTTCCCTCTGCTCTGTCTTTTACTCTGGTGTCTGTTTTGATGATCGCTCTTGAATTAGGATCACCAGAGTTCTACACCAGGCCACAGAAACTATCACAATTTATTTTCATCTCTTGTCAAACACACAAGATTGACTTGAGGATGTTGTTCCTTGCTAGCAGATATTATGAGACCAAAATAGGTCTAGCTCCCAGCAAAGGTGTGAAGCATAGATTTTGCTCCGAGAAAGAGGGACTCTCAAGTTTATCATGAAACATTTCAAACATTCAGAGAAATAGAAAGAGCAAGTAGTAGAATCCACCCCCAAGATTTAGCAACTGTTAACATGCTCCCACATTTGCTTCATCTATGTATTTTAGTCTTGGGCCATTTTAAAGTTAATGAGAGACACCATGATGCTTTACTCCAAAATATTTTAGTTGAGCAAAGTACAGACATTGTCCAACATTACCATCGTATCATTGTCACTCCTAACTCAGTTCAAAGGAATTCTCATTGTCATTTAACATCCCGTCTGTGGGCTCATGTCTTCAGTCTCTTTACCTCCCTTTATAGAAGGCAACACTTCTGCTTCCCCAGTCCAGTCTCTCCAGACCCAGTGCCTATAATCCAGCTAAGTGCTCGCTTCCACAGAGCCCTGCTGAATTCTAGCGATGGGAATTCCAGTCTTGTTAGAATCCCACAAATTTCATCACAAATGCTCTGACCCCAAGTACAAAAAGGAATGGTCAATGTAGAGAGGTCCATTAGACATCATCACGGCAGACACAACACATTTAAGGAAAGACTATAAACCATCAATTTAAAATGAGAAATTTTATAGATATCCCTAGGTATTAACAGTCTTAAACTCCTTGAGCCTAATGTACGCATTGAAGGCCAATATCAATGCACTATATCCTACCTGGATTTTCAGCTCCCTTCAGAGTAACAGACTGGTGATATGTATGAGGAGAGACGCAAGCGTTTCTATAGAGAACCCTGAGGTGGGAAATAGGGAACAATTGTGAGCCTGATAGGGTTGAGCATAGGTTGTGTTGCTCTGCAGTCTACTTAATAACAGTGTTTTGCATTTTGGAGCTATTTGTTGGTGATATGCTGTTTAAAGTGCCCCCCACAGTGCTGATGTGCTGTCCAGTGCCTCAATTTCAGGAGAGGGGCAGTGCGCCTTACAGAAGACCCATGTGTTAGATAAGCTTAGTGCAGGCATGAGTTACAGTGCTATTGCTGTGAGCTCAATGGTGACGAACCAGCGGTATATATTAAACAAGGAGCATTTAAAGAGAAATAACCTAAAACAAGGTTATGTCTTGATTAATAGACTATAACAATGGATGCATTTACTTTTTTTAATGATCTGTCTCTCCCCAGAAAAATATAAGCTCCATAAAAGCAGGGTGGTACTGCATATAACACAGCTATATCCCCCCTGCCTAGCACAGTGTCTGACACATAGTAGGTCCTCAATCAATGTGTTGAATGGCACTGAACCAGGAGTTGGTTAAGTATAGAGTATTTTCCCCCACTATTCTGCCACTAGTTTTTAACCAAGTGACTAGCACATTGCAAACTCTTAGTACTAGTTGAATAAGTGAATAAAGGAATGAATGAATGAATGGACTGTGAATCTCTGAGCCCAGAATAGCAAGGCCTGGATTTCAGTTAGAGCTTCTCTTTCAGGAACACTATGTGCCTTATTTGTAACATTCTCCTTAAGACAGACTTTGATGCACAGCTTCAATCTTGGATGCATCATTGCACCGCATCTATAATATGCTCCAAAATGCTCACATCCCTAATACACTCAATTTGCAAACTACACAAAAGCTTTTCAGTGCCCAGGCAAAGTGCCTTACAAGAAAAAGTAGAAATCTTTGATGCAGTAATTCAGTGCATCCTTCCTTTCCAAGGCAAAACCTATAGGACCTCAATCAAATTGCCCAGATTTTAACTTGGCCAAGCTTAAAGATGTTTTGAAACAGATACAGTCTTTTTGCTTCAAATACATCTTTTAAGAACCCTGTAAACCTCTGCTTGATGCTTTACATCTTAAAGCACAAATTAGATTTTTATAAAGAAACACTAGAACATTCACTGACTGCTTTCGTGGCAGAATTGAACATTGATTTGTTCGTGTTTGCCAGGCTGTTTGGACCCTCCTTGGATGTTAAAAGGCGAGAAAAGGATGTGTGGTTTAAAAGTAATAAATGAAATCTGAGGAGGGATAGCAATGGTGAGCTCTGTACAACAGCACCAAGGGGAACGTGGGTGGAAAAAAAGATGGCACACTTCCCAAGTATTTTTTTTTGGTGTGGTCTATTTCTCACCTAAGATCCTCCAAGAGCTGATGATGAGAGAGCAGAAGCCCCTCTATAGCAAAAAATTCAATAAATATTAAGCATTTCCTATGCATCACACACTTCCTGGCATTAGGGGGGAAACGGCCTCTTCCACACTGACACAGCATTAGCGTTGGGGGTGCACATGAGAAGTAAGCAACTCACCCTGGTTGTGCTAAGTATGACAAAAGGAAAGTAGAGAGGCCGTGGGAGAGGGGAGTTGGGAGACCTAACTTGTCTGGAGGGGGTCAGGAAAGGCTCCTGGGGCAAATGACTTTGGAAACTACAAGTGAGCAAGGGGCAGAAGGTACCCAGTTAGGAAAAAGGTAGTTAACGTGGCAGCGAGGAGGAGCAAGTGTGAAGATTCTGCTTCCAAACCACTGTTGGGTCCTCCATGGCCTCTCAACCACAGCTAATCCTTGAATAACATCATTTCACTCATTTCAGTAAATGTAGATGAGGGGAAAAAGTGATTCTGGCCAGGGCTACTGTCTGTGTGGAGTTCACATGTCCTTCCCATGTCTACATGGATTTTCTCCGGGGTCCCACCCATGAGGTCCCAGCCTGTCCAGGCTGAGGTCCCACCTTGCGCCCTGAGCTATGAGGAGAGGCTCCAGCCACCCAACCCTGAACTGGAATAAGTGGGCTGGATAATCATTATCTAACTTGTTTTTATTTCAATGTTTAATATTAGAAGTGGTTTGGGTCTTTATTTAGAAACTCAGTGATGTTTTCATGACCAGAATATGCCTAGGAACTTAACTCTAGTTTATGTCAACTAGCCTCAGTTACAGTTGGTTTCATTAACAGCACAGCTTCCAAAAACCTACTGACAACATAAAATGAGGTCTAACTGTAACACTGCCTTCATTTAGCATTCAGGAGCCTCCATTTGGAAGCAAAATAACCATAGGAATTGTATCTTTTTCATCACTTTATCTCCAGTACCTTGACTTTAGTACATTGCATATTTACTGAAGTAATTGCCTGGCCCTCCTACCCTGCCAGCCTGAGCCCCAGCACCCTCTGACTCACCTCCCCAGACACCTGGTTGGAAACACAGAACACTGTTCCATCACCCTCTCTCATTCTTTGTCATCCATGTGGAAGTGCCATTTCACCGAGAAGCCTTCCCAGGCTGAGTAGAGTACATTGCCATTCAAGACAAAAGGAATTAGCCCCTGTCAGTATCTTTAAGCACTTATCACAGGTGCTGTAATCATTTCTCCCACTAGGACACAAGTTCCAAGCCACAGGGACACATCTGACTCATTTCTCTGTCCCTGGTAAAAATGGGCAAGCACTTGGCACATTTTCCCTAAGCTCTTCTAGGCTTCTGCTTTTCTCTTTTCTCGACTGTATCACTACTGCCTGCAAATACGGTAGACTGGTCCCATCAGCTTCAATGCCCCATCGGCCACTAAAAAGCCTCCCTCACTCAACACTGGTGAAGGGGGCCAGTTTACTTTGGGGTTTCCTCTCCATGTGAGTCTAGCCTATGATTTCATGCCTTATCCTTTCATGTTACGTGAAAGGCAAAATAAATCAAAGGAAATGCCAAGCCCTTGCAGATGGCACATGGCAGCCTCCTATAAATGTTAAACAGAATCTGACTGTACCGTAAATGAGGAAGGAACGAACAACTTGCAGGTGTCCAAACCCGTTTGGCAAGGTTAGAGTGCATTAGAGCAACTGGGATTTAATTGGCGCTAAATAATATTTTTGTTAGCTGGATGGCTGAATACAGGCAGAAATTCAGATTTTGGGTGGATTGCAACTGGATTAGAATGAATGGGGATTGGGAATCCTGAATTATTTAACCAATTGATTGCATTTCTACCCCTGCCATGTTCTTGTGTCAAGCAGTCTAATTAACATAAAGACAAATAGTGTAGCATTCTCCTGGTAGATTGTGGTGGCAGAGTTGGGGATAAGGCTGAGAAGATGTAGAAAAGTCTCTCTTTTTTATTTCAGAGTGAGCTGCATAACTGTGAATGACCCATTATTTTTTGGTATTTCATGTTCTTCTGCATCTTTTTAGCTGAGTAATGTGCTACTCTTAGATGATAGTCAATTTTTAAAAGATTTAGTAGAAATGACTACAAAATGAATTACTTTAAAAAAAAAAATCCTGAATGGGAACTAATAGTCGAAGGTAACATCTACTCTTTTGCCATTAAGCAATAAGCTAAGGACAATTTACTGATGAAACCAACCAGCAGGAAACAGGTCATTGATCACAGAATTACTAAAAGTATCCCTTTAGTTCTACTAACTGCAAACCATAATATGAAGAATCCCTTCCAGCTGAAATATTTATAGCTACAGCAGCTCCGCACTGTGCTTGCAGGGAAGCAGTGGGAGAAGGTCAGCACGAACACTGCTTAGAATGGGTTCATAGGAAGGTCCGTTTGGAGGAAGTTTCATCAGGCAATAAACCACTATTCCAAAGTTTGGTCAGCTTTACAAATGACTAAAGTAATAGACAGGATCAAGCCTTAAGAAATGGGAGGGCCTGGCTGATCGTAGCTCAGCGGTTGAGCATCGACCTAGGATCCAGGAGATTGAGGTTCAATTCCCGGTCAGGGCGCATGCCCCGGTTGCAGGCTCGATCTCCAGTTGGGGGCGTGAGGGAGGCAGCCGATCAATGACTCTCTCACCATTGATGTTTCCATCTCTCTCCCTCTCCCTTCCTCTCTCTGAAATCAATAAAGATATATCTTAAAAAAACAAAACAACAAAAGAAATGGGAGGATTCCAAGATGGCTGTGGAGTACGTAGAAGCTACACTCACTTCCTCCTAGTGCCAAACAGGATTTATAGCTAAATTATAAAGCAATCAACCTGAATAACCAACTGAAGGCTAGCTGAACAGGAGTATTATACCCAAGGATTTACAGACAAAGCCACATAGATACTGGTAAGCAGGGTGAAGAAGTGCAAAGGGCTGGCCCCCGCACTCACATGCATCTGCGGAGAAGGTGGAGGGATCTCTCAGCTGCAGAAGTTCCCCCACCCAGAAACTTGGGGTTCCTCAACCCAGAGCACTGGAACCAGGAAGAGGAGCCCACATAGCATTTGGCAGTGAAACTCAGTGGTGATTCAGTCTGCTTGGGAGATAAGAGAATCTGCTAGAGACCAAGACACCATCATCCCAGGTTCAAGCACAACTACTATTACATTATCAGTCTGGGGTACTATACTACCTGGTCCTCCAACTACTGGTGACACCACCCTGCCAAGCTCAAGACCTGCAGAAAGGTCTGCTGGTTCCACCCAATAGGGGCCTTTGGGGCACTCTTTCTTTGGAGAAGCTCTTGGCAGAGACAGACAGTAATTGAGCTGTGTAGCTTTGGAACTGGGGCTCTTCTTCCCACCTGATCTGCATCTCTCTGGGAGGCTCTTTTCCAGGACTCTCATGAGCACTGGGCTGTGCGGTTGCAGCTGCATGGGGGCCATTCATGTCTCCCCTACCAGCTCAGCCACACCATTACCCCCAAGGGGAGACTCATTTGACTGGTCCTTCCAACAACTGGTGACTCCACCCTGCTGAGCTGAGTTCCACATGGGGGTTGGAGTGCTCTGCAGAGTTGGGACCATCAGAGAATGTCTCCCTGAGAGGCCCATGTCAGGGTCTGAGACTGGTGCTAGGTTGTGTGGTTGAGGCATGTGGGGGAGAAGATATTCTTGCCCCACCTGCAGGCTCAGCTCATGCCACCCTCAACAGGAGACTCTTTTGATCTGTCCTCCCAAGTGCCGGTGGCCCTGCCCTGCTGAGCTTGTTCCGGCAGAGAGGCCAGCTGGCTTCACTCAACCTGAACCTGCAGTGCATTCCTTCTGGGGGAGCTAGGATCAGAGACTCTAGCAGAGACTGAGGTATGGCTCTGAAGCAGGGGCCACTCTCCCTCCATTGAGTGCCTGACCATGCTGCCCCCAAGCAGGAGACCCGATAGCCCCATCTTTCTGATCCCAGTTGCCCGCCCTATTGAGTTCATGCCTTGTGGAAGCAGCCAACCTGGGCCCACTCTATAGTCTCTCTCTGACAGGCCCACAAGGAAGACCAGGTGACCTCAGGGAACAGCAGTATGGCTAACAGGAGGCGGCGGACCTCAGGGTGCCTTGGAACTTTTACTGATCTGCCCTCAGTTCAGAGGTGGAGGAAGCTGACCCTTGTACATGACACGGCCCCTCCCATGCACACCTAGGCCCAGTAGAGGCAGCCATAAACAGTAAATTGTGTGGTAGCTCCAGACATGTACCCTAAGACTGATTATAGGGAGTGTCTGACATCAACCTGCACTGGTACTCCACCCATGTGGACCCAAAACCAACACGACAAGTGGTGGGCTTCAGACCACACCAGAGCTCGACCCAACTAACCACACAAGTGGCACACCCAAAGGGAAATCCCGGCAAGCACCAGACCCTGCTGGAAACAACTCCACCTCAGGGAGAAGCCCCAGCAAAGCAGCTCATACACTGTGATCAAGATCTGTCCTATCCTTACAGTCAGCCAGCCTGAACGTTAACCCCATCCAAGAACATGCCAACAGCACTCAAGACTCAACTACAACAGGAGGGAGCACACAACCCACACAGGAGACATTCTGGGAGCCCCTAGCTCAGGTGATCAGGAAGATTGCACTACTGAGCCCCACAAGAAAACTCCAACATAAAACCATCTTAACAAGTTAGGGAACCATAGCAGATCTACATAATTCATAGTGACAAACAAAAGAATGGGGAGGCAAAGAAACAGGCCCCAAAACAAAAGGACAAGAGAAATCCCCAGAAAAAGAATGAAATGAAATGGAAGCATCCAAGATACCAGATGCCGATTTCAAAACAATGGTTATAAGGATGCTCAAGGAACTTAGGGGAAGAACGATGATCTCAGTGGGAACTTAAAGAGATAGTAAGCATGAAAAAGAACATAGAAACTGTAAAAAAGAACCAATCAGAAATTAAGAGCACAATATCTGAAATGAAGAATAAACTAGAAGAAGCAGAAGATCGAATTGGTGACTTAGAGGACAATATAATAGAAAACACACAAACAGAACAGCAAAAAACCCTACCAATTTTTTTAAAATGAGGAAAGTAGAACTTTGGGATAACATCAAGCATAACATCCACATCATAGGGGCCCCAGAAGTAGGAGAGTGAGCGAGCAAGGGATTGAGAACCTGCTTGAAGAAATAATGGCTGAATCTGCCCTAACCTGGTGAAGGAAAAAGACACACAAGTCCAGGAAGCTCAAAATGGATTAAAGACTTAAATGTAAGTTGCAAAACCATAACAATCCTAGAAGAAAACATAGGCAGTAAAATCTCAGAAATTTCTTATAGATATTTTTTCTGATATATCTCCTCAGGCAAGGGAAACAAAAGAAAAGTTAAACAAATGGGACTACAGCAAACTAAAATGCTTTTGCATTAAAAAAAAAAAAAAGCCATCAACAAAATGGAAAGACAACCCACTGTATAGGAGAACATATTCACCAATGATATATCTGATAAGGGGTAAATTTCCAAAATTTATAAAGAACTGAAACAACTCAACACCAAAAAAATTTAAAAATGGGCTAAGGACCTGAATAGACACTTCTCCATAGAGGACATTCAGATGGCCAGTAGACATATAAAAAGATGTTATAATTATCAGAGAAATGCAAATTAAAACCACAATGAGATATCACCTCACACCTGTGAGAATGACTATCATCAATGAACCCACAAATGACAAGTGTTGGCACGAATGCAGAGAAAAGGGAACCCTCATGCACTGTTGATGGGAACAAGGGTTTGGTAAACCCACTGCGGTAAATAGTATGGAGTTTTTGCAAAAAATTAAAAATGGAACTGCCTATGACCCAGTGTATCCACTTCTGGGAATATATCTGAAGAAATCTGAAACACTGATTTGAAAGAATATATGCACCCCTATGTTCATTGTAGCGTTATTTAAATAGCCACGATCTGGAAGCAGCCTGAGTGCCCAACAGTAGCCAGGTAGATACAAAAAGCTGTGGGACATTTACACCAAGGAATACTACTTGGCTGTAAAAAGCAAAGAAATCTTACCTCCTGAGGCAGCATGGATGGACCTGCAGAGTATAATGCTAAGTGAAATAAGACAGTCAGAGAAAGACAAATACCATAGGATTTGACTTATATGTGGAATCTAATGAACAAAAATTTAACAAAATAGAAACACTCATAGATACTTAGAACAGACAGCTGTCGGGGGGAGAGGGTTGGGGGGCTGGGTTAAGGGATTAAGCAACAACAACAAAAACCAGACAAACAATAGTATGGTGATTGCCAGAGGAAAAGGGGGTGGGGTGGGGAGGTGAAGAGGGCAAAGCGGGGATAAATGGTGGCCGAAAGAGAACTGACTGTGCGGTGAGCACATGATGCAGTATGCAGATGATGCGTTATAGAGTTGTACTCTCGAAACCTGTGTGGTTTTATTAACCAGTGACACCCCAATAAATTCAAATAAATAAATAAGTAAATAAGTAAATAAATAATAAAAGTTAAGAAATTACCAATGTATTTCAAGAAGTATGTTCTTATATAGTACAAGAAGATCTATTTAAAAGGGGAGCTATAGAATAAAATAAATTTGAGGAACAGTACAAATATTATCACAAGAGTTGCAAACTTACAACCTAGAAACTGTCTGGCCTCTTTCATTTGACTTGCTAAATATTTTAATACAATTTTGAATCATCCACTAAAAAGAGGCATTCCTCATGCCCAGAATATAATACATGCTCAATAAATGAAACATGAATTTTGAAATGACATTTTCAAACAAATGGAAAATGAAATTTTACACACAAATGCAGAAACAGCTCTTTAAAAAAAAAAAAAGAATTTCTGACTATATTGAGGAAACATCCCTCAGTGATTACGCTGCTTAGGCGAGCAGGTGTTTTCTAATTCACCATGAGATCGTAGTCAATTATAGTGCAGACATGCTTTTCCTTAACATCTTGCACTTGGCCCAATTCACTCTTTTATAGTATGTGCCCAGCCCCTATAGAGAATTCCCTCTTAGAGAATCAAATAACACATTATTATATTAAAGGCTCTGAGAAGTCCTCCACATGTCCATGTGCACATGTGAAAAAGTGTCTCAGGTATATGTTCATATCACCAGCTTTTCTAGATATTTCCAAGTTGTTTTCCCTTGAGATTCCACCAATTTACATTCCCAACAGTGTGGCCTAAGAGTCCCCATCTCTTTCACTCTCACCAATAGTTAGTATCAGTATACTTTTATATTGTAATGGTATGGGCATGAAATACCATCTTATTGTTTTAATTCTCATTTTTCTAACCAATAAGGCCGAGTACTTTTCATTTCATTTTTCTCATCTACAAGTTGCCTTTTTAGATTAATTTGTATTAGTGTAAAATATGTTGGATATCAATTCTTTGCCAGTTTAAATAGATTTCAATACTGTAATTTCTCCTGATCTGTAGCTTTGTCATTTAACTTTATCAATCACTTTTTTTTAGATACCACTTACTCCAGCATTATTTGTTATTAAAAACAATTAGAAAGTCAGGTCTATGAGTAAGAAAAGAGTTACATAAATTTTGCTGTGTTTTTACAAGAAAACTATACAGTAACTATGATTACCAATCAACAGAAATAAATCTTAAAACCACAATGTTACATGAAAAACAGATAGCAAATGGGTACGCATGGATTTATACCGTTTTTATAGAAAAAACCATGAGGCGATACTAGCTATAGTTTATGGCAGCTACACAGGCACTATGCATATGAAACCACCTTGGGAAGGATCCAAACCAACATCAGAATAATAGCTTTGGTGGGCGGAGGAGGGGGGCCGATTGGCAGCGGGATGGGGAAGTGGGAAGGGTTTCCACCAGGTTTTATTTCCTCCAGATGGACAGGGGGGCACCTGAGGCACAGATGCCAATACATCAACATGTTATATTCCAGGCTGTGATGTATTATTATTGTTTTCAACTTTTATGGCTGTTTGAATCACTTCATATACATACGTATACACGCATATATCTATACACACACGATTAAATTATTTTTAAAAGAGCTCAGGAAAACAAACAGTATAATGTTGATGAACTAGAGAATTGCTTATTATTAAAAAAATAAAGAAATTAAATGTGGGGTAAGGGGAAAGCCCTCTTTAACTTTACTTATTCAGTGTTTCCCATAACTCAACGTTTCTTATCCACCAGGCTCTTCCCTTTTCTCTTGTTTCTTTTAACGTCCTATAAGTGTTCCACAGACCACACTTTGAGAAATGAAAATTTTTGAGAGACAAAAAGTCTCAGAAAAAATTAGAGAGAAAAGAGCCAGTTCACTCAAGTTAATGTCAAATTGAGTTTGATTTTGACCAATACCAGGAATAACTTGGAATGTCTGAGCTTTCTTACGTAGCAAAGGCACATTAGTAATTCAAAAGCCGGTGTCCACACCCTGCCTCATTGTAAACATCTCTTCAGCAGACCTTGCTCCGAGAACTACTGATGCAGATAACTTTTAAAAATTCAATAGGGACCACACCTACTCCTTAAAACGTGTAACTTCATAAGAAAAAATTCTAGCTATTTCAAAACAAAAAAGTCTATTTCCTTAGCAAGTGTTTTACTGCACAACTATTTTGAGCTAAGCAATTTTCTTTCCTAGGCTATAAACTAAATTGCTATTCAAATAAATGGAATTTTTGGACACCATAGAGGTACTTATTTTATTTACTTATAAGGCTAGAATGGTTTAAAAAGAAACACTGTAATACATTGGACATTGCTCCGAAAAGTACATAAATTGCCATCCGAGGACTGTGCACAACTCCATTACCATTCTGCGGCAATGCTCCTAAGCTATTCTGAGAAGACAGCGTGCACTGAGGCTAATCATTCACACAGAACTTTGTAACTTAAAAACACATTTGTGTGTTATGCTACCAGGTGAGAAACACAAATTTCATACATCCATGCCATTCACAGCCCACAGGGTGACGATCATTCTACCCATTTCACAAAGGCTCAGAGAAGTTCAGTGTCATTGGACTGGTCTAGGTCACACCTCAAGTAAGTGACAGAGCTGAATCAGAAACCAGGTATGTGAGCCAGACCAGCGTGGCTCAGCAGTTGAGTGTCGACCTAGGATCCAGGAGATCGCGGCTCGATTCCCAGTCAGGGCACATGCCCAGGTTGCGGGCTCGATCAATGACTCTCTCACCATTGATGTTTCTATCTCTCTCTCCCTCTCCCTTCCTCTCTCTGAAATCAATAAAGACATATTTCAAACAAAAACCTGGGTATGTGAACCCAAACCCCTCCTTTGTAAATTGAGGATTATAAACAGCACTCACCTCAAGGCCGCTGGAGAACATAAGATAATCCATGCCAAACATCAGTGAATTTCCAATATTATCATCATTTCTAATTTTCAAAAATATAACCTCATCTTGATTATAGTTTAATGCAAACCAATGATCAGCTTTACAATGTAAAGGCAATATTTTCTCACCAATCTTTTTAGAAAGACTGCCTGAGTGTTGGGTGTTTTAAAGTAACCTGTCTAAGGAATTTCCGATATTTTGCTTTCTCTGCTAGACAATTATGCTCATATAGAAAACAATCTTGATTAATCACAAGAGAGGTGGTCTCAGATATTTAGGTCAGTCTGAGCTTCTGGGTTGGTTGGTTTCCCCCCACTTCGTCCTGAGGATAATCAACATCTTGGCATTTGACAAGGCGCCCTCTGACTATTTCTTGCAACTGTTGGTGGGGGTTTTCTAGCTGTGACACTAAATAGCCTTCAGAGTAAAAGGGAAAAAAAATCTTTAGAAAGTTGTTCTTATATGCAAACCAAGCATATTATTGAAGACAATGAAGGCTGTGACAACACAGGGAACCTTAGGAGACTCGGTGACAATTGAAGCCAGGCGTTTATTTCATGAGGGTGCACCATGACCAGTCTCACAGTCAGTGTCCCTGTGGGTGCACTATGCGCATCTGTAACATACTGGCTGCATTGCTCAAAGTTCAGATACAAAGTCTGCCTCAGTACGTTCTTGTGGCTTCTCTGTGCCTCTAAATTCACATATAAATCCCTGCTGAAGACTTCTGGAAGAATGCTTGCTATTTGTTTGTGTTAAGTGAACAGTACTGTTTAGAATGCAAGAACAGTAAGTAAAAGAAAGCCATGAGTAAATGCTGCATGACAGTTACCTTGAGTTCAACAGAAGCGGGCGCAAAACTACAAAGATTTAATGACTAAAGAACGTGTCACACTGCAGCAACTGTATTACTTGGTACTGAGAATGAGAACATAAAGCAGAGCCGTACGTGGGGATCTTGGTGTCTGCTTCCAGCATAAGGGCAGGAAAGGGTCTGATCTGCTCATCAGCTGCTCATCAGTGCCCAGCCTCATGCCTGGCAGCCGGTAGGCAATCAACACGTACCTGCTGAATGAATAATTGAAGGTGGAATCACTGTGCCAAACAGAAAAATAATTTACTTTACATTTAAGGAGAAAAAAATGTAGGCTATGTTGAGACACCTGCAAGATTTAAGTAGCTTCAAACCTTGATGAAAATAGTTCTGCAAATTACCATTTATATATAACTTATGCTAAAGCCACAAAAGTCAATCTATAGTCATTTGACTCTGGGAATCAGAACTGAAGAAGGCACTTTGGTTGACCTCATCGCTGGTCAACCTAAGTAAATTCCAGAGATGCGGGACAGATCTCCCCAAGCAAAGGCCATTTATTATGAGACGGTCTGGGAGAAGATCACACAACAAAATACAGTGCAACATGAGTGGGCCTTTTAAGCTTAAGGCTGGCTAATTAGAAAACATGATAGCCATTGATAAATTTACTAATGTTATAGAACATCAACAGAAAGGTTGGAGACATCTCAGAACAGAGAAGCCCAGATGGTTGGAGAATTGCTGGGCACGACAGATTTTAGCGGGCAAAACCTCAGAAAAAGTCACAGGAGTCCAAAGTGATTTGCGTGTTCCCCGGCGGTGCATTGTCCCATCTTGACTTTGCACCCGGGCCATTAGAGATCTAATTCTGTTTCTACTTTTGCAAACGGGGTCACTGCCACAACTGACTTTTTCACATTTTTCTTTCAGGCCCTGCTGCAAAAAAGAAGTATGTCAGTTATAATAACCTGGTTATCTAAGCTGTTCCACTCCATGGAACCACGGAGGAGGAAGACCCTCAGCTATTTTGTCATCCAACCTGGCCTAGGACTCGGTCCTGCCTGCTGCCCATCACTGGAGGAGCATCCCCAGCAGGGAGGCCAATGTTAGAGGATCCAAGTGTCCTACACAGCTGCTTTATGAAATATTCCTACTTTATCTTGGCTTAATAAGTCACTGGCATCAGCACTGCCAACTTGGCTGCAATTTTGGACCTTCCCTATCAAAGGGAGTGTTGAGACTCAAGTCCCACCCAGGCTCTAGGATGAACCTCTGAGAGCCTCCGTGACTGTTTTGGGGCTGCCCCGTCTTTCTACGTACGTACTTCCAGGTTGCAAGGTTTTGAAATCTCCTGTACAGTTTGTGAGGACTTTTGCACTTTGCCATCCGATGTTGTACCTCGGTTCACCGTTTGTTTTCGAGTGCCCTGTTTTCATAGAGCCCTATTCCCAGATGGTGACAAATTTGGGGAAATTTTAAAACAAAATTTTAACTAGATCTCGGCGGAAACTAAAAAATAAATTTAAACCACATAGATCCACGACTGTATAATTATGATTATGGTACCACTGCAAATCATGTTATTTTTTTTTTTAAAGACAAAAAAGATACTTAAAGACCAATAACTGTGCTGATAAAAGTAGGGCCCACCTGCCTATTGTACGTATGCGATAGGTCACGCAAAAGGACGGAATGGGCTGAACTGAATAGAGGTCTTGATCTTTGGAATGCATGCCAGTAATGTATTTTACAGTACATGTTAATAATATGTTCGATATTTGTATTTGTGTTCTCTCCTGTTATTTTATTTAGGGTATATGGATATTTTGCAATAATTTTAATAACGATTAAGCTCTTTGGAGAAAAGAATATGGATTTTTCACGTCTTGAGGTTTTGTTCATGCCCCCCTATGACTGAACAGTGTGATAAGGACTTTAAAAAAAAAGCATGTATGTTTTTTACTGTTTGTAATAAGTACTTTCGTTAATCTTGCTGCTTATGTGCCAATTTAGTGGAAACACCCTTGCTGAGAATTTCCTTCTTTCCATTCTCTTTCAATTCTGTGATATTGTCCAAGAATGTATCAATAAAATCCTTTGGTTAACTTTTTTATTTCCTGCAATAGATATTTTTTAGTTGTTTATCCCCTTTTAGTTAACTTCATAAACTCTGAAGCTAGAGGACACTGGAGACGCAACTTGTTAAAGGAACAAGCCTGAGCTCACACCACAGCCGCACCTGAGGGGCAGAGTGAAAACCCAGGGGTCTAAGGTCTCTCAAAGAAAGGAGCTCTCACAAAGCCCACGCATTTTGTTTTTTCATGATTGAAGCTGAAACCTGACAACCCTCAGACATTTACTCAGCAAGCTACCTATCAAAAATAGCAAAAGTGCCAGAGGAAAGAGAAAGTAAAGAAGAAATGGTAGCTTCAATAAACAGCAGTCTGGGGACAATTTAGTGAAAAGATAAACATCTCTGCAAAACCTAGAGGACATAAGTGAGTCGAGATAACTCTTATAAAGCATTTATCAGTATTTCCAAACAGATATGGCAGCCATGTGGTTGAAGGCAAGACTAAGACGTGAGGTTCCCAAAACTCGACATTAGGAAATACCCTCATGAATTAATCCATAGTACCTTGGGTGTCAGAAGCACAGAAGAATATCTATTTGCAGAGTGATATTGGTCGTTAGCACTCAGGGATGGACTCCCAAAATCCATAATGTATTTAAATGACCCACTGTGCATCTAACTAGGACTAATTTTCTCCTGTGACTAATAAAACCCACGCCTGATTCCACCTTTGGCATCCACTGACCTCTTCCTGCTGTCTCTCAGCTCCCTTGGCTGTGTATGCAAAGACTAGGAACTCATTTCAACAGCAGGCTGAGAAACACTAACATCTCTCCTAGTTTTCCCTGACCCTTAAACACCCTTCAGATGACAGACCACAGGGAAAAATGCAAATCGAAACAAAAATGAACTTTGGATTACTTGCATTTTCAAATTGTGGAGACAAACAACCTACTATAAAGCCTGGCCCCCCTCTCCTGCTAACTGTCCTTGTGGATGTTACATAAATATCCTGAATCTTCTATTCCCTCAACTGGAAAATGAGTTAATACTATTACCTATCTCATAAGGTTAAGAGGGTTGGGAAAGAAAATCCATGCAAAGGGCTAAGGACAGAGCTTGGCACACAGCTAACTTGCCATATACGTTAGCTATTGTGACCGCCACCACCACCACTACCAGCAGCATCGGCACCCATCACGGTCGTCACATTTTGTCTTAAAAATTAAATTAGGTGTGTGGTGCTTCCCCATTCCAGACCTGGAGAGAGAATGTGTACCCTCGCATGTGGGCAAGCCAGGCTGCCTTCTGATCATGTCACAGAAATATACATATATTTTTCCATAAAGAAGCTGCATAAGAGCCTATCCTAATTATTCAAATGTCGAACTAAGAGTGCAGGGGAAATAGCAAAGGCAATTCCATTTAGGATTGGAAAGGGCAGGCTGCCAAAGACCTTTGCTCTGTGGCTGGATCCTCAGGGCAGAACCGAGGTTAACAGTGATCACGATCATCACAAGGATAAAAGCTAAGGCTTCTATAGCACTATGTACAACACATTGTATGTATATACATTGCAAACTTTATATAAGCTTTATGCATATAATATGCATTACAATGTACATTTTATAAGCATCAATTTAGTCTTCAAAATGCAGTTCTAGCACCTTGCACAGCCCCCATCACCAGCGCAGCAGCTGAGTTGAAGTGGGCAGTAGCCACAGGACAGGCCTAGTAGAAAGCATTGTCCACAGAAGGCAGCATCGTGAATGTCTACCCCTCTAGCCACACAGCTTCCCTTGTTCCTCCTCAAACACACCAACCATCCCCCACCTCTCTCCTCTCGCTTAGCACTCTTTCCCCCAAACATCTGCATGATTCCACTTCCTCACGTATTTCTAGTTTCTTCTTAAGCATCATCATGTCGAGGGGCTTTTAGGACCCTCTCAAACAGGGCGGTCGCCCGCGCCACATCAGAGTGAATTCATAACCTGCTTTACTTCTCTGCACAGCACATATCATTACTTGACTTCGTCAGTCCCCTTGGCTGTAACATCTACCAGGTAAGACACTCTGTTTTGCTCCCTGCAAGTTCCCAGTGCTTAGAACAGTGCCCGACAAGGAGTAGTCAATTCTGTAAATATTTGTGAAGGGATCAGCGGAAGAAAGAACAGGTGGATGAAGTTAAAGGCTCTAGACTATGAAAGGAGGGCTGGGGGAGCCTGAGCTGTGGCTGAAGCAGGCTCTGTCGAGAGGGACTGGAGCTGGGTCTTTCAGGACAGACAAGACTCGGGTAATCAAGAGGAAGAGTAGAGACTGAACACTCTACACTCAGCCTGGGCACTAAAAGACGGAGCTACTACTATTACGTGGGGTTTCTTTTCATCAAAAAATGAACCACCTTCTTAGGAAGTGAAGTGGGAACTTGACACAGATAGCTAGATATTCCAAAGCAGAAAGCCTGTCACCTGAAGGAGGGAGGGAGACACGAGGAGGGGGCAAAGCAGGAAGCACCCTTTCAGAACTGGAATGCCTGGGTTAGAGGGCTGAGCTCCACTACCGATCGGCTGCGAAATCTCTGGCCATCCATGCACCCCTGGGACCCTCTGTCTCCAGCTTCACAACGGGAATAGAACATGGATTCCCGTCTTTCATTAATCAGGCCATTGTTGAACTTGTTCTGGAATGTTAACTCCATGATGAAAATGTGTTCAAGTCTGAACACAAAAATCTAAAACAGCCCAGACACCATGGCTCAGCGGTTGAGCATCGACCTAGGATCCAGGCGATTGGGGTTCAATTCCCAGTCAGGGCCCATGCCCGGGTTGCGGGCTCGATCCCCAGTCGGGGGCGTGCAGGAGGCAGCCGATCTGGCTATGTGCATGCTGCCACCCCCTGGCTCAGGAGCTCAGGTGGCATCCGTGCTTTCCCCTAAGCTCCCTCTCCACCAGAGCCTCCTACCTGGTCCCAATTAGGTTCAGCAGTTCCTTCCTGTTCCTGCCGTGTGTGCTATAATGTGCAGTGGAAGAGCATCAGTCATCAGATGATGGGAGCACCTGCTGTATGTATACGAGGCCTGATCTGAATTCCCGGGACACAGCAGCGAGGTAGAAGCCCGCGCCTGCCCGGGGAAGCCTGCACTCTGGAGCATGCCTAGCGTCTCACCCGCAGGTGGTCTCTCAGGGACAACATGCAGTGGCCCTGCGGACACGCCACCCAGAGCTTCCCTTTCCTCCCTGCACTGCCCTGCTTCACGGCCCCTCGCATCTTCTTAGGAATCTGGACAAGCTGACTCTTGACTGTGCTTGCTGCTCCTTTATGATTTTCTGCCCTGTGGGCTCCGGGAGGACATGCAGATCCAAGCAGGCGGGTCCCCAGCTGAGTGCACACCTGGCTCCACAGTTGAGAAATTGCATTTGCCTCCCAACTGGAGTGACCAATTCACTACAAGAAAGGGAATCCTAGGGAGCAATTATCCTAACTTTGAGGCAGCCAGCCAGCTAGCAGCATCCCTTGTTAGAGAGATCTGCATGATTTCTACCTTCTCCTTTAAGTAAACAGAGCTCTCCAGCAAGTGCTGCATCTGGCTACTGAGCTGGACAATGACAGAACCCATGCTGGTGACTGTCATCTGCCCGGTGAACACTGACTACCAGAGAAACTGGGTCAGGCAAATCGCACTGGTCCCAAGGGGGCCCAGCTGACTTGCTGCTCCTCAGACACTGTGCATAGAACAGGCTCAGAGACATTCTTCAGGCACTTAAGGTATGCTCAGCACTGTGTTAAGCAATTTATATTCATCTCATTTAATTTTGCAAACAGCTCTATATGGGAGGGAATTAGTATTGTTTTTAAAGAGTAGCCAAAGGAAGGATATTATAGTAGAATAATTTCCTTAATGTCATGTAATTAGTAAGCCACAAAGCTGGGATTTGAACCCAGATCTTACTGACTCTGAACCAATACTATTAAATTCTAAATTATAATGCCCATAGCATGATTTTTTGTTCATCCCAAAATCGCAATTGCAATCAGAATAAAATTAATAAGCCCTTAACCAGAATGAAATATTTTACCAGATAAGTGTATGTATGAAAAAAAATAAGAATTATTATACTATGATAGACTATTAAACAGTATTAAAAGTGATTCAGAAGAAGAAATGTTACAGAAAAAATGTCCGTACAATCATTTTCAAGGTGAGTCCCACTACATAAATATACATGCCAGGATAAAGCTTGAAATAATATACAAAATGAGTTATGCAATTATTAATTTTTTATTCTTAATTTTTTTCAGTACTTTTTGCTTCCTTTGCAATGAGGATGCACTATATTTATAATTGGGGGGAAGGTAGTTTTAAAATTATCCTGTGGGTTTCTGCTAAGACTGCAAACCAGCACAGCATGATGCTGGCTCCCTGCTAGAAATCACCTCTGGGCACAAATTCCAGGACAGCTCTCCTGGACCTGCTTTTACATTAGACTCTCCTGGGGGCTTTTGAAATAACAGGGATGCCCAGGCTCTAGCCAGACTAATTAAAACATGAATTTTGGAGGGAGACATGGACGTTGAAATAGTTTGAAATCTCCTCACAATGAGGTTTTGAGAGAAACAGACACCGGGATCAGGACTTACATGGATACTGATGAACCACCCCACACACCATAGCACTCAGCCCACACCTGACCCCCGCAGGCCACCAAACAGACGCAAAACCCCACAACGGGCCAGAACAGCAGAGAGAAATGGAGAATGCATTCGATCTTTGTCACGGAAAAGAATTTGCCGGGGCCAGCACTATTCATGTGAAAAACATTCGGAGCACATGCTCATAGGTCAAAAGAAAAAGGAAGGCGGCTAAGAGGACATATAAAGGAGCATCTTCCTGAGCTTTTGTGTAAGAAATGGTTTCTTAAAGAAGATGGAAGGAGTCCGGCCAGCGTGGCTCAGCAGTTGAGCGTCGACCTGGGATCCAGGTGATCGGGGTTCGATTCCCTGTCAGGGCACATGCCCGGGCAGCTGATCAGTGACTCTCTCTCTCCCTCTTCTTTCCTCTCTCTGAAATCAATTAAGATATATTTTTTTAAAAAAGACAGAAGGAGAACTAACCATAAAAGGAACAATTAGTAATTCTAATTACATTACAATTAAGACTACTATTCATAAAAAAGATACTTTAAAGAAAGTTGAAGTAAAACTACAATCTGTAAGACAATATTTGTAATACATACAGCAACAAATGATTAATGTTAAAAATACATTTTAGGCCCAGGCGGCATAGCTCAGTGATTGAGCATCGACCTAGGATCCGGGAGATCACGGATCAATTCCCGGTCAGGGCACATGCCCGGGTCTTGGGATCAATCCCCAGCAGAGGGCGTGCAGGAGGCAGCCAGTCAGTGAGTCATCATTGATGTTTCCATCTTTCTGTCCATCTCCCTTCCTCTCTCTGAAATCAATAAAACTATTTAAAATATATATATTAGGAATAACTATACATATGCACATGGAATATACATATCAACATATTAGGACTATATACATGGAAGGTACACATGTAAATAAAATGTTAAATATATATCTTATAAGTAGGTTTTATATATAACATATATGTAATAAGTAAGATAATGGCAAACAACTCAATGCTAAAAAAAATAGGTATATAGGTAGCAAAGAAAATTGTAAGACTAATAAAACATATAAGGAGATACTCAATTTCAATAGTAATCAGGGAAAAGAAAATTGAGGTCACAAGGAGGAAATGCTTTACACCCCACCCCATCCAACTAGCAAAGTAAAAAAAAAAAGAGTAAAAGGGATCAGAGGTTGCTGATTTAAGTACTAACCGGTACTGCCACTTGGGCAAACAATTTCCATTCTATAAAGTTGAACATTCGTGTTCATTGTGACCCAGCAGCTCTACTGCCTGCATTGACCCAAGAAGCACTTTTTGACAGGTGGCCCAGGAGACACATAGAACACGTTTATAGTAATTCGCTCTGTTCACAATTACGAAAACCTGGAAATAGTCCAAAATCCATTGACGGAAAAGTGGACCAAAAAACCACAGTGCAGTCATACGATGGAATATTATTCTTCAGTGAGATCAATGAAATTACTTAGAGGAATCTTCACATAATATTAGGTGAAAAAAGTAAATCCTAGAAAACTATAAAAGTTAGGATCATGGTTATCTCTAGGGACAAGCGGGGAATGAAATAAAGAAGGACATAGGTAGATGTGAATTATTGGTAATTAGTTATTGGGCTGGGTGTAGGTTATCAAGTGCTCATTACTGTATTACATTATTAAAACATTAGATCAGTGATGGTATTTCATGTATCAAGAATGACAACCACCTAAGTGCCTTTTTGGCCACACAAAATATGTACACAACAGTCTCAACTAAGATCCCAGTCTTCCCATATACAGCTTGAAGTGACATGATTATCATGCTTCTTGGATTATCTGCTGAGCCACACTCTTATAAGTGACTTCAGAATTAGCAAAGCTCCATCATATTTGCTGTCTCATTTAATTAGTTGTGCAATTCTGTTGGATGGGTGCTTCTAGTCCCATTTGACAGAAGACGAAACTGGGGAGGAATGGACTTAATTAAGTCAACTGAACTAGTTTTACTGCTAGCAAGTGACAGAGCTTTCAAAGTTTGAATCTAGACATTAGAAGTCAAAATAAGGCATTCTTCCTAAGGCATCTCAGAAGCTCCATAGGAGGCGCTGGAAAGATTCTGCATGTGCTTATGAAAGAGAAACAGAGCCGTACGCAATGAGATGCAGACCACCCGGATCCCTTTGGCCTCTAGTGTTATTTCTCCTCTCATGGTTAAGAATCTATGATAAATTAAAGCTCCAAGTTTTCTCCATGGAAGAGAGAACGTAATTCTCCTTTACAAGCCTCAGACCTTGGTTTCATCAGCCTAATGTTCTGCTAGTCCCACGTAGAAACATCAATCCTGTGCTTCTATCTGGTGATATCTAAAAAGTTAAGATCAGATATCCTGGCTGCTGGAGGGACCTCATGTCTACAGTAAAAACCCATCAGAGAGAAATAAAAAATTTAGGAAACAGCAATTTTTATGCACCTCAAACTTCTCAATTGACAGTAATAAGGGTGAATTCCCTGGTTTCAGTACTGAAAGCCCAACCTCCTGGTCCATCAGCCACTCCAAGACAAACTGAGAAGGTTGGTCCCACCACCCCGACCCACTCATCGTTTCACTCTGATATTACTGTCCTCCTTCCGCTCCTCTCTCGAATGGCAGTAATCTAAAATGCAGATCAGGGGTTCCTATTCTGGACAAGTCAATTTCTTTTTTTTTTCTTTTTTTTAAAAAATATATCTTTATTGATTTCAGAGAGGGGAAAGGAGAAGGGGAGAGAGACAGATAGAAGCATCAATGATGAGAGAGTCATTGGGGATCGAGCCCGCAACCCGGGCATGTGCCCTGACTGGGAATCGAACCCTGATCGCCTGGATCCTAGGTCGATGCCCAACCGCTGAGCCACACCCGGCCGGGCTGGACAAGTCAATTTCTATCTCCCAAGAGAAAACTTGGCAGAATTGCGAATAAATCTTTTTCAGAAATTCCTTAATACTGCTCATATTCGCACTCTCATCTGTATTTTCTCTATCCAAAGACTCTCATTCCACAGTAAGAATGACTTGTATCACTCACTGGTATATATACATTTATTTTGAACAAAAGCTTCAAAACTGAAGTTTCTAACATTTGAATAATTGGAATATAAATATTACTGAATCTTAGAATTGCATACAATTGATTTCCTCATTTATTTATTTTTTGCATAGACACTCAAAAGTGAGAAAGACACATCATACATAAGCAAGAATTTGCCTAAATTGTCACATCAGGAGAGGAATGCCACACCTGTCCCCGGCTCGTCAGCAATGTAGAGGGAATAATTTTAAAATTAATTTGCCAAGTCTGTTGCTTTGCATTTTATGTAGACAGCCAAATCAATTACACTAAAGTAGGTAATCAACATCCAAGAAGACTCAATAGTCGAGGTGAACTTGGTCTGTAACAGATCCACTGGCCCTAATAGGATTGCACTTTTTTCACATCATGGTCACAAACTGTCCCTTATGATGGCATTTTCAGAGAAAGAAAAATTGCATATGTTACATCTCAAATAAAATGAATTATAAAATGCCATGTGTAATAAAAGCCCTTAACTACCATCACCCAACACTGTGCAGTTGATTCCTCGAGAATACTGGTTCTCAAACTTGAGCGAGCACCGGAACTCCCGTGGAAGGCTTGCTCAAAGGTAGGTGGGTGGGCCCACTCCCAGCACCTCTGATTCAGAAGCACTGCATTTCCAGCCACTTCCCATTGCTGATCCTGCTCAGGCCCACACCTTGAGAACAATGCTCTAGAAGGCCCCTGGACCAAAGTGGGGCAGGAACATAGAAAAGCAATGTCCTTCCCCAAGCTCAGCAGTCTCACGTCTAGACAAGTGCAAGTCTGTATCTCTGGAGGGAAATTGGCAGAGCAGGACACAAATCTTTCTTAAAAATTTCAAAGCACTTACTAACACAGGATTCTACCCAACCATTAGAAGTGCCAGGTAGGGGATGAGCTCAGCTTCCAAACGGTGATAGAGTTATGTGATAAAGCAAATACAGTAAAATGTGAATTGTTGTGTTGAGGTGGTAGTGTATGGACATTCGCGGCATAATTTTTCCATTAATACATGCTTCAAAATTTCATACTACATTTTTTTAAAAATCTAACTTCCAATTTTAAGTCATATTTTGGATTACACAAAACTCCTTAATTAAATGCATTATACTTTTCCCCAATATTTTAAGGGATTACATAAATTAAATTATATGCTTGACACAAAAAAATGTTTTAAAAACTGTAAATGTTGGGTTGTTAGGATTTGGGGATTGGTTTGTTAGTGGTCCATGTACATGTCAGTGTGTAGGTAGGATATGCAGGAAAATGGGTGAGGGGCTGTGTCATGGAGGGAGTATCCACATGAGAGAGGAAGAATCTGGACACATTTTTAAAAAATATTTAACAAACTGTATCAAATAGTGTTGCATTTGGCCAAAAGCAACAGAGAGTTCAACATATAGGGATTCATTTTTCTTAAGAAACAAAAACAAAGTCTGTAGGCAGAGAGCTGGTCAAGGATGTTGTCAGACCTGGGTCTGTTTTCCTCTCCTGCTCACACTCCTCAAATTCACAACATAATGTCTGCTTTGCCTCCAGGCATTACACCCACACAAATAAAAAAAGCTACAGACCTCTTTCTGAGGCTTTGTCTTTATATTCAGGAAGTGAACCCCTTCTCCAAAAGTTCTTAGTTTGTTGGCCACAAGCATGCCACCAAGCCTTCTCTGTGAGGTGTGCTCTTCAACAGAATAGAGGAGTAGATTCCTGGGAATGCATTTGGGCAGAGAAGAGAGTCTCTCTCAAACTGATGTTCCAGAAGATGTTATATAAACTCTCCCTACTTCTAGCGACATCTTACTAAATAGTGGCAACTACTCAGAACAAAATCACCACTACCAATAGGAGCTCTCCAAATAACATCCAATTCTAGAAAACCAGAAACGTTCAAGTTGAGGATAAAAAGAGACTTGTGCCGATTCTGGGCGAAGCCTCCTCAGTGAGAATCCCACAGAGCAGAGGGGCTGGGCAGGCTGTTCCCTAAAGCTGTCTTAGGGAGCCTATAAATGGGGAGCATCCTGAGAGCTGCTTAACTAAAGCTCACGGCAGGAAACGATAAGGGCTGGCGAGGACCACTCTGATCCATTTGCCTAGGTCATTAGGCTGTTTCAGAAGCCTGTGTGCTCTCTGGGTAACAATTGTCCCAAATTTCACTCTGATTCTGAATCGTATTTTAAGGCAAATTATCTATCCAGCCTCTGCTGCCAGCACATGAGCAATCTCAACGAGACGCTCCAAATCGGGCTGCAGTTTCCCTGCCAAACTATCTTGGAGCAGAACCGAGCATGGATCTAGTTCTGCCCCTCCCCGCTTTACTCCATGTTGCCTGCCTTATACCAAAATTAAAATGAAGTGTAATTCCAAATTGTGGGGATATGTTTCCATCCGAAATGGAGGCAAAACTAATCAAAAATATAGTAAAGAAAGTTTATTTCCATCCCCATCAAATCAGATTCCTATACATTTCTTCAGTCTTTGCTTATATCACCTACGATTGAAAATATTTTAAAATTTATTTTAATGGTTTGTTTGCTCTAGTTCAACTTATCACCTTATCAGGGTTTCTGAGAGCCCTTCAAAATCAAAACAGAAGCCATGCAATCATTCCCCCACTTCAGCCCACTCAGCAAACTACTGGAGTATGACACTAATGTAAAGGTATCATTATACTATTGCCAAGTTCAATTCCCAGGCTTATATCCGTTCACTCATCCCCTGCAAGCTGCACATTCTGTTCTGGAAAGCTTGTGGACACAGAGTGAGCCTTGCTGTGGAATGATACAGGGAAACGTGGGAAGAGTGTCACAGCATTGTTAACTCGCTGTGCGTGAACACTGCAATTCCTCTCAGCCACCTTCCACATGTCAGTCTATAGCAGCAACCTTCTTATTCCATGAGGACAGCATGTCACCTTGTTTGCCCTATATTGCAATCCCAGCACCATCAGAGGCACATAAGATGACTCAACACATACTTTTGAATAAGTAATTCAAAGCAGAATGACAGTGGCTTCTTCCAAGTGGTTTTATGGTCCACGCAATTATCAGCCATTCACAACTTAGTACTAACCAGAAAGTAAAAGTCTGTCAGAATTAATGGTCATTCTGGAGACCACCCATGGGGTTAGGTTATGATGGTGAATCCCTTATTAATGAGATTAATGTCCTAATGAGGGAGACTCCCCAGAATTCCCTCACCCCACTCTACCATGTGAGCACACAGTGAGAAAGTGGCTTTCTATGAACCTATGAATCAGGAGGCTGGTCCTCACAAGAAACCAAATCTGCCAGCACCTTGATCTTGGACTATGCAGGCCCCAGAACTATAAGAAATAAATGTTTGTTGTTTATAAGCCATTCAGCCTACGATACTCTTGTTATAGCAGCCAGAATGGAGACACTTGATAAGCCAGTTATTTGAGGCAGGTGAGATCCTTTGGACAGGAGTTGGTGGGAACCAAGACAAGACATAGCTCAATAGCACTGTGTATGTGTGTGTATGTGTATGCGTGTGTGTGTGTGTGTGTATGTGTGTGTGCATGTGCAAGGGGGACGGAAGTAGTAGGGAAGGAAAGAATGCTGAGCATCCAGGTGAGGTACTGGGCCCTGAGTTGTGAAAGAGACTAAAGAATCGTTAAAAAGAGAAATATGTAATACTGAACATTAAATACTTTTTAAATGCAGCAACTGAAATCTGTTCATTCAAAATCTTCAGTAAATTCTTTTATAAACACAAAAGCCTTGTAAGTGAATTTTCTGGTACCTTGCAAGAGGAAGCATATAAATTTGGGGAGAATGTTCATTTCCACAGGCGGAGGAAGTTTTCCAACTACTTAAATTGGCAGGAAATTTTAGTTGACATAGGGGTCACTTTTAAAAGTTGCCTTCTCAACTAAAATCTACCGTATTCCATCCTCTACCCTTGGTCCTGGTTCTGGACCCACACCAACCCACACTGTGCGCTCTGACCTATGGCTACCCAGCAGAGTCCTCTCCTCTCCAGGCCAAGCTATCCTCTCTCAGCACAGACTCAGTTCTGTCTCTGCCACTCAGTGACTCTCTAGCAAAGCACAACAAAGAACTGAACAAAACATTCCAGAAGTAGCAGACCCGTTTTTGTGAGTACCAGGGATGTCTCAGATAGTATTTACATTTGTGCTGCCATCACACCAATGAATGAACATTAGGGGGTCAACAGCAAATTAAAACCCCATGTCACTGTCCAGTGGGCTGCTTCCAAACGATGCCCTCCAGCCCTGTTCCTGGACTTGGCTTTAGTTGTCTATGGCTCTGTACCCAAGGAATGACACTCATCCCTCTGAAATGCAATCTTCTGAGACCTGACTCATTATTCCAGCTAGCTGAAATTATTTAGAACCCGATTCTAATGTCTAACCTTTTAACCGTTCATCCATACATTTGTGATTCATAAAGTCTCTAACTTTACCCAAGACCCTATGACACAAATCTAAAGACATCTTTCAAGTTAAACACTGAATCTTGGAGAGAACGTGCACCTGACTTCAATATTGGCCTCGTTTCCTCCTGCTCTAAGCTGCCTCCGAGAGCTGGCACACCGGGTGGCTCTGGAAACCCACTGTGCTTTCAAGCGGTGGATTGCCAGCAGCTATGCCAGCATTGAAAGCATCTGGACTTCCCGGGTCATCAGCACAGTGCCTCACATGGAGAAAATGCTCCAACAGCTACCAAGTTGATGCCCCAAAGATACTATTTCCAGCCTCCTGGGAAGTTAACAATACTGACTCATGAACCAAGCTTAGTATCCCCACCCCAAGATCGTTCATTATCACACATGAGGAGATGAATGAGGATTATTCTCAACATGTCCTTTTCTCTGCTTACTCAAAAGCCTGTGGACTGCCCAATTTGTTCCTTGCAACCCAGAGCTTTTACTCAGGGTGCTGCCTTTGTCATATTGGATCTTGGAGAGTCTGTGATGCAGAATCTGAAGAATCATAAGAAAGTGGCAAACCTGGAAAGGCAAGGAGGAGGGGATAGGAGGCACAAGGCCAGCCGCTGGAGAGAAGGAAATTACGGGCTTTGAAAGACAAAGGAACAGAGGGGCTTGGGCATAAGGGAAATGAATGGGGGAAAAAGAAAATTCTAAGAACGAATGCAATGAACTATTTACCCCCTTGATTACAATTTATAAATGCAGATGAAAGTTTTAAATTATTTTATAATTATCTTTTGTTTCTTGGGTTATGTTTTGTTGACCATGGAATTATACTTAAACTGGATCACAGGAGTCCCCCTTTGGGAATGCCGATAATTTCATTTCTCTATATGGTAAAAGAAAAGAGTAGGCCCCGGGCAGATAGCTCAGTTGGTTAGAGTGTCATCCTGATACACCAAGATTGCAGGTTAGGTCAAGGCACATACAAGAAACAGCCAATGAATGCATAAATGAGTGGAACAACAAATCAGTGTTATTTTTCCTTCCTCTCTTAAAAAAAAAAAAAAAAAAAATCAATGAAAAAGAAAAATGTTTACATTTTTACTTCTCCCCTTTTTAATTTTACCAAGGAAACTGCTAAAAAAGACAGGAGAAATGGGCTTGCAGTGCAATGGTTACAGTGTCTTAAATTAATTAAGTGAAAGAAAATCGAATAGACCATTGCCTTCTTGGTGTAATTGTGTTATAAAGGGATCCAAAAGGCTCCATGCCCAAAACTATTTCCTGAATTGCCAGTCCCCTTGTATCTAATTCATACCTTTCGAGTACATATTTTGGACTAAGGTTCTATCTCCTAAAATAATTTCATTGGGGTCTACCACATGCCAGATACTCTATGTGTGTAACTCTATTTCTCCCTCATGACAACCCTGTAGGCATTTGTTTGAAAACTATACTAACTGCTACAGATTGAATTTCATTTCCAAAAAAGATATGTTGAAGTGTTAACCCTGGTACCTCAGGGCAGAACCTCATTGGAAATAGGGTGTTGCAGAGGTAATTAGCTAAGATGAGGTCATAGTGAATAGGGTGGGTCCTTAATCTAATGACTGGCGTTCTTAGAAGACGAGGGAAATTCGGACCTAGAAACAGGGAGATGAGGGACATGTGCCAGGAGGTCAGACTGGAGCGCGAATCTCCATGCCCAGGAACACCAGACTGCCAGCAGACACCGGACGCCAGAAGAGGCCGGGGAGGATTCTGCCCTACAGGTTCCAGAGGGAACGTGGCCCTGCCGACACCTTCATTTCAGACTCCTGGCCCCCAGAACTGAGAGAGTACATTTCTGTTGTTTTAAGCCATTTAGTTTGTGTTTCTTTGTTACTGCAGTCACAGGAAACTAACACAATAACCAGGAGCTCAGGTTCTAAACCAGCCGAGTGGGGGTCCCATCCCGCCTTTGCCATCACTTGTGCGACCTCATGTAAATTACTCCAAGCTTAGTAAACCTCACATCTCACCTGTGAGACGCAGATAATGGTGTCCACATGACCTAGGTTTCTTAAAATGAGTATTAAGCAGACATCTCTGTGATCCACCGACCCCAAAGCCTGGCAGCGGCAAGCACGTGATAAACAGCGTGTGCTTCTGAGATCAGGGTCAGCATTTCTTCCTCCCTGGGAATGGAGGGCCTGGGTCTAAAGCCATGCCCCGGGCAGAGCTGGAGTTCAAAATGAGCACGTCCCATTCCAGAACAGCCATGAGGAGAGAGATTATGTTTGCTCAAGAATCGGGGGTCCTGAGGAGCTGGGTGGGGAGAGGTCAATCTGGAAAGTGGAGGGGGAGAAATGGACCACAACACAGGCCCCGGGGTGCCGCCTGGTGGGGAGCCTCCCAGGCAGCTCGGGTGACAGGAAGGCTAAGCCCACAGCTTTGCTCTCCCTGCTCTGGCCGACTCTGCCCGGGCGACCCCCGACATCCACCCGAAGCTCGTGCTAACCCTGCCATTTCTTTCCAAAGGCCACGCTTCATCCTTCCAGTGAGACTGAGTTCCTCAGGGGTACCCTACTTCACAAAAGCCTCTCTTTTCCTTGGGAAGCCCAGCAGGCCGGTCTCTTTTCACCCGTGTGCCTGTGGCCCCTGCCTACATCAGCGCCCTAGGAAGCAGGGCAAGACTCAGGGCAAGTGAGGGGCGGCAAATCCAGCCAGGGGATCCCAGTTTGTGGTCACCTTTGCTTCACACACCAAAGCAGCCCCGGTCTCCGAGCCAGAAGTACCAGTAACACTGGGGCCAGGATAAAAGTCAGATAAGGTTTTAAAACCTATTAAAATTCTACATGATTGAGCATCGCTAATATCAGTGCATAGATTCTGAATGGATTATATTTATTTTGAAGCAGGAATGGATTGAAAGAAGAGACAGACAAAAGCCAGGGAAATAAAAGGTTGCTGTGATAAATACCCAAGACCAGTATCTGGTCCAACCCCCCATATCGTATGTGTTTTTGACGTAGCTCAGACAGAACCTAATTCTGTCTCTGCACTAATAACATGCATATCTCCCTAAACCCAGGCCATAGACAACTGGCCCGTGACAGACCACCTCTAAGAATTAGCCCCCTGCCTCCTCCTTCAGTGCAGCCCATTTCTCAGTAGTAGAGGACTGCATATAAAAATCACCCAGCCGGGTGTGGCCCAGCGGTTGAGCTTCGACCTAGGATCCAGGCGATCGGGGTTCAATTCCCAGTCAGGGCACATGCCCGGGTTGCGGGCTCGACCCCCAGTTGGGGGTGTGCAGGAGGCAGCCGACCAATGACTCTCTCATCATTGATGTTTCCATCTCTCTCTCCCTCTCCTTTCTTCTCTTTGAAATCAATAAAGATATATTAAAAAAAAAAAATGAACACATGCAACAAAAAAGAAAACTATTTAGAAATTGCATTGGTAAGCATCCAATTTATAGACTCTCAGTCTCTCTTCTCTCCTTAATCCCAGTTTAGTCAATGGGATTTCGTGTTCACCTGGGAGAAATCTTGACTCATAAACAGCACATCCCTTTAGTTGCACTCCTCGAAAAACTATGCACACAGGTTCTAAAAAAGTAAAACAATTTAATCTCTCCCTTTTATGCCATAAACACCAGTTAATGCAATTTCCAAGGCAGATTTTAAATGTTAGATCCCATGTCCTGAGAGATGGGAGGTACTGATCGGCTGTGAGAGTGGGATCAAGTGGCATCGTGCTGGCACATGCCCACATGGGGGGGAGGTGGCTGCCCGACAGATCACACAATTCCATGAAAATGTAACAAGCTAAGCATGAGAAGGAAAGTGGGTGGCCTCTAGGAGCAAAGACTCATCCCCTGCTGACGCCAGCAAGGACATGAAGACTGCAGTCCCACAACTGCAAGCAACTGAATCTGCCCAGTAACTTGAATGAGCTCGGACCCGATTCACTCCTGGAGTGTCTGGGAAGGAATGGACCCTTTCCCAAACCTTGATTTCAGCCTGTGAGACCCTAAGCAGCTGCGGCATGGTGTGTGTAGGCTTTAGACCTACAAATTGAGATCATAAATGTGCATAGTTCTAAGGCACTAAACTGATCATGATTTGTTTACAGCAGCAGTGCAAAACCTAAAATGCATTTCTAGCAAAATGAATAGAGGAACAAATTCCCAGAGTTTAGAGCACCGTAGGGCTCCATGCGCAGTGGGGTTTGGGGGCCCCTGGGAGGAAGGCAAGAAGCAGGAGCGGCAGCCTGGTGGTTGCTGTATAACATAAAGCCACGCTGTAAGCAAGAGGGCGCCTTGGGAGGCCTTTGAGCAAAGGGATGGCCAGTGTGATTTGGGAAGGGTGGGTAGAAAATTAATAAATTCCCCAATTCACCAGAATTTATAAATGACAAAAGCCCCCACCTTCAACATAATCATCACAGTCATTTGCATTTTGATTCAAATGTGGTTGCCATGGACTGAATATTCAGGAAATTTCTCTGAGATTTGATTCTAGAGGATTTTAGAACTGCAGTTCTTTACATAAAGGCTTGGGATTTTCCACTCCCCCACTCCCACCCCCCAGCATGACCCCATTCAGTTTATAAAAGGCCTTCATTTAAATACAAAGGGAATTCTTTAAGGCTCTGACTTCTCAGCTATATTCATCAGCACCCACTAGACCCTTGCTTTCAAAACACTCCTTTTCTCCCCCTTAGTTTCTGTGATACAGTTCCTGGATTTCTTCCTATCCTTCCTGTTTATCCCTTCCTGATTTTTTTCTATAAGTTAATTTTCATCTACCTAGCCAATAAATGTGAAGACTTCATCAAGGCCTAGTCTAAGGACCTCTGCCCTTCTCACTCTTAAACTATATCCCTAAATGATCATACCCATATCACCTACTGAGATGATTTACAAAGTTCTCCAATTGAGACCTGTCCTCTAAGGTTCAGAGCTAATATATCCAAATACATGTCATAGTTCTTAGATCTCTTAGAGTCAAGCATGTCCAAAATCAAACTCCTCAATGTCACACTTGGACTTGGCGTTTCTTCAGTGTTCTCTCCCCTGGTGAATGGTTTCACCATCCAGGAGCCAGGATTCCAGCATCATTTTTTGTGTCTTCCTCTACCTCATCCCTCACATCCAAGTCCAGACTTTCTCTTCTGCGTGAAGTCCCACCATGAGCTAATTATAACTTCAAGCCTTCCTTGCATATTAGCAAGAAAAGACCAAGCATTGCATAGCACAAAGGCTGATGAATGAATGAGAAGTCATGAGTCATTTTAATAATAGTCATCCACTACTATAGATATTAGAGAAACTGGCCCAAAGAAGCTAATGGGGGAGGGCATGAATGTAAGATCCATTTGTCCACTCAATCATCAGTCCTCAAGTTTACTTCTTTGGGTGCACTCAGCTGACAGACCTCAGGGGACTCCGCATGGATGGCAAGAGATTTAGGGAGATCAATACGAGTCATGAGCAACACAAGCTTCGATCCTATTTTCATTTATACATATCTTCTTAATTAAAAGTAATGAACTTGGTTGAGTGGCATGTGGTTGAGATAGCCATTTTTAGCCTCCAGTTATCTCTGAGGAGCAAGACAGAAGTTAGGAGACACCGTTTTACTAGAGACCCCTTTTAAAGCCAGCAAACAAAAATTAATCAATTATTTGAGTAAAGACACATCTTTATAGCATATTGTTTACCTTACTAATTAGATTTAACTCAGAACATTAGCTGGTTGTTTCTAATAACTGATTCACCTCCATAAGATTCACAGTTGCCAAATGGCAAGGCATAGTTAGGGGCTTGTTGGAAAAGGCAGTGTATAATTGGCACCCTAACATCTGGCAGATGTGCAGCACCGTCCAGATTTCAGCAGACTCCTACACTTCAATATCATTTTATAAACCACTGGATGGGTTAGTATAATCCCCTCAATACCTGGATCCACACTCTAAGGGAAAATAAATATGAAGAGGTCTGCTTAGAGGGATGCAATAAAAATGATCCATGAGCAGGTCACCTGAAAGAACAGTGGAGGAATGCATTTCTTGAAAAATAGAAGATTAAAGGGAGTTTAACTGAAGGGTGGCTCTACACAGAATTTCTTTTTTTTATGGCTTTAAGTAGTAGAATGGATGAACCAAAGCCATAAAAGAGCAGAAGGAAAGATTGATTAGGATGTGTGAGGATGGAGAAGATTGCCCTGGAAGGGTGCCATCTATTATTAGCAGTGTTCAAGCTTAACAGAAGGACACAATTAATTCAAATAGAAAATAATCACTGATTGCCTCCTATATAACAACACATCAGAGAGATATGAAGGTAGGAGATGGGTTTTGGGGCTGCAAGACCCTCACGTTTCCTCCTAAAACTGAGTTTCTGTAATTCCATAACTTTCTGCAATAGTCGGCACATGGCCTCTTTAAAAAATATCTATTGCCCAAGCCAGTTTTGCTCAGTGGTTAGAGCACTGGCCTGAGGACTGAAGGGTCTCGGGTTCTGTTCTAGCCAAGGGCATGTACCTTGGCTGTAGGCACGGTCCCCATGACCGGGGCCACATGCAGGAGGCAACCAATTGATGTGTCTTTCACTCACACGACTGTTTCTTTCTCTCTCTCTCTCTCCCCTCTTCCGCTCTCTCCGAAAAGCAATGGAAAAATACCCTTGAGGATTTAAAAAATATAAATAAATAAAATTAAAAATGTCTATTGTACCTCCATTCTAACACCATATGTACCGTGGAGACCAGCAGAGCTGAAGAGGGGCAGAAAGGAGGTACACAGTGCAGCCTAGCTCTGAGGCTTTAGTGTTGGGAAGATAGTGCCCTGCCCTCTGACTGCAGAGTTCAAGGGTACAAGAAAGGTTCGGGCAATTTCACAAGGTGAGAGGCAGGCCCTGAGAAGGAAGGCAAGATGCCTGCCAAGCAACACCATTTGGGCAATTCCACAAAGTTTCTAGCTTCACAAATAGGTATATTTTGGGGCATACTGGGACTACCATTGGAAGTTCCTGTGTTTCCTAGCCACACCAACTTTTCATGGGATTTCTCCACTTCATTTATTTAGATTCTGGGCTCTCTGCCAACACATATGGGCTCTCAGATATAATTTTTCACTGAGCATGTCTTGGTTTGTTTTCCTCCAGTGGAATATCGTAAGAAAATAGTTATAGGGAAAATAGGGAGGGAATCCAGTAATGGATGGAGAAGACAGAAGGATATAGGTCGACAGCTGAGAGCATGTCATCAAAAAAGTACCTCTAGGAGAAACTAGACATAATCTCACTAGGAAACTTGGAGAACCCATATAGAATTGTGCCCCCCAATTATCCCAGCAGATAAGCAAGGGAGTCCCCATTACTCAGTGGTTGGGGGCTGGTCTCAGGAGGCATTTATTTTCTAGTACTTCTGTCTGTCATGCCCAGGAGCAGAGTGTGCTCGGCCACTGGAAAAATTCCTTCCACAGAGAAGCATATGCTGGCAGCTGAAGTCAGCCGGAGTTTGCTAGAATGGCAGGGCCCAGGGACGATCGGTAAAGTACCCACACCTTCTGCTACAGGGCCCTAAATTTAGAGCTAATACTCCTTCCTGCCATCAGCTGGTTTACGGAAGTATGTGTTGCAACTATTTATGTTCTGCTACTAGAAATAACTTCCTGCTCTATAACATAGACATTCAACAATCCATATCGATAAACTATTGTGCCAGCATCACAGAAATTGAAGGCAATACAATAGCTCTGAACAGTAAAACTAAAATAAAAAAAGAGAGTGCTTCAGAGATTGAGATTTCTTCTCCAAATCCATCCTTATTACATGTACCCTTTCAGGTATAAAGCATTAAAATTCTTATTTTATTCGTCTGTATATAGGCCATTTGGACTGAGTTTTGTGATGTGTTTTCAGAATCCGGTGTTTTACTGACTTGCTCACTTTTATAGATACAAATGGTAGAGTCAAGAACAAAAAGGCAAGTGGCGACGAGCAGGACTGGCCAGTGAAGGACCCGGATTCTCTCTCTGGGTTGCCTGGCAGGGAGCTCTCCGGAGCCTGGCGCTCCCACCTTACCTAAAAGGGCCACAGCCAAACTCAGCTTCCCACGGGACTGCAGCCCGTCAAGCAGACATCTTGCTGCAATGGGCCTCCCTGCTGCAGGATATTTTAACCTAGGTTTCCAGGGCCTGGGCAGTTGGTATCTCCTAGAACTACATAAATATCTGACACCTAAGCTTCTGCTGCCTGGGGTCCAAGCAATTTTGTCGCGCCTGGCCCCACAAGACCCCTCTCATTTCTGGTTCATTAAAGGCGAGAAGAGCAGGGAGCAGGGTTCTTCTGCTTTTGCATGGCCACGTGACATGCACCCAGATGCAATCTGGCCCAAACACTCCTCTCTGAAAGATGTTAAGGGACAAGAAAGCCCATGTAAACTACCAGCCTGCCACAAATCCAGCTCACATCCAGTGACTCACTGGTGTCCACTCAAGTCATTTCACATGACAATGGAGAACCAAACTGTTCTAAATGAAACCCCAGCTGAGTTCACAATAAATTACATTAAGAAAGAAGACATCGCACTCCAAAAATCAATGAGCAGGGAAGGCAAGAGCATCTAAATGAAGCTGTTTCTCAATCTTTTGTTTTAACATACACCATGTAGTTGGAGAGATATAGCAAGCAAGGGTAAGTCAAAGTGAAGATTCTTAAATTTGACACCTGCAAGCAACATGAGTTCATTATGTTTTTACTGTTTCCTTCGTGGCAAGGAGGGCACTAAGTCATTTTTAGGAACTGGGACTGAGCCCAGACTTGTCCTTGGCTCTCCACCAAGGGAACAATTCATAGCAGAAATGGCCTTAGGCACAGTCACCACCAATAGGGATGGACCAATGACCGCATCTAGCATGTTGTTTTCTTCCTATTAAAATGTCCTAAAAACTAAAGGAGGACTTTTGCAGCTGTGTTTTCTTTATATTTAAGTATTTCCCTCCACGGGTGGCTAGCTGTCCTAACTAAGAAACTGTAACAATTCAGGATAAGTAAGGTGATTAGGGAGAACAAGGCATTCGACACTTACCTACCAAGTACCTAGTCTTTGCCAGGCACTGTGAGGACAGTAACCAGCACAGTGCCTGATGCGAGCAGCTCGGAGTGGGACAGAGGAGGTGGGGAGGGGGAAAGTAGTTCAACAAGTAGAAAGCGAGGACAGCAAGGATTCAGAGGGCCTTCTCCTTAGTAGGTGCCAGGCGCCTATATATACACGTATGACATCCTATCTCATTCTTACAGCAAACTTACAGGTAGGCAATAGTTCCCATTTTACAGATGAAAAAAACTGGGGCTTAGAGAAAATAAATTTTAACCCAATGTGGTAAGTACGGTAGCAGAGGTCATGCTTGGACAGACGGATGGACTCCTTCTGCGGAGGAGATGAATTAGGAGTTAGAGGAACCATGGTGAGATGTGCATGAGGTGGAAAATCAGGGACACATGTTCAGGGAAGAGGGAATAGCCATTCGTCATGAGAGGACATAGTATGTTCCAGAAACAACAAAAAATTTCATGACATTTCAGGCTACAGAGCTGAATTGTGGAAGAGCACATAGCACAGCTAAAGAAATGTGATGCTCTGTAGACAGTGGGGATGCTAACGACTTAAAATCAGGACTGTGATACGTGAGAGCAGGCCACGGGGCTAACCTGTTGCTTATATAGGACTCATGCAATAGAGTTGCTGAAACCAGGGAGAAAATATCAGCCATCTAGGAGCGAAGGAATGTTGCCCTCCTGAATTTGAAATTAGCACCCACAAGATACTATCACTGAGCATCTAGGATGTGCTGGGCCTTCGTGCATAGTTACTTTTTTCTTCTGATATTCTGATTTTATGACTCCCTAAAGAGATTTGGCTACAACTAGATAGCAGAGGTTTAGCTCTTTATAATCTATACTCCTAGGCAATAGTACAGGCTCCAAGATATGGCTGGAGATACGAGATTAAGGAGCTCAGAGGTCTGAGCTGCTATCTTTTCTCTGCAGGTGTACTATGCCTTACTTAGTCCTCTGTGTATGAGGATATGTGGTAAAATAATTATATTACTAGGTTATACCTCATTCATTTACACCATTTGTGGAATGGTATGTGCAAATTAATAAAAAGACTAAACTGTGAAGATAAAGTTGTTTTCAAAATCAGATCTTTTCACCCTGGCCAGGTGGCTTGGTTGGAGTGTTGTCCCATACACAAAAAGGTTGTGGGTTTGACTTCTGGTCAGGGCACATACCTAGGTTGTGGGTTTGATCCCTGGTTGGGGCACGTACAGGAGACAATCGATGGATGTTTCTCTCTCACATGGATATTTCTCTCTCTCTCTCTCTCTCTCTCTCTCTCTCCCTCTCTCCTTCTCCCAACCTCTCTCTCTAAAAATCAATAAAAACATATCCTCAGTGAGGATTAAAAAATCAGTTCTCATAGAGAGAGTCATGGGGTGCCAGTCCTAGAGATTGTCTGTAAATGATAATGGGGGTGATAATGTGGGTGAACATGAGGACTATTCTAATCATCTACTGCCATGTAACACATGACCCCCAAGCTGAGGAGCCTGAATATCCACTATTTTACTCTTCCTCATGATCGTGTGGGTCTCTTCATACAAGGCTCCACTGACCAATTACTCTGCTCCATGCCACAAAGGCTACTTATTGATATTCCATTGGCATCGAGGCTGGTCTAGAGGGTCTAGGCTGGTTTCTCCCCACACGTGGTATCTTAATAGGGATATCTGGAAGGCTGGATCGGCTAGGTCACTCTCTCCAAATAGTCTTACAGCATATCAATGCGATCTCTCCAGCAAGGTAGTTAAAATTTTTATAAGTGCCTCAGGATCATGAGAGACTAAAACGAAAACTGCAGTTAGTTAATGATTGGGCCATAATGCCATTGGCACCATTGTCTATTGTTCAAAGAACTCCCAGGCCAGCCCAGACTCCAGGAGTGGGAGAAGAGACACCACCATTGGACCAGCAACTCACCTCCATGTAGGAGAGAGTGAGGAGGTGACGCTAGCCATCTTAGTGACAAGCTGCCGTGATGATCACTGTGACACTGTTGTCTGAAGGCAGCAGGAGGTGAAAGAAACTTTTCCCATGAAAGGCCAGATAGTTAACCTTTTAGGCTTTATTACCCACATACAGTCTGTTGCATATTGTTTGTTTTGAACAACCTATTAAAAATAGTTCACAGATTATATGCACAAAATCTATTTAATACCACATTTTATAAAGTTATATTAATTTTCCACCTGAAACTTATTTTAAGCAGCCTTTTAGAAAATATGGCCCTATGGCATATGAAATCAGACTGTGACCAAGAAGTAGACTTTGGACCTAGTTAGAGATTCTATCTCATTAACAGATTTTAAAATCGATTTCTACAAAATATTAATTGAATATAGGCAATGAGTTCTCCAAAGTATCCTAAAATATTTTGTTCTTTTAAGTAACTTCAACTTCCCCTTATAGTGATATTTTAAGCTTATAAGCATTTTATAAATGCCTATTGTTTTAAATTATAAAATTCTATTTTCAGCACATGCCCCGAATCTCACAGATTGAAAGTTAGAGAAATTCAAATCAATAAGCCAATGCAAGAATGTCAGCATAGCATTGTCAAAGAGCACAGGACTTGGCCTTGGGGCCTCTGGATTATGTCAAGTGCTGTCACTTAATAGCTGTAGAATTTAAAATAAGTCACCAAGTTTCTCCAATCGTCAGCTCCCTACACATTGGAAGAGAAGAGGCCCTTTGCCTCCCAAGATGATTGTGAGGACTGGAGTGAACGAACATGTACATGTGGCAACATTTCACAAACTCCTCTAAGTCCTGTGCAAAGGTAAGTTTGCCAGTCGTCGACAGAAATGATACCATAAGAGTGGTCTCTAGTGTTAGGTGACTTCTACTTTATTACATTTTGTGGTGCTGTTGTTTTAAGGGACTCAGAGGTAGAAATGGGTGGGATAATGGGTCAGCTTGCCTAGGTTTGCATTCCAGCTTACTGTCCGTACAACCATGGGCACAGTTCTTAGCCTGTCTGAGCCTGGATGGTCTCATCGGCAAAAGGACAACAATCAGCCCACTCCCCGGGCTTGTGGCACGGACTCGGTAGGTATGAATAAAGTGCTTTAGCACCCAGTCTACTGTAAGGTAAACAATCATTGAATGTAGGTAACATGATTATTAAAGTTAATAATTATTAATGAGCCTACTATAGAAATTTTATAATCTTTAGAGTCTAAGATTGATTTTCCAATTTTGTCCAAAATTATTTGACTAAGAATGCCAATAATATCAGTTAATACATTTATAGTGCCTACTGTAGGAAAGTGACATAAATTAGATCATTTACTCTTACAACAGCCTTCCTTGCAAGGGGGGGTGCTATTGTTACCCCACAGGAGCACATAAATGCTAAGTGAGGTCACACAGATGATTGGCCTTGGAGGTTGTATGCCAGATCTGGAAGTCATCTTCCAAAGTAAAGATTCTCAACCACCGAACTACATCTCTTCTGGAAGAAGAAAGATTGGCAAGAGAAGGTGAGAGTGAGGCACCCCAAAGAAGAGACACATTGTCAGGAACATTCAGCCAGCTGAAAAGAGCAGAATAAGTGCCTAACATTTAATGTTCTTGCCTAGGACACGCTGTACCATGGGATTTCCTTCTCGAAGCACAAGAAGCAAAAAACATCACCTATGGATAGACTATCACAGACAATGAGTTCCCTGGAAAATATGAAGCCCTGTCTAAAAGAGTTAATACATTTAAAATGTCTCCCCAAGCTCCCAAGTTTTAACAGCAGCCAATGCAGCAGAAGGGACTTCAAGTGAAAACAAAATGTGACATGACTCACTTGGGATACTAGGTATATGTGTACATGGCAGTTATTGTGACAGGCTTTGTGCACCCAGGGTAGCCTATTTAATCTCCCAAGCTTGCATTTCCCAGCAACCCATCTGCATGCTGGGTAAACCACATCTCACTGGCTCCCATTATAAACCTCCCTAGAGTCAATTTTAACATGAGCCTTAGGAGTATGGGATTAGAAAGCTAAGTCTGTAAGGGTTGCCTACATCAATGTACTCAATGAGTCAAAAAATATTTACTAAGTACCTGCTATCGCCCAGGCACTGCTCTAGGCACAGGAAATTCATCAGCTAACAAGACAAAAAGAGAACTCTAATCTTAATACATTCACGCTATTATGAGAAAGTCAGGCCAAAACAAACAAGATAGTTTCAGGAAATGAGAAGGACCTAGAAGACTATATACCAACATATAATGATGTGAGAACTTTTGAGAAGATGGTTGTATCCATTACCTATCACTGTGTAACAAAGCACCCCAAATGCACCCACTTAAAATACCAAATATTCATCTTAATATAGAGGCTTAAATAGCAGCTATTATTTCTCATGAACTGAGAGGTAAGCTAAGCAGCTCTGCTGATCACTGCCAGGCATAACTGATCTAGGTTGGGCTCGTTCATGAACTTGCAATCAGGAGAGAGGATGAGCTTATGGCTGGCTGCTATAGAAAGACTTCAACTCTCAAGCCTGGAGGTTGGCTGTCAGCTGGATTGAATAAATGACTGAGCCATGTGTCTCTCAACATCCAGCAGCCTAGCCTGGGCTTGTTTATGTGGTGGGGGAGGGTTCCAGGAGATCAAGAGATGCATGCAAGGCCAGTTGAGGTTTATAACTAACGCGTTGGAACTTGGGTCGCATACTATTGGTCAAAGTCAATTTGCATGGCCAGCTGAGTTTCGAGGGGAAGGGAGAGACTACATCCTGATGAAAGCAGCTGCAAAGTCACATTGCAAAAGGCATCCTGATGAAAGCAGCTGCAAAGTCACATTGCAAAAGGCATACACACAAAGAGGAATGAAAATTAGGAACTTATTTTCAATAAATCATCACAGTAGTCAATCAAGATAGACCTTTCTGGAAGAGACATTGAGCTGAGACTTGAATGATGGAAGAGTCAGATAAACAGCTTCTTCTAGGCAAAGGGAGGTCAAGTGCAAATGTACGGGTGCACTTGTGCTTGACCACATGAAATACACTCGTGTGTGCATGTACAAGCATGTGTAACTGTACATGTATATAACATTTAATAAACATGAACGGACCATTCTGCCAGCTGAAATGCCTGTAGGCCTCTTTCCACTATCTTCTATGTTTCAACATAGGATCATCCACACGTCATTAGAAATATGACTCCATATAGTCCATTCTCACAACTTAACATGCATGCAAACCACCTTTACAGCATTCAAAAATGTGGATCCTGGGCCTTTTCCTTAGAAATTCTGAACTGGGGTAGGACCCAGCAATCTGCAACTTGCAAGGACTCGCACTAATTTTGAAGCAGCTGTTCTGTATCTAATAAATTAAGAACAAATTTCATTTTTTTCTTGAGTTTTGGCTTATCCACATTTTTCTGCACCCCCAGATAACTAATGCCTGACTGTGTCTAATTTACGTTATCAATCTATACTATCGGGTCCTTTTTTCTAAAGACAATCAAGTGAATGTGGATGAGTTGATAAAACATAGAAATGGATGCACAGAGTGGGAAATAAAAACCTCAAGGTAACATATGCGATTCCCTTGTTGCTCATTCAAGTAAGGAATTCTTCAGTTTGCCTGCTGCCAGGGAGACTGTAACCCAGGGGTGTATGTCTTCAACTATCAAGTCATTTCTTTACAGATTTTCTCAACACTGCCTACACACCCAAATAATTGCTAAAAAAAAAAAAAAGTAATTAAATTAATGGGGGTGGAGTGGGCCCTGGGCTCAGGCCTTTGATTTTTAAGGGCTCCCATATGATTGTGATACATCATAAAGATTGAGATCTGCTGAGTTAAGGGATAAAACTAGAAATGTTAAAGCAACAGAAAACACCTGCTTAATTAAGTATGGGCTCACCAGCACCACGTGCAAAAACACAGCTATGCTTGAGGAGAGTCCAGGCTCTGGGCTCAGATCCCCACTGGGCAATCAATTCTTTCATTTCCCACCAGTCAAGTCTCAGGTGTTCAGCAAAAAGCAGGGAACAATAAAACCCACCTAGCTGGTAGTATAATCATTAACTTAGCAATTGCCATAAATCATGCTTTACTTTAAAAAGTAAATATGCCACTGTGATGTGATTATCCTGTAGGGACCAGTTCTCATTATTCAGTTTTAAAATGTTATTTTATTGTATTTAAGGGAGAGAAAAAAAGGTCAGCACATATAATCCACTGTATTACTTCGATAAGATATGATTCATACAATTAGCCAGATTCATCAGAAATGGTACGAAGTGCAGGCAACAAAGTTTGGAGGCTGACAAACCTCAATTTGGATCCCATCTCAATGGTCCATTTGATTTGGGGCATGTTTCTCCCCGAGCCTGTTTCCTCATCAGTAAAGTGCTATCATAATTCTGACTCCACAGGCCAATGCCAGGAACGGCTTAAAGAAATTTTTTTTAAAAATTTGCGTGAAGTCTAAAATATTTTAAACTTCATGGGTCCGATGGTTTCTGTCAAAATGATTCTTTCTGACGTTGTAGCCCCAAAACTGCCGTAGGTAATCCACATGCGCATGAGCATAACTACATCCCAGTGACCCCTGACTTAGAGAATATAAGTTAAGCATTTAACATAATTCTAGACAAACGATAAGCACAATAAGTGGTACCCAGCACCATGGCTCAGGATGACAATGGCGACAGTAAAAACACTTACTGTTTTTGGCACCATCAGTGTGTGAGCTGAGAATCAGGAGACATGGAATCCTGTTCTCCTTCTGACACTAAGATTTTTGGCCAAGCTCCTTCCCCTCTCTGGACATTATCTCCGAAGGATGACATCACCCAAGTCCAGCAGTCCTTCCTGGGGTATCAGTATTCTCTAGAAATCAAACATGCAGTTGAAATTCACTAACATCTGCAGCACTTGCAACCTCATTGCCCGTTTCCCTCTTCCTATGAGCAGTAGCGAAGAATCTGGCTGGTTGAAGGGAAACTTATCAGGGTAGGATGCTGATGCACTTTCAGGAGCAAGACCCCTCTATTCTCTGTAGTTACTTGGAATTTGACTACAGCTGTCAGAATGAGTAGACTCCAGCACACCGCAGGATTTGATTTTCACCATAGGTTTTAGCATCAACTTTATAATTGGGTAAAGACATCGGCACTTCCTCAAGGAGGTCAGGTTAGGTATATTCAAAGCCAATTTAAAGGATACCCCACTGACACACCAGCGATCATCACAATTTAAAGACAGAGTTAACAGCTGTGAGTTATAAAAAGCGATATGAGCTCAGATTTTTCAGAGCAGAAGTGTTGATGCACTACTGCTAGAAATTAAAATTAAACTACAATCTAGAAACAAAGTACAATTTATATATAAGACTGAGTTTCAAAGTCTGGGCATCAGCATCATCTTAGGAATTTTCTAGAAATGCAGCATCTCTGGTCCTTACCCAGAGCTAATACATCAGACACTAGGTGAGGAGCCCAGCAGCCTGTGTTGCGACAAGCCCTCCAGGTGATTCTGATGCATGATAAAGTTTGAGAACTACCAAGTCAAGTGACAAAGGTACCACTGAACGTGGCCTCTATGCACCCACGGAGAGTTTGATAAGACAACTGATGTCCTGTGGGCCATCCCTCCTCCCCTCTTTCGGTATTCATAGGTGATTTCTTTGGGATAACCCATTCCCAAGTGCATATGGTCATAAGACTGTCCATCAAAGTCTCTTGTTCCCTTGGTAGCCAAAGGGTGAATGTGTAACCCACACTGGGTGTCTCTTTTCTTTTGGAAACTTGAATTTTGACTGGGTAAGAGTGGCATTCTCTCAGTAGCTGGGCCCCAAAGAAAATATCCACTAATTCCTGCTTACTAGCCCCTGAGAGTTGCCAGGATCCTGTCTTTTCTAACTTCTGATGATTACACATTTCCCTCCCTCATATGAGCTACCCTGTATCCTTCCACAATAAACATTCAGGGTTAGTTGCAGTTCCTGACAACCACAGAATAATTGACAAAGGCATTTGAATTGCATAAGGAGACCAAGTACGTGAACAATGAAAGCTGATCCTAAGCTGTTCAACATGATCAGCCTACAGGAGGAGCATCCAAACGCTGACCAGAACAAACCCCAGCATCCATGACACAGGGGAATGGAAGCCAGCAGCAAATCTGGTCAGTATGAAGGGATGGAGGCCAAAGCAGATGGTAAGAGAGTGGAGCACAGGAAAGGCACTGCAAGGATGGCTCCAGGTGGGGAAGCTGCCACCAGCTCCCCTGTGAGCCACTGGCTGAGGGATGTGGTTCTGAGTCTCATTACCTGGAGAAACTCACAAGCAACTGTGCTAGGACCATTTAGGACTCATTATGTTGCCAGTAGCCAAGTTCCCCGGCCACAGTGACTTAAACGATGATGTTATTTGTTCACATAACCATAGAGCCCTGAGGCTGGGCAGGATTCAGGTCAACCTGAGTTTTCTGACTGTTTAGAAACCATGGCTCAATGTCTCTAACATTCTTTCACCATTTTCCTCATTGCTTAGTCTGAGTTTTCTCATCAGTTCCCGGGCTAAACCCTTCTACATTCATACACAAGGGAAGAAAGGATGTTTCTCTGCTCTCCTCAAATATTGAACTTCAACCTGATGGGCCAAGAGCTGATTCTAAATTAGTAACACTGGCAAAGGGCTGGGGTCAATCCCACTCAAATTGGAAAAGGCTGCGTGACTGCTGGAGCCTAGCAACTTGCTCCATGCAGACAGGCTGGGGGTATTTAACCTGCAGATCACTTTAAATAAGATTGTTTACAGCAAAGAATGTGTTAGCAAGAACGAACTGATGAATATTGGGGCGTTGGTGGTGAAGGTAGCCGATACGGTTGTTAAAGACTTTCCAATCCACACACTGTATAGACTTTGATGAAACAGAGATGGGGTCAGCAAATATTTTTGCTAAGAGCCAGAGAGTAAATATTATAGGTTTTGTAGTCCGTATAGTCTCTGTTGCATCTAATTAACTCTGCTGCTATCACACAAAAGAAGACACACCTAATGTACACGTGAGTGAGCACGGCTGTACGGCAGTAACACTTAATTTATCAAAACAGGGCTGGGTTGGCATTTGCCCTACCGGCTGTATTTTGCTAATCCCCGAACTGAGGGACCAAACCTTGTGTTTTGCTCCCATGAGGAAAACAGCAGGTGCGCAAAAGCTCCGTAAACCAGCACCCGGCCTTGATCTTTAGTGAGCACCCAGAGGCCTCTGGCATCGGCCTGACTGCTTCTTCACTGAAGCCCCACTTTATAAACGACAGCCTCTGTTCTTTGCCACAGTGGCTTCCATCCTGCAACTGTCCAGCCTCTGGCACCGTCCCATCCCTCCTCTCCACCCTCCTCATCCCTCTCATCACCACCACCTCCAACGAAACATGTCCCAAACCCAATCTTCATCTTTCTGCCCAAGCCCACTTCCTGTCTGGCAGCCTGTCCTCAGCCCAGCCTGCCGGTGTCCTTACCATTCCTGTGTCCCCTGGCCTCCTCCCCAGGGCCCTGCTCCTTCAATAAGCCACCTGGTCCTGCTTTTTCCCTTGTAGCTTCGCTTACGACGCCCCCTCCTTCCAGTCCCGTTGCCACCACTCCGACTCCGGCCTGTAAGTGCTCTACACCTTCCTAGCATAATGAGCCCCTCACAGTTGTATTCTTGTCCAGGTTTCCCTGTTCTGAGTGTCCCCGTCGGTCCCCCGGGCACCCCACTTCTCCCCCAGGCTTGCTCATAGAGCCCCTTCTCCATGCTGCGGCCCCCGCCTTGTTGGTCTGCGGAAAGCACTGTCCAAGTCCCTTAAGACACCATGTCAGCCTCTGGCTCCGGAGTTAGAGGGCTCAGTGGTGGCATCCTGGTCCCTGTCACCCGATTCGGGACGTGGCTGGTCACCAGGGCATCTTTCTCACCGTCTTCCTCACCCACGACTCCAGCTCCTCTATTGCCTTCAGGATCCCTCTGGCCGTCAGGTTTCCCCCCAGGGCCTCTCCTGCCCCCCCATTCCGGGCAGTTACTAAGTCCTGCCAGTGACCAAAGGCGAACGCGCCGCCCCTCCGCCCTTGCCCCCGCTCCATCCAGCCGCTTCCCCCGCCACAGGTTATCCAACAAACGCCTGGGCCAGCCACGTCCCTGCTGAAGGGTACATCGGCTCTCAACTCGGGCACAGTGTTAGGATGAGCTGGGGTTGTTAAAAGTCCTGGCGCCAGGGCCAGAAAACCTTAAATGTGATGGAGGGATTGCTGAAGGCTCAGTATAGACAGCTCTGAGGTGCCACCCCCGGGGGTCCCGGGCCTAGGAGCCCAGACGTTACTCCAAGTGTACCTTCAGGGGCTTGACCAGGTCCCCGCAGCAAACCCGGGGAGAAACTCGCCCAGCTCCCGGCAGGTGGGGCGGAAAAGCAGCCGCTCTGAAATCCCCCGAAACAGCCCTGGGCTTCCTTTAAAAGGGCTGCCCTCAGGGGAAACTAATTAGCCAGAGCCCAGGGGCCTGGGGGAGGGAGAGAGCCCACTCCAGCCCATTCTAGCCACCCCTTTGCATCCAAGGGGGAGAAAAACCTGAAAAATTCTTGCAAAGTTAACAGCCCAGAGGCACAGGCTCAGGAAAAGACTGGGACCTAATCACAGGACTGTGGGTGCTGCCCCCTCCCTCCCCAGAACATCACCAAAGACCTATTTACAGCAGTGCCTTTTACCCACTACATCATGTCCAGCTGTCAAGAGAAAACTACAAGTGGTAACAAAGGCAAATAAATGCAATTTGAAGAAACAGACAAGTATCGGAAGCAGGCATGGCAGGATGCTGGAATTACCAGGCCAGGAGCAGGAAACCACTATAGTGAGTATGTTAAGGGCTCCCAACGGATAAAGCAGACTGCATGTAAAAACAGATGGGCAACATAAGCCGAGAGACGGGAATCCCAAGCAAAACACAGAAAGGCAGGCTAGAGATAGGAAACACTGCGACAGACATGAAAAATACCTTGATGGGCTCATTAGTGGACTGGACATGGCTGAGGAAAGAACCCCTGAGCTAGGACGTATCGTAATAGAATAGCCGAAAACCGAAAAGCAAGGGGACCAAAGACTGAAAAAAAACCCCACAACAGAACATTATATCCAAGGCTGTGGACAATTATAAAATGAAGAACATGTGCATAATGGGACTACAGAAAAGAAAACTATTTGAAAATAATAATGACTGAAAAATTTCGCAAATTAGTGTCCAACACCAACCACACATTGTTATCATTATTTAAAAGTCTTACATGCCAATTACTAAAGAAACTGGAAATTTACCATTAAGAAGTAGGTTCTTAGCTGTGACATAGAAGGAAACATTCATCTTGATTGAACCAAAGTATAACTGTCTTTGAAAAAGTCCAATGAAAAGCTGGTCTTTTTAGTAGACAGCAGGGTGACTTGACTGAGCAAAGTTTAACAACAGGGAGAATGAAATGAATTTTACTTATTTTTTAACACCCATCTCAGCATAAGTCCCCTTGGAAAGATACTTTAGGATCTTGTACTCATCACCTAAAAGGATTAACCTCTACTTAGCACACCCACAGAAAGGCCCGATTTACTTAAAGCCTAAAATAAAATGACTTCATCCAGCAACAGCAGAATACACATTTTTCTCAAGCTCACATGGACTATTCATGAAGATAGAACACATTTGGGGCCACAAAACCCAACCCCAGCTCCAAGAAGCTCAAAGAACACTAAGGGTAAATGCCAAGCAAACAAACAAAAAAACACCTGCACCTAGATATATGTCATCTTCAAACTACATAAAATCAAAGCTAAAGAAAAGTTTCAGAGAGAAGCCTGGGAGAAGGGCAGGGTGGAGGGAACCTAACCTATAGAACAAATACGTCTGAATTCTCCTTCAAAATCCTGCAAGCACAAAGAGAGTGGAGTGAAATATTTAAAGTGCTGAAAGCAAAAAAACTCCAACCTAGAGACCTGTGTCGTGTGAATTATTCAAAAATGAAGAAGAAATAAGGACTTTCTTAGACAAATAAAAATTGAGGCTATGTGTTGTCAGTAGACTTGCCTTGCAAGAAATATTAAAAGAAGTTAGAGAGAAGGGAAATATCAGTCAGAAATTTAGATCTACAGTAAGAAAGGAAGAGCATCTAAGAAGGAACAAGAAAGATAAAATAAAAACTTATTTTTCTTATTCATAATTGATCTAATAGATAACAATTTGTTCACAGTAATAATACCAACACTGTTTTTGATTATGTATATATCTTATATAGGTACACATACCCTTATGTATTGTTATACATAAGTGAAATAAATGAGAGTAATGATGCAAGGGACAGGAGGGAGGAATCAGTATTATTTTTATTAGAAGGTACTCACACTATCTGTAAAGTATAGTATTATTGAAAGTGGACTTGAATCGGTTGTAAATATACATTACAAACTCTAGGACAACCGCTGATAAAAGTAAAAAGAAAAAAAAGAATCGTGGTAACCAATATGCTAAGAAGGAGAGAAAGTGGAATTATATGAAATACTGAATTAAAACCACAGAAAAACAGAGAAAGAATAGGAACAAAGAAAGCCAACAAAGCAAAAGCAGTAATGAATACGAAAGGTATTAATCCAACTATACCAATAATCACTCTGAACATCAGTGGTCTAAATACACCAATTAAAATACAGAGGTTGTCAGAGTAGATAAAAAACCACAACCCAATTATATATTGTCTACAAGAAACCCACTTTTTTTTTTGTTTTCCCCCTCCCAGTTTTACTAGATATAATTAACATGCAGTAGTACATAAGTTTAAGGTGTACAGCTTAATGGTTTGATTTATATATAAATAATCTGGATAGGTCAATAATTATTAAAAACTTGAGTCAATAATTAATAACCATCCAAAACAGAAAGCACCCAGGCCAAGATGGGTCACTGCTAAATTCTACAAAATATTTAAGAAAGAAATTATACAAATTCTCTACAGTCTCTTTCAGAAGCTAGGAAGAGGGGAAATACTTCCTAATTCATTCTATGGGGCCAGTGTTATCCTAATACCAAAACAAGAAAACTACGGACCAATGTCCCTCAATATAGATGCAAAAATTCTCAGCCAACTATTAGCAAATTGAATCCAAAAAAAAAGATTAAAGTAATTATACACCATGACCGAGAGAGATTTATTCCAGGTATCAGGCTCCCAAATTGACTGCAACCCATTCCTCCAGCCTAATCTTCGGTAATTCAGGCTGCTTTCACATCGTAAATCCACCAGGTTCTTACCCTTGGGCCTTCATGGGTACTGTTCCTGCCTGGGATGCTTTCTTCCACTTCACCCCACCAGTAATCACCTAGCTTAATGCCTCTCATGCTTTGGTAAATATTAGAATCACCCCAAAAGCCAGCAAAGCACACAGAGATTATTGTAGATAATTCACATGCAACTGTAAAAAATGATACAGAGATCTTCTGTACACTGCTCAATGTCCTCCAGTGGTAACACAATCTATTACATAATACCACCACCAGGATACGGATGCCACCTTATTCAGATTCCCTGCACCCCCGTTTTGCTTGTCCTCATGTTTGTTATGAGTGTGTGTGTATATGGTGTGTGTATGTGTGTGTGTATTCCATCCTATAATATTTTATTCCATGCGTAGGTTAGTGCACCCAGCACCGCGGTTACGACACTGATGGGCTGTGACACCTCAGTGTAGCACCTATTGCCCTTTTAGATTAGTGGTTGGCAGAGGTTAGGGATGGGGGTTGGGAGGCAGGAGGTAGTCACAGCTCTGCATTTCTAACAAGTACTCCGAGAGATTGACTGTTCACCACTGACTTACCTAATGCCCACTCTTGCTCCAATTCTCAGTTTACTCAGGTTCAAGTCACTTCTAGACTGTGATTCATTCCTCATTATGCAATCCCATAGCAACCTCACTATTTCAAAGCACTCTGTACACATGTAATTTTTGTCCAGCTCTGTATTTCCTGAATAAGTTACTTACAAGCATTATCCTTAGTGCTAACCCTGCCCAGCCCCAAGTACTTTCCAGGGAAGAAGCCTGATGAAATCCTGGGCTATCTGAATCAAAAGCATGTGTCGTCAATTGCTATGAAATACCACACCCCCAGGCTCTGACAGCCAATGCAATACTCCCTCAGCCGTCTCCAATTAATATTCTAAACTATTATTTTAATTTTGTCAGCACTCTTCATTTCATACCCTGAAACTATGGAACATGGAGTACATGGTTCCATCTCACTTTCCCTTTTAAAATTTTATTACTTGGTTTGTAAAAACACTTTTCCATGCTGGCCTTTTCATAGCATAAATAATCTTCCCTACTATACCCATAGTCCCACGCCTTCTTCCTTCCCTTTGTAGTTCAAATAGCTGAAAAGATAAGGGGCTTCAGGCAGATCCTGCACTTGGCTGATTTAATGGAACTTTCAAGATGCAAATAGCAGCCTTAGCTGGTTTGGCTCAGTGGTTAGAGTGTTGGCCTGTGGACTGAAGGGTCCCAGGTTTGATTCTGGCCAAGGGCACGGGCCTGGGTTGCAGGCTCGATCCCCGGCCCCAGGTGGGGCACGTGCGGGAGGCAACCGATTGATGTCTCTCTCTCTCTCTCCCTTTAACTCCCGCTGAAAAAAGCAAGAGAAAAAATATCCTCGGGTGAGGGTTAAAAAAAAAAAGATGCAAATAGCAGAGGTGAGACTCAAACAAATGAAAGTGCCATGACATCAGCACAGCTTTCCCTGATTTGGACTCCAAATCAGATGTAAAGGAAGGGTCAGTCTCTTGCACACACAGCTCCTCATTTCTGCAGACTTCTGAGTTGAATCTCAAAGCTCTGATGACTGTTTTGTTTGTTTTCTTCCATAGGTCCTCTCTGCTACTGTGGACTATCCATGGAATGGAAGAAAGAAATGATAAAGTAATCCAATTCAGTGGTTCTCAAACTTAAACATGCATCTGCATCACCCAGAGGGCTGGTTGAAACACAGACCCTGGTCCCACACCCAGGATGTCTGATTCTGTGGGTTGGGCCAGGGCCTGAGAATGTGCATTTCTAACAAGTTCCCCAGAGATGCTGCTGTTGTGGGCCCATCCCACCAACTTTGAGAAGTGCTGGTCTAATCTAATCAGGAGCCAATCGGGCAACACTGATTTCCCAGCTTGATTCCGGCCACATTGGCTGCAAAGTATCAGTCTGAGATGGGCTCCCAGCAGTCTCTATTGTTTAAAAATGTGAGACAACATTAATTTAGAAAATGCCATATTGTAATTCAAATTCCCAGCTTCCTTTTGGGGAAAAAAGAAATGTCTCACAATACTGGGTCCTTCCTCCCTCATGACACCAATGAGATAGGGCTGAGCAGCATGCCTTGAGAGCTGGGCTTCTTCATCTTGGTTTCATATTTTAATAACCTGGGAGGCTTTTAGGAATTGCGATGCCCAGGCTACATCTTAGCCCAATTATATCAGAGTGTCTGTGGTGCCACCTATCTCTTGTGTAAAATGGCAGGTAGAAAACTATCACATAGAATCACTGTGAGGAATAAATTATATAGTAAGAGCAACAGATGTCCCTTCCATTATTTATTGAGCAATTACTCTATGCCACTGTATTAAGTTAGCATTGAATAGGTATCAGTGATCAAAGGGGGAATTTATAGAGTGGATCTATTGTTATATAGAAGGAAGGGGATTTATGCGAGTTAATCAGGAAAAGAAAATAAATTGAATTTATTTAAAGCCTTGTTCTGCCACTGATTGGCTAGAGGTTGCAGGCAAACCACCCCCCTGATATCGAGAGTCAGGTACATGCAGAAGGTCATTGGTAAGACCTGCCTACCTGCAGCAGAAGCCACTGGGGCTGTAAACTCTAGGAACCATTCAAATGGTAATGTTGACAAACTGCTGGAGGCCAAGCATATTACAATAATACTGGCATCATAAAAAGAGCTGGGAAGCATTTCTCCTCTTTTCTCTGAAGAGTTTGTATGGGATTGAATTTATTTCTTCCTTAAATGCTTGACAGAATTCACCAGTGAAGTCATCTGGGCCTGGACATTTATTTGTGAGAATTTGTGTGCCTTTTTGTTTTTTTAATTCCTCAGGGAAGAACACACTTTGGGGGCTTTATTTCCTGGATCCCTATAAGATTCTCAAGGTGAAGGTCCAAGCAAGCTTCTTTCCTGACTCTGACAGAGGGAGGGGAAGAAGAGTCATTGTGAGTGTGTAACAAAGGCATCTTCTTCAGGGGAAAAGATGTTAAGGGCCTTATACCAACTTGAAGAGGGCATTTCTCCCTCTCAAGTACCCTCTAGCCATACTGTCTCTCCAAAGGGCTAAAAACCTTAGTCACATGGCTCAGGGATTCAAGGAAATTAATTTAGAGCTCTGCAGCCAGGAAAGGAAATGAAGGTGGGATGAACAGCTATACCACTAAATAAATATTTGTGAGAGTCACAGCCCAGGGACACAGGCCCACTAAAATACAGAGACTCAATCAGAAGACTGTAGAATGTTCCCTTTCCCCGCAGCTTATCACCACGCTAATAGGGCTCTGATTTAACAATAGTGTATTATAGCTGGAAGAGTTGCAAGGTGCAGAGACTCTCTAAGGTGGCGGATCTAGGGAAACTCAAAGGAGAACAGAAGACGAAACAAGGAACTTCAGTCCTCTCACTCCTACAGCCTCACAAAGTATTAAACACAGCCCAGCTTCTAGCCAGATTAACATAAAGCATCACAGTGAAGGCCTCTTTACCTCCATTTCTAGTTCTCGATATGGTATCTGACTCTCATTAAAAAGTTACAAGGCATGCCAGAAGACCAGAAGAAATCAGTCTTGAGAGACAAAGCAATCACCAGAGTGAGACTCAAGAGTGGGAATTATTGGAGAATTTAAAATAACTATGATAAATATAATAAGAGCTCTAATAGAAAAAGTGGACAACATGAAAGAACAGATGGGGAGTGGGAATAAAGAGATGAAAACACTAAGAAAGAATCTAAAGGAAAGGCTAGAAATCAAAACCACCTTAATAAAAATGGTCTAATATATTAGAACACTTAGAATGCTTGAAACAGTGCCTGGCATGTACTTAAACCTGGGGAAAGGCTAGCTATTTAGGGGAATGCTGATGAGCCCTTTTGAGGAACATCAAGGCGAGCAGCGGCACTCGAGACTTCTTTGATCACAGAAGTGAGGGGAGTCAAGAACAATGAGAGTTTTACCAGAAAACTTGCATCTTTAGTGTTATACGGACTGAATTGTGCCCCCCCCCCCATCATATGTCAAAGCTCAACCCCCAATGTGACTGTATTTGGAGATAAAGCCTTTAAGGAGGTAACTACAGTTCAATGAAGTCATAAAAGCAGGGCCCTAATCCAATGCAAAGGAAGAGAAAGAAACACGAGGATTGCGCTTGCACAGACAGAGGACACAGCAAGAAGGTGGCCATCTGCAAGCCAACAAGAGAGGCCTCAGGAGAAAGCGGCTCTGCTGACCCCTTGATCTTAGACTTCCAGTCTCCAGAACTATACGAAAAAAAATAAATGTCTGTTGTTGAAGTGACTTGGTTGGTGGTATTTTGTTATGGCAGCCCAAGCAGTCTAATACATTCAAGAGAGGTTATAAATACCATCCCCCATTACCCCTGATCCCTCCTTTAGGATAGTCATTTACTAGTAAAAAAGAATATGCAAATGAACTAAGGAAACTTCAGAGACTGGGCCATACACATTCTAGTTGGCTCCACTTGGGAGAAATATTTGGAAACGAGTTTGAGTGATGTTTGTGTTGAGAAAAAGCTATGAAGATACGACAAAATTAAAAGTAGTTAAATTGAGCCTGAAGAAGAAAAACCAAGAAAACAAACAATAAAATGGAATGAATATTTAAAACAATATAAACAACCTTTCTAGAAATATAAGAAGGTTTGAATCTACATATTAAAAGGGCCTACAGGATAACTGTTAAATTTAACCAAGAATAATGAACTCCAAGATATATTCTAGTCAGAAATAATAGCCTGATGGCATTTTGGTTGTGATTGCATTAAATCTATAGATGAATTTGAGAACAGCCATCTGAATAATGTTGAGTATTTCAACCCGTAAACATGGTATATCTAATTATGCAGATGTTTAATTACTTTCTGCAATGTTTTATAGTTTTCAGTGTATGGTTCTTACACTTATTTTGAAAAATTTATTCCTATTTATTTTGTTCCTTTTGATACTATGTGAACTGAATTGTTAATTTTATCTTCAGATTATATTTCTTTTGCTAGTATACAGGGTGAAGCAAAAGTTTACAGTTGTGTGTACATGAAAACACAGAGATTATTCTTGTATTATTATTATTATTTATTAATTATTGCATTATTTTCCATATGAACAACTGTAACCTACTTTTGCCCACCCTATATAGAAACACAATAGATTTTTGCTTATACATCTTGAATCCTGCTACCTTGTTAAGCTTGCTTTTCGATTACAGTCATCAGTAGGTCTCCTAGGATTTTTTTACATGTAAGATTATCATCTGCAAATAATGATAGTTTTATTTTTGTATGGCTTTCATTTCTTTTTCTTGCCTTTTTAAACAGACTACACCCTTCAGGGCATTGCTTAGTACAGGTAGTAAGAATGGGCAATGTTGTTTGTTTCTGATTTTAAGGGAAGTATTTACTTTTCTGTCATTAAAAATCATGTAGCTGTGGTCTTTTCATAAATATCCTTCATCAATTTGTAAGACTTCCCTTCTAAATTTGTAGAGAATTATGATTATGACTGTTGGCTTTTTTTCAAGTGCTTCTTCTGCACATATTGAGATGATCAGGCATTTTTGTCCATCTCTATCAATATTATATTAACTGATTTTCAGATGTTAAAAAAAACACCTTGAATTTCTGAGGCAAACCCACTCGGTCATGGGATACAGTACTTTTTGTATAGAGATGAATTCAATTTTCTAATTGTGTTAGGAATGTTTGTGTCTGTGTTCACAGGAGATATTGGTCTGTAGTTTTCTTGTAATGGCTTTGGTTTGGGCATCATGATAACACTGACATCATAATATGATTTGAGAAGTGTTCCCTTCTCTTCTTTCTGAAAAAGTGTGTCCAGGATTAAGATTCTCTCTTAAGACAGAAAAAGTGTTTCATAGAGTTCAACAGGAAAGCCATCTGGGCCTAGAATTCTATTTGTGAAAAGTTTGTTTGCTTTCAATTTCTAATATGATGTTTTTATTTGCTATGGGTCAACCAGATTTTCTATTTTTTCCTGAGATATATTTGGTAATTTGTGGTTTCCTATGAATTTACTTATATTGTTGAAACTGTCTAATTTGTTAGCATCACATTTTCATAACATTTACTTACCATTCTATTGATTTCTATAGGGTTGAAAGTAATATTTTGATTCCATTCCTATTTTGGTGATTTGTGCTTTCTCTCCTATTTCCTGAGAAGAGAAAATACTGTCTAGAAGCTGTAACAACCCATATGAAAACAAAAACAAGTGATGCTGAGGTCAGCCAGCGAAGAGGCAATGGAGACAAACATATGGATATGAGAACGATTTCAGAGCAAGAATAGTCAGCAGTTAGTGAGAAATCATATAAAAGGGAGGGGGGGACAAGGGAAAGCTGTTTCCCAGATTACTGGATTGTCTCTCTGGGCGGATGGTGACACCATTTCACAAATCTTTGGACTCTAACTGAGAAAGTCAATTTCAGGGCAAAGGTCAGGTGCTTTTGCATTCAACATGCAAATATCTGCGAGAAGTAAACACAAATTTGCAGATTAAATCCCTAGTTTTCTTTCAAGGAGCAAGTGATGCTACATATTATGATAGGTTAGTGTAGAGGGCATCTTAGTGGGCATCAGGGTGTTAGCTGGCCTCCAGTAGCCTCCCCTCCATCTCCAAGGCTGACATTCAATCTGTGGCATTCCACAGCACTCGTTAGCGAACAGCTTATTTTACCCTTCAGAGAAAGGTACTAAACATAGTGTGTGGCCCTGGCCAGTGTAGCTCAGTTGGTTGAGTACCATCCTGTGCACTCAAAGGTCACTGGTTTGATTCCTGGTCAGGGAACATGCACAGGTTCAGGGCACAGGCCAAGGTATGGAAGGCAACCGATCGATGTTTCTCTCTCTAAAAATTGATAAATATATTAAAATGAAACACAGTATGTAGACACCTGAGACCAAGACACATAAAGAATATCATTAAGAATATCATTAAGTTAACCATGTCTTTCACTTTCTGTATTCTGATGTTTGACATCTGTGGGCTTCATGACTGTGGAGGGACCGCCCCTCCCAGGGTTAGACCATTCCCAGAAATAGCAAACAACTGCCTACAAACCTGCCCTTCAGATTCAAGCCAACCAACGGGAGCCCACAAGCCCATCACTCACTTCTTTTGTCTGGCTCTCACCTCCCAGGCCCTATTGACCTTCTCTAAATACTTCCGGGGGCAACCAGGGACAGCCCCTACACTCCAGAGCCCATTGAAATTACTCAAAGGAGCCAGTCCTAAGCATGTGTACTGCCCCACCCCTTCTCTCCTCAAAAACCACATTAAAGGCTCCTGCACACACTCCTCAGCCTCCTGTCCTATCCTCCCAGCATTGCCCCGTGGGGCCCCCTCGCTGTGGTGAGGTGTGCCCACTCTTCTTGGGAACTCTGAGTAACAAACTATCTTTCAATGACAGTCATCTCCTGATCAATAGGCCTTGCTGTACCTAAATTAAAACAAAAACCTGTATTTTAAAACCATGAGCAATCTCTCCTGCGCTGTGAGAACAGATTAGGTCCATGAGTGCCGGAGGCTCAGAGGAATAAGCCTGAACATATTGAGGGCAACTTTTCCCTCCATGACTGATGCCCACTAAGGCTGCATCCTGGAGCTTTTAAATAAAATGGTCCCCACAACAGCAGACTGAAAATGACCTTTAGAACAGTGTTTGGGACCTAATTATTTCTGTCAAATCCTGGAGAGGAATAGGAGACTGATACCAAAAGGCTACCCTCCTGTCCTCTTTGCTGGATTCAGTCTCACTGGTTTCTCTCAGTCAGGCAAAGACAGTGGGACAGGAGCTTATTTGTCCCTGTCCCTGCATGGACTGCCTACTCGTCCAAGTATTATTTAACTTATTCAGTGAGATCACACCCCAAGGCTCACCAAGTACAAGTGTGCGTGTTGGGGTTTGGCCAAAAGTAAGAGGAGACACTTTAAATAGGGCAGGTGATTCCTTCTGAGCCCATCAATGAGCACAACAAGTGTCTCAATATGAGGATGAGAGGAGAGCATGTAGCTGCTGTATCCACCATCAGTTACATTTTCTGCATCCCTCTTCCAATAGGAATGCATGTATCTCACTTGCTAAGTGAAGCGTGTTAACATTACACTATATACTTATTACAGGTAGGGCCCATCGCCTTGCTCTCTTGACCAAGCTAAGAAGTATTGATTAGGTGCACTACTGCGGGGGGAAAAATGCCTTATTTAAAGATAGCTTATTACAGGCAATTAAAAAAAAAAATCCAGGGTAAATTTGACTATCCTGGGTGTTCACCTTTCACCCGACTTTAGAACATAAACTTCAAGCAAGACTAGACTCTGCTCTACTTGGCGCTCACCATGGGCCAGAGCCTGGGCTGGGCACCTGGGGCTGCAGAGGAGCCTGTGGGTGGCACGCCTTTCAAGGTTGCACACTCACTGTGCAGGGCCATGGGCAAGTACACAAAACGGGTCAAAATCTAGAGTAAATGTCAAACGAGAGGACTACCCAATATGTGTTATTTCGGTTGAATCCTGATACACAGATTTCCACGGGAGAAGAATCCCAGGCTTGTGAAATTTGGGGGAAGAAAGGATATTTGAGAGATCTATCTGTTTGCCTCTGTATTTGGACATGTAAAGCAGTGAAAGGACAGGGAACAGCTCCCATGAACTCTGAAAGGGAGCAGACACAACGACCCCGCAGTACCATCAGCACACCTGAAAAAGGCTTGCACACCTGCGTGAAAAATCACATGCATTTTCTTTGCAGCGTTGCAAATATGTGAAAGCACCCCAAATACCCACCAGCAGGAGAATGGATGAACAGCACATACAGTGGAGAGCAGCAGTTAAGGACAATGAATCTGAACTACTTAGAACAATGTGGCTGGATATCAACAAATATGGTTAAGTGAAAAAAGCAAATTTATGAAATGACATACATGAGATGATGCTATTTATGTGAACTATCATAAACACAGAATAATATCATATATTATTAAGTTAGCGATATGCAATCAAACCAAAATGGTGTTCACTTCTGGGGAAAATGAGAGTAAATCAGGATTGATAAAGACAGTGAAACAAAGTTTATTTTTTATTTGTAATATATTTTATCTTTTGGAGAATGTAGTTTCTATATTGCTTTTATAATTAAAAATATATAAAACATAGTAATTATACACAGACTTATATATTTTTAGAAAACTGGAAGTAATATGACAATTACCACAAGGATCGATTCTGAACAGAATTATGAATGCCATCTTCTGCTTTGTGCTTCTCAGATTTCTCAACCATCCATCCAAACTGTTCTTCCCTAACCAAAATATGCAATTAAAGTGGAAAGCACGAAGCATAGCTGGAGGCCAGTGGGGAGGACAGTGTGACCGGAACACCACGGAGAGGATGTTGGAAGTTGGGGTTAAAAAAGATAAATTGGTGCCTGCCTCCAGAAACCTTTAAATGCGAGGTTAAGGAGTTTGACTTCACCCTCTGCCCACGGGAAGCATTACTTGTTTCTGAGCTGGAGAACATCATGGATTAAAAGGATAAATCAATATCCATTCTCCCCCCCTTGCCTCTCACAGGGTATCTTTCCGCCATCATCTCTGACTTGACAGGAGTCTGAGGGGTTTAGATGTCAGGCAGGAACTTTAGTGATATATTCTCTCCTATCCAAGGGGTTACTATTTAAGGAAGGATTTATACTCTTAAGACTTTAAAAGACACATGAAGAACTGCCCCTTCCCCTCCTGGCTCACTCTGGCTCTGTAGCATGAACACTCCTGAAAGGCACCTGGAGATGATGATGCTTTTTCAACTGCGAGCAGCAGCATGTTCATCATCACCAGGGAGAAGCGTGGTCCCATTTACTCCATGCCCAAGCCCTCCCGGGCCCTGCCTCTCACAGCAGAAACAGCAATAAGCCCTCTGGTCAAAGAACAAAGCAATTACAAATAGGGTGACTGGAATTTTCTTTTTTATCCCTCCTGGAAGCCCAGAATGTCGCTGTGTTAGACACTGGACAGTGGAAAGGAAGCTGTGAGACAGACGGTTAGGTCTCCAGGATTTACCATGTGCCACATGCACGTGACCTAGCCCCACGGCATGCAAGGGAGAGAAATGAATGGGCGGTTTATAGGCAAGATCAAGCAGGAAATGTCGTCAACCGGAAGGAAGGGTCTGCTAACTGTCTCCTTGGCTTTTGGGCCTAAAACAGACCAATCCTTGAAATCGCTCTTCTCTATGCCTCTTCCACACTTTTGCTCAAAACAACCAAATAAAGCATCGGCCCAGAGGAATAAGCCTACGACAAAATAAAAAACAAGTGACAATAGCCAGATGAGGAGGGACACCCTCCTGCTGTCAAGCACCCGCGGATTGTTGGATCACACACTAGGGACTTTCTTAACGGATGGCTTTCAGTCCTCGGACTCACTGCTGTTCATTCATTCCTTCGCCACGTGCACGAAGCCCCTGTGATAACCCAGCGCTGTCTGAGCTCCGGGGGTCGGTGGGAAGCACACAAAACCCCTGCCCCATGGCGCTTACATCCAGTGGGCAACAGACAAGTGGATACACAGCCTCCTGGGTGCGGCGCCCCTATGCTGAGTTAGGTAATTTGCCTAAAGTCTGAACTATTATCCCCCTGGGACAACAACTCTTATCATCTGCAAGGGACCACATTAGCCCAGGATAAAGACGCTTCACAGATGTCACTGTCTTCTGCTCCTGCAGTAGAGTTGTACTCAGAATGGGCCTCTGTCTCATAAAACACACACACACGCGCACACACACACACACACACACACACAACACTACACTATGAAAAGGGCCAGCATGCAGCCGTTCCTGAACCTGAGTGAAATACAAAATATTGTCACTAGAGGGCAAGTTGACATGTTCCTTTTTGAAAAAGAAATGACAATACTACATTCTTGGAAACAGAAAGCCCTTGAATGGGCCTGTATTTGCTGTAGAATTCTCATTTTTACTAACATTATATGTAGAACTGTGACTGGTAACTGGCATCCTGAGGTAGCCCTTACCAAGCATCATGCAAAGATTAGACATCAAGTCGCAGCGTATAGCCTTTTCCCATTAGAACCACATATGCATTGCTTCCTCACACCTAATGTTAATAACAAGGGTTAAAGTGCGTTAGGCTTAACGGAAATCAAAGTTCTGTCATTTTCCTCCCCATGCGCCTGCGGAACGCCCATGGCTCTCAAGGGTCAGCTCGCCCTCCTCTTCGTAGCCTCCCCGCCCCCCTTTCCGCGGGGCCTTGCTCTCTCTCACCAGCTATGCACCGTGGGCAGCTGTCACTCACAGCGCAACCAAAGCTGGAATATTAACTTCTAGAGATGGAGTGTCTACTTGTCCAGGACACTTCTCACCTGTTGTCTCCCCTAGTCTTCGCCACCCCCCTGCTAGGAGGAAACTGTGACTTCCCCGCTGTCACGGGCAGTAACCTGAAGCCCAGAGGGGTTGAGACGTTGCAGCCCTGTCACTGAGCTCCCAGTGTGTTCATCTGTGAACAGATGCTTCTTGCTGGGCTATATGCAACTTGAGGGCAGGGATCGTCCACATACCCTTAGGACCCAGTATTTTGCCTGCCGTAGGCTACATGCTCCATAAATTATAAAAGCAAGCAAACGCTCTAAGAGCTCCACTAATATCTCCTTTGCAGAGCTGTGGTGAGGATGAGCTGACATATGTGAGCAGTGCCTGGTTGTGCACCTGGCACAGAGTAGATGCTTACAAAGTCCGAATTATTAGTAGTAGTAGTGTGTTGGTCTTACAATAGCATGTTGGTCAGCTGTGAACCTAACTTAAAATTCAAATTCCTCTCTACGACTCTGCAAGATCTGGCCTCTGCCTAAATCTTCAGCTCTGTCTTTGGCTTTACTCCAATCCCAGGCCACACCGGTCACCTGCCTGCTCTTCAAATGTGCCATGCTGGTCCCTGCCTTAGGGCCTTAGTGCTTGCTGTTTCTTTGGTCTGGGCCACTATTTTCCAGGTCCCCATGGACATCACTTCTCACCCTTTAAGTCTCACTTCAGCTGTATCTCTTCAGAGAGGCCTTCCCTGGCTACTCTGGAGTATCACCTGCACCCCTCCTGCCCTGTCTCAACCCTTATTTCTCTCCTTAATATTACTAAGTACAGTGTGAGACTCTTACATTCACCTGCTGACTGTTTTTCTCTCTCTTTCTTTCAACTAGAAGTTGCATAAGGCCTGGATCCCTGTCTGCGGGCATGTAGCATTATAGGCTCAATGCTTTATACACAGTAGCTAAATATTTTTTCAATTGGAAGGGTAATGCATATATAAGAGAACAATTTCCAAATGTGAAAACCTGAAGCCTTGCAAGTAAAAGAAAATCTGAGAAAAGAATGGATGGTGCTATGGGTTGAATTGTATTCCCACAAATAGTGTGCTGAAGTCCTAACCCACGTCCTGCCCCTCAGGACCTGTAGATGTGGCCTTATTTGGAAATAGGGTTTTTGCAGATGATCAAGTTAAGATGAAGTCACTAGGGTGGGCCCTAACCCCATATGACTGCTGTCCTTATAAGTAGAGGGAAATCTGCATACAGACACACACAGAGAGGAAAATGCCACATGAATACAAAGACACGGGGGGAAGGCAGCGCTGTGAAGACAGAGGCGGAGATTGGAGTTATGGTGCCACGAGCCAAGGGACATCTGGGGCTCTCAGAATCTGATCCTGCCCTAGAGCCCTCAGAGGGAGCTGGGCCTGCTGACATTGATTTAAACATCCAGTCTCCATTACTGTGAGGCAACACATTTCTGTTTTTTTAAGGCACCTGAGTGCGGTACTTTGCTACTATAGCCCCAGGAAATAAATCCGGGGGGCCAGAATGCTGCAGAGAGATACACACAGGAATCAGACACACCAGGTTTGAGCCCCGGCTGTAAGAGTGCATGATGCCTTGTGCTGTTTTCTATGAACGACAACACACTTTCTTAGAAAATCTTCCATTTGTTTCCCTGTCCGAAAACTCCCACCAAAAAAGGAACAGAGCGATAGGAGCCAGGATGACAGTGGGCTCTGCTGAGCTCCAGGCATGCTTGGGGCTGGGCATGGTGGGGATTTGGGACGACTCCCCACCCCAGGCTCTGTAACCTGGACTGGCTCTCTGGGCTTCCCCTGCCTCCAGAAAGCTCTGCTAAGACTGAGCTGGCTCCTCGGACAGCCTCAGTGCCCTGCCAGGCCTCGGTGGTTCCTGATCCAGAGGGATTTAAGAAGCTCCAGTTCAACACTTAAAACACTCAGCATGGAAGCCTGCTCTCTCACCCAAGTTATGGTCCCATCGCCACCAACTAAGCCAGTTACTCTAAGAAGAAAGCTAGAACTTTATCTTCCCCATTAGCCCTTGTTTGCCACATTGATCACTTATCTAGAATCTACTACAAAGCGCAGACTCATGTGTTAAAGTCAGACAGACCGGCATTCAAAGCCACGCTCTGCTCAGCTAGCTTCCCTGGGCCACATTCACTCTCGTCTGTACGTGGACCTAACACACATCACACAGTGGCTGTGGGAGAGTAAACAAGCACCCGCGGTGGCCCCCAACCCGGGCCCGACTCTGGCATTCTGCAGTGCTCTTGCCAGTCTCCCTAATGCAGCTGGAGCGGCAGCCCGAAAGCTCAGAAGTATTTATTTCCCGATTCCATCTAAGTAGACATCAAGCGCTGAGGACTGGGCATTAGCCTCGCTCGGATCCGGCTGAATACAGGAAAATAAGTGCTCCTCTGACGTGAGAGATGAAAGAGTCAGAATGAAATAACCATTCAAGTACCTCTTTCAACTTTCTCAGATTCAAATATGAAACCTGCACTCCACAGTCCACCTTGATCCTTAAAATAGAAGAAGGGGAAAAAATTGTCAAACCTGAAAATATATGTCACCCTTCGCAGTGCACCATCTTTGGCGGGAGATGCACATGGGCTTAGAGGCAGAGGACTGGGTGCCCTTTCTGGCCCTGGCCTGTAACAGCTGCACACCACACAAGGTAACGATAAGAGACAGCACTTACTGAGCCAGTCCCTGTCCTCGGCACTGACTGCAGATGAGCTCTTTCACTCTCCACAGCACCTCTACGAGATCAGTGTTACTTTGTCCCCATTGTATAGATGAAAAAAGTGAGGCACAATCCACATGATTCCAGAGTCCTCACTCTTTTTTTTTAATTTATCTTTATTCTTGAAAGAATTAAAGGTGTCCCTGTTTTTCCTCCCACTGACCCCTTCTACCCCAAACCCACCCCCCTCACTGTTAACCACAACCAATGCTGCTTCTCTCACAACTACACACATCTGAGCACCTACCTTGTGCCAGGCACCAGGCCAGGTACTGTCACAGCTTACCCCCCTGAGGCAAACCATCAGAAGGTGCCACCAACCTACCTGACAAGCTTGAGGTGATGTTCTAAAGCATATATTTTAAAGTGTTTTGTAAGCCATTAAGTTTCTGACTAATGCTATTCTTGTAAGAATAGGTGGAAATATCAGCAAGAATTACTAGTGTCTCCAATGGAGAACACTGCAATGTTTTGAGCACACTCTTCTGAGATACCTGCCTCTAGCTCTTCGCAGCCCTTGAATTATAGCTCTGCAAGTTATAAATAATGGACAAAGCTGGAAAACAGAGAGTATCCATAGACTTCAAATACAGTCTTTGGTAGAGATTCAGTTGGCCTCATCACTTTTCCCATAAGGAGAAAACAATTTGGTATCCACTGTCACACTCCTGTCAGCCTTCCTTCACTCCACATAGAATTGTACTTTTTAGACTTCTATGAGCCTCTTATAATAACTGTCTGGTTCACTTATTAATAATGAGTTAAATAAAATCGCTAACACATTTTATATCTGTATGAGAGTCATGATTTCACTTTTTTGTGTGCATAAAATATCCTTTAACACTACTTATTACTATGAAAGACTAGAAAGAATTTTTTGGCTTATTAATTCTGTATGAGTATCAGTCAGCGAGGCCCATGAGGATCCTCACTTCCCTTTGTATTACATTCAACTACCTTCATTTTAGTGGATAAAAACCGGTAAAATGCATGCCTTCATTTACTTTCAAACGCAGGTGACACCCATTGCGTAATATCACAAAGTTGCTGCATCCTAGGTTAAGAAAAAAACTGGGTCAGTCCGCGAAGACTGGGAGATTTCTGTAAGAATGCAGGCTTTGTCCTATAAATCTAAACAAAAAGCAAGTCAGTATACCTGTCAGGACCGATGCCACGGAGACACATATCAAAGCTGGCATCTAAGCAAATGTATACTGACTGGCTGGAGAGAAAAAAAATCCAAGAGAACAAAGGCTCCACTCTACACACAAGATGGCCAGATAAGATTCTGAAGCCAAATCCTCTAATAAAACACAGCCTCAGACAAAGAATGAGGTAAGTGGAATGGGCAAGACTGTGCTATCAGCAGAGAAAGGTCACAATCTGAAGACACATCCCACAAACAATCAACTCGGAAATGAGAAGCAGAATTAACGATCTGGCCTAGCAAGACAGAACAAATAGGTGGAAAAGAGGAGACGCACTTGGTTAAAAAAAAACAAAAAAACAATACAAGCAGATGTTATAATATGATCTACTTTACTTTACAAGGAATATTCAAGCCCAAAGCTATTTTAGGGAGGTCTTAGCAAAGACACAAGATGTATCACTTTCACTTCTTTGACATGGGACAGGTGCTAATAAGGGTGCAAAAAGTATGCATACAATCAAATGGACATGCATTGTGGGCCCTTCTACAAGGCAACTACGACAGGCAAATTCAATAGCATTAAATAAAAGGGTAGGAAGACAGTTCAAGGTGAACAGAAACCAAAGCAGGGGACTTTCGTCTTGGCTGCAAGTGGAAACACCTGAGGAGCTCCGGAAATTCTGATGCTTGAATTTCACACCCAGAGGTTCTAATTTACCTGGCCTGGCGTACACTTGCCACTGAGTCTTCTTAAAAGATGCTTTTATGAACCCAAGACTGAGAGTCAAGACTACACTTAAGCAGCACTTTTCAAACTTTAGCATGATTCAGGATCATTTCCACAGGGGCTCCGTCATATCTCTAGTTTCTGATTCAGTAGATCTGGGGTGGGGTTTGATGACTGGCATTTGAAATGAGTTTTCAGATGCTGCTGAGGCTGCTGGTCCAAGGGACTAGACCTGAGACACTGGACTACAAGAGGTAACTTCCAAATTCAATGCATGAAAGTTCATCAGACCCTGATTTTAAAACAAACGCAAAAAGATTTTACCGGGACTAGTGGGGAAATGTGAAGGTAAAAGGCAAATGAAATGCTATTATGGGATTTTTTCACTTTATAGATTTGATAATGACATTGCCTTTATTCTGAATGCTGAAGTTGGTAAGCAGTGTTCCCTGAATTTTTAATTGCCACACTGATTTTTAACTATTCTGTAGGACTCAAATAGTGCAATGCTGATTCATCTCAATATAATTTATTCCCTATAATTTTGCTTTATACTTTCTCCAAAATCACTACATTCCTCAAGTTTGAGATTTATCTGTACAGTTCACTTTATAACCATAAATACCTATCAGATACCTAATCCTTGCTGATAGTTCCTGATTGTTCCCGATCACCTAGTAGAGGCCCTCAAGGAGAGTAGAAGAGATACTCAATTATTTAATAATTGGCATATAATTTTTAACTCAAAATCTACAATTAATGTAAAAAACAAACCTTTTCATATGTCTGTAGAAAGAGAGCTTAATTGAAATGAGATTTCCCCCCCTGATATTGAAACCTCATATACAATTTTTCCAATTTTGCATCATTAATGGGAGCATAGAGCTGTCTAAATCTGGAGGGACATGAGTAACAAAAGCTGTCATATCCCAGAAACAACAGACCAAAAGCTAATTCTCCCCAAATGTGCCCATGAAAAGTTAAGCTTTATTTTATTACCTGAGGACCCAAAAGCCCATCCAATATTGATGTCGACTCTGCATATTTTCTCCATACCTGTCAAGTCCTATCAGTCCTACTTTTACTTTTGATTCCCCATCCCTCTGCCCTTGTCTAAGCATTTATTAGCTTTCATTGAAATTTCATCCACTTAACGGGCTGTCTCCAATATCCTCTCCACCCTTTTAATCCATCTACACTCTACTGCTGGAATGATACTTTAAAAGTTAAAGCAGGGATTCACAAACAATGGCCTGTGGGCCTAATCCAAACATTTGTCTGTGTGGTGTGTTTTTAAATAAATTTTTACGGGAACACAGCCACCCTCATTCATTTTCATATTGTAGATGGTTGCTTTCATACTATAATGTCAGAGTTCAGTAGCCACAGAGAGCATCTGATCTACAAAACTGAAACTACTATTTTGACCTTTACCGGAAATTTGGCAGACCTTTGGTTTTAATCCTTTGCAACAAAAAGTGTGATCCAGGGACCCGCGGCTGATACCAGCATCACCTGCAAGTTTGTTAGAATTGCAGATTATCAGCCCCACTCCAGGACTGGATCAGATTCCAGGTTTTATTAAAACCCTTAGTAGATTCACATAGTCAATAATGCAGCACAAGCTTTGTTCTAAAGTACAACGGTCATATTGCTCCTCTGCTCACATATCCTTCTGCAGCTTCCCTTCGCTGATACCGGTAAACCGTGGGATGCGCCTGTGCGCGCCGGACTGACCTCAACATGTGAAAGACCCAAAGGGGAAGTCACACTCCAAGGGTAGCCCTGGAGAGTGTTTCTAATACCTTTATCTAAATTGGCAGCAGAGGGTTTGCCTAGTGGCTGAGTAGCACAAGGGATGAAAACATGAACTCTTCTTAGGGAAATGAGCAGTGCTGGGAACATGGGTGCCTAGATTGAACCAGAACTTCTGTCCTTGATGAGCAACATTTAAGGACTTGGCGAGCCAATAGCTTTATACCTGGGAGTACTTTCTCAGGTTAGAATGACCTCTTTGGTCCTGTACCCCTCCTCACTCGCAGAGAACTCTTTTCCCCTAATCCAAGCAGGCCAGCTGCTCCAGCCAGGCGAATATTGGTGCATCTGCTCCTGAGTGCTAGACCAAGTGGGGACTCACTGAGCCTTCAGAAATTGGCTGTTCCTTCTTGTGTGTGTTTATAGACATTGTACGGGCAAAATACTCTCTCTGGGGCTGGCTGTCACTAAAACATGCTGCCTGGCAACCAGGTTGTGGGGGAGGGGCCTAGCTACTCCCCCCACACACATTTAATTATTAGGGACAATTAGATGTTTACCAAAATAAAATGATAATGAAGTGGCTCAAGTAGCTTAGGCAAGCTTGCAACAGGGTCTCTATCACCTACAGCCCAGACCCACTCACTAGATGTATCACGCCCCCATTCTGTTGTTAAATGGAAAATTTCATATAAGGTAGAAGAATCATGACTCTTCCTTTTAAACAGATATAAAATGAAGGCATGCTAAAGATGTTATTTAATCTACTATTAATGAGGGGATTGGTAATATATTACAAGTTTGAAGAAGTCACAGAAGCGTACATTTATAGGGAGTAAAGGAATATGAAAGTGAATTTATAAATAGATGCAAGGGGTGGGGAAAGAAGTCAACTGATCCCCCGCTGGACAGAGTTTATTTGCATGTATATAGACAAGAATTATTTTGCATTACTATTAGTTACAATTTACTGGATTGCAAAATAGCTCAAAGGCAATAAAAGGGGAGAATCATTTAACCCAGAAAGTAATATGCATAGTTTTCCATTGGAATCACTTAGCGCTCTTTTTTGCTTATTTCAAATTTCCTTTCCTTAAGGAGCCTTGTTTATCTCCCCAGAGTGACATCAGGGAGCAAGTCACAGCTCTCCACTGCCCACAGGCTCTGCAGAGCCCTAGCTCTTTTCTCTGGGGCATTTGCTTATTTGAAATTTAGCAGCATCTCCCTTGGTCATGGATAATCTTTTCAAGAACTAGTTCTTGGGGAGGAAAAAGCCCAAAGGGAAAGGAGTGGCATGTAATGTATGCTATTGTTTCAGTAACATAACCTCTCTTGAAACAAAAAGAATTGAATAAAAGAATGGGGTCTGCAGGGAGAGAAAACACAAGCTAACATTCTGACAAATTATCTAGCCTCTCTGTGAGATGTTTGTGGAAGAAAAGCAACTAGGAGCAGGTTCTTACTATAATCGGCATAATATCTTTACCCCTCAGCCCATTTAGTCCCTATTGACCAATATGATCAATGGCCAGAGAGGGACTTAAGGAGACTCAGTTCAATGGAGCCACATAATACATTCATTCCAAACTGACAACCCAAGGAGAACTGGGCTTCTGCCATTTTCATAAACATAATTACCACTCTGAAGCTTAGCTCTCATGTTTCCTAACTCATGCCCTACAAATTCCTTCAATAATCAAATGTCATCATTGAGTAGGGGTGAAGGGATGTTGCTCTTCTCTTGCCAGTAGAATTCCTCTCGCAGTAAAGTGAAGGTTTACTAGAAACAGATAGGACAATATCCCAGAGATATTATGAGTCAAGCTAAAGTCAGCATCAGCACCCAGAAACCTTCCGAGCCTGGACTCAGGGACATTTCACACCTTCCCTATGGATTCAGGGTGGAGGCCTCACTAGATTATTTTGAATGGGAACTTAAAAACACATATAAATGTAGAGGGAATAGTTAATCAGCCCCTATATACCTACTGCCAACAACTATTGGTATTTTTGGAACTATATATCTATCATGTCGTTGGGCTGAAATATCATATGATGTATATTGTATTCATACCACTGTAATTAGCTAGTTATTAATAATGGAGGAGCAAAGGGAAGGCCAGGTGTCATAGGCATGCTATTTGGGCAGCATCACCAGGAGGGTACCACTTTACACTGCCCAGGGATCCAACAAGGGGAAGATAGACGCATACCCAATAAAGCTGGCATGGCATAACATACTGGTCTGCCAGTCACACCTGGGGACAGAGAAGGTCCGCCAGAATGGGTGTGGGCACTGCGAGCACAGGGAGATTTGGGATACTTCATCCCCTGAACAAAGAAGTTTGCTCCCTTGGCTCCTCTTGGCGAGCTTGGCTCGTGGCTCAGGCTTGGCTTCCTGGCACTCTCCTGTGTGGCCACGGCCGTGCAGACCCCAGCACACAACGGGCTAATGGACGGCATGCACCTAGCCCGATGCTGTGCTGGACCCGGCTCCAACGTGGAACAGAAACTCTGGACACGGGCTCTGATTTTAGCCCTACTGAAACCCCAGCTACATTTCTAGGACTGGACTAGGAGAAATGGGACTTTGGAAACCCAGCGATGTAATTCAATGGAAAGAAATCTTTCTACCATATCTCTTCCTCCTGTACGAGTCTCAGAAAATTCCTTATCTTGGGATATCACGAGGATCCCACTCCTACTAGCAACTGGGGGAGACAAGACACATTTAACTCTGGCAAAAATATCATATATCAAAAATGTCATATATATAGTTATTCAAGCCACATGATTTGAATTCTGCCAATTTTACAAATTACAGTACATTTCTCCCGACCATCATGCTGATTAACAGCAATTAGTTTCACCAGTAACTCATTTATTAGGCTAATTGGCAAAATGTTTGGGTTACTCAGAAATAAAGATAGTTGAAGCCCTTGCATAGACAGCTTTAGATTAGAGTATTTTACTAACAACACTAGCTGACCACCGTAGAGTGCAAATCTTTAATCGAAATTCTAGCTCTATTTATTAAGTTAAATATACTAACCTACACTCAGTGGATGTTAAGTTGTCTCCTAAGTATTTCACAGGGAGTCATGGACCCTGTAAGAAGCATCATGAGATATGTGGCTTCTGTTAGCATCAATTAACTTGACTTTGCCTAAATGTGTAATTCAAGAGTCAAGAAATGGAAAGTTACCAGTGTCCAAGCCAGAACTTGGGTTCCTTTGATAGGAGAGCTGATGAGGAGAGACATTTTCCAAGCTAGCTGAGGGCCAGGCCGGACACTCTGCATAGATTCTCATTCGATTCCTACACCAGGTAAGACAGGAGCCATCATCCCCATCTATGGACAGGGAAACTCAGATTCAGAGGTTAAGAAACTGTCTGTAGCCACCGGTAAATCAATTTCTTCCTAACTCCAGAGTCCTTGAACTTAACTGTGGTCTGTGTAGAAGGAAAAGAAAGGTCATTTATGAAAATAAGAGAACAAATAAAGGCTGCACCCTTTCACATCAAAGAATCCACAGGGGACCGTGACTCCTGTGCCTGCTCTTCCTTTCATCTCGGACTACTGGTCCCTCCTTCCAAGAAAACTCTGAAACCACACATTTCCTAGAAAATTGCTTGCCCGTTCCCATCCCTCAAGCTTAAAGAACATGACATGAGAAAACTTGCTGATTAAAAAGGAGACACTGACATTTACGCAGCTGCAGCTCAGTGCCACACACTGTATGGGCATTGTGTGCCCAGCCCTGCTCAGCCCTCACGACAACCCTGGTGGGTAGATGCACTCTGCAGATAGGAACTATTTTCCCATTTTATCAATGAGGAAACTGATGTCCGGTTGTTAGGCAGCTCACCCCAAATCACTTAGCTAACAGGTACTAGGACAGGGTTGGAGATTCATGAGCATGAAAGCACCAGCTCATTTATTTTCCCTCAGCTTCATCACAGGTTTCACCTAGACTCACAAGCAGTGGAAGGTTGTTCCCCAGACCACAAACCTTCAATGCTGTGTGGCCGATGCTATCCTCAACCCCAAACCCCTCTCATTTCTGCCAACTCCCTTCCCTGTCACAGGAATCATTGAGGATGCTGAACCTACATGAGGCTCCCAATTCAGTCTCGTGCCTGTTTAAATCTTATTTAAACTAAAAACTCCTGCCCCCCTCCCCCATTGCTGCTTCTGCTGAGAAACAGATGTAGCATCTTTTGCTAGTCCGACCAACAATTTGGGGATCAAAGAAGTACTTAACAACCATTTCTTGACAGAGCAGTGTTCTTTTTTATGGCACCAAAATATAATCATCAAAAAAAACAAGTTAGTCTATGGGAGTTTCCTTGAAGCATTAATAATTGATGTTGTTTTTTTCTCCCTGGAAATGTTATGAGTGTAAACTGTTACTAATTAATTACAAGAGAATAACTCTCAGATACCATTGTGCAGTCATTTTACAGAGCTGATTTCCCGCCACCAACACGGCACTGCCCTTAGAAGTAGTAAAAGATTTATGTCCTTCATCTCCATTATTGTAATTAATTCTGCTTAACAATGCTGCACCTATCTGAGGCATTAGGGAGCTACTTGCTAAGAAGGTTGAATCTCTGGCAAAACTCTGAGACAGTATGTTTAATTGAAGAGTTAAAAGTATAATCATTATACCAACAAATTTTTTATTAAACTCTCAGTGCTGGGTTCTGTGCTAGACACTGGGAACTCATTTATACACATATTTAAAGGGCATCCACTATCTGCCAGGCACTGTTGTAGGCACTGGGGGGAGAGAGGGTCCTGTGTCATAAGAAATTAACTGGTTTTTGTGCCCATTTCCTAGAAGGGTACCTCTAATGCCATGGAATTTCCCATGTGATAAGGGTATCCTTATTACTCATGGTGGGCCCCTTGGACCACACCTGACCTTATGTTAACGTATCTTGTGATGGGTCCCTAGATAGTTTAAGCTAACAAGCAACTCAGAATGGGGGTGGTGAGAACTGGGGCTTTGAGACATATGATATCAGCTAACTTCTGCAGAGAAGAAAGGGCGTAGAGAGTGAATTCAACCTCATGGCCAGTGATTCACCCTATTGTTGCCTGTGGAAGTGAAATTCTTGTGCTGTTGCAGGAAAAAGCACTTTTGGGAACCTACAGAGGAAGATGAGGTCTGGTGGTAAGATCTACTTGGGTGAAAATTGTACATGGCCCCTGGATTTCCAATGTCCCATCTCTGTCCTTCTGGACATGGACAATCAGGGCCAGAAACAGGACCAATGTCCAGAGATCCTGTGTCATAGTAAAGCTACTCCAGTCTAACCTTTCTCACCATTGGGCTAGCTTAGCTTGGGTTCCCACCTGGAGCCTGCGTTTGGAGTCCCCTGGCTATTGGCCATGCAGCTGCGAGGGCCCCTGGTTACTGTGGACAGAACACTGGAGAGCGCAGAGTGCAAGGAGGTGGGTCGCCAAGCTAGAGAGAGAAAGCGCTTTGCTCCCTAGGATTATATTATCTCAGGCTTGGGAAGGACCAGGAGCTTTTTCAAAATAACCAATCCGCTTCCCAAGCTTTCACGGGCAATCTATTATTTCCCCAGGCAAGGCCGACAAGTCTCTATGGTCAAGCACCTCCCCGTGTGCCGTTTCGACTTCTGTTGCTCATGTGCTTACCTCTCCCTGCTGCTCCCACTCTCTGACCCCACAACTCGCCACCTGACCATCAGGGATTGGAGAGGGGAGGGAGGGGTGTTCATCCCTGGCAGGGCAATGCTGTGAGCCCCTGGGGTGTGTGAAGTGGTAGCTTCCCGGTGAAACAACAGTGTCTGACTCCCTTTGCTCGCTTCCTTATTAATATCTATCCACCTGCGCGAACACTACCCTGCCCACGTAATGAAACCCCAACAATTCTGAATACTGAAGCTCAGGGGAGCTTCCCTGGATGGCATTATACTTGAAATATTGTCACACATTGAGGTGCCAGGAGGGTGACATGTCTCTAAGGACACGGAAGCTTCACATTAGGGACCCTCTCAGACCTCACCCTGTGTGTCTCTTCTTTTGGCTAGTTCCAATTTGTATCCGATCATAATAATAAAACTGTTCACAATAAGTATAGCACCTTCCTGAGCTCTGTGAATCATTCAGAGAATTACCAAATCTGAGTGCATAGTGGGGACCCCCAAATTTGTAGCCAGCTGGTCAGAAGTGGGGGTGACTTGGGAACCCCTAAACATATAGCTGGTATTGAAGTGGTGGTGGTTTTGAGGGGACTGTGCCCTTCATCTGTGAAGTGTGGCCTGAAGTGAGATGGTTGATATCAGGAGTCAATGCAGAAGGGAACAAAAAGTCCTTGTTTTCCTGGAAATTGTGTTCTTGGGAACAAAGAAGGCAGACAGTAAGCATGTAGAGAAGTAACAAGAATTGCAACAAGGTGGAAGTGCCAGGAAGCTTAGGTAGGTTAATGTGATGGGGAGAGACTGGCTGGTAGAAGAGGGAGGGTGTGGTCAAGGAAGACCTTTCCCACCTCAGAGCTATGACTCAAAGATGGAAGTGGAAAAATGATAAGGGAGGAGGCCTGGCCTGGCCTTCTGTGATTATCATGGAGCAGGACCATTCACAAAAAGCAAGTCAAAATCAACTACAGAAAAATTCTGCTTTCCAAAAGGCTACGCTTAAAAAGTTGACCATAAGATGAATTTTGTGCTACTTGGGTTACAGTCTTTCCATTTATTTCCACTATAAAATCATAGACAGAGTGTGATAGAAGATCTAAGTGGACCATGATAGTCTGCACACACCAAAGAAACTTAAAGTCAGGCCCTGGCCAGTGTGGCTCAGTTGTTTGGAGAGACATCCCATATACCAAAAGGTGGAGGGTTTAATTCTCTGTCAAGGCACATACCCATGTTTTTGGTTCGATATCTGGTTCAGGGTGCATGCAGGAGGCAACTGATGGATGTTTCTCTCATATTGATGTTTCCCTCTCTTTCTCTCTCTCCTTTCCTCTCTCTAAAATCACACACATATATGTGTATATATATATATATAATTTTTTTTAATATGTCTTTATTGATTTCAGAGAGAGGAAAGGAGAGGGAGAGAGATGGAAACATCAATGATGACAGAGTCATTGATCTGTTGCGTCCTGCATGCCCCCCACTGGGGATCAAGCCAGCAACTCCGGCATGTGCCCTGACCAGGAATTGAACAGTGATCTCCTAGATCAAAGGTCGATGCTCCACCACTGAGCCATGCTGGCCAGGCTATATATATAAAAAGAAACTTGAAGTCGGGATGACATTATAGATGAAACATGGGTACTAAGAACTCTCAAGACACCCTTTCCTCTGAATCAATTCATTCTAGTTCCACTGCAGTCTAACCCAAAGATTCTTAAATGTTAATATGCATATGAATTAACTAGAAATCTTGTTAAAATAGATTCTAATTCAATAGGTCTGGGCCAATGCCTGAAATTCTGCATTTCTAATAAAATCGCAGGGGATGCCGATGCCTTTGGTCTGAACACCTCGTTTTGAAACTCTAGCCCAGCACTACACAATAGAAAGAAAAGTCACAAATGCAAGTCAAATATGTAATTTAAAACTTTCTGGTAGCCACATTATAAAAAGTAAAAAATAATCTTTTGAAATATATTTTATTTAACCTAATTTATTCAAAATCAACATAAAAATGTTAGTGAGGTATATTCAACCTTGTCTTTGTACTAAGTCTAAAAAATCCAGTGTTCATTTTCTATTCAATTTGAAGTAGCCACATTTTAAGTGCTTAGTGGCCATCTATGGCTAGTGGCTATTAGAGTGCAGCTCTAGCTAGTGAGTAGTCTTAGAGCGAAGGTATTACACTTAGGAAATTCAAGCCTTTGGCTAATGTTAAAGCAATTCAATTTTAGTGTTTTACTTCTTATAAGCAACCTTTAAGATGATGTAATATTATGGCATTTTTCTAGCATCCTTTGTAAATTGGTTTCCACCTTATTCATATATATGTTTATTATTAATATATATGAATTATGTAATAAATAATATATATAGAATATGAACATGTTCATATTCTACATCTCTTTTATATATGAATATAGATGCATATAGAATATATCCATATAGAATAGTCACACAGAATGTGAATAATATATACAATATGTATATATATTGTATGTGTGTGTATAGATAGATAGGTAGATAGACAGAACAATAGCTGTTATTCAAAAGGTTGTTATGGTGGTATGTTGGCTTCTTACTGGTATGACGTAGGACTTTTCACAGGTATTTCCTCTAATCAGGGTAGCTGGACACAGGAAATGGATTTTTCCCTCCCACTGAATTCTCCTGATTGCTAGCCTACATTAACAAAAATCAGCAGGTAATCACTCAAATGACCTAGCTCCCCAGTAATGCTATTAGCATCTTCCAACTAAGTCTCCCAACCACATCAGGAGCCCAGCTGAAGCTCTGAAATGCCCATAACTCAAATAGCCTCAATTTACAAACAAACTGATAAGGTGGCCATTGGCTGAGTGATTTGTTTCCAAACCCAAGACCCACTCCAGCAGATTGGCAATCAGAAGCCGTTGCTTTGGGCACCATCCACCATTAGTCTGACCTCCCAGGGACATTGCATTTTCTCCCTTGAATTGATTTTTCTAAGTCACCTAAAGCAATGGTCTGGTGAAGAATGATGCTTGCAAAGAGAAAGAAAACGAGCTGTTGTGATCATTAAAATAATGATTTTTCAGATAAAGTCATAGTTAGAAGTAGACATCTTTGCACACTGGGAATTATTGATTACTCCAACAAGAGAAAATAAGGTTACAATCCATGGTAATTAGGCCTGAACCAAAATAGTAATGATGTGTTTTTATAGACAGAAGAAAAAGCAGATTTTTTTATTGAATTGCTAGGGGTAATTGCAACAGAAAATCTCCAATAGCATAGACAGGCATCATTTAGGAAGCATGGAAGTGCTAGTGTTCTTTACTGCCTGCTATTCTACCAACTGTATTGTTTACAGAGGCCTTTAGTCAGTTTCAGGCATGTGGATATTTTTATTATTAATTATTCACCATTTTGAGCATTTATCTTACCAGCTACTACAATGAGAACTTCCACAAATGTTATCATTGAATCCTCATAATAATGCTACAAAGTAAAAACTTTTATTAGTTCCATTTTAGGTGGCAAAGGTTAATTAACTTGTCCAAGATCACGGATATTAAGCACAAGAGACAGGACTTGATCTCACATCAATATGACTCCAGATTTTCCATGCTGTTAACCACTATCTGATATCACCCTCCTCAGTTCTGAAAAGCCTTAATGGTTTAAAATACTTTTTTAAATGTAATAATCAATAGCCTGATTCTTGTGCTTTTCAACCCCTTGGTACTAGCTTAGCATTTTGAGGCCAAATCAAACCAATTTACTCCTTGACTAACTTATGTCTGGGGACAATCCTACTTTCTCTGAGACATCCCTTCCTTGAACTACCAGGTCTCAGGTTCCTTCATATCTTACGTGTCTCAATCCTTTGTCATGTCAAGAACTTATCTTCTATAGAGTTCCCATTACATTTGAATGAGTCCTTACATATACTCTGTTAGCCAGTCTGGTGGATTGGAAGAAGAGTTTGAAATCACAGCACAATTACTTGGTAATATCAGGTAATCATAGATATCATTAGGTAGCAAGGCATCGTGAGAAGGGTCCCTCATTTGGAAAACTATAGTTTTTGTGTTTTTCAACCTCCCTCTCTCTGCCACACACACAAAATCTGATGCTAGATGCCCTGGTAGAATAAACCAAGAATGGCACCAAGAAGGAACAGCTCAGTGTGGTAGATTGCAAAATGGGTCATTGACTTCCATCCCTTCTTGTATTCTTCTTGGCAATGTGTATTTGCAGATCTTCCAATCAAAAGATGGAGTCTATTTATCTTCCCTTTGAATATGGGTTGGTATTCTGGCTGGTTTTAGCTAAAACAATGAGGCAGAAATCATTGTGCCAGTTCTGAGGCTAAGCCTAGAGAAGCTCGCAAGCTTTCACTCAGGCTCTTACAAACCTGCCTCGCTGCCATATGAAAACTGCAGGGTGACCTGCTAGAATATGAGAGATGACATGGAACAGAGATGAGCTGTCATTGTTGAGGCCATCTGAGATAAGCCAGCCCCTGGCCAACTCAAGAACTGACCACAGGCCCATAAGGGAGACCAGCTAAGACCAGAATAACTACTCTGCTAAAGCTCACCCAAATTGCCAATCTGCAGAGCCATGGACTAAATAAATAGATATTATTTTAAAGCTGCTAGGTTTTGAGAGTGGTGGGTTTTGTTACACAGTAAAAGCTAACTGATATACCACGTTTGCAGCTAATGTATAATATCCTCAAGGAACAAACACCTTTTGTTTTCACATAATAATATATGTCTGGTATTATTACTTTTTGGTTAAAAATATCTATAAAAAAAAAAAAACAACAGGAAAGAATAGGCCACATTGACCAAGCGGGAGAATTTCTTTTTCCTTAAACACCACACACATAGGCATAAACCAAAGCTGTATCTCACTCAGTAAATGATGGCATTCTTACATTCCAAAGGTTCAGAAAAGTGGCTATTTCTGTAGGACAGGAAAACATCTGATTCTGCCATATTCTCACTCTGCCCTCCTGTCTCGGTCGGTTGTTTAAAGCCAGGAAGTTCCTAACAAAAGAGAAGCATCGGAAACCTTACAATAAACTGTAACCTTTCCCATTGTCCTCACGAATAGATGCTGTATTGACATCTATCACCCTTGGAAATTCTCTGGTGGGTCTTCAAGGTTTGTGGTCCAACCTTTCTGAAGGCTATTCAGAATCTCTTTTGCATGTCATATGCACTCCACTGCTTTCCCAAACTGAAAAATCTAAATGAGAAAGTGACAATGGACCCAGTTATTATGAATTAATCACCAGTGAAGACAGAACATTTTCTATCATCACATTATGAATTCAGAGGAACTCGATTCCCAGTTGGAACTTCTGAGATTCAATGTGCTTCATGTACTTGTCAATCTTTCAGTCTTAAAATGACATAGTGGCAGTATTTGGTAAGAATGTCAAGGGATATCGATCAGAAACCGAACCAATTTAGTATGTAATTTGCTAAGAGGTAACACTTTGGTAATAACAATTGGCAAATTTTAATCTGTACATTATTAACAGTTTGTTTATTGCAGGCATTGTAGTTGTATACTGGTTAGAGTATGAACTAATTATACTACCAGAATGGGAAGACTGACCTCACCACTTATTAGCTATTTGACTTTGGACAAGCTCTTTGATATCTCAATGCCTGAGTTTCCATACCTCAAAAGTAGGCTGAGTTTCTACATCTCAAAAGTAGGGATAATAATACTTCTACAGTGGTCAATATGGGGATTAAATGAGCTACATATTTTTTTAATCTAATATGCTGGAGGCACTGCTATGTTATATACCAGTAGAGGAAAATTGGGATTGAATTACATACTGATTTTGGAGAGTTTAAATGTGTGTGGGGGGGGGAGAACATCTTAGAATTGATGAGATTTAGTAATATTTGCAAAGTGCTATATATGTTTTTGCTAAAACAGAAAAACAAATATACACAGTGTTTTCTACATTTAATCAATGTCCATATCTTATTTAAAAAGAAAAAAATCATGGAATTCTCCCAACCCAGTGTTGGAAAAGTATTTGAAATAACATGACATTTATATGAACAAAGAGAAGACTGTAAACATCTTATGTTTCTAGAACTTGTCTAACCCTGAAATCAAATTTACTGATAATAGAACAAAACTATAAAACCCACTAAAGCGACATTATCCTGTTGTTTTCTGGAAAACAACTTGAGCCTACAGAGTGAACTGTGGTACTTGCTGCTGAGATGCAGAACCGAGGGAGTGTGGCATCCTTTACCGGAGGGCCTGCTGAGAGACCTCACTTGCCTACTGCTCTTCTCTATTCAGACACTTCTGGGGAATCTCTTTTCATAACCATATGATATTATTTGTCCTTCACTGGGAAGAAAGATGCAATTTTCTGATTAAGTCCAGCTCTGTGTTTTTGTGTTTTTTTTAATCTCACCACAAAACTTAAAAAATTAAATTGGCACATTGTGACACTAATCTGGATCCAACAACACAAGCATGGACTCTGATATATCTTGGTAACCCTCACTTAGGAGGTAACCATCTGGGTTACCAAAATACTCATTTTTTAAAAGCCTACAGTAACTAAAACCAGGATTAGTCTCTCTCTCCCTTTCTCTCTCCCTTCCTCCCTCCCTCGCTATCAATCACCTATTTAGTGATGTATTTTTTAGACCTTAAGCACATGTCAGCAGAGCCGTTACACTTTGGCACTTCGCGAAAACCAATTTGAAAAACATGATTACAATGGAAAGAGGGTGAGCTTTGGAATGGAACTTTGGGATGACCACTTCCTGGCAGGGATGGGCCCAGCCGCAGGACAATCTCTGTTTTAGGTTTTCCTTTTCACCACACAGACATAACAAAGATGAGCACTAGAAACTCTCTGGTGGCAGGCAGTGTTCAATACCCCTCAAGAAACTGGAAATGTAATAGGATTGGCCTTTAAGTGGTAAACTGAAAAATGCATGCAAAAGCAGGTAAATGAAGTGATATTATTTATATACTTTACTAATCAGAACTATTTCTCAGCTTCCCAGGAATCAAAAGGAAAAGAGGTAACTTTGACGGTCATTGGCTGTGATTCTCCCCCCACCAATTCAGTGACTGAACACACGCCGCTGAATGAGTTAGGCCTCAAGTTGGTTATTATATAGTTAGTGTCGATTCCTGCTCATTTTTACTACCTCACCCCAAAGGTGAGCCAGTAAATGTACCTGGTACTTTCATGGAGAAACACAATCAGCTCCACTACCACCAGGAAAATGAGCTCTTAGACTATGTCAACCTCTAACTGATGAACAAATATGTGTAATATATTTTACAAGCAATTCAAGGGCTATCAAGGGGATTTGACAATAGTACTTGTGCTTCCTTAGAAACCCAGAAATATAACCCTCACTTAAGATGTGGGTCTGTTGTACTTAATGATAGGAAATGCCTGTTAGAGGAAGGCAGTCGGCATTGGATTGGAGAGCAAGGATGGCTCACAGGGACTTCTACTGTCCCAGGGTCTAGACTCCAGCCTGGCCACCTGCTATTGGTCTACCTTTCTTTCTTTTTTGTCTTTTTTAATATATTTTTATTGATTTCAGAGAGAGGAAAGGAGAGGAAGAGAGAGAGATAGAAACATCAGTGATGAGAGAGTCACTGATCTCCTGCCTAGCCCGCAACCCGGGCATGTGCCCTGACCGGGAATCGAACCCCGATCGCCTGGATCCTAGGTCGACGCTCAAGCACTGAGCAGCGCCCGGCCGGGCAGGTCTGCCTTTCTTAAGGCAGCACGCAGCACTATGGAGAGCGAGTGCGTCATGCCATCTCAGGAACGTGAAAGCACAGGGGCGATCCTACAGACACTAAGTGCCTACTATGTGCCAGGACATGCTAGGTGCTATGCGCAGGCTACTTCATTAGTTCTCACAATCTGCAAACACGACTTCATGTTAATTTTATGGATGAGAGCACTGAGGTTCACGAACAGTCAGGATCTTGTCTGAGATGACAGAACAATAAATGGCAAAAGTCTGGATTTGAGACTTCTTTTCTAATATTTAATTCCGTGATAATACCAGCTTGAGGTTACATGAGTATTCTCCAGTGTGTTCCCATTGCTAAGGGTTAGATTTTTTTAAGCTGTATCATTTTTCTAGAATTTGTTTTTCCAGAGGAATTGCTTTGACTGTTTTTCTGTATCACAAGTTGGGGAAGCACTGGCTAAATATATCCCCAGATAAAATATTTATTATGGCTACAAAGAGAGATTACAGAATGTCAGGAGGCATGAAGGCCAGCAATGCCTAGCTTTTGGTCCAAAGGTAAGAGACACAGTATTGCTTTTTCCAACCTGGGGGATGTGCTAGAAGGAGTGATGGGCTTTTCCTAATAACATTTAATATGACTTTGTTTTTGCCAGTACTTATGTTTAAAAATATAATTTTGCTTGATGGTCAAGATGGTATGAGTCTGGATATGTTTTTGTTTGTTTGTTTTGCCTTTTCAAATTGGATAATGCCACCTGTAAATGAGTAGGTGGGGAGATGAGAAATCACAGAGTTGGAGTGAGTTTAAATTACACAAACACTTCAGAGAGCAAGTTGGCAATTTCTAATCGAATTCCACTTCTAGATGAACAGCCTGGAGAAGCTCTTACAAATGTGCACGAGGAGACCTGTGTGAGTATATTAACTACAAAATGATTGAAACAAGGAAGAAGAAAAAAAGAAAAATAATTGAATTGCTCATTATTAGGGAAAAGCAAAAATAAACAAGTTTATTCTAAGTTTAATTTTATATGATAATAAAGAAATGAAATGCATGCATCCACATAAATTAATCTCAAAAATATAATATTAACAAAGAAAAAGCAAGTTGCATATGGCATCATCCCATTGATATAATTTTTAATTGTGCAAAATAATACTCTGTATTGTCTCAGGTGTTTGCATGGAGTGAAAGTATAAAGGCATGCTCTATGTAAAATCCATAAAATTTATATGATAGCTAGTCACTAACCTTAGGGAAGAAGAAAGGGAGAAAGAATAAACTAGCTGAAGTACAAAGCTTTATTTCTAGTAGGTTAAATTACCAGCCATCATTACCTAAAAGGTAAGTCATAGTAAGGATATGAAATAATTTAAAAAAAAAATAAGATAAATAATACAATAATTAATAAATAAGAATACAAGAATAAACTGTGTTTCGTGTACTCACTACTGCAAACCCACTTTTTCCCACCCTTGTAGTAATATAACTGCTTATGGGTAGGTGACTCATATCTTCTTTTATTTACCTTTATGTATGTTTGAGTTAATATATATATATATTATATTAAATCCTCACCTGAGGATATTTTTTCCACTGCTTTTTCAGAGAGAGAGGAAGGGGGGGGGGGGGAGAATGAGAGAGAGAGAGAGAGAGAAACATCGATGTGAAAGAGACACATCGATTGGCTGCCTCCTGCACGTGCCCGGACCTGGGCTGGGGATCGAGCCTGCAACCGAGGTACCTGCCCTTGGCTGGAGTCAAACCTGGGACCCTTCAGGCCGACGCTCTAAACACTGAGCCAAACCAGCTAGGGCATGAGTTAATATTTCTAATAACAAAATAGAACAACAAATGTTTATTGGATGTGAAAGTACTACCAAGATAATCAACCTGATGGTTTATGAACAGAATTAAAATGATTGAAAAAGAAAATATTGAAACCTTCCTTTTATTGTTTTAAACTGGTTTATTCATGGGTGGGGCAGGATTAATTCTGCATCCTTTATTTACAAAGAATTACAAAAGACACGAAGCCCAAGTACTAATTTAAGAGACAACAAAATGAAAAATATCCATCTTACAATATATAAAATATAGTAAATTTTACATTTTTAGAGTGTTTTAAATAGTTACTAGGTGTAAGGGACTATTAAGAAATTGCCCCAAGAGTATATGTTTGATTGACAAACATATGACTTAATAATATAACCGCATCATATACTGGCTGGTGTTTTTCTTCACACCTCAGGGTATTGTAAAGCTTATTATAAATACCTACCATGGCAATATTACCTCAAGGATCTATTCATTCTATCAGTGCGCTTCCTTATAGTTTACATCGTCAGGTGGCTACATTTCCTAACCCATTGGCTCTGCGTGTCCCTGGACCCTCTGCAATTTCATATTTACGTGGGTTTGGACTGAAGTTACAGCATGAGGCACATCATTGGTAGCTTTAAAAACAAAAAATCGATACCAGCTCAGCTGTCAGCCCACCGTTAACGCCGCCCTCGTCTCTCATTCCGCGGCAGCAGCAGACTATGGAATCGCCGCCCCTCAGGGCGCTGCAAGCCCCGTGACATCAGCGCGACTACGGCCCGGGAAGCGGGAACCGCAAGCGGTTCTCCGAACGGCAAACCTCATGAATCAGCAACTGGAAGTCAAGATTTGAAGTGTCAGCGAATCATCTTTTAAAAATGGATATTTCCTGGAATACTCGGTTTAAAAAAAGAAAGACATGTGGTCCTAAAAAATCTTCACAGGCTGATGTGATTTTTTTTTTTTAAGATTTCTAAAATCTCAAATGGTACCAAGAATAGCCAGGGAAGTAATGGGTGTGGCTTACTTAATGAAAATCTGAATTCTCAAGATTCATAAAAATAAGATGCTTAATTACGGAGGGAGATTTCACTATGTAAAGTATTTGAATTACTTGCTTTAATGAAAAACACGCCTTTGGCTGCTTCCCGACAAGTTGGGCGCCTCTACAAGTATATCCCGCGCGCAGCGCCCTCACTGCGTACCGCAGCGCTCCGCGCTTTCTGACCGCAAGCTTGCTGCCCTCGCTGGGCTCACCGGGCACTGCTTCTCCAGGACGCAGGGGGTGTTCCATAAGCAGTCACTGGCTTGCTGCCTGTTCCAACTGACAATTGATTTGGGGCAAAGCTTGTGATATATGGAAGGTAAAAGTGACTATTATGACCCCAAGGCTACCTCCTATCATTTCTATCTTATTCATTCCTCACTTTCTTAAAGCGCCATTCCTTTAAGGTTGGGCTATTTTCTAGTAGGTTCTGGGTGTAGCGGGCCTACTATCTGTGAAACAGCACAGAAGATCACTGTTTATAAATTAATGGGATACACATATTAAAATGCAGAGATGTCTCGTAGCAGTTTGCTATTAGCACCCTCTCTGTGAGCTGCTAAGAAAAATCACTCACATGGCAGATAACAGTAAATGTGGATATAATAAGCCACCGAGTATTAAATGAACAATAAATGACCAATATAAACATTTATCTCAACTAGCCTTTGAGAATTAGTGACTCATTTATGTTTTCCAATATATTTTCCTAGTTTTGCCCCTTAAGATGACATAAATGATCTTTGGAAAAATACTACTACATACATCTTGAAGAAGACATTAAAAATTGCTTGTCACAGTCACCCAAATCATACAGCGTGGCTTCTCAAATAGTTCTGATAAAAACCAACGGATGGCGAATTGTCACGGGCTGTCCATGCTGACACTGCCCCCTGGAAATGCCTAGCTGGCGCCCCCTTCTGAGAAGTGGGGGCCCTCCTGGCCTACTTGTCCGGCCTCCCTTAAAACTTCACTGTCACATTCCTCACTTCACCCCGTTGCACTGAGCATCTCACTCTCTTCTCTGTGTAGTACTTTATTCCGTGCTCCTGTTTACTTGTTTAGACATCTAAAGATAAGCATATTTACTGCATTAAGACATTTTTCTTCCCTCAATTTGGTGTTTCTCAACTAATTTCCATGAGGTCTGAAGCCTTATAGTCAAATGATCAAGAGCAATGCTGAAAGCAATACATCTAACATCAAGTGTTTTCTATGTACTACGTACTGTGCTAAGCACTTTAAACATATAGAGCCTCATGTAAAGCTTGCAGTCACTCTCTAAGGTCAGGGCTTCTAAACTCCATTGGTAGGTGAGGAAACAGACCTGGAGATAAGTCCAGACCTCAATTAATCCCTCCAGCAAATGAATGTCCAAGGGTTAGATTTCAGTTTTGATAGCAGAGTTCCTCTTCTTAGTCACAACACAATAATGCCTTTTGATCTCGATTCCTTTAAGAGAGTCCCTGAATAAAAATCTTTATCATTTAGGGACTTGCTTAAATTAAGGACACAAATGCCTAACAGTCTATAGCACATCAGTCTACACAACACTACCTAGTGGCTGGGGACAAATGTGGCAGCTATTGTGAGAAAATTTACCCACCATTTATCTAAGTCCTTCATGAATGAGGTTTTTGTTTAGTTTTGTTTTGTTTCTTGTCTTTTTTTTTTTTTTTCATCTTCTAAATACCCTGGAGTCTAGGAAGGATATTTGTAAATTAGAGATCGTTTCTGTTAAGTACATGATTTCCTATCCTTGACAACACCCCCAGCCAAGCTTCAAGCTTTTGGACTTCTACTAGTTAGGGCAATTTTGCCTTTGGGTCGTCTCTGAATTTGATCCTACTGACAGCCAGCCTTGAAGACTAAAGAAGCCTATGATTTGTGCTCATATCAAAACTATTCCATTTATGGAAACAACTATTCATATGCAGATGGTTCTAGAAAATCCTACAAATAGTTCACTTGACAAGATTAACCATCTCTCCCAAGCAAAATGATTTCCACTATTAATTTACTTGGCAAAATACATTTTGAGAAGCAGCAAAAGAAGCTGAGCCTAATGCTTTATAAATGCTCAAATTCTTAAGAAAAAGGATAGAAATTCATAACAATCTTGGCTGCTCTATAACTATGCACCAGGTACTTGCTAAAGGCCTTTGCATGTAACACCTCACCTAATCCTCACCACAAAACTATAATGTAGGATCTTTTAATATATTTATTCATTATTGATTTTCTAAAATTTAATCCTTCAAATTTATTTCTTCTGACTTTTACCTGCTTATATGTACCCCATCGTTTTACCTATTTGAGAGCATTTTGGAGTCTGACATTTTTCTACTCCTGAGCATTAGGTCAAGATTGTTGTTATTATTATCTCTCTTTCTCTCTGTCTCTGTCTCTCCTTCTTTCTTTGCTGTGTGGATGGAATTATTTTTTGCCTACCAAAGATCTGTTTGATTTTAAAACAAAGATAAAGGGTGTTCTGCTCTTATTATTGACATACTAAGTACAGTCTTGCTTGAGTGGCTGCTTTAATACAAAATCATCCCAGAATTACTTGGAATGCGAAGGAAAGGAAAGTAGGAAAATGACTGTGAAAGATTTAAGCGCATTCCATGGAAGACTCATTGGGACTTCACAAGGGACCCGTTGCTCAGGCCATCCAACAGCTGACAAATGTTTTCACTTTGTTTTTAAGCACATACGCCATTTCTGGTTTCCTTTCGGGGTCGTTATGACTGATGGCAACGGAATAACAATGTCAAAAACCTATCTGTTGCTTGCAAACTCATGTTCCAACTCAGGGTGTATTGGTCTGCGCGGACTCGGAACATCAGCGCCATCAAATATATGGCATTCAGCTGCACTTAAAGAAAAGTTATTTTTCTAACAGAGATTCTTAACCCTCGACTTATAACTAGCCTTTGAAGGATATATGAAATACGGAATTTACATGAAATACAGAATTTCATATAAAAGGATATGCAAATGTGCATTTGGGGGGACATAGTGTCCACAATTTTGACATGAATCTCGAGGGGGTCTGTGACATGAAGGTGAAGATGAACTGCTATTCTTTTTCCCCAGTTTTATTTGATATAACTGCCGCATAACCTGTGTAAGTTTAAAGTGGACAGGTGTTGATGTGATACAATTACATATTACAAAATAACAGCCACCATGGTGTTAGCTAGCCCACCCACCACGTCACACAACGACCACGTCCTTTTGGGGTGAAGACATCTAAGATCTACTTACTTAGCAACTTTCAAGTATATAATATAGTATTGTAGGCTCTCATGGCAACGCCGCACATTAGGCCCCCACAACCTATTCCTCTCATAACTGGAAGCTTGTACCCTTTAACCAATATCTTCCCATTTCCCCTACCCTTGGACCCTGGTAACCACCACTCTACTATCGATAAACCACTCTTCTGAGAGGGAAAGATAGAGATTAGGATTCTCACAATGCCACCGTCAAATAATTTTTCTTCTGCCTGACACTATACGTGCCCAAGCAGAGGAAATACCTCTGCCCACTTATTGGTATAAACTTAGGCGATGCATCTGAATCAGGAAAGAAAGAATGAACTCAACGGTTCTATATCTATTATAAAAGTTGAAAGTTATTAGAAAATTCTTGGTAAATGACACATGGTTATTTGTATCGTCTTAAAACAGAAAAGTCAGTGTGCTGTGATGGCAGAGCACTTACGGCGAAGGCATGGAAACAGCGTCTCCTGAGCACCTGCTCTGTGGAGGGCCAGCCTTAGGCACCCTAACAACTGGCACCTCCCTTTAATCTTGCAGTGATCACGGGAAATTCACTGTGCTCCTGCCTTGGCATCAGGACACTGCCGAGGTGAGGCACTTGCTTTAAGTCACAGAGCTAGCGAATTGCCAAGTGAGATTCAAATTACCGTCTGCTCTTGAAGAAGTGGAAACGGCGACTGCGTAAGAGTGGCATTTGGTCCACGGTTAAAGGAGACACGGGGGAGGGGAACAGGGGCTGTCATTCAGGAGCCGTCATTTACGCTGACTGACGGGACCGCTAACCTGTGAGAAGCGACTTGAAGAACAAAAGGGTAGGACCTTTATCTCAAACCACTTCTCTCAAAAGGGTGAGCACGGATGAAAGACTGAGAGAATACAGAGGCAAAATAGTTATATCATTTAAAATTACACACACTGCCACAGGAACATCTAGGCATAAAAAATAAAACATGCTTAATTACTAAATCAGAAAGAAATGGAAGTGGTACAAATGAGCTAAATCCTCATTGAGTCGGTTCAGATAAAGAGTGCAAAAAGCAGGCCAACTGGCTGAGTAATTATTAAGTAAAATAACAGAAAAACCTGTTTTAGGAACCACCAAAGTAGCCTTAGAGATACAGCAGGGATTCTAAGAAACAACTCTTATTAACAATTCTATGCTAACTAATTTGAAAACACAAAATGGACATGTTTCTAGAAAAAAACTAATTTAACGCATCTGAATCAGGAAAGAAAGAATGAACTCAACGGTTCTATATCTATTATAAAAGTTGGAAAAAATATTTAAATATTACCACCAAAAGAAAAAAACAAAACATAGTAGGCGTAGATATATTTATAGGCAAGGTTTAATGAAAGTTGGATTGATAATTCCAATGTATATATGCTTCAAAACAAAAAGAATTACAATAAAAAGAGAGAATACTATCATTTATCTTTATCGTATAATCTTTAAAAAATACTTTATTGAACCCTGGCCAGTGTGGCTCAGTTGACTGTCATCCCATGCACCGAGAGGTCACCACACACATGCCTGGGTTGCAGGCTCAATCCCCTGTAGGGGGTACACAGGAGGCATCGGATCCATGTTTCTCTCTCTCTCCCCCTTTATTTCTCTCTAAAATCAATAAAAACATATTTAAGAAAAAAACACTTTATTGAAGTATGCTCGACATGAAAACAACTGTAGAGTGTTTTCTAAATGCAGCGACTGGTGTCCCTATAAAGAGGAGAGAATATAGAGAGACACAGAGAAAGCCAAGTGAAGACAGAGGCAAAGATTGGAGCTATGCTGCCACCAGTCAAGGAGTGTTGGGGACACTAGATACTGGAAGACAAGGAAGGATCCTTCCCTAGAGACTTCAGAGGGACCCTACCTATACTCACAGACTTCCAGCCTCCAAACTATGAGAAAAAATAAGTTTCCATTGTTTTAAGCCACTCAGATTGTGGTAATTTGTTATGGCACCTGTAAGAAATGAATATGATCCCTTAATATACTTGCAATAAGACAAGAAAATAAATAAAAGAGATAAGGATTGGGAAGAACCCCAGTAATATCCACAAGTCACAACTATATGGAAAACAAAAAGAATTATGAAACAATTATTTTAAAAGTGAGTTTGGCAAGGTTGCCAGATGTGAAATTAATATAACAAAATCAACTGTGCATTTATAAAATAGCCACAAAAATATCATAAAGTGTATTTTATCACATCTTTTATAAAGTTACCATTTGTAATAGCAATAAAATTAAACAACCTAGGAATAAACATAAAATACATACAAGAATTTTCTTGGGAGAAAATTATAAAATTTTATTCAAAGTTTAAATAACTAGTAAAACAAATTATGTTCATACTTGCCCTAAATTGATAAGTGAATTAAATTAATTTCTACTGAAAACCATATCACAGTTCTTTGTGGAACTTGACATGATGATTCGACAACTTCCATGGAACATCAAAAGGCCAACAATAGCCATATTACTCCTGAAAACGAAGGGTGGCTCAGAGAAGAAGGGGACCATCTTAGCTGATTTTAAGACTCATTATAAAACCACAGTAACTAAGACAGTATAGAATTAGTACAGGGATAGACAAGTAGACCAGCAGAACAGAATTAGCGGATCCAGAAACAGATCAGTGTGTATACACAAAACAGAAAATGTACAAAATTAAGAGCAAGCATTTAGACAATTTATAGCAATCTGGAATTGCCACAACATCCGAATGTTTGATTTCACAAGAATAGGTCTAGAATAGATTGGAAATGAAAACAAACAAAAACCTGGTCCTTCACTGTTTTCCTAAGTATAGGCTTAGGGAACAAAATTAGAATTTAAAAGTATTTAGTAATCCTGGACAATCAGACAAAATGATGCTTCCTACATACAAAATAGGCAGAATGCTGGAAATAAAATGAGCAAAGCCGGGTGATGAGCGGACCGGTTGGGAATAACTGAGCCAGGTTGGAGAAGGTTTGGAAGTCAGAGTGGACTGCAAGCCTGGTGTTCATCCACTAGGATTGAATTTGGGCCCTCATGAGCACTGTGAAACAGGGACATGGTGTCACTGACACTCTGAGACCCCGCTGTGGAAAAGCCAGCTCGCAGCTCTAACAACCCCCTGGCCATGCACCGTATGTCGCATAGCTCCAGGGAAATCGGTGCATATTCATGGAGCATTAAAGCTGCAAGGGATCCCACAAGCCATCCTTTCACTTTTACAGCAGACGGACAAACACTGTCAAGTTGAACAACTAACTCCAAGGCTACCAGTGGCCTGGTGAGACTTGTTGAGACTAGAACCTCATTTCCTGAGACATAATAGGCTCCTGCTTATGGCTCGAAGAAAGCATACTCCAAGGTAGGCAACCCCACGTACCAGCATGAAACAAAACTGCCAATTGTCACAAAGGACATAGAACCATATTTTGCAAAACCATCAAGGCTGAAGGAAATGGGTTCACCAGCTGGGAAAGCACCGCCCCTCCAAGTCCAGCCACAGACTCCCCATCTTCAAGTTCAACATGGGTACGTAAGTCAAGATGTATTGAAGGAGATGAACACAGCTACAATAATTCTGCCCGTATCTATGAAATTAAATCAGCATGCCTTACAATATTTAGCAACACAGATTGTGCATTCATGGACTCAGATCATTCCTTAGATCCACTGTGGGTCCTTCCTTATCTTTTCCCTGTTGTGGCAGTCAGGAGAGAGTTCAAGAGAACCATGAAACCAAGCCCAGCGAAGCCACATTTCTAAGAGATGGGATTCTCTAAAATGTAAATAATTAGTGCTGATAGCAAAGGTAAAGCACTCCAATGGTTGTAAAATCGTTAAAATCCCTATATACTGTGAAGTAAGCGTTATCTTTTCTGTTTTACACATGCAGAAACTGATGTTAATAGCTAATAAGTACTGTAACTAGGATTTGACTTTAGACTTTAGAAATCATACCCCAAATTGAGGGCACTTGCTACTATGCCACACACCCTCATGTTACAAGATCCCAGGGGCCAGTCATGGGAATACAAACCTGGAAACTGCCATGTCTTAGTCATTGTAGTGGGGGGACAGTAGCAAGAAAGACAAAGCTTATATTGTGGGCTATGCTTATATATAATGAGGGTTCCTGAACCTTTGAAGTGATTATTATGTCTTTGATTAGATTCTATATTCTAAACTTAAGCTGACTTAACCACTCACCCTAAATATATTCACCAATAACTTAGTCGCTCAGAGATGAGATTATTTCGTCAATATATTCTCCACCCACCTACCTCTAACCCCTGCTGTTCTTCTTTCATGTCTTTCAAAGGAAGCCATCAAACAAGACTTAAAAGAAAACTTCACAGGGAAAGTTTCACTGGGGTAGGGGGTAAGGATTGGTAATTGAACAAGGCCTTGAAAGATGATACCAGTTGGCCATGTAGACTATCTGCACAGGGCATGAGCAAAGCCAGGGAGACCGCAGGGTACAGGGCACGGGCTGGGAGAAGCTAGAGCTCAGGTGAGGAAGGCCGGGTGCGTGTCCAAGGTCATAGGGCAGGCAAAGGGCGGGCCACGGAAGAAAAGGCAGGCAAGTGTAGCCACTTACATGCCAGGGCCTCCGACAGGCAGCTAGGAGCCACGACAAGATCATCAGGGTGTTAATTCCCCTTCTGTGCATCGAGAGAGACCTGGAAGGTGCTTTTCCACTGCCCACTTGCGGTCACTTAGAGCATGGAACAATAAAAGTTAGATTTCCTTTCTTTCTTTCCTTCCTCCTTTTTGTTGTCTGCTCTATTTATGAAAGCTAAAAATAAAAATACTCCTCAGGACTTTACAACCAGAAACACATACATTCAGTTTCCCCACAACTGCAAATATTCTAGAAGGGACATGTGTCGAAGGAGTGAGACAGGTTTGTGGCTCCTTCTTTTCCCTCCAGCAGACTGACTTAGAAGGATAAACACTGGGCCCTGGCACAGGTCTACCCTCCGAGGGACCTGGCATAGCCACTTGTCACCTAGGAGCTTCGCTTCTGCACCCAGAAGCAGATAGCACAGGGGCCACAGTGTAGACCCTGAAGTAAGAAACACCTGGATTAGAATCCAGGCTTTGCCGTCAACCAGCTGGGTGATTTGGGGCAAATGACTAAATGTTTCTGTGGAAGGCCAGAGAGAAATGGATCTTTAAAACTACAGTAGTGTTCATTGAACATACTGTTAGGTTTGATTGATATACATTTTAAAAAAGAAAATTTAGCAAACATCAATAAAATCTCAAACTATTTTTCAGAAGTAGAAGCTGGGTTTGCTATACGGCAGGAGGATGGGAAATAATATTTAAAACTTAGATCGAGATACCGTACCACAATCCACCAGCTGTGTGACATTTAGCAAGGTTCCTAAATCTGGGAGACTCAGCTTTCTCGTCTATAAAATGAGGGTTAACAGCCCTTACTCACAGCCTTATTTAGAAAAACTGGCTGGCAGAGCACCTGGCTCACGTGGGTGCCTGGCCCCAGTTCATTCCCTCCCCTCCTGTTTCTTCTGTAGGAATATAAAGGCCTATACATCAGGCCAGCTTTGTCCTTCATAATTTGTCCTTAGGTCCAGATTTCAACTAGATTTGTTTTTTAGAGCCACGAGGTAAAATTTGAAACAAACATGATCATTATTATTGATAACTAAGATCTCAAAGTGGGAGACTGACGTTACCAATAACAGCAAACAGCAAGGCCCAGAGGGGGAGCTGGCTTGGGGGAAATGATGATGAATCTGGTCTCGGATATACTCCGTTTGAATGATCTAGGAAACTGAACATCTGGAAGGAATGTGGGAGATGGGTGAGGGTTGCAAGTGTAGGTTTCTGAGGCCTAGTCAAAGAATTGTTAATACCAGGAGGGTGGGAGGAGTTGGGAGATGAAATGCCAAAGGACAGTTGCAGAGGACAGCAGGGGCTGCCGGATCACACATACCCGCCTTCGAAAGGGAGTGGGGGAGAGAAACTGCTCCAGGAAAATGAAAGGCAGATACGCAGAACGAAGGGAGAGCACTCATGGGGAGGGTGGGCGCAGCAGAGGCCTCATATATAAGGCTGTCTGCGTGTGCTCAGGTACACGCCTGTGGACCTACTAATTTAAAGCATCTAGGATTAGCACTGGCCAGTGTGGCTCAGCTGGTTGAGCTTTGTCCCGTGCACCAAAATGTCACAGGTTTGATTCCCAGTCAGGGCACAGGCCCAGGTTGTGGGCTTGACCCCCAGTAGGGGGCGTGCAGGAGGGAGCCTATCCATGTTTCTCTCTCACCAATGCTTCACTTTCTCTCTCTCCCTCTCCCTTCCTCTCTCTCTCTCTCCAAAGTCAATAGAAACATATTTAAAATATATATATCTAGGGTTAGGGATCCAGTTCCTGGAATTTTAAAGCAAGAGTTGGCAAGCTTTTTCTATAGAGTCAAATACTGTATAAATATATTAGGCTTTGCAGGCTATATGGTTTCTGCCACAACAACTCAGCTCTGTAGTGCAAAAGCAGACTTTGAAAAATGTGTACGTGAATGGCTATGTGCTCTGATCGGGAATCCCACGTGCAGCTTCTGGTGCGCAGGACGATGCTCCAACCCACTGAGCAGTCTGGCCAGGGTCATGTGTTATATTTTAGAAATTGCTAATTTCCAGATTTTTTTTCTCATGTTCATGGCTACTTTCTCTCCATGATTCTTTCAGGAAAGAGATTAGAAGAGGAAAGATGATATTAAAATATATATTTACAATAAAAACAAACAAAAAAAGTGTTGTTTCCCCAAGAAACATGCATAATGCAGCAACGGTACAGCCACGTGGTGGGGAAGGGGCACTGTGGCTCCCGAAGTGTGGGCTCGGCCCCGGAGTTCAGGCTGAAACTATGACCTCACTCGCTGTTTCTTCAGCATTCGGGCCAGCCTTTCAGTCCTGGGGTGCTTGTTAGCGCTGGAAACACTTATATTTGGTTCGGACATTGCGCTCTTATTTTGTCTTTCAAGCAAACAAAGTACTAATTGGTTCTTCAAATGCTAATCAATAAACAACTTCATTTTTCCCCGACAATTCAAACCAAGTACAGTGTGAAAATTGCAGGCCAATTGCCTCTGTACAACGGGGAGAAATCAATCACAGGCTCTTTCCCAAACAAGCTGCTGTTTATATTCCTTGATTAGCATCAGACCCCCCTTTTCCAAAGTCTGCATTTGCTTCTGCATAACTACCTCTCTGTCCTCGACAGTAGGAGTCAGAGCCCCACTGCTCTCAAAATATTCTCAACCTGCTGAAGGATGCCACCCCACCCACCCACCCCCGAACAAATCACTCTTACTTCAAAAGCAAAACAAATGCATGAACAAGTGGAAAACCTGGACTTAGGCAGAGATTTTGAGGTACCCGACTCACAATTCTAGAGATGTGTGCATACAGGAGTTCCCTTTATTCACGATTTTGCTTTTCGCCGTTTCAGTTACCAGCAGTCAACCGCGAGCCAGAAGTATGAAATAAAAAAATTCCAGACATAAACAATTCGTAAGTTTTAAATTGTGTGCTGCTCTGAGTAGCAGGAGGAAATCTTGTGTGGACCCACCCCATCCCGACCCCCCCACCCCCCCCCAATCATCCCCTCGCCCAGCACGCCCGTGCTCTCTGGATACACCGCCGGCCCGCTCGTCACTTAGTAGGCTGCTAGGTTCTCAGATGGACTATCGTGGTGTCACACTGCTTGTGTTCAAGTAACCCTATTTTTACTTATATTATTATCACTGCTCTGTTCTTAGTTATTGCTGTTAATCTCTTACTGTGCCTAATTTATAAATTAAACTTTATCATGGGTCGTCTATATAGGGTAAAACATAATATAATATACACAGGGTTTGGTACTCTCTGTGGTCTCAGGCAATCCTGGAGGTCTTGGGACGAACACCCCCCAGGTAAAAGGGGACTACTGTATGGGGGCCTGTGGAGCGCAGGGATCAAGTGGGAGAATCAGTATCTCAATAGGTAATATTCAATGACCTAGGTTAATGATGCCGTGCCAAAGCAGCGCTGATTCAGTTTGTGAATGTGTGTGTTTCGGCTTCACAGTGTAGCGTTGAAGAGACAGGACAGACATCCCCAAATCATGTGGAGTAGGTCAGTTTCCTACTCATAAACCTTTGACGAGCAGAGTTTGCAGGGGAAAGTACCTAGATTATTTTCTATTGTGTTATTGACAGTTTTAACTTTAAATTCACAATTTAGAGTTGAATCCTCTTTAAGCTGACTGCCTCTGTCGCCTAAGGTCCTGAACAAGGAGCATATGTAGTTACTCCATCCCATAGGAATGGATAGTTTATTTTTATATCACATTCATGTCAGTTTTGTTTTGTTTCCTGTTAGTCTCATTTAAACATAAATTAATTCAATTGCAATTATTTCCAGGAAGACGAACCATAAAACAAATTGCTTTACTGATGCAAAATTAATGTAGAACTCTGCCTTCTCCTTGAGCATATACTTGAAATACAAAAATCACAAATATTCATTTTATGCAAATATGCCCAAATTGATGTTTGTCATTGCTCAAGATAAGAAATGCAGTTACTATTGACAGTTGTCAGATTGATTGGCTAATTTCAAACCAAGTGAAGGCCAAGAAAATGCCCTTAATATTAATGTCTTTATTACTTCATTATATTAAAAACACTGATATTAATAACAACTCTCACGCATTTCAAGACTCTCCAAAATTTGCTCTCAAACTTTTCAGTCTTAATTCCCACAATTTTTCTTTGCCTTTTTGTTGTTGTTGTTATTGTTAATCCTCACCTGAAGTTACTTTTTTCATTGATTTTTAGAGAGAGTGGAAGGGAGGTAGGGAGGTGGGGGGGGAGAGAAAGAGAGAGAGAAACATTGATGTGTGAGAGCGACACCGATTGGTTGCCTCCTCCACATGCACCGACCAGGGCTGGGGATCAAACCTGTGACCCAGGTACTTGCTGGGGATTGATTCCTTTGACTGGAAATCGATTCCCTTGACTGGGAATTGAACCTGTGACCCTTCGGTGCACTGGCAGACTTTCTAACCACTAAACCACACCAGCCAGGGCTTCTTTGTCCTTTTATTTTGTGTTATAAACACATTGGAACACATTTCCTTTATCAGGACAGGGTATGTACTCAATAAACATCAAAAAAGATCTCTCTATATATTAATATATGTTGAACAGCAAGCTATCTGTTGGTTAAAAGACAGTGGGCACCAGGACTGCAGTGTAGGGGAATCCAGGTGGTGCCATTTTCATGGTTTAGACATGGATTTGTGATGGTCACTAGACAGAATGCAATTAGTATGTCACATATGTCCTGGTGCTAATGCTTTTGCCCAGCAAGAGGAAAACATATTTGTAGCTCAGATCCAATCTCAACTTACTCTTTTCACTATAATAAACAGGCACATAACCATTTCCTCGGTGTAGGTGTCTTGTAAAACTCACAAATTCCCTCACAAATTGAAAGAGAAGCCATTTCCATGAAATATATACCCAGCAGTCCGCACTTCACAGCATGAACTAGAAAAAATGCCAACTCTTTCTAGCAATACGATTGATCAGAGTACGTGTTTAAAGTGATCTTTGAGCAAGTAAATAAACTGAGATTGAGAAACGGATTTCCAGTTCAAGGATGTGACATCTGAGCACATGAGAAAGCACAAGAATGGTCTGATGTAACGGTGGAGGGATAGCAGAGTGTCAACAATGGAAGGCAAAGAGAAACCTAAATCCAGTCAGGAAAGTCCTATGCCCAAGGTTTCCACCACCTTTCACATAGGAAATTGTAAACATGCATTTGTTAAGTGGATAAATAATCATGTTGCACAATGACTCATACACAGTTGATTTCATAGTAAGGATTCAGCCCTTTTCCACGAGTCCTTTTATCACCTTCATAAAGAGTTAACTTAGTAAACGTCTAGTCTGACCATTAGAATTCAGATTCTGGCGCCTACACTGGGGAAAATTATTTACACCCCTCATCAAGATGCGTCAATGTGCTCATGAAGAAAGGGCCAAGTGCCACAAAGTACATGAAAAGAATGCACTCTTTTACCCAGATGAATGTTTGGGTGGCAAAGCGATTCTTCTAAATATTCAGAATATACACTGCCCACCAAAGGGCAAGCGTTTGATTCATTTCAGAACTAGAGCAGGGGCTTGCAGCCTGCAAATGCTCTCTCTATGTCAAAATTAATATATATTTACACACACAATTTCTATTTCATGCACAAGGGAGGGATAAAGCTCTGAGCAGCTACACCAGGGAAGATGCTGATATTGCCTAATACATGTCAGCTGGCATATATAAAGCCAAATCGGTGTAAAAAATTATCAAGACATTTTGGAGTGTCAAGAATTCTTTGTGAAAGCGTGGGTTGAAAGGCTATTATCAGGAAGTCAAAGATGGCCTTTCCTTCTCAAGTGGGATATGTCATTCGTCTTTCTGTCCCAGGGCTATCATTGAATTTCCATGAGAGTGACACTTGATGGATGCAGGTATGCAGGTAATGAGGAGACGCAGAACTACATCAGCTACTCGGAGGAAATGTATCTCAGCCACCTGGCATTTGGCATCACGCTGGTCTCCACCATTAGGCGCTGCGCAGGACCCACATCGCCTTTGCACGGCCTTCACACAACAAGGCTGACCGACTGCTATTTCTAGGAGCTCACGCTTCTTTGCAACATGAAAAGAAAACAGGTTGTCCCTTTTCAGTTCATTACTTGTGTTAGTCTGCTAAGGCCGCCATAACAGAATACCACAGTGGGTGGCTTAAACCTCAGCAATTTATCTGATGTGAGTCCAAGATCAAGGTGCTGGGAGACTGGTCTCTGGTGATCCTCCCTGGCTTGTAGATGATTGTCTTTCACACTGGGCTCACGCAGACTTTGTCTCTCTGTGCACCCAGTCCTGGTATCTCCTCTCTCTTCCTCTTCTTATAAAGAGACCAGTCATATTAGATTAGGACCCCACATTATGACCTTATTAGCTTTAATTACCCCCTGAAAGGCCCTACCTCCACATATAGTCACACTGGGGGTTAGGAGTTCAGCACATGAATGTGTGTGGGGGGGGGCAATCTGTAACACTACTCTTAGTGCAAAATTAATACTACCAAGAGACCATGTAGAAGCCAGATTTCTACTGTGCAATTATTATTTCGTTCTGATTTTTATAAAAAGGTCTCCAGAGATGACATTCAATATACTCAACAAGAAACGTGTCGTGGGCCTTGATCAGTGAGAACAGGTGCTGGGAAGGGTCTGGAGGCCCCAGCGGGGTGGCCAGGGGGAGGCAGGGTCAGCGGGTTTAGAGCAACAGCGCAGAAAGTTCCTACAGGGGAACCGGGCGAGGCTCCTCGGGCCCAGGGGGCTGTTATCATTGCTGACTTTAAAATGGAAGAACTTCCTCTTTTTCTTTTATGTCCTCACTATAGTTCAACTTACAGAAGAGCCGAATTGTGATGGTGTCTTTGATATTTAGACACGTGCTTTATACCCCAGAGCTGCTGCTCAGCTTTCACTTTCCTCCTGCCACCTCCGTCATGATTAGAACGCAACAAAAGGGAGCAAACTCTACAGATAATCCTGAAATAACAAAAAGGAGCGAAGGAAATAACATGAGACAAAAGCGTTCACCCCGTGCTATGGCCTCCAAAATGATCCAGTTTTGTTTTTCAATTACAGCTGACATTCAATATTATATTAGTTTCGGTGTGCAGCACAGTGGTTAGACATTTATATAACTTACGGAGTGGTCACCCCGATAAGTCTAGTACCCACCTGGCACCATAGTTATTCTAATATTATCGGCAATACTCCCTGTGCTGTACTTTACATCCCCATGACTGTTTGGTAACCACCAGTTTGTACTTAATTCCTTCACCTTTTTCAGCTGCCTTCCAAAATTATCTTTTAATTTCAAGATATTTAGCTGTGTTCTGGTCTACTTTGTGTTTTAGGTGAGACAAATCTTCTCCACCTCTCTTTATTACACCCTTAGGAAAAATTTTTATAAGGTCACATTTGACTAAACTGAGTGCATTGTAACCCAGAGGGCATCTGTATCTCATTGCCCAGGCGACCACACCCTAACTAGCCCTGGGTAACTTCACCGCTGTTGGTCTAATGTTCTCATACTCCATCCCTTGAAGGTTTCCTATGACCCATGTGCCTTCAGCATTGGCCAATTGAGATCCTTGGGGGGTGACTACTGATCAACGGTAAACCAAGAGGCTGGGTGGGCTGCACTTGAATTTTCATTCTGCCACTCGTCAGCACTGAGATCTGGACAAATATTTTTATTTTCTGGGGACACATCAGTAAGCAAGGCTAGCAAGGTTTTTGCTCTTCAGGGTTGTACTCTAGCAGCGTTTCTGTACTTAGACATGTTACTGAGCCCTCTGAGCTTCAGCTTCTGCGACTGTAACATGAGGTGAAGACTCGCAGGTCTTCTCACCAAGTTATAGGAGTATTCTCCAAGATGGATGTATTTGTATATTTACAATTTTATGTTTATATCATTAGTCCGATGCGTTTTTCCCCAGGCCCAGGGTATGAGAAATGAATTATAATTATATTTAGTCAATGATGTCAAGCCATGCCTGAAAGGTCTGGATTTTGAATTGGATATTGATGGTATTGCAGGTTATTGATAAAATGTTCAGAATCCTTTGTTCCCCCCTCCTGAATTTGGAACTATAGTCATCAGAGTCCGGGCAGGAAAACAAAACCCTTACCAGGGAACTCAATAGAGAGGATTCAATATGGGGAATTATCATAACAGTGTTTAGAAGAGCTAGAAAAGCAAACAGGGAAAGCAGTAGCAATCCAGAGATCAGCATCTGGAGGAAGCCACCACCACCCTGAGAACTGGAGGGACAAGAGGAGACAGTGTTAAAGGAGCCCGGGAGATGGTGCCTCCAGCAGAAATTAAAATGCCGCTGGAGTTTCTGGAAGGTGCCCACCTCCACAGGGAGCAGCTGGGACTGAAGTGTGTCTGCTGAACTGAGGCAGTGAAGAGGGAAAACTACCCTGGCTTCTCCCTTTCGCCTGTCCCCAATACCTTGCTGGTGCCCATCCTCGCGGTGTCAGCCAGAAGGCAGTGAGCAACGCAGTTGGAAATGTAGCTTCAAGAGCCAGGCCCCCTGTAAGGGAGGGGGTGAGCAGGAAGGGCACCTGAGGAAGAACAAGCCAATGACCAGAACGCTCTTTGGAGACTGCGGCTTTCATCCACGGGCAAACATGCTCCCTATTCCCGCCCTGCATTAGACAGATTTGCCCACCCTGTGCTGGGCTGGCCCGGGCAGCTAACAGCTGCCCCTCAGAGGCAGGCAGCTTGTTTTGTTGATGAAATATATATTAGTCAGAAAGATATGGTTCATATCACTCCTTTCTAATGCATGGAAATTAATTCACTATCTTCTCCAATATCACGGGAAATCACCTTTGGAAAATTGCAAGTATAAAATGACTAGACATTCAATCAAGGTGGTAATGACATCTGTCAAATCAAGGCAAAGAGCAACCAAAGCTTTCCTTCAGAAATAAGAGATAATTATATGATCATGTTTAAAAGGCCTGTTTGACTTTGTGTTTCTATGGTGATTGGGAGGAGATGTTCAGAAGCAACCGATTCCTTGAGAACGTACTAGAGAATGACATGTAATAGTTAAAGGTAAGCGGGCCACAGATTTGTAGTGTAAGCTTGTGGCCGATGGGAAATGAAATGGTTAAAGCAGCACTTTTACAAGAACAAACTGGTGGAGGGATTTGTCAGAGGTCAGGCTTGCAAGGGGGGGTGTGGCTCAAGACAGGTTCAGTTCTTCTGACTTCTCGCAGAGCCATTTGTTCACGGTTCTTGCACGCACTTCATGTGGTCCCTTTACTCTGGGATCACACAGCAGTCACACTGAGGCTCTCATGCCACACTCATGCCAGTTAACCATGCCATTCCTCTCCAGAGAGCAGGGACGCAGCCCACCCTGCACCTCCGCAGAGCACTCCAAAAGCCACTCTCATCCAATCAGATCAACAATTGTCTAGTAACACAAAATTTAGCTCCTTGCTGCCACCCAGGTGTGACTTCTTTCTGGAATGGCTCCTTTGACTCACCTTATCCAACACACAGTTTCTTCTAAAATTTATTATGCTAATATCTATTCCATAGTTGTTAAAGCCTTACATGAGGCGAAGAATGCAGTGGCCCTCGTGCTAGGCCAACCGAGTAGTAGACATTAAGAGCACGTCTGTTACCACCATCAGCAGGGCGGCAGCCCGTTGGGTATGGGAAGTCAGCATGTGTTGGGGCCCTTGCTGTTCCTCCTTTGTTCTTTATATGACCTACTTTCTTCTCTCTTCAAGGTCAAATTTGGCTTCTTCTATCAAATTGTCCCTAAACAGTGTCATTATGGGTCTGTTTACGTGCCTGTCTCCTGGACCAGCTGGATAGTCACTGAGAGTTCGGGTTCATGACTTATCTCTTATCCTCAGCTCACCTGCACATTGTAAGTGCTCAATAAACTGTTTAACTAGTGAGAGCCTAGATGTGGATGGAAAGTGAGTTCTCAGCACAGAATCTAGGGACTGTGGCCATACTTATGTATAAAGGTGTGGTTCTTCGAAAACAAGGAGAGCCAATGTCATAAGCAAGGGGGTGCTCCATTTCCACCACTGTAAAACAAGCATAGAAGCCTCTAGAGATGTTGAGAGGATTTTACAAAATTACACGTGCACAGTGCTTACCACTGAGCATATCAACCAGTTAGCATTCCAGAAGCAGTAGCTACAAGGGCTTAATTAGAAGTTGCACTATTGCAGGGGCTAACGCTCCTTTTCTACTAAACACAGATGAGCTGCCTCTATTCCCAGTGGTCTGTGCAAACATTCTGAAAGCTTCAAGGAGACCAGACAGAGCTCAAGACTATGGACACTATTCCCTCTTGTCATCTTTCACAGCAGAGCCACGGGATGAGGGGGCTGCTAAGAGGAGCTATGCCTGAAAGTTATAGAAATGCAGATCCTAGGAAGCAAGGTTCTTCTCACAAAATTTCCTTTTCTCTATGTACCAATGAGCACGCACAATTTTTTAAGTAAAGCAAAATCATTCTATATCAAGGTTGTTGGGTTTTTTGTTAGTTTCTTTATCTGCTTGCTTATTTGTTTACTTTTAAAGGTTCTACAATACAGATGGGATTTCCCTTAAGATGACCAAGTAAAGTAACCCAAGAGATGGAATTCAGCCAATTAGGAACAAAAATAAAAATAAAAACTAGACTATGGCCTAAGAAAGTAGATAGATGATAGATGATAGATGGATGGATGGATGGATAGATAGATGATAGATAGATAGATAGATAGATAGATAGATAGATAGATAGATAGATAGATAGATAGATAGATAGATAGATAGATAGATATAGATGATAGATAGATGATAGATAGATGATAGATGATAGATAGATAGATAGATAGATGATAGATAGATAGATAGATAGATAGATAGATAGATAGATAGATAGATAGATAGATAGATAGATAAAAGAGAAAGAAAAAGAAGGGAGGGGAGGGGAGGGGAGGGGAGGGGAGGGGAGGGGAGGGGAGGGGAGGGGAGGGGAGGGGAGGGGAGGGGAGGGGAGGGGAGGGGAGGGGAGGGAAGGGGAGGGAAGGGAAGGGAAGGGAAGGGAAGGGAAGGGAAGGGAAGGGAAGGGAAGGGAAGGGAAGGGAAGGGAAGGGAAGGGAAGGGAAGGGAAGGGAAGGGAAGGGAAGGGAAGGGAAGGGAAGGGAAGGGAAATATACAAGATGCATGTGACAGTGGTAAGAACTGGTGGCAAGCTGATTCTGAAGCCTGTTTGAAGAGCAATGTAGCCCAGCCCCATGTTGCCCAAACTGCAGACCTGGGGAGACTAAGTTGTTACTGTATCCTCATGCCACCTCTACTTCTAACTTAATGCTTTTCTATAAATCAACTCACTTTATTTTAAAAAGCAACTTTCTATAGTTATTGCAAATATAAAAGCTATATCACTTCCCATACAGAGAAGGTAACTGTAAAATTAATCCAATGGAAACAAAGCTATGTTATTAAATCTAGCAACATTTAGTGAGGCTCACCGTCTCTGTTACACAAAGATTAGCAAGTATTCACAGAGGTAGAGTCTGACACGGAATGAAGACCCTCTCCTTGCTGGAGTCTGAAAGGCTGACAGAGAATTGAAGAGGGAATGACTCTTGCAGCATGGAATCCTCCAAAACCACCTGAAGGATCACCGGTAGGAGCCTCGCACTTTGAGAAATGTTGGTGCAGAAGAAAGAAGAGGCAAAGAAAGTGGATAGCAACCCCAGCTCCACCATTACAAACTCACAGACCCACCTCACGCAGAAATTCATTCTCTCTCTCTGGGCCTCAGTTTCTCCATGTGTAAAATAAAGCATATGGAGTTATTTTTCTGTTTCCTATTAAGCACAATTAAAAACCTATCATATGCATCATGTTTCATTTCTCCAAGGTAGATAAAATAAGTAGACATGCAACACCATCCCTCAAATTTAATTTCCATGTGGGTTGAGCATTAGCATCAGTAATGATAGAAGATAAATGCCACCTTGTATTTCGATTGCTCTGCCCCAGCCCTTCCGTAAGTAATATGGACCCACCAAGATTTAAAAGGAACAATCTCAGACTAGACAGAAGATGACAGTGAGGATTCTCTTTGTCATCTGACCATCTGTGCTCAAGAATAAGTATGATGCTGCTAGGAAAAAAGACATCTTATAGACAGCGGGCTCAACTGCAGGGGGAAAGTCTCAACTTACACTTTATCAATAATAATTCAATTCAGGTTTTAAATTCCAAAGGCAGCTCCCAAGGAAATGTGTTTGTTAGACATTAGACTTCAACAATACAAGATAATAGATGATGTTCATTTAGTCCTATGTCACAAGGGCCCAGATTTTAATTAAAAATGGTGTTTCCAAGTGGTTTAGCATACACTTTCTCCCTGCTCACAAATGTCAGCACAAACCAGTGGCCCCAAGTCAGTCTGGCAGATTTCTCTTAAGGCCTAGCTGCTAAAGGGAGTGCTGGTCGCCGAGGCACGATGCTCATCAGTGGGAGGAGAACACACGCTCCCTCCCCCAGGGGGATCCACTCTCATGGCCTTCTCAAGGCAAAGGCCGGCCTGCAGCAGCGTACAAAGCCGAGTTGTACTTTTGCAGATGAAGGGATAGATCCACAGCTCTGTTTTCTTTGAGGTTGTAACTTTAGCTTTCATTAAGCCTTCTGGGAACTAAAATGAGTGAATGATGAGTCCTGTTTATAAATACGGTGAGACAGTCACTTAGTCTTTGATATAAATCAAAAGAAGAACAGGATGGCTTTGGCGTCCCGAGAGAGACATAGAAAATAAACTTTTACCCTCTCAACACAAGGAAGCCCAACCCCCTCAAAAAGTGACCTTTCTCTTTATATTCCCAGAAACCTTTTCGGTGCCACCTGTCCATAACCTTCGGTGCATAGGTAGAGAGGAACGAGAAATGCTAAGAGGCAGGTGGAGAATTTTCTGGAACTTTAAACGTGAGGCAGTCCTAGTCAGCCCGTGTTGTGTTTAGCAGTCTATGCCTCCTTTCTATTGAGAACCATGCTGCCCTCCTTCCCATAAAATAAAGTTCTGATGGTTCCCACGGAGCACATCCCATATCCTATCCCAGTCATTAAACGTTTCCTGACTGGTCAAAGAATTTCCATGTGACCTCCTCGCTGACCAGTCGTACGTCTCTCCCTTCAGTGATGATAAATGGTCCAAGATCTGGACAGCAGAGCCAAGGGAGTTCTTCCATAGGTTTAATACGTAAGTGTTTGAAGAGAAAAACGTTGTCTATATCTGCTAGTTTAGGTTCAGTTATGCTGCTATAATAAAATTTCAACGGCTTTCAACAACCAAGATTTCTTTCCTGTTCCAAATATGATCTTAATGAAATGAAAAAGGCCTTTGGCCAAACGTGATATTAATGGGTCAGGAAGTATATAATTCTTTCATAGCAAATATTTTGAACTTGTCTTACATGTATTTTAATAACATCTGCTGGGTATAATAAGTTACAAGTATATAAATACAGAACTATTAACAACCGTGCTACCCGCCGGGAAAGAAACTGTCTGTCAAATACGGTGTTAGTGAAGCAGTCAGCTACAAAATACACTACCCACCCATCCTCAGGAAAAATATGTGTTCCAGGTAGAGCCAGTTAGGGGTTGGCCATCCCCTTGGTAACAGTGAGTGAACCCAAAGGGCATATAACTCAAATAGGGTCAATCAGAGTGTCTCCCTGGGATTGTTTTACAGATTACAGAGAAGAGGTTTCCTTTCCTATAAGATTTCTAGGCTGGAAGATGTGATTTCCACAATCTTAGATGCCAACTAACCTGCTATGTGAGGAAAGTCTGTTATTAGGTAAAACCACATGGGAGTGAGAGAGAAAGGGATATGAATCTATGCCCTGAATATCTTTAATCCCAGTTCCAGTCTCCAAATCTTACTTATTACTGCTAAATTCTCAACTTGGACCCCATGAGCTCTCTGTCTCTGTCTCTCTCTGTCTCTGTTTCTCTCTCTCTCCCCCTTTCCCTCCCTCCCTCCCTTCTTCTCCCTCTCCCTCTCCATGTTTTTGTTTTGCTTTGTTCTGGGTTTTTTAAGCAGGTTGATTTGAGAGGGTTTGACTAATATGAAGGTTAGTTTTGGGAGAGGTTAAATAGTTGATATAGTGTAGACTCTATAACCTAATGTAAGAGGTCCCCCTTGAACTGGACATACTGCCTTTCAACTCATCTCCTAAACCCCTCGGCCATTTCACACACTCTGCATGGATGTGCTGGCTTTCCCCCTCAAAATATTTTCTACTCTTCTCAACATCAGGCTTCTGTATATACTGTTTCCAGTCCCTTGGGGCATTTCTGTTCCCCAGAAGAATGTTCTGGAGACAGGAAAGAGCACATCCAAAAGCCATCTTTGTTAACTTCCATTCAACCTTGGCATCTGGGTTTTAGCTTAGATACACCTTCCAACAGCACCAGAAAGCTGTCCCTGGCACCCAAAAGCTGCACAAGCTGTGTCCACCTGCATGCTCCCATGCCAACATTCTTATCCCATATTTTAACATGCATCATACTAATATGTAATTATGTATTTACTTACTTTCTCCACTAGTCAGTGAGAACTGTGTTGTGCTCATCTGTAAATATCTAATGATGGTGTCTGGAAAAAAATTTCAAATATTTGTTGAATAAATGGATGCCAAATATAAGTACCCAGAAAATGATATACTTAGATCTAGAATCCGTGATTTCTAAGAAGTGATTACTTTCCCTAATATCTTTTCATATTAACAGTGTATGTACAAATGTCTCCAAAGCATATTAATCACCATAAAGTTTAACATTGCCTAGTTGCTCCCTTTACCCTGGGCCAAATTTCTACTTTTCAAAAGAGAACCTGAAAATGGAAGATGGATCTGCAAATAGGTGTCATGATAAAGCCACTGGCTAGAGGCAGGTAGGCTCCTATGGTTCCCACTTGAGCCCCTGGTGGGCATGATTTCCTGTCCATAGAAAACTATATTTCCAAAAAGCCCTTGCAGGGCGTTACGCAAGGCGTTGGCCTAGGCTCTGCCAAGCTGACACACACCCATGAGAGCTTGAAGATAATTATGAGCAGTGTGAGGAGGTCGCAGAATGCAGAGCGCGCAGAGCTTCCGTCAGGAGTGACGGGGAAAGCCTAAGGTTCCTCTGGGGTCGCTTGGGAGGAAGTCCCCAACGTCACTGGTACCAAGGGGCATGAGGGCAGGAATGCAGTTTCATTCAAAACATTCCATGGTGGGGTGGGGCATTCTTCCTGGCCACCTGTTCTCGGTTATGTAGACCTAAGCTCAGTTCCTGCCCCTCCTGGCAATTCTCTAAGCTGCCTAATGCTCTGTGCTAATTTCCTTTCTACTTAACCAGCATAAGTAGGTTCTGTTATCTGCCACAACCTTGCTCTTCTTAATCTCTCTTCACAGAATAGCCTTGACCTCGTTCGCCTCAGCGTTTATTGTGAAGTACTGGAATCTGCCCTGAAATAATAGTGTTTCTGGTGATGAGACAGTCTGGCTTTAGGGAACGGCACCAACCCATAATAAGTCACGTCAAGTGAAAAACTGTCTTGAGGTGTGAGGGTGAAGGTTCCCATCACAAGTTATGCATCGCCAAGAAACACATTTACAAGGAGTATTATTTCCATTATGCTTTCCTCCTGGAAGTGTTCTCTTCTTACTCCCCTAAATGATTACAGAGTAAGCTTCCTGGTGTATTTGTTTTTGAAGGAATGATTTTGAAAACAACTTCAGTGAGTAAAAGGAACAGATAGGGAGACTTATATCATGAGGGGCAAAGTGTTAAATTACACTGAAGCTAACATTAATGGATAGAGAATGTCAATATTCTTGATTCAGAGCTCAGAGGCATTTCTCTCACTTCTCAGAGAATGCAGGCAAATGCATATTTATGTCTTCTTTGATGATTCTAGATCAATTTGTCTAATTTCGGGCTTCCTTTTACCTCTGAACACACGCTACTTATTTCAGGACCCTGACAGCAGCCTTTTGTTTAAGAATTAATGCCTTAAATAGGAGTCTTTATATAGGTTCAAATAAAAAATAGGCACTTATCTACTTAATTTAGTTTCATGCTCAATGAATTTCAAATCCATTTTATCTCACTTTTTATTGCATCACTGCAGAAGGACTTTTTTTAAGCTTAATTGTTTTATCACTAGATAGTTGATCAATTTTCATCTGACTTTTACGCTAGCTATTTGGAAGTAAATATTTAAATTTAGTATAAATTATGAATATTTAGGATTCCTAGGCCCTCTTCTAATGCATCAGTTTACATACACAGTAAGACCATTCTCTGTTTTTACTTCACAATTTATCCATAGATGTGACATGAGGAATTACAAAGAATGAAGAACCTTAGAGATCATGAGGACTAACCTGTTTTTTTTGTGGTGTTTTTCCCCCACAGATTAGAACCTCAAATACCAAGGAAGGGAAACACCATACACCTTTTCCGTAATGGGAAGGTAGCCAGATCTTGTCCCTCTGAGCAATGGCTTCCAAGGACACACATTCAACTTTCTCCATCTCTGCATCCCAGAAATCAGCATTTTCTTTTCCTTCCAGCGTCACCAGAACCATCTCTTCTCTCCATACCCCTTCCTGTTTCCTCCAAAATCTTGCTCAGGAGAGAAAGAAAGTCAATGACCTCACTTACCGTGGCACTGGGCATCACTGACAAAACATCACTCAGGTTTTGGGTCTGTTTTTCTCATGAGGGCAGATATTTTTTAATGTGTTTTCCCTGCTATATTCCCAAAACCTATTAGTGTGCCTATTATTTAATAAACACTACATGAAGAAGTGAGTTATTGAGAAAATTAATTAGTGAATAAGTGAATGAATGGATGAATGACTGGATGGATGGGCGGGCAGGCGGACGGAAGGAAGGATGGATGGATGGATGGATGGATGGATGGATGGATGGATGGATGGATGGATGGATGGATGGACGGACGGACGGATGGACGGGGAGATGGATGGATGGATGGACAGATGAATGAATGAAGCAGAGGTGGATAGATTAGGGTAGGAGTGAAGGATTCACACAGAGCCTGATAAAACCTCCCAGGCAGTAGGCCCCCCTACCTCTAACAGAAGGGAGTCAGGCAAGGGCCAGACAAGGACTGATGCAAGAACAGACATAAAGGTCAACAAAGGAGGTTGTGACTGGGGCTAATTTCCCCAGTATGCTTCCCCTTTCCCTCCTGGTTTTGAATATTCTTCCTTTGAAGAGAAAAAAAATCTGAACAACTCATCTGATTCACCTCCTTGGAACAAAGACTGATAAACTCTACAAGTAAAAAGATGAGCCAAACACACACACTTCCTGGACTGGAGAGTTTCCCACCTGCGGGTGAGCCGAGATCCGGGAACAGAATATCTGCACTCTGATGCCACAAGACTGTGCCTTCGGTCCTTTTGGGATAAGGCGATGGATAATGCATACAGCCGTCAGCGCAGGGGGTGGGGACGGGAAGGGACAAGAGATGAAAAGCAAAGAAGGGGCAGGAAAAAACAAGCGATGTTCAATGTGGGCCGGGAGAGAGGAGTAGAAGCTTATGAGAAGAACACAAGACAGAGAGAGGCACAAAAACACTCTAGGCAGAGGAGACTAAGGATGGTTGATCAATTTTTATATGACTTTCACTCTAGCTATTTGGAAGTAAATACACACCTGGCCGTGGCCCTGGCCCTGGCCCTGGCCCTGGCGCTGGCCCTGGCCCTGGCCCTGGCCCTAACCCTGGCGCTGGCCCTGGCGCTGGCCCCATCGGTTCCTCCCGCCCAGCCCCAGCCTCATGCAAAGGCATCACTATCCAGCTAGATGCCCAAAGCCAAAGCCATCATCACCCGTTTCCTGCTATTCTTTCCCCATCATCATGTCAGGTCCATTTTAGCTTCTAAATCAGTCTCTAGTCACAGAAGGAAGGACAAATGTAATATAGCTCTGCTCTAACATAAATCTCGATGACAGACTAGCGATGGGAAACACAGCACTAATCAGTTTTCATCTGATGCTGTGTGTTGCTCTGTGAAAAACACAAAGGTTCAAAACACCCGCTTAAGTGAGATGGACAAGATGACTTCCTAAGAGCTGCTCGGGAGTGAAGTATTTGAGTCCTAGTAATTATTTTCTGTGTCCAAAATAAAACATTTATAGTGTGTTTATTTTATGCCTCACTATTAAATCTCTGCTTATATTATTTTTTCTCATCTGTTCGGCTTTCCTCCTACCTGGTGCCTTTTCCCCCGACAGTTATATTTCCCTAGACTCCCTAATGACGAAGAGGAGCTAGATGACACACCAGCAAATAACAGCGAATGCCAGGGATTTTCCCTCCTCACTTTCTTTAAGTTTTTTCTCATTCCTTTGATAATTTCATAGAATAAAGGAAGCTCGGATCTTCAAAGTTACATCAAAACCAATCACTTTAAAATGGAAAGTCAATTTTGATTTAGGAATTAATTCCAGATTTAAAAGAATAAGCAAAACCTAACTGAAATTATCTTAGAATTCATGATCATAACTAGGAAGATCAATATTGCATATGTGGAAAATACTGAAAAGTTAACACAAGCAATTTTTGTAAAATCCAGAAATGGTCTATCTGACAAGGCCAGTCTATTCTAGGAGCAGCCAGGAAGGTAGAGATAAAGACATTTAAGCGACCAAAAGAGGATTCAAAGGCACGAACACACATGCCTACAGAGGCAAGGCAGGTGCTACAACGGAATGAAAGAGGCTCGTGCAAGACAACAGAACTGGTGGGACCCTGAGGACCACATCTAGAGGGGACAACAGTGAAGTCTTACCACGCAGGAACACGGGATCAAGGTCCTAGGATCTATCAAGTTTCAAACAGAAGCAGGACTTACAGATGTTTCGTGTGAAATTGAAAAAGCTCCTCTACTATCCAAACTGGGCCCAAATGACTCTGAGCCGCAGGTTAGCTTTACTACACTACTTAAGCACTGAGGCCTGGGGAACACAGCAACTCCCCGAAAGGCAGGCACTCAGAGAGGACAGAACTGGAAATAGGACCCAGGCTCCCTCATGCTCTCCATATTTATGTCACAGCTCTCAAAAAAGACAACTGATGGCATTTTCTTGGTGGCTGTTCCTTCGGGACATAATGGCACGCCCCAAACTGGGCTACCATCAGGCAAATGACGAGAAGGCAGGTAGGAGACTTAGCTGCCACTAGGCAATGTCACCCTTCTCTGTCCACCAGTCAGTCACAATTGCATTATTCCCCCCTCTGAAATGGCAATTTCTACTCAGGAGTAGACTTTTAGCAACAGTACAGGGCCTCCTACTTAGGGGAAGTCGCCATTAAGTGGGTCAAGTACCAGGCTTGGGTGAAAATCAGTCATGTCGCTGAAACACAAAACAAGGGGGGAAAGCTGGTTTAATACTATTAAACCATGTGGACATGTTTCTTCTCAAAGTGTTTTTCAAAATTATTTAAAAATACCAAATTTTATCTGTAATCTTATTTCATTACAAGTCAACGAAAATATACAGCTCTTTTGCGCCTTGTGTTTCAAGGTCTCAAGGAGCCACGGATTCAGATTAAGAACATCTCATGGTCTGAAATCCTCCAAAGAAAAATTTCAGGTCCCTCGCACATATTGAGTCTTATTTTCACACCATCAGGCTTTTGCCTCATCCCAAGTAAACTCATGTACTTATGCCCTTGACATGTTATTTATGTTTTCCCAAGTACATTAAAATAAATTCAAAATTAGTGAGAAAAATAAAGCCTATCCTTGTATCATTCACAACTATTTTTTCCCCCACCACCTTGTGAGAAATTTTGATTTAAATGAAACTTAGACAAACTCTGATGTAGTCCCAACTTTCTGATTCTTGATAATAATGTTATCTTCATTATATTAATAACCTACCAAGAGTCACAGAAAAAATTGCTTAATTCGTTTTATTAATGCAAAGATTAAGAATAATAGTAAAAGCACATGTTTGTTTAATAAGTTTCAGACATTCTTGCCATGACCCCATGAGAGGGCTACCATTATCTCCATTGCACAGATGAGGCATAGGACAGTTAAGTAAGTTGCCCAAGGCTTTCTAAAGCCAGCCAGCAGCAGAGCCAGGTACTGGACCCAGCAAGTCTACCTTCAGATCCAAATGTTCACTAGACCATTCTCATCTCTGTGGAGCAACGGCAGGCTGTCTCCTGGCTTCCTCCTACCTGCAGCGATAAAAACCACACAGAGGCCGACGTCCTGCAGAGCCACACAGATCTGTGTCCTGTACTTGAGGCTCTCCCAGGTCACAATGACCATAAGGACTAAAGATTCAAAGCCACGTTTAATCAGGGCCCCTGAGAGCTTTTGTTAGTCCTGAGGCCACTGCAAGGCTCTGGGGAAAAGTCCACAATGGAGATAAAGCCGGTCTATGAACTGAGGGGAGGAATTTTCTGCCTAGCCCCAAGATTATTCCAAATGGGAGCCTGCTGAGACACATGGGGGGTGATTTGAAAATAAAACAGGCCGTGCCAAGTGCAGGGCACCCTGCCTTCCTGCTCCTGCCCCAGACCTACATGCTGGCTGTGCATGAGCTTAGGAGGAAAGTGGAAGGACAAAGGACACCGCAGGTCTAACTGGATTTCAGTCAATAATGCTAAAGCTCCTGGTGACCTCATACGGTGGGTGCTGTCAGTATTTGACATCAAGAAACTGAGGTTCAGAGTCATTAAGCCACCGGACTAAGATCAGCTTGACTTACACATACGAGAGAGCCGGCAGGCAAAACCCCAGCCTAGGTGAACAACTTCACACTCTACAAGACTAGGAGGGAAAACATTCATTCATCAGGAAGACAGAGCAACATTAAGCCCATGGATTATGAAGGCATTTTCCCAGGACACTGTTTACTTTGAAACCTGCATTTACATTGTCCATAGGGAGCTGTGTGATGGTCTCCATTTATACCCAGAGAGAAGCAAAGATAATAAATATGTTGAGATTAAATATGTTGGAACCAGGAATTACAGCATTAAAGGCCATAGGGAAACGGGCCCTAGATTTTCTCAAGGAAGCTGCCCCTGGCCCTACAAGTTCCTAGATTTACAAAACATCACCTCCTGCAATGTTAGGGACCAAACGTGAGCAAAAGCCACACTCGGGCATCAGATCACAAAAAACTCAAAATGTCAGGGAGCACTGACCCTAACTTGCCCCAGTCCCCAAGTCTGAGAAATCAGAGGTTGGCAAAGTGAACTGCCCAAGGTCAAAGAGCCAGTCTGGGCAACAAAGGCCATTCTGGATGTTAGCTCAGGATTAGCTCATAGGAATTTTAAGTATAATGCAGGGCTCTGGGCTCAGATAAACCAGGTTGCGAGTTCTAATGCTAATTTGTGACCTTCGGCAAATTTCTTAACCTTGTGTACACTCAGTTTCCTCATTAGCACCATGGGGATAGTAACAGTGTCTACCTAAAGGAGTTACGGTGCAGAGAAGCGAGAGTTATCACGCATGTAAGTTCTTAGCACAGAGTCTGACCCAAGGATGCGTTCAATAAATGTTAGCAGTTTATTATGACGCCCGTGAAAGTACATTATAAACTGTAAAGTGCCATTGGATGTTATTTATTACTATAGCCTAATTTCCCTAACGAGGTAATGTACCATGCTATAAATCTTTTCTCTCTTCTACATCATAATAGCATTTAGGCAGTTACAAAATAATCTATAAAGTCATCTTGTTTCTCGTCATTTGTAATATAAAAAATGCAAACTGTACACATAATCATTTCCAACACTCCTACACATCAGCAGTCCAGGCCCAGAGAGTAAATGTCTCCTCGCACGTTGCCATAGATTCGTCAATAAAACAAATGACCTTCTCTGACAGGAGTATTTATTCAAAACGAAATTGAACGATGTGCTATAATAAAGAATAAAGGAGAAAAAAAAAAAACATGTTTGGTCTTTGTCTGGAGTTTCTGGCAGTGTACCTAAAACCCTGGGGATTTCTTGAGGGATAGGCGTGTCCTTTTAGACCATATTTGAGTTTATGCTAATGAGATGACTCACAGGTTGGGGACTGGTCATCAGAAAGACCAAAGGTGACTAGAGGATGGGTGCTTTCAGCCCCTCAATCTCTGAGGACATTGAGTGCAGTTATGTGACCACTGATTTCATCAATCAGTCTCCCTAATGGAACCTCAGTAAAAACTCTGAAACACTGAGGCTCAGAGAGCTTCCAGGCAGGTGAACACATTGGAGGGTGGCACAGCTGGAAAGGGCACGGCAGCTTCAACCCCGTACCTTGCCCTATATATCGCTCCTATTTCACTGTTTCTGAGTTGTATCCTTTACAACAGGAGTATAATTTTAAGTATAGCTCTTTCCTGAGGTCTGTGAGTTGTCCTAACAAATTATCAAAGCTGGAGGGGGCTGTAGGAACCCCCAAATTCACAGCTGGCCAAGCAGAACTGAAAGTGGCTTAGGGACATGCAAACCATAGGACTGGCATTTGAAGTAGGGTGAGTCTTTTGGGACTGAACCCTTCCCCAGTGGGGTCTGTGCTAACTCTGGAGAGCCAGTGTCAGAACTGAACTGAGTTATAAAGCACCTCACTGGTGTCAGATAATTGCTGTAGAAATGATGCAAAAGGGAATTGCTCTGGTTCTGCGGCTTCCTTTCCGTGTTGGTAACTGGACTGGGTATAGATTTTAGTTTTTCTACCTCCTATTGTGAAATTTTTTATATTCCCCAACTGGAGCAAAAACAAAGGTTGTCTGTCCCCTATGTCCTCAAGCTGCGTCTGAGGTTACGGAGATCCCAGACAGTCAGTCACCAGATCCGATAAAAACTGAGGTAGAATTTTAGAAGCAACATCAATGACCTACAATGAACTTTACTTACCTGAGCTAACCCTGGTTTTGGCTAATCCTCCTAGTTGTCAATTAAAAAGGGTGTGTTTGCTTCCAAGGTGTTGTACAGGGATATGATTCAGCCAGAGACCCAGACAGTTCTAAGATAGCATGGGCGTAGGACTGGATCCCTGAGTTCCAGCCTTGGTTCTGCCCCTTAGAGTTTAAATGACCTCATCAAGGTCACAGAGCTAAGGTGTCTCCATTCCGTCATTCTTACAGTGAGGAAGTTCTATCAATATTGAAAATGTGCTCTGGGAGCCACCTGTGTGACACTCACCTGGCGTGCTTGTGATGGCAGTTTAGGCGCCAGATGTGAAGACTCGGAATATCTGGACTTGGGACCCTGGAGTCTACATTACAGACAGGCGGCCCAGGCAATCCTGGTGCCTGGTAAAAACTGGCAACTGAAAGACTCGATCCTTTTCATTCTATTAGAGCATTTTATAGCATCAGTTCTTATCATGTCTTTGAGGGGGAGATTATCAGTTTGGTGAGAGCACTAACAAGGTAGGTATCATACACTCCAGCATTAATGAGTCTTGCTAAGCGGTAAGGCCGGTTAGATAAAATCAACACATATAATGTGTCAATCTAGAAAATTCCCTCTGAATATCCCTCCAAACCTCTTTGCATAACTTCATCTTTGTCGTAGCTTCTTTTGCAGGGGTTTTTCAGATAATGGCACCATCTTTCCGTTTAATTGGTCTTCACCGTTCCAGTCTCAGAAGTAAATCTCTCTCCCAATTATATACCAAGCCAGTTGCAATCTTCCTGACTGATGCAGCAATTTCAGGCAGTGAACAAATACACTTAATGCCATCAATGCGACGCTGCATATTTTAACTATCATGAAAGTGCTCTCGGAGTAACAAAGGAATGTAAGAGCTTCTTGTGTAGTTAAAAATGCTAATGCTTCCGAACCTAAAGATTGGTGCTGATTCCTCAAATCTATCCTCTTTAAAGGGCACCCGCTGTTGCAAAACTTCAGATTCTTGCTTCTCGGTTTCTCTCTCCCTCCTTCCCCTCATTCCTGCCTTTCATGGAAAATTTAGGCTGTTATCTTAAGCACTTAGCTGAGGTCATTGGCTTCATTGCTCTCATTTTAAAATACCTGGCTCCTACACAGAACTCTTTACATTTTAAACAATACTTACGCTTTTTGATGCTTCCCAAATTGACATGTTGGGAAAACATAGGAAGACTTAGATCATCTGCTGGAACTGCATTTTTACTTCCCTCATTGAAGTGGCTTTTATATGCATACCTTGATGCACATTTATCATGAGTAAGGTAATTTAGGGTAACTCCAATTCGGTTAGGAAAATCTCAGATTCACCAAAAAAAACCCCTGTCATGGGTAACTTAAAATCAAGGCTGTCTTGGATGGTGAAGGTCTTTTATTTTTATTATAGAAGATGTCAAGGGAACCCAAGTCCTTAAAGCTCTGATTAGATTTTAGGAAAAAGACCATCTTGATACATTCTGGTTACACAGAACCGACTCTCTGCCTTGGGTCCTTGCCACTTGGGAGCAGGTGAGTAGGATGGAGGCACTCACACCTTTGAGAATATCATCAAAGCTGCAATCTCCCCCACCATGATTATAAAGAGGGGTGGTGGTGTCATATTTTGTTAACAGATTCAAAAGGACTGTGCTGGGAACCTTCCCACATATGCTCTCAGAGCTACTCAAACTGTGAGCCACCAGCAGGGCTGACCTATAAGTTGCTTGCTGCTGGTCTAGAACAATATACTGAAATTGAGAAAAGAGCATTCAGGAACTTTGTAAAGATTTGAGAATAATTTTATGCTTGTTGAATCTAAAAATATAAAAAGGGAGTTTGCAATGCGTGTAACTTTTAAATTTAATTTTAAATGTATTTTGATTGCATTTAAAAAGGGTGCTAGTCTACAATGGATTTGAAATTTTAAAAACAATAAAATTGACCCTTCACCATAGGTAATTTGAGAAGCATGGCTCTACATGGCAGCCTGCATTCAACCTTTCGTAAGAAGTCTCAAAGATCATGGAACTCCCCAGCCATGATGTGCCCATCTGTACAAATTCTATCCCATATAAGAGATGCAGCCAGAGAAAGGACAGGCAACCTTGTGCCATTAGTGCCAAAATATGGTCAAGAGCCAGAACTTAGACTGTCCAGGATGAAAGAAGGAATAAAGTATCAGGAAACACAGGGCAGAAGTGGATGCCAATGCTATCGCCTCCTAATGTGAGCCTCAGGTCTTTGAGCTCTACCTGGATGATACACACACACTCCTGGGGGATGCACTGAGCCCTTTGAAAAAATACATAAAATGCACTCAAAGGTAGATACCTCCTGTGTTCTAATACCTGTATTCAAAGGCCATCCGTGGTGATAGCTGCATGGGACAGGAGATGTGGGCTACAGAGACTGTGGGAGCCTCAGTGAGCATGTCAACATTCCCTGCCCACAACTTCTCTAAATGGAGACTAATCCACAGTGGGAGCTGGGCACCCTGGTGTGGGGAGGCTCCTGATAACATGTACAAACACTGCACCCAGTCCTAGAGCTCAGGGGCTTCTGAAAAGAGTCCATGTGCCCCCTTGCTCATGGCAGCCATTTCTAGGGGTGGAGACTAACAGAATTCACAGGGAAGGGTAGTTCCCTCCAGCAAGTTGTGATGTGGCCAAGATGTAAAGTGAATACTGATATGCTAAGATGGGACTCCCACTGCCCATTCCCAGAACCTCAGCAGATCAGTCGAATGCAGCGCTGTTAATGATGAAAATTCCTATGCCCTGGAAATATGTTGCAAAAAAAATTAAGTCTAAGATAACCCTTGATTTTACTGCTCTAGGTGTAATGTGCAAATTCTCAAACAAGCCACACACAGGGAAACAGGACAGCAGGTGACCATGCCACGCTTACCACTCCATCTACCTACCACACCACACACACACACACACACACGCACACATGCACACACACGCATGCAACATGCATGCACACAGGCATCCTCATCACTAGCTCCCTGTATGACTACAGGCACAAGGCAAAGCTCGCATCCCCACTCAGGGACTGCAGAGCTGGCTCAAGGCCACACAGCCACCTGTAAGACTTCTCAGGTGACAACTCAGGTCTTCCAGCCTCTGGCCCCATACTCTCCCCACTGCTCTGATCTATTTTAAAAGCATAATTATGTTAACCAGTGTCACCCCAATAAATTCAATGAAAAGGGGAAAAATAAAAAAAATAAAAGTAAACAAACTCTGCACTTACTGACTCCAACTGACAGCAGAAATCTCTTTAATTATTTATACCCAGCAAACGCATTCCATGTCTCAGATCTCTTGAAAAACCCAATGAAATGTCAGCTTCCAACACAATTTTTGAAAAAATATTAGGACCTGGTATGGCAGTTGAAGTGTGTGCCTAAATAAACAGGCCAGATGGTTAGTAGAGTAATAATTACATAGCCGCGAAAATAAACACAGAGAGCAGGGAGAGAGAAACAATGCCTCCGAGTATTTCTCACTGAAAGCTGGAAATTTTCAAAGCAGTTTCAACTCCAAGGATAGCTGAAGAAGATGTACATCTGACAGACAGGGAAGGGGTCAGTGCTACCCTGAATTGGTCCGCTGGCCAAAAAAAGCCAAATCCTTGTATATTTTTCAGAACCATGAATCTCTGAGAGACCTGCTGCTGGGTGGGAACTGTATTGTCGGAAGGGATAAAATCAGATCTCTAATGCTTGAGTATCCTAAGCTTCTCCCCCCTCCCTCCTTCCTTCCCCAAGGAAAATTCGGCTTTTGCTAGCTGGGTCTGGCCTATCTGTCTACCTTTGCCACGGGTTTCGTCTAGCAGGACCGTTTCTGACTTTAATGATCACTAGATTGATCTATGATGGGAGGAATTATAAAAGCCTGGAGATCCTATGAAACTAACTTTGGAAATGGAAAAAACAACTTAGCTGGAGGAAGGAAGAGAGAGGACTCAGTGAAGAAGAGCAGGAAAGATTAAAACCCAAGCAGGCTTTGAGTCCAGGGAAGCGGAGAGAGATTGAAGATGTGTATGTAAGTCATTGGGGGGGCAGTTTCTGGTAGGACAAATATATTTAGAAAAATGCAAAGAGTGATTATGAAGTTGTGTTGTGATTATGACCCAACATTTGAAACTCTGCTCTGATCATTACCCAGCCTTTTGAAACAATGTGAGGGGGTGGGGAACAGTGTCATTTTTAATCAGTGGCATATTGAGGCATTGCTTACCAGCTGCACTCAGGACTGCTTAGTTCTCTGGAAGACTGTCCCTGGGTTTGACACTGCTATTTACTATTTGATTGGAGCCCACACACTGAAGTTACATGTTAATGTGTAGATGTATGTCCAGTAGAAAGATATCCCCAAACATGAAAGCAGTAAGGTTTTACTGTCCTGCGGGACATTACTTAGTTTTGTATCCAACCTGACAAATGTAGGCTACCATGTTTTAATTCCTGTAAATGCCCAGTTCCTCAAACACTTTTGCAACCAGCTTTACCATCTCATCGGTTCCCTCATTAATGAGTTAGGGAAATTTGACACGTTTATATTATATTTATATCAGGATCATGTTTTTAAGTTTTTACTTAAATTATACTTTGAGAGAGAGAAAAATTTAAAACTCCCTTTGCCACTATCACTACCATTTCCTTTTGTATGGAAGCCTCAAATTTCTTTTTTTATTATTTTTTCAGCTACTAAACTACTTTGAACAACCACAAAAAAGCCATTCTAGTTGTGTGTGAGTTTAAGTCCTTTACAATATTTTCCCAGCATGGGAGCTGCATTTGGGGTGTCCTGAAACCTGGGGTCAGGAAGGCTGAGTTAGGATCCCTGCTCTGCCTGACTAAGCTCCTTTCCTCTCTGGGGCTCAGCTTTCCCGCCTGCAAAACGAGAGGCTGGGTCTCTAGGATGCTTTTCCTATTTTTAACAATTTTGGAGTCTATTCCCGAGTGTCCGCTGTGTGACATGCATTTGTGTGGCCCTCCCGTCTGCGCGGTGAGAAGGTGCTAACACTTCCTCGGCTTCCCCTCCTTTCCCACAAAGAAGGCAGCCGACCTCCAGTGCGAGCGCCGCGGAGCCTGCCTAGGCCGGCCCGGAGAGGCACGCTGGGCCCGACAGGGAAGGAACGCCCCGGCCAGAGAGAGGCGCAGCAGGGAAGGTCACAGCGAAGGGACAGAAGGGCAAAGGAAAGTCCTCAAAGGCCCTCCCAACCCTGCCGATATGTAAATCCCTTAGCAGCTTGCAGATGATTACATATTCGTATTTGGGCAGAGGGGGGGTGGATAACACACATGGAAAACATTTCCATCGCCATCCCTGATAAATAGATTTAGGTGCCAATATCAGCATAACCAATGAGGATCTGTATTAATTTTCTAGTCATTGGAAGTGTTTATATCTGATGAATATGTATTATTAAGTTAATGTGGATTGGAGTTAGGGAGCAATTTAGATTAAAATGTATTTCATTGTGCTGAGTGCTGGGAGCAAACTATCTGGTGACTTGAACTGCCGCACTCCAAGTACCCGTTGCTGGTGAACGCCTGAGTTCCTGGGCATCTGCTCGGCTGCCTTCCCAAAGCTGGCAGGCTTCTTCCAGAGCTGCCTTGCAGCATGAGAGATGGGAGGGGATGCCAGGACATACCCTGGGTCCTGAGGAAGGGTCAGAGAGCTCCTCATGGTAAATAAATAAATAAGTGAATGAATGAATGAATGAATGAATGAATGAATGGGGCACTGGTGAGTTCCCTTGAGTTTAAGTAAAGCCAGTGTTGATTTTTTAATTAAATTAAGTCAAGGCAGTGCAAAGTGCATTTGTAAAACAGGAACATGGAGTCAAGTCAAGTTGCTTGGGGGAAGAAAAGTGTGAGTCAGGTAAGAGGGGCAGAGCTCAAATAATCACAGCTCTGATACAGCTTAAACAGGGGAAACTGGTAGATTTTGCCCTATAGGGCAGATTCCTGCAAACTTTTAAGGTTTCTTGGGTATGTCTCCTCCAAACATCCCTACTCTATTCTCTTCCTGCATCTCCTCATATCACAGGAGGACATGTCAGCAAATACTGCTTCCCAAAGTTCTGTTCTCTGGTCCATCCCCATCAACACGTGTGGGGATCCTGGAAGCTGCTGAGGATGGTGTCAGGGTGGAATGTGAGGGATTATAAGATGCTGTATGAGACCCACAGTCAAGGAGGCCCAATGCTCCATCAAGCTTTACAGTAGGAGTGTCTTGCACACTGAGGTTCCCTGTCCCATAGATGCAGGTCTCTGTCACAAGGAGGACCAGATGCACAAGAGAGTTAACACAATAGCCACCATAGTGCGGTACCTGCCCGATAATGAAAATAATAATTCGATTTATCCATATTCAGTGAAATTTGCCCCATTTGTCCTTATTGGCCATTGGGTGATTGGTTAGGCTCAGCCCAGTAAAAATAAGGAATTGAGAAGATGGACATTCTAAGAATGCCCTACCCAATAATTTGGATAAGTGTGACAAAATTCAAATAAAGACAACAGAATTTCCTTCTTGACAGGAGAATCTACTTGGATTTCAGAGGGGGATTTTGTATTGCCTAACTTTGCTCTATGACCTGACCATATATGGGGAAGAAATAGACTGAGTCCCATTTTTATGAAGACCAGATTTAACTACATTTATGCAACAAGATACACCAGGATAAACATGACAATACCTAACACTTTTCAAATACCTATAAATGGCGGGCACTCTTTTAAATGTTTTACACAATTTACCCCCATTTAATTCTCATAGTTCTATGAGGCATTCTGTATTCTCCTTTCCATTTTACAGGTGAGGAAACTGAGGCACAGAGAGGTTAAATTAATCCACCCAAGGTCATATGGCTGGTGTTTTAGTCAAGAGGCTAATTGCTCTATCAGGCAATCCTAAAATCTCTGTGACTTAACATATTAACATCTATTTATTCCTCCAATGAAGTCCATTCCAAGTATTCCAGATACCAAGCAACGTCCATCCCTATTGGGTGGCCCTTTTTCAAGCAATGACTCAGGGATACAGGTCAGGGGCATCTTATGGAGCTGAAGGCTGCAACGTGTGACCTACAAGAGCATCACAGAGCTGCAATACGTGTAGAGAAAGCAAGCCCTATTCTTAGAAACTTCCTAGGTCAGGATATGACACGCATCCTTGCCTCCCACATTTTATTTCCAGCAAAAATCACATGGTTCCATCTAGATGCAAATAAGCTCAAAAAATGCAATGTCTGGCTGGGCACAGCACTGCCTAGAAACACTCACTATTTTGAGCACAGGCCATCAGCTCCAGTGAGCAGTCACCTTCTCTGCCACGACTAGTCAGTGGGTAGAAATTTGAAATTTAGCTCTTTAAACCTTTACTGGATCAGCTCCTAACATCGAATTTTGCTTTGAGGACTAGCATGCTTCTCAATATACGAAGTATATTTCCAAAAGAAAACTCTTAGGGAAAAATATTGTGCATTACAGAGGCCAGGTAAATCATTTGAATAGGTAAAGCCAGCCGGGGGAAAGAAAGAGTGATATTCACACTAGTTTAAGGCCAGGGAGAGAGAGAGTATGTTGGAGGTTACAGAACTCTATCTAAGAGTAAAATTATATCTAGTATGGCTGATCTGCTACTTTGGAGTTTTTTTGACAGAAAGAAGCCACAAATGTAAAAATTTATGAGAACAGTCCAGATTTTTAAATACAGGCATACCTCCTTTATTGCACTTTGCGTTATTGAGGTTCACAAGCATTGTATTTTTTACAAACTGAAAGCAACACCCTCCACCAGCAGAAAGATTGTGCCTCGCTTTATTGCAATACTTTATTATGGTGGAATCGAACCTGCACTATCTCTGAAGTATACCTGTATTAGCTGTGACAGGCATTCCATTTCCAGAAGAATTAGCATTTAAAAGAGAGAGGATTTCATAGGCATGGGCCTAACTGATTGCAATTGGTGTCTAAAGGTGCCTGGTGAGAGGGGGCCTTCCAGCTAAGAGCAGTGGAACTGCTCTGCAGCACCTAACAACGGCTGAACCACAGTCTGTCCTCAGGACCCCCTCTGGCTCCATCCACAGGCCCAACCTAACCTCCAGACAGTCCTTTTAAGATCGCCCTTCTCCCCATGAACCTCAGCGCTTCCCCGAGTTTCACTTCGTCGCATTCTTCTTTCCCCTCTCCGCTTCCCTCTCTCCCTCTTCTCTGTCCCCTAGAGGTTCTTCTCTTTCTGGTCTCAGATAACATTTAAATTTTGTTTCAATTGCAGTTTACATTCCATATTATTCTGTATCAGTTTCAGAGGTACAGCACAGTGGTTAACCAATCAGGTACTTTACAGAGTGTCCCCCCAACACTGCCAATATTTCAAGTACCCACCTGGTCCCAAAGATTATGATATTACTGATTACATTCCCTGTGCCCTAATTGACATCTCTGTGACTTGTCTGCAACTACCAATTTGTGTTTCTTAACCCCTTCACGACCTTCAGCTGCCGCCAGTGGGTAAGGCCCTGTCACCCTGAACATGCCTGATCTCAAATATTCTAATGATCGCATGCAGAAGTTGGTTTTGAGCTCCCCTCTCCTTGAAGCTTATCAGAGGCCCTTTCTAGGAAATGTCACCGAAACCAAATTTCTCACCCTGCGCCTCGCCAACTCTGGTTTCTCATCTTAATTTTCTTATTTGATCACTCGTGCTAGTGCTTACCAAGCTATTGTAAAGGAGAGGCTTTTATGATTTTAACTCCCCCTCTGTCTCCGATTGATACTATGGGGAGCTAATTTCACATTTCTGCTTGGTCTGAGCTTTCTGAAAACTGGAAAACTTGGTTAAGGAATGATGTCATGGCAAACATACCTTTGAAGCTGAGGATGGTATATTGCTCTAGAGAGATTTAGAGACTTCTCTCTGCTGGGGCCACTGACTTATATTCCAGGCTACAGAAGCTAGAGGCCCCAATCCCCTTGCCAACTTGGAGAATATTTATTTATATTCCAGAGTAAATCTTCCTCCCTGGAGGGGAGGGTGGGCTGAATGCCAGCCACCCTCTCTCTATAAGCTCCAGGTCTCATGATTGCTGGGTTCCCCCCAGCCCTCATTGTATCACCCCAAGAGGACTGGGGCTCAGGGAACAGGTGCTAAAATAATCTGTGAGCAATAAACAATCTGCGCTCTGATCCAGAGACCCCGTGTTTTCTGTAAGAATATCACATGCACATAAACATAGCAGATACATGTATGAAATGCAATAAAAATGAGTAACATGCTAAAAGGGGTCTTAAAAGAACTTAAAAGTTCTCCTCAGATGAAAAAAACATTTGTAACTATGTATCGTGATGGAGTTAACTAGACTTATTGTGGTGACCATTTTACAATGTATACAAATATTGAATCATCATGTTGTACATCTGAAATATAAATGTTATATGTCAGTTATATCTCTCAATAATCATAATTAAAATGAATCACACAAGAAAGCCTCAGAAGTACAACGGGCCAGAATGTGAGGCCAGGTGGCCCAGGTGGGAATCCTGACTTTGCCATTTGCCATCTGTGACTCCACTGGCAACTTAAACTCTACGGCTCGGTTCCTTCATCTATGAAGCAGAGACCATGACACCTCAACCGCACAAGTTCATTGCAGAGATGCAAGAAACTGACACAGGCGGAGAGCTTAGAATATTGCCCATAAATACTAAGCGCTCAATAGAAGCAGATGTTATTTTCATCAGACAGGTGGTGAGTTTGAGTTCCCAGTCTTTCTTTTTCATAAGGGTCATCCCAGCTCCTTGCAGCTGATCCCAGGACAAAATCAAGATGAGACGGACACATACTTTATCAAGGAACAGGACTTGGATCTCCATGCGGGAACTCAACTGTGTGGAATCCAGGTAACCAGACTCAAATGTGGTGACTGGACCCCCTACAGAAGCTGTACGAAAGCATTCCCCTTGGCCAGTCCTCAATACTTAGATCTTTTCTCACAGGCAAATCATGAGCCAACTTTCAACACATTCTTCCCATTTACCCAGCTCAGCTCTGAGTGTCCATAAGATGAAAATCTCTCTTGGAAAAAAAATGTGGGAATGCTTGGTACCTCTGAAGAAGAGCTTAAAGGCATAAACCTTTTAAATGAGACCCAAGAGGTAATATTACTAGAAGTAACTACTTCTACATAGATCGACAAACAAACTGAATTTAGCGAGGAAATAAGGATTGAGGCAGCTTCCAGATGCACTCCCCAAAGTGAATTTATGCAAAGGCGTAAAGCATAGAAGTCGAAATTTTATTATTACATTTCTTATTACAAGTTACTTTACAAGGCAACTTGCCATAAAAGTTTCTAACCCTTACTTTCCATTTCCATGCTCATTGCAGCATGGGTCATTCCAGTCCGTGGACCTACTATGACTCAGGACTTTGAGTGGCACTGGCCATACCACGAGCTGGGTCGGGTCAACATTAACCTACTCACAGCTTAACGGAGATACTATGGGTAGAACTTGGAAGGATGCTCAGCATATCAGGGTTCAGTAAATGTTTGTAATTATTGCTTTCCAGCTCTATCTTCTCCTTCGCCCTCACTTCATAATGAGCTCTCAAAGTCTCATTAAATTCATCGTCTAATTTATTTTCTGTATTTGTCTCTCCCTCTCCATTCCCACAGCCATGACTTCAGTTCTGTTTAGACAGATCCTTCCTTACACCACACGGCTATAGTATCTCAATAGCATTCTAATCAGAAGCAAAAGCGGTGGCAGAATACAGGGGTTGGGTGATTGGATGGTAGGTGATTCCCCTGGTGAAAATAAAGAACCCACTTAGAGAGCCTATTGGGAAAGAAAAAGGTTAGTTTGCTTGGAGAACACTGAGCTGAAGCAGTGCATGGCTGGAGGCCCACTAGCCGGCTGACCCACCCCCGACTCCCATGATGTTGTGTCCACAAAGGCCAAGTCATTGTGTCCCATTTTCTGGAAACTTCAATTACCTTCATTCATAAGAGACAAAGCAGGAAAAGAGGAAATAAAGGAGTATTAGATGACTTTTTTCATGCCTTCTCCGTCAGCCTGTGGTTAGCAGCAGCAAAGAAAGCTGAAGCAGAGAGGGGAAGTAAGAAAGTACATCCCATTAAGGACGGGCAGGGCAAGGTCGGCCCCTCCTCTGCAACTACAATGATGCATTCATTGTGAGTGGCCACTATGTTATAGTAAATATATGCCTCTGTCTGACTCACATCAGACAGTTCCTGGAATCATCTCTAGTAATTTTGCCAGGAATAAAACTAGAGAGGACTGTTGTAGAAGAAGCTTCCAGTGGCAGAGCTACCAGGCCATGGTGCTCAGAGTCCTAGAACTTAAGCTGCATGACATGCCTGATTAAGAGGCAGGGACTGAAAACCTACTGAGCTCTACTCACAAGATCTACCGAGAGCCTTTGCAAGCCCCTAGCAGGCACCAGAAGGACACGTGGATGCCTCCCAGAGGTCAGCCTGGGAGACACGATGCACACAGAGAAATGACATGTTATGAGATGGTCAGGTCAAAAGTATTTTCCAAAAAGCATTAAAAAAACCACGATCAAGGGCAAATCCTAGTGGAATACTTGTGTTTCAAGGTGGAAGAAGAGCCAGAGGAGGAACACCTAGAGGAAGAGGGAAAATAAACAAAAACAAAACAAAACAAAATACACAGGAGTAAAGTATCAGAGAAGCTATTGGTGGAAGATATTTTAAGGAAGGGACGTCTATAATGTCACCTATAAGAGAAATAAACATGCCGAGGGCAGAAACTTTCTGAATTTGGTTACTTGGTGGACACAAGGGACCTCTGAGAAAGCAGTTGGAGTAAATCGGAAGATGTCGCGGTGTAAGTGCCGGTGAGACTGACAATTCAAAAACGAGACAGGACACCTTCAAGATTGTAGTGAGAAGGGAAACAGAGCAATGACTCTCTAATGCCAATTTACATTGCCAATGACCTAGTTTATTTTTAATTGTCATCCAATCCTTCCTTTTATCACTTATAAATGCAATACCTTACTATCTTTTGTCACAGTAAGTCAAAGCCTCAAGTACGGTATTTTTTAAAAGGCAATTATCCATGTAATTCAAGCCAAAAGGTGCCTGTTGGTTACAGTTACTGGAGAAAGCATTCGGTGGCTTGAATTATCAGTGATAATCCCCTCAATCTCCCACTTTCCACAAGAGAGGACTGGAATTAAGAGCAGAGGGAGAGAGGAGGAGTGGCATCAGGGACCTTACCTGGTGTCACAATTGGAAGAAGAGCTCTTATGAAGATTATTCTATCAAAGATTTCAGACACAAACCAGAACTAAAATTTAAAGGCAGAAATAAATAGAAAGTTAATCAATGCCACCGACCATCGAGTCCCTAATTACACAGCGTGTGTGAGATAACAGGGTACACTTAGAAGCCACAGTCCCCTTAATAATTGGGTTCAATGCCAAGCCAACCAAGCCACGAGCCTGTGCTTAGAGCCTCACATCACTAGACATTGTTACCCAATGCAGGATGGAACTTGGGGCCAAACCAATTAATCAAACCTCCTCCATTTCTTGAAAAACAAGAATTTTGACAACTTGAGCTAAATGCTACAGGAGATCTTGAAACCCCATGTATGAGAGGTATTGATTTTTTACTCACGGAGGTTAAAAGAATGATTATAGTTTGACAAGTCTTACTCTTGGAAAGCAGCCTGAACTCCTCTGCCCACTCTCCCTGCCTCCTACAGGCCCTTCTACCTGGACAGGCAGTCATCAGCCACTGCTCCCCCCAATCTACACACAACGCCTTTGCGTGTCACGCCTTTTCAGTTTTGGCATCTCCATGGAAATGTCACCTCCTTAATAAGATCTTCACAAGCTACCTTGGAAAGTTCACACAAGCCTCATTTTCTCTGACCTTTGCTTAGTCCCTTCAAGGCAATTGCATGAGGTTTTCCATGCTTTCTGCCTTATGGGCCCCCCTCTCCCATTCACACGCATCCCACCAAAGCATGAGCTATAACTTTCGTTTTACTATTGTGTACTTGGAGAAATATTGGCGGAGGCACAGGAACAAGAGTAAGTGGAGGGGAAAGGAAGGGGGTGTAGGTTGGGAGCGTAAGGGACGCAGGGGTGTACACGAGGAGACAAAGGGGACAGAAGTTACGTTTCCTACTTCTGCTGCACTAAGTCACTACAAACGTATTGGCTGAAAACAACACAAATTTATCTTACACGTTCTTTAGGTGAGAGGTCCAAAAATGGGTCTTAAGTGGCTAAATCCAATGTGCCAGTAGAATTACATTTCTTGTGGAGGCTCTAGGGGAGAATCTGTTCCTTGCTTTTCCCACCTTCTAGGGACGGTCTTCATTCCTTGGATCTTGGCCTCCTTCTAGCAGTGGCATAACTTTGACCTCTGCTTCTCTAACTCTGACCCTCCTGCCTCCCTCTTATAAAGACTCTTATGGTTAATTACATGTGGCCCACGTAGACAATCCAGGATACTCTCCATAGCATTTCAAGATCCTTAATTGTACATGCAGAGTCCCTTTTGCCATGTAAGGTAACATTCACAAGTCCTGGGATTAGAATGTGAGCATCTTTGATAGCCCATTACTTGGTCTACCACAGAGGCAGGGAGAGAAAGGAGAAGGGATGGGAGGAGTGGAAAGAAGGAACGATTCTCTCCTCCTAATCTCTCACTCCTTTTATCCTAGGCTACCACCTAAAATTCGGTTCACAGAAGAAACCTTTCATTGCAACACTATGAACTCCTGTATCTCTTGGTCACTCTTGTCTTCAACTGAGTTTTTGTGAGTTCAGATTGAGGTTAACAAAATACCATGACCAGTCCAAATTCTAATTCATTCTTATTCATGAAATATACCATCTTTAGGTGTTAAAGACTTAAAGAATGATTTCATCTGGCATATTCCATGCCAAAATGCATGATTATCATCCATTGCAAACCAAGATAAACTTCTTAATGTTAGGAGTTTCTGGGAAATAGAACACGAAGTCAATAAATGGCAAGTACTCCATGTTTCTGAAGATAGGTGGCATCTACTTGTTTTAATGGAGTAGAAGAGGTCAGTTTCTTTAGATAGCCTTTCAAGACAGGTAGTTATTAATTGTTCAACTTGGTTGAAATGACGAATTTAGAAACTGTTCAATAAGCTGTTATCAGTTTAAGAAACACCAAATAGCTATTCTTACTACTTTTTTCCCTCTATGAATTTTTCTGGCTGCTTTCACAGGTAAAAGAAGAAAATTAAGCAAAAAGTTTATCAGATTCCATAAACATGATTGATTAAAAATGGGCACCAATTCTTCAGAAAACAAGAGATCCTTTAACAATATCCAGCATAAGTACTTATTCAATAAGTACAGCTATTATGATACCCATCCCTATGATTCTTATCTTGAAAGTTTCCAATGTACAGCTAATTAGCAGACAATTTGCTAACTAGAAATTCAGGCTTCTTTTAAGATTAAACTATCTTAATAATATTTTATTTCTTAGGCCAACATCTCCTCAAAGCCTCAGGCTGACTTTCAATTTAGGATGCATTCTACATTCAGAAATCGCAACAAAACCCTCTCCTGCCTTTCCAGACCCTCAACTCCATAGTTGATGGAGTATTTCATTACGTTGCCTGCAGTTCTTGACAAGAGGTGGGAGAAAGAGCAGGAGAAAGACATTTTAGGAAATAATTGAAATGAGAACTGTCACCTCGAGTTTAGTGTCAGTGAGCTTATACCCAGCCTTGGCTGGAGAGTAGACAGTGGAAGTAAAAAGGCGTTTACAAAAAATAGCAATCCTGTGCACGAACAAATCCATCTTTCATTAATATTTGATTTTTTTTTGTTCCTGAATTGATTGCCATGACATATCTGTCACCTGGCTGAGTCCCACAACTTCTATTGCAGGCAATTTTCTTACCGAATTACTTTCCTGAAAGATGTGGACATTGTAGCAGCCTTTTCAAACTGCACACGTCAACAGCATTTGATAGTGCCTGTTCAATAATTAATTTACTAGGCCGGACTGCCAGTACAATCTGAAAAGTCCCAGTGGGATGTTCATGTTTCTTGAGGCCGACAGCCCAGAAGCATCATGAGTGGACCATGTATATATAGCACAAGTACCAGGTTATGTGATCAGATAGAATCAACTTGAAATGTGTCCTGAAGAAAGTGAGTTCAGAACCCCAGAACATTAAAGCCAGGAGGAATCAGTATCCAATGATCATTTGGTAAGTGATCCGTTAATCATTTAACTCTTTGATTTTACAGAATTTGTGGCATCACCATTAATAAAGCACAATTAGAAAAGTGTGTTTGCTGATATAAAAACAGCACATTTATATATTATCCTTCACTGTGTGAGAAGGAACTAATAAATAAAAAATAGAACTAGAAAGATAAAGGCGTGCTAAGGACGGCCCTTCTTCAAGTTTGCTCTGCCTCCCAGCAAGTCTGCATAAGACTAAGAGGAAGCACGCTTATTTTTAGTCATCACCCCAGGGAAGTACTTCTGATTATGTAATACTTCCAGTCATGACAGTTTTAAAACACAAGAGATGGGGTCTAAGTCCCCTTTCCTTGAATCTGGGCAGACTTGTGACCATTTTAACCAATAAAATACAGTGGGAGCAACACCATGTGACTTCCAATGCGAAGTCATGCAGCTTCTGCCTTGGTCACTGGAACATTAACTCTCCGAGTCCTGAGCCTGGTGTTTTTGATTGGATGCTGAACATCAGATATTTTATGTTAGTTGTTGGACTTAGCTTTATTCCTTTAAGTAGTACTGGACTATTCTCCAGCACTCAGTTAAGTTACTTTGAATCAGCTGAATCTATTAAGGCTTGCCTTTAAGATTTCTCAGTGAAGGTCCAAAACAGCATTTGGCCGAGGGCTAATTTATCCCGTCTATTAAAGCTGTAACCTGCTGAAGACTCGAAGCAATGCCCCATGTTTTGGGAGGGTTTCCACACTGGTCCTGCTGAGAAGGAACTCTGACAGTCGTTCAGCCTACTCCTTTCCAGCGGTTCTCTCCCTGGCCTTGGGCGGTTCCCTCTCATGCGGCCAAAGGCCAGAACTCAGCCAGAGGCCAGAGGGAATGCCTCTGCAAATCACCAGAGCGCTCTGCTTAGCATCATCTGGTTGGGTGCTCGGCCCTTACAAATTCTCGCTGCTTGGGCCTCCCCGAATTCCATCCGTGCTGTCACTTAGATGCCGCCTGTAGGCAGCTGATCTCACTCCAACTTTTTCTCTCAGGGAGCACAGCCCTGCCCTGTCTGGTGTGCAGTGATGAGACCATTGTTTCATATTTTCAGATGTCTTGTTATTTAAAGAGGAATGGTGAATCTGTCCTTACCCCATCAGGTCTGGAAATGGGAGTCCTTATAATTGCTTCCCCCCTCCCCATTTCCCCACCGTTTACTGTTAGCGGCTTCTTGCTTTTAATTTTAGGAATTACGTTTGTCATTGACATAAATTCTGTTTTTAAGTTTACATGTTTCAAAGTAAGGATATTAAAAATAAAGTCAGTGTAGTTTCATTTATACACTTATGTCCTCACACCATACCTCTGGATAATCATTTTATCAGTTTTTAATTTATCCTTTCAGTGTTCAGAATTTTCTAGAATGGTCTCATATGATATAAGGAGACAACTCTGCAAAGACCCAGGGAGCCAGCATTCAAGGCAGAGACACTATCAAGTACATATGCTCTGATACTTTAAAAAGCATAGCTGATTAAAAAAGAAAAGAGAGAGAGTGTGAAATGAAAGCCCACAGTGTGACCAGAGTTATGATGTGGAAAGAAAGGGGACCATTTATTTCAGGTTGCAGAAGTCAGAAGAAATCTTATCAGGCTGGGCCTCATGTGCTAGAATAAGAAACTTAAGTTGTTTTTCTCAATGCAATAGGAGGCAACTGAAGAGTTTCAGGCACAGGAGGGGACAAGTTAAGAGTGCAGAGTGAAAACCTATGTGACTGATAATGAAAATGTCATCCATAGGAGTGAGTATAGCAGCAATAGAAAGGAGTAAAGGGCTTCAGGTTACATTTCTGCATCACAGCAAGAGCTGCTGATGGTGAAGAGAGGAGACCTGTAAGGATTGTAAGGGGGTTCTTAGGAATTTGCCTTGAGAAAACTGGTGCGCTGAGGTACTTCATGGGAGAAACAGGCTGGTGGCACCGAGCGTTCTATTTTGCCTTGTTAAATTTGAGGGGCCTGTTAGAGTTTTGAGTTATAAATATGAAAGAGGAGGTTGGATATATTGGTCTGCCGCTCAGGGACCAGGGAGTGCAGAAAACACTCTCAGAGGCAATGGGCAAAGCACTAGATCAAATCTTCCAGGGAAACTGTGTCCAGAGAATTATAAGAAGAAAGCCCAAGCCCTTGGGATACGTCAACATTCACAAGCCTGGCAGACGTAAAGGATGCAATGAAAAATACGAAAACTGTGATGTTGGTAAGGTGGAAAAAGCAAGAAAGCTGTGTCATGGATGTCAAGAATAGAGTGTGTGTTAAGAAGAAAAGAAGGTTCATTGTGTCCGACTCAGCTCTGCAAAGAGGAGAACAGAGCAGCCTCGTAGAGAAGGAGCGACACAGAGCAGGCGGCCCAGAAGACAGGGAGAAAGGAGTCACCTGAGCATTTCTAGCTCCTGTGATGTTGAATTATATTTATACAGTTACAATCTGCATCATTCCCAAGGTAGCCTCCAAATTCTCATTATTTGGGGAATTCCAAGCAGGTTTCTCATTCTTATAGTCTCTGAACAGTATGATACCACTTCAGGAGAAGAAACCTGATCATCGAAAGCTGTAAGCCATCTGTAAAATGAAAGAGAAGGCTTTGCAGATAATCATAATGATGGCCAGAGTCATGGGTGATTTTCTTAAGGGGTAAAGTGAAAGGATTTGAGCACTTGCTATATGTCAGACATGAGATATGCCTTAAGATACATTCAGTCACTTAACATTACAGTAATCATTCAAAATTAGATTTTGTTAATTCTGCATCCCTATAGAGATATGATTGGCCAGCAAGTTCACCAAATCTCTATTTCTCCATCTAAAGCAAATTTGTGGCAGAGCCACGTTTCAAATGAAAGCTCACTTCAAAGTCTATACTTGCCACCATGATTGTCCTTCAAAATAATAAAGTAAAGCCATTGTTTCAAAGTACATGACATATTTACCTTAGCAGATTCCATTTCCTGTGGGTAATGTTCCCATCGGTAGACTTTATATGTGGCACTGACCCCCACCCCTCATGCAGTGCAGACAATTGGGCAATACTGTCAACGTGATTAGTAAAGATAAGTGACACAGCAAAGAACACAAGCTGTAAGTATGTTTTCTGAACATCATGCAGATCAGTATGTATGTGAACTCACATATACACACACACACACACACACACACACACACACACACACAAATTCCCAAAGTAAAAGTAGTTGAGCGATGGCATGAAATCATGAAAGCAATGTGTTTACTTTAGAGAGAAAATTTGCTACATGGAAAGGAATAAAAAAAATCATAGAGGAGATTCTGAAAAATTCATAACTTCAGCTTGGGCAAAATGTACAGTTATTTATATGTTGCACAGAAATTATTATGCAAAAAAATGCAGATCTTTATTTAAATAGCATTGGAATAGAGCTGAACAAGAAAAGTCCAGAGACTGTAAACCCTAAACATTTTATTTAACAGATGCGGACAGTGAGATCAGAGAAGTTAAGTTACTTGTCCAGGGTCAAATGTCTGGTTAGCAGTCAAACATAAAGGTAGAAGTCATAAAGGTCTCCTCCTAGGAGTGAACTCTTTCCAATACCAATTGAAACCCATGTGTATGCATAACTGATGAGACTTGTGTGTAGCTCAGGTATGCTAATGCATATTTAAGTAAAATATAAAATGAGTTTTCTTTGAATTCTAAATAGTTCTATAATTCTAACTTTAAAAAAGGCAAAAAAATCTTTTTTTTATTTTCATCACCATCACTTTTTTTTTTTTTTAACCAAACCAAATGGCAGACTCCCTCATGTTTGGGAAGAACTTTTACAGTGTTTCGGCATTTTAAATGGAGGTGATGAGGAATGGAGACTTCAAGGGAAATTACTGCAGGCCTATCAGTAGGAAGAAGCTGGAATCAAAAGGACCTACAATATCAAAGAGGGGGCATCAAAGAGGTCAGAGGCCAAGTGTGCACATGGATGGACTCTTCTGCCCCTTTAAAAGAGAACTTGGCTTTGGAACCACCCAGTTCTACACTACAAAGATTTTGGAGTTGTCTAAGGACTCCACTAAGGACTGGATATTTTGAGCAAGTCCCTGAAGCAGGCAAAGTCAAAGGCTTCGAACTAATCCAGAGCAACAGCTCTCATCCTACCGCCCTTTAACTGAAACGCTTCTCCGGAAATCAAACCCAAAGCAGGATATCTGAGGACCCCCTCAATTTCAGTGCAAATAATAAGACGAAGCCTGTGTCACAAAGGGATAACTGAGTACCAGGTACCTAAATCTAAAATCATATTCACAACAACTAAATATATCATCTTGGCCAACTCACTTTTTCTCTCCAAGCCTCAAGTTCCTAATCACCAAAATGAGGAGATTATATCAGACTGGTTAACTGGTTACGCCCTTTGGGCCAACTCCACATGGTAGAGATATGTTGCCACGATCAATATCAAGTCCCAACTGCATGCTGTCTACCAGAAATGCACCTTGAATGTAAAGTCACAAATAGCTTAAAAGTAAATGTATAGAAAAAGATATACTATGTAAATACTAATGATGAGAAAGCTGGATTATCTATAGAAAAAAATCAATATAGCGGACTTTGGGTTGAGGTTTATTTTCAGGTAAAAAGCAAGGATTTTTATAATGACAAAAAGGGACAATTTATAAAAAGGTCATAAAAATCTTAAATGTGTATGCTTCTAATAGAATTTCAAAATACATAAAAACTAATGAAGCTAAAAGGAGAAATAGAGACATCTACAAATATACTTGGAGAGTAGCACATCTCTCTAAATGATTGATAGACAAAGTAGACAGAAAATTCTGTAGTTATATAGAAGAATTAAATAACACTATTAACTAACTTGATCTAACTGATAAGAAAGAACATTACACACTTAGAAGATTGTACACTTAGAAGATTATACACTTTTCTTTCAACTGAACATGGCCATTCATCAAGAGAGACAGATAATGCTTGAGAATTTTTCATAATTCAGAAAAATAAACATGAATTTGCAGATTCAGAAAGGCAAAGGAAATCTAAGAAAAATCAGTAACAAATCCACAGCTAAACATTTTGTAGTGAAACTACACAACACTAAGGAAAAAAGAAAGCAGCTAGAGAGGGGAAAAAATCACCTAGAAAATGTAATAATTAAACTAACAGAAGACTTTTTTACAGCAAGAACTGAAGCCAGCCACAGCAGAACGAGTTTAAAGGTCTGAGAGAAAAGAACTCTCGATGAAAATGATGTCTCCAGGAAAAATACACCTTAAAAAAGATCAAATGCTGTTTTCAGATAAACCAAAAGGCAGATCAACACAACAAACCTTTCTTACGTGAATTTCTAAAATAGTTACTTTTGGAAGAAGAAATATTATAGCAGAAAGTTCTGAAATACAACTAATAAAAGAGCAAAGTAAGTCTATAAATAGGTGGGTGAATCTAAATAAGTACTAACAATGTAAACTAATAATAGTGATCTGGAATTTTTAAAAAAGAAGATAAAATTCAAATACTGAACAATATTAGTACATTAGTGCATAGGTGATGAGAATTTAAGCACCCTAAGGTCTCTGTATTGCCCCAAAGAAAAGATTTTCATTAACTTTAGACTTCATACAATTAGGAGTACATAGATAGGGAAATGTCAAGTTTAAGAGTACAAATAGTTTTCTCTCTAGCTCTAAAATTGCTGTTGAATCTGAATTTTGCATAAGTCAAAAATAAAAGAGACTTAGAACTTTGCAAAGATAATTGAGTGCCAGAATCTCATGCATAGGGTTGAAGGTTGGGAGAGAATGAAGAAAATGGAAATTAGGGGGCTGACTTGTGTAAAGATCTGAATCATCCTTTGGCGTGAGCAAGTTAACTAGACAAATGCAGCAGGATGACCATGGCAAGGTGGGCCTGTGGGGGGTATGGGGAGAGATGGGGCTGGAGGAATAAGCCGGGAGAGTCCAGATAAACAGAGTAAAGGGCATGGACTTTAACCAACATGCTGGACCGCCTTGTAGGTGCTGTGGGTTGAAGATGACCAATGGAGACTTCAGTGTCACTTGGGTACTGTGGAGGGCCCCTGGGTTCTGTGGGGAATGGGGGATCAGACCAGCCAGGAAGCCCGCTCTCCCTCTGGAAGGGTGTGTGTGGTAGGGTCCTCTCCGGGCTTGTTCTCCTGCAGTTCTTAAACTCCATAGCCATCGTCTCCCGGAGCCCTAACATGACGAACCAAGTCCTATTTGGAGGATTCATAATAAAGCAGGACCAACTGGACCCTCCTCACCAAATCCCCAGGCACATCAGGACACATTCCCCCAGAATCCTGTGCACATTCACTCAGGCAACAGTTAGAAAACAACTCGGAAACACAAATGACTCGGCCACCAGAGTCTTTTGTAAAAGTTGGTTAAAATTATTCATTGAAAGTCAATTTTAAGAACTTAGTAAACAATAAAAATAGCCACTAGAGCCATCAAACCCCCTCCTTCCTCCCACCCACCCCCACAACACTTTAAACACAATAGTTCTAAACTGCCTTAGGGGATAAAGCCACCAAGACCCAAAACAAAAGCAAAAAAAAAAAAAAACAAATAGGAAGGAAAGTCATTCTGTTCTGTAAATTTGCAGTCAGACTCAAACAAGAATGCTCTAGAGAGAGAAATCAATAATGAGGCACTCTCAAAACTATGTTGACTGACATGCTGGATATTTAAAAAGTGAATGACATATTAGTCAGTTAGTTAAACCATTTGCTGCTTTCACTCCATGCCCACCAGATACCACTGATGTTTGAGGAAAAACTCCACCAGCAGAGCCAAAGGACAGAACACTCTTTCCTACTGCGTTTTTACAGTGTGCCTGATCTAGAAACCACAGGGCAGTTCTCAGGAGTCCGTGGAGATGTGTGCATCTGCATGCTGTAGGCAAGATGTGAGGCTGAGGGGGCTCTCTGCAGAACTCGCCCCTAGCATCACTCCCTTACCTTCCTAATCCCAAAGTCTAAACAGTCCATAGAATAAGAGCAATTTCCTAAGAATCCTTTACCCCAGGGGTCAGCTGACGGTGCCTGCGCCATCTCTGGCCCACCACAAGATTCTGTACATCAAGTTTTATCGGAGCACAGCCATTCCTGTTATTTATCTACATCATATTGTAGACAGCTGCGTTCTTTCTGTAAAATGAGTTAAGTAGTTGCAGCAGAGACCATATGGCCCCGCATGACTAAAATATTTACTATCTGGATGTTTACAGAAATAAATTTTTCCATGCCTACCTTATACTATATTGGGCTACGAAAATGATGCAGAAGAAAACTTAATAGTCAAGGACTGGACAATCCTCACACAGTTTTGCACTTTCATAATGAAAAAATATGTACAGTACTGCGTATGTTATTTGTTAATGCAATACCAGATGCTATGTGGAATGGTCAGAGAGCCTAACCTAGCAAATGTGTCACAGGCTCTCTCTCAGGAGCTCGGGACAGACAGCATTCAGCAATCACAGCCCTCTTTTCCGTAGGTCCAGTTGTCAGCTCAGAACCCTTTCCACACAGTGCTCTAGGCAGCCGGTAGATGACCGGGGTTAGCAGAAAAGGTGAAGCATTTTTGCTATCTCTGGCCTAATTAATTCTCATGTTGGTATCTTAAATTATTATCCTTTAGTCCACAAAAAGCTCTCTTCCCATAACTTCTATCTATTGCGGCTCGTTTGGAACCTTTAAGTCTTCTCTGAAATAACAATCATAACATTAGAAAAATGTGTGTGTGTGCACGTGAGCGCACAGCCACTCGCGAGCGTGCGTGTGTACCGACAGGAACAAAAGGGACTGTGACTAGAGAAGCTGATAAAGACGTCTAGGGAATTATTATGAGTAACATTTCAGAACATTTCCTCCAGTTATGTGGTTTATGCAGATTTTTCATTTGTTTGTTTTGGGGCAATAAGGACCGAAGACCAGGGTGACCAGTATGACAAACACTAGAAACCCTAGCAATTTGTGATCCCTCTCCAGCCAGTTATGAATCCACATGGCTGTCCCTTCTGGAGCTTACACCTCAGCTCACCTGTCTGAAAACGGAGGGAGGGCTGTCTCTTGCCTTCCTGAGGCCCGGGCGGCGGAGAGGACACTGCAGTGTCCTGCAGGGTGAGCCAGCTTTCCAAAGCAGGCGCAGTGGACTGAGTCACCTAGGGCAGCCCACAGGCGCCTCCTGATGGGGCCCCTCCAGTTCCTTCCCAACCTGTCATTCACCCTCTACTTCTCCTCTGTCTCTTCTTCATTAGTGTACACAAATGCTCAGCACTCCTCTTTCCTGCTGTGAGTCTGGACAAAATGCTTAACGCTAGTGAGCCAAAGATTGGGCTGCTGTGAGGGTCAGCAGGAGAAAACCGTATCTTTAAAACTGAATCTCTAGAAGGAGGAGCCTGCGAGCCTGTGGGTTTAACCAACAGGTGATTCCAATGATGGGGCAAGTTTGAGAAACTCTGCTTTGTTCATGTCACAAGCCACCCGGATGCATGCTAAATAGGCAGATCTCCCTGCTCTCTTCCGAACCCGCTGACACAGACTCTTCATTGCAGCAGATTTGGGTACAAGTCAGCTGAGAAGGAGGCCTCACTTAAGGCCTTGACACTCAGTGTGGTCCTTGTTCACTAGGATCAGCATCACCAGAACCTTTTGGGAAATGCAGAAAATTCTAGGCCCCACCTCCTCTGGAATCAACACACGATCAGTAAGACCCTCAGGTGATTCTTATGCATGTTACAGTTTGCGACGCATTGACTTACATCCAACGCTGAGCCACAGAATCCAGCTTCCAAAAACTGTTCTGTACTCAAATGTTCATAGCTTGCTTTAAAATCTCACCTGATCCACTTAATCCCTATTTCAAGTGAAAAAAATTAATGCACAGGAAACTTTAGAATGGAAGAAGTTGCCTGTCTTCAAAGCTGAGGCCGACAGGGCCAGGTGAGCTGGGACCTAGTCTGGGGTCTCACTTTGACTGCCCAAGAGCTCTGACTACCAGCTGCTTCCCAGTGTCTATGGCAGGAACCATCAGCCACTTGGAACTTGGCAATAATAGGTCCTTGAATAGGGGAAATGACTTGTCATCTCGGGTCTCAGTTTCCCAATTCATAAAAGGAAGGTACTCGTGCCCACTTCACAGGTTTGCAGAGAGGTCCAAGATGATGTATATAAAATGCAGGCTCGGTGTGTGGCACGAGGCAGGGTCCTATTGGTGAAAGGGGTGAATAAGCTATGGGGGGAGGGGGAGGAATTGACCATCCCTGAAGTCGTAGTTTAAGCCCTCACTGGCATGCTCGTCCTGGCTCACTGTTGTCAAAGAAGATAAAGCATCATATGACAATGATGTCACATTGGGGAATAAGCATGGAAGATAAAAGACAGGCATGACCATGGAAAACATTTTCCCCAGAGAAGCCAGTTTTTATTAGCCACTCCTTCAGCCTCTCCTTTTATTGTTCTTACTCCAAACTCTGCAATGGCCTCACATATACTAACAACCTGGAAGAATAAGACTGTGACCCAAATCTTAGCAACTGAGGATGTTTGAATTGTAAACACTAGCAGGACGATTTTTGATCTCTCCCTCAGTTTCTTTGCTCTGAATAAAAAATGAACACTGAGCTAGAGACACATTAGCATTTTTCCTTCCTCTATTAATTCAAGCATGCATTGCTTGAGCACCTCCTGTGTTGCAGGCACTGTGCTTAGCTCTATATATGTGTTATTATTTTATTATTTCATTTTGCCCTCATTATAACCCTATGAATTAAGAACTCATTGCATACCCCTTTGCAGAAGGGGACACTGAAGTAAGTTAGGTTAAAATGTTGCCAAGCTCACTCAGTTAGTAAGTGACAGAGATGGCCATTAAACCCAGACAGTCCAACTCCAGACTCAATGTCCCCTTAACTATTAGGTGAAGCAGCTACTATGTACCTGCAACTGGGGCTACAGAATGGAGTTGCATACAGTTTCTGCCCTCAGAGGTTCACGGCCTAATAGGAGACTGTACATCCTAATGCAAGAATGGTAATTCCACTGCAAGTGACCATTGCTTTTCACTTGCCCACAGCAGACATAACTAATTGATCTCTATCATCTTGCCACTGAATCTGGACTTAGTTGCATAGGGCTCCAGGAAACCACCACCAACTGCTTGAAGTTGGCACTGGAGATGCTATTTTCTATTCTCCCACCAGTGGAAATAAACCTAAATCTGGTTTATCCTAACTGCATCTGGATCTGGCCTATGATAGAGGCAAAGAAGATACTGATATTATGTGCAACTAAAAATATTAAAGATTCTTTGCAAACAGGTACAACTCTAGGAAACAAAAATACTACAGTAATCAAGAATTTTGCTTTCATTTGTTCAGCACTCAGAGAAGATAAACCCAACCCCTACCCAAATTGTCACAACATCTAAATCTCTATAGTTCATGTAAGTTATTTGTTTGAAATTTATCTTTTCAGGAATTAAAAAGAATAAGTTTTAAATAAATAGGACTGGGACTGGCTGGGTGGTTCAGTTGGTTGCAGCATCGCCCTGGGCACCAAAAGTTTGAGGATTTGACCCCAGTTGGGGCGCAAACAGGAGGTAACTGATGGATGTTTCTCTCTCACATTGATGTTTCTCTCTCTCTCCCCCTTCCTCTCTCTCTAAAAAATCAATAAAAACATATCTTCAGGTGAGGATTTAAAAAAAGGGGCTAAAACAAAGGTTGAAATAAGAATATGACACAACCAAATTTGGTGTCAGAAGGGGTGCGCCCGCAAGGCAGAAATTTACCTGGGTGAACCTATTGTAATCCACCTTTCACCAGTTAATTGACAATGCATTAATGCACAGGTGGGCTTAGTTAAAATTAGCATAAAAGAAAATTGCTTTCTGTTTATATAATTTGCATGTCTTTGTAATCAGTGAAATGACAGAGCAGACAAGAGGCCCACCGCTGGATGCAATCTTTAATCCCTGTCACATATTAATCATCCCCCTGCAATACAATAAAGCTGCTTCTGTCACAATGGCATTAAATGTAAGTAGTTCCAATTACTGACAATTCCCCACTGTCCTGCAGAAAGAACAGTGTGGTGTGATCCACGGGCTTTGAAAGGAAATAAAGATGATTAAAGAAGATAACTAACTGATTTTGCATCTTGGTCAAAACTTTTCTGGAGTCCTCCCAGGCTCTGTGTTTACTTTTCTCTGGTTATTTCTAAGAGCTGAAGCGACATAGAAGCAGACCCTTGTGAAAAACAAAAACAAAAACAAAAAACAAAGAGGCATCCTTTGGTTTATAAGGTTCAGGATGACATCAATGGGCTGAAAGTGAGTCAGCAATTGTGTTGCTAATTTCCCACAGGCTTTTTCCAAGTTTTTACCCATTACAGTATGAGGCCTTTGAATAAAAAGGTTCTGTTTGAACCAGATATTGTTGCTGCTCTTCTGGCACATAAGAGAGAAATAAAGAATATCTCCAACAGTGAAAGCAAGTACAAGCTGAGGGACTAATGTCACACCTGCCTAGCATTATGAAGTGCTTGCCTTAGAGGTTTCTATAAACTTCACCAGCATTTAAAATTTCTGACACTCTCAAAAAATAAATGGTCACTACCCTTTTAATGCTTCTTAAGAACTTCTCCAAAGGGAGATGCTTCCTGGGACTGCAGAGGAAAGCTGTCATCCAGGATAAAGGGCTCAGATCAGGGTGAAAAATGCAGCCACTCTTTCACCAGTGGCAGACATTACTAATCAATTGCAGCACTTTTTTGCAGGAGCCCACATGGCACCTTATTACCTTAGGCCCCTGGACAGCCATTAACAGTGAATTGAATTTCAAGTAAGAAGTGAAAGATATCTGTCATATCTTCTCTTAGATTAATTTTATTTTTTAACTTACTGATGAGAGAGAGAAAGAAAGAGAGAGAGAGAAATGGATTTATTGTTCCACTTATCTCTGCATTCATTGGTTGATTCTTGTATGTCCCCTGACCAGAGATCAAACATGCAACCTTGGCGTATTCGGATGACGCTCTAACCAACTGAGCTACCCTGCCAGGGCCTTCTCTTAGATTTAAATTGCTAACTAGAGACAGTGATATCCCTGCTGTTCTATTGGAACCACTTCTTCATTGGGGAAGGTACAACATGACCTTATCAATGATAAGGAAATCAAAAAGGATAAGGGAATATTTGATGGGATTCCTTCAACTTTCTCTCTCCTCATGCTCCTAGGTGCCACTCATCTTCTCTTTAAGAAATAATAAAACCAACTGTAGAAATTCTAGGCAAGGAGTCTGAAATTTTCTGCCAATGTCTAGGACTAAAGATACCCCATTAGATTTTTTTAAGCTTTGCCTATTTTCCCTTATTTGTTATTTTTATAGCTTTATCTCAAGTAGTAACAGTAAATGTGGAACTAAACATTTCATACTTTGAAACATCTATAATTCATTTCCATTTCTCATTAAAAATATGCCTCTCAGCTAATTTCAGGCTTTACGTGGTGCATTTTTGGTGGCCTATTAATGGTGGTATGGCAAACAACTTGGATCTGATCCTGCAAACGCACTCCCTTAAATGAGGAGCCAGAGGTAGACAAAAAGCACAAGAGGAGGCAATCAGACACCCATATCAATTATTACCTAAGTCATCACCTGTCACTGACTATCTCGGATGAAGACTAGGTTGGAGCACTCAGCTTAGCCGTGAGAAAAAAAGCACATTTTGCTACATCACCTCCCCAAATACAAATCCGGAAATGCTCATTTATTCCCACAGGGCACAGGAGGAGGATGTGATGAGAGATGACCACTCACGTAAGACCCCACGTCCCCTTATCAACTGAAGGACATCGACGAAGGGAGAATAAGATTCATGTGCATCTGCCGTATTGACATGTAGTAACCACAAGTCCAAATGGCCTATAAAATTGAGCTTAATTCTGACCAAACAGATTAGCAAATCCTCTTTGCTCTGGGAAAAGTGACTGGAGGATCTTCTCCCCGATGGTGATCCCATTTTGAAATCTGCACCTGCTTCCCAGGCAACCACTGTCCATCACTCAACCTCTCAGATCTCCTGAGTCACTGCTCCTGTGTGCCACACAACTCATTATTTTGAAGTCTCTGACTGATTCACACTGATTTGTTGTCCCCATGTAGATTGTGGAGCTTTTCATGGTAGAGATAACTTAACTTCTGTGTGTCCCACAGATGTTTTTCATACTATATATTTAACTTGGTAGATATATGATAAATCTTTGCTGATATGATTACTTGCCACTGTTAATAAATATGTAAATTATTAATTATCCTTGATGAAACTAATTTCACAAAAGTACTAATATTTCTTTAAATTTTGCTCTAAATTAATAGAGTTTTGAAAGGGTGTGTCATGATAATGATACCTTCATTTAAAATAACTAAATGACAATAATGGACTTTCTTTTTAATTTTAAGATAATCATAGAGAACTTTAAAATTATATTAACATAGGGGAGGCATTTACCCAAGAGAAATAAAAGCACATACCCACAGAAGAGACCTGTTCGTAAATGTTTACAGAAGATATATTCCTAAGAGCCAAAAACCAGAAACAACCTAAATGTTCAGGAAAACAGATAAACAGATTGTTCAATATTTATATAATACTATGCAAGGAAAAATGAACTACTAATGCATGCAATATAGATGAATCTGAAAAAGCATGCTGTTGAGAGGTGGAGGCTAGACACAAAGGGGTAGATACTGTATGACTCTATTTAATTTAATGTATAATTCTACATCAGGCAAAACTAATTTCTGACAACAGAAAGTAGATTGGTGATTAGCTTCAGCACAGGATCACTCTAGATCTAGGTCAATGGCAAAAGGTTAGTTACCCAAGGATCGTTTGGCCAAATACACCATATACGTTCCGAGAGAGAGAGAGACAGAGACAGAGACAGGGAGAGAATCTGCAGAGCTATTGCACCTTTTTAAAACTTTATATTTTAGTATAGTTTTAGGTTCACAGCAAAATTGAGGGGTGCATACAGAGATTTTCTGTACTGTGCATCCCTGACCCCTCACATACATAGCCTCTCTAATTATCAACATCAGCACCGGAGTGGAACATTTATTACAATTGATGAGCCTACACTGGCACATTATAATTATCCAACGCCTGCAGTTTACATTAGAGTTTACTCTTGGTGTTGTACACTCTATGGGTTTTGGACAAATGTATAATGACATGTATCCATCACTATTGTGCCATACAGAGTCTTTTCACTGCCCTAAAAATCCTCTATTCTTCACCTATTCATCCCTATCTCACCCTCAACCACAGCAACCACTCTTTCTACTGTCTCCATAGTTATGCCTTTTCTAGAATGCCGTATAATTGGAATCATATAAGTCTTTTCAGATTGGCTTCTTTAAGTGATAGGCACTTAAGGTTCTTTATGTCTTTTCATGGCTTGATGACTAATTAATTTTTAGTGTTGAATAATATTTCATTGTCGGGATGTATTACAGTTTATCCATTAACCTGCTTAAGGACATTTTGATTGCTTCCAAGTTTCGGCAATTATAAATAAAGGCCCTAGAAACATCTGTGTGCAGGTTCTTGAGTAGATATAAGTTTTCAACTCCTTTGAGTAAATACTAAGGAGCCTAATTGCTAGATCATCTGGCAGGAGTATGTTTAGTTTTATAAGAAACCACCAAACTGTCTCCAGAAGGGGCTGTGCCATTTTCCATTCCCACCAGCAGTGAATGAGTGTTCCTGTTGCTTTACAACCTTGCCAGCATTTGGTGGTGTCAGTGTGCTCATTGTAATTCTATAAAAATTAACAGAATATTTATGTTAATAGTTTTAGGATAAATGTTCAACTTTGGCTATTAAATACAATATTTAGAAAAATATAGTTTATCCTGTAGAACTAAAATCTGTGTTAATATGGGAACATTTCTTTAATCCTAATTTATTATATGATGTATTTTGGCTAATTTTGATTTATTCATACACTTTGAATTTAAATTTACAATTGATTTTTGACAAATTGGTTTTCAGTGAACTAGCCTTGGCCAACTGGCATTTGCAGAATTAATTTTCAGCAAGTTGTCCACTTCCACCACCCCAAAGGAAGCTCCAGTCTCAGGAATAAAGGCAATTCCTGAATTTAGGTAAAGCTGCAGTGAAAAGGGGGCATATGATATGGAAAAAGTAAATACCTTTGGTTTTTGTTTCTCTCCTGGCATCTTTTCCATTCTTTTCTGGTCATAGAATGTTCAGTGGCTTAGATGAGAATGCCTCCTTTCATCATTGGCCACAAGCATTAAGATAATACTTTTAGCTGACCAACTATTACACTCCAATTCCAAATCCTATATTCATTATGCATTTGTGAATGACCAAATCTCAACTCAAAATAGCTTAAGCAAAAAGGACATTTACTGATTTACACACCTAGAGGTCCAAGGGAGTGTCTAGATTCACATATGGCTGCATCTGGGACTCACATAGCTCCTTTCTCTGCCTGTCTTCCTTCTGAAACATGAACCATGCATCTGGAGGTATCAAGAGCAAGGTGGTCCCTTGGGCCACCCAGGTGACATCCTTCCTGGTGCCATGTTCCCGGCTGCCTGGGATAGATGGTAACAAGACCCGCCAAGGACCAGAGAATGCAGGGAAGAAAAGACAGCTTAGTAAGTATTCTAGGCCCCACACTCTTGTTTGTAACCTTGGAGGAAAACAAAATGAACATTAACAAAGCTTTAAGTATGGGATGACAGGTATCTTGACAAAAAAAGCCATAAGCAAAATAAAAGTCTTGCCTAATTGAGGAAAAAAGCAGTTCTCATAGGAGGAGATGCAATAAAATTATCATATTCTGCTAAATCTTCCTGATGGATTCAGTACTGGGGTGATACTTGGCAACTATTTCCCTTTCTCAATGTCTGGATTTTGTCTGTTTGTCCAGACATTGTGGGAAGGGACAGAGCTTCCCATGTAAAATGAAATGAACAGTCAATAAGTGAGTTGGGAGTGTTTTAACAAACTTCAACTAACTAGGAACAAGCCAAAAATCCAGATAATTAAGGAATGCATAGTCATTGGCAGGCAATATGCTAGGCAGTGGGGATAAAGCCGTCAACAAGGGAGATGAGATAGAAAAATTCTGTATATTGAATAACTTACAGCAATTCTGATAATGAACTCTAAATGCAACTAGAGGGTGCTGAAGGAGCAAAAAGTAGAGTCATCAGATCTTGTAATGGGCCATTCAGGAAGGCTTCTCAGAAGAAGTAACAGCTACAAGGATGGCTGGGAGTTAGGTACGCAAAGATGGCTGGAAGGTGGCTGCTGGCGATGCAAAGGTACTCCCTAAAAGCACCAGTTTTCTAATGTTGGAAGAGATCCAGTTATGTAAGCAAATTACACTCCTGTTTGTTTAAGCCACTGTTTGTGTTAATTGCAGCCCAGTGTATTCCTAATTGATATGCTGGCCCTGCAGTGGACCAAATGTTCCACTACAATAGATCTGACTTTATCCTGAGGTTTCCTGAATCACCAGGCACAGGAGGCCAGGACCCCAGGGAGCCTACGCCCTGAGTTAGGGAAGCACAGCCTTGAGCCAACACCACGGTTTTCAATGACTTCACTTCTTACAGCCCAGTCCAAAACCCTCTTCCTGTGCTTAGTTTTAACAAGCGGCAGTTTAGGCTCCAAAGACTAAAATGTACAAGAGAGAATTCTATTATCCTGTGTCTGGGCTCACCTTAGCCTCTGGTTGGGAATGGCAGTGGTGCTCTTACAAAGTGCTTTTAGATTGCAGATAAAAAGTAGTATCTCCGCACAAAAAATACTTACTGTTCTTAGAGGGGTTTTCCTTTTTTTTTTCCTTTTGGGACTAATGTACTTTTGTTCAAGAGCCCCTGATGCATCTGCCTTCGGTTTTCAATACAAGCTGTGCCAGAAAAGATGAACAGCATGTTCTCCCAACGTGGCGTTGCTCACAGCGTTGACAAGAGAACAGTGCGCTTCCATTTAGCGAATGGACCAAAGGGAAGGGGGGGGGCAGGGAGGCAGGGTGGGAGGGAGGCAGGGAGGGAGGCAGGGAGGGAGGGAGGGAGGGAGGCAGGGAGGCAGGGAGGGAGGGAGGCAGGGAGGGAGGGAGGCAGGGAGGCAGGGAGGGAGGGAGGGACGGAGGCAGGGAGGCAGGGAGGCAGGGAGGGAGGGAGGGAGGGAGGCAGGGAGGGAGGGAGGCAGGGAGGGAGGGAGGGAGGGAGGCAGGGAGGGAGGGAGGCAGGCAGGGAGGCAGGGAGGCAGGGAGGGAGGCAGGGAGGCAGGGAGGCAGGGAGGCAGGGAGGGAGGCAGGGAGGCAGGGAGGGAGGCAGGGAGGGAGGCAGGGAGGCAGGGAGGCAGGGAGGGAGGGAGGGAGGCAGGGAGGCAGGGAGGCAGGGAGGGAGGCAGGGAGGCAGGGAGGGAGGCAGGGAGGCAGGGAGGGAGGCAGGGAGGGAGGCAGGGAGGGAGGCAGGGAGGCAGGGAGGCAGGGAGGGAGGCAGGGAGGCAGGGAGGGAGGGAGGCAGGGAGGGAGGGAGGGAGGCAGGGAGGCAGGGAGGCAGGGAGGCAGGGAGGCAGGGAGGGAGGCAGGGAGGCAGGGAGGCAGGGAGGCAGGGAGGGAGGCAGGGAGGGAGGCAGGGAGGCAGGGAGGCAGGGAGGGAGGCAGGGAGGCAGGGAGGCAGGGAGGCAGGGAGGGAGGCAGGGAGGCAGGGAGGCAGGGAGGCAGGGAGGCAGGGAGGCAGGCAGGGAGGCAGGGAGGGAGGGAGGGAGGGAGGGAGGGAGGCAGGGAGGCAGGGAGGCAGGGAGGGAGGGAGGCAGGGAGGCAGGGAGGCAGGGAGGCAGGGAGGGAGGCAGGGAGGCAGGGAGGGAGGGAGGCAGGGAGGCAGGGAGGGAGGCAGGCAGGGAGGCAGGGAGGGAGGCAGGGAGGCAGGGAGGCAGGGAGGGAGGGAGGGAGGCAGGGAGGCAGGGAGGGAGGCAGGGAGGCAGGGAGGCAGGGAGGCAGGGAGGGAGGCAGGGAGGCAGGGAGGCAGGGAGGCAGGGAGGCAGGGAGGGAGGCAGGGAGGGAGGCAGGGAGGGAGGCAGGGAGGCAGGGAGGGAGGCAGGGAGGCAGGGAGGCAGGGAGGCAGGGAGGGAGGCAGGGAGGCAGGGAGGCAGGGAGGCAGGGAGGGAGGCAGGGAGGCAGGGAGGCAGGGAGGGAGGGAGGCAGGGAGGCAGGCAGGGAGGCAGGGAGGCAGGGAGGGAGGCAGGGAGGGAGGGAGGCAGGGAGGCAGGGAGGCAGGGAGGCAGGGAGGGAGGGAGGCAGGGAGGCAGGGAGGCAGGGAGGGAGGCAGGGAGGCAGGGAGGCAGGGAGGCAGGGAGGCAGGGAGGCAGGGAGGCAGGGAGGCAGGGAGGCAGGGAGGGAGGCAGGGAGGCAGGGAGGGAGGGAGGCAGGGAGGCAGGGAGGGAGGCAGGCAGGGAGGCAGGGAGGGAGGCAGGGAGGGAGGGAGACAGAGAGGGAGGAGGCGTCTTTTCCTGCACTTCTCTTATTTGGACATGGTCTCCCTGCCCAGCAGTCCCAACAGTAAATGCCAGCTGGACAGCACAGGCATGATTCTTTGATAACTATTTATGAGCAAATATTGCCTTTTCCCAGGCTCCAGACAAACAATCGATCTCTCTGGTATTTAAAGACCGAGGTATGGCCATTAGGAGGAAAGGGACGATGTGTGTGATAAATGCAGAAATGCTGTGGCTGCCTGTGATTTATTATAGATGAGTGTGAGAGGGAATATAAAATCTATTCCATTAATTCCATTTTCATTTTAGTGGTTATGTGGGCTTAGCTGCCTTGAAAATTATCTTCTCCTTCTCTTAGGGGAGAGATTTGCAAAACTATGAAATGGCTGGATGTGTTTTGGCATAAGCAGTGGAATCAGCCTTATGAAGCAACTGTCCCTGGTTCTCCCAGCCCCAACCTCCTATAATGATTTTTGGGCGATGAAAGATAGGTGTTTGGAGCCTTCTCTAATTCTACACTCCCCTAGCCTAATAACGCTGCCATGATCCCTTCCCACTAATTATACCTAGGTTATCACTTCATTCATTCATATATAAGTCCATCTGTTTCTTAAAGGGGCTCAGTAATGTGTCTGTACATGGAAGTGCTAATATCCTGGTTACGCTTTCATGCCACAGAAGCTCTTTTTAATGTCTTTATATTGCTTTTCAAAACCAAGATTTGTAAACTGGACACTTAGAAGACGTCATTTAAAATTCACACCAATTTTACCAATTCCCAAAGATGTTTATAAGGAGAAATTCCCAATCACATCATAGGTTCTTGCTCTATTTTAGTATAAGTGTCAGAGAAACATTTTGTATTAAGCACATAGGTAATACTATCAGCTTACATTTTTTGGTTTCTTAGCCATGACCCTAGAAATCCTGTTCCAGGTTTTCCACAAACATCATCTAATTTCAGCAGCTGCACAACTCTTTGTGGTAGAGATGATCATCAGTGTTTCCACTGTATAGACAATAATAACCAAGAATTTAAGTTGCCTGAGATCACAGATCTGGGAAAGGGTGGAGCCTGGGCTTGGTCACAGGTGTTTATTTTAGTGCAGAGTCTAGGCTTGAATCTGTCATACCTCAGATGAATCTGTGTTGCTTTAGGTGATTATTTTCAGGAAATCTATGCTTTGAAATGCATCAATTATTACTCCTGCATTTCCTGTGACTATTTTGAAGAACTCATGGAATTAGTAGTGTAGCAGATATTTTTGGTGGTCAGCCCAGCATCATTTTTCCTTCTCTCCCTTCTTTCAAAATCATTCTTCCTTTCAGGTATCCCCTCTACTCCCATGACTATGACAACATCTTCATCTCTAGAAGTGATTCTTGATTAGTCTAGGCCAGCAATTTTCAATGTTTTTCATCTCATGGCACACATAAACTAAATACTAAAATTCTGTGGCACACCAAAAAATATATTTTTTGTCAATCTGAAAAAAATATAGGTATAATTTTGATTCAGTCACACCAGATGGCTATTGTGTTCGCTGTTGTCATTTTTTTTAATTTGGCAGTGTAAGAGAAAAGAGGTCAGTGCCCCTGATTAAGTAGTCAGGTATTGCATGTTTTAAAAATTCTTGCGGCACATGAATTGAAAATTGCTGGTCTAGGCCAGTGGTGGAGCTCCTGCCCTCCTGATGGTGACGGGGTTCAAGCTTCAGCTGTTTTGCCCTGGAAACTCTCCTGGTAATCATCAGTGGTCTAGGAGTGGGCTCAGTACGTAAGTCGGTCTAAGAACACTGACAAGAAGAACATGTATCCTGTAGCTGGGGAGCTGGATTATCCCTCCCACTAGAACAAAGCAGCACCTTGTTCGAGTCACTGCGGCACTCGTGACCATGAAGACAGCCAAGCTGAGAACAAAGTTGATACAGAGGAAGGAGATGAGGGAACAGCAGGGAACTAGCCGAAGCCCTCATCACAGGAACCTGACCACACACCTCTCTCTGGAAGATAAAGTTCCTTTCTATTTAATGTCAAGCTGAGTCATAGTTTCTTTATAACCAAATGGATCCTAAAGGACACAGGTAACCACTCACCGGTATGATTTCAGGGGCGCTGACTGGCAGACCATGCCCATTTATCTCACCCACCATGTGCTTTCATAACTACACTCACTCCTCAGTGCTCTTGGGTAATGCTGGTTGCCAGCGAGGCTCAAGTAAAATGCACGTGGGGGGAGGTACTGAAGTGCAGCAGGTTCGGAGCTCAGCTCAGTTAACGCTCTCTCGGGTAACCCCCACCTCTGGCTCTTGCGCATCAGTTATCGCGCCTGCATTTCCTGTGGCTCGCGTGCCCCACGAACCGCTCCACAGGCAACGCTGCGGCGGACACTGCGAGCTGCCCCCCTGCGTCTCTGCTTTCCCCCTTCAGGAGGAGAACTGGAGATTTTTAGCTGGGCGCCCAGCTGACCAGAATGAAGGCTGCGTCTCCTGCTTCCTTGGCATCCGGGGTGGGCAGCATTCAAACGCTACGGCCGATGCCGGCGGGGCCCAGTCCACTCCCCAGGCAGCTGCCGCTGCTGCGCACCCCAGCCTCAGTTTCCCGCAGGCCCCGATCCCCGCTGCCTGGGGGCGTGCGCCTGGCTGGCGAGGGCTGCGAATGCTGTTCGTTGCTCATGAAGCCAGGAGCAGTCTTTGGTCAAGGAAAGGTTGGAACAGGAGCATGAGCGCCTCAGCTTCCCCACAGGCGGGGGGTATCGCGCTGAAGCATGTTCTGCGCTGTCTCAGGGTCCTCAGTGGGATCACACCGCGGCTGTCCGCAGTGGTGACCTGTTCCAGAACACGTTCTTTATTGTCTTCCTTCCCTTACCACCTGCTCACAACCCCGCCAACTTTCTGGGATTAATTACGTAGTCTTTAGTCCTGGTCTCAGGGTTGGTTAGTTTCTAGAGAAACCCAACCTGAAACAGTACCCTCTCCCCCACAAAGCTTTCCCTGATCTTCCCAAACTAAATGATTTCAACTTACAAAGTGAATATAAATGGGTTCAGAAAAGTATCTGTTTTATGATTTTTTTTGTTCCCCATTTCATTGGCTCCTATCCCCAGTTAGAATCCAAATTCTTTGAGTATCAAATTAGAAGCTCAGGATGTGGGGTCAGACAAATTTCAAATCCCAGCTCTATCTCTAACTAGCTGTCCAATCTCAAACTGTATCTCTCTGGGTACATTTCGTCATCAGTATAATAAAAATAATAGTGGCCCAGACAGTGTGGCTCAGCAGTTGAGCACAGACCTATGGCCCAGGAGATCCCAGTTCGATTCCCAGTCAGGGCACATGCCCGGGTGCGGGCTCGATCCCCAGTCGGGGGTGTGCAGGAGGCAGCCGATCAATGACTCTCTCATCATTGATGTTTTTCTCTCTCTCCCTTCTTCTCTCTGAAATCAATAAAGACATATTTAAAAAAACATTAAAATTTTTAAAAAATAATAGTGACATTTATCTATCTTTTAGTATTTTTGTAAGGATTGAATTAGGTAACCATGTAAAGAACTTGGCAAAATGCTCAAGAAATGCTGGCTCCTACCATCTTGTTAGTAATATTAGTATTTGCAGTGTTGACGTTAGTAGTGTTAGTAATTGTATTAATCTTGGCTTCTCCTACAGGGCATAGCACAACACATCCATTCAGCATATGGTAAACACTACATTGATATTTGTTAATTAAATTTAAAAATGGTGAAATAGAGCAGCACATTTTGTTTTCATAATCAGCACTGAGATTTCATTTGGCCGATGGATTTTTATAGTACGAACGACAGAAGTATCACCAAACCGCTCAATCCTTAAGATTTCTCACAGTGTAAATATAAATGACAAGTGATCTTCCATCTGCTCCATGAGCGATATACAGTTTGTCACTCTCCTGAGAAGTTCAAAGGGACAAAAACACGTGTGAGATATCTTTCTCCTTCCATCTACTCAGGATATTTTTAAAGGGATATAGGAGCTACACATAGCATCTCCATGTGGACCCTGACTTTGGGAGACATTCAGAAGCATTTTATGTCTTTCTTCCAGCCAGCTTCTGGATCATTCCAGCTTGAGCCTTATAGACCAAGCCTGGCCAGGTTATTCCTCTGCTAAGATGCCCTCAATAGCTCCCCCTCAATACCTCCTCTGATGCTGCTCCAACATATCACCCCAGCAGGGTAACTCCAGTCAAGTTAAACTTCTTGTGATTCCTCTGAAGAGCATGTCCTGTTTATATGCATTGCCTATGCTGATTGCTTTGCCAGAAATACCCTTCCCCATCCTTCTTCCTTTCTTTTTTTGGCCTGGTAAATACTTCCCTACTAAGACCCTGCTTAAACAGAAAGAAATCTTTCTTATCTCCAGACTCCCAATCAAGTAAAACTATTTCCTTTTGTGTTTCTCTTCGAAAGGCTCTATCTTGGGAACTCAGATGCTGAATGATACATACAGCTCATGTGTCACAACACCAGCAAGAAGTGATTCTTAGTTCCAGCCAAGATCAAATATACGTGGCATCTAAATCGAAGGATTTCTCTACTGTTTCTACGGGAATCCTTTTCAGACCAGACCACACTCACTTCAGATGGGCACCACCACATCTCCTCTCCCTTCATTTACCTTCCTGGAATCCACCCCTCTGCCCTCACCCAGGTTTCTGCTTCATCAACACCCCACCCCCACCCCAGGGCTGGCAATGCTTGAGCCTCACATTTACAAGACAAATTCTTTTTGAATTATTGAGCAAGTTACTTAACATTTCTGTGTCTTAACTTCCTTAATATGAATAGAATAGAAAGTACCTACTTCATCATAGAGTAATTATGATGATAAATGAGGTAATGGCTCATATACACAAAACATTTAGAAAAGTACCTGGCATGTAAGTGCTCAATAAATGTTAGCGGTTATTTGTTTGAATATCATTAGTATTATTAGTCATATTAGAAGTGATAGGAATATTGATCGCCTTTCAAATGATAACCTCCAAGGATTATTATGCTAAAAGCCACTCCACCTCCCCCAGGAGTAAGGATGGAGAGGAGTGGAAAGGAGGAAGGTGGTGAGACTTTCTTGGATCACACATTCATGTGTGAATGTAGGTGCCCCATTCCTCCGCCCTCTGCATCCCGTAGATGGTGAGCATTTTAAAGAAAGGGTCTATGTCTTGCTCCTCACTGTATCTTGAGCATCTAGTGTGATATCAGGTCTAGGGCAGGGGCTCAGTAATGCTTGTTCCATTTTAGAGAGACACCGGGACAACCTGCGTCTCCCTTGCACTAGCACTAATAGATAAACTTCAGGACAAGTAAAGGCAGAAGGCCTGTCACGTTTTGACTAGATGTTGTGTTTCAGGCCCTTTCGTATCTGGCCAGTGCTTTAATCCTACTCCCCATGTTCACAGATGCACCGAGAGTGTTTAAACAACCTGTTAAGACCAACTAATAAATAAAAATAGAGTTGGTATTTATTTGAGTATGAGTCTGTAAAACTTCAGCTCAAGTCCTCCAGGACCATCTTCACTTTTGTTTTTGGTACCTAGAAAAGTAACTGTCACAGACCAGGTGCTCAATATCAGGATTAGTTGAATGGATCCACAGTAGATACTGTTGACACTACGAGAGTTGTACACTAGGAAATCAAGACAACAGGAGACCCGGGACTTCTGGAAACAGGTTGCTGGCACAGTGAGTGTGCACCCCACAACTGAGAGGGCAGGGCCAGAACTAGCTGGGGCCATGCCTCCAGAGCAAACGGAGTCCCCACCACGAGCCAGATGCCAGGGGCCATTTATGACTCTAACTCCTTTCTATTATATATTAGTTTCTCTCTGCATGTTTACCTTTCCTTTCATTTAAAAATCTTTAAATGTATACCTAGGAGGACAAGGGTGTCAATAGTCATTTTCTTTAAAAATAATGAAATAACTGCAAAGCAGCCCCTCCATAAAATACCCTTATAAACAAATGCAAACTAGCAATTACGATAGAACCTGGAATTTTAAGAGCAGAATCAGAAAGGTTTTTAAAATAAAACCTGGCACTCCCGCGTCTGATCCATCCCCTAAAAAAGCAAAATAATATACTCCTAAGAAGGAGGCAGGCAAAGCAGTGCAGAGGCCCATTCGGAAGCTCCTGGGAGGCTCTGAAATCATTTCAGGGACCAATATGTTGGTAAAGAGGTAAAAAGCACCAAATCAGCTTGCTGCTAACTTGGCTGAGGGGTTTTCGCTTCATTAGCTGGACGGGCCACGTAACCCACACCAGGTTTCGCCTCTTCTTATCTACTCTCCCTCCCGACGTGTTTGGGGATGAACAGGAGTGAAGGGGGAGAGGTAGGAAGATCCCAGAACGGGAGGGGGGTAAAGGAGACTGGGTTCAGAAAACGGTGGAGAAGTGTCCAAAGTCTTTTGAGCAGAAAGGAAAGACCAAGGCAACACTGTGCCTCTGGATATTCCTGGAGCAGCCGTGCCCACGAAAGACTGAAGGGCAAAGATGCTGAAGGAGATGGACTCATAGACATCGAGAAAGAAATTGGCAGGACGTGGTGACCGACCGGCTTGTGTTGCAGAAGGAAGAGTTATGGGTTTGTTCACTTGAATGAGCCGCAGCAACGACAGACATCTACCCTGTATCTATACAACACATAGCCCCGGGTCTATTGCAGGTCGCGTTGTAATTTAAGATGTTACTCGCAAAGCAGCAAGAAGTCAACCTGGAAGGGAGAGGATTAAACACATTTCCCTCAGTGGGAAAGTGGAGGACTGGGAATGAGGAAATCATTGAACTTATATATTGGAAAAATAAGAACTTCCCTATTAAGAGAAAAAGTAAATAATTGGGAATAGTGTTCTTCTTTCAATATGGTTAAAAACATTTAATTCAGTGAAGCAACAATATACATTCATTTAAAGCTAACGTATAGTTTTGTTTACTTTAAACTGACTGTTTTAATGCCAAATAGACATATTTCTGCCTTTGGGGACATTATCTAGAAGGCTGTGTTAAATTTCTATAAGTATATAGGAAACACTTATAGAGCAAATAAACTTCTATTTATGTATAATCCTCATATTTTTGTAGAGCGCTTAAAGCCCCTGAGAACATTATTCTTAAATTAGGATATGATTACAGATCCATTAATCTTTTATAATTCCACTCCATGACCATCATTCTGGTGGTGTTCCTCATCTCGGCTTTTAGAATATTATAATAATGTGGTACACATCGTTTGATGTTCCCAGTATTTCCATGTTTCTGATAACTACTCTCCCCCCCCACCACCACCACCAAATAAATGAGCAAAGCTATGTGTGCGCCATAGGACTCTACCGCTGGGTCATAGCTGATTGCGGGAGAGGTTGACAGATGACCCATGTGCAGCCAATCAGATGTTTTCTCCTGATAACGGGCACTTGGGTCAAGACGGACTGAAACATTTGGATTTGTAAGATTTGTAAAATGATGTGGATTCAGTGGCCAAAGGTGGCCTTTTGGGGGTATGGCTCATGTGGGAATGAAGGCCAAGTCTTTCTCCTTCTGAAAGTAAATGTAGGAAAGAAAGAGAGAGAGAGGGAGAGAAAGCTTGTGGTTCCAGAGGAAGGTGGAGAATGAAGCTGCGTTGGCTCCTCGGGCCATTCCCGTGCTGCAGGAGACCAAAGCGCATACACTTGCTATGCTTCAATTCTATGAGAAATCCCTGAATCGTAGCCACCACATGAATGTTAAACCCAGGGGATAAAACTTAGCAAATAAACAAAGGTTTTGCAACCATCTACGGTAACGAGGCTGGGTTTTTAGGGTTGTGCCTGGGGTATCCAAGTCTTGGCACTGCCTGTCAGGTTTTCTGATGCCCACTCCTCTGAGCTCCTGGCCTCCATGCTCTGCACCATCACATCTGCCATATGTCAGCTCCTCACAGAGTTAACTCTTTCATGCCCACTGGTAATAGGAGTGCTTTGTGAATCAATTTGCTTGAATCTTTCTAATAATTAGAATGATCCAATGAGCCAGGTGCAGCACGGCATGATGCTTTCCTAGGACAACCAACACGCATTTTGGCATAAAATCGTTACTCATCTAGTCAAATTAGCAAATCAACACTGTGAAAACAGCTCATACTAATTCCTGTGGCTAATATATGGCCCTGTAGATATCATTAAACTACCCATAGAAGATATAGTATCCTCTACTTTCATCTATTTATATATAACCGCATCTCTCTGGAAATAGCCTTAGCAATTTATGGGCCTTCATTGAATCACAAAATTGGTTAATGATTCTGGGAGGCTCTTGCTTAAAAGATACTTAATACCTCCTTTTTTCTCAACCACGCTCAGGATTGTTGACATTGTGAGTGTATGCTTATATTTGGGATCATGTATTTTCATTCCTGCTTAAAATTCTTGACCAATACTATTATGCTCTGTGCCATCAAAACTGAAGAGAAAGTTCTTGAAAGAGATTCTCTCGTTATTTCTGGTCTCCTGGTTTTGATAGCCTGGTGGTTATATGATCTTTGTAATAGTCTGAAATGCATAATGCATCAAGCTCTTCGACTGCCAAAGGAGCATCAGAGACAGATGGGCTGCGCAATGAGAGTGAGGCAGTCAAGACAGATCTTACTCAAAGCTGGCTGGTGGGATGGTGAACTGACATCCACTTTATTTGAACTCTGCCATGAACTGAGAATTGGGGAATCTGAAAAAGAATCCTGAAGTCTGGTAGATCTGCTCATCCACAACATTGGGACCCTGGCAGGTCAGGGGCCAGTACCACTGAGCCTGTGCTAAGTAGTTTGGAAGCAAGTCCAGAGCCCTGCTGAACTGTCTGCCTCTCACATTTTTGGTGCATTCCCTGGAATTGTTAAGCACAGGCTTTTAGAACGTTTGGTTGTATGATGTACACGGAATTAAATATAACAAACCCTGTCCCTGTAATGAACCTCTGGGTCAGACTGGAGCCTGAGAAGTCAGATTGAATGTGGCAGACATTCTGGCTGCCTGGGAACCAATAGATGTGCTGTGAAAACCAAAGAAGGAGAGAGGGAAGGAGAGAGGACAGATGTAAGCAGAAGGAAGGGAGATGAGATGAGAGAGAGAAGAAGGGAGAGCAGGGAAGAGGGGAGAGGGAAACTGGCAGGGGGATTGGACCTATGAAATGGGGAGGGGAAAAAGGACAGGGTAAGGCTGAAAATAGGGAAGAAAGGAGAGAGGAGAAAGAAGGTAAGCAGAGGAGGAAAGGATTAGTCTATGTAAGCGTTCTAGGTGCCCTCAAAGCCAACGAGAGGGATAGAAGAGGGTTATCCCAACCCCTCTGACCTGCACCTGTAGACTGATCAGAGACAGGTGCCTATAACCCTTTGCGATTTTGAAAGAGAAAAATGCCTAGGTAATGATAAGATATTGGGGAAAGAAAAAAGCGTCATCAATCCTTCTTTCCTCTAAACTTGCACCCATGTTCCCAGGCAGGATATTTCCACCATCCAGGTTCTTCCTCGGGATCGCTGTGGCAGAGAACAGATTCCAGTGTTAGTGACCGGGGACTTTAAAAGCTCCGGCTACTATCTAGGTAATGCCTGCCCAGGGCTTTCAGTACCCTGGTCACTATCTAGGTAATGTCTAAGGAGCACGTAGGAAGACAGGAGGAGTCACGTAGGGTTTGCAGAAGACTTAACAGAGAAAGGAAGTGAAATGGTCGCCACACTAGTAACACGCATGACCAAGGATAGGTCTACTTACTACAATGTGTCCCCCCGATTCTCTCATCCAATGCATGAACCCATTCTTCCCTGGTCAATTTCCCTCAATGTTATAACAACCAACTTACTTTCTATTGCCATGTTTTACGCTAAGACCTTATCAACGATAAATGTGAGATCACTGTTGTATTAACTTTTAACTTGCTTAGGAAGGACACGTCCAATAATAATACCAGGAAACAAAATATTCTTGTAGCCAAAACTTGCTAATCAGTGCAAGGTCATTATTTTTGTCACAGCACTGAAGTTCATAGGCCAAGTTATCATGTTTCTTCTTTGCTCATTTTTCAGGTGAGTATAGTGGGGGATGTCTGTGCCCCACCCAGATTCCCTTATTGGGCTAGTGCACCATCCCCCCAGTTACTGTGTATATTGGATCTCAAATGCCCCCTCCTCCAACTCTTTAAAATAAGAATTGCGCTTGGCCAAATGGTCACCTGAGAGACGATCCACCTCTCCCACATGCAGTCACTCCCTGATTAACTGACACGGGATACAAAAGGCTGGGTCCCTTGTCTCCAGGTTGGCCAACTCTACAGTATGATTCACATTCCAGAGCTCCCTCTGTAACCTAGCTGAGGCCAGGCTTATCCTGAATTCATATTTTTGTTTGGCTTTTTCCTTTATTCCCTTTCTCTGAAGTGCACTCCCTCAATAAACTGCTGACACAAAGTTCCCCATCACAGGCTCTGCCTCGGGAAATTTGAACTAAAACAGTGAATTACCGCCCACAAAATCACACCTCAGGGCCCATCATCATGCTAACAGCATCTACCTGCTAAACCATTTGCACATCTATGAAATGAAATTTTATGAATTGCTGCTACCTCCATACTATTTGAACCAAAATACTTGAGTTGGGGGCTCCATGCATACCACATAAGGGTTAATGTATCTAGAAGCTTATTTGCATAACTGTTAGATAGAAGGTATTTACAAAGAATACTTTTATGAAGTTTCCCTTTAATCAATTCTTTATTCACTCAGTTTACAAAATATTGTATCCATGGTGCAATAACATGAACGCATAACCTCTGGGTTGAGTAGAAAAGCAAAGTGCCCCAAATTACTTAATATAACCCTTGTGGTAATAACTAAGCACTTTCCTCAGCATTTTACCATTTATTGACTACATTTTATTTCTGCTTCAATGAGAAGCTGTCAAGCACTCTGACAATTTCACAAATACACTTTACACTTGCCATAAATTAATTACTGCAAGTGCATAATGTTTATTTCTGCCGAAGGCGGTCTGCACTGGTACGTCTTATTAGCATTCATTGAGGAATATAAAAATAAAGAGCATAGTTAGCATGACAAAAACATTTCTGCCTTCACATCTCCAAAGATGAGGCCTAAAAATAACTTTCTACTTTATTTCTTTGTTGCACTTGTGTCAGAGGCAGCCACTTCACTTCTTTAAGTTGGTTTTACAAGACAAATGCAACTCGGGTATTCAAGCTGCCCCACCCATCAAATGCCCACGAAGTAAAATTCTGTAGATGGTTGCTCAGATTAAAACCAGCATCCAGACATTTCTATAAGCCAACACTCGAGATTCTAATGTCACAGAGGGTAAGAGACATGCCTGTGTTTTCTTTTTACCTGATTCATTTTTGTGTCCTCGACAAAACATTTCACAGTGATTTACAAATAATAAAGTATTATTAAATGCTTGTTGAATGGGTGAATGAACTTGAAGCTAAAAGATTTAGGGGGGGGGGGGAAACATTGCTTGGTATCTGGACCACAGATTTGCTCAAAAAAGGTTAGGCATGTATGTGGTCTTTGTCTATCTTTTCTAAGGTACTGGGGGATCTGAAGCCTCCCTTGCAAATCTAAAATACTGGAATTAAATGCTTGAGCTCACTGATAAAATGTTTGGGGATTTTCAATGGTGGGACTGGGTGTCTCTTAGGGACTTAGGGATGTGGTTCCATTTGAAACTCTTCTGTAAACCACGTTTCCATGAAAACAAACTTGAAGACACCAAATAAAACTTGATCTTCCTGTACAAAATCATTTAAAGCATGTTGTGGCACTTTGCTCCTCAAGGTGTGACTTACGAGCAATGTGAATGGCACCACCTGGAGATGGTAGACAAACAGAACAGCAGGCCCAGGCCCAGTCCTACCCATCCTCCAGACCTACGTATTACTGGGTGATTAATGCGTGTTAAAGGTCGGGGGCACTCCTGTAGCAGGGCTCTCAGCAAGCTGCACATGGGCCTGGGTTCCCTTTACCACTGTCAGGTTCTCTCACTCCCAGCAGCCAGCACCGGTGTCTGTGGTCACAGCCCTGCCCTCAGATGCCAGAACTTGCTTTACCTTTGCACACAGAAACAGGAGGTGCCTGAGAATGCATTTCCCTAGGGGACAGTCTTAACCAATGACTGGTGGTTGAGACTACAAGTCAACCAGATCCTTCCTTAGTTCCTGATCAGATAACTGTTTGTAGAGCTTCTCCATGGGATTGAGCCAAAGTAAAACTCCATGGGACCTGACTTGATATCCCATTCCTGTTTGGTCTTTCTCCACTGCTGGTCCTATTTCCTTACTTCCCTACTATCCCGCCATTCCTGGAATAATTCCAAATAAATCACTTTCTCACAAAATCTCATTTATGGGTCTGTGTCTGGTTATCACAACTAGTTTTCTAAGGGAAAAAAATCTCTGATTTTTAGTTTTCATCAGTTGCCATAGTGTGAATGTGCCCAGCGTTACAGATTTCAAGGTATAAATGTGAAATCATGGAATTAAGAAGAGATGCTCAAATCTGCTCTCACAAGCCAATATGAACTGGTACTAGCACACCACTGCATAAATGCACGGCCCGCCTCAGTTAAAACCAATCATTCTTTACCAAGATTTCTTGAAGAACGCAAAGCAAAACTTTCTGTCTAAAGAACCACGTAGCACAAAGATGCTGACTCAGCAAACATTTATTGGGCCCATCATTGGTGCAGGAGCAGAAATAAAACTGAACAAGACATGCATTAGCCCAAGCTATGAGAAGTTTACAACCTAGTGAGGGGAGCAAAAAAACAAAACAACAAAACAATAGTTTCAAATTGTGGTAAATCCTATGCATGGAACAGAAAAGGAGTCAAGGTCAAGTTGTGACTGATTTTGGGGAAACTCACTTGAGACAAATTGGCCAAATAAGAGCTGCCAGTTAAACTGAGACCTAATGCAGGAGGAGGTAGCTTTGAAGGAGTGGGAAGAAAAGCATGCCAAGCAGAGTTCCTAGCACAGGCAAATGTCTGGAGATAGAAAAGAGCCTGGAATGCTTGAAAAAATGACCCAAAATATGCTATCAAAGCAGATTGTTGGGGAGAGAATGAAAATGAGGTCGGGTTGTTAATGTCCATACCTTGCTGAGCCTAACAGGCATGCTTAGGAATGTGGTTTTCATTCTAAACTCAAAGAACATCCCTTAGAGAGTTCTGAGCATTTAAGGGAGAAAATGACATGAGTTACGTTTGAGATGGTTCTGAATGTGTGCAAAGTAGACTGACAAGAGTAGAAGCTGGGGGACTGGTTTGGAGGCAAGGCATGGCCCAGGAGGAAGACGATCATGCCTTTGATTTGGCAGTGGTGGTATCAACTTGGAAAAGTGAATGAGTCCAGAATATATTTTGGAAATGGAGCTGAGAAGACCACCTAATGGATGGATATAGCCATTGAAGAAAAGAAAATGAGTCTAAAGTGACTCTGGATTGATGGCTTAAACAACAAGGGGCCGAAAGAACCAGTTCATTTGGCTGTGTTGGTTATACCTTTATTTTTGTCCCATCTATACTTTCCAGAATTTTTATTTTCAACTAAAGATCACATGTCTTTTAAAAAAATTGTATTACTTTAGATCCTCATAGTTTCACTCAATTTTTTCCATCCATACACCTATTAACAGAGTCTCACAAACACCATTGAGCATAGTCAACAAAGAAATCTTGATAAATACCCAGGGAAAGGATTAACTGCAAGTACTCCTGTGCTGCTATTTTACTATGTTACTATATCCCTGTCTTACTTAAAGGGAATGAATTTGTCCAGTAAAGATATATCATGCTTCTCAAACTTTAATATGCATCAGTATCACCTAGAAAGTTTGTTAAAACACAGGTTGCTGGGCCCCACCTCTGAAGTTTCTGACTTAGTGAGTCTGGAATACAGCTCAAGGATTTGTGTTTTTGGGATGTTCCCAGATGACAGAGATGGTAATGGCCCAGAGTCCCCATTTTGAGAACCATTGAGATATACTATCAAAGTTGTACTCAGGAATGCCCACAATATACAAAGAGGGAGATGGCACCATTAATGTACTATTTTTTAAGGTGGCTTAATTCCCAATGTCATTTCTTCCTCTAGGTCCTAGGTAGTGAATTCCTCAATCAGACTGTTGGCCTGAGCGCCCACCTGCCACTGTGTGTGAAATGAGAATTGCAGCCCTTCAGAGAAGCAGAACACTCTGGGCAGAGTGGTGACTTCTCATTACAAGAGATGAAAACAGATGAGTTAATCAGAAGTCCCTTCATCTCCTCGGAGGCTCATCATTCCTATTTCACCAGTTCAGACAAGCAGTTAATCTGCTGGAAAGATGGGAAATGACCTGGCTGTAACAATCTATTCATGCCAGAGGGGACCTTACATTAAAAAGAGGATGCTCATGTATTATCATTAAAGACATCTAGATTTTTCATTCAAGTATTTATATTTCAATGCTGCATTTAGTCAGCCTGCTGGCCTTTTCCTTCTAAGTGGGGAAGAGCCACAAAAAAATCATCAGAGGACTGCACACTAAATTATAGAGTGTGAAGCTTTCCATGGTTAATATATTTTTTTAACCTTAGAGTAATCTGGTAAGATAAAAGTTAGTGTCTCCATTTTGCAGATAAAGAAAGTGAAGCTCATAGAGATCAAAGACTTTGGTGAGTTCACACAGGAAGGGGGTAGCTCAACTGAGACTTAAATTCAGATCTCCTAACTTCTCATGCAATGATCTGACTCCATGAGAAATGAGACTTCATGATTCCATGGCTCCATGAGTTGATGGAATTGACTTCCAACTCATGACCCCATGAGCTGATTGAGAAAAGCCCCGGTACAGAAGGTTGATGACCACACAGTCATTAAACTGGACCCATCTTCTGAAAGGCTTTATTGTAAAGTCTGTACTATGGGAAACCAGGAGCTCTGAGTTTCCACTCTCCAGCCTTCTACATACATTTTTTCTGACCAACTAAACTAAACCCATAGAGACTTTCAGCCCATTTGCTTTGACTACTGGGTATTGCTCTCTTTTAACAAAATTTCAAATCCTGAATAAAGGACACAACAAATTAGGTTTAAGTCTATGAAGTTGCTAAATTTTGACTATTTTTAACCCACAATTTCATATGATTCAGTAATAAGTAACAGCAATTGTATCAGTACTTCCCATTTAGAATGATGTTCTGGAAAGGAAAATGGTCTTGGGGTCAGAAGCTCTGGGTTTAAGTCAGACTCTGCACATAGCACTTAATGTCTGTGAGTCTCAGCTGTTGACTCTAGGAAACAGAAATTATTACAATAATGCCTGCATCATGGCATCTTTGAGAGGATGGTGTGAGATTGTTTCATTCAGCTAAGATTTATCAAATAGCTATCTTGTTCCAAGTGCTCTGCTAAGCCCTAAAAATACAGAAATGGACAAGACAGAGTCTATGCCCACAGGGAGCACAGTTTAGTGAAAGAAAAATGGGTAAATCAACAGCTGCAAGATAGCTCAGGAGGTCACAATGAAAGTGCAGTGGAAACAGAGAGAAGATGGTAGCTATCTCTGTCTCCGATCAGGCAAGCACTTAGAAGGTTCAGAGATGCCAAGCAGGAAGACTAGATCAGTGGACCTAAAATCATCTGGGGAGCTTTCAAGCATGTCAATGCCCTGACACCCCTTCTACAATGTGTTTGGATAGGTGAAGAGATGTGGGGCCCAGGATCACTTGTAGGCGAATACGTTTTGCAAATTGAAAGGGCTGTACTATCTTGAGACATTATTATTTTAAGCAAATAAAAGGCAATGGGACAAGAATTTATAGCTTTCTTCCTATGAAAGTATTTATAGATTAAAGTATTGACTGAATTTGACTTAAGGGTGCACAGGAAAATAAACATTTGAAATAGGCACACTGCCACATTAATTTATATTCATAGTCAACAAAGCCATTAAATTAACAACTACTTCATGTTTTAGGGAGAAAAAAATACCAACCACATCTCCCTGGTCCATATTATCCAGGGTTTGGTCTCTTGCTACAGGGAAAGACCCACAATCCCAGCCAGGCTAGTTATCACATATTACCCTCTTTAACCTCAGAATTGACAAAAGAATGGAACAGTCCACTTAACAGATCCAAGAAGGGCATTCACCCAGGACCAGAACCATATGCAGCAAAGATCAGCAAACCTTTTCTGAAAGGGCCAGATTGTAAACATTCTTGGCTTCCTGGGCTACACAGTCTCTACGGCAAATACTTAGCTCCGCCGTTGTAATATAAAAGCAGCCATCCTCAGGATGAAAATGAATGGGTGTGGCTGCACTCAATAAAATTTTATTTACAAAAATGGTGGCAGGCCAAATTTGCTGATCCTTGATATAGAGACTTTAACCTAAAGAAGGACAACTGTCCCTGGCCTGTATTGCCCAGTGGTTAGAGCATCAATCCTCAAACCAAAGGGTTGTGGGTTTGATTCCTGGTGAAGGCCACATACCTGGGTTGCTGGTCTGATCCATCCCTGGCTCCTACCAGGGCATATACAGGAGGCAACCAATTGATGTGTCACCCTCACATCGATGTTTCTCTCTCCCCTTCCCTCCCTCCCTTCTATTCCCTCTAAAAATCAATGGAAAAAAATACCCTCAGGTGAGGATTTAAAAAAAGGACAACTTTGGCACAAGTTTCAGAGGACCTGGACTGAGCAGGAACAGAGAATCCATGCTCCCCGCGCATCTCCACCTCCTTGCCCATGGCAGGCATCTCAAATCCATCACAGCAGTGCAGTACGTCACTGTGCCCTCTGCATCTCACCCCTCCTGACCTATTTCTCCTTTTATTTATGGAATTTCTGGTCCTAAGTGCAGTATAGAAGTATAATCTAAAGAGCAACTACTCATGGAGGAAGATAGGGTAGGAAGAACTAAAATCCTAAAATTAAAATAAACTTGAGCTAATGGCAAGGTCCAGCCAACGCTGGATCCTAAGAGGTTGAGAATATTCTGTTTGTCTCTCTTCTCTCACCCTCTCGATATCTCTATCTCTATCTCTATCTCTATCTCTATCTCTATCTCTATCATCTCTATCTCTATTTCTCTATCCCTCTATCTCTATTTCTTGAAAACTTCCATGGCTAGAGCAGGGTGATGAGGTATGTAAATGGAGACTGGCATTTCAACAGTTTTAATATTTATTATATTACTTTATAAGTGGAAATTTGAATTTGCCTTGAAAGAAAAACTATACCTTTATTTCGGGAAAATCATTCACTGTGGCTTTTCGTCCTGCAAAGGTGAAGCCGAGTTTTAGAATGAAGAAATAGAAGGCAAAGACAACTTGATTTCCCTGCATCAACATTTTATGCATTGTGCTTTTTCTAGGGACACATTCATTTCCTAATTTATTCACTGTCCCTAAAAATGAGTGTCTATTCTTAGAACATAGTATGTTCCTGTCTATGCAAAAATCAGAGAAAAGGAAGAATCATAGAGGGCGTGTCAGCGAATTAGCCAGAGGACTGGAAAAGGAGTTGGATTGATAATGCCCAAAGCCCACCTCCACTGCTGTGCTAAGGCCTATTGTCTTCTATTGTCCTGCTGCTGGTGGTGATCACAAGGAGCTCCTGGGGGAGAGCCACCCAAGACTTTGATTAATTATTTTCCTGAAGAAAATGGGTATCCCAACTACCAGTCATCCTAGGACAGAGCAAATGTGAGGCTAGACAGGGAGGACCCCAGAATTTGATCTTGGACTTCAGATGTGCAGGGACAGCTCAAGGGTACGCTGCTCTAGGGAGAGGAGCAAAGTTTTATAGTGTTATGAACTTGTAAGGGGGACCTTGTGTTAATTTTCTAGGGATTCTGTAACAAAGTACCGCAAACTAAGTGGCTTAAAACAATAGGAATATATTGTCTCACATTTCTGCAGGTCAGAAGTCCAAAATGGAGGCGTTGGCAGGGCCGTGCTCTCTCTAAAAACCTGTAGGGAAGAATCTTTTCTTGCCTCCTCTTAGCTCCTGGTGGTGACCATCAATCCCTGGTGTTCCTTGGCTAGCAGCCCCAGCATTGTAATCTCTGCCTTTGTCTTCACATGGCATTCTCTTTTCTGTATCTCTCAATTATTAGGAAACCAATCATGTTGGACTGAGGAATCCATATCATGCCTGCATGACCTCATCTTAACTGATTACATGTACAATATCCTATTTCCAAATAAGGTCACATTGGAGGTACTGAGGCTTAAGATTTTGACATATCTTTTTGGGGACACACTTCAACTCACAACAGATTCCCCAGTAGGTCTTCCAGAGGGAGCCTTGGCCTATGAACCCTGAGAGCTGCTGCATCTGGTATCCATTTTCAGTCTCTGGGCTTCAATTGTCTTCCACTATTTCAGAGCCTTCACTGCCCCACATTAGCTCTCTTTACACGGAATTAAAGAAAGAGCCTGTGGAATGAAATCTTGCGACAGCATGGATGGACCTAGAGGGTATTATGCTCAATGAAATAAATCAGACAGAGAAAGATAAATTCCACATGATTTCACTTATATGTGGAATCTGAAAACAAAACAAATGAACAAATAGCACAGAAACCAAATTGTAGATACAGAGAATAAACTGATGGCTGCCAGATGGAAGAGGGGTTGGAGGGTTGGGTGAAAAAGGTTAAGGAATTAGGATGTACAAACTGCCTGTTATAAAAACATGAGTCATGGGGATGTAAAGTACAACAGAGAGAATATAGTTAATAATATTGTAATAACTATGTATGGTGCCAGGTGAGTACTAGACTTCTTAGGGTGATCACTTCCTAAATTCTATAAATGTCTAACTACTATGCTGTACACCTGAAACTAATATAATATTGAATGCTAACTATAATTTAATTTTTTTTTTTTTTTTAAGAAAAAGGCTGTGCCCAGGTCCAGGCATAGTGACAGAGAAATTCCAAGCCTGAGTTGGCCCCTCCTGAGAACAATGAGATGCAACCCCGGCAGTGATCTCAAGCGAGACAGCTGGCAGGAGTAGCCAATGGGATGAATTTGTGGCATATTTAGGCATTCTCTGCAGATGCTCAGAGACACCTAAGGAATCAAATCTTTTAAAGACAGAGCTTTTAGCAGTCAGACATGATGAGAGCACACTTCTTAATTTTGATAGTTTTTAAAAAAGTAGTTTATTCTCTAATGGAGGCTAATGGGGTCTGGGGCACTGGGGATAAACACTAACATTTGTCTTTATCACATTTTGAGAAAACAGGCATGCAAATATGCAAGTTTGGGCAAGTGAGAGCCCCCAATCTTTCCCCTTTTTATCCTTTGCCTGATGACACATTTCCAAACAGCAGAACAGTTAATGAGAAAAAAGCCTTGAGAACCCACAGTGTAGGAACCTAGCCAGGAGCATTTGGGAAGAAGCCAGAAGGACGATGGCCATTCCCCAGGAAGGTAATACAAGCCAAGGGTTAAGTGCTTTCTACCCAGCTATTCAACAAACCCAACAGGAAGACAAAATTCAATGGCAGATAATGGCAGTTTCTAAATGCCTTAATTAGTTTGGTTTTTGGTTATTAGTTAATGAGCTGGAAACATGAGATAAGACAACAATATTAGCTCATGAGCAATCTTAATAATTCAATTAACATAACCAGGCAAGACATTGTCTGGAACCCTGTTGTGATAAATAAAAATAAAATCTCTTTGGTAAAAATTCCAAGATAAAATAAATGGCCTCCCATCCTTCCAAATTATACTGAAGTAACTCACAATGTCTACTTTTTAATCTCTATTGTCCTTGCCCTGATTATAACCTATGAAATAGGAGAATCCAAGAGTAAACAAATGAAATAAGCATACATCTCTGTCTTTGATGAGCCAGAAGTTTCCTCACTCCTACAGACATGCACAGAGCCCAGTGAAAAACATAGCTGTAAAGAACATTTTAGTGATTTTTCCCAATGATTAAATTAAATTCAACATCTGGGTGACTGGGCTCTATCTCAAATGTCGTTAGAAGATGAAGGAGATCCCATCCCTCCTCACAAGAAGCTCATCGTTACCACCAACATGACATGTGCAATAATAAAAAGTACATAAAAAGCATAGAGGTGGCTGGTGAGGGAGAGGTGAACTGGGTAGAATGGATGAGCTAGGGTTGCAAAGAGGGTTGTACTCCAGCTAGATCTGGAATTTTAATAGAAACAGCTAATGGAACAAAGTGGAGCTGAAGGCGGTTCCAGGTGGAAGAGCCTGAATGGACAAGAGCACAGACAGTAAAACAGTGGGGCAAAGAGTAGAAACAAAGTTAAGTTGTTTGTGTGGCTGGAAAGCAGAGTATGCGATGGAGAGGCCAGAACAGTTGGCAAGCAGGCAATGGGACTGATGAAAAGTTTTAAGCAGGGAAATAGAGTAATCATTTTTTTAACTTGTCAATTTATTTACTTATTGCAAAGGAGACTGTTGTCTATGGCTTGTTTACTCAGTAGGTTAGCAGGAAACGTGTATGAAAATAAAGATTAAATCCATCCAGGCCAGTAGCAACCTCAAGTCTGTGACTAGGGACAATATGCCTGCCTCTCACCAGCCGTACAGCAGCAACCCCGCAGCAGGTATTTTATTGTTGGTGGGTATGTTAGGAGCAGCAGCTGGGTGTATGAAGGAGCTCACAAATATAGGGGCCATCGAGATGGCCCAGGGAACTTGGAGCCAGTTTTTATTATTACCAAAGGCATGTTTGCACACTGAGGTTGGAAATGCTACAGGCAAGAGACAGAAGGTGTTATCATCTGTGCTTCCTGGCTTCTTTGACATTTTTTTAGTTCCATTCAAACATAATGGAAAAGGGGAAAGAGAGTTCGGGACCCAAGAATGTCAATACTTGAGTGTCAGAACTCTGTTTCTAAGCCTAGAGAAGGATCACTAATTGTGGGAGTCCCTCCACTAATCCTTATATCCTTTTAATTAGTCCAGGCTGCCACCAGCAAACTATTAGCCTTGGCACAGGAAACGAAGCCTAGTTGCCATCTCTGTTTTAGAACAATCCGGTAGAATGGTTTGTTAACATTGGCCTAACGTGGACATAATCCCAATGACAGGCTGTTTAAAGCGGTTGATGTCAGGCCTTTCGAAGGTGAGGCTGAAAGCCAGCCCTGGCAGAGTCGAGGCAAAAATTAGAAGTTAAGAGTAGGAATAACCAAAGTATGGGTATCCAGAAGTCAGAGCTCAGAGTCAAAGACACATGCTGTTCCTTCTGCTTGAAATACTCTTCCAGTCTGTCTTCTTTTGGCAAATCTCTATTTATCCTTCAGTTTCTAATGTATAAATTGTTTCCCTGCTCTGAGTCTCACCTGTGAATTCAGTCACACCTTCTGTACCACTGACAGCATCCTAGATTTGCTCTATCATGGCAACTTTATCATCTCTAGTATCTACCCTCCAGGGTTGTATCATGTGCATCCACCTCAACCTTACACCTGGCACAGCAGGTGTCCCATTTCAATTTTTCAAATTGAATTGACATCAGGAGGCAGAGAACAGTGGGATCAGCCACCCAACCAGGTTAGTTCAACTGAAAACTGAGTAGTATGTAACCAGGCAACAGAGTCAGAAACAAAACTTTGAAACAATTCTTAGGCAAAAAAATTTTTCCTATTTTTCTTCTACATCAGGGTTCTATTCTTTTCCCAAGATAGGACCAGTTCAAAGTCTGAGCTTAAAGCTCCAATTCACATCACTGACCACACCTGATATTTGCAGAATGAATATAATCAGTAAAGAAAAATGCTGGTAGAATCCAGTTTGTTTTTATACAAACCTGTATGCACTGTGTATATCTCAGTGCAATGGGGATGTGAAATAAACAATCTAATTCAGAAGAAAAAGCACAGTTGTAAGATTCAGAAAGATCTGGGCTTTTTTTTTTTTTTTTTTTTTTTTTTTTTTTAACAAGGAGGGATGGCTTAGATTTTAATTCTGTGTAATGCTGGTGAAGTTACTTAGCCTCTTTAAGTTTCTGATGTATTAATTTGTAAAATTCCAAGCTTGTGGTGAGGGTAAGATAGGACATCTGTAAAAGATGACACAACATTTGACCCATAAGGGGCACTAAAAAATAAAATTACTGCTACTTATTTTAAAAATTATTAATTGGATAAAAACTTATGTCCATATGCCATCTCTCAATCCTTATAAAGTAAGCTTTATTATTATCTCCATTTGATAGATGATAAAATTAAGTCTCAAAGAAGTTCCCTGACTTGCCCAAGGACATCCAAAGAGTAAGGGGCAGACCAGGACCCAAACCCACATTGGTCTCATTCTGTAGCCCACGCAGCCCACTCTGCCCACCACTGTGGAATACAAGAGCAAGTATAGCTCTGACCTGGTCAGGGTATGCAGATGGTATAGATATATCCCCAAATTGTAAGTGATTTTTAGAAAAATCTATATAAAAACCCAAATTTCCCATCTTCCCTTGAGATAATAGGCACAAGTTGCTGTGTGGGGCTTCTCACAAAGTTCTTTAAAGGGAGCTCACTCAGTGGGGAATCACAGCTTTGCCCCTGTTCTATTCTCCATTCTGCTCCCTGGAACATGAACATGATGGTTGGAGCTACAATGGCCATCTCATGACCATCAGGCAACCTTGAGGATGACAGTCATACTAAAAGAGGAGAAAGAGAGAAGAGGCCCAGGTCATGGATAAATTTGGAGCCACCATACCAGCCCTGGACTGCCAACCACCCCTCATCTTTTATATGAGAGGAAAAAGACTCCTTTCTTAGTTAAATTGCTGCTATTTGAGTTTCTTTCATATAAGGCTGAATTTAATCTTAACTAATATAGCTTCCGCTATATTTTTCATTTTTATATTTCTCAGACTCAGAGATAATGTAGTATGGAGACTTCAATCATATTTTAAAATTTATAAAGCATAACTGAATCAGGCAAGGTGCCCACAGGAATATCTAGGGAATACCAAAATGACAGCAGAATCCACTGCTGCTTCTGGCTCAGGAAATTGTAGAAATGAGGGGGAAAGCAAATATTCATTATTCTGCTTTGGAGTACTCCAAATATTCATCATTCTGCTCCCAAGGGGAAGACTCTCAAAGACTGAAATTTCTGGAATGCAGTCTCATTTCTCTTCTCACAGAGCATCCTACTAGTTGGTCTACAAAAGTAGTCTATTGATCTTCATGTTCCTGCAAGACTATGGTTCAAGACGGTCCTAGAGCACTAAAGGTAGGAGTGAGAGCAACACAGATAGCAGTGGCCACAGCAGTAGGGGCCACACGTTGGGTACTTAGGCTGTGCCAGGCAGTATTGCAAATCCTTTATATATCTTAACTCATTGAGTTCTCAAAACACCCCTGTGGCTGTTGATTTCTCTTACAAATCGGAAACCATCATACAGAAAGATTCCGAGTTAGGTACTCACAGGAAAAAATTATTTCAAAGGAACAATGATGAAGTAATTAATTTGAAACCCATCTAACATTTGCAATTGTGGAAACAAAATATTATGAGTACCCTCTTTGAGAGAAAAGGAAGGGAAAATATGAGATCAGAAATATGAGTCTCTCTTGAATAAGGTAAAGGAAGTTATGAAGTATATCTCTAGGGTACTAAAGTACTTTGTCTATTCTGGTTTTAAATTCCTTCCTTATGCTGGTAGAAAAGTCATAGGATCTATGATTTGTAACTTGGTGAACACAAAGAGCCTTGGATGGTTGACAAATCAGCTAAGTCAGAGAGCCCAAGGAAGTTTTCAACCTTAAGGAAAAGAGTTCCTCAGGGGCATTTCTCTGCCCTTCACTGCAAAGAAATTAGAAACTACTCTCCGATTGGTCAAGTTTCAAGTTAGTAAGTACTGAAAGATGAACAAGGGCAACCCAGACAGGGTAAGACTGGAGCCAGAGTTTGAAGATTCTCAAATGCCACCCTAAAGGAGGACTTTATCCCTGAGGTTATAGCAGGCCAAAGAACGGTAGTAGTTTTTTTATAGAGTGTTATAGCCCTTAAATAAAAAAAAATAGTAAGGGGCTATTGCCAATGAGGAATTTGATAAAGGAATATTTATATAAACAGTTGGAGATTCATAAATAAATGTCAAAATATGCCCACCCCCACCCCCGCCAAAAAAAAAAAAAAAATTTGCAGTGAAGTTATGGGAAACATGGCATCCATTTACAGGACCTGTTATGTCTGCACTCCTTCTGGGTGGTTGTGTTGAGTATATTCCACTTGCCTTTCTAGATCTTGTCTCCACTATTTTCCATCGTGCTCTGTGCCCCAAGAGGCTGGGCAGGGTGGACCATGACTTCAGGCTCCTCTGTTCTGATTGGATTTGGCCATTGGAGCACATCAGGAGGCCAGAGGAAGAGAGGAGAGCATGTCAGGGCACTTATTTGCTTAGCTGCCTCTCTGTACAGACTCCATGGGCTTAAACCAAGGGCAACCCTCTCTACACAGCTCTCATTTTCTCTCTCTGGGTTTTTTCTCTAGATATCAGTAACCATTCTTTCCCATTTCCCCTTCAAACCTAGCCCCAGACTAATACCCAGTCTCACTTGGTCCCTACACCTTGGCCAGGCCTTGTAAATAGTCCCTTTCTAAAATTATCTTCAAACAGCACAATGTATGGGCCATCTGATTCTTCCAATGGCCCTGATCAAAACTGAATCCCTCCAACACCTTGGATGTGAAGGCCTGGATATGAGAAATGAGTTCTCTTCATGGTTCCCTACCTCAGGAAACAGCCTGATGTCTAATGTCCTTTTTAAGGATTATCTAGAGGAGTTCTAGGGTTATTACAGTCATAAATAAACACATTAACAGCCACAGGGAATGAAGAATTTCCCCAAGAAAACTTCCCTGTGCCAACCTGATGAATACTTCGCACCAAAATGAAAGGGGGAAAGCATTTGAGTGATAATAAACAGAACCACGCCATGGGCAAAGTTCAAGCAGCAAAGAGAAGCAGGCAGACATGCCCACCCTGGGATGGGAAGTCAGGGCAAATTGGCTGATAATCTGAACTTACTCTAAGAACCAGCCACGACTGCTTAGGCAGCCTGTGGGCAGAGAACAGGAAATTGGGATAAGGCAACTTAATTTAAACAAACTCTTGAGAACATGGCTTAAGACAGGCTCATTACAAAGTCCCTCCCAACAGTATGTCTTGGTGTAATTCCATTACATTCACACATGGTATAGAGTCTTTGATACATCTGCTAATATAAGTGTATCTCCACTGCAGCCTGACTTTTTAATTTATTCATGCATTTATTTCTTCATCCATTAAACAATGTGGGGACATCTGCAGAAGTATAGAACATGGGGTTATGAATGGCAGATACAAAGAAAAACAAGAGACAGTCCCCTCATTACAATCAGGTTGGGCAGATGAAAGGATGCAAACAGATAAATGAGTGAATGATTCTAGGACACTGTGATGAGTGCAAAGGTAATGAAATGCATAGAGTGAGGGGAGCACAGAGAAAGCAGGCGAGGCCTCAATGCTGGTTGTCCTTAGGAATGGTCAGGGAAAGCTTCTTGGAAGAGGTGACAATTGAGCTCAAGTGCAATGTTGAATCTGATTTAAAAGGTGAAAGGCCTTCCAAATGTATGGAATGGATCATAGGGGTCTTTAAACAGAAAATTCCAAAAGAGCACACAGCTTTTTCACATCCTTCAAGGAAGCTCAGCACCTTAAGTGGTACCCAGGTGCTAATGTACCTTCATCCACTTTCCAACATGTTAGACCAGCCAACATGCTAGGCAAACACTACTAAGCTAAATCCAGACTCATTCTCAATTAATTTACTATTTAAATCAATGCCCTTGGAGCTTCGTTTTACAAACAGAAAAGGAAACCGCTTTGGGCCTTTCTACCCAGTTTGTAAATTTTCTAACTTCCCTTCAATCGTAGATGGACCTCAATATAGATTCAAAAAAGTCACACATCTCCCTGTGAGGAAGTACTACTATAATCATTGTGAAACAAACCTTCTCCAGAGACACTTGATGGAAGACATTAAACTTTTAAACTGCCTTGGTAAAGAGAAAAATAAGTTGGTTAGAGAAAGACAAATACCATACGATTTCACTTATATAGTATGTGGAATCTAATGAACAAAATAAACTAACAAAAAACATAGAGACCGACTTATAGCTGTCAGAGGGCAGGGGGTTTGGGTGAAAAAGGTGAAGGGATTAAGCAAAAGAACAAAACCAAACCATAAAAACCCCCCTCATAGACAGACAGCAAGATGGTGATTACCAGAGGGAAAGGGAGGTGGGGGAGGTAGGAGAGAGTAAAGGGGGTAAATGGAGAAAAAAGGGGTCTTCACTTGGGGTGGTGAACACATTATATACAGACGATGTATTATAGAATTGTACACCTGAAACCTATATAATTTTATTAACCAATGTCACCTCATTAAATAAAAAATAAAATAAATTAGAAAAAGAAAAGTGATTAAAATGGATTTTGAGTGTCTTTTAAAAACAAGGAGATCTTGCAAATACAGGGAAAGGTGTTTTATGATTATATCTCCAACTGCAACTGCCTCCGGCTATGTGAGCAGCATGATGTCAGGTGTGAAGTGATGAAATAGTAATAGACTTCAGAGACTTCGTCTCTGAGAATTTTAATGATGATACAAATGTGCCCCAGTTCTAGGCAGTGAAGGATTCTGTCTTCACTTCTGACTCCCAGCAGGACATGATCTTCCATGAAAGGAGCTTTCAAACACCCCAATCCAATATAGACAAAATCATATACCTTTCACTGTCAAAGTGTGGGAAACCAGACTTAATGAAATAACGTATAAATAATAACTAACAAAGTTAATCGCATTAGTTAATACAGATTAATAGTTAATAAAGAAATAATTGCCATTCCAAGCCCTCTAGTTTATTAGCTGTAGCTTACTGTGTATGCGTGATATCTGTAGAGCACACAGAGGAGAAGGTAGGTCCAGTGTTATAGACAAGTTTTCATTAAATTTTGATTAAGAAACCCCTCCACTTTTCATAAATAGATTCCCTAACTGGGTAACCTTACCTGACTACTAGAGGCAAAATGCTGGCACATACAGAAGGCACATACAAAATAACATTTTAGAATTCATGCCCTTGGCGTTTCATTTTACAAAGGAAAGGTATTATAGAATAGTTCATGCAGGGAAGTGGTTAAATAAAATATGATACGTGCATAATATAAAATGCTATTGAATCTTTACATGGAAAGAGGCAGACTTCTATGTTCTGAATCAGAAGTGTCTCAAAGAAAAGCACAGGTCTCAGAACAATTCATGTAGTATGAGATTACTAATGGGGATAAAAAAGAAAAAGATGTGCTCACGTTTGTAAACATATGGGGTTATCCTTGGCATTTTCTAGATGATTACTTTAGGTTTGCGGTTAACAATCACACCCTGGGAAGTAATATAACTTCTCACTCCTCCCCAAAGAAATATTTTATCTTACCCTTTCATTCACGAGCAAGTTAGGGAATCTCAGTCGTCATAAATGAGATAAAGGGTCATTTGTAAGATTAAATCCCTGTGCTAAAAATTAAACAGTGAGAACAAAGTCTGGGCTTTTGATGATTCTCAATCCTTGAGTTGAACAAAGAGACACAGTTCTAGATCCCGAACTTAGAGTCATGGCTGAGGAAATGGATTTGGCTTGAAAGGGAGGACCTCAGATGAGGGACGTCATGACACCAGACTGGATGTTACAAAGGAAACTAGAAAGGAGGATTTTTTTAAAAGTGAGAGAAGGTGCAATGGCCTACATGAGATCCTAAGGAAACACAGGTCACATCGCATCCTTTCTCTGCCCAGGGCTCTGCATTTGGGAGAGCAATGGGAGGGGAGGGCAGAAGGCTCCTCACATCAGCTCAGGTAGAAGCAGGCAAGACATGAGGATGATGTGAAAGTCCCACCTGACCTGGATACCCCATCCCTCACCTCCAGCCACTCTCCCCCAGCCACCCAGGAGGCCTCCCTGCCCTTTCCTGAACTTTCCAGGCACACCCCTGCCTCAGCAAAGCTGTATTTGCTGTTCCCTCTGCCTGGAATGCTCTCTCCATGCCCCGGGCTCATGCCTGTCTCACCCTCTCACCTCCTTCAAGCCTTTCCTCACAGGTCCCTCACTAGGTGACACTTTCCTACACAGCCCTATTTCAAATAGCAACCCCCCTGCCCCTCTACCTGGTCACCCTCCTCCATGCTTTTCCCCCTATAGCACTGTTCACCTTCTAACATATCACATATTTATTCTTTATTCTCTGCCTCCCTCTCCCCTCCCAAATATCAGTTCCGTAGGAGTGGTGATTGTGTCTAGTTGGGTCACTGTTGTGTCCCAAACAGTTGCTGGCACACAGTTGAATGAATGAAAGAAAGAAAACAAAGGTCCAACTCTGGGGAAGAACATAAGCAAAAGGAACACGAGGCAGGAGGGGAAAGATCAGCTGCGAAAGATAAAGGGCAAGGGGGAGCCACAGGGGAGAGGACAGGGGAGCGGAGCGGTTCCAAGGGGGGTGCATAGAGAACAGGGCGAGGTGAATAGCTCCTGCCACCCCCACTGTGTCACTTGGCATGTGGGCTGATTGCCTGACCTCCTGCCCTTTGAAATGAGCTGCTCGGGTCTCCAAGGTTCTGTTCTGCCTGAAATAGTTGCAACATCGCGACAGAGAGGGGTGGGAATGAATTCTGCTCTGGGCTATGGCTGCTGTGGCCGCTGTGTATCTGGCAGGGGCTTGGCAAGGGCCGGGTGAGGCTGGAGCCCCCCCGGGGCCCAGGGGCTCTTTGTTCACTGTCCCTCCCACCACGCTGCCAAAACACCTGATGGGAACCAGAGGAAACACAGCCAGAGCTCGCGCCTCTTTATGCCAGCAACAGATTTATCTGAAATGTCCATCAAATCAAAGAACAGAAGAGGAACAAAGAGGCATAAACCTGTGTAGGAATCTCTGCTACCCCCTGAGGTTCCTCTATGGAATAGTAATGAGCCTGCAAGGACAAAGAAGGGAGAAGAAGAGGTAACAGTCAGTAAGACGCGTTAAGCAAGTTCAGGAAGACTGAGAAACAGTGGAGGGATTACAGTGTTTCTTCAATTCTAAAATGTGCATATTTTTCCCGTTTTAACATTTCTGAAATGGACATGACTCTGACCATTGGTGGTATCTTACCACTGTAACTGGCAAGCGTTTTTCTTCTTTGCTATTTCATTAGATAACGGATGGTGCACCCGATAACCTGTCTCTTCTTAGATGAAATGAAATACGGGAGCAGCACAGAGAAATCCAAATGCCAAAAGTCTGCAGAGGGCGTGTCACTGAGCAGAAACCAGAGCTGCCCTGCAGAACCCCAGGAGGGACGGAGGACTTGGGGCACCAGGTACCAGAGGATGGGGGTAAAGAGCAGGGCTGACAGGGAAAAGGTGGCGAGTTGGTAACAGAACTATGGACCCAGATCCCTGTCACCTCCTGCAGCCAGGTGACCAGGTCAATACTCTTCTCTTCCAGGGCTGTGCATAGGATAGGGCAGGATTGCCAGATAAAACACAAGGGGCCCGCTTACGTTAGAATTTCAGATAACAGATGATTTCACTGGACATACCTATCCTACAAAAGTTCCTTGTACAGCTGACATTCAAATACACTAGGCAGCCTCGATCTTATTTTTCTCTGGCTAAATCTGGAAGCTCTATCTCCGGAGAAATTGAATCGGAAATATTCTGAACTTTGACATGCAAGCTCCGTGGAGACTGGAAAGTGACCTGTGACTGAAAGCAGGAGGTCTAAGTGAACACTCACTGAATGATGACAACCTCAGCAGCACTTTGCAACTCAGCTCCAAGAGCACTGCCAGTCACATCCATGTCCCCCACCTCCAATCGCCACTGGGAGAAAGAAAGCCAAACAAGAAAGTAGGGGCCAGTTCTCCAGGGACCCTACCAGGGAAAAAGCCAACTGTCTTTTTGGAGATTCCCTAATAAAGCAGGCTGTCCCCTGCCTAATTATTCTACTGAGAAGCCAACTCTTCAATAGGCCCCTCACCCTGCTCCCTTGCACACATGAGATGCGCTGCGTTTTGTTTTCTTGCCTAACTCCTAATGTGGGCAGACAATAGAAGACCGCCAGGCATTTAAGGCAAGTCTGTAACGTGGGAGAAAGTGACGAGCAATGAAGCGGAAAAAGCAGGGAGGCAAAATCACCTAAAAGATAACTAAGGTCATGTTAGAGAAAAGAACAGGCCTTGATTTGTGAAATAAGAATATCATGCTATATTTAAAGAGAAACAAGAGGGGGAAAAAGGAACAAGAGAACAAGTAAAAACTCTTAAAAATTAACAACATAATGGTTAACATTTTAAAACACCATTAGAAGACTTGAAAGACAAAGATGGTGAAATCTCTCAGAAAATAAAATACGTGGGAAGACAGATGAAAAACTGGAATGAAAAATAAGAATATTGGGAGGACCTATCCAACAAGCGCAACATTCCACTAACAGGAGCTCTAGAAAGAGGCTAAAAATCTGGAGGAAAGAGATTATCCAGAACCAAAAACCACGAGTTCCTGGACTGATAGGGCCCACAGAATGCTCGGGACCCTGTATGAAAACAGTGCCACGCCAGGCCCCTGGCATCACCGTTCAGAACACTGGTGCTGAAGAAGATTCTTGAAGAACTGGACTAGTCCAGTGAGCATCCAAGCATTCGGCAGGAGGTGGGCACCACATTTTAGGGAACGTAGCCTCGAGGTGGCAGAATGAAACTGCCCACTGAGACAGCCATCTCAGAGACTCAGACCAGCCTCCTGAGTGGGGGGAACACTGGTGGGAACAGCATGAAGTGAATTAGGCCAGAATCACTCCTGAGCGGTGAGCGGTGTGCGCAGCCTCCGCTCAAGGGGACACGGCACTGCTCCTGGCTCTCACGTGGGGCCAGTTGGCCTCTTTTACAAGAACTCAAGTTCAGCAGGCACAAGTGGAGGTTCTGGACTCAACATCAATGACACAGGGACTGAGCAAGAGTTCGTGACACCAGAGCATTCACAGTACTTAAAGATATTTACAAATAAAAACATTGTAAGTAAGTGTAATTAACTGACAACAGTATTTAAAATTGGGAAATCTCATTCTCAAATCTAGATTTTTAGCTAATACTGCAGCACGTGAAGACCTGACAACATCAAGCTCCTCTCGGAGCGCTTAGCTGATACAATAGTAGATGCTTCTCTCAGTGAAGCATGCAGTCCTGATTGGCCACAATCTCTGCCATTACCCATTATCCCCCAACGTAGAGGCCAATTGTTCATTGCAATTTATCATTGAATGGACACTCTTTTTTACTGTAATTGAGTTGAGGAGGAAATAAACCTTTCCCTTAAACCTTGCAGAATCGCTCACATTCCTCACCAGCCTGACTCCTGCGGGCATTTGAGTTGCCAGCCTGCTTCAGCAAGGTCAGCACAGCAAGCTACCGCTGGATCAAGGAACCACTTTAATGATTTATCACAAAGATGATTTTGTTTAAAGGGGGCTCATGGCATGGACCAGGGGTGGAAACTCTCATGAAGCTTATGTTCTGGGCAAGGTATACAATAAGCACTCTGAAAAGAACGAAGACAAGGAGGGGGGAGATATAATAAAGAGTGGTGGGCAACTACGATATAAACAGATTTGTCTGCGAATTATAATTAATGCCATGACAATATAATGTGAGGGAGCTATAAAGAAATATATAATGAGAGCAAACTTAATTTAGACTGTGGAGGGAGGTGTCAAAAAAGACCCAAGTACATAAGTGCCATTTCAGCTGAGACTCAAACGACAAATAGGTGAGTTAGGTAGAGTACAGGTGGGAAGGGAGGTGAGAGGTGGGACAAGACAGGCAAAAGGAACAAGACAGGCAAGTGCGATGAGGTAGGAGAGACCTCAGCCTGTTGGAAGCACTACAGTTAAGCCATAGCAGAGACAGTGAGTCAGGGAGAGGGAGAGGTAAAGTGGAAAGGAAAACACCACAGGCCAAACCCTCATGAAGGTTGGAGCACATGTCTAAGGAAACAGAATTTCGTAGAGGTTAAGTAACGGATTCAAGGAACCCAATGGTAGCACCAAAAGTTACATTCGAATCCAGGACTATCAAATAATGTAGCTCATCATGCTCTTTCTACTAGGCATGCTATGTCTCTTTGTCCTCAGAGACAGTTAGGACAGACATACACATATAACTCCTCCTGAGCTGTGGCCCCCAGTTCAAGAGCAGATCCCTGTATTTGGCTGTATGCGATTTTGATAGAGATGACCTTGCTTTGGGGCATTGCTGGCCCATTTCTTCCAACACTAGGGGTCATGCCAACAGCTGTATGTCTCAGTAAGAAGCCAGGACAAACCGTGCAACTCAAAACTAGGCTGAAAGCACTTGATACCTAAACTGCATCCCAATTTTGTTTTCTTTTCTACAATCAACATATAACTTTAATACTCCACATTATTTATCTAGACCACAATGGTGGCAACCTCCTGGTCAACAATCCTGTGAGTCGAGGAGCTGATTCTCATCCTCATATCCATTAGGCAGATATGCTCTCCTCAGGTGGTCTAACTTAGGCATGGACCCTCCATTCTTCACATGGTGAGACAGGAAAGCATGGGCTGCTTGGTGATCAGCCTTCTCACGTGGTAGCTGGCTTCCAGGCACACTTTCACGAAGTCCTGGATAGCATCCACTTTCTCTATGCAGTACTATTGCTCCAAAGGAATGCATTCCAGGGCCACCCGTAAGTCAGATGATAAAGGAATGAACAGAGACATCATACTTCACTCTTGGCCTGTGAATCATCTGAGAGCCTCCATCATTTTTGTAGAGTTATTTTAATTGTCCTCATTTGCAGGTGTACCATTGTTCCCTGGATGCTGTTCAGATTGGAGCCAAGAAGAAACAAAATGAGCAAAAACTGAAAACCCCTCTCCAAATAAAAGCCCAAACTCTGCAAGTGAAATTGATTTGTAAACCTTGGCAGAGTACTTTCTGAGGCAAATCTATTCATGGCATCATGAGGTTTTTAATCAAAGTCGGGAAGAATTGTTCAATGACTACATGTATTTGGCAGTGGTAATAGATTCCTTGAGTGGAACTCTCGGAGACCAGGGCTTTACAGCTGCACTGTCTCCATTCAATCAGGACAAAAAGGAGGAGTTTCCTGCAGCCAAGCTATTAGAAGTTTGTTAGACTAAGGCTTCCCTAACACATGCTAAGTAAAATGGTGATTAGGGAAGCAATTTGGGCAAGGCAGGCAGCGCACACACCTCTTCTTGTTTATGTGGGTAATGTATTTCTGTTTTTTTCCTCAGAAAAAATTCCATTTTTTCTTCCTAATTTACTGCTAACAACATAACCACAGGGAGGTGAACAAGGAAAGGAAGATTTTATTCAATTTAACAAGTTTTTAGTGAGTGCATATTATATACCTTTGTCCTACACAGGACAGAAAATGTAAGAAATTAAGAAGCACTCTAAAAAGAATTAAGACAGGGAGATAGGGAGATATGATAAAGATTAATGGCTATTTCACCTGAGACTCAAAAGACAAATAGGTAGAGTATAGATGGGTTAGGTAGAGTTAGGTAGAGCAAGGCTCTGGAGACACATCCTACAATTGGTGATAGAGAGACTGAGAGTCCAGAATGCGTGGTCCTGCTGTCAACTTGCTCAGAACTGCAGGGCCATTCCCAAGGTCTCACACAGGCTTTAGAGGAAGCTCTGGGAGCACACAGGCTGGACTTCCTGAAGTAGTTCCAACTTCAAGCATTATACACTTTCATCCAGAGACCATCAAAATATTTCCTAAATTCCAACATCGGAAAATCCAATCCAGACTTGTTTACCATGAAACAGTAAAATCACAGTCCTTCGTGTGACACTTGACTTAGGTTTAGATTTTAAAACTACGTAAACACTAGTTTTTGTTTATTTTGTATATCTTGCAAATTATTATCTCTACGGGCCTTTGCACTGAGATTTTTGGTCTCCTGTAAATTAAATGCACCTATCAATGGATCATTGAGCTCATACTCAGCTAACTGTCTCAAGCACTGAGGATGTTATTTTTCGGGTAAAGTAGATCATTAGAGGTATGAGGCTAAAATTAAATTAATCTGATATTAATAATCACAAAGTTACTCTTGCTTATGGGACACCCACCATGAGGGGCCAATACCTACAAAGCCACTCTGGCAAACAGAATTAGTACTTATATCAGAACAGACCTAGATTAAGTTAAGGGTGAGGGTTAGGAAGGATTGTGAATCAGAAATTAAAATATAGTACAAATCACTGAACAGATCTCAGAATTAGGCTATAATTCCGTGTTCCCAAAGTATTTAAGTAGAGCTATATGATGTTGCTATTTTTGTAGGATAAAAGTGGTTAAATATTGGCAATTTAATGTTGTTCAAATTAATATTTTTAGGCCAACCCTAGTTCTAGGAAATGTGCCTCAATAAATAAAAATAAAGAGGGGTTGGGGGGGTAAAGCTTTTGATCAAATATTTTAAGTAAATCCTTATAGATTAAGCATCCACGTTAACATATTAAAATCCTTGAGAAGATTTGGAGTAAATCAACCAGTTAACCACATTTCCCAAATGTCTTTGATTTTGGAACTCATTTCCCCCACAGGAAACCTTGGGGACACTTTGGGAAATACTGCCATTCAGTATTGGAATAAGTCACTAGAACAATTGTGGGTGACATAATGTCATTTGGAATGATGGAGTGTTTATGTGTTAAAATGGCCTTGGGGTCTCCAGTTGTTTCCATATAACATCTGCAGATATATTTCCCAAGATAATCAGAAGAACTATGCTTGCATTGTAAATTAGTTATCTTCATGAGCAAGATATCTTGAAAAACATAAAATCCACTCTCATAGATGTAAGATGACAATCTGAGAGCAATAAATTCTCCCATTTTTTCAGCAGAAATATCTCTCCATTCTTATCCACACATATTCTCAAGTGAATAGAGTACAATGGGTAGGAGTGACAGTTTTCTTTCCTCATACTACAATATTTACCTTCTGAATTATTACTTTTGGGTAGCAGTGATATAATTTGCAAATGATTTGGCACAGTACAATCTTAATAAAAAGTGTTCAACAAAGTGGAAACCTTAACAAACTAGAACATTTGTGCATGAAGCACTTGGATAAAGGGAAACAAAATAAAATCTGGTATTATTAAAACAATAGCCACCACTTTGGAGAGACTATACTAAGATTCGTGCAATACACTTACTTCCAGGTAACACAGGATTTGGTTAATAATTGGATATGCTAATGAACTACTGTTAGGCTCAAATTTCCTCATCTGTAAGATAAGGAGGAAGCCCTGCTACTTCCATGTGCTCTGTGGAATTCCCACTGAACTTTTTCCTTCCATCAGACTTTTTACATGATCTTTTATCAGATTTCTTTATATGCTTATCTGATCCCTTCTTCTAGCCTCTAGTACTGACAGAAGCAGAACTAGGGGCGCAGTTCTAGAAAGACTGCCTGAGGCGGAGCATTGATTCTATCCCCAACTGGCTGTGTGACCTTGGCATTTGCTTAACCTCTGCACCTCAGATACTGATACCTCAAACATTATATTGGGTTTATCTGACTCCAAATTCCATCTTTTTGGTTGGACCAAACTGCATTTGGGTGAAACTGACCTAATATTAATAACATTAAATCCTATTCTGTGGTTGGATTCTCCCAAAGCAGATGCTGAGATAAAATCTGCCAAGCAGCATGCTTACTGAACATTAACATCTATGAAAGAAAGGGGGAGAAACTAAGGTTGAGCAGAGTGAAAGGTCAAACCATGATGAAACACAACAAAGAACTGGCCAACTGGACAAGAAGCTCTAGTGGAAATGTGTCAGAATGATCTCTCTTCAGGCCTAAATAGTCTGGTCTTTCCCCCCTTACTCCCTCAGTCACTGTGTGGGCTGCTCTGGGAAGGACATGAACTAGGGCAGGGCAACTCTCTGCTGCTGAAACAGACCCTGAAGGAGCTGATAGCCGGAGGCTGCCAGCTGAACACACTCTCCGCAGATTCACATCCCCGAGTTCTTGAAGGAAGATCTGGAAGATCTGGGTGGTCTATCAACGTCATCCTGTACAATAAAAGGTTGTGGGTTCTATCCCTGGTCAGGGTATGTACCAGAGGCAATGGATCCATGTTGCTCTCTTATATTGATGTTTTTTCTCTCCCTATCTCTCCCCCCTTTTCTTTCTCTTTAAAAATCAATAAACACATCCTTGAAAAAAAATAGTAGGCTTAGGCACTCAGCAGGAAACAGAATCTAGCTAAAATTTAATAATATTACTTGTTTGTAATTGAGCTTCTTTTTTATGGTTGTATTCCACTTATAAAAATGTGCATTCATTTTCTGTGTATGTTTATATAGTTCTCTTTATAAAAACTTATTTTTAAAAAGGAGCAATTAATTGAAACATGTAAAATGAGCCTATTTAATTTAATGCAAATTAGAAGCCTTAGTGGCCTAGAGTAAAAACGGACAATATCCATAGAGAAAGAGCTTACTCTGTCTCAAGAACGCGGGTAGTCATCCCAGCTCCAGAGACGAGCATCCTCAGGGGGTTGGGGATCAGTGAGAAGCACAAAGCTAACTACTGATGTCACACTGCGTTCTGGAATTGGGCCACTTCCGGATCAACTTTGCCACTACAAGACTGCACATTCTTGTTGCTTCCTTCTCTGAAATGTCTTGGGTCTCTTATCAGTGTGTTGGTTCACACTGCAGTGCTGGTAAATGGGGTCCTTAGTATATAGTTTGCTCTTCCAGCCTGATGCCTTACCCACAGGCACCCAAAGAACTTCTTGAGCAATTGAGACAAAAGCTTAGTAGAGTCTATATCCTGATATAAAAAGACGGACAAGATACTTCCCTATTGTAGGGCTGGGGTTTGGGCCTCCGCCTCTTACTCTTACACAGAAGGAAAAATACAAAAAACATTTTTGAAGGTTACTCCTTCCAGGGAGTAGGTTGAACTTGGAGAAACTGGGGAAAGTGCGTAAGAGAAAAAAATACGTTTTAGTACTCCTCATATTGAATGCTTCCACAACACTATGAATTACTGTTACAATTGCTTAAACTATTTTAAATTAAAACATAAATAAATACTAAAAACCAGAAAGCTGGGTAGCCAAGGATATGCAGCTAGAGAGCACCATAGTGCCCACGGGGAGCTGTCCTCCCTCTGGGGTGTTTACAGATGAAGAGCTGTCTAGCAGCAGAGAGTCAGAACAGTTGATCCATAAAGACCCTGAGGAGACACAGCAGGACCTTTGAGAGTTCCTGGGATCCACCAGCTGTTGGCCATGGGAGTCCACTCGTTCGAGTAACAGAACAGACAGCATGGATGAGAGAAGATTCTGCTGGGAACCAGGGCTCAGCAGCGTCATATGCGCAGGGAACTTGCTTGCTGAAGTCTCCACTGACACAGCACGCAGCGTGTGAGACCCAGAGGCTTTTGTTCTTCAATGCAAGGCTCTCTTTCATCTCTGTCCCTTATTCCACCTTAGTTTTTCAAAGCTGTTATCAGTATCTGCTGACATTTCACTGTGTGATAGATCATTTCTTTCCCCGTGCCAGTAGAGATGTTGACTAGTTTTTACTGCCTTATTTCCAGAGTCTAGAGCTCCAATAAATACTTGCTGAGTGAATGAAGGTATTGAGAGATGAGACATTCCTCAACCAGCATCCCCATTCAACTATGAAATATGTATACATGCAACTCAACACACATGTTTGACTCAGCACCAATAGGCCACCTGTAAAACTGAGACAAGTGTTCCCTTCCGTTTTAAGCTCAAGCTTAATTATAAAATATAATGTGGGAACCATTAATTAAAAAGTGTTTTATTAAAACACATCACCTTAATAAGTATGATAACAAGGTCTTCTCCTTATGTGAGGAGCAAATACCACTCACATAATAATGATGCAGGTTTATTCCATCCTGATTTACAAACACGCCCCTACATTCTTCTGAAATAATTACTAGCAGGGCCACAATTAAGTTTCATTATCACCCATTACATTATGTAGATGGTCCACTAAAATTTAATAGAGTCTATTAATTTAAACTGAAAAGCCAAATAGTTAACACAATACATTCATTATAAGGACCAACTTAGGTTCTTCTTCACTGAGGCTTTTGTTATTGTAGTTGTTGGACAAAAGCACTTCATTTGGGTTTCCCTCAAAGTTGCCCTCTGACCTTTCTGAACATTTTCATCTCCCCTGCTCATGCCACCCAATGTGAACATCCACCGTGCTTTTACCCTACCCATGAGTCCTCGCCCTCATGATTGTACCAATTATCAGAATACCCATTATATAGTTGTTTCAAACCCTATCTCCCTGCCTGACATTCTACTAAGCTCTACCCCCATCCCTCCAATTCTTTCTTCCACCCTCCCCAGGAATTCCTGCAGTGCTCTCAAACTCAGCAGGTTCTTTTCCCAGACTCCTGGTCCACAGCCTCACCCCTGTTCTTCCTCGATGTTCTCCACGTCAGTGAACACCGCCGCCATCGGTCCTTCCTGTCCATCCCACAACACCTCCTACCCGGACTATTACAAAAGTCCTCACTTCAAAGACTTAAATATTTCCACTCTACCATGTATTCACCATATACTTCCAGAAAGGACTCTATATAAACATGGAAACATATAGATGACTCCCTTTCTGAAAAATCTGAGCAAGCCACTGGGCAGAAGACAAAAATACAACATTTCTCAGCATGGTACTATTCCATGCTTATCCCAATTTCAATTCTCACTGTATCAACTCACAGACCATTCTTTTTCAAGCAAACGAATGGACTTGCTCCTATCCAGACAGCCTTTACAGTTGCCCTCTCTTCCTAAACCGTTGTCTACCTTTCCCGCCTGGTGAATGATGAAGGTTTCATCATTCAAGAGCAATATCAAAAAATCTCTTCATATATGACACTTTCTCCCACCCCCTTATCACTCACCAAACATACTCTGCGATTTACGTTCTTATAACTCCACAAACTTATTTCATAGATGTTATCGCACTGTATTTTAATAACTATTATTCTGATATCTGTCTTTCACGTTTATAGAGTATAACTACCCTAGGGGCAAAGTCCATAGTTTAGTCTTTTGTATATTTTTGCCTTCCTATTCTAGCAAGTGTCTGCATATAGTAGGAGCTCAGTGGATTGTTTTGTACAAATGAATAAATAAGTGAGTGAAAAAAATGAAAGAATCAATTAAATGACCATGGGTTCCAAAGGAAATGAGGGTAACCACCCAGGAAGCTGTTTACTGTGTGAATAGATCAGTCCTGAACCTAATAGTACTGCTCTGCCTATTCCCATGTTCTCCAAACCCTATGCAACCTCGCCACCCCGGAATAACCATTCTCCAGATCATAATTCTGTCCAATTTTTACTATGGGAGACAAACAAGATAAATCTAAGTCTTAAGATGGGGATTCTGGACAGTCCTTTGCAGTGTGTGCTTGAAAAACGTGGGCTTATTAAACTCTCCCTCTCCCCTCCCCCGTTACAAAGCTTGCCTGGCCTGGCCTTCGTGTTTCTGATACTTTCCGGGCTCAAGTACTGATATTTAACACCCCTCCCTGGGCTGGGGAATGCTGGCGGCCCAGCCATCTCTCTTTGCTACCTCCTGACAGTCTTGAATTACCCAACAACAAATAGCCAGCATCCATTCTGCTGCTGACATTTGAATCTGTATAGTTGCACCGATTACCATTCATCAACGATCAGCTATTGATTACTCCCATCCGGGCCTGTAATGTGATTGAAGGTAAGTTGGATACACACACTTTCCACGTAGGCTGGGTGCACAGAACCCAGCCTGAGCTGGGTAAATGAGGTGTCCAGGCACAAAATGAACAGCTCCAATCCAAACCGCGTTAAGTTTTAATGAGCCGAGATTAAAACAGCTCCAGGGACTTGGAGTTCCTGGGGAGGAAGGAAAATCTGGGATGATGAAAGACCATTGTGACTAGCTTTTGCAGAGGCTGGGATTCTGTTTTCTCAGAGTTCTACATGTCTTCCGCGCAATTGAAATAATACCTGTTAAAATACATACATTGCGGTGATTGTTTGCATCTCAGTACATTGTTAATGGAGGCCACAGAGCAATGGGATTTGAATCAGAGGGAAAAGATGCCTCAGCAAACTTCCCAAATAATTAAACTCCAGCTCAGGGACCCCAAAATGAGGTGCAGATTTGGGGAAATTACAGAACTAATTGCAGGACTTAAATACTTGACCAATTATAATGTGTTTAAAAGGAATTCTGGGCAATTTAAATTTGGACACCCCAATCTACTATTCTTTTGTTATTAAATATATCTCCACTGACCTCAGAGAGAGAAAGGGAGAGGGAGAGAGAGATAGAAACATCAATGATGGGAGAGAGTCATTGATCGGCTGCCTCCAGCACATCCCCCACTGAGGATCGAGCCTACAACCCAGGCATGTGTCCTGACCAGGGATCGAAGCACGATCTCCTGGATCATAGGTTGATGCTCAACTGCTGAACCACGCCCAGTCAGGCCCAATCTACTATTCTTAAAAAATAGCAATGGAAAAAAAAAGTCATGGCTGATAGCACCAAATTATGTCACAACCATCAGATTTGAACTGCAGTTTAGTCACTTAAAAATCATTGAGTAAATAACTTAATCTCCCTACTAATCTATATAGTAGAAATAACTTTCTGAAGACGTGTTGACAAATTGCTTGACATCACTATATATATTGCACTTTAACAAGTTGCCTAGAACCTAGAAACAGTTCAATAAAAGGTTATCGTTATACTTACTATTACTTCATTCATTTCACAAATATTTATTGGATGCCTACAGTGTGCCATGATCTGCGTTGTGGATAACAGTAGTAAAAGGGAAAAAAAAATAAGACTCCTCCCATCATGTTAACAAACAGAAATAAAATAATCCCACTTTGTAGTAAGTCCATATAGATGTCAAACGAGGTTTGTGTGAGATAAAACAACAGTGGTGGACTGAATTTAGGTAGGTAGGTAGGTCAGCAAAAGCAACTCTGAAGATGTGGCATCTGAGCTGAAAATTAAGAAAGAGAAATGAAAGCCATGACAGAAGTAGGGGAAAGAACATGTCCAAAGGTCCTGGGATAGAAAAATGTGTAGGCTATATGAGGGACTGAAGAAGGACCAGTATGGTTAGAATGTTGCAGACCAAGGAGATTGAAAAACTGTGCAGGAGCCACATCATGAGCAGCCTTTCTGATCAGTGAAGAGTTTGGACTTCGTACTAACCAACCCTGTCTTCCCACCCATGAACTTTCAGGACAGAAGACTATTCAAAGGTGCATGATATAATCCACTGTTCTCTCCAAACACTTGCTTCTCTTACCAGATCTAAGGTTGTACATAGAGGGAGGTTTGTTAACTCCTAGCTCAGTTTTCAACCCCTAAGTCCCCTGTGGGCAACACTAAATTCTTATTCCCCAGATCATTCCACTCCCCAGAGGAGCAAGAGAGAAAAAGGCTACCTTAAAGCAAAACATAACCAATATCTATAGTGGTGGGTCAGTCACTATGGTTTGTTGAGTCTATACTCAGAGTGGTGGTTTAATCACCACAAGGCTTTGAGTTCATTTGTAACCTAAGAGAGCAAATTTAACTTTCCAAAACAATCGTATTTCATAGTTTATATGAACAGATGCATCTTCCTATAAAAATTCTTTTTAAAAAGTTTTGTGAATAGCAGCCTTGTGGTAAAAGGTTATACTCCTTGGAGATTGCACAAAAATGTTTTAATTAAATAGTAAATATTAAAGAGAAAAATAAAGCATGCATAGATTAAATCCAGTAAGGCTGGATTTTACCCCTCCTGGACAGTCTACTTATAGGACTCCTCCTCCCTCTCCCTTCCAAAAAGGGCAAGTTCAACAGCAGTTGAGGATTTTGTTAGTGGGATTATTCTCAAATCTTCCTATCAGATACAATTATGTTTCTTTAATAGAGTCAGCCAAAGAATTTAAAGCCTATAATCCTTGGCTTCCACAGGTTATCTGATGAACTCATTCACACCAAGGCATGGAGGTATGACTCCACTCGGGCGCATCCAATTCTGAACAGCGAGAGGATATTGCTGAGCCTCGTGTTGGAACTTACTCTTAGAGGAGTTTCTGAGATAAGGCGAAAGATGTGCATGAGCCAATTAGCACCCCTGGCACCTTCCAAATTACTTAAATTCCTCCTCTGACCATGATTAAGATACCTAACTAGAATATTTTGCTGGCAAGAATTTATGGATATTCTTCTAATTTGGGGAAAAAATGAAGAGGAAAATAAAAAGATATGACACCCCCCCCCAGAGCTACTAGATATCAAATTATAAGATGATTGGATGCAGGGATTGCTCCATTCTCACAGAAACTCTGTGTCACCCTAAAAGGTTCCAGTCGTTCCAATGGCCACCATAGAAGCTACCCAATGAATAAACATGGGCACCTCGGCCAACAGAGAATGCTCTGAAGCACTACTATTTCTCAGCATTAGTTATCTTGCTTACTGACTTACATCCACTGCAGATGGAAAGAGAGACGCAGGAGGTATGCTGGTGACCTGAGAGTGATGGGGCGGTGGCAGGGGGCACACTCTCAGACCTCTGAGCTACGCCCTCTTGGCCTGCCACAAGCAGCCTCTCGGCCCTCCTACCCTTCTTTCCTCCCCTGCTAGCCTGGTCCCACTAACAGCCATTTCAGTGAGCATCCTTTGGCGGTCCCCTCTCCTTTGCCCGATGGCCCTCCTGCCACATGCTTTCTGCAGCCCCAACCCCGGGTCTATCCTATACGTATGTTTTCTCTGCAGCTGCTCCCAGGATCCGCACGCGTGCTGGGGAGAATCACAGCCGCGCCCTCTTTGCCACAGCATGTTCTCTGTGCTAGCGATGCTTTCAAGTCTTCTCCATGAGCGTTCTCACACCCTTTCCCATTGTCCATGGGGCTGCTCCAAGTTTACTAATCCGGTCAAGCATCCAGGCTCCACCTGCACCCCCTCCGCAAGACGAAACCTGTTCCAGAGAAGATGCAGGCCTGTGTGCCACCACCTCCAGGGTGAGCGCTCTTCCTTTGCGGTCGTATTTTGCTCCCTCCTGTCCCAGTCTCCGCCCCATCAGACACCAACTTCTCCGCCTGCAGTCTTTGACCTGCCCTTCCCTAGGCTCTGTGAGCATCTCTTCTCTGTCTTCTCAACTCCTCTTTCTTAACTAAATTTCCCCCTTCCAGAGTTGGACTATCTCAATCTTTTAAAATTCCCTAGCATCTGATGTCCCCTGCCTTTTGGGTCCTGGTCCCTTACCTTTCAATATATTAACTTAGGCTCTTCATCCATTGCCTCCAGCTCCTGGAAGAGTTGCATACAGTGATTATTTCATTTCCTAACCTCTCTTTTTCAGCGGCAAGCTAAGATTCCACTCACGCTGCTCTAATTAGACCATCAATGAACCACTAATTGCTCCAACTCCTGGCCTCTTTTCAAGCCTCAGCCTTCTTGGCATGTGAGTAGTAACCTGCCCAGAGATGTCATTTTTTCCCTGTCTTCCTGAAGCCAACCTCTCTTTTCTGCTCCCAGCTCTGTTTGGCTCCCCCGCTATCCCTTTCCTCTCTGTCAGTGCTTGTTTCTCTGCCATCCCTGAAATGTGGGATTCCCTAAGCCTTCACCACTGACTCGCCTCATCCTGCATTTGTTTCTCAGAGTCCTTCCCCACCCCCACGGTGTCAGCGGCCACCGCCCAGCATCGACGGTTTCCTGATGTGCACTTCTAGACAAAACTCCCTACTAGGCCTCCCTGCCTCCAAACTGTTCTCCTTCCAATTCACTGCATTCCTGAGAAAACTCTAATTCACAGATTTGCCCCCTGCCTTAAAAATGCCAGTGGGTCTCCTTTGCCTTCATGCTGAGGCCACCCCCTTCACCAGGCCTATCAGCCCTTTCCAAGCTTGCTCCAGTCTTCTTCGAACTCCATCCCTTCTCACTCCTCAATATCTGTGTGGATTAATTTGGTCTACTAAATATCAACAAAATATACCATGGTCTTCCACACCTTCCTGTCTCTTACTCTGCCTACAATGCCCTTCTCTACCACCCGCCTGACCCACTCATGATCACTCACCTTTATTTCACTCCAAATGCTACTCCAAAGGAAACTCTATCAGTAGCTGATGTTTATTGAGTGCTTACTATACCTCAGAGACTATGCTGAGTGCTTCACATGCATTGTCTCATTTAATCCCCAAAACAACTTGATAGATAAGTATGATGATTATTACCCCTTTTATACATATAGGAAAACTGAATCGTACTGGGTTGAGTAGCTTCTTTAAGGTCTCATGGCCATTAAATAAAATTGATCTGACTCCAGAGCCTTCTCTCCCTACCACATGCCCCAAAGTCCTATGGTTCTCCCACATATATCTGTTTCCATTCATATTACATTCCTCTTTGACTACTACTTGGCTACTGTGCCCTCTGATACCATATTGAAAGCTCGTGGAGGAATGGAACTATGTTTTCATTATTGATGTCTTCTCCTCACCCCTCTAACATGCCTGGCAAATGCTCATGGTTCAACGAGTGCTCTCTGCATCTGAATCGGAAATAAATACATCATACATATTGACTAAGGGGTGGAGAGAAACTTCAAGGCGAAAGATCTAATTAGCCTGACTTTGTGGGTGGCTGCCAGCATTCTGAAATCACCCAGGAGTCCCAGAAAGAGGACAAGTACTTACAGCTCATTTTTGTCTCTAAATCACTAACCCTCTTGAAATAGGCTATGCGAACTAACCAAATTATAGTAACTTTACTTGAAAATATTTTCTGTTTATAGAAACCTATGTTTTTCAATTTTCTATAGCATGAACACTCAACTAGTGATTTAGCAACCCTGTAATGCTGAGATGTTAAGACCAAGTAACCACACATTGAAAATACTGAGGAGACAAAAATACAGCTCTGGCAGATTAGAGTCCCACTAACAGCTTCCTATTCTTCCTAGAATGTTCTGTGTCACCTTACGTTTACCTTGGGAGGGAGAGCTGTGTACTTTAAAGTAAATGTTGAAAGGAAGGAGGATTGGCCAAGTAAGCAGAAGAGCGTAAAATAGGGGTGTCTCATTCTCTCATTGCATCCATTTGTCTTTCACAAATATAGAGCGTGTAAGTCCCTCTACACCTCTCCAACACGTGTGAGAGGGTGCTTCATCTTTAGCTGTTTTCTAATGCTAAGTACTAGCTTTCCAAAATTCACTGGTGCTTGAAATTGGTGAGATATGGGTTTCCCCTGCTATCCAGAAGCAGAGCATTCCTATGAAAGCTGTTGTAGGCTGAAATGGCGTAAAGCGAAGAAGCAATTACCTTAGGATGCACCTTATGAACAGATGCACGGAATAAGCGGAGATAAAGCCCAGATGCTCCCAGATGCAGCTCAGAGCTGTGGTGCTTGATGCTGAGAGGCTGCGAGGCCGAGGGCAGTTCCCGGGGAAGGGGCGTGGTGGGGCCGCTCTCCCTGCCCAGGGTCTGCTCTGCCTCTGGACGGGCCCCCACAAAACAAACGCTGAACACTACTTTTTGCCCTTCGCCTTTTTTCTTAAAAGCAAAAATCCTCTTCGGATTTCTTTGTTAACAAAACAAACAGGTACCAATGTGGGTCTTTCATAAAAGCAAAGCGTTGGAAAGCAAACTTTTGGACAGCAGGAAGCAAATGGATTGATTCCTTCAATTGGATGTAAAAAGTGACCTATTTCGAAAGCACTGGGGGATGTTTCGGAGAAAGGCAAGCAAGGTCTCAATGGGCTACAACTGCCTATTGGTCTGAGCCCTTCACTCTGTATTCCTGGGACTAGTCCTTCATCTCGTGCCCTCCTCCTCACCCTCATCATCCCAATCTAGTGGGAGGAGAAAATCATGAGACATCATCATATGTAGGTTCATAGAGTCAGAGCTTACAGAGAATGTGGAAGTTAGTCCAGACTCTTCATTCCACTGATGGGGAAAAATCAGAGAGGAGACTGACTTTCTCTAGGCTCCAAACAAATTGAGAAAGTTCTACTGGATTTGACAAAAGTCACTAAACACTGCACCTCTCTTAAGTCTACATTCAGTGATATCATGTTGGTAGCTTGAAAATAGCCATGGTGGGAATATTTATACCACGGGTACTGGCAAATGCTACAAATTAGGGTGCTTTCTCTCTCTCTGCCCCCTAGGGACCAGTTTACCAACATGCCACTGTTATATATTTGTAAATATAAAACCCAATGATCTTTCCCTATTCTCTGAGTTCTGTCTTCTTTCATTCTTTCTCTTGTCTGACTGTTTGCTTTCATTAATTCACTAAACAAGTAGTAATTGACCACTTTTCATGTACCAGGCACAGTGCAAAGAGTTGCTGATAATGTGGAGAAGAAAACAGCAAAGTCTTGCCTTCGTTGAACTTAGTATAATAAGGCATATAGGCATTAAGCACATGAGAGTTATGGATATAAATAAAGGGCCTAATATGTGTTATAAGAGCGTATACAAGGGGGACATAATCTAGGCTGGGGAAGTAATATATTTAAGCAAGTTCTTCCTCCCAGTTATCACAAAAAGGTGTATGTGATTTTAGAATGTGCTTTGTATCCAGACAGATGAGTTTGAATACAGCTTTAAATGCTCTTGTTGGGTGACCTTGGACAACCTCTCAAAGTCTTGTTTTTTTCTCAAGTAAAATGAGGAAAATCTTAGCATCTACTGCATAGAGGAGATGTTGAGAATTGAATTGATAATGTGGAATGTCTAGCCCCAAGCCTGGTACATAGTTTCAGTTCAATAAGTAGTACCTATATTTATGATTGGGGCCTTTAGTATTATCTTACCTTCCCACTGCAAGTCTAGGATGCTCACTTTGTCCGAGCCTTCACAGGACATCAGCATTGCTTCCATGTGTAATTTCCCTGAGAATGTAAAGGACTTGCAGAGGCCATCTGGCAATGGTGGACACTAGCCAGGCCATCACTAATTGCCTAAGCGCTCTGGCTCTCCTTGGTAATGGGTTTGGTGGGTCTAATTAGAGCAGTCCACATGGTGTCTTGCAGTTGCTACTTCTGTGAGCCTGAGGCCTAGCCAGCAGCTCCTGATTCCTTCTGAGTTTGGAGGAGCCTTTGGAAAATGGCCTTTAAAAAGGAGCTGGCAAAGGTGGGTCTCCCTGTGGGAGCTTGCTGACTAAAAGGAGCACAGGGGTTGTGATTAGAGGACAGACGGAAAGTGGGAACATTCACTGAGCAGCTTTTAGTGATCTCTGAGGATCAGTCTTTAAGCAGCTCCAAGCACTTGGCCTGGGTTTTGATGTGCAAAGCTAAGGCCAAGGCCCCCCAGCCTAGGGTAGGAAGTATATGCTAGTTCCAGAATTTATCTACCAGATAGCCTCCCAGCTGCCTCTCTTTGCAATGCCATATGTAGTCATGCCACAGACTCAATAACAAACATTAAGATCTATATTTACCCAGCATATTGTCTGGCACATAGTAGGGACTCCACAAATGTCAGCTGAATGAATGCAGAGAAGTTCTATGTTGTTTTCCTTCACCGACGTCTGCTTCCTGATTGTTCCTCATTCCATCCAGCACCCCTCCAGCTCATACTGATAGTCAGGCCAAACGCATGAGGAAGGCACGGAAAACACTTAGCATAGAAAGTGGACCATGGCAAAAAACCAAAAGACTTTACTACCATGTGCTAGTTCCCAAGACAAGCAGTAAGACATAGTTTCTCTCCTTTCCTCCAGATTTAGCCATGGACAACGTGAGCACACACCTGGATGACATCGGCCTATCCCCTATGTTATGACCTTGGCTGAATTAGAATGGAAATTCACAGTCTCAGCTTTTCTTTTACTGAAGGTCAGAGAGAAAAATGTTAGCATTTGCTGAATCTTAGGTAGCAGGGCACTTAACAGTTTACAAGGTACATTCCAATGCATCTGCCTCACTCCACCCTCCCTGAGCCCCTTTGAGTGAGGTGGGAATTATCAACTGTTTACCATTTGAAATAAGTGGACATTCCAGGTTCAGCAACCTGTCTAAGATCACAGAGCCCTTATAAGGGATGAGAGACATGTAGAGAACTAAACTCTGCAAACTCTTCCTGCCATAACACTCCAGGTGGCATCTTTCTTCTTCCAGATAAATTTCAAAATCACTAGTGTTTACTTAAACTAAAGCAGAAGTGAGAGGCACTCACAAATGTTGCTGGATTTATTGTCGAAGGAACCTGGCTGAAGGCTCCACATGAGGCATTCCACTGGGGCATGAAAGGGAGTTTTAGACACAGAAAGATGACCAGAGAAAAAGTTACAATTACAGGAACATATGTATATGAAACCTGCCTCAAAGGTACACCACAGAAATCAATAATCAGGCTTAAATGCATCCCTGGCGTAGGCTATCAATCCCCAGAGAGCTGTGATTAAGTGTCCTGTAGCCCTCTGAGCACTCATGCCCCCATCCCAGCTCGACTGCACACAAAGTGGGGACTATAATTTGTGCAGCTGGTGACAGTGGGGGCCAAGTTGCTTTCACGTGTCTCTTTCATCAAATCTTACTAAATTTCCAGAGCGATTCTGTGTAAGGCAATTTTCCCTTTTTCCAAAGGACTCCTAACTTGCTTCTCCAATACAGTCTGGCTTTGGTGAATAGAGGAGAAAACAGTACAGCTGTTCAGTGAAGGCCAAGTGTGTGGGGAGTGGGAAGGGGGTGGCACACATTTCTGTAGGGTTCTGAGATCAGGCCAATACCAATGACATTAAACAAACAATTGGTAATTTCTTGCCCCAGCTGAGCCATTGATAGTATTACAAGTTGGCCATGGGGGATTTTTTTTCTTTGTTTCAGATAAATCTCCTCTGGCAATCATCAGCATTTGGCACCAGGATTCTACCCTAAACAATGCTCAAGTTGAGATCTGGTCTCAAATAAAAAACAACTAGCAAGTAGAATGTGAGAGTTAGGAATGGTGGCTGGAGAGTCAGACCGTGTGGATTTGAAATCTGAATCTCCTACTAAATTAGCTGTGCGACATAGGCTGAGTTCAGCCCCTGAGCCTGTTTTCCCATCTGTCTAATAGGGTTATTTGGAGGCTTGATAGAGCACATGGAAAGAGCTCCAACACTAATACTATCAGCCCCACCTTTCACTTTAGCCACTGCTGAGGCAAACAGGTCATTTAAGCTGGGGCCAGCTTTGCAGAAACGCTACCTGAAGCTCACTCCATGTCCCTCTAGCCTCCTATTTCTCATTGCCACAATGGTGTGGACATGTGCAGGAAAGTGACTGGCATTCACATATAAACCAAAATAAATTTTAGGCTATAATCAAGAATAATAAGCATTTATTTGAGCAAAAGGAGCTGCACCCCTGGAGACACAGGTCAGATTCAGGCAGCAACCTCATTGTGTTCCCCTGAGACTAAGGGTAGGCCGTCTTTCATAGAGAAAGTTCCCACCCAGGTTCTCAATTAGGTCTATTTTATGTAAATGAGGTTTCCAAATTGTGCAGTTCTGATTGGCCCGGGCAAGTGCCAGTCCATTGGTAGAAAGACTAAACCAATGTTGCCCTGCCCTGGTTGACTCAGTGTAAACAAATGGAGCACAGTGTGGGAAACAGTGCAGTCTGAGATTCTTCCTGGTACAGGGTACATGAGGAACCCATCAGCAAATGATGCTAGACTCTTATTATTCATAAAATTTAGGCCCTTGGATGACCATGATGATTCCATTTCAGGAGATAAATTCCTTCTTGGGGTCCACATCAAATGAATTAAATGAATCTTTCTTCCCTGAGTCCACACTCACTTCTCTGAGTGCGACCTTGAGTTGGGAAGTTACCCTTGACTGAGGGGGGAAGTGACAGTCCTGAGCATTTCCTCGGAGCTTTGGAGGGAAAATGTGTGCTTCACTAGAAAACTAGACCTTGGATTGTCTAGACCCTGGAGGGCACCCCTCTGAGCTGATTCTACAGAAACTGTTTTACATGTTCTAAATTATAAATGACTGAGAGCCATGCAGAATAATTCTTGGCTGTAGACAAGGAAATTCTGTCCTATCCAAGACTCCTCCCACTGTGGCAAAGCTGATCTTCAAATGTGCCTGTTCTTTGGATCCTCTTTGGAAGTAGGTAAAATATCTGTCTTGTTCCCTTATGGATTATGACCTAAATATTTACCATGCATTTATTTTTTATGTCTGTATAAGAATCATGATTTATCCTACTTGCAAAATTATCTTTTAACAGTTCGTTGGAATGTCCCAAGGGATTAAATACCAGTAGCCTGTGTGTGTAACACAAATTTATACTGGTTTTCTCGCCTCCCCATTACAGTCACCCTTTGCACCTCTCTCCTGGCTCCTTAATTCATATTCCCAAGTAAACTACCTGTATGCAAGTTTTGTCTTGGTTTCTGCTTTGAGGAGTAGGGAATGGGTTGGGGACAGGGGCTAAGACATTGGAACATGTAAGTTATTCTATAAATATCAGCCATTATTTGGGTAAATTGGTAAAATAAATTGGAATCTTGAAACCGTTAATCTAAAAAGTGAGAGACAATAAGTGTTCATTTGAGATCAAAGAATAGATACTTGGGAAGCACTGACTCAGGCGGAACCCAGTACATGTTCAGAGTAGACGGTGAAGGGAAGGGGTTTTATAAGAAAGGGAAGGGAAATAATTACATGAATAGCAGGAAGGAATTTCTATAGGTCCAAATAGGCTAAATTCTTCTTTATCTGTACTCGGTGGTGCTAATTCTAAAGAATGTGCTTAATTTTCAGTCCTGTAGTCAGTTCTGCTTTTCTGTTAGCTTTACACACAGCTGCTGGGAAGACAATGCTGCTGTGGCCCAGTCCAGAGGTTCTTTTGCCCAGCTCAAGCATTCCAAAGGCTCAAGGAGTCAGATGTGCAGTGCAGTTCCCCTGAACAGGAGGCCCTGACTCCATTTTAAAATGGCTTCACTTGTGCCAACTTTCCACAAAATTAATAATATAACCCATATGTTGAGGATGCTCGAGAAACAAAATACAAGGAACCTGGGTCTCCAAAAATTCTGGAAGCCCTAGACTGTGTTTAGATGGAGAAACAAATGTCTTGTTATGCATGCCATCGCCACCTTGAGTTTGCTGTCACTCAGGACTGAGTCTCACCTAACTGGTGCATTCCTCCCTGCTTAAATCCGTTTTGGATACCAAAAGGCTTATGCATCTCAATGAAAGAGGCAGAGCTGACGTGAGGAAACCATGCACGAGTAATTAAGCGCAGGGAACCAAGCCCTGACTGACTAAAAGTGATCTAGAGCTCCACAGTGAGCTAGAATTCTGCAGAAATGTTCCTGGTAAAGATGTGACATGAGCGGAGTCAAGAGGAATAGTTAGGATTTAAAGTAACAAAGAGATGGGCAGGAAATTCAAGGAAGAGAGCAGCTGGAGGAACCACAGGAAGATGGTAAAGAGTAGCAAGTGGGCTATGAATGGTGAGTGTGAAAAGAGTGCTCTAAATGCAGCAGTGGGGCTTGGGGGAAGGGGTAACTAGTTCTCATAGGGCTCCCTTATTCCTGGCCATCACCAGGCACAGCTCCAGGGGAGCCCTAAGAACCCCTTGTTACATAGAACCCCATGACATTCTCATTGGTGCTCTGAATGCTCTTTACTCCTTGCTTCTGCCACCTCCAAATGAAGTTCTCATGCGGGTTCAATGAGATGAAATAAGAAAAGAACCTCACAGGATGCATCAGCTCCCCAGCTCCCCCCTTTTCCTTCTTTTCTCTGATGACACCCATCTGCCATCTGCGCACAAAGTTCAGTCCTAGGCAATTTGTACTGCAGTTTCAACACCTGATTCCTAATGGTGATAATTAAGCCATTTAGCTTGTCTACAGAATGAGACATTTAGCTGGTCTACAGAAACCAACTGACATATTAAGTTTTCTCTTTCTATACTTTTTAAAAATAATGATCCTTTCATATCAAACGCTCGTTAGAATAACAGTTCCCAAGCCTGGTGCTAATTATGTCTCCTGTTATACAGTTACAGATCACACTGGCTCTGGATCACACCCTATAATTATTTGTATGCATTAATAGCTGGCACTTAGAAAGAAATGGACCCACCTAGTCATTGTGGAAGGGGGCTCTTTGATACCTTCAGTAAGAGTCATGGCAGACTGGCCAGATTTCTAAAAATCATGGAAGTTTATATTCTCTAGCCTAAAAATATTTATATATGCTTTTGAGGAAGTTTACTGCAAGGAATTTAGAAAAGGGGATGTATAACCCTATAACCCAAAATTTAAAAGAGAGATCCCTGTTGTCTAAATCTAGAGAGTTCCAGCTAGATGATTAAGAGAGTCATCTAAACATAATACTTTTCAGACATAACATTACAAATGAAGTGTGTGTATGTAAGCAATTGTAAAATAGCTTCCATAGAATTAAATAACCCATAGGGATGCCCAGGGTCTAGATGGTGGGTAGGGGACATCCAGCTAGCGGGATGTAGCCAGTGGTATATGGCAGCCAAAATCATGTGGTCTGACCCTGCCAAGGCAACTGCGGGCAGGACTCAAAATTCAATAAATCTAGGAGCTTTTTTCATAGCTAGTTTTTAAGTTGATAATTTTGTATGGGCCTCGAATGATGTTACAAATATCCAAATGGCCCTTGGCAGTAAAAAGGTTCCCCACCCCTGATCTAGACAATCCAGAATCTAGTTTTCCAGAGAAAAGGCATAGCTTAGCTATCATTTGTATTTCTCTCTGTATTTTTTTCTACAAACCTCCTGTAGCATTGGATGTGTTCTAGGTGGCTAAATACTTGGTCATTGATTGAGAAAGGACCTCCCTCCCCAGTTTCTTCTCTCCTTGCCTACTGCTCTTTCTAGGATTAGATAGACTTTGAGGGTAAGAGGAATGAAGAAACAGAGCCCTAGGGAAGGAAATGATTTGACCTACTTCTTGGCACAGAGAAGTAACTGGATAAATATTGTAAACTGATGGACTGAATGTTCCAGGTCACACAGTAGTGACAGTAGTTCTTTAGGGAGGTAGTTATGTCTTTTTTGTTTCCATAGCATTTAACCCAGTACCAGGCCCAGATACTCAATATATTTTAATCAATTATTTATTTGTGACAATGAGGAAGTCCCTTTTACCCTCTTTAGTAGAGTTAGGTCATCTGTAAAATGGGGATGATGGTGCCTGAAGGTAGGAGACTGTATTAACTGATCTTCTGTAGTCCAATTTAGCTCAGAGCTCTCTACCTCTCATTGTTAACAGTAGAGAAAATGATACCTTTTTTCTGTGTATCTTTTCTCCCAAAACCAAACCTTTGGATCCCATTTGTCTTAAAATTTACTCATCGATTCCTGGGTCCTTTCCCCTCATTACACACTTTGGGAGTTTTTGTTGTTGCATAAATTAACTCATTTATTATAGGCCAGCAATGTCTCAAATGGTGGAGCTTCTACTAATCTTTCAATCCCTTCAGTCTTCTGATGGCAGGCTTCACTGACAGCAGGAGTGGTGAGTAGGTCCAGGCACCACTGGCTACTGTTTCCGTGCAGAGTAAGTACGAGGTGAAGACAAGTTCCTTTCCCTTTCCTGCATATCTCAAAGCTGTCCTGCTCCAGGTCTCTATACCCGCCCCTGTTGGTTGCACTCCCAGAAGCTATTTATGTGGTTATAAACTGACCAAAAAATGGTACAACTTAAGGTTAGGAGGCTTTTATGTGACACTGGAAATAGAAGCCTGAAATCAAAGTATATGTCTTCCTTGGTTCTGTGCAGCTTGGATGATAAAGCTCTCGGCTATGATCATGCACAGGGTCTCTATGGCTGTGCATCAATCCGCCAAGATAGAAAAATTAATTGCCCTTGAATCACTGCAGCCTTTCGGTATGGCTCAGCCGGGTGCTGAGAATAAAATTGTGCTTATTACTTACACAGTATTGCAACACTAAGTAAACCGACCTGACCCCATATTAATCTCCATGCCCATTCATCTGCAATAGTATAGAAAATATTTTTCTCTATTCTTCTCCCTTTTCTCCCAAGAACATAACCTTTGGGTCCCATTTGTCTTAAAACTTTCTGATTACATCCTGGCATCCTTTAAAAAAAAATAAAATAAAATTGAACACAGCCCAGCAAGGGTTGTTTAGAAGAGGGTTCCACTTTCCTCTCATTACATAATTGGGGAGTCTTGGCCAATTGGGAATCAAGAAAGCCTGTCAACTTTATTTAATTAAAATGAAAAGGAAGAAAACCCACTTTAACATTTCTAATCAACAGGAGTCTAATGAGCAATGTTGATTCCTGGAGTTGAGACACAGTAGGGCATTTTTGGAGCTAATTTGCTTCATTAATATTCAAAGGATGTAGATCACCCAGCATTTTCAAGGAGACTCAAGAACTGAAAACATCAGAGGGAAAGTTTTATTTTGCATGCAATGTTAAACAGATGTTCCACATCAAACCAACTGTAGCATCTAATGTAAAATGTTGTTAAAATAATTATCTTACTTCCTGCCTCAACCCCACTTACAAACTGGATCTGTAACTCTCACTTCTAAGATTTCTCCCCTTCTCAGATTTTTAGACTTGACATTGATGATACTAAGACCACTATGACTGGCTTTGGGCTTTGGAGCTCATCAGCCTGGGTTCAGATTCAGGTCTGTTGCCGTCTAGGTGATATTTTTCAAAAACAATTTAGTTAGCTTGCCTTTTGTTCAGTATTTAACAAATATTCCTTGAACACCTCTGTGTCAGATACTATGTGCGGCACTAGAACAATGAAAGAATCAAGGCATTCTGAACCTCGGTTTTCTTATCTGTAAACTGGGGATCGTAAGTTCTGCATCATAGGTTTGTCATGCTGACAAAAAGAGAAAGGCTATAGAAGACACATGGGGCATAGTCGATATTCAATAAATAGTAGTTTTATCTCCCCTAGTCCAGGATAATTTATATAGCTACAACTACACTCGGCATTTGATTGCAAAGTTGTGATTTTTGGCATGTAATGGCAAGGTTGAAATGCGGGGTTTAAAAGGATAATGTGTGGAGCACAGTTAAGTAAAAACTCTCTGTGAGAATGCAACCCAGACCTTGTTGTCATTTATAATGTGATCTAACAAAGAAATTCTAAGTCAAGTGTTATGAATCCACATTAATTCTTTAGCAATTCAGTAAATGATTTTATTAATAAGAACACACCAACTATAAAAAGAGAGTGAATTGTGTCTTTATTCAAAACCAATAACAATACTCTGCACAGTTTACAGAACCCTGTCACATTCATTCATTTTATTTCTGCACATGTATATATATATGTATGTCTGCTCACACACACAGATCTAGTATGATTAGACACAGAGCTACACACTGGAAATATTTAGTAAATAAGACAATGTCCCTGCCTCATGGAGCTTATTTCTAGTGGAAAAGATAGACAGTAAGCAAAAAAAAATAGCATATCACTTGGGCTGTTTCCAGATCTTAGCTATTGTAAACTGCACTGCTATGAACATAGGGGTGAATATATCCTTTCTGATTGGTGTTTCAGATTTCTTAGGATATATTCCCAGAAGTGGGATCACTGGGTCAAATGGCAGTTCCATTTTTAATTTTTTGAGGAACCTCCATACTGTTTTCCATAGTGGTTACACCAGTCTGCATTCCCACCAGCAGTGTACTAGGGCTCCCCTTTCTCCAGATCCTCGCCAGTAGATGAGTGGATTAAAAACCTATGGTACATTTGGACGTGGAATAGTATGCAGCTGTAACAGAGAAGGATCTCTTACCCTTTGAGACAGCATGGAGGAACATGGAGAGTATTGTGCTAAGTGAAATAAGCCAGTCAGAGAAAGACAAACATCACATGATCTCACTCATATGTGGAATCTAATGAACAAAATAAACTGATGAACAAAATAGATCCAGAGACATAGAAGCATGGAACAGACTGAGGGATCTCAGTGGAAAGGTAGAGGTGGGTGGGGAGAGATTAACCAAAGAACTTATAGGCATAATCCATGGACACAGACAATAGTGTGGTGAAGGCCTGGGGGTGGGGGGATGGAGTAGAGAGGGTCAATGGGGGGAAAAACAGGGCATCTGTAATACTTTCAATAATAAAGATAAATTTTTTAAAAAATTTAAATGTTCTTTCATGAATGACAATGGAAGAAAATGAAAGTCTTCAGTTACCCCACACATTCTTGTCCCAAACTCTTTTTGCAGAAACTAAAAGAATGTGAAGAAAACTAAAATGTTATGATAGAAGAGAGATGTGCATAACATTTTTTGGTGAGATGGTTGGGTCAGAACTCCCTGAGAGGAGTTGTTTGAACTGAAGCCTGAATGAGGTCAGTGAGCTAGGCTAAAATTTAGGGTGAGAACATTCCAGAAACAGAAAATGCTGGGACCCTAAAGTGGGAGCAAGATTTGCATATTTGAAGAGGAGAAAGATGATCAGTGTGGTTGGAGAGAAGGGAAAGTTGAAGAGAGGGTGGGTGTAGTGAGAGATGAGGGCTGATCCTAATAAGCCATGGTGAGGACTTTAGATTTATCCTATATGTGAGGAAGTAATGAATTAATATCCTAAGGTAGCCCCAAAGATTCCTCCCCCTCCTTGTTCACACACGTCACTCCTCGAGTTAAGAGATGGAGCTATTTCCCATGCCCCTGTGTCAGGGCTGGCCATGTGAGAGCTTTGACCAATTGAGTATGGTAAAGTGACTTTTGGGGACTTCAAGTCAAGGCCTCAAGATGACTGGCAGCTTTCACTTCCTCCCTCTTTGAGCATTTGCAATACTCTTTCTCAGAAGCCAGCTAACCATATCACATGGAGAGGGCACACACAAAATTCAGGTGGTTGTTCAACAGCCCCATCAGAAGCATCAACTAACAGAAGCATCAACTACCAGCCAAGGAAGGGAGTCATCTTGGATGTTTCATACCAGAAGAGGTCCCAGATGACCCCAGTCAACAGAGCAGAGAGAAGAAGAGACACCCAGGCAAGCCCAGGGAACCCACAGAATCATGGAAGATAATTACATGGTAATCTCTTCATTTATGAAGTAAGGGTTCTTTGTTACATGGCAACAGATGACCAAAATAGATGAGAAGCTGTTGGATGTGATCTCCATTGCAATATTTAATAATTTTCATACTATCCCTAACACGTATGCTTCTTTATGGCCCCTATTTTCTAGGTAAAGAAACAAAAGTTAAGTATGACTTTCCAAAAGTCACACAGTAGCTAAGAGACAGAGCCTAGCCTCAAATTTGGGCCTTCGGCAGAGTTCTTTCCCTCAGGTATAACTGATCATTGATCCAAACAAATAGACCCACCTAAATTTCATGGACATAATGGATAATTCCAGATGCTCCATTAATCACATTGCTATATACCTGGACCATGCCTATTAAAGTATCTAAAATTTAAATTTAAAGCCAGAATTCTTGGGCCATCTGCATCAGACGATTTAATATCCAGACTAAAGACACTCTAGGGATGTGAAAATGAGAGATAACTGAAGACTTATTGCCTACACATCCCTTTGTAGCTGAGAAAGAAAAATGAACAAATTCATGAATTAGCCTCTGCTTACTCTGAAATTCAAAAAACTCAGTATTAGTCATCTAGATTTGGGATTTCTGTCTTGGTCAGAGACATTCGTATTTGAAACTGTGATTGAAGTGATTCCTGGGGGAAGATTCAAGGCTTGTGCAAATCAGAATGTGTGAAGAGTGACTACATTTAGATTGGTAGGTTAAGAAGTCAACAATCAATTTGTCTGCTAAGTGGGTAAACTTAAAATAAAGGCATAAGTGTATTTTCCTTCCTTCTAGGGCATGAGAAAACATGAGGGATGTAAATGCACTTTCCCACAGGCACTGTACCAAGGGCCATTGAAGCAGTTCTTCTGAATACAGCATGTAGGTGTTGAGGAAGCTTATGTTATATGGTAAATTGTCTACTGCATAGTAGGCTTCAATAAATGTTCACTTTTCAACAGGCCGCTCTACCAAGACTGTTTCTTCATCATTAGAATGAGGATGTGGCCCCAATTTTAAAATAACCACAGTGTCTTGGATGTTCTACCAGTTACTCACAGTTGGCCCTTGAAAAGGAAACATTTACTCTTTAGTAGACAAATAGATGTTGCCTTCTAAGCTATTAAATTGATGACTCCATGGTCCCAACTCAATGGAAATATTTAAAATAATTTAGGTTCCTCTTGAAGTGCTGTCACTGTAACAAGATGAAAATTATTTTAACATAGCAACTACACCAAACTACCCACCATGGACTGAGCTGGGTGGTTAATTAGGTAAGTATTAATTATCACTTCATTCTTCACTGCAGTGTTTATAGCTTCCTCATATATATAGCATGTAGAAAGCACTGTAGCTCTTTTGAATGACAAGGTGAGCCGAAGCATCTCTCTATTAAAATTGCTCTATAATTTGTGAGTCATAACAAGTCATGTTTTTATTTAGACTTTTGAGTCATCACACTGAAACTTACAATGCAAGAAATGGTGCCAATAGATATCAAAGTCTGGGAGGAAGAATAATGGTAAATAAAAGTAGAGTGACATAGAGTTCAAAACAATACTTACTGTGTGTGCAAACCATTGTGTTAGGCCTTTAAGGAACTTGAACTAGAATATGACAATGTCTATTCTCAAGGAATCCGTTATCTAGATGCAGAGATGCCTTGGTGTTCTAACAAGATAAATACAAATACCAGGACTCATTGTGCTAAATGTCAGACATGTAGCAGGATGTGCTCCAAAGATTCACAAGAAGGAAAGGTCAGTGTGGGCTGGGCTTGGAAAAGATCTTAAAGACACCTCCCTGGAGGGTTCAGGCTCCTTTTTTGTAACCTGTAGAATCTAACTAGGTATGTAGCTGATGCTAAAGAAACATTTGGAGAACTCAACAGACCTAAGGTGTACTTAGTCAAGTAAAGACATCCAATTGGGGTGGACCACAAAAGCAAAGCAGAGGCTCTGGAACACAGAAGGCTGGCTTGGAGCAGGGGGTCCATGAGATGAGAGGAAAAGGATTCTCTTTCCCACTCTCTCCTTAAGCAATCTCAGTTTCATTTATGGCTCAGCCATGGCTTCTATGCCAAAGACTCTCACTTGTCACTTAAATCCCACTCCAACAAATTTTTACACTAAACCCCATACAACCACTGGGCATCTCCCTTGGCATATTCCTCCCTCTGGGTCCTCAAAGTCAAGCTGTATAAAGCTCTTCTAAAGCCCCTCGTGATTTTCCTTTCTCTGATACTGGGAGCACCTTCGTGCTAGATGGGAAACTGTACTCTTCTCATCTTAGGTAGCCCTGTTGACTCTCCATCAGTTCCTCCCTTAGTGACTGCCTGTGTCCTGTGCCCACTGATAGTCCCTAATGACACCCAAGTTTCATACCCCTTTGCATCTCCTTTGATCAATTATATTTTATTTTTTTTATTTCCAGCCTGAACTCACAGCAATTCCTTCTATCATATTAACCTCTGAGAGACTTACTCGGGTCATACCATCTTTCATTCATGCACCCATTACATTAAGTAAGCACCTACTATGTGCCAGGCACTGTGTCCTCTGGTCAGCACACACCCTCACACATATGCACACAATCAGAAATGATCTCTCCCTCTTCTTCCTTGGATCATATCTATTTGGCCCAGTTTTTGTCTCCCATTTTAAATTTGTAAGCTACTTGGAACCATAGCCATGCTCATCACAGTGCCCCTAGCGCACAGCCTTGCATACAGCTGACACTCAATCCATGTATGTGAAAGAAAACAGAAATTAATGCGGGAGGTTGGGCTTATATAGCTAAAGAATCCTAAATTCTAGGTTAAAGAATTTGGCCTTCATCCTACAGGTATTTGGGAGCCCCAAACCTTGTATTTATTAAGTGACTTCTGCAAGCCTATGAATTGGGAATATTTTTCTGGTACCAACAAAAAGAACGATCTAGGAGGAAGAACCATCTCAGTAGAAAGAGCCTTGATTTTCTGAGGAAAAACAGGACTATCATCTAGAGTGTCTCCATCATTCTAAAGGATCACATGAAGGTATCATTACAGTATTTTTCAGTTATCTGTGGTTATGAAGCAGAGTGGATACTGTTAATATAAAACCATCTTAAATGTTTTTGGAAATAAAGAATAGTAAAAATAAATAAACTATATAATTATATAATAATTGAAATAAACCATTGTTATATCAGGATCTCTCTCTCTCTCTCACACACACACACACATACACAGACCTAAAACTAGAAAAAGTACATTTGAAAAGTGGTTTACCTTAATTGATCCCCCCTAGATACCTGTTAATTGATGTGTGCGTGAACATGGAAATGGCTACAAAGAGTCAAGCTTGTACACCCTCATGATCACGTGACGAGTATCCTGGGCCCAAAGCTTTTCCCGCTGATTCATCACCCTGGCCAGAAAACCTGGCGCTAGTCTCCAGGGAACTGGGCATGTATCAAAGCGAATAAAGAGCCCCTCAGAGGCCCTGATTTGGGTGATGAGAGGAAATATGTGCTGACTATCTGAGTTTGAAAATGCACTTTTATCTCCCAACAAAGTTTATCAAGCTTTAGGGCTGCGTTCCCAAGCAACTGCTATCTAAATCACCAGCTTTTTTTTTATTATTCATCAAACATTTATGGTTTGAGAGATATATCAGCTACTACTAGGTTAGGGAATCCAGTGGTGAACCAGACAGACCTGATTTGTGTCTTCCTGAGATTACAGTCCAGCCAAGAGAATAGGCATTGAGCAATTAGGTACCATAAAGAGCAGTGACTATGGTCATTGGGAAAGTATATAAGGAATACCTTAGTGGATAGCACGTGGGGTCGGAGAAGTGTATCCAAAACTAGCCTCGCACGTCAGAAAAGACATTCTAGAGGAAGTGATGTTGAACCTAATGCCAGAGGGTAAGGTGCAGGGAGCCAGCGAAGCGGTGAGAAAACATCCTGCAGAAGAAACGCTGTGTGCAAAGGCCAGGAGATATAAGGACCTGGAGGGAGCTCTGTGTGGCTGGAACATTGAGAGGTGGGTAGAGAGTGGTGAGAGCTGGGATGAAGGTGGCAATGACCTTTATTCTAAGTGCATTAAGAAACCCTAGTAGTGTCTAAAGCAGGGGATTGCCGGTGTCAGATTTATCATTGATGACAGTTATCTAGACAGGAGTAAGTTATAATGTAACAAAATTCAAAATGTTGCTTTCCCAGTGCATAGATAAATTATGTCACAAATGCAAAATTAACTAGAGGAGACAAGACTAGATGCTGATGGATGAAGAAGTCATCATCTCCTTCTACCATCTCCAGCTAATCCCTTCCTTGTCACATTCATGGTTTCCCTGGTTTGATAAAAATCTCTAAACTGACATTTCATTGGTTTTGAGATTACTTCTGACTAGTAATTACCAGTCATTTTGGATGATGCTGTGGAAGACAGTAGAAGCTGAGCATTCTTTCACTTACTTACGGAGAAGACACAGTCTTCTCACACATTGTATTCACTACCCAGCAAGGAAAGAGACAAGTGAACCAATAATTCCCATACAACGAGATGTCATAGTATAAGTACAAAGAGAGAGAACTAATCCTGTTGTGAAATGTCAGAAAATGCTTTCAAGAAAAGTGACACAAGAGCAGTATAATCAATAAAAATGTTAATACCATGAATACTAGCAATATTATGAATGATATAAACAATTGTTTAGGAGTACCTACTGCTAAGTCCCAACTAGGCAGGTGGTTTTGGTCCTTTTGCAGATGGAAGAACCAGAAGCATATAACATTGAGCAACAGGAAAATAGTTCAGCTAGTGTAGCCAGATCCAGAGTCTGATCTTTTCCACTACACTGTGCTCCTAGAGTTTAACCAGGTGAACAGGCAAAGGAAAAGAATTCCAAGAAGATGGAACAGCATGAGCAAATACATGGAGCAAGAGAGCATGGGACGTTTGGAAAATGTCTGCATGGATAAAGGGCACATGTGGGAAGGTGGTGAGAGGGGAGCCTGGAAAGACAAGCCAAGGTCAGATCCTGACAAGCCAATGGCTTGGCACTTGATTCTGCAAACATCAGGAATTCTTTACAGATTGCCCTGTATTGAGCCAGAGGGTGGCAGGAGTAGATGGGTATTTTATAACGATCACTCTGTCGTCAGCCCTGTTGGAGGAGGTGTGGACTCGCAGGCAGGGAAGCTGTCTGCAGGGGAGACAGGCTGGGGTCCCTCACTAGGGCACAGCGATGATAATAAAAAAGGTGGCAAGATGTGTAGAGAAGGGACTCAGCAAAACATAGGGCAATTCTTGTTTTCCATGGCTGAAAATCAATTAAAGCTTTATTTCTCTTAGAAAGAAAAGCTTTCATTGTCAAGACAGTGGTAAAAATCAAGTGAACAAATATCTTGAGAACTATCCATCATGTAACTGTGCATAGGATGAAAATGAAAACATGGTGTGTGTGTGTGTGTGTGTGTGTGTGTGTGTGTGTGCATGTGTGTGTGTGTGTGTGTGCGCGCTTGCTGTTTGTGTTCCTGGCATCAGTAATATATAGCTAGGTTAATTATTACATAATAGGGAGCACTCTGGCCAAATAAATCAATAAATCCAAATTAGCCTTTCTCTGTCCACGTAAGACTCTGTCAACGGCTCAAGCATCTAGCATATCTCAAAGGCAGATTATCTTATTTGACAATTTACTACAAGTGAAATTCATTTTCACATAATGATATCTCCACATTCCATCTACAATGCTTCATCCATAGGCAAGAGCCAAAAGCAACGATTCTGAATAATTTCAACCCGCTGGAAAATCAAACTTGCTCGAACTAAAGGCAACTTTCTCACTGCCTCCATTTCAAAAGAAACTGAATCTGAACTTGGGGGACACATATAATAAGTTGCTTTGGGTGGGGAGTGTCTGATGCCACTGAACTCCGAAGCTTCTCTTTTTTTGACCTTGATTTTTTATTTCCATTTTATCTCACGCTCTTGTGGACAGAGGCAGGCGCTAAAAAGAAATCAACAAAAAAATTCTAAGTATTGATAAAGGCTAGAAAGCAAGTGAGAAGTGGTGGTTGGGGAGGAGGCATCGTGGTGACAGACACGGTAATGAAAAGGCAACTGCTTGTAGCTGTCTCTCAGAGAAGCATTCATTTGCATGTTTTTCTGCACAACCTTGAGAGGAGGGGCTGGGGCCTAATTATAACCTTCACTATCTCCAGCATCTACTGTGGCCCTTGACCCAGACGTTCTGACTGGATGGACACCGTTTCTCCCCTCAATACGGAGAAACGAGTTAACTATCCAGATTCCTCAGTAGCCAGTTTACAAAGTCACGATCTCCTCCCATAGGATTTGAGAGAGAAAGTTCTGCAGCAAGCCTTTGCGACATAATCTGTCTATGCACTGGGAAAACAACATTTAAAATTTTGCTACATCACATCTTATTTATATCTAGATTTACTGGAATTTTATAAGTAGCTATAATCTGTGCCATTGTGTCTACTTTAGAAATAAATAGAATATCGTATGACTGGTTATCTTCGAGTAGCTTATGATTATTCAGGTGAACTTCTGCAAGCAGTTTTTTCCTACTGTGGTAAAATATACACAACATCAAATTTACTAACTTCAGTGGCATTGAGTACATTCATATTGTGTGTGAAACCACCACCACCATTCGTCTCCAGGACGTTTTCATCAGCCCAAACTGAAAACTCTGTGTGTATTAAACTGTGCCCCTCCACGCCTCCCTCCTCAGCCACTGGTCACTACTTTCTGTGCCTATGATTTTTACTACTCTGGGTCCTTATAGAAGTGGAATCACATAGTATTTGTCCTTTTGGTCTGGCTTATTTCACTTAGCATGGTTTTCAAGGTTTATCAATGTTGTGACATATATCAGAATTACATTCCTTTTTAAGGCTGAACAATATCTGTGCGTGTGTGTGTCTGTGTGTTTGTGTGTGCGTGTGTGTGCGTGTGTGTACCACATTTTGTTTCTCAGTCATTCATTAGTAGATATTTAGGCTGTGTTCACTCTTGGGCTATTGTGCAAATGCTGCTACAAACTGCTGTACAAATATCTGTCCTCGCCCTTGCTTCAAGTTTTTAGATACATACACCTAGAAGTGGAAATTCTGGATCATATGGTAATTCTATGCTTTGTTTTTTTCTTTGAGGAACCACCATATACTTTCCCATAGTAGCTGCGGCATTTTCTAATCCCACCAGCAGTGCACAAGGGATCTAATTTATCCACAGCTTTTCATTTTCGTTTTTTGGAAACCAGCCAGTCTGATGGGTGTGAGGTGGGATCTCCTTGTGGTTCTGATTTGCGTTTCCCTAATCATTGGTGACGCTGAGCATCTTTATCTGTACTTACTGGTTATTTGCTTATGTTTTTCTGGAGTAATGTCTATATTCAAGTCCTTTGCCTATTTTTTTAACTGAGTTGTTTTGTGTTGTTGATGATTTTCAAATAGCTTTTGACAACAAAGAAAAAAATTTTTCTCTCAATTATAATAGACATTTAATAATATTTTATATTAGCTTCAGGTGTATAGCATAGTAGCTAGACATTTATATAGCTTATGGAGTGGTCCCTCTGATAAGTCTAGTACCCACCTAGCACCATATATAGTTATTACAATATTATTGATTATATTCCCTATGCTGTACTTTGAACCTACTTCTAAAATAGGGGTTGGCAAACTGTGATGATGGGTTCTCTGCTTATTGTTGCAAATAAAATTTTATCTCGGCACAGCCACACTCATCGCTCGATGTATTGTCTATGGCTGCTTTCATATGACAAGTGCAGAGTTGAGTGATTGCCACTGAGAACACATGGCCCACAAAGACTAAAATATCCACTATCTGGCCCTTCACACCAAAAGCTTGTCAACCACTCTTCTAAAGATGCCATCTGGTTGGGCTATTTTTGAAAAAGCATCTGAGGCTAAGAATTGCGGTTTTGTTCTTCTTTTTAAGGTGTTGGGTCTGCAAAAGGTGGTCTGTGATCAGCCTATGGTTCAGGGTCGCCAGATAAAATAGAGCATGCCCAATCAGATTTCAATTTCTGACAAACAACAAATAACCTTTTAGTATAAGTATGTCCCAACTATGCCATGGGCCATGCTTACACTAAAACGTTATTTGTTGTTCATCTGAATATCAAATTTCACTGGGTGCCCTGTATTCTTATTTACCTGCCATGACAACCCTACTATGGTTACATAAAATCAGGGTGAGCAATGAGCTCCAAAGTTATTGGAAAGCAGCAAGAGTTTTGACACGTTTTTAATCTTTTCTACAACATCTCCAAGCATCTGTGCCTGCTGTTCTCTCTGCCTGGAAGGTTTTTTGCCATGTTGCCTGGTCAACTCCTGTCCAGCTTTAAGATTCAGAACCATTGGAGGCCTTTATTGACCACACCTAGGTGAAGTTGGATGTCCTTTCTCTACACCCTCACTGTACACTATTAATAATATAATAATTAATAATAGCAACAAGAGCTCAGACTGAGTTGCTGACTTCTATGTGAGGGGCACTTGAAAACATACAGCAGGGCCTCAACAAATAGTGGGTGAATGGCCTTAAATCAAGGGGGACAGTAGGTAGATTAAATCAGTGATGGGCCCTTCTTTTCCCCTCCTTTGATTACCCAGTACAGCCGGGACTTGTTCTGAGCTGATTAAGAAGCTGGATGATATTTGCTTCTGGACCACCTCTCCACCACTGCAGGACCTTCTCAGTCAGCAGAGGACATACAGCATCCTTCCCACAGCACAGAGGACCACAGAGTCCCCTCCATCAAAACTGACCCATCCAGCATCCCTGTCCTTCAAGGCCCCCGTTCTTTGCTCCCTGGCGATAGCAGCTGTCCCACTGGCAGGCAGCACCCTACATCAACACACTCAGGAGGAAAAGTGTCTTAGGAAGGGTCTCACAAAGAGTGATGCTTTGGGGAAGAATTTTCTGATTGGGGTTTTAACCTGATGCAGAGGTTAAAAATAAAGTAGGGGCTACAAATAAAGCAGCAACCTCCCCTGGGCGGTCTGCCAGTCTTTGGCCTTGTGCCTTCCCATCCATTCCTCGCCCTTCCCTGCTCTTCTGTCTACTGCTCGGGCTGACCCTCACCTACACTTCTCAAGCTTCCCTGTCAAGTGGCTTCCAGTCCATTCAGCCATTGTGAGGCTCCAGTGGGAGAAGCCAAGGCATTTGACTCCCTCTCTCTGTGCTGGGCAGTGCCTCTGGCAGGGCTGTGCCTCCACCATGATAACCCTTTGCACTGGGAGGCCCTGGCTCCGGGGCTCTGGGGACACTACCTCCCCTATGCACTCTTCAAGCTTCAGGTTGACAGTGGCTTCCTGCAGTTGTTAACTCTGAGGTATCTCCATCCGATTTGGGGTTTGAGCCCTCCCTGCAACCATCTAACTAGTTGCTTCTATCTACTTTTTGAGGCTGAGTTGCAGGCAAGCTCAGGTTCCCTGACCGGCCCCTGACCGATAAATCTGCCTTCAGGAAGGTGACCACAGGAAGTCTGCCTTCATCCCCCAGGACAGGACCAGAGCCCAGGGGAAAGGGACTTCGGTATCCCTAGGAAGTCCTAGGGAGGAGGCAGGAGGGAGGAAGTTAGGGGAAAGGGCAGGGAGCGATGGCATTGCCCTTTGTTTCTCACCTGAATAACCAGAATTTTTACTTAATCTTCTGCTCAGTCCTCCAAGGTAAGTATTATCCTCAGGGACTGGAGAGCAGCCGTCCAGGCTGGAAACAAGGAGCCGCCGCTCTGACAGGGGAGCTGCACTCCCCAGGTGACACCAGTGAGCCTGCTGCTGTGATTGAAACCTAGCTGGGTCTTTTCTACTCCACCTCACAGACAAGAAAGAGAATTTCTTAAAAGGCAAGAAATGTAGTCAAAAAAGTCAAATCAAGTAAAAAAAAAAAAAAAAAGGTTTGTTCAACTCTCTCATGATTTTTAAATAATTCCTCATGCCTAGGCTTTTTGCTTGTTGTTTTTTTTGTTTTTTTTTTTTACACTAACATATAATTAAGAATTGATGTATTTCCTGCAAAATAAATCAAATGCATCTGGAGAGATGACTTCAGACCTCACCAGGCTCTAAAAGGCAATGCCCTACCCAGAAACTGTACTATCCTGTCATGTTTTATGATGCCCTTAGGTGACATCGGGAGCCTCCGGGTCTGCCCACAAAGCCCTCGCTGACGGAGCTCCAGCCAACCATGAAATTAGTACATTTTTAGTGGCCTACTTGGGGCAGGTCAATGATAGATGTAAGAGCCACTGAAACTCCATGGGACTTGTGAACACAGAGGGCAGCTTTTATAGCTTAGGTGTCGAGTGCCCGGTTTAGATGAGCTTATTTTAATAATCCTCCTCGCGAACTTCGAGACAAAAATAGAAACCCTATCAGGCTAAGCGTTCAAGGTAATTCTGTAATTATGAGGACATTTCACAGCCATTGAATAAGTAAAGACACCCTATCTGAACATTAAAAACAACGGGGAAACCGTACGGGAGGCAGGTGTTTGAACAGAGCCCGGGTGTCCACTCCGAGGACCGCCCGTGAGTGACAGGCCGCGTCTGGGAGTCTGAGCCGAGCCCAGAGGCCTGGGAAAGAAGGTGTTTGCCCATCCGGCTGCCTCCTCAGCTCGGACACGCACTTTTCAGTCCTGTCCCTTCCCCCCAGTTCCCTGGGAGGGCCTGGACGGTGGAGATGATAGGAATGAAAAGAACAGGCAAGATTGCGTGCGCACACACACGCAAATGACGGCACCGTATTTCAAACTACTTAACTGAAAAGGAAATTCATTGGGTCACGCGACTAGGAAGGGCAGGGTAAGATTCAGGTAGTGACAGGGGGGCCCGGTCCCTCCCTCCAGCCCTGCCTCCGTCTACCTCCACGTATTCGGCAGACTGTCCTTCCCAGTGCGCCCAACTCTACCCCTCACTGGCCTGGCAACTCCTTTGGGAAAAAGGATGCCTCCCCCCAGTGTCCCCATCCAAATTCACGGACGGTCTTTCAACCAATACCTGAGACTTTTCTCCATCCCGTAAGAGCTTACTGAGCTCTTATGATCTTCAAAGCGCTGTTCTAGGGCCAACAAGACAAACCCATTGCTCTTATAAGCCATCGATCTGTGTGCAGTGCTATTTCCAGAAGGCAGGGGCACCATGTCTGGAGCATTCTGAACCAGATTCTCACCCCCATGAGGCCTTGGGCGGGGGGGGTGCACACTGTGATTGAAGGTCCTATTCAGACATCACGGAATAAAGGAGGGACAGCTTCAAGTGACATGGGTGTGTGAGCACACAGAACCACCAATGCCCCAAACACCATCTCGCTTCCTGTGTCCCTCCTAATACATTCCAGAGCTGTTACCCCAAGCCCACCAGCTGCAGTTAAGCTTTCAGGCAGGAAAGGAGGCCAATGGAGGCTTTTTTCTGGAACAGCTCTCTCAGTCCCTACAAGGCAGCAAACACGCAGATGTCAAGCAGGTATGAGGAATATTGCCCATGATCTCCAAGTCTGCAAGCTAAGTAGCTGTGATGGTATCTTGGCAGCTGATCTTGTTTGCATTTATAAATTATGTTTTTAATACTCACATTTGTAGAGGTGATTTCTTTTGGCATTTGACTTTTGTCTCAGGAGTGAAATGTCATGGTATTTTTAAAGTGCATAGATTTGAAGGAAATGCAAAGCAAGTGGCTTCTGGCTTGGAAAATAAGCAGGCTGCATTCATTCTGAAATGGGATGCAATGAAAGGTCCAGAAAGGGCTTATCGGCTCTTCTCACAGGGGCCACACCGTGGCTCGCCCTTTATTCTGAAATTCCAATACTTTTAACGGTGCATGTCTAGAGAAGCATCAGAAATGTAATTCGAAAGGCCTGAGAGCTTCAGGAAATTTGAGATTATACACATAGGGGAGAGGCAGGTCTTATAGGTGCCACACATGCTTGGTGGGAGGTAGCTAAAGAAATTCTTTGTTTCACTGAATGTCAAAGACAGTCATCTGGCCACGAACCTGAGGTAGAAGGATGATGGGAGTATTCAGTGTGTGACAAAGGGGTGACACCCATCAGCAATCTGGGCATTGTCTTTATGAGCAGTTACCTTCCTGTTTTATATTTGGCTCTTTTTCCTGCACTAGATTCTAACTGCTGGGAGGATGGTGACCAAATGATTCTTATTTACCTTTGAAATCCCAAGGCCCAGAAAAATGCTTTGAACATAATGGTGATGATGATGTTGCTGCTGCTGCTGATGATAAAGACAGCTAGTATTTATCGGAACGATCACTATATTCCAGCTATTATACTTGTCACTTTATCTTTTTAGTCTTTATTTTTTTAAATATATCTTTATCGATTTCATAGAGAGGAAAGGAGAGGGAGAAAGGGAGAGAGAAACATCAGTGATGAGAGAGTCATTGATCGGCTGCCTCCTGCACGCCCCCGACTGGGGATCGAGCCCGCAACCCAGGCATGGACCCTGACCGGGAATCGAACTCCAATCGCCTGGATCCTAGGTTGACTCTCGAATGCTAAGCGATGCCTGGCCAGGCTATACTTGTCACTTTAAATGAATGATTTCAATAATCATAATATACATGAGAGTATTATTACATTCCCATGTTATAAAAAAAGAAACCAATGCACAGAGAAGTGAAGTGATTTGTCCAACATCACACAGCTATGCAATGAAGGAGTTAAGAATGAAGTCCAGGTGATTTGACTCAAGAGCCCAAGTTGAGTGAGTGGTAAAAGGTCTCTTGCAGTCCACCTATTTTATCTTTTGTCCTGTGAGAGAGGATAAGAGATTGAACCCTTCTGGATATTGTCTATGAGTAGAGATCAGGGAAGTAAAACACCTCTGGGAATCTCATTTCACTAAAACCAAAGCAGGGATCAATTAGTGACCTCCTAGGTAAAGATTTCCTTAAGGTTGTTAATTAAAAAGTTTCAGAGTAATACACTACTTGCAAGCAAAGTCCCTGGCTCACCCTTTACAACCCCAGTTGCATTCAGCAAAGACACCCATTTCCAACTCTTGGTTGTCTCTCTTGGTGGTTATCTTCAGAAGGCCCAAACTTGATAATCAAGATCAAATTTTGTTAATATTAATGTCTGCCAGTATAACACGGTGAGATCTAGCTAACATATACTACTCCTGCCTCCCCTTCGCTATTTAGATACTTCAGCATTTTTAGACTATCAGTTGCCTTTTAATTTTAATAATACCCTAGGATTATTGACAACTGATAGTCTCTGGTGGATACTCCATGGCTTATCAGATGATGGTGTAAACATTCCTCCTCTTTCCTTCAGGTCTCCCCCTTTTCCTACCCTGAATCTTTGCCTCCTATACTTCCACTTTAGGTCAGTTCAGCTAAATGACTTTTATATTTCAGTTTCCTTGCTGTATCTAGAGGTTGATCTTAGAATTGCATATCAATAATCCATGTTTGTATTTTTTGATACGTTGGAAAAATTATTCACCATGGAGATCATTTGTGCACTATGGTTGTACTATTGTATTTTTTTTTAATGTTTTATTCCTGGAGTTTCTCATTATCCTTACTCATTTCTACTTGCCTTTATCAAGTGTCTATTTTTTCCCCAGATTCTCTTTGCATCACATTTTTCTGTTGACTCTTTGGGCTTTCCAACTGCTGCCCTGAATAGAAAAGTTTACTGCACATTTGGGATTTGCCTTTAAGTTGTTTCTGTGCTGGACTCACTGTTTTCTGGATCCCATGTCTCCCCTTTCCTTGGAATGTTCTCTGTATCACTCAGGGTAGATTATTTTATGCTGAAGTAACAACAACCCCCAGTCTCTGTGGCTCAAAACCCAGAGTGTCCACGTGTACCACAGACTGATGGTAGCTCTGCCACGTGTCACCCTCGGTCCAGGACCCAGACAGACAGACCAGCGTGCTGCCTACAGAGGAAACAACTTGGCTAATTATGCACTGGTTCCAAAAAATTCCACCTAGAGTTGACACATGTCACTTCCAAGTACATTTCACTGGCCAAAGCAGGTCACATGTTAATTCAAACTGTAAAGGGGGCAGATAAGCACAGTCCTTCCATGTGCAAGAAAGGAGAAAGGGAATCTTTGTGAACAACCGTAATGACTACTATACTCCTTCATTTTATGGAAGTACATCCTCAAGTAACTTCCTAAGAAATGCAGCAAATAAACATTCATGCCTGAAATTGCATATCTTCAAATTCTTTAAAACCATCCAGTCTCCAAAGGAAGTAAAAGTAAAGGGCACCTGAGGTCCTGGTCATGTTACAATCCACAAGGAGGAGCTGACCAGAGACAGGAAGAGCAATAAGCTTTGGGATTGGGAGATTCATGCCATTTATTGTCCCAAATAACTAGAAATGAGGGAAGATAGATTGAACCTTCTCTTGTTTGGCTGTAAAAGGCCGATTTAAACTTTTTTTTAAGCAAAGGTTAGTGGATAGGAAGTTTCTAGAGAAACACACTCCAATATAATTTTCTGTGATGATGGAAATATTCTGCATTGTGAATTATCCAGTATGGAAATCACTAGCTCAATGTGCTTTGAGCACTTAATATGTGGCTGGTCTGACTTGGGGAATTGTGACTAGTGGCCATCATATTGGACAGGGCAGTTACTGAGATCCCCCACCCCCATTAAATGTAGGTTGAATAGGATGGCCTCAGAAATGACAATGTTATATTGAAGTCATAAAAAAATCCTGAGGGGTAAAAGGAGGAAAAGCATTAAGCGGCCACCATGGGCCCATGGGTAGCACTCCATGGAGCTCACAAATGAAAAGGGGCTCACACAAAAGATGCAAGGAGAGGCTATTAAATAAAACAATCCCAAAATGAAAATAGGGTCAAATGGCAATATTCCAAGTTTCTCGGTTAAACTTCTACCAGTGACAAAAAGAGAATTTTTATTTTGTCCTTTAACAATGCAGAAGCAGAGAAGGAGCGAGGGTGGAATGCAGCTGCTGTGCGGGTTCGAGAGCAAGTTAACCACAGGGAGAGAGAGGCTGCCCCAGTGCTGTGCCCATCTCCCTCCGGTCTGCCCAGCAGAATTCACGTCCTTGAAAGGTGGGTGAGGGGACACACTTGTAGGAAAGCTCCTCAGCCTCCCAATGGAATTAAATTATCTGGCCCAGAACTAGGGTAAGGCTCTCAAACATGAAGGTACAAAACATCACCTGGCCTTTGTTAACCATGCCAGTTACCCAGGAAGAGCTCCCAGAGGTTGTAATTGAGAGGGTCCAGGATGGGTCACAGGGATGGCCATGGGGTGGGGGGAGGGTAAGTGTTGGAAACCCCCCAGCAACCTAACTGTTGAAGGCGTCTCTAGAGTGGGGTGCATGCACTGCCAAGAGGAATGCAGGGGGGAAAATGTTAGTCCACTGGCATTTATCTTTCCTCCTCCCAGAGAAGTAAACTTTACTAATGAATAATGCATGAACTGACAGTAGTATTTGTATATAAGTAATAAATAAACACGCATAAATTAAGGCTACATGACAGGAAGGGAAATTTACAAAAATAAAATTTAAAAATTTGGAACCGCTGCAGAAGATCATGCAGCAAAATGTGTGTCTCCTTCCCCATTCTGATTCCTGTCCCTCAGACTCCCCTCTCCAAGCTCACCACGGGCCCTGCTGCCTTCTCTTGCCTTCCAGAGAGAGTCTCTCGTATACAAGCACACCTGGGCCTCTTTTTCCCTGGACACAGATGGCAGCTTATTAAACGCATTGGCTGGTATCTTGCTTTTCTTTTTTTTCACTTAAAAATACAAGTTGATGACTGTTTCTCATCTGCTATATTGATGTGTCTCATTTGTTTTGTGTATCGAATTTATTGGGGTAATATTGGTTCACAAATCCCTACAGGTTTCAAGTGTACAACTTAATAAAACATCATCTGCACACTGCATCGTGCGCCCATCCCCCTAAGCAAAATCTCTTTTGGTTTTAAGTAGAGGGAAGCAACACAGTAAAGTGGTTTTAAGCCTTGAGTCTGGGGCTGGACTGAGTGCAAATCTCATCTCTGCCACTTATTAGCTGTGTGACCTTGAGCAAACGACTTAGCCACTCTGAACCTTAGTCTCCTCATCTGTAAAATGAGGGTGATGATAATAATACCCATCTCCTAGGGTTGAGTAAAGCTTAAATGAGTTAATTTATGACAAGTAATTAGACCAGTGTCTTGTACATAGAAAGTACTTATTATTAAAGAAAAGGATTGGGTGATTCTGATGGGAGTGGGCCAAAGAACATTTGAGAGCCCTCATCTTAATACGGTTTCATTCATTCATTCATTCATTCATTCATTCATTCATTCATTCCTTTATGTACTGAGCACCTACCATGTGTCAATGTATAGAAATGAGGAAGATGAAGATGAAACTCAGAAACTTAGTCATAGCATATAAGGTATGTTTGATAAATGCTTAGCAGTTGAAGTGATGATAAGTTGGCCATTGTACAGACATAATCTCAAATATTTGCTATGCATTAGGAATTTAGAGGTTCAAAAAAAGTAAAAAATAAAGAAATAAATGAAAATTTCTAAGACCTGACTACTCTTGGCAAACTTGTGAGGCCAGGTCATCTTCTTCTGGCTAGGTCTCTCCCCCTTTCTTTGTTCCTCTCTTCAGCCACAGTTTTAGAGGCCTAATACTCTTTAGCCCAGCAGAGAACCCCTGTCCCATAGTAGAATGTCTCCTACTTTACCCCAAGTCAGCATATGCTCTCAGCCAAAGGTACTCAGCCAAATGTACCAATCCCCAAAATTAACACACCAAAAGGTTGATGATTCATAACTGCTTACTGTGTATGTGTCATTCCAGGAGAATATGCTCATTGAAAAAAGAAGCAATTAAACCCAAAGAAATGAATGTCTAATAGTAGAATTTAAAGAAGTATACCACTCATGAAGGGTTCTTACAACATGTAGACAAATGTGGTCAGCCCCAATAATAACATCTCTCCATATGGTTGCTAGTCTTTTAAAATTTACAAAATCCTTGAAATTTTGATTTATCAAAACTCCTCTGTGGGCTGAATTCACTATTCCTGTTCTGCACATCAGGAAACAGGAAATGCACATCAGGTTTAAACCACTTATTTAAACTCAAGGTGCCAAAAGGGGTCAGAGCCAAAATTAAAACCCTGATCTTCAGCCTTGATGTCCAGTCCCCTTCCCACCTCATTGTATCCAGCTGTAACTAGGGGAGAGACTGCTTAGAAAAAGAAGACATATCATCAATATAACCTGCCTACTGTCTCTGAAAAGCACACTCTCCACCCAGTGAGGATCCGTTATGAATTTAGTCATCAGTTCCAGCATCCCGCACATGGCTAAGATGGGTGTAATTCACACTGAAGTACAAAAGGGAAGTCTGTGATCTCAACTGGAAATACAATCCCTGTGCAGCAAGCTGCCTAACTCAATAGTTTTGGGCCAAAAAGCCACCTCTTTTCTTTTTTCTGCAGCTGCAATGCCCTCTAGTGGGAAAAGCTGGCATTATGTCCTGAAAAGCTGTGCAGAGAGAAGGGATGTCCCTCACAGCCCTTTCCACATGGTGAATGCAACAATCCCCAGGCATAAACTCCAGTCTGCCTGGGCATCAATCAACCACGGGCATTATTGCAACATTGTGTGACGTTCTCAGATTAGGATGTAAGAGCTCCCTTAAAGTCTCAGGGCACAGAATTATATTTCAGATAACTTTTACCCCCTTTTATTGAAAATTGTGAGTGCCTTACATTTCAGGGAATTGCCTCCTTACACGCACATACACACACATCATATAGAGTAACAGTTGGCACAGAGATTGCAAACAGACAAACAGGCGAGATCTGGACTGTGGAAGTGCTTTGCATGGCCCAGTCAGTGTTGTTTGCTTGTTTATTTGCTATTTTTCTAAACTAAATTTAAATGCTTTTAGGTGGATTTACACTCTCCAGTTATCCACAGTTTTTTACCAATTCCTATTGTTTTAATTTGGTCTCCCCCCACCCACCCTACCCCAAAGCTGACCCAAGACAAGGACTTGGATCCAGGCAGTTGATCTAGACGATCTAAGGAGGCAGTGGAGTGGGGAAACTGAGACAGGAAGGAGAGAAATGCGGAGAAAGGGTGTGTTATGGCTGAATTGTGTCCCTGCAACATGCAAATGTTGGAATCCTAGCCCCCAATACCTCAGAATGTGACAGTATTTGGAAATACGGTTTTTCAGGAGGTGATTAAGGTCATATGGGTGGCCACAGATCAATATGACTGGTGTCCTTATAAGAGATTAGGAAAGACATACTCAGAGAAGACTATGTGAAGACACAAGAAGAGGGTTATCTACAGGCCAAGGAGAGGCCTCAGAAGAAACCAACGCTACTGACACCTTGACCTTGGACTTCCAGCCTCCAGAACCGGAGAAAACATTTCTGCTGTTAAGACACCCAGCCTGTGCTCATTTGTTATGAAGCCCCAGGAAACTAATACCATGTGTATGAAGAAGGGGTCTCCACTGTGGGGCCCAGTCCTGCCGGGAACCCTCTGGGAAACTGCAGGGGACACACTCAGAGCGACGCCACCAGAGCACAGGGAGGCTGAGGCCTTTATCTGGCAATGGCCCTGGCTGAGGGCTGCCCAGGAGCATGAACACCCCTGCCCCTCCGATTGCCCTGAGTGATGGAGCACCCCCTGCTGTGGGAGAGCAAGCCAGGCAGGCAGAGCAGCAGACAGATGCAAGCAGTTGAGGTGAGAAGCTTTTAGCATGTTAGGGGGACTGTCCCCCTTCTCTGCAGGTAACTGAGAAGTGGGCCAAGGGGATGCAGGCCAATGACAGGGGCATCTGCCTCGCTACACCTCCATTCTCTCTATGGATCTCTATTGACTTGCTGCACTATCATCTCATGGCTGCTGTGCACATTTACATCAGTGGCATGGCTCCTAAAGTGATGCGACTCCCGAAGTGACATGTGCTCCTTGGCACTAACTATCCCCTGCCCTCAGTGCCCCTCCCCGAGACTCTACCATGACTTCCTCTCACAGCTCAGGTTCCACCCCAAGTGTGGCTTCCAGAGAGCCCACCTCCAGGCAAGCTGGAGGGACTTGTCCATCGCAGCCCCCCAGCGCTCCCTCCATGTGTGCTCATTCGTACTTGTAGCTGGAAATATCTCGACATTCTCAATTGGTGCTTTTTATAGGTTTATGTGTGTTATGTGATGTTTCTGGACCTCAATAAGAAGACAGTGCTTGTCCTGCTGTATAAAACAAGGTATATACCAAGCTATCACTTTCTTTTTTCCACTTGTCAATTTGTCAAACCCCCTCCCCGTGGAACCCACTGTTCTTTTCATTTTGAGGGGAAAGCAATGACAATGTCCCTGCACAAGTCTGCATTCTTGGCCGCTGGCACTTGCAGAAGTGCTGTCTCAGGAGGCCCTCAAACACAGGGATGAAATGCTGCAGGAGGGGCACTACCACCCCCATGTCCTGCAGACAGCTGCACAATGTGTCCCAAGGTCACCTAATGAGGCTGTGACACAGCCACACTGAGAGCCCAGGTCCCTAAAATCCCAGCTGAGTCCTTCAGTTGAGTCCTTCAATTTCCCCATGCCAGTAAGAGACAAACTCTATTTCACATACAACATAGGGCAGCTCTGAGAAAAGCAGAGCAGCAAGTCTGGCTTCCAAGGAGATTCCCTGTGAGAACTTGACCCTGTCATTGCATGGCGTGTCCTCTCTCTTGATTGAAACTGTTTCCTTATTTGATTAACAATGGTCTTCAGCTGCCACTGTGCAATTAAGCTCCTTTCTGGTAGAGAAAGAAATTATATGATAGCATACTCAAGTGGCTTATCCCTCCCCCTGTGGAGAATCTATTGACTTATTTTGCTAAAGTTTGTTTTCTTGCTAATTGATGTCACAGATTAATAACCAACTATTGCACTTGTAATCGTGCCAAAGGCATCTCAGCTTCTATCTTTGCACTTTGCCAACCTCACACAGCAGCCCAAGTGATCCTCGGAAACCAGATGACAGAACATGTCACTGCTTTGCTCAGAATCTTTCAGTGGCTTTCCATGGCCATAAGAATAAAAATAAAAATCATTTCTGCGTCCAGGTGATCCACCCCTTGTCCCTCCTCATCTCTCGGGCCTCATCTGCGGGCCCCCCTCATCCATCCTGCTCCAACCTCACTGGACTCCTTTTCTACTTTTTGAACTCACCAAATGTGTGTGTGTGTGTGTGTGTGTGTGTGTGTGTGTGTGTGTGTGTGCAGGGCTTTTGCACTTGCTGCTCCCTTTGCCGGCACTTTCTCCCACATGGGTGCATACCTAACCAATGCCTCTTTTAGGTCTTTGTTCAAAAGTCACCTTTACAGTGTGCTCGTCCACACAAGAAAGGATTCGCTTCATGATTTGCTGCTGAATCTCTAGCTTCTACAACACTTGATAGAGTTGAGAAAGGGTAAGTACATGAAGAAAATGTGTTGTGTTAATGTTGGTGACACTTCTGCAGTCATCATTTTATGCTGATTCTTCAAATACAATGAGGTAGAGTATCCATCCAAACCCATCCTCTAAAATACTGTAAAAACAAGGCTGTTTTCAAAGAAGATGGTCGACATTATTCTTTGAAGGTCCTAGTTGGATAATTTAGAAAAGGAATGGAGCAGTAAAAAGTGTTTTATGGCCTTAGAAACTTAACTAATTTAGAATCAAAAGTTTTACTGCTTCACCTATATTTATGGGATTACAAATTTATCTAAAAAATTTTTTTGTACCACACACCCAAGATTATTAATGGGCCAGCTGCTAATTATTAATCTTCATTTCCTAAAACAAAACCAGCCCTATGTTTCTCACAGACTGTACATCATACACACAAACCATACCCTGGAAGCAAATTAAGCTTGAGTCAATAGCCCATTAGAGCCAAGAGTCATGAGCACAGCTGCGGGGAATTGCAAGTCCAGAGTTGTGGTGAAGGAATCACATTTAGATGGAGGAAGATTTTGGAAACATTCTATTTTTTTCCTTTAGTCAATAACTTATGACCTTACATCCTGGTGTGTTTTTTTTATTTTTTTATTTTTATTACACTCTACTTTTGTACAAATGTTTCTTCTCTTAAAGTTGGGTTTCAAAGACAAGGTAAAAAGAAGGGCTGAGCCAACATCCATCTATTGACAGGAGAGAACCAAGAACACAGGTTATTATGAAGAGGAATACTAATAGTATAAATATTGATTGTGAGTTCAGCGTGTTGTAAGAGGTGCTTAGTGTTTTAGTACCATTTCATCTCTATTTCACAGATGTAGAAACTGAGACTCAGAGAACTTTAGTGATATGCCCAAGGTCATAGAGATCATTTGTGGTACATCTCAGATCTGAATGACATTTTTTCCAGGCTCTGCTATTAACTATGCTATCTCTATCAGCCACAAGAAAGAAGCTAATTGACTTTAATAACCCTTGTTGACCAAGAGGAGTGACAGAATGTACTAGAAAATTGCTTAAGCTTTCACTGCTCTTTGCCAGAGTAGATGCTATTTTTCATAAACTCTCAAACTGAATTTGAAACTGACACCTCATAGCCCATCATCTACCACTACGTGATAGGTCTTGTATTGCTCGTCACTGATGGTCTACCAGATGTCCGGAGTGAGGAGCCGCTTGGATCATTTGGAATGAGACTGGACAAGATGGAAGCAAAAAAAGCTTCAGAAATAAGTCCAACTTCTGTCTTCTGTGATGGCAGAAAAGAAGTGATTCTGTATGTATGTGCTGGGGGAGAAGGAGTACAAGGAGGCCAAAAGGTCTACCATGGGCAGAGAGGAACCTCAGTCCTGAGCTTACCTCTATCTAGACCACTCTGAATTCACAGATTCACCAACTTCTGGACAATATTCTAGTGACACTTTAGCATCTTTTTAACCCTTTGAACATAGCTATTGTTTTATTTGGCTACGTAAAGGGTCCTTTGGGACTCATTGTTCTTGAATAGTGGTTCCCTGCTCTTACAAGGCTGGCATTCAAGTCCTATTTCTATCCCCCTCTTACATACTCACCTTTGGATTCATGTATGCTTCTCTAAGATTATACAGTACAATGAAATTTTATCCACAAGAAACTTCACATCGAAGATATTTTCCAAAAAAAATTAAACCCAGTTTGGAACACCCCTCACTAGGGTTGACAAGAGATCCAATGTTGATCATCAGAGGGGCTCTTTTCCTCTCCTTGTTGGATCAGGAATCCCAAAGAGGCAAATTCAGTGTAAGAAATTTAAGGAAAGGTGTTTTGGTCTTCACTGAAGTATTTATTGATCAAGGCCATTTGGTTCTTTTAAAGTTGTAGGCCTCAAATTCCCCAGCATGTAGGCCTTTTATCTTCAGATTAGTTACTGAACTTTCGATGCTGCAGAGTTTATGATCAGTCCCCACCTTAGAGGACCTACACTGTCCTTGGGTGCTGCACGGGAGTGGAACAACAGGCTACATCAATCTCAAGACTAGGCATCTTTACATTCCTGGTCTAGTCTTAGAAACTCTAAATCTCCCTTTAAAATAAGGCCAAATTTCTTTTAGCTCGTCCTTTCTCAGGCAAAGGGATACTTAATTTAACTTTCTCCTGAGAAGCCCATGGGAAGAAGAAAAGAAACATAGCTCTCATTCTTTTATCATAAGTGAACAAAAAAATATAGCACAGTTAAATTTTCAGTTCTATCCCCTTGCCACATCTATTTGTAGCAAGATCCTTGCACTTTTCTTGCCTTGAGGTGGGGATACAGCTAGGGCCAGTAAACATGCTCTACGCAACCTTTCTTACCTCTGATGCCCACTCCCCACAGGAAACCACTTGTAACTTCTAAGGTTTACCTCTGCATTTCTGTCTATCACGCTTATCTGCTAGTTGTTGATTTTACATTTTTTCCATTATTTGTTGACTTTTTAAATTAAATCTATTAGGGTGACATTGGTTAATGAGATTATGTAGGTTTCAAGTGCACAATTCTATGATACATCATCTGTATATTGCATTGTGTGCCCACCACCCAAAGTCAAATCATCTTCTGACACCATATATTTGACCTCCTTAGTATTTTTTAAAAATGAACATTTGACTCCTTTACATGACACCCCCAAAACACACACACACACATTTTCTCTCCCCCTATCATTCTGAAATAGTTACATTGCATTTCTTGTATAGTAAACCAATATTTGGAGGTATGGCAATGTAAACAGTGTTCACAGTCAGTCCTTTTAGTATTCTATGCATTGCCCTCCCTAGATAACCCTTACTTTCCCTGGAAATAACCAGCGCCTCACTTTTTGTTATTGTAGCCCATCTAGCTTTTGATCTTTATATGAGTAAGTCATTGCTTGATTTTCTAGCATAACCATAAATCTCCTCTCAATGTGCATCAACTATATCAAGCAGCCTGTCCGTTCTGACTTTTTTCTTGGAAAAATCCTGGCGCCTTCTTTCTATCCTCCTTGAACTTGGACAGGTGGTTGTCTAGGCCTACTGCACGCCTGCCATTCTAACACTTCGAACTTACCATTGTCTTGGGGTGCCCTTCTCCCTTCTTTCTGTGGAAGCATGGCGATGAGAATGTAGATGAAGTGGCAGTTCTACACCCATCAAACAAGAAGCAGAGCACAAAGACCAACGTGCCAAGGAAGACAAACTGAGAAGAAAACGCAAGCTTCGGTCCCCAATACCAGTGGTAACCTACCCTACCAACCCTAGTCTGCCTTTCCTAAATGTCTTGTTGTTTGAAATAAAGAATCGTTGTGGGGTTTTTTTTTTGAGCCACTATAATTTTCTGTAACTTGTAGAAAAATGCATTCCAGACACAATAGACACAGTGAGATTACGTGATTTGTCATAGTTCATAGAACTAGCAAGTCAATGGCAAAAAGATAATTTGGTCTACATAGGCCACACAAAATACTGTGACTATTACTAGTACCTACTTACTATGTAGTGAGCAACGTGCTGAAAATTTATATTTCCTACCCTGTGAGGTAGGAATTATCTCCATTTTATAGATAGAGACTGAATATCTTTCCCAAATTCTTAAATTTGGGCAAAGCAGAGTTAGAGTTTCAACATCAGTGTGTCATCTAGGTCTATGGGTAAAAACACCATCGTATGCTGTCTTTCACTCTGTGGTTCGGTGTTGCTGCATCTAGAGGGTCATCATGAATTCATAATAGTTTAAGATTTTTGTCCATGATATCTGTGGCAGGCAATCTCTAACACGGCCCTCGATGAGCCCTGGATCCTGGTATCTATGCCCTTGGGAAGTCCCTTCCCTTTGTGTGTAGGTGGACTTAGTGACTTGTGCCAAACGGAATACAGAAAAAGTGATGGCATATCAGTGCCAAGCTCAGGTAGCAAAAAACTATGTCTTCCATCTTGCTTATATTCCGCCCTGCCATCTTGCTTGCTGCCTCTGAGGATGAAAGCTCCATGGTGGAAGCTAGCCTATGAAGAGGCACACGGAGCAGAGAACCAAGGAAGTCCTCTGGCCAACAGCCAGTGAGGAGCTGAGGCCCTCGGTCCAGCAGCCCAGGAGGAGTGGAACCTTGGCATCACTTGGATGAGCTTGGAGGCGGGTCCACCCCCAGTCAAGCCTGAAGATGGAAACAGCAGTCTCAGCCAATACCTTGATTAAAGCCGTGTTAGGAACCAGAGGCCTCAGCTAAGTCATGCCCAGATTCCTGACCCACGGAAGCTGTGAGATAGTAAATGTGGATTGGCTTAAGTCACTAACTTGGGGGTAGGTACTGTGTTAAACACCAGTAGATAATGTAGCAGTGTTCCTACATGTACACATCCGCAGGGCTTATGAAACCCACAGGAAACCAGCCAACATGACTGTGCAGGTGAGGGTGTTGAGGAAGGGCTTTCCACCAAGACTATCCCTAAGCAGTCAGAATAAAATTTTTGCAATAATCCATTTTTTTAAACATGAAATTTGTACACTTTCTAGTTAGGTGATGCATTTAGCCGAAGGGCTTTCACAAACAAGGTTTTCCATTGTTTTAGGAATATTTCTTAAGTCATTAGAGGCAGGAGATTTTTGCATTCGATGCCGACTAAGGACTGTCCTGAACATTCAATCATCAAGCTTTTTGTCCATAGTAAAGTAATTAGCATGGAGCTGTGATATTCTCAATGTAGCTGTTTCCAGAATGTGTCTGATTTATTTCCTGTTGACACAAAGCATCTTTGACTCTTTCTAATTTCCTTTCATGGGATGTTTGGAAATACATCATCTCCTAACCATGGAATTAAAGAGAGGCCAATGACAGGTAAATGGCTTTACTAAATGCTCTCGAGCTCCTCCAAAGGTTTTAGCCAGCACAGAAAATGAGTGACTGTTGATTCCTAAACAATAGTTTATTTAACATCATGGTTTTTATTCCAACCTAATGAATTGAGAGAGATGCCCTAAGCAATAACCACTTATATTCTCCACAAATCCTAATGAGTCTGGATGTTTAGGCATTTTATTACTCCATTTTCCTGTGCTTGCTTCCATCTTCTGAGAGTTTTCTAACTTATATTTAAGGTCTTGCTTCAAAAGTGAGGGGTGAGAAATTCACTTTGAATGGTGTGAGGTCTGAATTATAGCAGTTTATTTCAGAAAGGCAAGGACCTGAAATTGGTGAAGATTTTGCTTCACTGACATCAAGACAGAGAAGGTGGGATGGTCTGGGACTTAGTAGTCACTTTACACAACTCTAAGGGAGCAAGCGAGACCCAGTGTCCCAGGTGAGTGGTCTCCACATTCAGTTCTAGAAAGGACTGGGTGTTAAAAAATGTCTCAGCTTCCTTGTGGCCTGCTTGCTAAGTAAATAGACCCATATTTCCTATTTGACCTTGTCATTAGGTTTGAAGGGTTTATTTTTTCCCTTATGGGTTTGCAGAAAGCAAATATAATCTCACCAGAACATTTTTATAAAAACTCCACGTTTATCATCAGAGATGGGCTTGCACTATGAGTCGGCCATCTCTGACCCCGGTTCGCCAGCATCTGATGCCCTCCCTTCCAGGGAGGCCTTGAGAGGGAACTCTGAGGTTGGTGCTTTGATGAGATGACACACAGGCTATAGTTCTGAGCCCTCTGATCCAGCAACTGATTTGTTTGGTCACATTTACAGTTTCTGCAGAACTGCAAGGCTGTCACTCAAAATGATGCATGGCCATTAATTCATTGGTCAGTGCAAGTATAGGAGGTTGGCGGAACCAGGCTGTGGTATGAGGGAGGGTGAAAACTCATGGAGCAGAAAAGATGCAGGAACTTGAAAATAAGACAAATCAAAAGCGTAGCCAACTACCAAAGTGTCAAACTGTTACTGTGCGTTTGCTGTTGTGCCAACCCCTTTAATATATTATTGCATTTCATCTTTCCCAGTGACCCTGTGAGACAATGACTATCTGCTGTTTCTCTCTGCATTACCAACTCGTAGTTGAGAAGGCTCAAGTTCAAAGAGGTGAAGTGGCTTGGTCAGGCCAGAGTTCCTAAGTGAAAGAGCCTGGATTTGAATCTAGAAATTTGCCAGTGTGTAACGCCATACTGGGCTGCCTTCTAAAACTGTTGGCTCGGAGGGTGAGAAAGAGACTCAGACAGCAGGACACCATCCAGGAAAAAAGAGCAAGGGAGGGAAGCAAAGTCCAGTGAGGACCCTGGCCTTGAGCCAATTACAAATGGCAAGGGCTTTATCAGGCTTTATCCAAGCCTCCAACAGGGCTTAGAGGCTGGGAACTGAGACTTCACCCAGCAAACAGGGCTTATGAGGAAAGCCAGTGTGTCTCCAAGAAGGAACAGACAAGGGCATTAGTTCATTCATCTGGTCATTCCTTCATTCATTCACTCATTCATGTATTCATTCAACATATATTTGTTAAGCATGTGTTGTGTGCCAGGTACTGTACCAGGCACTAGCTATATAGTGATAAATAAGAGAACTGGTAAAGTTGCCTGCTCTAACAAGTGTATGTTCTAGTGCAAGAGTTATGTAGATAGACAGACAGATTTTTAAAAAGCAGATGATTTCAAATAGCATTGAGAGCTATGAAGAAAATAAAACAGGTAACAACATAGATATATTGGAGTACCATGTAACACGGAGGGGGGTGGGGCAGGCAAGGGAAGGTTTCACTGAGCTGAAAGATGAGAGAAAGAGGCTGCTAGGGTATGAGGTAAGGGACGTGCATTCCAGGCAGGGGCAGCAAGTGCAAAGGCCCTGAGGTGGAGGCAGGCTTGATATGCTTGAGGTAGAAAAGAAGGTTGGTCTGATTGAAACACAATGAGCAAGAAAGAGGAAGAAAAAGGCAAGTGACAATAAAAAATAAAAAACCTTGTCATTTGGAGATAAGTGTGATGAGAAGGCAGTGGAGGGTTTTAAGTAGGAGGCTAACAGGACTTCCACAGGGCTTGGCGGCTGGGAACTGAGAGCAGCAGCCAGAGCATGTGGCCAGTGCTGTGAGGTGGGATGCTGGCTGGAGAGCAGGAAGTCAGGGAAAGGCCGAAGGGCCCTGTGGGAGCAACATGGGGTTCCAGGGAAGGTCTTGGAATCTGCAAGCTAATGTAGTTCCCTAGAGCTCACTAATTCAACATTTGCATTGATACTGGGTCCTGGGTTCAGGGATGCAGTTTATCTATAGAGTTGATATTCTTGTGGGAGAGAGAAACTTAACTAAATTAGACAGTTACACTTAATCATAGTGCTTTGAGATAGAGCAGCTGGGGACTAGGCTTCTTTAGATCTGGACAGGCCCCACGGAAGAGGTGACTCCTGAAAGAACCAGCTCATATAGGCAAAGTCAGGAACACTGTAGGTAGAGAGGACAGCGCAGACCAAGGCTCAGACACAGGAAACACTATGCCATGTGTGAGGTAAAGAAAAGCAGCCAGGGTGTCTGGGGCTGAGACAGCAGAGAAGAGACGGATAAAACCAAGAGGCTGGTAGGAGCACATCATGTCCCTGGGATCAGAGCTTGAAATTTATCCTAGAGCACATGAGAGTTTTCTTTAGACAAAATGCACAATTTCCTTTTTTTATTTTAAAAAATAATAATAGCTACATGTTAACTGAGTATTTGCTACTGAGCAAACACTTTGTCTATGTTATTATTATGTGCCAGAAACTGTTGTAAGCATTGTATTTATATTAGAGCTTTTAGTCCTCAAAACAAGTCTTAGAGCTGGAGAGTCTTTTTTTCATTTCGCAAATGAGAAAACTGAAGAACAGAGGGGTCCAGTAAGTTGCCAAAGGTCACACAGCTCATAAATAGCTTAGCCAGGGTTGGAACCTTGGCATTTTTTAGAGTCCCTGCTCTAATACATCGTGCTAGGCTGCTGCTCTTTGATACTCAAATGATCCAAGGGCAGGTCTCAGGGAGACACGAAGACCAAGGACATGGGTGAGGTCAGGATCTGGATTCACCCTGAACACAGGACAAGCAGAGCTATTTTTTGCTTTTTTCCCTCTTCTATGTAGTCATTCGTAAGTATTTATTTTGCATTTACTATGTACCAGACACCATGTTAGATGTTAAAGATCCCTGGAAAGCAAAAACAGACAGAGATCTTCCATTGTGGGCTCTCGGTCTGTTGGGGGGACACAGATGTTAAATAAGCACAGAAATAATATGAAATTAAAACAATAGTAAGTGCCATAGGAGAAAGGTAGCTGCTGCTTCAAGAGCAGAATATGGGCAAAGTCACTTTGAAATAGTAAAACTCAGGGAGGGTTATCCACTTGGTAGGCCTCTTGTTTAGAAGGTGCTTTCTGCTCTCTGTTCTTGAGTGGGGCTAGGAGGGAGCAGTGGAAAAGGGGGGAGGATGGTTAGTATGGAAGAATGCCTGGCTCCTCAAGGTGACTCTGGGCTCCAGATTTACAGGTAAGAAACTAATTCTCGCTTTCATCACCCTCCTTGGTTTTCCAGGTGGGCTCAGTCCAGCAGGTAAGAAGCCCCATTTTATATGCACGGACCAGGAATAAATCTGCAGGGTCCTGTGGTCTCTATCTCTGGAGAATCTGGTTCCTCCCTAGGGGGATAGGGGCACACGAGGAGTCCCAGGGGGAGAAGTCGGTTCTCCGGGGCCGTCGCCTCCCACTGAGATCTTGCATATCAGGGTGAAGCAGAAGTATTAGGAAAGGAAAGAGCTCTAGGAAGCAGGGTGGTGGGTGGAAAAAGCAAGCATGGCTCTGGAGTCTGACCGACCTGGAGCCTGTCTTTGTTTGGGTTCCACCAGAAGCAGGGCCAGAGGCAAGGATTCCAGCACAAGTAGTGTATCTGGGAGGCGATGGCAGGAAACACAGGTAGGGGCATGGGATGCAAGAAAGGGACAGTAGACAATAAAGGGAATGATTTGAAGCCAGCTGCCACTGAGGGGAACTAATTCCTGGGAGCGGAATCCAGCTGGGGAATTCAGTGGGGAACGTGCACTTCACGGTTGACCCATTCAAGGGGTGAAGAGATGGGGTATTTTCCCAGCAACTGCCATCAGCCATTGGACGAAGGCAGCCCCCAGGGAACGTTAATTCCCAGACTTTCCTACTTGCCCTGTTTAAGGGCACAGAGAGTTCAGGTGGACAGAAAGAGCCACAGAGAATCACAGGCACAGGCGGCTGTAAATTAGGCTGCGAGCCTGGATACGGTAAATGCCAAGTGGACATGGCATGTCATCAATAACAGCCTCTATAACACGTAACTTCTCGGGGCCTGTTTCCACATCCTAAAAGGGTGTGGAATAATAATAATACCTAAATCTCTCAGGACTAGAGTCTAGTAGAAAGGCTGCTATTTTCACAACATTTACGGCACATGAAAGGTCCCCGTAAATATCTGTTGAATGAACGAATGAATGCACGTGGTTAGACGCTGGAGCCAGCTTGTCCTGGCTCAGGAGAGCAGATTGTTAAATGTTCGAGATTTTGCAAGCCAGCTGTTAAACTGTTGGTAGCTCAAAAGCAGCCAGGGCTGGAGTCTTTACACACTATAAAATCAACAAACACTGCAAGTCAGGCTTTGGGTTTTTCTTTTTTTCCCCTGAGAGCCATTTTCCCAGCATGCCACTGAACAGACGTGAGTTTGGCTTAGTCTCAAATCTACAGAAGGGGCTCTACAACACGCATGTTCTTCCTTCACTGAAATTGAAGTAGCTCTGAAAGAGCTACACGTTTCACTGGGTTTTGCTTCTCATTTCTGGTTGCCAACAAGTGTTCCTCCAAGTAGGTCACACTCTACCTATAATTTTTTATTCCTTTAAGGAAATAAAAGGGGGAGAGAGAAAGTAAATACAATGAAATATTGAATGTGGGTGATGATTACACAGGAATTTACTATTCCCTGCAATCTTCTGAACACCTACAGTGTTTCATAAGAAAACAAAAGGAGGCAGTAAAACTAAAGACAATCCTTGGCTTCAGTTCAGATGCCACGGACCCCTGGGGGTGGAGAAACGATGGTTTCCACATCAACACACACTGAGAAACAGCCAAATGACCACAAGTGCCAGCAACCCAGTGTGGGTTCAGCCTCATTCACCAGCAATGCTGAGCCCCTCAGGTTCCAACAGGGCCTTTGAATCACCCATAATCAGAGGTAAAGGGATAGAAACAAAATTAACGCTTATCACGTACACCTTGTAAGTGCTGCCAAAAAGCATATTTGAAAAATTCACAATTATTTATTACTTCCCTCATAGATTACTTTTCTCATTCCATGCTCATTAATCATTAGGCATTGGTTAAACTGATGAAATCTGGCCATCCTTTGCTTGGTTCCTCTTGTTTCCAGAACTAGCAAGAAACATAATCTATGCAGGGTATGGTGGAAGGCACTTCTTTTCCCCTCAGGGACCATGTCCTATAGAACTTTTCCAAATAATAATTTCTTAATACCAAAAAGTTTGCCACTAAGTATTTTTTAAAATTATTTTCCTATTTCTCCACTGCAGGGTCATGAAGACGTCGGGAGTCATTAAATTCAACCCTCCTCAAATTCCTGCATCCCTGTTTTGAGCCTCTGATGGTGGGACACATCCAAGCCCTGCCTGAATCCTTTTAACTTCAATGCACTGGTCTGTGATCAGCTGCCTGGACAGATCACTTCCCCCTCCCATCCAGTGTCAACGCGCGGTGTCTTCAACATGTTCTCAAGTGATGCATATTCTTGGTCCTTCACTCTTGGGGTAAACATTCCCCCAGATGTTCTCTAAGTCATCATGTTATTCTTAGAACTCAGCATGTATCCTGAGCAGAGCAGATACAACGTGACCACTGAGGGGACTCTGGGACTATCACTTCTATTGTTTTTATCCTACCTTCTGTGATTTTGTGATTTATAATATGAAATATATATTGGATCTTCATTCTGGTTTCTGGCACAGAGCTCCTAAAATCATCGGAACTTCTTAAGTATTGAGAGTAATTAAAGTTATTGACATAACTTGCTATGTTAATGAGGCAACTTTTGGACCACACCTCTGGAGCAGGGCTGGTGGCCAAAAAAACCAACTATGTGATTAGAGGGTTAAAGCCCTCGGTCCCACTGGCCTGACCTCCCAGGAAGGGGGAGGGGCTGGATCACCAATGGTCAGTGATTTAATCAATCCTGACTATGCAATGAAGTTGCCATAAAAACTGACAAGGACAGAGCTTGAAGAGCTTCCTGGATGGAGAACACATTGAGATTTGGGGAGAGTGGCTCCCCTGGAGAGGGCCCTTTCTCCATAACTGGCCCTATGCATCTCTTCCATCTGGCTGTTCCTGATTTAAATCCTTTTATAATAAATTGGTTCTCTAGTAAGTAAAGTGTTTCTCTGAGTTCTGTGAGCCACTCTGGCAAATTAATCAAACCCACAAAGGGGGTCATGGGAACCATTCAGTCAGAGGTGCAGTTGGCATCCTGAGCCCCAGGGGTTGTTGAAGCCTCCAGTGTGGAGCCAATCGGTCAGAAGCACAGGTAACAGCCTGCGCTTGGGGGGGGGCAGTCCTGCAGGCCTGAACCTTCACCTGAAGCTCTCTCCTGGATGGCGTCAGAACTGAGCTGAATTCCTGGACACCCTGCCCATGTCTGCAGAATTGTTTGTTGTATGTGTGGGGACCCTGATCTCATTAGAATTTGGGTTTCAAACACCATAAAAGCGTTCCTAGTCATGTATGGGCGAAGTAAGTTTCTAAATATGTTTGAAAATTGCCGGTAGCAAAAACAGTATTTATTTCGACCTTTACTTGGTAATTCAATTTTTCTTTGAGCTTAAAGTCAGGATTTTATACTCACTGGTGTATTGGACCTCTGTGGTTTTTCCTGCCCGGTGTCCACTCCCCCTTTTTTTGATAAAGCACTCCAACTATGTTTTGGAGAGTTGCTCTCCCGCAATAGAGTAGTCTTGATGAGACTGTTACTCGAGTGGCTTCCTTGCGGGAAAGCATCAGGGGCTCTCTCCTGGGAATGTGAGCCTTGAGCAGAGATGCGGGCTGGGAGGAGCTGATGCCTCCCAGGAGAGGAGCGGGGGCAGACTTTCTATTTGTGCCTTCACCTAGGTCCTCCTCCTTAGCCTTGATATTTTCCCTTCCAATAAATCTCTTTAGCCAAAGTCAGTTTCTTTTTCTTAAAAAACAAAGAACCCAAGATAATACAATTGTCAAATAAGCCATGGATTACGTTGTTTAAGAAAAGGCCAACAATGGCAAAAAGGCATGGCATCGTTCATTTGTTTACTCGTTGGGTTATGAACTTTACTCACTCACCCAAACATATCGATAAATTCCTATCATGCGCCAGAAACCAGGGCCCTTCTAAGACAGAAACACCTCGTGGGAAGAGCTGTCCAAATAGCCTCACGCGCACTGAATAACAGCAGCATCTACTATGTATGTGCCACCTTATCCAAAGGATTATCGACAGAAACTTTGTCAAAAGCGTTCCTTGAAATCAGATATCCTTTGAAAGCAAAGAAAGAAAATCCTCTTGATATTCCGCTTTAACTTTAGCACATACATACAATTTAAACCAAACACATACTCTCTTTTACGAGTGGCGTTTGCGGTAAATGTCATAACAGACATGGTTAGTCTCCCAATTTCTACTTAGGTATTTCTAATTGAAAAGTGCCTTGAAATTGAGTATTATCAGGAAGCAATATGTTCCTTCCATAGCTCGCTTAGCATTATTACTAACATTTATCCAGTCAGTCTAAGCTTGTTACACACTTTGGGAGCCTTTTCTGATAGTGTTCTTCTATTTTAGTTATACCTATGTTTTTGCCACCTGGGATTAAATTACTTCTAGCATCATATTTTTTTCTGAGGGGTGTAAATTGATTTTTTTATGATGACTGCTTTAACACAGTCTCTATGTTTTATGCATAATAATTTTGTTTAAACTTAAAATGTTTCCTGTAGCTTGGATAGATCAGAGTGGGCATGAGTATGGGAATTTCAGCACTCACAGTGAGCAGACATGGTTCCTGGACCTGCCTCCATCTCAGTTTTCCATTTCACCTTGGATAAGTAACTTAACATCTCCGAGTCAAGTTTCTTCATCCGTAACGTGCACTAGACCCCGAACTGGTTTGTGTTTTTTGAAAGTTCATATATCTGTAGTATTTTACCTCTAATCTACTGAACCAAAATCCTGGGGATGGGAAATCAGGAAATTATATTTTCCAAAGCCTCTCCATGGATACATGTTTAGGAAAAAGAAAAACACAATAATGGCTAATGTGTGGGGCAGCTGCTAAGTACTTTAGACAATGACCTTATAAGCCAGGTATCCTGGTTATCTTGCAGAAAACTGAGGCCCAGATGTGTTGAGAAACCTGCCTGAGGGCACACAGCGGTAAGTGGGGAGCCGGGGTCCCACCCTGACTAGTCCATCTCCAGAGGCATACTCTGCTCTTCTGGGAACCACTGAGTTAGATGATGGAAATGATATTTCCAAATTTGTTGGCAACTTTATATAGGTTTTGAACAGATTTCTAATGGCTCTATTTTGTGTGTGTGATGTATTAATCTATTTTTTTAAAATAACTTCTAGAAACACAGGGGAAATTCTTTTATCATTAAGAAAGTTCTTCAAATAATCCAAAAATTTATGTGGAACCACAGAAAAACCCCAAATAACCTCAGCATTATTGAGAAAGAACAACATTAGAGGTATAGCTATCAAACAACACTACAAGGCTTTACTAATCAAAACAGCATGGTACCGGCATAAAAACAGACACACGGATCAATGGAACAGAATAGAGAGCCCAGAAACAAATCCATTTCTATATGGTCAATTAGCATTTGACAAAGGAGGCAAGAACATACAATGAAGTAAAGATGGTCTATTCAATAAATGGTGCTGAGAAAATTGGACAGATACATGCAAAAAACAAAACTAGACCATTTTCTTACACCATATACAGGAATAAACTCAAAATGGATTAAAGACTTAAATGTAAAACTGGAAACCACTAAAAAAACTGGAAATCATGAAAATCCTAGAATAAAACATAGACAATAAAATCTCTAACATTTCTCTTAGCAATATTTTTTCTGACATATCTCCTCGGGCAAGGAAAACAAATAGGATTACATTAATCCAAAAATTTTTTGCACAGCAAAAGAAATCATCAACAAATAAAGAGACAACCTACTAAATGGGAAACATATTCACCAATGATACATCCGATAAGAGGTTAATACTCCACAAATCACAAGTGTTAGAGACAATGTGGAGAAAAAGGAACCCTGTGCAATGTTGGTGGGAATGCAGATTGGTGCAGCCATGTGGAAAACAGTATGAAGTTTCCTCAAACTACTTACCCAGATGTCCTAGTCAACACCTAGGAACCCTCCTTCCCTGCTTCCTCACATCCAACCTATTCTTATTCCAGTGTAAGCTGCTATCATCTCTTGCCTCCTAATGGTCTCCCCACCTCTAATCCTGCCCCCTTTCATTCCAGTCAGTGCGGTCTTTCGAAGACAGAAGTTTGGTCATGTTACCCTAAACCCTGTCAGGAGCCTCCCATTGCCCCAAGAATACAGCCCAAATTCTGCAGCAAAGAAAATAGTATCATCAAGATGTGGCCCCTGCTTACCATTCGTTCCCCTTAAGGCAAGTCACCCTCCAATCCTGCTGAACCACTGTGTTTTCCTATATATTCTCCAGCAGGTGGTCCTTTGCACAAAATCGCCCCATGCTCCACTCTTTTGTTCACCACTCACTACTTGCTCTTTGCTATCCAACTTAAGTGTCAGTTCATGCAGGAAGCCTTTGCTGACCTTTCTTCTCAGCTCTCACCAAGAAAGGATGACGTCCCTTCTCTATGGCCCATGTGCTTCCCACTGTCACGCATCACATGTTACTGTCACCACTGGCTGATTTTATCTCCACTCTAAGCTCATTAAGAAAAGGAACTATGCTTTCTTTGATTCCGCTTTTATGGCTCAGAAATTGGCAGACATTTGGCTCTCAGTAAATGTTTATTGAATAAATTAAGATTAGTTTGCCTTTAATCAGCCTAGGGTCTTTGGCATATTTAATATCCAAAATGGCAACCTAGTTAGAAGATAACATAAAAAATAAGTGGTCTAGAAAGGATAGATACTATTTAGTCTCATATTTCCAGAAAAGGTATGAAGCTCTGAAACCACGACACCCAGCTATTTCAAAAGAGATTATAAAATGTAAGGAGTGTTCTGTTTTTAAAACAGAGACCTTCTTTCTTTCTGATAAGGCACAATGGAACCCATTTCTAATTCTGAAAATAAGAAAAAAGAGCAATTTTCTTTCCAAGTAAATACACAAGAGTTTTCTACGGAGGTAGTTTTAGCAGCCATAATTTGACCCAGAGTATGTCTGAGCCGTTGTGATAATATAGAACATTACAATAGATTTGTACTTTCAGAGAATGGTGAGACACAGCAATAATATAATATAGATTTCAAAGACTATTTCCTGGGTATGGACTTCAAAAACCACAAACAAAATAGGATCCCTCCCCCCCCTCTATTTTGGTTTACCTCCCCAAATAACTTACAAAGAATTGCTCTAAGATACAATCATCTCTACAATCTCAGGGACTATAAAGAGAGAGTATATCACTGACACAATGCAGAATGGAGGCCTAGATTTAAGAACACTGCAAGTCGCACAGAAGTAATTCTGGTTCCTTCAGAGGACCCATTTCTTTGGAGTCTGAGTCACAGAGCCTCACTGCACAGCTCTTTTCAAGCACCTGAATGGCCAGCGTTTGGATATCAGTTCATTTAGCAGCACAGAAACCTCATTAGATGCTGTGTACTCAAAAGGTCAACAATTCCTCACCCAAAAAGAGAAAAAGTAGAAACCCTCCAGCAAAACAACCAAAAAACACTGTAAATGTTAGTAAATGAAAAAATACAAGAAAGTCCCTGCTGGAAGCAGATACCTGGGGGGAAAGAAACAAAAGCACAAAGGGAAATTCTTCTTTCATCATGGCCCAAAAGCAAGTCTTGTGATTAACCAATGTTTTGATTAACTAGAGATTTATCCCCTATTCAGATGTCTAGTTTTCAAAGAAATGTGATAAAATTAAATACACTCAAGATAATTTACTTTCTCTGGTGTGACTCAGGGCCTGGAAGGAACTCAGAGAAATACAACAAGCCAAATTATTCCTTTATTCTGATTTTGTTGCCCCCTGAGATCAAGCTTCTGCAAAAGGTCAGCCAGCATCCAGGAGTCTTGGAAAGCCAACTACACTTGGCCTCAATGCGGCCATTGAAAAAACAAGAGTGATGGAGCATCTGGGTCTCTCTCAGTTTTGACTCAGATATATTTTTCAGCTAGAAAGTTGTATCGACACAGGGAGAACAAGGTTTTGGTTTCCGCAACTACAGTTATTTCTTTTCCACAGTGCTAAGGTCTTCTACCACTGCTGAATTTCTTAGTTGAGTTGTTAGAAAATTGGAGTTGGAAGACAATTTGCTTTGTTGTTGGATCAATTCATTCATAGAGTGACATTTTATGCTTTTTAGTGTGCTGCATTTTTCAGATATTTTCTCAAATACAGTTCTTTTATTACATTTTTGTGGTTGTTTTTAAAATTAACATTCTGATACTAAAAAATCTGCAGTGGATACAATGGGCAAAAGATATTTCACAAAGTGGAAAAGTACAGCATTTAAGGAGTCTACAAATACTAAGCTGTTTTTTTTTCCAAGAGAAGGCTGTGATATCCATCAAACACTGTTTCAGGGGGGATGGCATATTTATTATAAACCACTGACACCCAACCTTTTTTTTAAAATTGTCCCACGTCAATGACAGCGCCTAGGAATTGCTGCCATTTAGGAGGTTGTCGTTACACTTTACCATCTTCCATATCAACATGTACTATTAGGGACACATGAATTAAATATCCAAGGCATTTTAATGAACTTATTTACACATCCCAAGCATGAATTTATTCATATTATTCTGTTTGCATTCATGTTTCCTCAAGCATTAAAAAGCCTTACACCGGATGCCTTTCATAGTTTGACAAGCGTCAGCCTGGCTCTACTCAAGTGCACGAATAGGTAGATCTATACGGACAACGAGGTGAGCTTCAAAAAAGGCTGCGCTGTTTTCAAATGACTGTGCTAATTATTCAATTGCACCTTTGCTGAAACATCTTTCCATAAAGAACTGAATCTCATGTCCACTCGGCCAGGACAGCAGCACGTCTTCCCTCCGTGATACCCCAAACCCAAATCACCCATGAATTTGCCATTCAGTTTGCCGTGTCTTTTTAAATCCGTGGATGATTTCTTTAAAATGAGCCACTAAAAGAGGGACAAAAAATAAGGGCAGCAATTTTACAAAACCGGTAAGTATCTAAATCACAGGAAACTCCTTGCCTCGCGGAAAGGTTGCCGTGTGCAGTGGCAACTCATTTTGTGTTTCTAAATTTGACTTTTCGAGTGGGTTGAAACCCTGGCAAAAATTCTCTTAGTACCTGAGATGTTTTTGAAGCAACATATTAGGGCCAGACTGTACCAAATATAAAAGCACAGTACAGCAATCACTGTTTCTAACTGAATTTCTAGGGAATCCTCTGAACAGTTTAGGCCACTTGATTGCCTCAGTAAAGCAAAGGCTGAAGATGGCAATTTAAAAGCAGTTAATAATAACCAAAGAACTGATATGCATATATGAGCAGCCCATGGACACAGACAATAGCAGGGTGAAGGCCTGGGGAGGGGGCCGGAGGGGGGAGGGGGGGAATGGGGGGAGGGAGACATCTGTAATACTTTCAACAATAAAGCTAATTTTTTAAAAAAAAACAGCTAATATTTTGTTAACAGTGGATATCGTTGAGTAGTGCAAAGACAATCTGTACTCTCACATTAAAAACAAAATCTCAGTGGAGAGGAAATATCAAAATGAAGACAGTTTACCTGCCAGTGGATATGAGATGCTTTGGGAAACATTTAAGAGGTTTACCAAACCTATTAGATAGAAAATAACCATAAAGGCTATGAGGAAAACCTGAAAATACACAAGCAAAGAAGAAAGAAAAGTGTACAGAATGAATGGGAGAATTCAGGAAGATGGATGGATTTTTCTAGTATTTTTAAAAAATATACCATCAGGAATTCTAGTAAATATTCTCCGAAACTATGCTTACAAACAGCCTTCTTTGATGTCGTAATATCTTATTTCCTTATGACACTGACTAGATGAATTTCTGAAAAGCTCCTTTAAAGATCAAATATATAGGGGACATGTGACACCAAAAGAGATCTGGAGGGAAATAGACTTGCAGCCATGGCAACCAGAGTAATCAACCCGCACATTTTCTGAGTGGGGAATAGAAAAGATTCAAAACATTCCTAAGGGGAGTGGGATTCTTCCCTAGCTCTCTACGGGTGAGTGAGGATAGAAAAGAATAGGTTTTGATGGATCTGTGTTGGGTGAGAGCCAAAAGTAGTGTAACAAAGCTAAGGTAGGACTTTAGCACACTAGGCAGCCACACTCACCCCCCTATAGAAGGCACACACTCGCATTCGATGGGAGTCTTCACACAAGAGGAGAATGTTCCAATTGTAAAGCCTCGAGATGAAGAGAATTCTTGGCAAGGGTGATGCTCTGTTGAAACCAGAGGTGAGTGCTGGTCTTCTTACACCCATTCCTTCACACACCCACACACCCACACACCCACACACACACACACCCCTTAGGCACCTGCAGCAATGGGACAATCCAACCAATCAGGATGGCGGCTCCCTGAATGGAAGTATGACCAGAAGGTGGCCAGCAAACAAAAGAGAACTCTCTAGAGAGAATAGAAGTCCTCCCTGTAAGTACACAGAAGCACAGCCCCCTCCCCTGCCATGCTCTCCCCCTCCCCAACGTCAATTTCCTCTGCAACGTGGAACCCTATAGCCATGGGACTCTATGAAAGCCAATAGCTGTGGCTTTCAAATATTAACATGCATAAGAATCCCTGAGAAGTCTGTTAGGTATTTAGACCCTTGAGTCTCAACCCCACTGGTTCTAATTCAGTAGGTCTGAGATAGAATCCAAGACCCTGCATTTTTACTGCAAGGAATTCCTGAACCTCGATATGACAAACACTGGACTAAGGAAACTATTCTTCCTTCTTGGAAACATGCATGCTTGGGAAGTCCAGATATCGGGCAGAATTTACCCCTTCCACACATGGAGGGAGCAAAAGGAGAAAGATAAATATTTTCTTTCATTAACAAAGTATAGTTAATATATGGGGTAAGGGTTAAATTTTCAGTCCTGACACATGGGTTACCTCTGGCTTATCCTGGAAAAACTGGATCTCCTACCGAATTACGGTGAGTGTCCATGAGTCGTCTCGGTCTGGTGAAATGGTGATGGAAATGAATGGGACTTTGGCAATCATGCTGGTCTTCAGAAAGCCATTCCCAGTAAAAGTGTTCACACACACAGTGGTCAAGTGGACTGTTTTCCTTCCTATAGAAGGAACTTATCTTTGGAGATGGGGCTGAATTCTAAAGTGGGCATCTTGCTGTGATCATGGATGGCATGACCAACTATCATAATGCTCGGAAGACAAGATACTAAGAACTATTTCACTCCATTGCCAATCATAGAGAGTGGTCTTTGCATAAATCTAACATGGTAATTATTTTATTTCTACATTAATTGCTTTAAGGAAACCTGTGGCTATCCGACCTGTTTCAAGAAGAAAAAAATTAAGTAATTTTTATGGGACTTTTATACCACTAAAACAGAGATAGCCAGGTATGCAACTGTTAAATTATTGAAAGTCAGTAAGAATTTAATACACATGTTCATATTTCAAAATACTCTAGCACAGTTGGTTATTTGGTTGAATTTTATGGCAAAACATGAATATCCATCCCTCCATTAACTTTTTGTTACATCTGGCTTTTCCATATAACAGAGCTTGACACTGACTTCTGAAGCTCTGAGAGGAGACAGAAAAGTGAGGACTCTTTAAATACAACATACAACAGATGATTCCTCTCTCTCTTTGCTGGGCTTATTATTGCTGCCCCCTGCTCCAGGCAGTATTATTCTGAGTGTCTTAGATTCTGAACTCCTAGAAAATTAAAATTGGACCTTAGCCTAGCATTCTATCTTACAGGCTCATAAGAAGTATACCCTAATGGTCACCGTGCCCCACACTGATTTCCATTCCACAGCTCTGACCCAGACAAGTAAGTCCACCCCTATGGCAGGGAATTTGAGGAGAAATAAATAACAATCATTCACTTCAATCATCAGTGAAATGTCTCACTTTGCTGTTTCCTGCTGCTTCCTAAGTCTTACCGTAAAGACAGTCTGATCTTGCTACAAAGCTTACTACATCTGCAAAGCCTACTAGCTGCAGACTAGTTGACATTTCCAAAGTGCATTTGTATTTCTTTTCCCACTTACTCTAACGCACTAAGCCAAGGCAGCTATTAAAGGAAATACTATTTACAATGGGAATAGAGGAAACTTAGAGCAAATGACATACCTTGTATAAGCTATTAATGGTAAAACTGGGTCTAGAACTCAGGCCTCTTGGCCCCCAACAAGCCATGGCCAAGTCTTACTCTCTCACTAGACTGTGTTCTGTTATGGAAGGTTCTCGTCCCTAAGGCTTATTATTCAGCATTTATTGAGCATCCACTATGTGGCAAACACTTATTTAGCTGTGCAGCTCAAGATCTCTTCAAGTTTTCTACTTCCCCTATTTGACAGAGCCACAGTATTCTCATCTGTGTAAAAAGAGGGATGGGTTTCTCTCTAAGGTTTCTTCCTACCTGGGACCAACCCTACTGTTTGTTTTCCATATATATTAAGAAGGAGGAAGATACAAGTTACTCAGGTCATAATAAAAAAGTTTGCCTAATTGCTTTCCTTTAATTTTTCAGGGAAGTTGAAGACCCAGCATCCCTCCTGTTTCTGGTGGGTTAACAATTTCTGCATCATATAAAACATGGACTTGCTTAATATTATTTCATAATAAGGGTTGTAATTACCAGCAGGTGCATGCTTATTCTGACCATTTGTCAGGCTGCTGGCTTGAAATCATTTATTTCCCCAAGTCACGACGTCACTGCCCAGGTCTGTATTTGTTCTATCACATAAATCAGTCATCTAAATAGGAAAAAGACCAGATCCCCATTAATTGCAACTATCCTTTGAGACAACCTCCTGCCAAAAAAAAAAGAGAGAGAAGAAATCCAACAAAAAAGCAGATACAGCCTAGTCTCTATCTGGTCCTCATCTTTAAATCATTTCAGAAGTTGTTCTGACATACTGCAAGTCTGAGGTCACATCCGTTTGCACGTAACAGGGAAAATGAAAACATTTTTTCAATAATTGCCTATGAATGAAAGCCTCTCTCCTCTATATTTGCTGCAGTGGAGGATTTGGATTCAGAGGGTCTAGCTTGCACTCCTAAGGAGGGTTATTACCTACGCTGTCAAACATCCTTTACTCTGCAAAGTGTTCTTAGAGTTTCCCTCTCGAGAGAGCCTCACCACAGCCCAAGGAGGGAAATGGGACAAGCTGCAGATGAGACAGGTTCCCTATTTACACAGGACTGTCATGAACAGTCTGAGGTCTTATGTCACATAGAGACAGAAATTAGATCCCACCTCCTCGGTGCAGGGGCCTTTCCCTTCCACAGTGCTGTGGTTTTACCGAGTGTAGCATGAGTGTGACACGGGGAGCCACAGGGGCTCCGCCTCTGGGCTCTGACCCGTGTTCTTCATCAGTGACCACTCCTGCCCTTCCTTTTTCCTGGTGCCACCCCACCAGCCGCTGGTTCATGCCGTGGAGCTGGGCCATTGGCAGGATCTGAGTAAGATGTGTGGAGTCTCAGCACTGGCAAGGTTATCATATGTACTTTGATCCCACCAATGACAACCCAAATACTCAACCGGAAAAGGGCATGACAGTGTCCGAGACAGCTCTTGCTTTTCCTAGAGAGGCTACTTGAATGCTTTCTTTTCCATATTAAAACTTTTCCATTGAAAATTTTGGAGGCACACCCACCCCCACTTTGTAAATACCTAAGCATGTACCCATGGGGGTATCAAAACGGGCCACCGGGAAATGCATGGTAATGAATGAACACATACACCCATCAGCAGTGCCCACAGCAGGGCCCTCTGCCAAACCCCCGTTCCCTGCAGGCTGTGTTGTCAGAGCTCCGGGAAAGCACCCAGGAATAAAGGCACACGAAACGTGCTTCCCTGAGGGGCCAGGCTGTCGACTCAGTTTCCTGTCACCAGGGCCAGAAGCCTGGGCGTTCTTCTAGCTGAGTCAGAATCATTTACTCATGAATAATCCTGTTGCAGCCAGTGGCACGCTCTACTACAATCACTCAGAGTTAATACAAGGTGTACGTTTAAAGACTTGATGGAATCCAAACAGAGTCCCTTTGCTGGGGATGGCAGTGGAAGCAAAAAGAGGAGTCATGGGCCCCATAACTTGATAATAAATACGCGCCTCAAATTGCAGGTGGGAGGGTGAAATTCCCATCGTGCCCATTAACTCAGGGATCACTCCTTCCATTGGCAAGTGAGTGATAAAGGGAACGATTTGCGTTTCCAACTGCAGCATCTCGAGCCACAGACAAGATTTAAATTCCATATCAAACTTCACTTTGGCAGCTGTGTATTACCCTGTCCTAAGTCTTCCATTAGGCATTTAGTTATGAATCGATGTCCCTGGCAGTCCCTGAGAGGTGGAAGGAAGGCAGAGTAACAGATTGTCCTGTGGCGCCCGTTGTTTGAGGCTCTGATTTGCTCATCTAGACACGCAAATCATAGGTGTGTGTCTGCTGGCAGCCAGCCCTAATGGCCCAGTTATGTTTAAATTCAAAGTACGTACTTTAACAGAAATTATTCATGGTTTACGATGGAAGAAAGCCAGGGTGACTGCTCACCACTTTCTTTGTAAATAAGCAAGATAATAACCTGGCGGCGAATGTAAATGAGACCCGCTTCATATTTTACGGAGCTATGGTGTCACCGCTAAAACAATACTTTATTCTAAATTATGCTTCATCGGAGACCAATAACGCGGGGAGTGAGTCATTAGCCTCTGCCTCCTTTGAAAAGAGCTGATTGTGTAATATTGATTCCAAAGACCTACCTTTAGCTAAAGCCCAGAGCTGCCGTCTGAAGCCATCGGGATGCTCCCCTTGCCAGAAATAACTGTCCCCACAGGCCTCATGTTAGCCGCCTCCATGGACTGAACACCTGTTGAAATGCAAGGTTTTTACACTTGGGAACAGGGGAGAAGTGCTCATAACCTCATTGCATATTGGTCAGGGCAGGATCTTGTGACTTTGGGAAAGAAGGGAGAGAGGTTTGGATGCTGCCTGACTCGAGTTCCACATCTGTGCCCGTGCTTTTACCAACGTCCCCCCTTCCACCTCCTTCTCTCAGCCCCCCCGACAATATGTGCCCTTCTGCAGGCTCAGTGCATCCTGGGCTCTGGGATTAATCCTGCCCTGAGGATGAAAGGAGCAAAGAGTTGGCCCCAATCCCGCCCTCTAAAACATAGCCCCTTCCTCCACTACCCTCTTCGTCCTGGAGGACGCGGCAAACTAACAGCATCAGGAGAGATGGCACCTTCCACTTGTACTGAAATTTACCTGAGCGAAAAGCAAACGTGTCCTGTGATAATTGGCTGAGATGAGGCATTTACTAGTCACTAACAAAGTATAAAATATTCCACCCCTTTTGTCCCTGGACTCCCACCCGACGCCATCATTTACCCAGCATGACATATGTGCTGTCATTTCAAGTGCCAATCCTAGCCTTTAAAATCTTCCTTAATCACCAGTCTTCCTTTAACTTTGGGCAGCTCTCCACCGCCCATTGAAATATTGGCCGTCGCTTCACTGTGCGATGGGGTCAGTAAGAAATGAAATGAACCAAGGCCCCTGGCTGCGCCCCAGCAAAGGCTGCAAGTACATCCAGTCTTAATTGATGGAGCAACTTACTGAGTCTCTAAATTAAAATATTCTATTTGAGATACATGACATCCTGGGATTCACCTGACCTCTCTCCGGAGCTCAGAGGTGGGGACATCAGGATACAGCAGGCGGAGGTACGTGCATCTGTTCTGTAATTAAGGTCCTTCCTCACCCTCCAGGGAATGGTGCCAAAGCTTTGACTTGAGACACAGGGCAGATAAAATGTTAATTGCAATCATGTAGGAGGAGGTACAAGGTATGAGCTGCGCGGCTCACCTTGCTCCGTCGGATTTCAAGAAGGCAGCATCTGGGTTGATGGCTCTATTAGCATTCTGGCTGTGCCTTCCAAGCCAGTAATGTTTGCGGAACTCACTCCCCCAACCACGCGGTTAAGAGAAAAAGGTGCTCAGTAGATAATAACAGTGGGGCTCAGAAATGAGAGAGTTTATAGGATTGAGGGTGTTATACATTCGGATTCACTATTATGCTTTCTACATTAAGCCTGATTGGGCTGAATGCTTATTACCTAACTCTATAGAGCATGGAGCACTGAAAAGCATATGTTCTCTTAAAATATGTTCTCTACAAAAATGTCTATATAAAGATACTTTCTGGGTAATTTATAAGCACTTTGCCATTTAGTGTATCAATAGGTCTTAAGGAATTGGTAGGTGCAACCCTGGAAGGCAGCTCTCCTAGCCCCTTCACCCTGGCGGAGAATCCAGCCAGGTCTTCTGACAACAGTCCCCTGGCTCTCACCATACCCTCCCAGTGACCACACTGTGATCATACCCTGCCTATCAATAAACTAAGATGTCAAATGCATGATGGCATTTGAGTAGACACCGTCTATCTCCACATCTAGCTAATCAGTCTCAGCACTGCTTCTTAATCAAGTTCTCACATAGCCACTACTAATTGACCAAGGTTAAAAAAAGATATGAAACCATTGTTCATTCATGTACTAGATCCTGTATTGAGTTTTCTGCTAATAACTCCCTGAATTTACCCCACCAGCCCCCATCTTCTGCCCCACCTTCAGGCTCCCCCTCTAGTCTGCTCTGAAATTAAGACTGACCTGGGCTCAATCCACCTTTATCACTCAGTAGTGATCTATTGGTCTTTGGAGATTTCACCTGACCTTTCCGATTCTCTGTTGTATTATGTATAAAAATGGAAAATAATGAAATCTTCCTCATAGTGTGATTGGGAAGATTAAATAAGATCACATATGAAAATACCTAGCATGATGCTTGGCACATAGTAGGTGCTCAATAAACATGGGTTCATTTTATTTTCCAGTATGAAAAGCATCAAGACACCACCCAGGAGCAAAGAGAATTCATTCTCAGTGTTAATTTTATTTTATTCCCCCATCCTGTTATATCTATAGCATAAGGAATATAAGACTTCATGACATTTTCCACAGTTAGAAACACGATTAACAGTAGTGATAAAACTACAAAGGCATATATGCAAAAAGGTTTTTCAAAATATTGATTTTTGTTCCCAACAATGTGGGCAGAGAAAGTTGGTATAAACTAAAGGCTTATCACATGTTGCTAAAATGATGTTACAAGTTCCTGCATTTTTTTTATAGATGTTAAGAGGCTAGGATAGAGGGGCTGGAATCTTTGGCATGTTGTAACTTACAGATGCTATCCTGGGGGCAGGGGGACCTGAGAGATAAAGAAGATAAGTCTGTTTTTTTCCTAGGACAATAATTGGAACTTAGAGCCTGCAGAAGTCTGCCTGGAGTTCTGTGGGGGCCACTAAGTAAAATAGGCTCTCAGAGTCTAGCTGTGAAATGAGAAGAGAAACAGCAAGCCCATAGGCCTGGCTCGCCAGGGGATTTAACACAGCAAGACTGAAATCCTTGAACAGATGATGTCAGCAGCCTTCAGCCTATGCACACTTCCCTAGCACTACGGGGTCGGAGCGAGCCAGCTGGGTTAAGACATGAGAAGACCCGCTGCCATCTGAGAGGCATGTTAGGGGATGAGCTCTGGAGGCCACGTCTGCAACTCCCCTTGGCCTTTGAGATAAAGTCCACACTTTGGAGGGTGGCCTACAAGGCCCTACATGGACTACATGTTTCCTCCACTGGCCTGAGTGCCATCTCTCACCACTCTCCTCTAACAGCAGCTCCACACTGCGTGTGTCTCCATGTGCACCCTAACGTCCCCCTTCCCTGAGCCTCTGCCGGCGCTGGGCCCTCCCCCTGGAAGATCCTTCCTCTGCCTTCCCTTCCTCCTGCCAACCTCCTCTAATCCTCCTGTTTGACTCCTTGTCTTTTGAAACTCAGTAACCCCCGGGAGTCTCCCACAGGCTGTGTTATGTGCTCTTTCCATGAGCCCCATAAATTTACTGCCCCTGCACTTCGGCCCTGCTTTATGACCCTCCATCTCTGAATCTGTCTTCCAGTCTCGACTGCACGTGACAAGGGGACAGGGACCACTCCTGTGCCTTTCAATGTTGTAGTTCTGGTGCCTAGTGCTGTGCATGGCCCAGGGAAGGGTAGACAAGGTTACTGGATGAATGAATCAATGAGTGAGGAATGAATGAATAATGTGTGTATGCCTCAGACATGGAAAGTAGAGAGGGAGGGAAACTGTCACTAACAGACCATGTAATACTCACTCTAACTGATCCCATCACAGACACAGAAGCGCCCAGGTGACTATAGGTGGTAAAACCTTTAGACTGGGGTTTCCAGGGCCATCGCACAAGTCCTCCCACCACACACAGGGGCAGCTGACCTATCTGAGGCTGAGTATGATCCAGCTTCTTTCCCCAGATGTGGTCTTACAGTTACATTTCCTTTTTAATCTCTTCAGATATGGAACGACCTCCAATGCTCGTCAAACCCTAATCACATCTGACTGCCTGTCACTTCAGTGAGCAGCAGCAGGGAGGCCATGACCACCCCAGCCCCAGCTCCTCATCAAACCTGACAACGCCACACTGACGAGAAGTGACACAAGGCACGCTAGTAGATGCACACCTCACACTCTTGGCGATGCACGAGATTTCACTAAAAAGCATGTTAGGAGAAAAGGAAGGTTGTTTCCCAGAATTGGTAGTTGGAATGAATGTGTTGGTGCCAGCCGCTCCCCAGACAGCTCTGTGATACAAACAGTACTAAGTGAGGTAGTGTTTCTCTTGAATCAACTGAAGCTATTGCTCTGGGGTGCCTGACAAATACTATGCTACAAATAGCCAGTTCACATTCCAACCCTGCTTTCCAAGGGACCAGCTGATGAGTTACCCCTCACAGGAGTCAGTATGGGAGCTATAGCAGATAGAAGGATATCTATTTTATGGCTTCTCCAAAGCTTTATCTATCTAGCCCATTAGTTACAATGCATGTTTTCTTCCATGAACACATTTAACAAATGTTTGTTGAGTGCCACAGTGCAAAACACTCTGTTAGGCACTGGAGGCACAGTGTGGTCAACAGGTAGGAGGGAAGACAGGGCTGGGAGTACAAATTGGCATCTAATATTGAAGCTGACAGGATTCTCAGATAAATCCTTCCTTGAGCAATTTTTCATTGGTGATCCCTTTAGTTTGTGGTTCCAAATTGGGCTGGCGACATCTGTGATAGGATGGGCCAGGTTTTATGCTCTGTCTTTCCTGAGGGACGAAGTAGAAGAAACTCTTAGATACAAGCAGAGATCTTTAAAATGCATCAAGAATTGGTTCTTTCATTAACGGAAGGTACATCGTCTGCAGTAACCCTCATCTAGAATATTCTGGTAAGAAAACTAGGAAAAATGAAAAAGTAATGAAGAACCTCCAGGAGCTTCAGAGAATTCGCAATAACAAAAAGTGTTGGAAAGTTAAATGAATAGTTAATATATAATAAAATTAATAGTAACTAATAGCAAATTAACATTTTATCGTAACACCTGCTACCAGACATCACCTTGCAGAGAGACTTAAAATTGTTGGAGGAATGCTTTCTAAAGACTTGAGAAGGTGGTGCAGGATGTCTGAGAAGGGTAAAAGAAAAGGCAAGAACTAATTTTTCTCCTAAAGGCAGGAGAAATGAGTGAAAAGAGGAGAACATGGGGAGAGGGAGTTGTGAGACTGGGCATAGAGAGGCGTGTACAATTTTTTCCCCTAATGTCTGTATAGACAGGCTCTTAACCTTTTCTGGAAAAAAATCTTAATTCACTCTAATAAGTATTAATTCCCTTTATGGAAAGGGCTGTTCCTAAATCTACTAAAACTCTAAGAAAAATCATGTGTGAATATACTTTTCTTGAAAAATATTCTGTAACTTTCATAAGATTCTGAAAAGGTTGTTTGTGTAAAAGATACCGTGACTGTGCAGAGAGCACCAGAAAAGGTCTGGACTCTTCTGGAGAAGATAACAAGAGCATTATTATTACAGTGTAGGACTCAATCACAAGCATGCACAGACCCTTAAGATATAAGTCATTGGCCTCCTAATTATATATGGGACAGGAAACACCTAGCTGATACATTATAAAAATGTACCCAGTCTCTGATGGTTGATAAAGCCGGCCTTAGTAGATATTCTATGGTCACTTGATAACAGTTTGTGGTGGCCATCCTCCACGATGGCAACCCATGATCCTTGCTTTCAGGTTTTCACACCCTTTTGTACTCTCCTCCCACGTGGAATCAGGGATGGCATGTGTGACAAATAGAATACAGAAGTGATGATGTGTAGCTACCAAGGTGAGGCCATGAAAGGCACTGTGGCCTCTGCCTCAGTCTTTTGGATTGTTCACCCAGCTAGCTACCACGTCAAAAGGATACTCAAGGAAACTGCCCTATAGAAGGACCCATGTGGAGAGGAAGAGAGGCCTCCCACCAAGAGCCAGCACCAACTCATCATTCAGACGAATGAGCCAAACTGGAACTGGATCCTCCAGCCCCAGTCAAACCTTCGGATAACTGCAATTCTGGCTGACATCTAACTGCAACCTCATGAGATACCTGAGCCTGCAATGCACAGCCCTGCTGCTCCAGAACACCTGACTCACATACGTTGTAAGAGATAATAAATTATTATTATGTAAGCAACTGAATGCTAGAATAATTTGTAATCCAGTATTTAGCAAGTTAACACACAGCCCAACATGTAGAGTTGGTACTCCATTATCAACCAGAACTACAATGTTGCTACTGACATTGATATTCAATCCAATATAAACAAAAGGTAGTTTTGTTTAAAAAATAAAAAGGAGGGATTCTGCTAATAGTAAATGATAATAGTGCCATACCTTATAAATACACAGGTAGTACGCTTTTACCATTGGCTGGCAATGATGTCAGTTTCCTTCTAGTTACTAGGCAAATTGCAATGCTTACATTTGCTCTTGACATATTGATATAACAAGCACAATATAGACCACTATAACTCTGTAATAAAACCACCTCCTCCCTGCAAAAAAATCCACATCTTTTCCACCTTGCTTGTCTTCACAATAATAGAGGCAAAAGCTGATGCTAATCCTCAGCTGGATTTAGAAACAGGAGAAACTGAAATTTGGAAATACCTTTAATGACATAATAATGAAAATCATCAAATCAGTATTAATACTCTTGATAGAATTTGCTTAAGTAATGAATTTAAATGTATTCACTGCACACCTTGCATAATACGATATTCTCAGCAATCAAAAATTAATAAGCATGAAAATCTACAATGTATTTATTCCTGAAAAGAATAAATATTGTGGTCTCATAAGAACAATTGCATAATCTCAACATTTCCCCCCTCAAGTCTAACGCAATTAAAGATGAACCACCCAAGAAGAAATATAAATAATTACAAAGCAAAAACCATTGAGGATAAACTTACAAACAAATAATAGAGTGCTTAAAGTAGATCATTAAAGCCTAGTAATTTCCAAGGTCTTGCTGAGCAGATAAAATATTACAACACAAGGGATTACAGTCCTTTACTTTTGTAGTACTCTGCTAATGAGAAACAGGGTGCCGTGTGGGATATTTCTAGAAGTAAAATATATCTGGGTTTCAATGAGAAGTACAAGAAAGAAATTTAGGTGATGGCCAAGCTATTATTAATACTCTTTACAAAAGTCTAATAGAAATGATCTATAGCAATCAGCAGAGGGTAAATTAGACTAGTTTAGGCAATACTAATACGACTAACAGCAACATATGGTGAGATTTATTAAACACTTAGTGTAGAAGATTGAAAAAGTGTCCATAATCATGCACAGCTCTCCCTCTATTCTGACTCTTTGCAATGTGACTGCACCACCCCCCATGAAAGAGTAGAGTCAATTCCCCACTTCACGGATCTGGGCTGGCCTCACGATGCTTTCTTTGCTCAATAGAATGCACCAAAAGAGACAGTGTACCAGTTTCGAGCCTACATCTCAGGAGGCCTTGCATGCTTCCACTCTTCCTTTTGGTGCTCTGTCCAGCCACCATAGGAAAAGGGGTGTGAGCAAGCTGGCTGGAGAATGTGGGACCACGTGGAGATGAACTGAGCCATTTCAGAAACTGACCACAGATGCATGAGTGAGCAGAACTCAGATCAGGATAACCGCCCAGCAGAACCCAGCCCGAATGGCCAAGCCACTGAATTGTGAGCTTAACTGATGGCTATTTGAAGTCACTAGCTGTGGGGTAGTTTGTTTTGTAGCAATAGTTAACTGATATATGCCAGGTGGTGCTTTAAATACGTTACACGTATTTACTTAACGTAATCCTTGCTACATGCTGAGGTAGATAGTATTATTTGCAATGTGACTGCACCCCCCCCCCCCACACACACACACGCAAAAGTAGAGTTGAGAACCTGAGGCACAGAACGAAGGGAATTTATTGTTTAATGTAACTGGATTATCCCAAGGGGACAATCTTGCTGGATCCAGGTATAGACAATACCACCAGGGCTCTGCTTTACTTTTTCTCCATATTTTGGCTCTACTTGCCCCTGCCTAGATTGATATGCATAGCCTGTCTCCATGTGAACACATACTGGCTACCTGCAGCCCCGTGTTTACTTAATACTTACTGCTCATAATCCAGAGAGGAAAAAAGCTCAGACGAAAATCTAGGGAGGCTCGGCCCGGCCGGGCGTGGCTCAGCGGTTGAGCATCGACCTAGGATCCAGGCGGTCGGGGTTCGATTCCCGGTCAGGGCACATGCCCGGGTTGCAGGCTGCAGCCGATCAATGACTCTCTCATCATTGATGTTTCTATATCTCTCTCTCCCTCTCCTTTCCTCTCTCTGAAATCAATAAAGATACATTTTTTAAAAATTATTAAAAAAAAAAATTTTAGGGAGGCTCTAGTTGACTAGAACTCATCATGTGCCCAGTTTAGGGACCAGGGAGCAGGCAAAGTCTTGTGAATGACAATCTCATCAGAATCCCCGGTGGGAATGGGACGGCGGAGGAGCAGTTCTGTGAGAGGAAGTATTGGCAGACAGTAGCAGTATGTTCTCCGCAATGGCTCACAGATTCACAGAGCGGATTCTAAGAGCCCCAAGTGGTGAAATGACTGCAGACCTTTGAACTACAACATCAAGTCCACGTGGAAGCTGGCGTACCCTCCGGCACACAAAACCAAGGGCTGCCTCTGCTGGTCCTCCGGCAGCCTTCTCTTCCCACATCTCTCCAGGCCACCTCGCCACAGAAGCTCTCCCTGAATAATTAGAACATTTTTCTGGCACTTTTTAGTGTTATAGATACACCTGATGTTTGAAGAACATCTTTTCTCCACAGCTAAATTGGAAAGTGGATTATTTGCTTTACAAAATGATTCTTGACTTTACAAAGGATTTCCCAGAGTAGGACTTTAAATAGCAACCACCCCCTAGTGTATATAATACATGAGTATATTTGCAAGCTACTTCTTCTGACCACCACAAATTCAGTTCACCTAAGGAGCTGGGCCAGGCAGTTTCTAAGAGCCCTTCCAAACTAAAAGCTCCATGAATCTATGGCCAATAGCATATAGTGACAAAAAAGACCAGGATCCTGGAAATGAACAGCTTGGGTTCTTGCCCTGGCTCTGTCACTGGTTTACTAGCTGTGAGATGACTTTGGGCAAAGCACTGAACCACTCTGAGCCTTGGCACACTCACCTGTAACAGGTGTGTAAGAATGTCACCCACCTGAGTTTTTGTTGTGAGAATTAAATAAGTTAAGATATATGCCATGCTTAGCACATCGCTAAGTGCATATCCAGCATTCTACCTGTAACTCCTGTGGCTAGTTTCCAATTCATTTTGTCCACTGCAGCCATTCAAAATGTAAATTCTATCTTGTCAAACCATTTCACTTAAAATATCAGTGGTTTCACACTGCTCCAGCAAAACCCAATTTCTTAAAATGTCTGTGAGGGCCTACATGTCTGGCTTCCCGCTGGCTACCCAGTATCATTTACTCACTACGCTCGTTCCCATCTTTATACAAACCTGCTGCTGTTTTTCCCAAATTATAAAAAAAAATGTTTTTCTCTTGATCTCACTTCTGTGAGCCTCAGGCCCATTTCTCTGCTCTCCCTAGCAAGGAAACTCTTTGAAATGTCTGCCCATATTCACAGTCTTCCATTCCTACCCATCCAACTGCCTACTTGACATCTCCACTGGGATATATAATAGAACTCTCATCTCAGCACGTCCAGAAATGAAGTCGCGGCTCTCTCCTTCCCAGCCTGCTTGCCCTGGACTCTTTCTCACATCAGCTGATGGCAATTCCAACACTCTGGTAGCTCAGGCTGGCAACCTTACAGAAATTTCTGACTGTTCTCACCCATCCTTCAATCCATCAGCTAATCCTGTGCCTCACCTTCAGAGTGCCACTGAAAGGCGACCACGTCTCACTACGTGCACTGCCTCCACCTGGCCCATGCTACACCATCTTTCATCAGAATCACTGCAGGACTCTCATCTTGGCCTTGGCCTCCACCCTTGCCCTCTACCCCCACATTTCCAATGCAGCAGTAAGAGAATCCTTTTCAAACAGAAGTCAGATCATGTCCTGACTCAGCTCAAAACCTTCCAGTGGCCGCTGGACTCAGACCAGAAGCCAAAGTCCAACAATGGCCTTGGAGGCCCTTCAGGATCAACCCAGACCCTGCTGGCCTTGTTTCCTAGAACTCTCCCCCTCGCCCACTCTGCTCCAGCCCAGTGGGCCTCCTCCCTTTCCTAAACATGACAAGCACACTCCCTCCTTTGGAATTGACTGTTCCCTCTGCCTGAAACACTTCTCCTCCAGCTACCTATAGAGCTCAAACCCTCACCTGCAGGCTGTCACTCAACCACTGACTTCTTTGCCTTTGTAATATGCTCACCTCAATCATTCTATTCAAATGTGTGAGTTGTCCCCAACCGGGAGATACTCATGATTCTCTTTGCCCCTCTCCCTTCCTATGTCACTTATCACCTTCTAATATCCTATATAACATTTATTTATTATGTTTATTTTTATTGATAATCCCTCCCCAAACACATAAGCTCTTCAAAGGCTGCCATCTTTTTTCTGCCTTGTTCATGTATCCTAATGAGCCAGAAAAATGCCTGGCATATAACAAATGCTTAATAAATAGTTAACTAAGTGTATGCTCTTGTCATGAGGGTCTTCTTTTGTTCCCTCAGAATCTGAGGGTGTAGCTCATACACTTCCTCAGAAAGTCTTCCCTCATCTCCCTGATCACTTCCCGAATTATACACCCAGTGCCTCTCTCCTTCACAGAATTTTTAAGAGATTCAATTTTATACTTGCTCTGTGACTACCCATGCTCTCTCAGGGCAGGGAAAACCCTGTTTTTATGTATCATCTTATCACTAATCCCTACAAGTATCTGCATATAGTAGGCACTCAATAAATATTTATTGAATAAATGAATAACAGATGGTTATTCCGTATTATTGTTAGGAGTTAACATTCTTTCTCTCATCAGCAGCTCCAGGTGCATGATTAAAATCAACCTTTATTTTCTACTTGAAGAACTGTTACTTGCCCCCAAATAGACCAGTGGTCACCTGCAGGGCTATTGTAGATACTAAGCTTTCTAGCCCATGTGGCTAAAGGAGTGTCCCAAGTGACTTGCCTGCCTTTTGTTAGAGCCTTACCTTATTATTGTTTTCTTCTGAAGTAGACCTTTTCATTTCCATCTTAAAGGCATGCAAACCTTTTTGTTTTATCTGAGTGACAAATTGAAATTTGCAGATGGCACCAAAACAAATCAAAAAAATCCCTTTTAACCTTTCCAATTTAGTGTTTTCTTTCTAAATCTACTTTATGAAAGATCAATTCACAATTCAGCATTGTTACAAACATAGTAGTTCATTACAAAGATGATGGTTTATTTCCAATCTTCTGTTAATTACGTATGTAACTCCCATAATTCCATATGACTAGTAGAATTAGGGCTAATATCGTATACCCTGGCTTAGGTGGTTGTATCAGTAATTTATACAATACTCTGCTTACTAAACATAAATAAGGCTTCCTTACTGATGCATGGCAGCTATTTTTGGCTGGGCCTTTAGAAGGTAGCAGACGTGGGTCAGCTACTTATGTATTCCTAGCTTATTCCTCAGAACATTTACATAGTGTGTCTGTTGGGATGTTCAAGATTGACTGCTGAGCACTAAATAGACTGGGCCCAGGCTCAGAAATAGATTAATACACAGAGGCCGCATGGAATTTTCCTCTGGTGAAGGGCTCCAGCTCAAGTTCCCACCCCACCATGAACAGACTCAGGAACTCTCCTGTGTGGCTGAGGCCTTGGCAAATCAAGCAGTGGTAGAGAGGGAGGGTTGGACATTCTGCCCTAGCCAGGGACTCTTGAGAGACAAAGGAGATGCTTTAACTTTACTACCAAGTGTTTCAAGCATATAAAAATGCATACAGCCCTAGCCGGTTTGGCTCAGTGGTTAGAGTGTTGACCTGAAGACTGAAGGGTCCTGGGTTCTATTCTGGCCAAGGGCATGTACTCCTGTTGCAGGCTCAATCCCCAGCCCTAGTCAGGGCGAGTGCAGGAGGCAAGCAATTGACTCTCTCACATGCATGTTTCTCTCTCTCCCTCCCTGAGGATTTAAAAAAAAATATCCCTACAGAATAATAGCACTAACACCTTTGCACCCACTAACAAATTGTGTCAAGACTCAGTATTTTGCCGTGTGGCAGGCCCATTGGGCAGGCCCAGAAAGGAAACATCAGAGACCTGACTGAAGCTCCTGAGTACCAGACCTATTCCATTCATTCACCTACCTTCTTTCCCCAAGGTATTTACTCTCCGAGTGCGGGGCTTACACTGATATAGAAGCTTTTCTTCTTATTGTCTACAAACTTTCATTTTTTGTGTATAAAGTTATCATACTCTCTTTCTGCAAGTTGTTCTCTCTCTCTTTCTCTCCCTCTTTCTCCCTAGCTAACTATTCTATTTTGAGATGTAGCCCTATTAAAACATGAAAAAATAACATTCCATTTCATTCACTTAAAACTACTGAATTGCACTGAAGCGTTTAAATCCACAATTTACATACTCACTCTCATGGCGGTGTGTTTTTATGTTGTTTCCTTTTACTGGCAGAGTAGGGTGGAGGGTGCTCGTGGCAGGAGTGAGGGAAGACTAAAGAGTTCTTTCTCCTCCCTGGGGATTCAAATCTGTACCATGCAAGAGAGTCTGTGTTGTTAAAGGATGTCTGTGGTGGTCAATTTTATGTGTCAGCTTGGATGAACTATGGTGCCTAGTTATTTTGTCAAACATTCTGGATGCTTCTGTGAGGGTATTTTATGGACCGGATCAACATTAAAGTTGGTGGACTCTGAGTAAAGTAGATTGTCCTCTATAATATAGGTGGGCCTACTCAATCAGTTGAAGGCCTCAAGGAAAATAAATAAGTAAAAACACTGAGATCCCTCAAACAAGAAGGAATTCTGCCAGCAGACTCTCTTCTCTGAGTCTCCAGCCTACTTGTCTAGCCTGTAGATTTTGGACTCACCAAGCCTCCACAACCACACGAACTGACTCTTCAAAATAAATCTCTCTCTCTTACACACACACACACACACACTCAGAGAGAGACAGACAGAGACAGAGACAGAGACAGAGAGAAAGACACAGAGAGAGAGACACGCTTCTGTTTCTCTGGAAAACCCTGGTTAATACAATGTAAAAATTCAACTTGCATTTGTGGCCCTTTACAAATACCATGTAATTTCACTTATATATGAATCTAAAGAACAAAATAAATAAACAAAATAGAAACAGACTCATATATACATAGAACAGACTGACAACTGTCAGAAGGGAGAGGTTGGGGGCTCCGGGTGGAAAAGTGAAGGAATTAAGCAGTATGAATTGGTAGTTGCAGAACAGTCACAGAGACGTAAATTACAGCATAGGGGATAAAGTCAGTAATATCTTAATAGCTAGTATGGGGCCAGGTGGGTACTTGAAACATCGGAGGCACCACTCTGTAAAGTACATGATTTTCTAACCACTATGATGTACATATGAAACTAATACAGAATAATATGAATGTAAACTGTAATTGAAAAAGAAAAAATAGACTAGGGCAAAACATAAGAATTTCAAATAGGTATAAGACAAAAATATGCTTAGTGTATTATCTTCTAATTCACCAAAACTTATACTGTATCCCCTGAGGCTTGCCTTATCTTCTCTATCTACTGTCTGCACTTGATTAGAAGGCATGAGATTAATCTCTATATTCTCAGTAGGCACGCAACTAATGTTTATTGAATTATTTGATGGATAAATGAGCGATGATTTTGGAAAGCCAAACATAGGAACAATAGTAACAAAAGAACCAGGTAACCAACAAATCTATCAATAAAAATATATTTTTGGGACATGATCATATATTTGGCACTGAGCTGGGAACTGTTGAGTAATGATTCACAGACTTAGGAAAATAATTGCAACTGTCGCATTTAAGGTAAAAATAAATAAAAGCAGTTAAAAAATGCTGGAACAAAAGAAGCAAATGATGAAAGAAAATATGAACAGAATCATAAGAAAGTAATGATAAAAAGTAAACTTGATGAGAGTAAGTATGAGAAGGATGAGAGGTGTCATAATAGAACTTTAAAAATGCTAGATTTCAGGAACTGAAGGTCTACATTCAAATCAACACTGCCACTCACTCCCCCATACGCCCCTCTCAGAATGGCTCTGAATAATCTCTCATGGTGCAAACCCTCTAGATTCTTCATGTATTTGTCTGGTGAATAGGTTAGTTATGCAAATATCAAGTACTAATTTACTAATTTTTCCTCCCACCCACTGCTCTCAGTCACAAAAACTAGTCAGTTACTCAGACATAGTAGCATTCAATGCTCAAGGGCACCGTCTTTAAATGAAACTATTGATCTTTCAGCATCCAGTGACATGACTAAATGTAGGGTGAAACAGCCCATTGCCTTCTAACTGATTTCACATTTCACATCTGTTTTGGAAACTTCAAAATCTTGCGACATATCAGGTAATGGGTCAAGTAAGTGCCTCCAAGTTGTTCAAATCACAACCTTGTAACAAGATAGGCAGTCGGATGAAATTATCAGGAGCACAAATGGCACTCGGTTGTGTTTAAGGTCAGAGGATTCCTTCTCTGAGCATGCAGGCATTGAGTTCTCCTTTACGCTACCCCATTTGTGGAAATGTTTTATGCTCAGTGACCCTTTCTCGGCCCCTATGCCTAGAAATGCAATTCCCTTTCTGATGGGGAAAGCTGGCCCCGACTGATTTCTATTACATGCATACATCCTGGCCCTTGCTGGGCACGCACCAGCTGGAGCTCGGCACTGACAAGGTGATGGATGGGGCTCTCTGGATAGAGGAGATGCAGCCCCATAGGGCAGAGCTCCCCCTCGCCATCTATCTGTTCTGAAGGTATACCATCTCACAGCTGGCAGCCCTGAAACACAGCCTCAAGATTCTGAGCCACCACAAAGTGCTCTAAAAGAAATGGGAAATAACAAAACAAACAAAATTCAACAGTGAGCTCTGGCCAGTGTGGCTCAGTTCTTCCCGTGCACCAGAGTATGGGTTCGATCCCCAGCCAGGGCACATATGGGAGGCAACTGATCAATGTTTCCATCTCACATCAATGTTTCTCTCTCTCTCTTTCCCTCTCCCTAGAATCAATGAAAAGCATGTCCTCAGGTGAGGATTTAAAAACAACAACAACAACAAAAAACACATTTCAACAGTGAAAGAGGTCAGAGTATTCCATTGTAGTCCTAACTCTCCTGCTATCTAAATTGGACACCTTGGATAAATCACATAAACCCATTGGTAAAATGAGATTCTTTCTGTCTTACTTCTCTCGGGGACCAATTAAGTGGTAAAATGATATTAGCCATGCAACTTTTTTGATAAATATTATCATATTCAGTCCACCAGGGATAAAAATTCAAGGTGCTTCCCTGGCACCCTCGCTTGGCTGACAGCAGTAGAGCTTCACGGTCGTACATAAGGGAGGGTGCTGGAGGCGATCCGCAGGGTTAGATCCCACTTCCAACCCTGACTGTGTACGTGACCCCGGGTAAGTCACTCACACTTAGCTTTCAACCTTTCCCTTATCTACAAACGAATTGGCTCATAGTTATTGTCAGGTTAGATCCACAGATGACAAAATTAACACTGCTAGGTTGATTCTACTTCCAGACATTCTATTAATTCTGGACATGCTGGTGACATGTGGCGCAGTGGTTGTTCAAAAGATTGAAAAGACGTCAACTTGCGGAACATTAAAAACAAATCAGAGGAAGAAAGTTCCCTTCTGCATCCCTGTGCTGGAATTCACCACTGGACCCTCCTTCCCCTCCCCACCATCCCTTCAGTGAGCTCAAGTTTTTGTGAGATTGCAAAGTAGGTCTTCCTCCGCACTGCCCACTGGAAGAACAAAACTTAGCTACAAAACACTGCCTGCCAGAATGTACATCTTGTGGGGCCAAGCAGGGGACACGGGAAATCTGGAGGAAAAATTACGTTATGTCCACAGATATGCTCAAGAAAAGAAAAGTTAGAGATGAGGGAGCAAGGAAAAGATCCCATAGAATACTGGTCACCATGGCTGTATTAGATATGATGACAGTCATGTGTTTTGAATGTCTGTTGGGCAAGCACTGTTCAGCAAACTTAAACGTCTGTCATCGCATTCAGTCCTCGCAAAGCTCCTTCGGTCCCTCTGTAGAGACTCAGAGACGCCCCCTGGCTGAAGTCACAAAGAAGTAAATTATGAAAAGAGACCGAGTCTGTGACAGAACGCTGCTTTCACGCCATGCCCTACCACACTCGGGGTGCTTTTAGGTTATTCGCCAGGTCACATGAAATAACTCAGCCCAAAGTGGCCGGGGAAGCCTTCTGGGCCTTGGACTGATGTTTCCTGCTTTCACTAACCCCCTGGAAGCTTCAGCCCCCCAAATCTCTAGATAAGAAATGGTCCCAAGGGCTCTCTGGGCCTGAAAGAAAAATAATAATAATAAAAGTAGAAAAGATCCTAACAACAAATGGAAAAAAATGGTAGCAGAAAAGACAACTGAAAATAGGAACCAAAATTTCCTAGAAAACAGGAGAAAAAACTGTTGAGATTTTATCTTGAAAAACTAAAACTAAAATGTATTAAGATAAGTTAATTTTATATTTAATATAAAACAGATTATACTGTAATTATTTGATAATTAAAATTAAATAACTTTTGAATTCCTTTTCCAAGGAAATTATGTAACAGTAGGTATGATACAATACCCTTTAGTGTGCAATCATAAGGAGGGTCTTTTTTACAAAAAGAATTGAGGTTTCATCAATTTTCTCAAAGCCTCGCTGCATCTTTTGATATTCAAACCATCAAATTATTTTCTTTTGAAGCCTATCATGTTATATCCTTGTCAATTTTTCTCTTCTTCAATTATTAAGTGGCCCGGCTCTGTCGGATCCTCACTTGTCAATCATTTTGCATGTGATTAGAGAAATTCTCTATCATCCCTTTCATCTTTGCAAAATCCTGCATATTTTTTCGAGTTTTGCAGTTTCCCTTCGCAATCAGATTGCAATATCCTTGTTCTGGGCTGTCAGGTGTTTGAGTGTAGCCCAACCAAGGTACAACCTTGTGGATATCAAGAGAGGGGTTTCAAGTAAAGAGGAATATGTGAGTGGAGACTAATTCTAATGAGCGGCCGGTTTTTTAGTACCTGGTGCCACGCCCTCCTGCCTCTCCTCCTACTGTCCTGTAACTGTAACTTTGGGGAAGGTAATCAGTAATACAGGCATAAGAGGGTTCTCTGTATTAGAAAGAACAGTAATGCCTAGCTCCTGGATAGCTCTTTACAGACAGCAAGTATTTTCATATCCATCACCTCATGGGATCCTATGGGCATCCCTGAGAGAGAGGTGGGGTAAGTGTATTTATATGCATAAACCGAAACTCTGTGAGGCAGACATTTTTTAAAAATTTCTTCCTAACCCACTATGTTGGGAGCAGTAACTTTCATCTATTCTTCTCTTGCTTGGCATTGAGTACTGTGCTAAGTACTTAACATATCACCCCATTTTTTCCTGATAACTGTCCTACTGGGTGACTATAATTAGGCATTATTAATTTCATTTTATGAAAGATATTTATAAACTGAGGATATTTAAAGTCAAGGAACTTGCTGTGTTACGCGAGTTATTGCTACATTAATACTGAATAACACACGACCCCAAAATCTCAATGGCTCCCAACCACCAACATTGATTTTTCACATATAAAGGGATCGGTTGGAGGGTTGAGTTGACTCTGTCCCAGGTGGGTCAGGTTCGGGTCTGTCCCAGGTGCTAGTCCTTTGTGACCTAAGCTGAAGGTAGTGCAGCTACCAGGGCAAGATCTCCTCATGGCTAATGGCAATAGCGACTGAGGCTATGCTCATGACATATCCAATAGCCTGCCACCATCCAAAATGAATCGCTGATTAAATACAAAGTCGACGGGATAAAGCTGTAGAATCTGTCTATTCCGCTGTGGGAGGCGCTGAAAAGTTATACGGCTAATGGATGGATGGAAAATCCTATTACAGTGTGGGAGGGAAGGAAGGTGATAGTTAAGAATCTTCAATAGCCCAAGCTTTGGCCCCGGGGCCCATGCTGTTCGCCGGCTGTCCTCTGCAGCGGCCCGGCACTCAAAGCTGAGTCCTCGCGGCCGTGCTCATGTTACATCACACCTCCTCCTGGCCACGGCTGCTCGGTGCTTGCTCACTGAACCCTCTCACTCCCCCTTCATATGTTTGGCCCGATGTAGCTCTGCGACCAGCCCAGGATGGATATAATGCTTTCTCTTTTTCCAGGCCAGCAGCTAATCAAGAAGAAAAGATTTCCTCCTGGCCTGGCTCTGACCTTAAAAGAAGTATAGTTGGATAGCAATTCTCAGCATTTCCATAGCTCCTTTCTCAATGGGACCCTCTCCCCCAAATTCCATGTGGAAGGCATCATTATAGCCATTTTTACAGATTTAGAGGTTGAGGCTTAGCAAGATGAAATGACTCACTAATATACAGCTTGTAAGCCCCACAGTCCGGATGTGACCTGTGACATTTCATTGAATGTATTTCTACTGTTAACTGAGCATTTCCTTTGGGCCAGGCAACTTGCTGAGACTGCCACAGATGTGACTTTATTTAATTTTCACAGCACTGCAGTAGGGTTCCACTATCTCCACCATCTTTGCCAACTCTACCCAGGGGACCAGTTAGTTCTAAACTTGATGCCAACTGGTTCTCTAGAGAAATTACCTAGATTTCTGACAAGGCCTCCACAAGCACATGGAGCTATAGCATCCTTGGTCCAAGGGTTCTCAAACTGTGTACCCCAGACCACCAGGGTTCAATGCAGTATAACAGAAGCTGAACAGACAGAGCAGGTCCGTGGTGAGTCAAAGGGGAGATTTTACGCTTCCTTGTTTTTTCTTTAATCCAGGCAGGTCTTCTCTCTGTTTTGTATATTGAGGTTTTAGGTTAAGATTTCACTGATTGAAAACAACTGCTCTGGTCTAACTCTATCATTTTATATAAGCGAGGATAACCCAGATATGGGAGGGAACTGGATCCTGAAAACTCACAGCCGAATTCTACACATGAGAAAAGTGAAATGCTAATCTCCTCCAAATGTAATATTTTCTAAGTTTTTACATGACCTAAGTCTGGGTTTCTATTAAAAGAACAGCCTCCAGAGCCTTCTCCACATCACCTATTCTTGTTAGGCTGATTCAGCAGCCTTACTAATAATATCACTTAGAAAGTATAATTTAATAGCCATCAGTGACTCACTGAGAATCTCAGTGTGTGGGCCTGTGTCACTTTCCTCACGGGTGTCTTAGGTGTCTCCTCCACATAAGCAATCATTCTGCCATGCAGTCTGCGCACAGACATAGCTGTCAGCAGTAATCAGAGCAAATCTGCCACCAGTATAACAGAATAAATATTTTAGGGAAAACGGACCCATCCTGGGCCCTACAAAAATAGAATGACTTCTAGTACTTGCATTTGTTATTCTGTGTATGTGGCTTCTATTTTCACTGACATCGCTTTTTATGCTTTTATTCTCTCTGGCTTCTTCCTGACACACAAGTTTATAACGCTGTTCTCTCATTTTACTGCCCTACACGTGGATTCATCAAAAGCATAAAACTGAACCAGCAAAAGAGACGGAAATTATCTGGGAGCTGTTCAGCCAGGGAGATAGAACAACTCCAGGCACAATGGACATTGTTTTTTTGAGAAGTATTGTCATTAATCTAACCATAAAAATATACTGTCTAGTCCTAAATGCTCATAATGGAAGGAGACAGTGAGAGCTACACAGGGAAGAGATCGCTGAGAGACAAGTTCAGAAACAATGGAGAAAAGTTGTTTAGCAAAAGGGTTCTCTGAGTCTTGGAGTTTATCTAAAGCAAAAATAGCTCTTACATGAGTCATTCTCAACCTCTCTTGCTCTCAATACATCTTCATATACGTAAAAACCATCAAAGATCCCGTAATCACTTGTTTATGAGAGCCCTATCTTTCAGTATTTATCATATTTGAAATTAAAATTGAGAAATATAAAAAGTATATTTTAATTTTTTAAATAATAATAAACTCGTGACATGTTAACACTAATGACATATTTTTGTGAAAAAACAAAGGCTTCAAACATTGGAAAGCTGCCGCACTCAGGTTGGCAGATACGTTTTCCTAAATTCTAAGTGTCCGCACGGATGCTCGAATTTGTCTTTGGCTACGATGCTGTCAGGGTTGCTCTTAAAGTAACAAGCTCACTTCGTTCATTTTAGAGAAAATGCCTGCCAAGTGCTCAGGTCTAAATAAGCACAGTTCGTCTGCCAGTTCCTTCGAGGAAAAACTGCGCTCGATGGGAACAGCAGTTCGTTCTGCTCGCAGCTCGAACAATTGCTGACGCGCTTTCCCTCGAGACCACCGTGATGCCTGGTTTGGGACAGAAATATTGCACGTGTGTTTCTTTTTTCTTCACCCAGAATAATACTCGAGGGTCAAAATTTAATAAAGTTAGTAATTTTACTGCTTCATCAAGAACATTCCTAAGTGGAGCTGGCATGTTTTACGCTGTAACGCAGGCTGTGGAGAATAGGAGGACGGCTCGTGCAGCCGATGCGGGGGCCCTGACTTGTACTAAAGCAGCAGCAGTGCAAACGCCAGTGGGAAAGACTATCGCATCTCAGTGTTACCACGAAAAGAGTGTTGACCTCTCAGAAGCCCCGAAAGGGCCTTAGGGACCTCTAGGGGACTACTGACCAGGCTTTGATGACCACTGTCTTAAATTCTTTTCCAGAGAAAGAAACACCTTTTAGTTTTTCCCCTATGCCTGTAAACAAAGCAGACAGGGGCTTGAAGCCAAATCCTAACGGGCAGCCACAGATAAATATAACAGGCCTCCTCCCTCCTCCCCAGACCCCAGCCTCCTCCTGGTGCCTTACCTCCCAGTGATGCACTCCCTTTCCTCCTGCCCCTCCTGCTAGTTGAGTTGACTCTCTCATTTGCAACCAGAAATTCCTAATCAGGCCGAACATTCACAAAGACCAAAACCTGGACCCCTCAAGTCTGATTCCACAATGTAATCCTATGGATTTGCCAATGCCTACTTAATCTATTACCTACATCTATAATCTATAATCATTGATTAATTGATTAGAATTCAAGCACTCATTCTCATTATCTCCCTCTTTTTCTTATAAATATTCTGCAACATGTTCTGAGTATATTTTCTAGATTGAATGATGCAAATTTGCCTTTTTGGGTGGGTAAGAAATGGTTGAATATCATCAATTTCATGTAATTCAACCTAATACTAGCCAAAACATTATTTTCCATTATTGACAGAGGGGACAAATTAAATACATCAACTGAGAGAAAATGCACTGATTCCCAGTGACGGGATGGACATCTCAAATAAGAAAGGAGTGCTAGGGAGGTAAAGATCGCATGACTTACAACGTGCCTTAGTTGAAACCGACAAGGCAATTTTGGATTGCGCTGGATTTGTTCAAATACTGAGCTCATCTGCTCTGTGCTGCCATGACTCTGTGTTGTTGGGGGTGACAGACTTTCCACTGCTGATGCCCTTTCACGTGGATATCTAACCTCTCTCCACACGCTGTTCAACCTGCTCCTCCCCAGTGAGAAATCTGCAATAAAAACAGGGCTTGCATGGCCTGCTCCCCAGCTTCCTTTTCCTCTTAGGAGGACAAGTTCTGGTCTCCTCCTGACTGTACGTGACACAGGGCCAGGCTCCCAGGTGGGACAAGAGGCGGGCTATGTTAGTGCATCACTGGCTTCAGGTAGAAAATTCTGTAGTATTCTGGGGTTCACAGAAGAGAATCACACCATTGCCCCACACGTAAGGTTAGCTCTCAAACTGGCAAGAAAAGAAAGATAAAAACACTTCATCTATAGATGGAGGCCATGGGAGAAGTTCACATTTTATATTAAGGGAAAAACTATTGAAAGATTTAAAGAGGGAGTTACATGATCAGATTCCTGTTTAAAATGTTAAATTATCATGAATGGGAATTTATTTCTGGTGGAGAGCCAGGCAAGGACAGGTGGGGTGGGGGCACAGAGGATGTCCTGTGGGTCTGTCTCCACCTCATTACTTTCATGGTCTTCTTTCCAGAGATGAAATGAGAGATTTGCATCCTGCTTGATCTCTGTGGGTGGACAGTTTTAATTTTGTGGCCTGCTTCCCAATATCTAGCTGTTTGTTCCTGATGCAACCAGGCTTCACTGGGGCTTGTCATGACGATGTCAGTATTGTCTCCAATGGGAAAATAAGATTGACCGTAGAATTTTATCAGTGAGTTCTGGCTATCTGCTTCTCAGAGATAAAAAGCCTTCCACACATTATAGGACCAGCAATTTAGGCATTCTTTCATAGTCACTGTAGTCTAGTGTCATGGGGGTCAGCTGCGGAAGCACCATGGATTGGTCCTTGCTTTCGCTCTCAGAACTGCTCTGTGAACAGCCTACTGTGACATTCCAGACATGGCAAGGGGCCTTGAGGACCTGCTTTAAGGTTTTAAGGGCAACTTTACTACGTTCCACCCTCAACTAGAGAAGGAATCTCTTTTCTCTGAAAAGTCATCTTTAGTAAAGGCCCCAACATCTACAGTAGGGAAAGAAAAAGAAAATGTCAGCCTGGTTAACTAGATCGGCTGGATTAATCTTGACCACATGTAGAGTGACAGATATCAGAGGAAGTCCACCTTGATAGCCAAATTGCAAGAGAAACTTGATGTTGGGATTAAAGCCAATAGTGACCATGACATTGTCACAAAGACATGAAGCTATGTGTTATCAAATAAAGGGTGAACAGGAAGCATAAGAGGTGTTGATATTGTTTGTCTTCCAGAGTCCCCAAGACTTTGGACTTGGATTCCTGCTGGAAATGAGTACGGTTTAGATCATCCCTGAAGGTTAACACTATGAAAGTGAAACCACACCACCTTTCCAATTTCTGACACAGCAGGACTGAGTGCTCTCCTTTACCATGCCCATATTCTCCTGAGAAATGTTTGCTTACAATGTCACATGTGCAGTTGTTTGCATGGATAAGCCATAGAGTCTAATTCTTAAGAAGCTAAATATTTGCAAACATTCACTCAAATATGTATTGAAGGGCTACTGTGTGCCAGGCATTATGCAATGGACTAGATAAATAAATATGAACAAAACTGACACAGCACGTGACCTCATAAATACATATAGATGCAGGCATGTGAGAATATAGAATTTTTTATTTCTAAGTCAGGCACCATGAGAGCAATTTAATGCTCTCATTATTATAAAGAGAAGGAAACTGAGGCCTAAGAAATTACTTTTCTAACATCACACAGCTAGGATTAGGGGTGGTAAGAAGCATCATCAACTTTTATTGAGTACTAGCTATCTACCAAATACCTGGTAAGGAAATACTGGACATGGCTTATTTTTATAAATTTTCACATAATCTTTCTGAGATAAGTACTATTATCATCTTAGTTTTCTAGATTAAAAGACTGATATATAAATTCATAGAGCTGGGGGACTGTGAGCTAAGACTTATATCTAGGTAGGGTGAGTCTAGACAAAGTGTTTCTAATCACTGTCATATTGCAGAAGTATTTCATTTCAACTGCACAACCACTTGTCACCAGCCCAAGTCCAACACCTGCTAATAGCGATATAACAAAAGGAATTTGCCAAATTTATGAAGTGAACCATCTGTTCCTTGCATTAAAGCCAGTAGTATCCATGAGAAAATACAAATAGGTTTGAGATTCCAAAAAAAATGTCCGAAATCTTGGTCTCTTGTATTTCAGTATATTAAGTTTTCACATAGGAATGATACATGATGCTAGAAAATGGTTAGTCTTAACAACAGGGGTTGAAACAGAAATTGATTTCTTGTAAAGGTAAGTGTCCTTCATTTTACTAGACCCATTCCAAGAGGACCCTTAAAACATTATAACTTTCAGTCCCCTCACAATTTACATTTGTCCCTACTCTACCTCAATATAGAAGTTGGCCTCAAGATTTGCCTCAGGATAGGATTAGTTTTGCTTGGTCTTTGACAGCTTCTACTGGGTCAATTTTATGGTCCAAGCAAAGCAGCAAATAAATAAGAAACCTATATTAAACCTGGATGGAGCTCATTTCTATTTTCCTAGGGAAAATGCCACATAAATATCAATCTGTTTCATTGGCTTTATTTGGTCTGGGGACCAGAAGGGTGCTAATGAAGAGGCTGGCTTTTGGCCATGGTTTTTCATCCCCATCTCAGAAATGAAGAGCAAGCCACTTATGCCAACTGCCATGGAAGGAACAGAGAGAAAAAATGACAGATGAATCTGAGGGACAGCCAGTTCTGAAAGTGCTATTTTCCACTGTGAAAACATGGCCAGAGAGACCATGTGTCCATGACGCTGTCAAGCTGAAGCGGGATGAGAAAGAGGGCAGCGGTGCTCTTAAAAGAAAGGCTAGGCTAAGGATGGACACTCACAGCTTTGTACTTCAGGTCTTTCATTTGCTTCAGCGCAAAGAACGCGTGTGCTCCGGACTGTCATGGGAAGGAGGTTCGAGGCCTCCCAGCCAGCCCTCAGAGCAGGTCTCTAGGCCTAGCCTCACTTGGGAAATGCCTGGCCTCTCTCTTCTCTCCTGAGTTCTGGTGATTCATTTACCTGAATCTTGTTTGACAAAGGTCTATGATCATTTATTCACAATCCCAAAATCCAAACTCTCTGAAAACCAAGAGTCTGTAAACCATTTAAGGTGAAACTTGACCTGATTACACTTGGCAGCAAAACCTGTCATGAGCTGATGTAAAACTAGTCATAGGCTTTAAATTGTATTGTTTAGTATAAACAATATACATTTCACCACAAAGAAATTAACACACTTGATGATGAAGTCCTGCCCAAACATGCTGGGGGATTTTACATAATCAATAGAGAATAAGACATATTACCTTTCAAAAGTAAAATATTCTGAATTCTGAAACACTTCTGGTCCCAGGAGTTTTTAATATGGTATTGTAGACCTGACCTTTAGTTTGCCTGCTCGTCCTGGTTCCCATTTCTGATTAATCGTCCAAACATAGCTTTGCCCAGATCTCCAACTACCTTCCACTGGGCACTTTTTCAACACACGCAGGTGTTCTTAGTAAGAGCTCTCTAGTAAGTGGAGACCTGATGCCACTGCCTGTGGCTGAATCATAGCTTGAACTCGGCAACCAGTTTTGCTCACAAAGTTCCTTCTCATTGGCTTTGAGGTCAGGGAAGAAGTCTCAGTGTCCTGACTCTACTGCTTACTTTGGAAAAATCACCTTAATACTTTAAGTGTTTGGTTTATTTCCTATGACCACATTCCGTGCAGTCTCTTTATATACAAAGGGGGGGCAAGCCTCAGAAAAATCAATCAATTCCTATTCTGTCCCAACGTGATTCTAAGACACACTATTGTAAACAACTTAAGGCACAAAACAGGCTCTACCATCTCTACAGAACAAGCTGCATAATTTGCAGTCCTATGAAAATGAAAGTGCAGGGTCCCTTGTCCAAAATTTATTAATAATTTCAAGATGGCAACATCAGAGCATTAAATCAAAAGCAGGGTCCTTTAAGTCTGGAAGTCCTGCATGACTGCACAAATCACATGCCCATGACACTGGCACTGCCTCACTGTTCTCCACAGCACTCAATATAGCATGAGTTGACAAAATATTGTTTCAATTGAATGCCATCAATGACAATCAATGGGAGGTGATGCCAAGCAACAATATCCACCAAATGTTAGAGTTGACTTCACAATATTCCTCCTTATTTTATTACTGTCCATTAGACACTTTGCTTAACTTAGAACTGCTTTTTTTATTGCGTTGAAATAACACTTCTGTGGCGGGCATATTGCCCAGGAGATGCTAAAAACCTATCTGTGCTCAGAACAATTTATTACCCTCAAAGCTTTGTCTTCCTTCTGTACACTAAGTGGCAACCTTTTCCAGAAACCATTACACACCTCTTCCTCAAAACACGTTCTTTCAGTTGCATTGTGGATTTGGTGGCATGTCCATATGCCATGTGAGCTTCTAGACATCCAACATCTCTTCACTGAATATTCAGCTTATTCAAGTACTGCAAACTCATGACATGAAAAGCAAACTAACCAGCCAGAGTCTACAGTATCATGTCTAATTGGTAGACAAGGTCGGTCTCATTGTGACTGAGCCAGTAATGTTCAATTATATGTACGAATAAAAGGCAGCGGAAGCATGTAAAATCAGAAACAATGCATAATTCAAAACCTCTTTTGTGACTGTAGAGTTGATTTTTTGCAGTGTTCAATTCAACTATGGTTTGTGTACAATATGTAAAGAGTTCCATCTACATAAAATAAAGATGCAGGGAGCTGAGTCAGATGCCAGAGGTTTGTTGTGTATCCCCATTTTGTTACCTCGCGCAATCTCAGGACAAAAGGATGCTCAGGCTTTGGGGAACTGTCAAGACAAACTGTTCCAGATTCCTCGTGTCACAGAGATAGAGTCTGAAGCTCAGAGAGGTTTCTTCCAGAAGTTCTATCCATGCTAGGAACTAGAATCAGATTCCCACTTCTCCAGGCTCTCCTGGGAACCTGGCTAAGGGCTTGGCTTCTACTATATTGGTCTATGTTCCATGCTAAAGATAGGGCTGAGATGTTGAGAAAGCTGTTGAAAGCAGATCAGGTGTCAAGTGTCCATAAAATAAGTTCCTAAGAGTGGTCAACATTAACTGTCATAAGGTCAATAAAAAGCACCAAACATTGGCTAAACACTTACTTACTGAGTCACTAAATAGCACAAAACATTGATTAAGCACTTAGCACTCTGCCAGGCACTGAGGGAATTAACAGCAACAAATAAATTAATAACATAGTCATCTCCCACATAAAAGGAAAAATCAATTTGGGAGACAAAAGTGAGTCCTCACTGGGCCCTAATTTCCACTGGGGCATGTACTATCTATATGCCTTTTATTTCTTGCAGCCAGAAAGATCCTCCCAAAATTAAAATATTCACTAGTTTCCCTTGCTCTTAAAATAAGTGACAAGTCCTTAATGCTGTGTTTGGGGCAAGGCACAATACAGAAATTGGGGCTGGAAACTTGTGTAAAGGTCCAGGTAGTAAACATCTGGCTTTGTGGGCCAACCTCCATGGCAACCTCTGGTTTAAATCATTTATATCCCTTTATTAATATTCCCTATTTGGTGAGACATTGTCTCAATCAGCTCAAGCTGCCATAATAGAAATTTATTTTCTCATAGTTCTTCATTCTGGAAGTCTGAGATCAGGGTGCCAGCATGGCCAGGTTCTGGTGAGATCTCTCTTCCTGTCTTAGAGATGGATGCCTTTTCACTATATCCTCACATGGCGGAGAGAGGGGGAGAGCAACTCTCTGGCGTCTCTTCTTATAAGGGCACTAATCCCATCATGAGGGCCCCACCCTCATAACATCATCTAATCCAAATTACCTCTCAAAGATACTGTCTCCAGATATAATTATATTGAGGGTTAAGGTTTCAACAGAATAGGGCTAAATGCAGAGGATCTCTGTCCTGTGCTGCTAAAGCTTCAAAATACTAGTCTGTCTCTGACCTATTTTTTTTTAAGTCTTTGACTTCAATGTTTTTATCTGCTTCCAAGAGATTCAAAACGGAAATTAAGTGAAGACATAAGAAATAATTGAATTGAACCCAAGCCAATGATGCTCCTGAGGAAGCATTTCCATGGGTCTCCCTGCTCCTGTCTGCACTCTTTTCCCTCTGCCCTACTTACTTAGCTTCTTTCTATGCCTTTCAAGTTCACCAAGGGCCTCCCTTTCCCACAGAAAATAGCCTATAATGTGCCCACTGTAAAGTGCTAAGTGATGGGTAATACAGTAAAAAGAAGCACTGGGACTTAATTTCAAGAAATTACTTTTCTATCCAGATTTAGTCCATAATTTATGTTGAAAAAGTTTATTCTCCCCTCTGTGCCTCAGTTTCCTCATCTGCCAAAGAAAATATGGATCTCCATGGTTTGACCTCCTAATGTCCCATAAGTCTGTTACTATTAAGTCATCGCCCCCAGGTAATACATTTATTAAGAGTATAATGCATTCATATATTTTATTATTTTTTTTAATTTACTATAGTGTGCATTTAAAGGAGAACAGAGAAAGATGGCAATGTTGCATCCAAAGGCAGGACTCAGCCAGTGGTGAGATTACAGGCACCACACGTTTATTATGCAAACACTTATTATATTAAGGGTCACTGTTAAAGGCCCTCCTTCTGTGTTAGTAATACAGAGATCAGGCCACATAAAAAAACTGATTTTTGGAGAAGACTTCACCTAACCAAATTTGGTTTAAAAAGTCACCTCCGTTGCCAATTTTACTCTGTTGGTAATCCCCACATGAAAGGTTTTTGGGCTCTTCAGGATAGAGCCCTTGAGATTGACATGTCACGCCTGCTACGCATACAGGAACTACAATGATACAAATATTGGAGACTTGCTACCTCTACTCTGCCACCTTAGAGCGCATCGGGCAGTGACTGCCTCTCTGCATTAGTTTCCCCTCTCTTCAAACTGTTTTCCCTCTTTATTCACCAGGCTTCATCTCCTTAACGCTTCTCTCTCAACTGTACGCTCGAGGTAATAATAGCATTTCCTGGGACTGTGCAGAGATTGAGTTAGATAACCAAGATGAGTTAGAGACCAGAGTCTGACACATAATTGATGTCTATTATCCTCTAAATCAGTGAGTATTTATTGGGCAGGAAGAAGGGCTTTTCCCCTCCAGGGGACATATGACAATATTTGGAGACACATAGTAGTCAACACTTGGGGAGGTGCACGAATGGCATCTACTGGGCATAACCCAAGGATGGTGATAAACAGCCTACAAAACACAGAACAGCCTCCCACCAAAGAGAGTTATCTAGTCCAGAATGTCAATAGTGTCAAGGTTGAGAGACACTGCTCTAAATTAGCGCTAGAATAAATGCTGAAACAAGTTTTAAATATAAGATATTCATTCTTGCTATCCTTCAAACTGAATAGCTCTCTTTTCTTTTATTAAAATTACCATACACAAAACTCAGGAAAATTTATTTTCTAGTCAGTGCTGGGTACCAGGAAAGACAGGAAATAAAGCCTACCTTCCCTCCCTCCTTCCCTCAATCCCTTCCTTTCTTCCTTCTTCCCCTCTGCTTCTCTCTCTCTTCCCCCTCGTTTCTGTTTCCCAGAGCTCTGTAAAGACGGCTGCAAAGCAAAGATTTGCAGAGACTCTCAAGGCACATAATTTGCATTTCAAGTTCACCATGAAAATTTATGCTCCTGCAACAAGCAGGAAGCTCAGGAAGCTGATTTTCTCTGGTGACATATGTACTCCATAAGGCAGAAATTGTTGTTGTCAGAATAACTGAGCTAAAATATCAGGATATTTGCCTAAACTCAGAGAGCTTGTCATATAAATTGCCATTGAGCAGGGACTGCATATGGGATTAGAACCTGCCTTTTGGAGGGGTGATTAGTCAGCCCAGGCGGCAGAACCGGCGTAGTAAATAACACTAAAATGAAATGAGCTACATTCTCAGAAATGCTGTACTTTATGTAGCAATGGGCAGTTAGGGAAATAGAGAGAAGCAATGGCTGCCCACTGCATTCTCGCAGCTCTGCCCGACCACGGCCTCCGCAGGCACAGGCAGGGTGCCCGTGTGAAGACTGCCCGTGGGCCTGGCATCCGAGGCGGAGGAACGTAGGCATATAGCCAACAATAACAGGGGGGCCGGGGGAGGAACACAGGGGCCCCTGAAAACAAAGTGTCACAGTGCCATTAGTGGATAAAAGGCGTAGGTCAATTCCAACTGGGTAGAATCCGGGAAGACTCTGGAAAAGCGTATTTAAACTAAGCTTTCAAATACAAGTAGGATCTGGTTAAGGGTCTCTTAAGTTGAACTCAATGGACCCTTGGACCAAGTCAGTGGCCTTGGGTGGGTAAAACAATTACATCTTTATTTTCATCCGTCTCTCTCTGGCATTTAACATTCTCTTCACTTACTAATCTGGGCGATATACACAGTAGCATTAATAGAACCCAGGACTGTCACCAGTAGAAATCACAGGTGTCCTCGTGGATGCTACTACATTACCGATATTTGAAACACTATTTATGTTCATCGCTCCTTTGAAATCACAGTAATTATTAGGCCAAATGGTAGATCCTGCTGTTTGAGTCCATCAGAAAACATATACATTACTATATCACAAATGAAGTTTTCAAATTTTGTTAACTATTTTAAAATATAATGGGCTTTCTTTGTAAACTTATGAATTTTAGATTGTGGATTTTTATGTGGTTGTTCTGACAAAAGCGGAATAGACTTCACCAGATGCCAATGGGCCCAGGGCACAAAGGAAACTAGGAACCTGTGACAGACAGAAGATGGAGGCTGGAGAGACGCCTGTGTCACAGAACAGTACAGACAATGGTGTAGAAATATGACTTCATGACAGGTTTAAAAATAACAAGAATAAGCCCTGACATTGTTACAGTGTTTTACCATGGGTCAGACACTGCTCCATATTAGACAGTTAAATTGTCCCAAGGACTCCATAAGGTAGTTAAAATTATTTTCCCCATTTCTCAGATGAGGAAACTGAGGCAAAGAGGCAAAGATAGGATAAGTGACTTGTTCACGGTCACACAGCCCGTAGGAGGTGGAGGTGGGTGACTGATTTCAGAGGCCAAGCCGATAACACCTACACTACGCTGTTGCACAACAGTAACCACAGTAATCACAGTGACAGCAACGACCGCTGGCTGAGTGCTGTGCAGGCATCCAGCACTGTGCTGTTCCGTTACAGACATCATGTGGCTTAATCCTTATGATCATTCTGAAAGGTAGTTGTTATTTTTATATTATGGAAAGGGAGGCTTAGAAAAACTATGAGATTTTTCCCAAGTCAGACAATCAGTAAGTGGCGGAGTGAATATCAGAACTCAGGTCAATGCGGTATCAAGCCTGGGCTCTGCGTAGCTGCACCAAGTTCTATGACAGCAGAGGTCAGAATCACCACACAGGATTGAGGACGAATTTCGCTGACCTTGAACGCCGTGCCAAGAAGCTTGATTTTAGTCTGTGGCAATGGGGAGTTACTGATGCCTTTTGAGCAAGGAATCAACATTATATGATCTATATTTTAGACAGATCACTGCTGCAACAATACAGAAGATGAACTGGAGAAGCAAAAAGTTAGAGACAACAATACTAGTTAAGCAGCACTGGAGTACCTGACCTAGGAAAAATTAAGTAAAAGGTGGGAACAGAGAGGAAAGACATTTGAGGGAAGGATGGGACCTGGTACATATCAGACATCATAAGGGGGCAGTGTCAGAAAGTGGAGACGCCAAAGATTCCATCCAAGTGTCCAGCTAGAGTGATTAGGATGAAGGCGGGGTGACTAACCGGAACAAGAAACACAAGAGGGCAGACAAACTTATCTTTGAGGGTCAAGGAGAGAGGAAAGTCAATGTGTTCTTCTTTGAACATACTGAGTTTGGGGTACCCATGAAATACCCTGCTGAGTCTATTCAATTGACAGTTGGAAGTTTGGGTGTGGCCCTCTACAAATGAGATGTAGTTTGTGTCCTGGAGATGCTCTCATATTTCAGGAGTAAACCAAAGTAGTGGATCCAATGGAAGAGCTGAGAAATGGATGCACAGGTACAGGACATAGAAATTAGGAGAGGAAATTGCTTTTTAATGGAGGGAGGTAGTAGAGACAAAAGAGATTTTGGATTTCTTTTTCTGAAGGCTCTTTAAAGCAGGTAGGCTTCTCTTGGATTTAAGCCCTGGTTTGCCTAGAGGCAGAGAAAGGACCCATTCATGGATTGGAAGGTCTAAGATAAGTAATGAGAGAACCATGTGGGCACACAGGTACAAGGAGAAGAGGTAAAGGCCATGAGCAGTTGTCTAAGGAAACTTCTCATTGGAATGATGGAGGGGTGTGTGTGTGTGTGTGTGTGTGAGTGTTGGGGGTGGCCTTGCAGTGTTCACAAGTTGATATATCACTGTTACAAGGTTGTGTGAACTCTGGAGACAACATGCAGAAGAATTTAGACCATGACAACATTACAGGAGCCTGAATCTGAACGTGGCAATATCCATAAGGAGCTATGATTCTTTACAGAAACTGGGAAAATTGAGTAGTGGGTAATAAACTAGTCAAGCAAGTGAATCATTTTAAATACCTGGGAAATCTCATTAGCCCAAGAGGGAAAAAAGTCCTGAAGCAAAGAGATTTAAATGTATTACAATAAAGAAGAGCATTAAAGGAGATTTATAATACAGTCACAAAGACGATTATTAAATTTGTCAGGGCAACTTGGACCTGGGAAAGAGACTGTAATGGACAATGTGTTGAAATAAAATTCCCCTTTCACATGAGGCTTGGGTAAGACTTAAAGGGTGGAAATAAACAGGGGGCGAAATATTAGTAATCAGTCACCAGAACTTACTTGTATAAAAAATAAAAATAAAAGTTAGAAAAACGCAATGAGAGAGTGAATGAAGTCCAAAACTGCAATCGCGAGGAGAAAAGAGGTAGAAGTCACCACATGGAAAGAGGCCTTGGGTTGCCAAGTCGTCCAAAACAAGCCATGCCAGACGGATGCCTGCCCATGTAAACACGGGCCCCACCACTGCAGAGGGTGAGCATCAGTCTTCTTGGTGCCTGACTCAGTTAGAAGTCTTCTGTTTTGCTAGTAACATAAAACTGAACCCTCCTTGAGGAAAAGGGACAGTTCTGGACTTCTGAACCAGGAAATTCTAGGGCTGGCAGTATATTTAAACTCAGCTTAAAACAGAGGCTCACATGGCTTCCCAAGAACTTTGTTCTGTCTCCGAGATCAGCTCTGCTTTCTTCCTCCTGTGACTTCTTTCTCACTCGGGGTCTCTCTCCTCCTGGTGTGAAGATGGCTGCCACAGCTCCAGACCTCACACCCTCTCCGCTTGCCATCCATTGGAAAAAGCACTGCTGTCCCCACAGTGCTCAGGCATGAGTGCCGGGTGTGAAGCTCACCCGCCGTACTTGAGCGTCTGCCCATCCAAGCCGATCGCATGCTCGGGGGAAGGGGGTGTGATCGTTGGCTTAAGCCACGCTGGGCCATCCCTGGAGTAGAGGGGACTGGTCAAGGTTAAGTCACTTGAGTTAAGAGTGGGTGAGGTGTTGTTCCCCAACTAAAAGTAGGGGAAGTTTTTCACCCAAAAAGGAGGGACAGGGATTGGAAAAATAACAAATGTTCACTGACGTTAACAAACTTCAGTTCTGAAAGTCCTGCCTTTTGTCTCACTTAAGCTTCTTTTGCTAAAGCTTTAACCCATTCCCTTTCGTTGTGATCAAGAGCGGCATCAAGTGCACATCACGAAGCAAAAATCCTCATTGTGGCAACGGAGGAAATTCTTTTTTCACTTCCTGTTGGTGGTCGGCCTAACTGGAGTAATTCTAGTTACTGTAAATGAGCTATGCTTATGTTTTTTCCAAACAAGTTAAGGAAGGTGGTGGCAGAACATTATGGCCTAGGAAGGTAAAATGGCCTGTCCACACAGGCATCAGGCTACCGTGTTGCTCATTGTGGAAAAAGCTGCGGGTTGTTTCTATGTGTTCTCCTGGCTGTCATCGGTGCCTCTGCACTGAGACATGCCCACTGTTTGCCCGACTCAGCCTCACAAAGGGAGGTCTGAGCAGATTAATTACAACCTGTTAGACCTCGGTGCAATTAATGCTGCTGAGGACATCCAGTCGCTTGGAAAATAACAGAGGAGGAACGGTTACGAGCATTCATGGCAGAGGTTCTGTGCAGCACATGACAAGGCATCACACACTCATTTTTTTTTTTTTAATTCGAGAAAACATGATTATCATACAGAATAAAGAAGTCAAACGGAGCTTGAGCTTGAGCTCCTCAGGTGGGGGTGTCTGAACATTAACACAGGAAACTTTTGTAAAATCTGGGAGTAGAGTTAAACTCTTTCTCCACTATATTTTCACCGTGAATAATTACAAATGCCAGTGCGGACACAGCAAAGGCTGCCCTTGAATCTATTAAGGCGAAACCGCACACCTCTTGGGGGAAGAAAGCAAGTGAGGCGAATTGCATGGCGTCATCCATCAGGCGGGGGCCGCTCTCTGCATAGAAAGTGCAGAGAGAAAAATATATAATATGGCAAGTTCCCTAAGCAAGAAGATAGGTAGCAGGAGAAGCATTTTGTTTCCTCTGCTTACTCCCACCTCTTTGATCCCCCCTCCCCCCTCCGTTGCCTAAGGAACACCTACACCTCAACGCAAAATAACCAAGAGAGCAGAGTCCTTAGAAAAATACACTCCTTTGTAGCAACCAAGGTCTGATGCCTCAGACGTTTATTTAAAATGAGAGAATTTAAAAAAACACTCTTTCTAATTCTCCTCACATTGTATTACCATAGTCTTCAAATACAAAATGAACTGCAATTCTTTTTGTCACAAAAGGCAAAGCAGAATAAAAATCTTCTGTGACAACGTATTCAATGAACTCAGAAAATCATGTAGTACAAATAGACAAGCACGATGCTGTCTCAGAAATACACAGTCCAGATCTTTGTCAGTTCCTGCGAGCGAAGGAGAAACGTTCGGACTCACAGGCTCCCATCGGAACTGCAGGCAGCTCTGACATTTGCTGAATGAGCGTTGGTTGATGCCTACTCTGTGCCAGACACCTCTGTACATTGAGAAATAAAAAAGTTTTTGAAAAGCAAACCTTTCTCTTTTTTTCCTGGCCCATTTAGGACATGCAAAGTAAACTTGGTTAAAAATCTTCCAAGGGTGCCACGTGGAAAGGCAGGGAAGGTGTCTGATTGTGTGCCATAGAAACATGTGTGTCAAGAACGGGCACATATAATTAGTTGTTAAAATTTACATTAAGCAACCATACAAGGTGCCACAAATGTGTACTGGTTGTCTGTTCTCTGGAAGACGCTGACTATATGTTGTGGGAGATAAGAGGTGGTTCTTGTCATCAAGGAGCATGGGGTCTTCTCAGAGTGCAGGGTGACTTGAAGGTTCAGCATCAGTTCAACAGGTGCTCCTACGCAGGTTACTGCGTGCCAGGTCCTGCATTCATTTACCTCTGGATGGATGACGTGAAGTCAGATACAGCTTCTGCCCTCAGGATATTTAAGTTCAAATGGATACAGACAAGATAATAAGATTCCAGGATCCTATGGAAGGCATAAGCACTGGACGTTCATAGACGCACATATGGGAGGCATGGGCAGAGCCAGCTAGTGCTCCCCAAATTTTCCACATGCTTCACTAAACTTCACAGCCTCTCTGGCAGTCAGGTTGGGATCTTGGGGCTAGATGAGGCTGTGGAGTGTGAGAGAGAGGGTAGAGGCCATGTGTTCTAGGTGATGCAGTTGCAAGAAGGCAAACTCCTCTGGGCCTGGGCCTGCAAGGACTGTGTGAAGCAGTTTTCCCACCTTCCTGCAGTTGGCATGTTAGACACAAGCATGAGAAATACACCTTTGTTGGCAGAGCTACTGCGACTCTGGTGTTAACTTGTTCCTACAGAAGAGCATAGACAATCTTGACTGAGACAAGGAACTTCATTTAGCCCCAGAGTCTAAGGAAGAGTCCCTGTAACTTAATGTCCAATATACCTGAATTCAGGTATGCGTTGAGGAGAGAGGGGGATAGGAAAAGTGGTCCAGGCAGGAGAGAGAGAATACAAAAGCACTGGGGGCGAGAGAGAGTGCACTGTGTTTGGGAATGTAAGTTACTCAATGTGGCTATGGCAGAGTTTGTGAGCGAAAGGATCAAGAAGGCTGGAGCTTTGTAGTTCCTAGTAAGGAGCTTGAGTCCTATCCTGAGGGCAATAAGATATCTTGGGAGCATTTTGAACAGGGGAGTGAAATAATCAGATATATGCTTCCTGATAACTAAGAACAACAGACCAAGTTTGAGGTGCGAAACAAAAGATGTGGATACTAAGTAGTCTGAAAATTAAAGACTTCCCAATGAACTGTGCTTATCAGAGAATAAGGGACTAGAGAGAATAGATTGGCTTTGGAAGAACAGGTAAAAATATAAAAGGTGAGAAAAAATATCCCCAAAAGTGAAGAAAGTGTGTTATAGGGACCACTTGACCAGTGCTGTTTTTATATATTGGAGTATTTAAAAGATGAGAAGTATTTGAGAAGGCCTTGAGCATCAGTGTATCGGTTTACTATTGCTGCAATAATGCTGTGTAACAAACAACCCTCGAATCTCAGGGACTCTACAGCAACAAATTCATTTTTTTCTCACTCTTGGTTCAGCTATGGCAGCTGTGCCTCAGACTTTGGGTTGGGCTCAGATTCACTCATGTGTTTTCATTCTGGGGGTCCAGGCCAAGGGGATAGCAGCTATCTTTAGTAGACCACAGCAAGGGAAAGCCACACAAGCACATTTCTGTTTGCATCATGGTCACTGATCCCTGGGAGAGTATACTCTGCTCCCGTGGAAAGGTTAGGCAAAGCTACCTGGCAATGCATGGGATTTATAACCCTATTGTGAAGACTTGAAAACAGGCTCCTAGTCTATCACAGCCAGTCAGGGAATTTTAAATTTATGGTCCAGGCAATTAAGATCCCTTGAAGTTTTTTTAGCATCAGACTTGGGAAGGCAGTGCAACAAGGGTTCAAGTGTATGTTAATAAGAATGTTAGCACTAATGTAACAATGGTAACTGAGGGAACAAAGAGCTGGGGGATTTTCTCTGAAGGGTGAACCAAGAGGACTTTAATGAATGATTGGAAATAATGACGACAGGCAGAAAAAGCTAGAAGCAAGCCAAGATGATTCTCATGCCTCAGATTTGAATGAGCAGAAGATCTGGGAGACATTGCTCATTTAAAGGAGTGAAGCAAGCTTGGAAGATGGGAGAACATTTTTGTGTATGATATGGGGTCTCATGGTATATTTGATGTAAATGTAGTAGAAATGTCTGGAAGTTGGAATCGTCTGATTAACAATGGGAAGAAAGGCTAGATCTGAATATGGAGGATTGAGGGCCATCCACATGAAGAAGGAATTGAGATTCTCAATGAAGTGAGCATAAGGAGAAAAAACCCCTAATTTTACAGAAATGGGAAATGGGGAAGGAGTGGAGAGTGTGAGACAAGCATAGTGACACAACTGCATTAAAGAAAAATAACTCTGCAGACTATAATACATAGGAAGCAAAATTATCTTAGATATGCCTTTGTCCACATTAAAATTACTTTGGAATTTTAAAAACAGATTGCATTTCTGTTGCCTTGTGGAACAAAATCTAGACCATAAGAGCATGTAAAGGTATGAATTTATAGCTGTTCAAAAGCAAAAAGAGAAATGCAGCAGCTGGAGTGTTAATGAAAGCATATCTGTTATGTGTGGAAATAAGCAACATACATTTGCTGTGATGGGGCAACCCTTATGAAACTTCATTGCAGCAAAGTGAAAAATCTGAGCAGAGAAACTTTTCCAGCCAAGAGGGAGAAACGTGATGAATTCTTTTAATTTTCTTTGAACTCAAATATTCCCTTGCATATGCCAGTATCACAAGAGGGAAACAAAATTGGCTGTGTGTTGGCATTGCACACTTCTTTAAAAATTAAGTGAAACCAATTAATAGATTAGCAGATCATCAAATCATTTATTAATGACCATATTATGCATGATGTCAGGTCTGATATATGTAATAGAATCTTAATTGAACCATGGAAATGTACCAGTGAAACAATATTCATCCATATATGAGAAATGCACACTGAAGCCAACAAAAGGCTTTCGTTCATGTGATGGTCTTTGAGTCTCACGCAATGCCTATTAAATAGTATGGGGATATGTTCTTATCCAAATCAGTTGAGAAAACAAAGCATAAAACAGATGAAATGACTTGCCCAAGATCGTTCAACTTGAAAGTCAAAGTACCTCATTTGGTGTCCATGCTATTGTATTGACAGGCACACAAAGTGTACTCCTACCTCCTTCTGCCTCCTGCCCTCCACTCAGACCTCTGTTGGCTATTTATTGCTTATCAGATAAAATTTAGACCCTTTGCAGAGCATATAAGAGTCTTTGTCATCAGTCCTTCATTTACCATTCTGATCTCAACCTCTCTCATCGCTTTCCCACTCACCTCATCACACCCACTCCCATCTCCCCACCAAGGGGCACAGACATTCCATGGCCCCTCCAGGCATGCTGAAAGAGTGATACTCTCCCAGGACCTCCACATATTCATCAACCCAGAATCTCTCTGGGCCTCATAATTAAGGATTTTTATGGAGATTTCATCATGTAGGTATGAACTCCATTTTCAGCCCTTCTCCCTTCTCAAGAAAATGGGGGCAGAGCTGAAAATCCCAAGCTCCTAATCCTGGCTTGGACTTTCTGGTGAGTAGCCCTCATCCAGGAGCCATCCAGGAGCCCACCCAGCGACACCTCATTAGAACAAAAGATATTTCTATCACCCAGGAAACTGCAAGGGTTTCAGGAGTTCTGTGCCAGGAAACAGGGGTAGAGACCAATATGGATGTTCCATTTTTTCACTCTGCTTTTACGTCCTTGTGAGATAATTCCAACATCTGAGTCATCTTGGTGTTGGTGTCAATGGTCTTTTCTCAGTCAAATTGCAATTTTCTTGATTCTTGATTATGATGGATAGTTTTTGGTTGTATCCTGAACATTTTGTCTATTATGGTAAGAGATTCTGGATCTTATTTAATTTTTTTTATTTTATTTTAGCAGATGGTCACCCAATGTAGGTTTAACACACAGGTATTGGTTTATTTTTGTGAGTTGTGGATTCAATCACAGTTCAAATTTCAGAGCCTTCATGGTTATGTTTTGGGCTGCTTGATCTATTTGGTAACAAGGGGGCTCCTTCTGGTCCCTGATGGTGCCACCCAAGGGAGCAAAAGGAGGTTACCCAGCTGGGCCACCAAGTGTTTCTTAATGGGAGAAGGTGTGTAGCAGGATCCCCTTACCAATGTCCCCCAGTCTCCCAGTGTATCTGAGCAAAAGAGTAGAGTGTTGAGTCACTAGGGACAAAAAGGCTGCCTGGACTAAGCTTCTTGCTGTAACTGCGTTCCTGTCTCTGGTTCTGCCGGCTCACCTGGCGTGCTGGGATCAGGGAGGAAAGCGTGTGCAAGTACAAGGGCAGCTCCCTGTCCTGGGCCTTGCTTGCCAGCTCGCCACCTTTCTTCTGTATCTCTTGGTAATACAGGGGAGTCCCAGCCCGGGTGGGAAAGGAGAAGTGGCTTCTTGTTTGGGGCAGAGCTCTCAATCTATCCCTCTTGCAAGTGCTGCCAGGCCCATCCGATGCTATCAGGGGGATTTTTATTTAATCCAGGGGAAAAAGCCTTCCTGGGCTGTCTTCTGTTGCTGCATCAGGAGTTAGGAAATTTCAGGCCTGGTGACCTTTTCCTGGTGGGTGAAGGGAGATAAAACACCTACCTCTGTGCTGATCTTCCAAGCCTAGGGTCCCAAACAAGCTCACCCTTTTCTTACCACCTAACAGAGTTTTGCTTTGGTTGTCTCTTGCACCATTTCCAAGGTCTGTAGTTGTTACCAGAGAAGAGCAAAGATAGTGGGTCTATGACATCTTGTTTGGATCAAAACTCAATCCATGTAATTTAAACATACCAATGCTAGGATTTTTGTTATTTCAGACACGGGTCAGTAGCTTTCTTTAAATTTCTTGGTCCTCTCTCTAGTTCTTATCTCCTTCCATCTCCCTGACTTCTCACTCTCATCCCCACTGTTCTCACCATAAACTTGTCCAGCTCCTTTATATCGCTAAGATAGTACAATTCTCCTGCCTGCTTCTGTCTCCTCTTAAATTCCTAATAATAATAACATCCACACCAACCATCATCATCGTCATCATCATCACCATCACCACCACTACTATCATAACCACCACCATCATCGAGATTAAAAATAATTGTATTATTAGTATTATATGGAATAAACAATAAAACGCAGGTAATGACACCCTGTTCTGTATTGGGATCACAAATCACACATCACATTGTTCTTTGAACATGTTAAACATCTGGATGTTTCAATCTTCGTTTACTTCTGATCTTTTAACAAAGTACATTCTTCTGCCACACACTGAGCAAGACAAGAACCATCTTGATCATTTAGAAACTACAGAAACTTGCACAGTGCAGAAAACATCCCTTCACATCAAACAAAGTTTGGCATGCCCTGAGGCTACTGTTCAACATGGGAATCAGCAAGTCATCTTTACACCCTGTAAATACGTTACTGCAGAACCCTACACACTCACAACAAAACCAAAGATACAAGTTAATGAAAACCAGGGACTTTGGCACTGCTGAGTGGGTAACCAATAGGTATCATAAAGTCCCACAATGCAAAATAGAGAGTGGTCAGGTCTATTGTATAGAACAAAGATTTTATACCATTTCCAGATGCCTTTACAAAAAATAGATACTATAATTTTTTTAATGTCTTTATTGATTTCAGAGAGGAAGAGAGAGACAGAGAGAGAGAGAAACATCAATGATGAGAGAGTCATTGACCGGCTGCCTCCTGCACCGCCCCCCCACCCCCACCCCGGGGATGGAGCCCACAACCCGGGCATGTGCCCTGACCAGGAATCCAATCACAATCTCCTGGATCATAGGTCAATGCTCAACCACTGAGCCACGCCAGCCGGGCCGATACTGTAATTCCAGTAGGTGGATTTTATAACTACCGCCATGTTTGTTTGTTACCATGAAATAATAAATCTACCATTGTGTTCTTGTGTTTGATAATTACTTGAGAAAAGGTGAATGCTGAAAGAATGTTCTAGGGTTTCCATTTACCATACCTGGTGACAATGACTAAATCATAGCACTAATGACAGAAAGCAGTTCCCTTAATATGAACACATGTTCCATATTGCTCATTCCAGCTACGCTTCTGTTTCCACAGAAAACAAACTGGCAGGAGAGAAATGGCTACTATGACACCCATCCCACATGAGTCATGCATCTGACATCCTTCCTTTTTTTTTCACCCCCAGAATTGTCTTTAGGGCTCACCTTGCTAGAAGACATGAGCATCTCTTGCTTTTTAAGGCCCACACCTTTGCTCACAAAGTTATCTTATGTCAAAGAGAGGCTCTATCTTCTCCCCTTCTTCAAAGTTTTACGTGGTTACTCCAGCCACCAAGAAGAGCTCTCTCCTCCAACTCCTAGACAATTACTATCATTAAATCAAGTGATCTCCAACAGGTACAGGGTTCTAACTTTTAATCTGCCCTCAGATGCTTACATTCCTTCATATATCTATTTACCCATTCAACAAGCATTTATTGAGCCTTACTTCATTTCCGGGCACTGTTCTAGACATGAATATACAACAGTGAAGGAGACACTCATTCCATACCCACAAGGAGCTTATCTGCACATCTTCTCTGGAGCTGAAATCTGTCTTCTACTTGTGGTTACACATAAAGAGACGTCTCCCTCTGTCACATGACAGCTCATGAAGATGACTCTGCCCCTCCTCTCTCTCTCTCTAGCCAAAATGTCTCCAAATCTACTGAACCACTGCATAGTATTTTTTAATATCTGTCTACATGTCTGTCTCCCCAACTAAACTGTGAGCTTCTAAAAGCCAAAGACCACATATTATCTGCATTCATCTTGCACAGGGTTTCTCAACCTCAACATTCTTGACTGGATAACTCTTTATGTTTATTGTGGTTGGCTGACCTGTGTACTGTAGGATGCACAGCAGCATCCCTGGCTTCTACTCACTAGATGCCAGTAGCAACCCCCCCTCCAGTTGTGACAACTGAAAGTGTCTCCAGACACTCTAAATTTCCCCGGGGACAAGTGACCTCCCATTGAGAACCACCGTTCTAGCACTATGTCTTACAATGGACCACACATTGGTACACAACTCACATTTATCATTTACCATTTGCAAAAACTTTGAAATACATTGGCTCATTGATGCTCATGATAGTTTTGAATTATGTTCTCATGCCCATTTGGTATTTGATATTCAAACATGGGTAGTTTGAATCTAGAGCCAGCACTTGGAACCTAGCTGTGTAATCTTGGGACTTACTCAGTATCCCTAAGCCTCAGTTTCTATCATCTATAAGATAGAAGAAAATAGGCATAGTGAGGATTAAATGAGATCATCCTGGCACATTAGGACTCAATAAAGTTGGTTGACATTATTATTCCAATCAAATACAGATGTGGAGGTGGAGTCCAGGAGTTGGCCAGGTTGAGTGTTCCACTAAATTCTGAGGAAAGACTATATCTTTTTTTGGAAACTCAAAAGGTATTTAATTTAGGCTTGGTATCACAGGATGGTCATCTTTCCTACCACATAAAAACAGTTTGACTGTGACACTGGAAAATTAGGCCACATGCTAAGATAAAGAAAGACAAGTAAAAAAAAAAGAGAGAGAGAGAGAGAGAGAGAGAGAGAGAGAAAATGATTGACATTATATGAACCCATTTCCAGCTCTGCATGAAACTAGTTATGGGCTAGTAGGATTCCCTAGTACTTGAACTAAAACAATTCCCTTTTATGTTTAAGAGAGGTAAAGATGAGTTTCTATCTCTGTCATTTGAAAGAAGCTTGAAAGAATACAGCTCGCACCCAAGGAAATTATTACCTTATAGCCATGAAACCATCATAGAGGTCACACATTGCTGAGTCGAGTCTAACATCAGTAAATGCTTGGTGAGGGGTGAAAATACACTGCAATCTTCCCTAGAGGGTCTGTGTCGGATTCTGTTTTCCTGAAATTCATAATGGATGCAGATGCCCCAGTTTGCATAATGAATTATATAGCCATACTGTCTAACTCACACTTACTATATAGAAGCAATTTTTCTAGGTCCTCTGACAGTATACTGAAGAGATGAAGTCTTTTCCTGTACTTTTCTGGGGGGGGGGGGGGGTAGACAAGTAAACTTAAGAGATGACATATTGAGACATAGACAAAGTTCTTTGGGTCCCAATAAAAGATAAAACAAGGAATTTCAATGTTTGACTGATGCCGATTTTGTCTCCCAGTGCAGCTGTTTGTGCACACTGTACATGCAAACACGTCTCAATTTTAATACTCTCCTGGTCAAAAGGAAGAATAGGTAGGAACATACAGATATCAGCGTGAATCCATGAGAATTATAACCAAAGGAAACTGTCAGCTCCAGCTGTGAAAACAGAGTCATCTCATCACCGGCGCCTCAAGCGAAGTGTTGATTTGTGGCCACGGTTCTGATTGTTTGCAGGCTGGAATTTCAGTTTCAACCAGAAAGAAGCTGGGTTGAAGATGAAAACCCTAGAGTTACTTAAAAATAGCAGAGAAAATGAATCTTCACTCTAAAACCGTTCAGCCGGAAGGTAAATTTGGGACCAGCAATTCTTCTGAAAATATACAAATATGTTTTCTTCTCAGGCTGTAACTCCCTTGCTTTCCCACAGCCTAGCTTTTGCTACACCTCTGTGGTATCCATATTAAGTTCATGTTTCCTCCACTGACTACTGTTTTAAGTCAGGGATCCCACAGCTTTCTAATTTACCATTTCTCAGTTTGCAAGAAAAGAAAATTGTCTTAGTCAGGCAAATATCTCAAGACACAGATTAACAAACTAAGCTCCTGATCCAAGTGTTATGCTTACTGTGGGAACGAGCCCATTTGAGCACTGAAAGGAAATTTGTTCTCAAATTGAATGTGTCTGTTACCCTGGCCCATTATTCCAGGGGAACAGAATGCAATGCCACAATAAAAATAAAAATTTTTACAGAACTTTAGAGCTCAAAAGTGCTTTTTTCACATCCATAATTTGATTCATTTCTCTCGCAGGGTTGGGATATTTTCAGATGAGAAAACAGAGGCTCAGAAAAGTTAGGGAACTTGACCCGAGTTATAAGCTAGAAAGTGGTTGAGTTGGGAAGCAGATCCAAGCCCAGTTAACCTATATTCCATGATCTTTCCATTATACCCGTTTACATTTTGAGCCTTAATTTTGAGAGAGCAGGCAATGTCACCCCCTGGTGAATTTCACAGGTCAAGATGGGTAACAACAGGGGAAAGAATCTGAGATGGTAACAGGTCAATAGCTGCCACTGATCTACGTAACTAGGAGAAGTCATATTCTATCTTTGTCCATCACATTCCCCACCTACACCCTCCCCTCAGACCAGCTCTCACATTCCTATGCATTCTTCCTGAACCCGTATGTCTTTACATATAAAATAACTTACGTCTTATATGCAAGTCCTCATCTCACTTTTATGCATTCGTGAGCTGACTTTGCTTGAAAATATAATACTGTAGTAGAATAATATATATCTACTTTGCACTTAGCAGGTAATATTTTTCAACAATGACAGAAGGAGCAGACACCTTAATTCTGGATCCCTGGCACGATACCCACTCTACTCTGTGCCTGTGACTCTCTAGGGGAGACACCACACCGTGTACCTTGTGCCGAAGGGGATTTCTTTTTCTTCCTTGTGTGTGAGTCTGTACAAGTGCAGACGAACTTTTCTTCATGAAACCTAATCTATTAATAATCAAGAAATGCCTCCACACAATTGGCCGAAAAGTGGCAAGTGTGGAAGATACTTTAGGAAAATCATAATAATATAAGGGAACATCACATTTGTTAATGCAACTAGAGTCAATACAAGGAAGTGCACATGGAAATAAAAACCAAGACGTGTGCCTTCACACTTTTGTCTCCATCTTCAGATATGAAATATAAGGCAATGAGTGATCAAGGAGAGAGAGGTTCCTCCCAGGAGAAATGGAACAGAAACTATCTCACCCACAGCAGAGCATGGAAAGAAGAGGCAGCCACCACACAAGCGGGTAAAAATTAATAAGCTAAACTTTTAATTCATTCATTAAAGGCTAATTGTAGACTGAGTGTCAGTCTGCGATACCTAGGGACCCCCAAACAAAAGAGGAATCCACTTACTCGCAAGCTATTTCCCACAGCCCTCTGCTGGGAACTCACAAGAAATATAGGGGATAGAAAAGGGTGCCACAGGGACTCCCCCTTCATATGGGGGTTGATGGGGGCTGCTGGGAGACAGGAACAAAGCCCTTTTCACTTCCTCAGACCTCTCTCTCTTACAAAGCAAAAGCCTTAAGGGGCTGGGAGAGGGAGAGCAAGCCCTGTGACTGACAGGCAAAGAACCACTGCAAAAGGGGGGGTGGGTAAAGGAGACGTCCGCCCCTAGGGAAGGACTGAAAACGGTCCTGGGCCAAAAGTCCTACACCAAGCGGAGGTCTGGCGTGGCTGAAGGTGAGGCAGGAAACTCCCGGCGAAGACCAACCACAGGTACAAGCGAGAGTTCAGTTCTCCTGAGGAAGGAAGGCAGGATGAGGGGAGGGCACTGCTCCAGACGCCCAGGCGCACCAGGCCCGTGTGAGCCTGAGGCTGGACCAAGGCCACCGGGAACCCTTCCTACCCCTCCCTGAGGCTAAGCCTGAGGAAGACACCGCAGCAATCACGCTAGAGGGAGGGCAAGGGTCCGCAGATGCCATCTGTCCTCAAGTGTAGAGGAGCAGATGAAAGCTGAGGGCTGATAGAAAACACATACATGAGTCCCCACTGATGGAAGTCAGTGGTTGACACACTAATAAATAGCAAACGGGGGAGAAGACAGATCTCCACACAGAACTCTAAGTACTGCATGTAGATCCTCTGCCCTCAAGGAGGTGGGGTGTCACTCCCCACACCTTAAGGCTGGGCTGCACATGGTGACTTCCTTAAAGAGTACAGTGTGAAAGTGGGAACTGCAGTTAAGAGTTCATTTTTGCTGCTAGAAGGTGCTGGACACACATCTGGCTCATGGCTCTCTGTCCCAGCTCTGTTATGACCACTCCCTTCTTACAACCCTTCTCCACTCAAATATAATTGATTACATTTCCACTTGCTACATTACAGCCATTGCTCTATCCTACTTCCTGGGACATGCAGGCCACTCTGATCGGATTTTTGCTAACTTCTCAGCCCTGCTATATCATTTTTTGCTTTGCTCCCTCAGATGGATAATTCCATCCACTGCGCATGTATTTTATTACTTTCACAAGGCTGCTGCTCCTCACTATTGACCTCAGAATAACCACATGTAGTAGTTTCAACTCAGTGTAATTATTTGTATGATTTTGTGCAAATAGTTTCATGTCTCACTTTGGTTTCTTCATCAGTACAATAAGATAAGTAAATTTGATAATCTCTGATTTTTTTCAGCCTTGTCACTCTGTGATTATATGCATTATTTCTTGTTTGCCCTTCATGGGCACTAAACCCAATGGAGAGATGGGGTACGTAAATATGGTATAATGATCATATATTATTAAGAGATAACAATCCCAGCCCTGGCCAAGTAGCTCAGTTGGTTAGAGCGCTGGCCCGATATGCTAAGGTTGTGGGTTCAATCCCTGGTCAGGGCACATACAAGAATCAACCAATTGATGAACAAAATCAGCCCAGAGACATGGAAGCACGGAAGGGGCTGAGGAATCTTAGAGGGAAAGGGGAAGGCGGGTAGGAAGAGATTAGCCAAAGAATTTATTTGCATTTAGTTAAGGTGCGTGGACAAAGACAATAGGGTGGGGAAGGCCTGGGTGGGGGCAGGAGCCCAGTGGAGGGGGAAATGGGGGGGAGAAATGGGGAACATCGGTAATACTACTCTCAACAATAAAGATAAATTTTTTTAAATGTTAACTTTAAACCAGCAAGCAATAAAAATTATTTTTTTACTTCCTGTTTACTAGTCAAAAAAAGTACATACAATATAAAGTAAACTTTAAACCTATTTCAAAAAACCTGTTTGATGAATTAAGATTTTGTACTTTTACAGAAAGTTGGCATGCATATATGAATATGTGTGTGTTATCTTGGTTCTGTTAAGCTTTATTTTACTTTCAAATAATATTAAGCAAGGAATGCATACATAAGTGAAACAACAAATCAATCTGTCTCTCTCAAAATCAATTTTTAAAAAACCTTTAAAAAAAGGTATCAATTTAATATTTGCATAAAAGCAAGGCAGACATTAAAATATGTAGAGCCAAACTAAATTTATTTATTTCCATTAACTTAAAAATTGCTGCCCTACCACAAATCCAATTTAATGTAAGGCACAAAAATATTAAATATATATTATTCAGTAAGTTCCCTTTAAATACTGCTGTTAAAGCTGTTTCTATCCTTGGGCATCATTTGTATTGCTCTGGGAGGCACTATTTTTCTGAGGGAACACATCTCTGAAATTTTGCCAATAGGAAAGAAAGTTTCAATTGACAGAACAACTTTGATGTACCAACAGCTCTGACCTATGGATCAGCTACTGTGTAGATGTGCTCTCGGCTGTCCCCTGGTGGCCACTAGAGTCAATACATGTCTCATAAGGCAGTGAATCCAAGCCCAGCACCAGCTCTTCTGCTCTGCCCTTTACACGAAGACCGCAACCTGTCTTGGGATGTCCTGTTATCACATATTGCACCCAAAGGTCAATCAGCTGTCATCTGCCTCCACTTACGCATCTTGGACAGGGGGACTAATGTCGGAAGTTAAGATTATAGGGCCAGTCACAGGCAGAGCCGGAGTCGACTGCCTTCCAAACTGACAACCAGAGGTCCCACAAAGCTTTTTAAGAGCTCCCAGCTCCCAGCATACCAAGAAAACTGTGATTCCTTGTTTTCTTCTTCTATTGTGAGTATAGGCAAAACAGTAAAATTGTAATTGCAAAAATTGTATACCCTCATTGAGCTCATTTGGTTTAAATGCAGGGTGCTATGATTCTTGCTGTTTATTATCCAGAACTAAAACTCCTTTATGTGTTTTGAAAGAAGGAAGTGAAACAGCAGAATTAGGATGCATATGTCCACATAATTATTGTTTACACGTCTCAGTGAAGCAGCCTGCCAAGAGTTTCCTTTGCCACCAGCCCATATTCTAGATGAAGAGCCACAGCCTCCTCAATGCCAGGGAGTTTGAATAGTCCTGCCAGGTTTTAAGCAAGTCAATCCATCAAACTAGAGCCAAGTGAGAATGTACCAAACACTGGAATCTCTACAAATACAAAAGGAAGGATGATACTTGGGTCTTCTGAAATAATTGTCTCAATGCTGGGCTGCTTCTCATGGGAGATGGTTCAAACCCTAGAACTGCCTAAGTCTTGAGTCAGGATTATAGGCTCCCAGAGATGTTTTCCTGACCTACATAATATATGGCCAAATAGTCCCTAACTGACAAATAGAGACATAAATGTCATGGAATACAAAAATGAAAGAGACTGAGGAAAGAAGGTACTGGGATTACTGAAAGATCTTCATAAGTCTTACCTAGCCTAGATCCACAGCCTTTTTCCCTTTAGGTCCAAAAACTAAGTTTTAGCACTGATTCTTTCTTTCAGATCATCAGGTTACAAACAGGTTCTTTCTACCCACTCATTCCAATCAGGTACATAACAATCCTGAACATCTCCAAGAACGTGGTGTTTTTACCATTAATAAAATTCGACAAGGACCACAGTAACAAGGGATCAGAGTCTGAAAAGTTGATCAGGGAGTCAAGAGATCTTGATACACACCTCACCGAAGACGACATACAAGGAAGGAAGCGTGTGAGAATGTGTTCAGTGTCATCTCTCATTAGGAAATTGTGAGTCCGAGTTGAACAACAATGAGTTACCACTAATAGAATAACTACTTTTTTAAAAAAACTGACAATATTGATAGATGCAACAGCAACAGGAACTCTCATTCATTGGCTCTGCTGATGGGAATGCAAAATGGAACAGCCACTTTTGAAGACAGTTTGGCAGCTTCTCACAAAGCTAAACACAGTCTTACCCTACAATCCAGCAACTGCACTCATAGGCATTTGCACAACTGATCTGAAGACTTATTTCTAACCAAAACCCTGTGAATCTTCATAGTATCATTACTCATAATTGCCAACAACTGGAAGCAACCAAGATGTCTTTCAATAGTTAAATGGATAAGCAAACAGTGGTATATCCATGGAACAGAATATTGTTCAAAAATAAAAATAAATGAGCTATCAAACCATGGAAAGACATGGATGGATCTTAATGCATATTGCTACGCAAAAGAAGCTACTATAAAAATGCTCTATGCCGTATGATTACAATTATGTGGCATTTTGGAAAAGTCAAAACCATAGCAATGATAAAAAGATCACTGCCAGGAGTTCAGGAGGTAAGGAGGAAGGTTGACTAGGTGAAGCACAGGCGACTTTTTAGGATGGTGAAAGTATTGTGTATGATACTGTAATGGCTGGCGTTGGTTTTGACACTGTGCGTTTGTCAAAACCACAGAACAATAGAGCACAAACAGTGAACCTTAATATACACAAATTTTTTTAGCATGTGCACTGTCAAAGCGAGCACCGTACACTAATTTTTTTTTTTTAATCAGTTAAGAGGTTGGAGATTCCAGGATGGAACCGGGAATGTGACATAGGGGAAGGGGGAGAAAGTGCCAATCTAAGTAACTCTGAAAATGTGTGCAGTCTGTAAGAGGAAAGGCAAAGTAAATTGTACGTAAGCCCTGTACTCCCATTGATAAAGTTCTTTCCCAGAAGTACAGGCTAATAATCCTGATACTGCTATCCATGCACGCTGGAATTAAACAATTAAGTGAAAGAATGGCAGGTGGTAGGGGCAGGTTTCTCAGTGTTGGAAAGGGAGCTGGCAGATAAATGTGGAGAGAAGGCTAGAACGGCCCGTGTGGTGATGAATTAGAGTAGGAGAATTCAGCATGAACTCATATATAGCTTAATATAGATACAGGCAGTTGCCTACCAAAAGAGTTATAGTATATAAACAGGTTCGCACACACACATGTAAATCCTTGCTCTGTCAGCTGAGAGGGTCTAGATGCAACAACACCCAGTACGTAAGGAGCACCCCAGCATCCTGAACTTGGTTTCTCACACCATTCTCCAAAGAAAAGAGCCTTGGCTCATCCGAGAAATGGCTAATGCTAGGCCTGGGGCAGCAGATAAACAAGTTCAGCGCGGAACGGCATCTTGTAGTGAAAAAAATAAGGAAGTGCTTTAAAAAACTCAAACATTGATGGGGAAAGTCAGAGGGACTCAGGAACCAACTGACAGCAACAAAATTAAGCAATGTTGTGCTTTGGCTAAGAAATGGTGCCACTTACCCAAAGCACAAAATAAATAACCCTGAGTTCATTATGATGGAAATCCATGGTTGAATACATAAGTAGAAAATAAGTGAGGGATAAGAGACACATCTCTGTGTGGAATTCTAAATAATGTAGGTAGATCCTCTACCCTTAAGGCTGGAGCACTGCTCCCCACACCTTAAGTGTGGGCAGCACCTAGTGACTTAAAGAGAGCACAGCACAGAAATGCAGAAAACAGAAGTAACTATAGTGTTGAAGCCTGACAAACACTACCTCACCCAGGTGATCAAGGTCAACATCAAAAGCAATAAATGTTGATAGTACTTACACTAGATATGACATAGGAAAATGACACTTTCCCTCGGTGGCGTCCCTCCCCAAAACGCCACACCTCAGTCTAATCATAAGAAAAATTTCAACTGAGGGACATTCTTCAAAATATTTGACCACTATGCCTCCAAATTGTCAATGTCTTTGAAAATAAGAAAAATCTGAGACACTGTTACGGCCATGAGGAGCCAAAGGAGACATGTCAGGTAAAGGTAAGGTGGTATCCTGAAGAGGATCCGGGGACAGGAAATGGACATTAGGTAAGCACTAAGGTAATCTGAATAAAGTATGGCTTGAGTTAATTATGATGTATTGGTTCCTTAATTATAACAAATGTACCATACTAAGGTCAGATGTTAGTAGAGGGGAAACTAAGTGTGGAATATATAGGAACACTCTATACTATCGCCACAAATTTTTCATAAGTCTAAAACTCTCCTTAGGAAAGGTCAGTGGAAGTGTTCCCTGGAAATGGTGCCGCTCACCTATTTGATTTCATTCCTATGTCTGGTATTTCTCAGTTGTCCGTTTAGCCACCTAAAACACACATAACCCAGCAGTACCACGACCACTACCTGCTTCTTTCTTTTTCCCCCTAGAGAAAGGAATAAGAGGTGGAGGACAATGAAAGTACAAAGGCAGAGAACGTGTATGTAGATTGGGGCAAAGATCTGAAATGAAAGACAATTTCATTTCAGAGAAATATCCCAAAGGCCATATTCGTGTTCTGAACAGCTCAGTCTTCACCTCGGGAAACCACCTTAGCTCATTACCAAGCGGGTCAGATCAGCTTCTAAGAGTCAAAAACTTCATTATTGCTTTTTCAGCAGCTAGTTGAAGGCGGATATGGAAACAAAAAATAGATTCATTAGGATAATTTTGGGCTGTGATAGAAAACCTCAAACAACAGGGACTTTAACAAGGTGTAAGTTTATCTCTCTCACATGTAAAGGTGAGACATCCCAGTCGATGTGGCTGATCTATTACTGTCCTCAAGAATCCGATTCCTTCCACCTTGTTACTCAGTCACCCTCAACAAATGGCACAGACTCATGGCCCAAGAGGGCTGCTCCGGCTCCAGCCAGCGGGAAGGGAAAAAAGGAAAGAAGAACATACTTTCTATGGAAACACAGATATTTATGGAACACACTTTTCCTAGAAGTTGAAGTAACTGTATACAATATATTCCATTGGCTAATACCAAGCCGCCTGATCACTTCTGCCTGTAAGAGATATGGAAAACATAGTCTTTATTCTTGGTCTCCATGCACTCAGCTAACAATCAGTGGCTCTATCAACAGAGAAGGGAAAACATCTATTGAGGGATAATCAGCAGTCTCTGCAGAGAAGGGGACCAAGAAGGTCCGCAAAGAAATGCTGTTCCTTTCGGCTGACACTGGCCAGGAGCTTAATAAATATTGTTTCCTCGCTTAATACACTTCTCAGGCCTCTTCATTCCCCTTTTCCTGGACTAATTTTACTCGTAATTCTGGCCTAGGCCTATATGTCGATTCCTCTTGAAGGCTTTGTTTGATCTGTGACTGTGAAAGCCTGCTGACCAGGTGACATGTCGCTCTTCTGTGTTCTCGTTACACCTGTGCTTACTACTTGGTAGTGCATGACACCTTTAGTGGTTATCACCTGGTCAATGGCCTGTCTCCTCCACTAAACCATAAGCTCCTAGAGGACAGGTCTACTTTATTTATCATTACAGCCCCAAGGCCTGGGACATGGACACTGAGCAGTGATCACTTGAACAACTATGTAAATGAACGTTGTATTAGCTCTTCCATTAACTGCTGTAAATGCTCACAGTTGTCTATCATTTTGTCTTCCCGGCATCTATCACAATGCCTGGACTACAGAGCGGAATGTGATATAGTTGAGTTTGAAATAAATGAGATGATATCAAGAAATCAAGGAGGAGAAACTTCCTTAAAAAGATGTTTCTTTAGGATTTACCTCCTCCAATTCACTTTGTGCAGTAGCCACATGCTCAGGTTACACCGTGTGATGTGAAAATTCATATCAACATAAATTATACATCAAAAGAGGTAAAGGCGCTATTGAGGTATTGAGGAGCAGAGGTAAAAATCCTTAAGGATGTGTATTTGTGTTCCTGTTTTTGTAATCATGCCAAAGTCATAACCCAGATGGCCCAGCACAGACTAATACTAAGGTTGAAAAAAGGTTCCACAACCAAAGCATAATTGTAAAGTCTTTTATGTGTGTTTCTCAAGTTCCATTAAAAAATACTTTTTAGTACTACTGTTTCCTCTCATTACCTTCCCTTACATACCATTACTAGTCCTGTGCTTTTCTCTCCAGAATATTATAAAAATCCCTGCTCTCAGTTAGAATGGATTAACACTTGCTCTACTGCTTTCTCCTTGTGAAATGACTACCATGTAGCCAGGTCATCCCATTCCCAGACCAAAGGGGTCACCCAGCTCCCACCACTGCCATTTAGCCACATAACAATGGTGGCAAGGACGCTCAATTGGATTACTCATTTTACTGCTTTAATATGTTTTGAAATAAAATCAATCATTAACATATATGTGTCTACAGCTGAATTTTTTTCCTTCCTCGTACCTGTGAAAGAAGGCAAGGCCTCTCCCATTCGATCGGTGTCCTGGCCTGCGTGTTTACGTCAGTATGGTCCCGGGAGCTACGCCGCTAGGTCTCGCCTTGAATCTGAGCCTCTTGGCCCTCCAGTGAGGCTGTATCTTATACCCCGAATTTCTGCCAAATAAAGCCAGAATAGTTTATGTTTTCTAAAACTAAACCTGATTTATTTGATTCTAACCAGAATCATTTTATGCATGCTAATGGCTGGAATCATAAAGCTAGGCTGAAGGAAGGAACAAAAGGAAAATATATCCATAGATTTGTAGGCTCTTAATATAACTATCAAGTCCCTACTAGTGAGTGGGGATGGAAGGAGACTTTTAAGGTATCCCTGATCCTGGCAGGTGTATTTCATGCTGTTTACTAGTAACTGGTAGATTTCTCTCTGCTCATGAACACTGAACAGGATAGTATCACCACAGCTAACTGAGCATTAGATAAAAATTCAATTAAGTAAATTAGAAACACAGATAAGTACTTTTTTGGGGTCTTTTCAAAATACCTAGTGCAGTACGTTATTGCCCAGTGAACTCTATTGAAATGCAATAGCCCCTCCCCTTATCTGTGGTTCAGCTTTCTGTGGTTTCAGTTATCTGTGCTCAACCACTGTCTAAAAATATTAAATGGAAAACTCCACAAATAAACAATTCAGGAGTTTTAAATTGCATACCATTCTGGAACATGAACCATCACTTTGTCCAGAGTCTCCAAGCTGCAGACCCTCCCGACCTGTTAGTCACTTAGCCACCTGGGTGACCAGATAGATTAACTGCCAAGGTATTACATGCTTTGTGTTCAATCACCCTTATTTTATTTAATAATGGTCCCAAAGCATGAGTAGTGACACTGGCAATTCATGTATGCCAGAGAGAGGCCACAAAGCGTTTCCTTTAAGTGAAAGGGTGAAAGTTCTCAACAAAGAAAGGAAAAAAAAAAGAATGCTGAGGTTGCTAAGATCTACAGTAAGCACAAATCTTCTATCTGTGAAACTGCCTAATTTATGAAGTATACTTTATCATAGATATGCATGTTTAGGAGAAACAGTATATAGAGTGTTTGGTGCTATCTACAGTTTCAGGCATCCACTGGGGATCTTAGAATGTATCCCCCATAGATAAGAGGGGATACTGGAAACCATTCAACAGAAAAATTCAACAGTCTCCCAAAGGAACTAATTTGAATCAATTATATCCATGTAAAAATGATTTCATACTTCCTATCCTACACAGACACTCGTGTGTGCGTGTACTCACACACACACACACACACACACGGCTTTTAATCAAAACACTAGGTATTTTCCTGTGAAGCTTTTTTTTTTTTAAGTCTTAAGGTCTTTTTAAATCTTGTGCCAAAAATAGTTATCTTTCTAGCAAAAAAAAGTTTCCAATTTTAAACTTTGAGAAGAAAATGAGCCCAACAGGTACCCACCAAAGAAACTGTATGCTAAAATGGAAAAAAAAAAAAGGAAAATCATTTGTATATAAAATATTAAATTTAACCTTTCCTACAAGTGAGAAAGCTCCATTGATTTTCTTAAGTCAAAGCCATCAGGTTAAGTGAAGGTTTAATGATGTAATCTCTCTCTCTTTAGATGAACTCTCCTCTTTCTTGGAGCCCTTTGTTTTTTATATTATGAATGTAAAACCTGTCTCAGCAAGTCTGGAAACAACTGGGTTACTGATCTCCCAAAGCCCATTACCTGGGAGTCAGCCTTTTAGGTCCATGGCAGAATATGCAACGTCTACCTGGCAGCTTTTGAAAATTCATCCACCACTGGCAATGAAAATTGTGACAAGGAAGGAGTTGTGAAAGAGAAATGAGAAAAGAATGGCCCTTAAACATCCTTTCACGCCCTGGTTCTGCAACGTGACAGCTACCCCAGGTCTTCGCTCCCATTTAGGGCAAGGCTCATTCTTTGTCGTCTGATGGGAAGGAAGGCCAGTAGAAAACTTGTATGTTGCTTCTCCTTTATTGTTTTCACAGCACTGGCTCTCATAAGAGGGATTAGTTAGTTACTTACATATGCATAGCTAGAATACGAGCACCTCAGTCAAAGGGTCCCTGGATAGCCTATCATTTCAGGTTGGGGGGGCTCCCCAGGAAGCAGACCCTGAGATACAGGTTAGCATGCAGGGAGACTGGTGAGGATGGGAACACTGAGGACAGGACAGGCAGAAAGCAGAACTGGAAAGAGGGAACAGTTGGGCGGCAATGCAACTGGGGCTGCATCGCAATAAAGGCCTCAGCCAACCCTGCGGGGAATTCTGGAGCTGGGGTGGTGCTTCAGGGTTAGACCTTCAGGCCAATCATTATATATGGGCTGCCATGGGGAGGGGATGTGACCTTGGGTGAGGCAGCTCACCAGCAGGCATAGACTATTCAGTTCCCTCATGTTCTGTGGCATTAACAGTCGCCGATGATCACTGCTTATGTCTGTGATTTCATTAAGGTTTGCAAAGCAGGGATGCTCTAATCCAGTGGTTCCAATGTGTGGTCCCAGGACCAGCAGTAGCAGCATCACCTGGGAACTGGTTGGCCATGTAGATTCTCCAGCCCCATCCCAGACCTCAATCAGAAACTCCAGGCGGGGTGCAGCATCTTTGGTTAAACAAGCCCTCCAGGTAATTCTGGTGCACGCTGGTGTTTGAGAACCACTGCTCTAATTCTACCATTTCTTTTTCATTAATTAGTTGGGTGCTTCTGGGAAAAGAAACTTCTCCTCACCAACTCTTTTGTTACCCTGACAGTGATCATACGGCAAAAGAAAATTACATGCTTGGCTCTTTCCCTTTATTTACCAGCTTTCAGAATGAGTTGGTTCCCCTTCCTTTTCTTCCTTTCCCTCTTTCCCTCCCTGCCTTTCTTTCTTTAGATGCTCCCTGCAGAAAGGTGATTTAGGAGGGAAGCTACTGAGCTTGCTTTGCATCTGTGGGGTTGTGTCGGCTCCAGCCGAGACAAGGATGCTAGAGGGATGGAGAATCTGAACATAAGCTCCTGCGAAGGAAGCACCCAAGAGTGTTAGCAGCCTGGACATTCCAGGAAATCAAGTGCTCACCATTTCCCAGCACTTCCGAGCTGCCTTTTCCCTGCAGGCCTGTGTTATACAATACCTGCCAGGCCTCATTAGACCAATTTCCCTGTCCCTGTCCTAGGAGCAGGAGGCCCTGATAATGATCGATACCCTTACTGTGATGATAAACAAAGACAGATGAGCCTGTGAGGACCGGCCAGTGTTTGTGATTACTGCCTCTGTAGGCATTCAATTACTGCTAATGAAAGGGTGACAGAGCTCCAGCCTGCTGACAGAGGAGCAGTTACCCAGGCTCCCTGGCAGGGCCTGCAGCTGGCAGCGGCCTTCTCTGCTTTCTTCTCTTGACTGCAGCTCACTCCACCAGCACAGTCTTCCCAGGACACCTCTACGTGCCACGACACCACCCCTGACGGAATTTTTAAGGAAGAAGTCCTTGAAATTTTTGCTCACACAAACGCTCTCTTGCCCAGCCAGTCTGGGGCCTGCACGGGGACTGTCAGCATGAGTCACTGTCATTCTGGGATGCGGTGGGTTGTGTGAAAGCACAGAGGTGAGCTCAGGCGAGCAGCACTGTTAGTAGACTTTGCTAAAAGCTTTCGCTTAGAAGCCAGGCAGCCAGCCAGCAACGCAGGCAGCTGCTTCTGTTTCAGTATTCCAGATCAGAAGACAGGAAAGGGTGTGTGCTCTAGCTTTTCATTGAATCAGACGTCATTAAGGAACAATCAATTCCACTCCCTTTGCTAAGGAGCTGAGAGGACATCTGTTGAATGCCTGAGAAGCATCAACTTCCCTTTCTAGTAATTGTATCTTTCATTACCACCCCTTGCGTGGGACACTGGTGGGGCCCTGGCCAGACCCTTTCACTGAGATATAGCCACTCCTAGCTGCTGCGTGTGTTGGCTAATGACAGATCACAGCTGCCTCATTCTCTAAAAATGTGCCCTCAGCCAAACAGAGCCACCTCCCTCCACTACCAGACTTCGGCCAACGGCTGCCCAGCATGGGGGTGCAAAAGGTAGAATATTATCCAGCCATGAGAAAGAAGGAAATCCTGCCATCTGTGTCAACGTGGATGGACCTTGAGGGCATCCTGCTAAGTGAGATAAGACAGAGAAAGACAAATGCCACATAATATCACTTATATGTGGAATATAAAAAAAAAGTCAAACTCATGGAAACAGAATAAAAAGTGGTTGCCAGGGGCTGCAGAGTGGAGGAAATGAGAGAGGCTGGTAAAGGCACAATCGTTCAGCCGTAAGATGACGAAGGCCTGAGGTTCAACGTAAACATGGTGACTGTAGTTGATAACACTGTGTCATGTAATCAAAATTTGCTAAGAGAGTAGAACTTAAACGTTCTCACACACAAAAAAAAGATAAATACGTGCAGTGATAAATGCGTCACTTAACCAGACGGGGAGAATCCTTTCACAATGTATACATATTTTTTAAATCTCAGTAATCGAGGTAATATTTCAATTCTTTAATTTTTTCACCAAAAATAAAACAAAAAATCCACAATAAAAATATATCAGATTTTAAAATGTAAACAGGATCAGTCATGCATTGGTTTTCCTTTCGGCCTCAGGCTCCAATTAGGCTCAGCATGACACTGCAACCCTGCCACCACCCTGGAAACTGCTAGGCATCCAGCCAAGACAGAGGAAAACAGAGCCAAGAGATATGGAGAGGCAGATTCCTGTTGACATGGAAACTGCCATATGGGATAAGGGTGAGGATTAGAGAAATTAATGCATGTAAAGCCCTTAAACATAGCCCAGCATACAGTAAGCCCAATACAAACCTTGGTTCCGGTTGCTACTATTCTCTCTCCTGCCAGAATCTCTGCCCTCCCCGAACAATCACGGCACAATCCGTCTACCTCTTACGTTCTCGTGCTCTACTCGGGAACGAGGGGGTACATGTTGATGGGTAGATAGGTAATTTCTTATCTCCTTGGTGTAGGAAATAATTTATTAATTTTTATTTGCACTCTTTTTCCAAGAAGCTAGGACTTGGAAAGATGTGAGAGGCTCACATACACGAGATGCAATGTGTTTGCAGAAAGAAGGAAGAGAGAGCTGGAGTAAGGGGCTGAGGAAACATCAGCAATTTATAGGTGCTGCATCTTCTCCTGAGCATACATCAAATTATAGTATTAGGTGCTGCGATTTTTCTTACCACGTGTATTCCAACCTCTAAACTCAAGGTCACACAGGTTTTTTGTTTGTTTTAAATATGGTTTTATTCATTTCAGAGAGAGAAAAGGAGAAGGAGAGAAGGAGAGAGAAACATCAATGATGAGAGTGATTGACTGGCCCCTGCCTGTGCGCCCCCGACTGGGGATCGAACCCTGAACCAGGCATGTGCCCTGACGGGAAACTGAACTGTGACCTCCTGGTTCATACGTCGACACTCAACCGCTGAGCCACACGCCAGCAGGGCAAGATCACATCGTTTTAACGGCCTGTGATACAACTCCCTCACTCCTTCACTTATTCAAATCCTGCCGGCCCTTAGGACTTAGCTCAAGTTCTGCCTTTTCACTGACGTTGCCCCATCCATCCACCAAGCCAGCCCTCCCTGCCTCCTCGGATATCAGATCTGATGATACCTGTCATTGGTGTCCTCCATATATTAATCCTAAATAGCTGTGAGCCTTGGGCAAGACATTTAACCTAAATGGTTTTGCACTTTGGACATGTTTTCTCCCTCTCTCTTTTTTTTAAGTAAATGGTTTAGACTGAGGGCCTCTGAGGTTGTTCCTGGCTCAGGTTTTGGCTCTCTCATTCTCTGCTGCCAGCCTCTCCCATCTCAGTGTCATTGGGATACAGGTAACCTTTACTGAACTCCTTGGATCTTGTTGATTTTCATCTCAACCTTAGTGCTATTCTTTAAGAGGGTTTCTATTTAAAAACTCAGTGCTGACTTATGTAGTGGAATAATTTCTTGCACTTAAATCATCTCTTGGCTCCCCAGAACTCAAAGCACTTTGCAGGCAATTGCCTCATCAATCCTTGTGCACTTTGCAGAATAAAAAAAAAATTTTTTTTCCCAAGAATAAAAGCTTCCCTTACAGATCACATGCTAGACAGGGTGAACCCAAGAGAAGAGTAAAAGTGAAATATGTCTGATGTATTCTGTCTCACTGACCCAAGACACTGATTGAAACTTGTTCCATGGTCAATTTGTAAAAAGCTATTCTGTGGCCAATACAAAACATCAAATCATGCAAACTTTAGATTCAACTTATCTTTGACACACTATATGTAAACATGATGGGATGAGATAGGAATTCAATTCTATAATCAGAGTGTCTGGGCTCAAAATCCTAAATTTAACTAACTTACCAGCTGCAGACTTTGAAACTTACTTCTCCCTCTGTTCAAAAATGAGAGAAAATAAATACTTGAACTTACTTCTTGATTTGTTTGTGGGATAAATGAGAAAATGGATGAAATTACTTAGCCCAGCATTTAGCACATAGTAAAGACTAAGGCTATATATGTCCCTATTATTTGTATAGTATTATTGTTATTTCCCTATAGTATTTTCTTTCCCATACCTCTTTGGTAAAAGTTAATCTGAGATTTTAGAGAATACAATTTAAGAGACCTCAGGATGATAGGTTGGCAAGAACAAGCTGGAAATTAAAGAGATACTTTGGGGGGCACAGAGACTGAAGGCACAATTCCCGATAGCCATTCATCAAAAGTTTGTTGCGTCTTTACCTATTTTAGGTACTGGGGATACCAATCTGTACAGCAAGGGTCCCAGCCCTGCTGTCAAGGAACTCACATGTTCTGGGAAAGTCTGTCCCTCATATACTGTTTTTGGTGAACAATGCATCTACTAAAGAGAGAACATGACAAGGAGAAGAAATTTTATTTTGTTGGCATTTTTTGGTGTATTGGTCAACTTTTGCCAAGTAACAAACACAACATCTCAGTGATTTACAATAATAACATGTATTTCTTGCTCATGTTACAATTGGTTCTGGCTCTGCTAGACTCAGCTCCATGTATCTGCCCATACTGGACTCCAGCCTGAAGGAAAAGCCGCTGGGGAACAGGCCGATCTCATTACCGAGAGCAAAGTCAAACTATTTCACGCTTCTGCTCAGATGGACTCCTCTGACTAAAGAAGGTCAGATGGCCAAGCTGGATGTCAATGAGGCAGGGAAGTACACTAAGGCTATTGGGAAGTGAGTCAAAGATGGGGCTCACACAAATAATTACGACTAATACAATTTACCATAGCTTCCATGAGAAATGGTGGAAAGCTGTTAAGAAAAGGGAGGGAAGAAAATAAAGATAGTAGGGTTTGGGGGAGTATAAATGTTTTGCTACTCTTCCAACTTCGAATTATGGTTGTAAGACATATCTCCTTAAAATAAATGTCTCTGTATTACTTCCTTTTCGTAAGTTTAAAAGGAGTAATTTTGCCCGGCCGGGCATGGCTTATCGGTTGAGCGTCGACCTAGGATCCAGGCAATCGGGGTTCAATTCCCGGTCGGGGCACATGCCTGAGTTGCGGGCTCGATCAATGACTCCCTCATCATTGATGTTTCTATCTCTCTCTCCCTCGCCTTTCCTCTCTCTGAAATCAATAAAGATATATTTTAAAAAAAGGAGTAATTTTATGTCACTATTTGAGCACAACAAATGTTAATGGCCAACGATGCATGCATGTAGATCACTTTAACCTAACCCTGTAGAAAAGATACCTCCTATGTAGGTATATTTTAGACTACATATACCTATATAGTCTTTGTCTTAACTCTGATACTTATCAGCCAAATAACAAGATCCATAACCAGGTCTAGTTATTTTTTCACTTTAGGCAACATTATATATGAGGCGAATAATATTTAATGGTTGGATTTTCAGTAGAGATGCCTTTCAGCTTTTTGAACAAAAGAAATCAATCAACAAATTACTAGTCTGTGGGGGGAAAATGTGTGATGGAGTCCTATTTTCCTATTTTTGGTCCTGAAGAGAAAGTTAACAACCTTTCTGCTCATTTAGAGATTTCCTGCCTGGGAGTAATTAATTTCAGTCAACTACAGAGTTCAATACAACATATTTTAAAAGTATTATTCTTGCTTTGATAATTGGGGCTCTACATTTTATTGTTCAATATTTCCTTCTACCAGTCAGAATGTAAATATGACTTGTGGTCAGAAAATAAAAGAGCAAAATTAGCATTTGTGCAGCCTACTGAGGAGTGATGCAAACTAAGCATTCAGCCTGAAAATAACACTTCGAGATTGAGCCAGTGACAAATTTTTATGACCAGACACTTGGTAAAACCTTGGTAGCTGCCTGAGCAAGAAGGGACTCGGGGATACTTAGAGATTTTTTTAGCCTCAAACTCCTATTTTCCTTTAAGCCAAGCATATCAGTGTCGTGATCCCTGTTTGGGAATCTAAGGCAGGATTTATGGCACAGAAGGTCATCTCAGGAAACCACATTAGTAGTTGAAAGCTCAACCTGAAAGCCCAGATGGGGATACTGAAGACCCTCTTTGACATGATCCCACTCGAATTTTCCATCTCAAGCAGCCTAAAGTAAAAGATGTTAATGCATTGAATTTACTAAGGTGAGATAGTCTCAAGGTCAGCTGCAAAGCTTTTTGTGAATTGCAGCAGAGCATAGATGCCTTACCTCTATTCCTTCCCATACAGAGTTCTGTAACATCCTGATACCTCTTAGGCTCATATTAAGAATTATTTAACTTCTCATTATCTTAACCCTCTTGATATTGAATTGTCTTGAGGGCTAGATTTCTGACTGGCCACTTGGCTTTTTCATTACCTTTTCATTCATTACTAGCTATTTTTATTAAGACATTGGACACAGTTATAAAAGCCACTTTAAAATAGTTTTCTGCTATTTTCAATATCTTGGGGTCAGGCTCCATTGAGTATATGTTCTTTTTCTTTCCCTTTTATTGTAAAATACACATAACAAAAAATTTACCAGTGTAACCATTTTAAAGTGTTCCATTCAGTGGTATCAGTGCATTCTTAATGTTGTGCAACCATTACCACTATCTAGTTCCAGAATTTCTCATCACTCCAAATGGAAATCCTGCACCAATTAAACAGTCACTCCCATTTCCGCTTCTTCACAGCCTGCAACAACCTGTAATACACTTTCTGTCTCTATGGATTTGCCTATTCTGGGTGTTTCACATAAATGGAATCATACACTATGTGGCCTTTGTGTCTGGCTTCTTTCATTTAGCATGATGTGTTCAAGGTTTATCCATGTTGTAGCAAGTGTTAGTATTTCATTCCTATATATATCTGACTAATGTTCCATTATATAGGCTCTTTATGAAGAATATATTTTTCCGTACTTTAGACCCAAAGAAAAAAATTAAAATTAAAGTGATTCTGTTGTGGACAGAATATACATGAATCATATTTTTTATCTTTGCTGCCAATCTCTGCCTTTTAATTGGAAAGTTTAACCCATTTACATGTCAAGCAATCATGGAAGGACTTCTGCCACTTTATTATTTGTTTTCTATATGTCATAGGTTTTTCTTAATTCCTCTATTACTACCTTTTTCATATTTTCTTGATTTTGTAGCAATTTCCTTATCTGTATTTTTTAAAAGACATTTTCTTAGTGGTTGTCTTAGGACTTATAATTAACATCTTAAACTTATACAAATATTTTTAATTAATACCAATTTAATATACAAACCTCTGCCCCCATATGTCTTTGTCCCTCACCCTTTATATTGTTATTGTCACAGATTAAATACTTATGTATTACGTGTACATTTAGATGTATAATTTTTGCTTATGCATTTATCTTTTAAATAGTATAGGGGGAAAAAGAAGAGTTGAAAACTAAAAATACAAATGGCTTTTATACGTCCTATGCAGTTACCTTTACCAATGCTCTTTATTTCTTCATATGACTTTAAGTTACTGCCTAGTGTTCATTTATTTACCTGAAGGATTTCTTTTATGACTTATTGTAGAGCAGGTCTACTATTAATGAATTCCATTTTTTAATATATCTGAAAATGTCTTAATTTCTATTTCATTCATTAAAGATATTTTTGCCATATATTAAATTCTTGGTTGACAATTTTCATCTTTTAGCAATTTAAATGTCATCCCACTGCCTTCTAGCCTCCATGGTTTCTCCTAAGAAATTGACAATTGTAATGTGTCTTAGTGTATATCTCCTTAACTTATCCTAAAGTTCATTGAACTCCTTAGATGTATACATTCATATTTTTAAAATAAGATTTGGGAAGTTTGGGACCATTATTTGTTCAAATATTCCTTCTGCCCCTCTCTCTCTCTTCTCCTTGCTCCCTTCATGCCTGTGTTGACAAGTCTGATGAAGTCCCACAATTTTCTTAGGCTCTGTTCATTTTTCTCTTTTTGCTTCTGAAACTGGATAATTTAATTTACATATCTTCAAGTTCACTAATTATTTCTTCTTTCTGTTCAAATTCATTCTTAAACTTCTCTAATGAGTTTTCCTTTGAGTTATTGTACTTTTCAGCTCCAAAATTTCTACTTGGCTCTTTTCTATACTTTCTATTTCTTTACAGATATTCTCTATTTATTAACCTTGCTGACTGGTCATGAGATAACTCGTGTCTGCACTTACATTAATTTAAGTAATTTTAAACATCTTGCTGACCAAAGTAGTCAACTGCATGGGCGAGTTCTGGCTTGAAATAGGCAGTCAGCAAGGTGTTAGGAAATTATTCTCTTTATTTTCTTAGTTCTTTGTCCACAGTTTTCTTTAACTCTTCAAGAGTATTTAAAAGAGTTGATCTAAAATCATTATGTAGTAAGTCCAATGTCTGTGCTTCCTCAAGGACAATTTCTGTTACTTTCCCTTTTTTGCAGTGAATAAGTTATACTTTCTTGTTTCTTTGCATGCTTCAGATTTTTTCATTGAAAATTGGATGTCTTGGATAATTTGATGTGCAAATAGAAATAAAAGAACATAAAAATAAAGAGAGAAAAAAGGGAAAGAATATAAAAGAAACAAAAGAAAGTACTATCCTCCAGGTTTTAACAATTCGGCTTTGTCTTGCGGCAAATTCAATGCTTAGTTGAGCCATTTACAACTCTATTTTATTTATTTTTTTTTTCACAATTTAATATTGTATTAGGAAGGTTTCATACTTAGATCATGAGACAGTAGTGTTTAACAGAGTGCCTGGAACATAGTTGCCATGCAATAAATGATCGTTGAGCTGGGAAAACACTGTTAGTCTCATTTATTCAGAGCCTAACTTGAACCTGCAGAATGGATCTATCACTGTATATATAGTGCATAGATGAATGCCCAGCTGAAGACATATCAGAATTTGAGGGGATTTGAAAGAAACGTAAGACTTATTCCTAAGATATAATGTTGGGAAGCGTCTCTGTAGGAGTGTGTCACACATTGTCAAATACAATGCTGACAAGTTACTATATTCATGTTTAAGTAACATATACTCTTGCTAAGCAGCATAATTTTGTATTGTCAAGTGCCATAGGAAGAGCTGCATTTTGAAGCCTATACTAATTAATGCTACCTACTCGAACAAACAACCTTATAACCTAGTGGCTTAACACAGTAGGAATTTACCTCTTGATTATGCAAAATCTAATGTGGACGTTACTAGGCAAGTGGCTCTCTTGGATGGCTTTCTTCCCAGCTACGTTGGGAAAGAAATCCACTTCCTTCCACTTATGCTATTATCTTCTAATCTTTGGAGTCCTTTGCTTCCAGCCATGCAGATGGGGAAAGGAAAAGAGCCTGAGCGAGGCTGCAGGGGATGTCATCTACGGCTAGATCTGAAAGGGGTGAACATCACTACGGGCACATTGCACTGTCTAGAATTAGTCGTGTGAACCCATCTAGATCCAAAGTGATGGAAAAATATCCAATCATTTTTCTCCCAATAGGAAAATGAAAGTGTGGTAAATTCATGGCGTTATCTCTGCACAAAGCCACAGTTAATCCCTCCTTCCTACTTTCAAACACTATGGAGCATCCCGTAGCTGCCAAACATTGTGACTCATCAGGTGACTCCCAGCTTTCAACCTTCATTGTTAGATGATACAGCATCCAACAGCAGAACATAAGATAGGAGAAGGAGCAGTTTAAGAGAAAGATTGTACACATACATGGTTTGAAGTTCCAAAGGGACAGCACATAGTGTCCAAAGTTAAGAAGAAAGGTTCAGTCTGGCTGGGGTGGCTCAGTGGTTGAGTATCAACCTAGGATCCAGGAGATCACAGTTCAATTCCTTGTCAGGGCACATGCCCTGGGTTGTGAGCTCGATCCCCAGAAGGAGGCGTGCAGGAGGCAGCCGATCAATGACTCTCTCATCATTGATTCTTCTCTCTCTCCCTCTCCCTTCCTCTCTGAAATCAATAAAAACATATTAATAAATAGTAATAAGAAGAAGACAGGTTCAAATGGCGAGTCAAACTTAGATGACATTAGAAAACAGACCAATGAATCATGAGGGTTTATGAGGTCACCCAGAGAGAAAGTAGGGGCTGGAGGGGGGAAAGCAGCGATCCTGGGACACAACTCTGGAGAACCCCAAGGAAGGGAGGGGACACTAGGGGACTCTGAGCATGACTACCCAGGGGGGCAGGAGGAGAGGATGTGAGTGATTCGATGATGAAGTGGTAGAGCAGCTTCAGCAGCATGGAAACCAAGAAGACTGAATGGGAGGTAAAAAGTCAAAGACCCTCCCTGAACGTCCAGGACTCTCAAAAACTTTGCTGCAAAGAGAAAGAAAGAAAGAAGAAGGATAGGTTTATAACCAGAGGGGACTACGGATATGGGAGGATTTTGATATATTTTTAAGATGAAAGAAAAAAGGCTATCTTTAAAGTGGAAGGGAATGATCTCATTGAATGAGAAAAGCTGAAGATACAGGAGAGAAGGGGAAACACTTTAAGTTCCCCTTAAAAATAATGAAAATAATACACATTCATTTCAGCAATGAGAAAGTATAATAAAGTAGAAAATGAAAGCCCTGCCCTGTCCTCCAGGACTCGCCACACCCAGTCTCACTCTGTATTTTCCCTAGAGCTTATTATCTTTTAACATACCAGGCAGCTCTCCTATTTATTATGTTTATTGTTCATTTTCCTGGATGAAAATGTAAGTTCCACAAAGGCAGATTTTTTTTCCTGTTCACTGCCTGGCACATAGTATACACTCAATAAATATTTACTGAATAAATGAATGTTGCATATGCTTCTGGACTTTTTCTCTACATAAAAACCGGTCTTACAATATGCATTATTCTATAACTTTCTTTTTCAACATAATACCACTATATTCATTTTAACGGTTTACATAAAATGGCTATAGCAAGATTTATTTAAACAATCTTTTACTAATGAGCATTGCTGATATTTCTAATTTTTATGATTGCACATAAGCCTAAAACATAAGCCATGCATCATATGTTTTACTTCCTTGGGGGGAATCACTAAAGGAGGAGAGATTCCTATAATTGGAATTACTGAGTCAAGACTACACACATTACAATGTTGATAGTACATCTTAAAATCGGCCTTGAAAACATGTTGAATCTATTTGAGTATGAGAGTGGAGAGGGCCGTGGACAGAGTCAAGTGACAGAGGGTGTGAAGGACTTCAGGTGGGGAGAGGATTTGGACAAAGCCTTAAGAAGAGGGATTTGAAAAGATACTTGGGCAAGGCAGGTACCTGTGAAATGAGTCATCATCAGAACCCCAGGGATGAAAGCTCTCTCCCAGACAAATAAACGTCACAGTTACCTTTCAGGAACCTCTCCCTCCCCAGAGCTAGCAGAAAGCTGCCAACGCAGACTGGAGTAGCTATTTAGCACTCCCTCCCCGGGCGACCTCTCTCCACACAGTGCCAAAGCAACCAGGGCTCTGGCTCCCTTTAAAAACATAATTAACATTCTCAGCGGGGTGGGTCGTGCGCATTACTTGCAGATGGATGCATCCTGTCTTGTTAGCTCACATGCTGGCTTTGGAATAATTAGTTCCCTTTCCCTTTAATTAAGCAAACCTCTCGACTCCCCAGCATTCTGACTCTTCCTTTCACCAATTCAACAAACCCGTATTGAGTAGCTACTATGTGCCAGGCACTGTGCCCGCCCAGGTAGATCAGGCACGGCCCTGCTTTAAAGAACGCACATTCTTTCAGGAACCGGACCCATGCATAACCACAGTTAACGCAGTCGTATTGGAAAGACAGTGTATAGAGTTCTTTAAAGAAGCAGAGGAGAGGAAAACAGGCCCTGGTTCCTCCTTGGGTGCAGAAGCGGGATGCGTTTGCATAGGGCTGACAGTTTAAAGTGGGAGGAAGAGTGAAGAATTTGGGCATAGAAAACAGTCCAGTTCCTAGTTCCAGCTCCCCGCTTACTAGCTGAGGGCCTCTGGGCCCAGTTTCCTCATTCACAAAATGGACATCACAGCCACCCCTACCCTCTGGGAATGTTTGGGAGGGTATCTGATTAACCATAGAGAGCATACATTTGAAGTAGTGCGAGCGTATCTACCATGTGGTTAGCATCTGCTAAAAGGTATCACTAAGGCACTTTATATACTTTAGCAGTTTCAAGGCTCTCTCAAGGTGGCTGTGATTAGCGTCATTTTATAGCTGAGACAGTCCTTAAATAAATTCTAATAGGCAGAGTCAGAATGTGCACACGTAGCTACTAAAACACATGCTCTTTCTTTTCTTAAAATTTATTTTGTTTGTGTGTTTTCTTTAATCCACTCCCAAGGATATTTTTCCATTGCTTTTCAGAGAGAGTGGAAGGGAGAGAGAGAGAAAGAAACATGATGTGAGAGAGACACATCGACTGGTCGCCTTCCACATGCACCTGGATCAGGGCCAGGGATGGAGCCTGCAACCGAGATATGTGCCATTGGTCAGAATCGAACCAGGGACCCCGATGCTCTAACCACTGAGCCAAACTGGCTAGGACAGCACATGCTCTTTCTAATGTGCCCACTCCCTTTTGCTTTTACTACTAGGCACTGGTGTGGCCAGGACACTATTGGCTAAAAGTAGATTCTGGCAATGAGAGGTGACATTAGAGAGCTACAGATTCTGACTACCCTCATCAGCCCTTCCCCTCCACCTTTAGAAACCAATTGCTGTCAGTGCCACTATTTTTCAATCAACCAGACTTTGTTAAGTGTATTCTATTGTCCGAGCCTTAAAAGAGAATGACAGTTGAGGCATGTGGTACCCCCGAGATGTTTTCTCTCGCTGGAAAGGTAGAACTAATGGTCTATACAGTGAAAAGCAGTCTCTTTAGTTTGCTGTAGCCCAGACTGAGTCTGAGGCCTTCACATAAAGATGTCCATCAGGCAGGCAGACAAATTCGTATCTGGAGCTTTGAAATTTCAGAATTGCTGGCATACAAATTATATTTGAAATCAGATGTGTAAATATTGATCCGATTACCGATCTCACTCTGAATCCCGAAGTCCATAATAGCCCGGGGGGAAACACACAAAGGAAGAGAGAAATTCAATCTCAAATCGTTGTTTATGTTCAGTAACCAGGAGAAAAATACTGTATGTTTTGTCTTCCTTTTCTCCACGTTTTCAAAACAAATACCTCACCATCCTTCTCAAAGAACAAATTTACCTTGAGGGTGTAATTGAAAGAAAACACACCTTCCCTCTGGCTTTAAAGTCGTAAGTAAATAAATATGAGCATAATGAACCTAAAAGGTAGTGCGTGGAGCCCACAGAGGCACGAAAGATGCATTGTTAAGAACCACGTGGCCTATATGGAGCCCTATACCACCAGGAGTAGCACACACATCAAGCCTCCAAGTGCTCATTCCTGCTCCAAATGCAGTTGGTCAGGTCCCAGAAGGCATTTCCATAATGATGGTTTTCTGTATGCCTGCTCTCCACCAGAAATGATGGGTTTCATAAAAAGTAATAGCAGTATGATTTTAGTTAAAACCCAATTTACATTCTGCATTTCTGTTCAATAGTCTAGTTGATTGAGGCCCTTTGGGAACAACTCTCATCCTGTGGTACTGAAACTCATTAAATAAAACCATCAATTGTTCAGAATGGTTACACACTTGGTTTACAAGTTCCTTAAATATTATTTACCTTTCTCCTTGGCTTCTAAAATATCAAGCAGGAAAACCACAGATGATCTGCGCCTGAATTTTACACATATGGGGAAGGAACCTCCATAGTTTATTGGAAATAGCAACCTCACCTATGTTTGGAAATATAAAATGTAATTGCCTCAGAATCTCAAAATAACACATTTCCAGGAGGAGGTATTACATCCACTACACGTGAATCCAGGAACATTTAGACAAAAGCTCAATGAGGTGCTACTGCAAGAGGCAGAAGGAAGAAACAAGTGGAGTGAATATCTGGGCCTAAAGCTAGAATCACCTGCAGAAGCCTCACTGCTAGTGACCACCAACATCCGTTACTCAAAAATCCTGTCGACGTTATAACCTGTCCCTGTTACGCAAGATCACTCATCATCAATTTACCATCACCTGCACTCCTTTGAATCCCTTCTGAATTTCAGAAGAGAAGCTGAGAACTGCATTTCCCATAATCTCCTCCTCCAAAAGTTTCCTGATTAGACAAAGAGAGGCACTGGGGTGAGACGTGGATAGGAGAAGCATTTGCATGCAGACGCATAGGTGAACATTAGATTTGAAGCAGCTCCTGGGTGAGCTTCTTGGGGACCCCCTAAACTTGTGATATAGACCTGTGGTTCTCCAACTTTAGCATGCAGCAGTCTTCTGAAAGGCTTGTTAAAATGCAAATTGCTGGGCCACACCCCAAGGTTTGCAGGATGTCTGGGGTAGAGTCTCAGAATATGAATATCTAACAAGTTCCCAGATGATACTGGTGCTTCAGATTGGGAGGTCACATATTTGGGACCACTTTTGTAGATTGAGCTACCTGGAGGAGCTTCCTAAAGGTCCAAGGAATTCACAGTAGCTTGCAGATGAACTCTTGAGGGACTACTTGGGTTAGAACTACAAGCAGAGGGTATCAGGTCTCCATCCAGACCTTTGTCCCCACTCCTCCTCTGCCAGTGGTCAGATAAAACTCTAACCTCCTATGTGTAGAAACCTTCACATACCTAAGATAAAGACTGTTGATCCAAGCCACTGCCCCATGTATGGTCCTTTTCCTAACTGATCTTTCCCTAACCCAGCCATCCACCAAATGAAAGGATATTTTCATTCTGCTCTTAAAAATGTTTGGTGCCTCCAAGTTGGAGACAACCCAAATGTCTATCAATGATGAAGAGATGAACAAACTGTGGAATAATGGAGTACTACTCAACAATAGAAAACTACTGGTGCCTCCAACAACACGGCTGACTCTCAAGTCCTTGCTTGCTGAGCGAAAGAATTTCTATGACATTCTGGAAAAAGCTTAACTCTAAGGACAGAAATCAGATCAGTGTTGCAGGAACTAGGGTGATAGATGGAGGACCATACAGTGGGGTAAATGGAATTTGGGGAGAGATATTGTTTTGGTGGTTATGTACCTGTAAATATTTGTCAACATATATAGAACAGTATACTTCAAAAGGGAACATTTTATTTTATGTAAATTATACCTCAATAGACCTGACATTTTAAAAAAAATGAGTGTTCTCTATTGCCAAGAGCATTATTTCTAAACTTCTTAAGCCAAAAAAAAAAAAAAGGGAGGGAGGGGATAAAGAGGAGACAGGAAGAAAGTGTGCTTATGAGTGGTGCAGAAAACAAAGCAGGCTCAAGGCCGCACTAGCATTTAGTGCCCTCCATATATTCAGAAGGGCTATCTTTCAGGCTTGCTAACAGCAGCCATGAAAATCTATGGAAACCAGAACAGTATTGGAAAGCAAAAAAGAATAATCTAATTTTGCCATCTCATTTTATATCCCTTGAGAAGAGTTAACTTGATTAAAGTCACAGGCCATGGCCCTTTTTTTCTAGCTGCCCCACAGGATCTGGCAGCAGATGAAAGCTTAGTATAGAGGTGAAAACTCCATTCATAAAAGCATGGAATTATCTCGTGAGCTGGCAGAAAATTTTGGAACTGTGGAAATTTTATGCTATTACCAGCACTCCAACATTATTCTGGAAAACATCAGCCATTTGGCTCTCTGGAGACCTACACATTTAATGTATTTTATTAAAAATATACTTCCTGCACTGTGGTAGGAGCCTCTAATGTTCCTTTATATCTATTATCCTCTCCTTCTACATGCATGGAAGGATTATACTTCCCCGGCTCCCACGCTGCACGTGGGAGGGCCATATGACTAATGCCAGCCAATGGGTTGTGAGAAGTGGCATGTGGCTGCAGCACTTCTTTGATTAGTGTGGGATGTTCTCACACTCTTTTCCTACTGCAGGGGATCAGAGAGGAGACTTCACGTTGAAATGGAAAGCAGCCTGGATTATGGAACATGGAGAAATGCTTGGGATGACCACCTGGACCCCCAGAGACTTGCATAAATGAGAAATGGGTTTTCGTTATCTGAGGCTCTGAGACCTTCAGGTTGTTACAGCAGCATCGCTTAGGATATCCTGACTGATATGCCCATATTTAATCCCTAAGTTTAATGTTAACTGAGAGAGGTAATTATCCTAATCAGTTTTGTCTGGGGAAAGGATTATTCAATCCACAGGCCTTGTAAACATTGATATAAAAAGAGCACAAATCTCACCTGAATGAAGCAACATTTGTTAAATAGGAATCATGCAGCCTCACCTTTATGTCACTGCAGCTCAAACTGTCTCTAAGTCCACAGGGAATCTGCTTTGTAGAGAGACAATGAATATCAATTCCCTGACCTCAAACACCACCAATGATACTGATTATTATAATAGCAGTTACAGCCTAGGATGTATTGAGTACATTTTCACTGGAAAGCCTAAGAAAATCTTCTTTTCAAGAGTGTTCAACCAGAGGACTAAGTTGCAAGGGCTGTGGCCAATTAATTTCTATGGAGGAGGACTTCAGGGGTGACTTAACCTGGTTAGAAGAGATGCTTCAGTTGTATAGAACTTTATATATCATTGAGAGAATGTCAATTGTCTGTATCAGGGAGGTTCAACAGAACTTTCTGCAGTGATGGAAATGTTTTAGATATGTGCTATCAACAAGTGGTATTGATCACTTGAAATACGGCCTGTGTGACTAAGAAATAATTAAATGTTTAGTTTCATTTAATTTAAGTGTAATAACCATATGAGATTAGGTCATGCAGATCTGTAGCAATGAATGGGGCTAATAAAGATATGAAGAGCCAAACCCTCCCCAAAGTCTCACCCTTGATGCTGTCACTGGTGAGAAGGAAGTTTTCCAAAGTAGCTGTAGTCTCTAGTTAAACCACAGTAAAAATGTAAGAGCTTCCCAAACATTCTAAATTATTGCTGAGGTGGAATCTACCACAATTACTCTCCTAACACTGTTGTATAAGGTTGTTGTAACTGTGGAACAGGATCAACTCAATGAACCTGACCTAATGGTTGGTTGATGTAACAATCAAGATAAGCTGGTTATGCTGTGGCTTTAAAGCAGAGGTCATGACTCACTCATGATCTATGTCCGCTGTTGATCAACAGGTGGATTCTGCTCATTTCTATTACTCGCGATTTGTGCTCCTATAATTGCTGAAACAGGGGGATGAGCACATGACAAATTACACACTGGGTTTTCAGCCTTCCCTCATGTGACTTGTCATATATCACTGGCCAGACTAAGTCCCATGGTCACATCTAACGCAACACGATATGGCAAAATATGACCCTACTCGGTGCCTACAAAGAGAAGACCTCAAAGTATTTGATGAACAGCCAAATATGACTGTCACAGTTGCTTTTCCCCTTTCCTGTATTTGTTCTATCATATCTTATGCGAAGTGTCATCTGCCTTAATATTTACTAACTTAGAACAGTTTATTCCCTGAAAATACAGTGCCAAACAATTAAAGAAAGAAGACTAGATTTACAAGCAATTGCTGTATTTTAGGTATCTTGCTAAGTGTATTCATACGTTACCTTGGATTCCCTTCCCTACAAAGTAGATACTCTTATCTATTGTACAAAAGGGAAAATAGGCTCAAAATTTCCCTTTTCCTAAGGTTATGCTAATCCAGTCATATGCCTTATAATGCCATTTCAGCTGCATATACAATGCTGGTGTAGCATATGGCTTAAGTGTATAGTAGACTATACCATCTAGGTTTGTGTAACTGTATTCCATGATGTTTGCACAATGACAAATCACCTATCAACGCATTTCTAAGAACGTATTCTGGTTGTTAAGTGGCACGTGACTGCAGTAAAAAGCAAGAAAGGGATGGATTTGAACCCAGGCCCAACGTCTTTCATCTCACCCACATTGTCTACCAACACAGCAATGAAGAATTAGCATTGCTATGAAATACTTATAAAGGTAAAAATATTTGCTATAGCCCGGCTGGGCATGGCTCAGCGGTTGAACGTCGACCTAGGATCCAGGAGATCAGGGTTCGATTCCTGGTCAGGGCACATGCCCGGGTTGCGGGCTCGATCAATGACTCTCTCATCATTGATGTTTCTATCTCTCTCTCTCCCTCTCCTTTCCTGTCTCGGAAATCAATAAAGATATATTAAAAAAAAAAAAAATTTAAAAAATATATATATATATTTGTTATGTTACTGCCATGCATATTCAATTCATCGACTCAATAAGTATATATATTGAGTAACTATTATGCACCCAACATTTTAGCTGCCCTGGAGTATTACAAAAAAAGGAAATTATCATTTTTAAAAAGCTTAAAACTCAAGGCTTCCAAGTAATGAAACACAAGTCCATATTCCCAGCCAATGGGATTTTGCACCCAGGATTCACCCACAGAAACTCTGTGGTGTGATGTTTTTGCAGGTGGTACAAAAGCAAGTGAGGAAAAGTCAACACTGCCAGACACAAGTCTTAAATCTCATGCCTAGAAAATAGTCCTACTTGCCCCCTCAGTCTTCATCAGCCCGTTCATTCAAGTCATCAGTATGCCTGTCAGGCATGACATCAAATGATTCATAGCAATATTTCTCCCACTCTCCAGTGTAAAATTTTATTTAGAGAGTGACACACATTTTGACATTTGAGATTTTTTACTGAAATTTGAAACACAAAGGCAGAGAATTGCTGCCAGCTACTGAAGTACAAGCGTTTACCTCCGTTCTCAATAATAAGATCTCATCTAGAAATATGGACAGCCAGTGTCCTAATGGAAAATTTGTGCCTGCATTTTTAATATTTCTGCCAAAAAGTTTGATGGCTGACGCCAGTGTGTTTTCCACAAATGATTTTTTATACAGCAAAATCTCTGCCACGTTGGGTAATTGGGGGATGATTAATTGAACACGTACTCCTGGTGTTCTTACTGAAGGGGTGGGTGTTTGGGTTGTGCCTTGCTCAAGGACGCCCCGCTGAGGGGTGGGTGAGCACAGAGACCCAGGCCACACTTCTGTCATCTAGCTGTGGGTGCAAGGCTGCAAAGAGGGGAGAGGGTGGCATGTTCTCATTCACACCAAGACGACAATGGGCTGTCAGGATCCTGAAGGAGGCCCTTTCAGGAAACAGCCTTGGAACTTCTCTCTGCTCTCAGTCCTCTCATATCTCTCCCCTCCTGTTTCTTCTCATTCATCTACTCTGTATCCTCTGCTCTGAGCCAGCCTTTGCTTTCCAGACCATTCCATTACAGTCCAGGAATTGTTGTGGCAGGCTCATGCATGGTGAGAGAGCAGGAGAAGAGCTCTCAGGGCTTCCCCTTGGTACTACTGACTCCCTGAATCTAATCCCAGCCATCTTCTTGATCCATCTGGGTCCCCTGCCCCTAAGGACTCCTTGTCTTGGAGCCTCAACCCCTGCTCCGGTTCCCGGGAGAGATCTTGGAAAACCTAGAAAGCAATAAACTCATACATTAGAGTCCTCTGTGGTCCCTTAGCCTCTTATAGAGGGACTCTGTCTTTCTCAAAAGGTTGAGTAAGGGGCAAATTGCAACAGAGTTATTTCTAGTGCCCCTGCCTCTGCCTGACAGTTTGTTTTTCACCAAGAGTATAAAATTGTGAAAAGGGAGTGTGGGGGATTTGGAGGTGATGTCCTGTATATTGATTTTGGTGATAGTTGCATGACCCCACACATTTGTCTAAACTCATAAAACTCTGGACCAAACAGAGTGGATTTTATTATATGTAAATTTCAAAATAAATTTAAATATTTCAGTATAAAATAAAACCATTTAAGGAAAACTTGATAAGTCTTGTGCTTGTGTGAGGAGCAGGAGAGTATGGCAAACCCTGAGATGTCCTTTCTTGGGGCTCCAGTGAAGATGAATCTAATGGAGGAGTGAGGAGGAGACCGCCCAGCTTCTGAGCTGATGGGGGAGGAAGGCGGTGACTGAGAAGGCTCTGAGACTCAACCCAACGGTGGTTGCTAGCTGGTCAGGCCACCTTCAACTTCTACATGCCAAAACCCCCACCCTGTTCTTTTACTCTCCCAAACACAGCTCCCCTGGGACACTTCCCCCAGAAGGTGGGACCCGACCTCAGAGACCGAGCAACATGGCATGGGGAAGGGTGTTCCTGAAATGTGAAGTTGAAATTTTCCTAATATATGTTTGGTCCAAATACAAATGACAGCAGTAACAGAGGGTAGGCTGGACTACAATTGGTTAAATAGTTACTGTGGACCAGACATCACTCACTCCCCCCAGCAACCCCATGAAGAAGACATTTTCATTTCAATTTTACAGATAAGGAAATTGCGGCTTAGAGAAACTAAGATTCCAAAGCCACTGAGTGACAGAGCTGGAATGAAACTCAAACTGCTGAAAACTATATAAGCCCAACTCAGTTCAGTTTTACACTTTATATCCCAAGGGGCTTGTATGTGGAATGGGCTCTTGAGGGCAATGCCAGGCAGCTGATCCAGGCCTAGCAGAGCTTCTGTGGGAAAAGGAGTTCTGTTATCCAGCTACTAACTGGCAAAAGCTATGGAGACCTGTCCCGGGTTGGAAATGAACCTATAATCGGAACAAATTTACCAGGTCTGCTTATGCAAGTTTATCGTATTATAGTTTGTTTTTGGGTAACATTATATTTGTGACCAGCCAGGTATAATTAATGTCTTCTCTAAAGATTGAGGAGGCACTTCAGATGTTTGCAGGACTTCAGGACTCTCACTGTGAAATACAAGCCTCACCCCACAGCAGGTCGCAAAGCACCAATTCTCAGAGACCCCACGACAGTGGCTGGCTAGTATTCTGTTCTACAGCTGAGGACATGGAGGCTTGGTGAGGTCAAGTAACTTTGCTCATAAGTTCACAGACAGCTCATTGTGGGGCCAGATTCAAATCCCAACTGTCTGACACTAAAACCCAGGTTCTTTCCATAACCCTACACTGCTTTGCAAAGGCCAGGCTCACTGACACTGATCCCTGTCTCTAAACAAGGGAAAACCAAGTGAGCTAAGTTTTTTAAGAAGTTATTTTTACTAGCTAAATTCCAGCAATATTCTGGTAAAGAGGGAAAAAAAAACTGGTATTTCAATGTTATCTTCCAGTCTTCAAACCAAAACACTTAGACTCATGTCATGCTCTCTCACGTGGTCTGAGCATCATTGAAGCAGCAGCCTTTCCCCGGTTCCCACGCCCTGGGAACATCCGCAGAAAGTCAGCAGTGCTGGAATAAAATTAAAATTCCTTTCTTTCCCTCCTGACAGAAGAGGAAGCAACTGGGCAGCCTTGGGGGTCAAAGAGCAGCCTCTACAGAACATGGGTTGATGGCAAACAGTGGATGTTTGGTAAACGGTAACGAGATTTTAATGTGATAGTAGCCAACACATCTCAGTTCAGCTAAGTACTAGGCACTCTTCTGAGTACCTTAGATATGTAATTCATTTAGTTCTCACAGCAACTGTAGGAGGCAGATCCTTTCACTACCTCCACTGAACAGATGAGGAAACAAAGTCACAGAAAAGCAGAATAAGTTGTCAAAGTTAATACAGTTTGCACGTAGAGATCGTTTTAGCTGATACTTGAATTCACCTTGCGAATGGGGATTTGGAAGAAAGTTAAAAGGGATACTGACGAACGATATTATGCATATTCTATTTTTGAGATTCATATATACATACACATATTTTTTACACACATATGACATATTCCAAATACAATGAAATGCAATATATAATATATAATATAGTAATATATCAAAGTGCTAAGGAGCATTTACCTATAGAAATCCTAAACTCTCTGCAGAAATGTGGAACTCTAAGCCAGACTGGTCAATACATGTTATAATCTCCCACCAACAGCCACAACAGAGACTAGCAATGGTCTCTGTAGTCTTTTTCGCCAAGGCCAAAAAGGAACTCAATTCTTTTTAACACAGTTCTCCAGGCAGCCACAGTGCACAGAGCTGAGTTCCTTTGACAAGTTCAAATCTACATGCCAGCCTTGCTCTCGGCAACTAAGGCGGAGGACTGCAGCCAACGTCGGTCCTGCAGAACCCTCTGATGTAACGTGGTTTTTTTGTCACCACGCCTTGCCAGGGTGGCAGAGCAATGGGCCCTGTCAACAAGGAGGGCAGTGGAGCAGGATCGAGGATGGAGGTGACCCCGGCGAGGAAGAACCCTTCTTCTGTTCCCCACTGGTTCCAAAGGAAGCCCCTGACCTCCAAGATCCCCAGTGAACATCATAGTTTAAAACATAGTGAAATTCACATTCTAAATACTGTATCAAGCCCTTCCACTTGAGTGGCATGTCAAATGAGCCAAAGTTTCTTCTCAAACTAATTTAATTAGTTCAAGAAGTGCTTTATAAGGAGAGGGTAATCAAGACACTCCATATTCAGGAACTTAAAAGAGCACTCAGACCCTTTCCTTCAGGGATTTCCTGTTTTCACACTTACAAAAAAACTGCAGGCAGTGACTTGAAGCCCCTCACTGACAGCCTACCTGTGACCGACGCCTGTGACTGAAGCTGGAATAATGCAGACAGGAGACCACGGGCATAGGAGATTCACACCCAGTTCTAGAAAACACAATGCTCTTGCTTTTCAGCCAGAATGACCCACTATCTGGGGATCCTGTTCTCTCCAACACCAGATGTTATTACTCTTCCACTAACAGTAGCTTCTTTAGTCAATACTTACTTTGTGCTAGACACCTTCTCATAGTTTTCATAACCATTCCATGCATTGGCTGTTACTGTTACTCTCATTTTGCAGATTAGGAAACTGGGGTGTAGAGGAGTTAAATAATATGCCCAAGAGTCACAAAGCTGGTTTCCTTGGGTGATTTCTCTGGAAGTAGGCAACACTAAGGTGAGAACTCAGGGGGAAGTGAGTTATTATGAAGCATTTCCAGAAAATAATTAGTAACTGTGGAGAAGTGAAGCCCAGAAGGTAAGGGGACTAAACAGCGTGGGCAATGCTGTTCACCAAGGAGGGCAATGTGGTCACTCTCACAGGGGAACTCTAGAGACAGAGTGGGTCACAAAAAATCTCAAGTGCTGGCTGCTCAGAGCTGCAGTGGGTGCTGTGCTATTCTTCCCAGACGACTCCCCTCTCCAACTGGCAAGTCCAAAGCTCTCATCCCCCAGCTGCACTCCTACCCAGGCATTGCCCTTGGCCAAGAGAGCAGGCTTGCCCAAGGTTATGCCCCCTCGGTGCAGTTACTGGAGGGTTCATGTGAGGGCACAATGCCTGGGTCCCTGGCCTCCTGTGTTCAGCTCTGAAGGGCTATTCCTGCCCCAGAGCTCCTGCAACTACCCTGTGGTTCAGTCCCTGCTCTGTTCCATCCTACCTCCCTCACTGGTACAGGTGTGGCTCCCAAAAGCCCTCCCCAGTGGACATCCTGCTTGCAATTCCTGTATCAGACTGTTTCCCAAGAAAACCTTGGTTAGGAGGGAAGCCAGTGTGGTCAAAAATGGCAAAGGGCCTGGCCAGTGTGACCTAGTAGGTTGGGAATCATCCCATGTGCCAGGAGGTTGCTGGTTCAATTCCTGGTCAAGGGCACATGCCAGGTTGTGGGCTCGATTCCCAGTAGGGGGGTGAAGGAAGCAGCTGATGGATGTTGCTCTTTCACATTGATGTTTCTTTCTCTCTCTTCCTCTCTCTCTCTCAAAATCAACAAACTATTTTTTTTTAAATGGCAAAGGGATCTGAAGGATGGTGGAGGGGGTGCATTCCCTGCATCAGCCACCCTGGTGCATGATGGGAACAGCCGAAATTACCCTAAGATGCTAAAAGGCAACACATGGCCTATTTATTCATTTTGTTAAATCAAATTTAATTAAGCTCTGCACTCACCCAACTGGTTGAACATATGTTAAAGCTTAGTCACGTTTTGAGAGGCTGTCCCTAGGATTGCACAGAGTCAGCAACAGCACTGGGGGTGCTGTTCTTTGGCACACCCCACCGCGTGCGTGAACGTTCCGAGGACTGAAAATTGGAGGGATGTGTTATCTGCAGAGGTGATGGTGATGGTTCAGGGCAGAGAAGGACACAGGTTACAGGGACATAGAATGAATAACTCTTCTTAAATACTGGCCATTCAAGACCCATCAAGGCCTGAAGAAGCCAAGCTTTATAACCGGCCCCCTGGTCCTCACCTCCTATGTATCAGGGAAGAACAAGCCTTGCTGATGAACAGGAGCAAGTGGGACCCCTGCTCAGTTGTTGAAACTCCTCCCTTTGCCTTGTCCTCAGACCCCTCTTACCCTCTTCAGTCTTCCTCCCCCTCCCACCCGCTGCTGTTCCCGCAACCACAGCCTTCCACGCACCTGGGCAGGTCTCACCTCCACTCTCCCTGGGCCCTGGCTGTGCCTCTTTTCATCCATCCCCAACAATTCTGTCTCTTTTCTCGTGGCCAGAAATGCCCTGCAATTTCTCCTTCACTTATTTAAATCCCATCTCATCTCTGACTGCAAAGCAAGTTCCTCCTCTTCCAGGAAGCCACGGCTACTGCTCAGTCCACACGGATCCCTCCCTTCTCTGACCACCAGCACTCACGGTCTGGCGTACCTTTGGGAGAAATAAATCCACCTGTTGTCACCTCTCCAAATAGACTCTCAGCCAAGACCTTAACTAATAAAAGCCCTATGAATCTTCCACAGCAAAGAACATGGGGACACAGAGGATGTTCTCAGTGAAAATAATAAATCCACTGATGGTCTATTATATGAAAGTTAAGAGTCCACAGTGATTCCTAGTTTCAGCTCAGCTCTCCTTCTTGGAACAGCAGTTACAAGCTCTGGGCTGAACTGTGTCCATTTTTCCTTCATGTTTACTTTTCAATAATAGTTGAGCTATATTTCATCCTGAGAAAAAAAGACAGACTCTTTCCCCCCTCTTCCTCTGCATCACCCCTCCCCACATATCCTTTCCCAAGATGAGACACACTGACTTTCATCCAAGGCCCGTGTGGCAATGTCTCTATTTGCTCCATGAGGCAGGTCCACAGCTGTTGAACATCATGGCTCTCTAAGCAGAAACCCCAAGAAACTATGAGCCTGATGCACCAAGGCCCAGAACGGTTAATGAGAAAGGGTGTAGGCCTGGCCACCTGAGAAACAACAGGAATACCTGGAAAGGATAGAATGCTTGGAGAGAGACCCCAGGAGAACTGATAAGCATGCCCAGTAGTGGGAGACTGACATGAGAGCCATCTTTGCAATCTGGGAAACGCAGCCAGATGAGGGACAAAAGAGAATGATACTTCTATATGCCAACACCAACGTGGATTTTGAAAGTCAGAGAGACCTGGGTCCAAATTCTGGTTCTGCACTTTCTAGGGAGCACCTTGAGTAAGTCACTGCACCTCTCAGAGTTCCTTATCTCTAAGAGGGGGAAACAGTAACTGTCCCAGAGGGTGGCAGTGATGATCACAGCGTAAGTGGCTGGCTGTCCACTAAGAACCGTGCTCCCTGTCCACAGTGTATAGCTATGCTGGGAGCACTGCTCAGCCAGGCACCGTGCTCCCCAGGCCTCTCTGCATCTAGATGGGATCAGGAGTGGAGTGCTGCCCAAAACTGGGCAGGAGTGATATCTGCCACCGCTAAGCCTGGGCTGCAGGAACGTCCACGCTGTACTCCACACTCACACACAACCAGCCTCCTGATGTACAGGACCCAGCAAGTGGCTTTAGGCTCCACTGGCTGCTGGATCAGAAAGTGGGAGATACCTGGTCTTTTAATCAGTTTTGAGAGGGGATCCGTCCATCAAATTCCCATACTGGACTCGTGACTATGCAAGAAATAAAGCACTATCGTAAGCCCCTGAAACTTCAGGGTTTGCCTGTTAGAGAAGCCAGTCTCGTGTTAGCCAAGACAAGGATTACACGTTCTTTCTCAAGCACTGAGCGCCATGCCTGACACAGAGCAGGCTCACAAACCATGGTTGTGCCCGGTTTTATCACCCCTAACTCTCCGCAGCCTTTACGCCTTCTAGGATGCTTCTACAGTAAACAGACTAATTCAATGTGTTGCCAAGCACTGAAGGCGAAACGAAATTTCAAAGAAAAAAAAGCAGACTTCACTCTCAGAGATTCTTATGCTGGTGATGCAATTAGACCCATAATGTAAGTAATTATATTGCAAGGTAAATTTTATTAAATGCTTTGACAGAGCCTCAATGTACAATGACGAGGAGGAAATTAATTTTAGTTGAAGAGCTCCTGGAGGAGGAAATATATGAATGAGGTCTGGAGGCGTGATTTGTACCTGATGGGTGGACATTGGCCGAGAAGTTTGGGCAGGGGGAATGCTAGAGAATGGGCAGCACTAACAGGTCCCCGTCGAAGTTTCCAAACCACTTGGTCTGTTCTCCTGTATAAGGAGACATAGCAGGAGGGGACGAGCTGTGTCAGGTTGGGGGCAGGCAGGATGGAAGGTGCTTCTGGGTCGCAGTGGGAATTAGGGCTGCATGTGTCAATTGGGACTAGATTGAGAGGGGCCTCAAATGCCAGTCTCAGGAGTCCAAACTTTGCTTTATTAGCCACAAAGTACATTAGGGTTGTGACTGAAAATGACAGAAACCCAACTGGCATTCGCTTAAACAAAGGGACTTGGAGGCCCTGCTCATAATCAAACTACTACCAGGGTTATAGCTGATCCTCAGGGACAGATGAAACCAGGGACCTAAACACCATCAAGGATCACAGGTAGCACCCCATCCCCCACTCCCACTCCCATTTACTCTCATAATCCTGTTTTAAATTGCTCTTACATCTTAAATTTCAGTATCTGAAATTATCTTATTTATTTGTTGATGTGTCCCACCTCCTTGACATAAGCTTCCCAGGGACACAGGTCAGTGTGTTTTGTTTATACACCATTGCAGCTTCTAGCATGATCCCCTGCATGCCTGGCACACGGCAGGCACCCAGTGAATATTTATTGAAAGCACGAATTCAATGGATCATAGATTTTCAGATGTGCTGGTTAGGAAAATATGAATATTTAGTCTCCCTGACTGCTCCAGCTCCTCATATAAATTTGTACATTGGCACTATAATTTGAGTGGCTCAATATGGCTGTGATTAACATCCCCAATAGGAGTGAGCTTTGGTTCCACAAGACTGAAGGTCAGAAGCTAGACTACTGGAATCACTGAGATGAACCATCCCATAGCACCACAGGGAGGTAGACCAACCGATCTGCACGGAGAGGTTCCAACAACTCTAAGAGGCTTTTTTAAAATGCCTGTCATCTCTGCCTCAGAAACTCATCTACCTTGAACCAAACTCTATCCTTAAAGACTCCGAGGGAAGTAAGAGGCCTTGATGTCACATAAAGGCTCACAGAGACGTTTCTTAGACCTTGCCTCTGTTTTGTTTCAAATTAAAGTCACTGTGGGACTTATGTCTTCACCTAGATGTCACTGAGACATTTAATCTCCTATTAGATCTCAGTGAATGTTAAAACTATCCCATCCTCTCTCTTCGGCGGTCCTGCTAGGTCCTTTGGTCTTGCCAAGACAGAGGTGGTTTGAACACGCTGGGGGCTTCTACAGCTGTTCTCCCTGGTATCACATGACAAGAGATGATCACAGCACTATTTTGAGCTTTTCTTTCTGAAATAGCCTTCCCTATTTTTACTTCCATTTGGCTAAAAAGAGTCAGTTATTTTGGGATCAGACAAAGCATCATGACACAATGTTCTTGGTGGGTTGGCTTTTTTAGCCATTCCACCCCCACCTATCTTTGACCTATAATAGTTTCACCTTGATCTGTTGAATACTTTATTCATGTGTTACTCTGAGAATTTAAGCAAGGTACAACAGTGTTCTTTTGTAATTTCTTTCCTTTTTTTCATAATTTGATATACATTTTTGTTGGAACAGGTAAGTACCATCAGAAGTTATAAAATAGCACAGGTGTAATAGCATTTTACATAAAAATATATCATGTTTTTTGGCCATTTTAAGGAAACCTACTGACTAAAACCAGGAAATGAAAGTTGTTAGGGATCAGAAACAAGAACAAGCCCCAATTTTCTAAGTATATAGAACGGCTTTTCTTGGGAAGGCAGAGAATACATCTGTAAACTGTTTCCATTTTATGGAGTCACTTACTCTTATCACAGATGTTTTCCTATAAACTCCAAAATACCTTTCAGCATGCACTAGGGGAAATAATGGTGAGACCATTAGTGGTACAAGCAAATTACTGTAGTTTACCTCACTCCTTCTGTTGTCAGGTCCAAGCTCCATCATTATTTGAGAGAGGAGTTTGTACAAATCCATTTCTAAATCTCATCTGGTCCCACCTGGGACCAGTGATATTTATTTACCAACAGGAAATTAGGATATAATTTCCATCTGTGGCTCTCACCAGTATGAGGCTTAAATTTACCATCTATCCAAAATCTTTATTGGATAGCAAGAAGGTAAAGAGATTTATGCTAAGGATTTGAGTGCAGGGGGAAGATAAATTTCCTGTCTTTTGGGAACTGACAGTCTAATAGAAGGAAGAGAGAAAGGTCATCAATATGCTAAGACAAACATAAGTGTCTTAGAGGTAAGAAGAGGGAGTGGTATGACAAACAGCACGAGCTGTGGACACAAACTGGGTTTGACTCTCAGTCTCAATGTATCAGTCAGATACCACTGCAATAATACTGTGTAACAAGCATCCCTGAAAGTTTAATAGCTTACAACAACAAACACTTTTCTCTCTGTGGAGAACATCTGAGCTTTAGCTGATATAGAATGTGCTCCTCCAAGACTCCTGGACTTGGGTCTAGACTGTGGTTTGGTTGAATTCAAGTCTTCTCCATATTTCTCTCAACTTCTTGGGCCAATAACTGCCTGAGACATGTTCTTATTGCAAAAGAAAGGCACATGACCCCTGATTTTGGCCACATTAGGCTTATACACTTTATTGATAATGGAGTAAAGTTTTCATTACAGGAAAGACCATTTATAAAGGCTGAAATTTCCAAATGTAAAGAATAATATTGACATGAAAGCAAATAAAACTCTCCCAACCCCTTCTTCCTTCCTTCCTCCCTTCTACTACAACCATTATGACAATGGCCCAATAGTCTCAAAACTTTTGTTTGTTCTATAAGGTTGATGACCTTGCAGGGATGTATTTTGTTTCTCAGAGCCCCCTAACAAGTCTGGGGGTATAAATTGCTCTGAAGCCTTCTTTGAGAAAATAAAACCATTCTAAGGAAAATGTATCACAAACTTTGGGATGCTGGAATCTGGAATGTAGTGAGAAGAAAAGTCTTAAAGGAAGAACTGACCCAAAATACAGTGTAAGCTGGAACATTAGGGGAACACAGTTAGAAAAAAATGCCACTATGGTATAGAATGGATATGTTTTCTTGGGAGTGATGACTGATGTTAAATTTTAAGTTTACCATGCTGTGCTGAGTTATTTTTGCCCTCAAATACTGCATGCCCACAGTAAAGTCTGCACCACACAACAGCTTTTATAACTGAACTTGGAGGGAATGAAAGAATCGAGATTCTGAGCAGCACAAAGCAAAGTCATCATAGAAAGAGACAGGAGTTGCAAGATGCAAGACAGGTCTCAGAGAGGGAAAATACAGCAGCTGGAAGAAATCACAGTGAAAGGTAAAATACTAGAAAATTTAAGCATCCCAAAGAATTGCTAGATTCTAGACAGGCCCTTCAAATGGAGATGGCTGTAGAAGAGTATTAAACGGTTTAGCAAATATTCATTCCCTACTCCCCTCTCACCCAAGACATGTACTTATTTCTTGGCCATATGATTTTCTTAGTTTTCATGGTAGCATCTTATGCTTCCCCATCCCTTGAATATGGGCTTGGCCATATAACTTGCCTCATCAGTGGGATGTAAGCAGACTTGATGCAACAGAGATTGTGCAACGAGGCTTACCTGCCTATACTTCGGTCATCACGATGAGAAGAACTCCCACTCCCTAGTCTGGGATCTGGAATGAACACATGTAGGGCAACCCTGAGCCCAATCTACAGTAAGGAGCCAAGCCCAGCTGGACCTTGAAGCACAGTCACCCAGGCAGCCTAGCCCAGAACAGTCAACCATCAGGCAACCCATCAACAGGTAAGCAAGAACAAATGGGGGCTATTTTAAGTCTCTGAGTTTAGTGTGATTTGCTACGCATCATTATTGCCATACTAAAAACAGATACATCCACTACCACCAGCAACAATAACAGCCCCGTCACTGTCATTGCTCTACTCATGAGACAGACCCCAAGCACATGACATTGTCCGTTTGCTGAAGCTATGCTTATGCTGGGAAGACAGGATACATCACAACAGCCGTAGCGCCGAAGGGGAAGATACCTAAAGGAGATGCTGGAGAAGGGCACGACGTTGCTTGTTGAGCCCACGAAGGTCTGGAGGACCTGCCTTGAAGGTAACAGCTATCACTTCAAGAAAATCCTCTCAGCTGAAGAGGGGAAACACAGCCCATACTTTCTTTGCACCCTCACAGGAAGTGAAGAAATCAACTCAGTTCCTTTTGGTTTTTTTTTTTAAATAACTACTTCAAAAGGTCCTCACAGATCTGAGTGGGCACAACCAGCTTCACAATAGCTGCTGATGGCATTAAGATGCAAATGCAGTCATCCCTCAGGGTCCTTGACTTTTGGCAGCGGTGACAAATGCAAGCCCAGACCCCCCTCCTTCCAATCAGCACTGGCTTCTGAGGCTAATATACAGCCTTGTACAGACGTTTGTTGCCTTTTCCCTGAGAAGTTTCTAAAATGAAAAAAAAACAACAAAAGCAAAGCAAAGCAAACGGCTTTTTGTTTGAATTTCCTTGAACAGTCATTTGGTGAAACAGGCATCACTGGGTCTTGTAAACACACACAAAAAAATCATTTAAGTGATCTGAGAAATTGGAATCCGAAGCCTTGTAGCAAATTGTCTCAAACGGATCATGGGATGTGAAATGCATACGATATAGGCAAGGTTGCCTTTATGACAACTCAGAGAGGAAAGCAATTGCCCGAGCTCTCAATGCTCTAGGGTAGGGCTCTGCTGTCTGCCACCTTAATATGTGAACTACCCCAAAGCCTGGATGGATGCTGCAGGGAGGATTCAGGAAGTTGGGGTCAAGGATGTTTGGAGGCTACTCAAGCACAGACTTACCGAAGACTATGTAACAAAAGGCGCTCTGCATAACAGCCATACCCTCCATTTACTGTGCTTTCCCTGGTAAGCTCCCATAATCACCTGGAAGCAATGGGGATGGTGAGGAAGGCAGAGTCAAAGGATTTTATAATTGGTTAAATGGGGGTGGGGGTATAAAAAAAAAAAATCAAGGGTAGCTCCGAGGTTTTTTCCTGAACAACTGCAAGGACAGAGTTGCAACTGAGGCAGGGAAGTCTGGGAAAGGAGCAGGCTCAGAGAAGGGAAGATCAGTAGTTCTGTCTTGGACATGGGGAATTGAGATGTTTTTGAGACATCTGAGTGGAGACATCATGTAGGCAGTTGGATGAGAGAAACTGGAATTTGGGAGAGAGGTTCAGGCTGGAGCTAGGTCCCCGGGGCAGGTCCATATCATCGCTCACCTGCATTATTGCGCTGATCTCCTAGCTGAACTCCCTGCCTCCAGTTTGCTATTTTCTACAGTCGTCCTCCACATTCCTACCAGAGAGGTATTTCTAAAACCAGAATCAATTCCGTTTGGCACCTTTTTAAAAAGCCTCTGATCTCCTATGAAATATATGAAACCCAATGCTTGTGCACAGCATGGCCCTCCAGTCTGGATTCCAAGCTCTCTCTTATTAGCCCCAACCGTGTGGAGATGATATACTAGCTCAACTAACCCATGGTCTTGGGTGTGTCAGGCACCTCTGAGCATTTGATGTTTCTCTACCGGGAATACCACTCCTCCTTTGGACCCCTGGCAAATCCACACATCCTTAAAGTCCTAATTCAAATGCCACCTCCTTGCTGGACATTGCACTGCACCTCCCAATAGAATTATTGCACTTCCTTCAATCGTGTCACTGCCCCTTATACGTTCCTCTGATGGTAACATTCACTATGTGGCTTTACAGCTTTCCGCCTTTCACTATCCCGCTATGGATGAAAAAAGGGGGATTCTATGGAAAGGAACCTCACAGGGCGATCTGATCATAAATTCCTAACTGGGCAGGTGACACCTCAGCCATACAACTTCTTTAGTAAAAGGTTTATCTTTGCTTTAAGCAAGCCCTGTCCATTGTTTCTGTGCATCTAGGTTAACACACCTTTGAAATACCAGAAGTAATACCCCTCAAAGGGGGTATCAACCCTCCAGGGAGCATATGATCTTATTAACTATCCTGGTAATCCAAGCCCTGCCTTGCTTTGTCCAATCTTCCTTACATCCCCTCCTTAATTTCAAGTGCGTGAAAGAAGCTGCAAAACTGTTCTTTTCCGGAGCATTTAAGATCCTGCTCCCCTGCATATGTCACAGGTTTGGCTCAAATAAACTTTTATAACAATTCTCTACAGGTCAGGACATTTCTTGCATCGACACCACTGATTAGATGCCACTTTATTCATCTGTAAGTCAGTGGTCAGCACAGTGCCCCGCGCAGTGCACAGGATGACAATGACCCAGAATAAACCCAGCTGCCCTGCTGGTGCACACATCGTGTGGGCGTAAGCTGGGGGTCTGGGGATGCGGGAGAGGGAGTGGGGAGTGACATTCTCCATCACATGGGGAAACCAGGGGCTGTTCGTCAGGGGAGAGGGACCCCTGCAGGTGGTCCACAGTCCCTGGGGCCCACAACAGGTAGAGGGCCTCCTTCACTCCCTCCTACTAGGATCCTGGCAGAGAAGAGCAGCAGAGGTAACAGGCTTGAGTTCTAACAGCAGGGGTTTTGTTTAGGCCTAAAGAATGTCCTCATTAAAGCAAGAAATGAGATGGAACTTGCAGAGAAACATTACGGGGAATAGACGGCTGTTCTCCACATTCATCAGGCGCCGGGACATCAGCAGGCACCTCCGTTCATCACACTTTTCTTCCAACGCTTATCTACAAAGCAGCCTCGGGGCCTGGATGTGCGGTTTATGAAGAGACTGGCCTCCCGCCCCTGGGTCCGCCCTCGGCCCTTTCCCTGCCTTCCCTCACCAGCCTCAGGGATCCTCCAACCTTAAAGCCGAGGCCTCCCAGCCCCAGGTCAGCCCCTCCTTCAAAGCCTTTGGGAACCTCAGCCCCCTTGAAATGCAAACGGAACTGCTGGGTGGTAGGAGAGGAGGTGAGCGAGCCCCGTCTTCATGGGCTGGTCGATGGCTCACCTCTGCTGCAGGAACAGGCAGCCACCAACTCTCCTCTTCTCGGCCTCGCGGCTAATTCCTGACCCTGGGACAGCCACAGCCACAGGAGCCTCTGAGTCCCGAATAGTGAACGGGGCTCTCGGGGAGAAAACCAAAACAAGAGGGGCCTAGGGATGGGTTTATTCTTCAGAAGGTTTGAGGTCTTGATTGCTCCTAAGGAACATGGAACAATGGCCAGGGATGCTCACATGTGAGTTTGACGCAAAAATAAAAATAAAAATCTAAAACCCAACTATGGCAAAAGAGAGGTCACCCCACGAGGGAGGCCGGGAAGTTTTATCTATTTTGTTCACTGTCCTGTCTGCAGCCTCTGGAACACTGCCGGGCAGAGTAAGCATGCCACAGGCCTGTGTTTAATAAACAGTGAACCAGAAAGTTAGTAACCAAAGGTAAATGGAAGGAAGAGAGGTCGCAGATCAGATGCCATGGCAGGGGGCAAAGACGTCGTTGTACATGTTAATCTGATCAAATCTATTTTTTAATCAAATTTATTGGGGTGGCATTGGTTAATAGGATCACATAGGTTTCGGGTGTGATTAAAACACATGAATGAGCAAAATAAAGTATCCTGGCATCTAGCAGTTTTGTGTTTAATGTGTGTGCAGATAGAAAGCAAGGTTAATGGAATAATTCCGCCAAATATTTACCAAAGGTGGGGATTCGGAAATACCCCAGTCCTTCCTCTCCTCTTCTTCTTTCCTTCTTTCCTCCCTCTACTCTCCTCCTTTTTTTCATGCCTGTCTGTCTGTCTCTCCCCCTTTCTCTCTCTCACACACACACACACTGTCCATAGGCCACCTGCCACTCCATGTCGTGGTTTCCATCTCGGTGCCGAGTGCTCTTTATTGAGATCTTTCCATCTCTCTTCTGCAATAGTCTCCTGCCTACAGTCTCTCACGGGCTCATCCTTTCTCCACTCTGCTGCCAAAGGACCCGACCACATCTCTTGCCGCCTTACAGACCGTAACGGCCCCTCCCTGCCTGGGTTTGGGTGGCGGTCAACACCTCACCAGCTTCACCTCCAGATAACTCTGAGCACGCCTTGCCCTAAATGTGAGCTGTCACAGGCCCCTCTCCCCACTGTCTGCTTGGTGAGCCCCTACCCATTTTTCAGGGCCCAGATGTCTTCAGGAGGTAGTGATAAAGGAAAAGATTAAAAAACTAAATCTCTAAGCTCTTAGGCCAGCCAGTGTGCCTACGAGCAGAAAGCCATTATCTGCATTTGTCCAAAAACCTGAAAGAATTGCTGGTTCAAATGTACAGAACAACAGAAATATTTATATATATGTATATATATATATATATGTATGTGTATATATATATATGTATATATATATATGTATATGTATATGTGTGTATATATATACATACATACAAATACACTTTTGGTCCTCGGCAGCAGTAAGTCCCACATTTCTGCATCTGGCCAACATGTGGCCAGAGTATCTTAGTAACAAGTGGTGCTGCTACTTAATCAATTTAGGCGTCTTATTTGTCTTTGATTTTGTGATGTCTTAATTGTTTCATTTCCTGCAAGGATTGAGACTCACAATTTTTGCCATCTTAACGAATTAAAGTAATAGTTTATCTCTCTCCATCAGTGATGGTTAGAATAATTTAGGATCATATAATAGTATGAACACTTTGAAATCCATTTCACTCAATTTGTTTATTCCTGCAAAATTAAAGGCAGGAACTTTCAGGAAGATAATAAACTAAATATTTAGTGACATGTCTTTTTCCATCTCAGAGGCTTTTTGCCAAGGATGACAGCCAGGTTCAGAGACAGCCCAATGACAAGTTTTGTTCTCAATGGTGGGTTGTCCCCAGTCATCTCAATCATGGACAACATGAAATGTCAATAAAAGAAACTTCAAAAGGGTATGAAAAATCACTGTAGGGATCAGTAAAAATAACTTTAAAAAACCAACTCTCTGAAAAAGTCTTCTCTTTAAATATAGTCAAATAATTTCAACAGGGAAAAAATCAGATCCTTTTTTAATCTGAATCTCAAGCTCTCTAAGGTAATTAAATCGGTAATATTAAATATGTGGTGCCAAGTTACTTTTTAATTGCATCTAGGTTTCAAAGAATTTTAAATCAGTTAAAAGAGATATTAGAAGGAGGGAGTAAATCTCATGACCAGAAAAATGTTGTGGTAGGGAAAGATAGAAGTAGTGACTTATATTCGATAGACTCACTCTGTTTTAGCAGGAGGAAGACTCAGAGTCATTCTCTCCCTCACACGAGTAAAACGCAAGCTTTCTTGGGAACCCACAGGCTTTCCAGAGATGAGCAGACAGAAGCCACAGACACTGTTCTTACCCCAGAACAACCAGGAGGATACTCCTGGCCTAAGGGAAAGCCACGGACAAACCCAAAGACCTTCTTTCTTTAGGTACAAAATAAAAACTATGGTAAGTCCACTCGGGCTTGACTCAAAGCTGGTAGATGAAGCTGGGATTGAGACCAAGTGAACCAGGGCAAGAGCAGTCACTGTTAGTATCAAATGTTTTCACCCCTTAAGACCATGTTCAAAAGGCTAAGTCAGAATATGCCTCATTCTGAAAGCCATCGAGATAAAGCCACAGAGAGGAGCAGGGGCATAGAATTAACCAACAGCGGCTCTTCAAAAGCTCCATAGGTGAGATTTTATGTGCCCCACAGGGGCAGCACCCGGCCTGGAAAGTGCTGAGTCAAGACCACATTTGGGTTCCAACCAGGTTTCACACAGCTTGTTAACTGTCACAAGCTGCACTCTCCTGTATTCTTCCCTTTATGATCATATATGTAGAAAACCCTAAAGACTCAACAACAACAACAACAAAAGCCTGTTAGAACTAATAAACACATTCAGTGAAGTTACGAGATACAAAAACCAGTTGCATTTCTATCTGAAAGGAAATTAAGAAAACAATCTCATACAACAAAGATAAAATACTTAGAAATACATTTAACCAAAGAGGTGTAAGACTAGTACACTGAAAATTATAAAAAGTGATAAAGGAAGTTAAAGATGACGCAATGAATTGAAAGACATCCTGTGTTCATGGATTGGAAGAATATTAATTAACGTCCATACCACCCAAAGTGATCCACAGATTCAGTGTGATCCCTATCAAAATCCCAATGGCATTCTTTATAAAAAATAGAAAAAACAATCCTAAAATTCACATGGAAGCACAAATATGTGTGTGTGTGTGTGTGTGTGTGTGTGTGTGTGTATTTGGCCAAAGCAATCTTTAGCAATAAAAACAGAACTGATGGCATCTCACTTGCTGATTTTAAAATATATTACAATAGTCAAAACAGTATGGGACTAGCTTAAAAACTGACATAGACCAATGGAACAGAATAGAATCCATGCACCTACAGTCAACTGATCTTTAACCAGGATGTAAAGAACACTTAATGGAGAGAGGATTGTCTCTTTGCTAAATGTTGTTAGAAAATTAAACAGCCACATGCAGAACAATAAGATTGTACCTTTATCTCACACCATATACAAAAATCAGCTCAAAATGGATTAAAGACTTAAACATGAGATCTGGAACCATAAACTACCAGAAGAAAACATAGGGAAAAACTTTGTGACATTATTATTAATTCAGCAGATGTTTACTGAGACCCTGGCTAGCCACTGGAGGTATAAAAATAAGATCTAATCAACATCTTCACTGATCCCAGGGTCTAACTAGCATAATGAACTTAAAAGCTAGCAAATCCTAAAATCTCTTCTGGTGAAGAAGGTTGATATAGTTTGAGAGTATATTCTAGTATTTAAGATACTTTTATATTTGTCACATGCAAAAATCACTCTTGTTTCTGTTACTCAAACCGAAGGAAATTATGCATCAGGCTACATAGAAATCTCTGCTAATCCTCTGGCTGGGAGCAGTGGGAGAACCTATTTTAAGAAGAGCAGTCAGGGAAGGCTTCTCAGAGGATGTGACACGTAAGGTGAGACATGAGAGAGAAAGAAGTTTCAGTCATGTGAATGTGATAAGATATTTCAATAACATTACTATAGAATTTCTAAAGTACTTAGGTAGAGTTGGCCAACCCTCAGGAAGACTTTGAGTTTTGTATCTGACATCCCTCACCTTCATTTTCAGTCTCCTTTATTTCCCTTGTACTTCCTTAGATTGAGGTGTCCCTCTAGGCAGAGGAGTAACTATCCTAACAAATGTTGGAGACTGGATGTGTTAATCAAGAGGAGCTCCTGCTTCTTTACACTACCAGCAAGATACAGAAAGGTGACTATACATAGTATGCATACATGTGCATTAAAAAAGGAGAGAGTTGATATCTACATATATACTTATATATGCATATAATATCTGAAGAAATACACAAAGACATTGACAACTATGATGATTCTGGGAGGAAACCAGAGATCTTAGATCTGCAGTGAGAGGGCACTGTCTTTTCATGGCTACCCATTTGTAATGTATTGTTGTTTTTGTTGCTTATTTGCTAACCATGTACATGAATTACTTTTCAATTTTAATTTTTTAAAAGGCAACCAAAAAGAAGACAGTTGCTATAATCGCAAAGGAAAGAACTACAAAGGTGGAACTGAAAGAACTATGGCAAGAGAGTGGGAAAATTATTTGAGGGCTTGTGGGGCCTTAAGCAAGAATTGCTTCTGTCTGTTAGGAAGAGCCTGGCCCAGGGCTGGCAAGGTGCTTTCTTTATCTATGTTTAAGTTCCTATAGACATAAGGTGCTATCTTAGTCACCTGAGGCTGCCATAATAAAATAACCAAGACTGGGTGACTTAAAGAACAGAAATGTATGTCCTCACAGTTCTGGAGGCTGGAAATCCAAGATCAAGGAGCCAGAATGGTCATTCCTGTTGAGAGCTCTCTTGCTGGCTTGCAGACAATCACCTTCTCACTGTATCCTCACGTGATGGGCAGAGAGCAAGCTTTCTGGTATCTCTTCTTCGAAGAACACTATCAGGTCAGGGCTCCACCTCATTGCCCTAATTACCTCTCAAAGACCCCATCTCTAGCCATGGCCAGTCTGGCTCAGCTGGTTGAGCATTTTCCCATGCACTGAAAGGTTGCTGGTTCAATTCCCAGTCAGGGCACATGCCTGGGTTGTGGGCATGCAGGAGGCAGCCAATCGATGTTTTGCTCTCACATCAATGTTTTTCTCTCTCCCTCCCCCTTCCTCTCTTTCTAAAAATCAATGAAATTTTTTTTTAAAAGCCCCCCCCCCCATCTCCAAATACCATAATATTTTAGAGTAGGGCTTCAGCAAATGAATTTTAGAGGGCACAGTGAAGTCCTTAGCAAGTACAAACATGCATCTTAAGAAGCTATTCGATCCCATCAAGCACATTTATATTGAAAATATGGGCCTAGTTTAGAGGACTAGCTCTTAAAGAACACTCCATATGGTTTTATGCTCAACCTTTTATCAGAAGTGAGTAGATGTGGAGGGTTGAGTATGGAACCTGGCAGGAGAGTACTTTTGCCCTGTGTACCCAGGAAGACAGAATGAAAGCCAAGTAGGCTCATTAGGTACAGAGGGTAATACAGAAAGCCTTGCCGCCGACTGCTTGTGTTTCCCCTTCCACCAAAGGCTAGAAAACCACTCTATAAAACTAAGTAAAATGCCATCTGTGCTGTTGCTTCTGAAAATTGCTTAATTGATAATACACCGGGAGATAAAATGAAGAGTGCCTCTAATTCACTCAGCCCAGTCCCACTCAGGAGTCTCCCAGACACAGGGAGCATGTATTACGCCTGATTTGGAAGTTTAAACTCTTCTTCCTGCATCAGAGTTGATTACCTACATTTGAAGTATTGCACTGCAGATAGGAGCCAATCTAGCACACGCACGGCTTGGTTACAACCTGGCTCAAAAGTCATCGCTGCCCTGGACTCTTTCTATTCCCAGCAGTGGTCCCAGGTAGAACACTGAAGGTCTAATGTATTTCCCTCAACACTTTTTCCCATAGTTCCATAAAGGTCCATTTTCTAAGAAAGGCAATATGTGGGTTTTTTTCAGAACTGAAGGCAAAGTTACATGCAAAGAGAAATTAACAGGATGGAAACAATCTAGAAAACTAAATACAAGCTTGTTTTATTGCAGCTCACCCCTGAATTCCATTGAAGCTGACAAGCCTAAGATCAATATTCCATCATCCAGGCCGTCTCAGCACCTTGAGAACCACCTGGCCGCGTGCCACCCTGCCAACAATAGGTAGCTATTGACCCAGGCGTGCCTGTCGCAGATACAGCCATGCTCCCCTCTGGATTCTGGTCCCCTCTGATAACCCAGGCTTGGCAGCCAGAAAGATCTCTTATCAGTTCATTACGTGCGGGGTGGAGAATTCTGTAACAGCACAATTGGTGCTTCGAAATACACAGAGTCATTCAAACCAAGCTTTCAGACCCTTAGAATTCCAACGTTCTTTAATTGATTCTATTCTACAAGGTACTTACTTTAATCTGCGGCTGCACTACCAAGAAATTGAATATTTTGATTTGTGATTTAGAAGGTTCATCCCCAGGGTTTTAAATCTCCGACACTGGGAAAAGGTGATGTCTTTTTCTTCCCCATGGGATGTTTCTATTTGCAGCTGCACTTGCCATCCATGGGGAAAGCCATGGTACAGATTATTTTTAAAAATAGAAAATGAGAAAGTAAAAAATAATAATAAGAAAATTGCAGTATTCGGTACTGTAACCCAAGTTTGCGGGGCAATTACAGCTACCTATATGTTGCACTTTCTATGTGCCAGGCACTGGTGTAAGTGCTTTACGTAGATCTGCTCATTTCATCTTCACTGCAGCTTAGGAGATAGGTACCATTTTTACAGATGAGGAAACTGAAGCACATAAGTAGTGATGGGACATATATGCCAAGGAGGCTTCTGTTTAGTTTTAACCTAAACACTAACTCCCATTTAACTTCATAAAGATTTTGGGGGTGGAGGGGAATAAAAAATAACACCCCTCCAAGAAAAAAAAATCAGTTGAACATGGTATCCCTAAAGTTCTTGGTGCTCTTACGGAAGCACAGTGGAGACACACTCTCCCCACCCATTCTGCATAAATGTGTCCAGTAACCCGGTGTCCTTACACAAAGTACATAGTCAGTGAAGGCTGGTGGGAGGGAGAGAGGAAGGAATGAAAAATGAGAGGGAAGAATCCAGTGCTGTTTCTAAACTAGGGTAGAGTCTGCAAAGCCCCTTCCAGGGACATGGCCTCTGGTACAAAAAAGTATCTGCTCACTAGTCTCAAGGTCTCCCTAGACCCTGCCCCCATTCCCCCAAAATTAGTGCCTGGCTGACTCTTCCACTTCTTATCTGTGAGCTAATCTCATCTAATGTCCACTGACCTACCTTCTGCTTGCCTCTGCAGAGCCTGCACCCCACTGTGTCCTATCTGGTCCCCCGTCTCCCCCAGGACTCATAATCCAAAGTCAGGACCAAATAATGATGAAAATTAAAGAAATGACTCCAAGAGACCTGACCACTTTTGTCAAATATCTGAAGGGCATTCGGCAGCCAGAAGGCCCAGATGGCTCCATGCCTATTATGTGCCAGGTACACAAACAGGGATCAAAGGGTAGAATGTATGAGGGAATCATGTCTGACTCAATGCAAAGAACATTTGAACAGTCAGCATAGCCCATATTGAGAGGAGACTCCTCAAGTAGTAAGGAGCTTCCCAGTTTGGGGAGGTAATCAAGCAAGGCTGTAAGCAGAAAAAGGGAAGACTATGTGCTTGCCTTGTTCATCTCTATAACCTCAGTGCCTGGCACATAGTAGATGCTCAATAAGTACTTTTAGAAGAGAAAAAGGAAGGGGATAGAACCAAGAGAAGCAAGTTAACAGTCCAGATTCCTGAGGGAATTCCTTCTCTGAGAGCATGGTTGTGAGACAGGCCAGCAAGCCAGGACAAGCAGAACAGATAAACTGAGGCAGATAGTTAACCAGCAGTTTGCAGCCACCTAGAAAACCCTATCTTCCCTAAACCAAGGACACTTAAGAGTAAATGGTTCACACTTCTCCTCCCCAACCAGAGGATAGATAGCTTAAATCACCCTACTGGGGGAGGCTCATGGCAGAAATCCAATTAGCACCATTTGCCAACCACACCCAAGGACAGATGCAGTTAAGAGAATAAATCTCAATTAGGTGCATCAGCATAAAGCTGATGAATATTCTATTGAGATCCTCTCTTAAGACCTCCCCTAAACGTTCAGCCTTTAAAACCTCTCAAAAAGAAGGCCCCATTGAGAGCTCCCCCTCCTGGGGGCACGCCCTCACCCTTCTTCTCCCCTTCTCCTTCCCACACAGGCATCCATCTCATAAAACCTAAAGACCCCATGAGGCTTGCAACCAGGGCAGCAATGGGCAGTTGCAGTTCGTCCCAGGTAATCCCCCTGAACCTGTCTCCAAGGCCCCCTTTTCTCTGACTTCTTAGCGAGAACAAGCAACCCAGCCTAGACTCATTTCCCCATCAGTTCTTCTCCTTGTTATCCTAGGCCCTTTCTTGTTTCACTGTCCTCAGCTTTAATAAACATTCTCTAAAATTCCCCTGGACTCATGCTGTGAAATTTTTCCTGCAAAAAGTCAAGAACCCACACACTACCAGCCAATCCTAGGCAGACCCGCTCAGGGCCAGGTCCCCTGTCCAGTAACAGCGGGACTAGATGACTTTTCCTATTTCTGAAATTCTGTGATTCTAAGAAAGAGAAATTCATGAAAACCTGACAAGGTCTCTGAACAAGGACCAATGTGACTTCTAAATGGCAGAGCTCCCCCTACTGGACATACACCTTTTTATTTCTGAATTTTGCCATTTCATCAGCTCTTGCAACCAAGAGGCAGCAGCCTGCCTTCTCCTACCAACTTTTTCTAGATCCTGAAGAAACCACTAGAGTCCGTGTGTCACACCCTGGTCTGAGAATCAGCTGTGGGAAAGTGACGTCATAAGCAGTGAAAACACCACTGGTCAGAAGGAATCTGTGCCATCGTCTACAAAAAAGCCACCTTCATTCCGTTCTGCGTAGCCAGTCAGTTACGCTGTCTGCACTGAACACCTGCTACATGCATGGAGAACACAATGCTGAGCAGTGAACACAGACCAGTGCTAAGAAGTGCAGGACCCTATAAGCAGGTGTGACTTGGAATTACGCCCTGTGTGAGTGATACAGGGACTGGAGTCCAGGAAGGCTTCTAGGAAGAACTCACCTTCTAAGCTGATGTCTGAAGGATGAATGAAAGAGTAGGTGCTCACTACTTATGAAAATTAAATAACTAAGCCACACAGTGCACTATTTCCATTTCAGTTATTTAGTGTATTTTGCCTGCCTGCTCTTGAATAGACTGTGGGTGCTCTGAGGACAGGGACCATGGTTTGTACACCTGGTGGCCTTATCCTGAATTTTTTAAGGAGGATACCAGGTGATTTCAGGTCTCTACATTGAACTGAGTAACTGCGTATTATACCAAAAACCTGGGTTGCCTGTATTTTCAGTAATATCACTTTTGACTTGGAAGTAAATGAAATGTTAGTGACATTTAAAATTTAGCCTCCAAATATGGCTCACTGGCATCACACTTTAAAGGGCTTTGGTAATGCAACCCCTCCTTACCCCTCTGAGAGGATAATGCAGAACAGTCATGACTAACCACTGGGGAGCGAGGAGTTAAGGACAATGACTGTTAACCTGTGCAGTTGAGGTACGACAATATCGGCCTTTAATGAGAAGGAATGGAAGAAAACGCATATATTGAGCATCTTCATTAATGCAGACGTAGGTCTGCCCACTGCTTTTTGTCCTTATGAAAAACGTGTGAAATGGACACGGTCAACTTCAATTGGTAAACTGACATATTTTAGGCCCTGGGTCACAATGGTTGTGTGATAATAGCAATTACATTCCTGCCAGGCTCCTCCAAATTATAAAATGACAAAAATGGATTCTGAGCCACTATCATGCACCAGCCTTAGGCCCAGTAGTTTAGATAATCTGGGTACCACAATAATCCTTTCTTAATGGGCATACTGGGGCTCTAAGAGATTCCATAACCGGTCTGGAGCCACACAGCTGTAGAGTGGCGGAGGTGGGAGTCTTTGTCCAGCCCATCTGACTCAAAGGCCAGGTTCCAGGCCACATGCCACCCAGCATCTCTGAGCACCAGGCTGACAGGTCTAGAGGACTCAGGAGGCTTGGATCACACAGGAGTCTTCCACGGGGAAACCTTGTCTTTAGCCCATCATAACTCCATCCCATGGCCCGTGCTGAGAACTCAAAACAAAATAGTCACCCTTTGCTCAGACAAGAAGGGAAGGGGTGGATTTCAGTTGCCTGGAACCTTAGGCTATAAAAATTCTAATGGGAGAATTAAAACTTTATAAATGATGTCTATGTAATAGAATGCTCTAGGTTGCCACAACTGAACTCTTAACCATGTTCTATTAAAGCAGGACTTGGCTAGAAGAACACAACCAGGAGGGAAGTTTAAAATATAAGATCAGGCAGACAAGCCCAGGAGCTTAAACAATGAGCTGTGGAAAGCTCTCGACCGTCTGACCGTCTTCCCCTCCAAACCAACCCAGATTCACCTGCATGAATTCCATGCTGCTCTTCTCTCTACCTGGCTGCGCCTGTTCCACACTCTGGGACTTGACTCCATAAGTGTACTCATCTCCTAGGACACTTGGCGTATTCCTCAGGGGCAGAGGCCATGCCTTACTCGTCTCTAGGGTCCCCAGTGTCCGGCCCAGTGGCTCGTTCAGAACATATGTTCGAAATAAGCTGCTATGGCTGTGTCCTGACCCGCTCCGGCTGCCGTATCAGAGCACTGCAGACTGGGGGCTTCAAAAACAGACAGGTATTTCTCACAGTTCTGGAGGCCAGAAGTCCAAGAGCGGGGTGCCAGCAGGGTTGACTTCTGGTCAGGCCCCTCTTCCAGGCTGCAGAGGGGGCCTCGCACAGCCTTACTTCTGAGCACACATGGAGGGACAGCTCTGCTCTCTTCTTTTTACAAGGCACCAGTCCTATTCAATTAGGGTCCTGCCCTTATGACCTCTTTTAACCGAATTACCTCCTTAAAGGCCCCATCTCCAAATACAGTCACATTGGGATTTAGGACCTCAACATATGGATCTTGGGGGTGGGAGAGGACGACACGATTTAGTCCATAACAGATGCTGTCATTATTTTCACCATCAGCTTACTCATCCTTGTATTTCTGGTGCCAGTACGGCCCCAGCACAGAATAGAAGCTTCAGTTAGTATTTATTAAATTGAATCGCATTGCACGCACCCACCAGCTCGCGAGCAGTCAGTGGGAGCAGCCCTGTACCATACAGAAGCAAAAAAAAAAAAAAAAGAAAGGAAAAAGAAAAAAAATCAGCCGCAGAGCTGTAAAAATGTAAGTTTCCTGAGTCCGGAAGGAGGTGATCATCTACGCTCTCAAGCTGGAGATATTTATGGAGGGTGCAGAAATCGAAAATGAGATCTGTCAAAAGAGAGAGAGAAATGAATGCAAATGAGTGTACCAATCGATAATCAATCAAGGTGTGCTCCGTGTGGGATTCAGAGGTGGTTACAGCTGGCTTTTCTCTTGGCCCCAGACCAAGGAGATGAAGCACGTTTGTGTAGTTTTGTGCTTTAATTGGCTCATCAGACACACCATTTGGGGATTATAAATCAGGAAAACAGGCTCCTACTGTGAGAATCACAAGGGTTTTTTCATGTAGATGAAGGCTTTTGCAAAATAATCAGGACAAAAGACATTAATTGTCATTAGACATTGACTGTGATGCCAATGTTATGTACAGACATTATCACATAAATGTCATTTTTCACACATTACCTCTAATCCATCAAGTTACCAGAGGCAGAAAGATAAATTTCTGCTCCTGGAATTAACTGGAGTCATTGACTCTTGATCTCTTTTATTACCAAAACATGACTATCTTGTGAGAAGGAATTGGGCGGCCTGGGAAAGAGCCATTTCAATGCATGTTCTTTGGGATCAGGTTAAATGGATTCAAATTCCCACGGTGCCCTACCTGACGATCCCTGGAGAAGCTATTTGCTATCTCTGCGTCTCAGCTTCTCATCTGAAAAACAGAGGCAGAATAACGACCAGTGATTAGATGTAACAGGATACGTGAGAGTTCTCTTCTTGTATTGGAGAGCTGCAATACCCTGTGTCATCCACAAAACCATTACCCTTTATTCCCAGAGTTACCACATGACCAAGGGAGCCCACATATGCTACAGTCTCAAAAGCAAATAAAAATCATCAAAGGTTCTTTTCACTCTAACACCGGCAGTCTATATAAAAATTAAACTTTAAATGAGAATTTATACTGTGAGTCGAACATGTCCCAGTGACATGGAATTATGGCTCAAACCATCACAGTTAATTTGCAGGGACTACTACTTAGGTCCCTGACACTAAGGTCACCAAGAGTTGGGAAAGGAAGTCCCAGGAGAGGCACTCCAAGGAAAATGAAACTCGGAAAGGTTAGGCAAGGGAACCCAGGTAGCACAGTGTAAAGTTGCTGAGCCAGGATTTGAACCCAGGTCTGGGTGAAGGCAGAGTCTGAAGGCGATTATGCTACAATATTTGCCCATTGAGTAAACATCACTCTACTCTCACAGCCTTTGCTTTTTCCAAGAAAAATCTTAAACATCCTGAACAAATTTGGGACAGAACAATGGACTACTACATCACTAGGTACACTTGGAATGTATATAGCAAGTAGCTAAAATCCAACCAGTTCAGCCAATCCATAGGCTGTTCTTTCCTAAGATGCCCAACATCCTACCTGGGCTGATATTTCACTGGGGGCCCCTCAGTTTTGAATCGCATCAACCCAGCTCCGGGTGTACCTGCTCTGTAAATATAATGACCAACATCTGGAGCCAGATGAGATAAATTAGCCCCTCATCCAGATGTTTTGATGTTCATTAATGTGACAATATCTGATTAAGAACATGTTATGTTCAGAGCACTGCATGGGCTAGTATCGGGCAGGGGACTGTCTAATTTGTCTTAGCTTCCAGATATGTTGTATAATAAAACTGGAAAAATGGTCTGAATCCTCATAGAAATGAGTGGGGGGGAAATGACAGGGATTATAAAACAAAGTCTGACTAATTTGCATTGAGTTAGCAGGACTTATTACTAATAATAACGTAATGAAGTTCATGGAGAACTAACGGCATGTCAAGAGACATAATGAATGCTTTATGTATACAGCAGGTCCTCAAAAAACATTGTTTCAATCAATGTCTTTTCATTGTAACGTTGATGAGATTCTGTAGGAACTTAACTCTTGTTTATATCAATTAGCCTGTGGTAAAGTTGGTTTTGTTATACATCTATTCGCTTTAAGTCGCAGAATTTAACAACGATGTTGAATACGGACTTACTATATTATGGTCACATTTAATCTCTGCACCAGTTCCCATTTGAGACACAAGAATTTGGGGATTGAAAGAGGTTCATCACCAATGAAGTGAAATTGGATTCAAACCTGTGACAGCAGAGCCCTGACTCAACTGTCAAGTTACTGACTTTTCCATGTCTGTGCTCCCCAGTGTAGTGCACGGACCCACACATCTGCCTTCGGAGGCTTGTCAGATACGCAAGATGTCAGCCTCCCCCCCAGATACTGAACAGGAATGCGCTTCTCCTGGTCCTCAGGTGAGCGCGTGCTAGCTGTTCTGGGCGCCATTCACAGGCAGCTTGCCTCGTATCACCCAAGGGCTTGTGTGAAAGCCACTTAGCCTGGGCTCCGTTCCAGGTTTGCTAAATAAGATTCTCTGGGCTGGAACCCAGGAATCTGCATTTTAGCCAGTTCTTCAGACTCTCCTGATGGCACAATAACACCTTAAAACCAATGCTTGGTGACATCCCTTCCATTTAAGGTCTAGTGAGGTTCTATGCTTTCTTTGGAAGGTGTGTCCAAAACTGGAAGGACTGCAGGTAGAGGAACTGGGTCCATTTGAGGCACCCTAGGGAGATATTCGCTTGTCGCTGATTGGGAATCCTAGGGAAGCTTCAACTTTCCTGCCAAAGCCAATGCAGCCATTCTGTGCAATTCAGCAAACATTCACTGAGTCCCTGCGCTCAGCATTAGGCGCAGGGTAACCAAAGGGTGGCTTTGAACTAGGAGGGTGACAAGCAGAGACACAAGTAAATACAACCCAAGGCACAGGATCTTGATAACACAACAGAGATGTAGAGCATCTGCGTCAGGTCTCCCAAAATGGAAGGCCCCATGCCCTTCCTCAGCCAGCTGGCCACATTTGGCCCCAGGGCTGCCATCCTGACCAGGGCAGTGGACTACCTGCAGCCTAAGGTCAGTCTGGTGGGCAAAATTCTCTAGGTCCCCGTGAACCTCCAGTGTGTGTTTGCACACTAACCATGTTGGCCTAAAGTACTCACCTGGGCTTAGGCTTTGGTTTTTCTATTCAGGTATCAAATAATCTAAGATTGAAGCTTTCTGCTTGGTCTGGGTAAAAACCCCTGCTGGTGTCCAGCAATGTCTGTGTCAGCTCCCTGGAGTGGGCTAGTGTGTGGATTTTGAGCATTTGTTCATTCCTTTCACAAATGCATGCCCAGGATAGAGATACCATAGAGCTACAAGATTGATTCTATATTCTGCACCTGGAAATCTTACTTAGAGGCTAGCAGGGAGGGAAGTCAGCCAATAATTAATTACAAACGAGCCCAATGCAGTGAAGGGGTGGATCAGTCCGATGAAAGAGAGTAACAGGGAGCCGATCTCAATCAGGCGCACATGGAAGGCTTTCCAGAGAAGTGACATTCAGTAGAGACCTGAAGCTCCGCTGAGATGGGACTAGTCACCTGCGCCCCTGCCATCTGTTGCAGGTCAGAAAGACTTGCACCTGAACATCCACTGCCCTGCAATGCTGACGATCACTTAATGTGCACTGAACATTTACTTCTGTGAACAAATGAGGCTTTGTGCTGTGTTATGGACTGACTGTCTGTTTCGCCCAAAAAACTCATATGTTGAAGCCTTAACCCTTTATGTGCCTGCATGTGGACATGGGGCTGCTAAGGAAGTAAATAAGGTTAAATGAAATCATAGGGGTGGGCCCTGATTCTATAGGATTAGTGTCCTTGTAAGAAAACACCTGAGCACTCTCTCGCTCGCTCTCTCCCTCCCTCTCTCTCTGCCAAGTAAGGACGCAGTGAGAGGAGAGTTGTCTGCAAGCCAGGAAGAGGGTCCTCACCAGAAATCAAACCTGGATTACTTGGGGAAGACAAAAAACAATTTTCTGAGGCCAAGTAATGGAATGTGGCATGTAACATGAATGCTCTCTGGTCCCATGATATTCTAGCTCTCAAATCTGAAACCAGCAAGATTAAAGAAGAAAGCTCTCTGACTGCCTGAGTGAGATTTACCTGCTCTGTGGGACTCCTTGCTTCAGGCTCTGTGGTTTCTCTGTGGGTATTTCACACTCATTTCAGTCCCTTGTTTCCAGCACAAGGAAGGTGACTGTGGCTCTGGGCCTCATCTTTGAAAGGCATTTCAGTAGACGGCATGCTTATGCTGTTCTGTATCTCTCCCTGTTATTTCTGCATGCCTGATAATAACCCCCTATTCTGAAAATCCTGTAATGACTCTCCATGTCCTACTTAATAAACTACAAACTTCTTAGCCTGGGTGAAAGATGCTGGTTGCAAGTAACAGAATCTGACTACTGTATATCAGTAGCGCCCACTCCTGTTGTGGGCATCATTAATATCTTCAGACATTTTGGAGAGCAAAACTGACCCTCGTAAGAACCACTGCTGTAAGTATAAACCTCACTTCTAGGTGCACAGGACGGAGGAAAGCTGAGACATCGCTTCCTCCTGAAAGTCCTCCCTGGCCTCCCTTCTCTACCTCTCTTCAAAACTCCTCCCCACCTGGATTGTGAACCTGTCATACTTTATGCCAATCACCTGATAATGCTGCTCCTGTGAGCAGGGCCACCTGTTGTTCACCTACGCCTGTGCTTGGCCGAGTGAATTATAACAGGTAGACATAAGGTAACGCTTTAGGGACAAAGAAACTGGGCAGGTGATAGTAGCACCACTGTGCTCTGGAGGAAACGGAGCTCAAGGCTGTTAATCGACTTCTTTGTCCAAGGTTATAAAGCTAGTTAAATAGTTCTCTGCTTTTACTTCCTAAATTTCTCTGAATTTCCAATACTTGTCTCCATGTCCGTGGAAATCACCTAGTCAGTCACCGTTTCTCGCCTGGCCTTCTTACAGTGTGGCAGTATTCCCTCCGGCCCCTACCATCTGCTCTCCACATGCAGTCGGGCGGTCTTCCAGAACCCAAACCCCCCAGGTCACGGCTCTAGCCTGAAAGGAGAGCCCCTGCCTACCTCTCCACCCGTCCCCACCTCCCCCACCACTCCAGCAAACAATGTTTGCTCACCATTGCTATACCATCGCATTGCACGGTGGCCTGGGATAGGTGACACTTAATAAGCATTCACGGAAAGGAAGGGAGGGGAGAGGAGGGAGAAGGGGAAGAAAGAAGGTAGAAAACGGGAAGGAAGGAGGGGAGGGAGGAGCATGCAAAGCCATGATTAGTCAACAATTCTAAATCCACAGAATTATCACCGAGAGCTTATACACTGTGACATTCTTAAAGAAAATGCCCCTTTGACAAGAAGGACCAGACCTGCTTCCCATATTAAACCATCCACTCATCATGTAAGCAATTGTTGTTTGGAATCTGCTACACACACAAAACATCACAAATCAATAGAGCGGTGACTTTTAATGGAAATGACATTTTGCAGGATGTATTGGTGGCGTGTGGACTACGTGGCACTTCTGGGGCAGCATCTAGAGATACGTTCCGGATTTTCTCTCTCCAGACCTGCCTGCACCTGGGCTGTGGCTGGACCTTCCCCGAGTGGGAACCTGAGGTCAGGCCTCCTTTCTCCTGTAGAGAGAGGCCTTTGACCCTTTGATGATGGAACAAACCTTCGGCAGGTTCTACTGGTCGGGTAGAGGGTGGGAAAAGGAATCAGAGCCGGTGAAGGGCAAAGACTAAGAGCGGAGGCAGCAGGCGGAGGAATGGGGTGAGAAGGGTGTCATCTCTCTCCCTTTCCTTTATGCTTTCCCTCATCAAAGATGGGAGAAGTGAGACCCAGCTTCCCCTGGGCTGCAGGGTTCTCAACAAAACGGGTGCTTTAGGATAGGCCTGGCCTTCTGCAGCTGAGGGTCACTCACACTGACGCTCCCTGCTCCTGCGGCCCCTGAACTTCTATGTGGCCTCTCCCTACCTGCCCATTCAGGGCACCCAACATTCATTCCTCAAAGGTTCCAGTCTTTAGAAATCCCACCTGTGGTAGTTAATTTCATGTGTCAACTTGGCTGGTCCATGGCACCCAGTTTTAGGTCAGTACCAGCCTAGGTGTTGTTGGGAAGGAATTTTTAGATGTACTTAACACTGAAATTGGCAGACTCTTAAGTAAAACAGCTTACTCTCCATAATGTGGGTGGGCCTCATCCAATCAGATGAAAGCCAGAAGAGAAAAGGCTGAGAGTCCCAGAGGAGGAAGGCATTTTACATTCCACACTGCCTTTAGAGGCAAGCTGCAACATCCGCTCTTCCTGGGTCTCCAGCCTGCCTGGCCTGCACATTGGGAACTTAACGTCCCCCAAATTCGTGTGAGCCAAATCCTTAAAATCTACCTGTCTATCATCTATCTATCTATCTATCTATCTATCTATCTATCTATCTATCTATCTATCTATCTACCATCTATCTATCATCTATCATCTATTTATCTATCATCTATCATCTATCTATTTATCTATCTATCTATCCATCCATCTATCATCTATCTACACACACACACACACACACACACACACACTCACACCCAGTTGGTTGTGTTTCTTTGTAGACCCTACCACACCATTCCTACTTCTAATTGCAATGCACAGCTCTGGGCCTGGCCCTCTGCACTTACTGGGACAATCTGATTAACTGTCTCTGAATGCAGCATTAATAGATATGAACAGAGTAAGGATCACCCCTCTGGGAGGACTCTCATTATACAAGTGTGTTCGCAGACTGATTTTAAACACATGTCATCCCAAACAACCAAGGAAAACAAGTATTAGTGTGTTCCAGTTCTGGGCTGTTTCTGGAGCCATATTGGTCAGACTAGAGCCAGGGCCCTGACCTTACATAACCTAATCCTGGGACCCTGAGACACAGGTTCGGGCAGAGAAAGCTGAAAGATATGGCAGAAAGAGCTTGGATTCCAATTGAGTCAGGCCTGGGTTGAGCATCTCAACGGTGTTGCTAACTCACTGTGGGAACCTGGACATCATTTCTTCCCTCTTGATCTCAGTTCACTCATCTCGAAAATGAAGGGATTGGACTAACTAGATGTTTGATTTCTAGGAAGGGTCTCTCTCTCTCTTTGTGCAGCTTCCAAAGTGCCACGATTAGGGAGAAAGGGCCAAGTACCCATAATAAACTAAGCTCGGGAAGGCATAAAGGTGTCTAGGGTGTGTGTGGGTGTGTCTGTTGTTTTTATCACTTCTCTACGCTGCCAGGGTCTGTTTGGAGTTTTTCCACCCTTGACACCCGTGTCTGACACATCGTTCCAGCTCATAATGAGCTTTCATTCAAGCCACTGATCAATAGCAGGAACCAGCAGGTCTGTCTCTCCTGCTTGTTTTCTCTGTCTTCAATCTGCCAAGACAGATTAGGCTATTTCTAAGGTCACTCAATATTCGGGGACAGAATGGAAAGATATCTGGTGGGCTGTTCATAGAACAAGACTGCAAACAGACAAGATGAGAGCTCAACTCTATGTTCCATGGCAGATTCAATTTACATCAAGGTCAAAGAGGATATGTTTTCATGCTAAACCTTTCCCTACCTTGACTTGCTGGTTTGTCCATCAGCTATCAAGTCAGCATCCTCCCCAATGGAACACCAACTTATAAACACAAGACCAGTCCCACCAGTCAGGAGGTGCTATATAATCTCATGAGCCGAGGTGGCCCTTGCTATGCAATCTGCTTTATGAGTCTGCTGAAACATTCATCACTGGGCTAAAGTACAGGACCAGGCACAGAGCCCCTGTCCTTGCCAATAAAGTCCTGAGATTTTTGTTGCAATGGCTAAGGTCTATCTCTTGACAGGTCCCTACACTCACCCAATCAGCTCTATGGAGTGCTGTAGAGAGAGAATCTGTTCAGCCTCCAACCTCTGAAGACATACAGAGAAGTTTCCTGGTTCGGAAAAATACAATATGTACCATGTCACCACATTCATTCAATTATTTAGCAGGAACTAGGAAAAATAAACTGCGGAAGAGCACAAGTGGAAAAGGGTTTTCAAGTTAACCCTGTATGCACGGTCAAAAACTGTAAAGGTAAAACCTGGCTGCAACATAGAAACATGGAGAGGAGTCTGCCTTGACTTTTGTTATGGGTTGAATCATATCTCCTCTAAATTTATATTTTGACAACTAACCCTCAGAACCTCAAAATGTTACTATATTAGAGTTTAAACTATACCTTTAAAGAGGTAATTAAATTGAAATGAGGTCATTAAGGTGAGCTCTAATTGATGTGACTGGTGATCTTATAAGAAGAAAAAAATTGGACATAGTCACATACAGAGGGAGGGTGATATGGAGACACAGGAGAAGATGGCCATCTTCGAGCCAAAGAGAGGGGCGTGGAACAGATCCTTCCCTCAAGGCCCTCAGAAAGAATCAACCCTGCCCACACCTTGATCTCAGACCTAGCTTCCAGAACTGTGAGAAAATTAATTTCTGTTGTGTAAGCCACCCAATCACTGGTACTTTGTTACAGCAGCCCTAGCAAACTCACCACACTCTCTCTAAAGACACTGCAACATTTGTCAAATAACCGAAGCAAATTCAGATGTAGTGTCCCCTCTCTGAAAAGGCTTATGATGCCAATAAAAATGGTCAGCATTTCAAAGCAGACGTTTCCTAGAGGGAAAATGTACATATAATGTGCACATGAGAGAATGAGAGAGGAGACAGAGCGAGAGAGAAAGAGGCACTTTCTCCAAATCCCTTATTTTTTATGGTACTTTAAAGTTGTTGGACTCGGCTCTGTGAACCACAGTACCTCTGTCAGATGTAGTGCTGGGTGTTGTTAAGTGATTCATTTTTTTCATTCTACAAATTATTTCTGGAATTCGCCCTATGTTCCACACACTGTTCTAAGAGCCAAGGGTACAGCTGTGGATAAAATCACTGCTCTCATTGAGCTTACATTCTAGTAGGAGCAACAGGTGATAGACAAGTAAGTACATAAATAGTATGTTAGGCAGCAATATAAGCTATGGAGACAATAAATCAGGGAAAAGGAATAAAGTGCTGAGACTTGACATTTTAGATGCAGTAGACAGGGCATGCTGTTTATTGACCCAATATGTCTTTCTGCTTTATTTTAGTACTTCCAGAGTTAGCTCTCTTTTTTTTAAATCTTTGCCCAAGGATATTTTTTCCATTGCTTTTCAGAGAGAGTGGAAGGGAGAGAGAGAGAGAGAGAAACACCCATGTGACAGAGACACATTAGTTTGTTGCCTCCTGCATGAGCCCAGACTGGGGCCAAGCCTGCAACCAAGGTGTGTGCTCTTGGCCAGAATCAAACCCAGGGCCCTTCAGTCTGTGGGCTGACGCTCTAATCACTGAGCCAAACAGACTACGGCTCTTTTTTAAAAAAAATATGTTTTTATTGATTTCAGAGAGAGGAAGGGAGAGGGAGAGAGAGATGGAAATATCAATGAGTCATTGATCAGCTGCCTCCTGCACACCCCCCACTAGGGATTGAGCCTGCAACCCGGTTATGTGCCCTGCCTGACCAGGAATCAAACCATGATCTCCTAGTTCATGGGTCAATGCTCAACCACTGAGCCACACCAGCCAGGCCAGAGTCAACTCTTTATAGAAGGGGGCTGGAAGCTTGAAAACTACATTTCCCAGATTCCCTTGCAGCCAGGACTGCCTAAGTTCTGCCAATGTTCCCTCTGCCAATGGGAAGTACTGATGGAAAACAGGAAGGCAGGAAGAAGAAAACAATAGCCTTTTTCTCTTTGGTGGTGCTTTAAGTGACTACAGCTACCAAGGTGGAGTAGGGGGATATTCGGTTCCAGATTAGATAGAGTGATACCAAGAGCAGCAGCCACACAGCTATTAATGGCTCTAGCAGTGGTGACATCAGGAGGTTTCCTCTAGCTCCTGAACACCAATGGAAGCGAAGAGTCTGATCTTTCTGCAAGGCAGTGGTGGTGGTGGATCTGGTAGCAGTCATCTCTGTGGCACAGTGAGCGTGGGCTCTGGGTTACACTATTTCACCACTTTTCCTCCAGCCCTTCTGCTGTCACTAAGTTCTGTTTAAACCCACCTATCCTTTCTGCAATGCCAGGCCTCTCGATTTGTAACCAATCCCTTCTATTAAATTCTCTGATTGAAATACCTACAGTTGTTCCTGTGTTTCCAATGAGACATTGACTAGCATAAAAGGCCTCACTGATGAGGTTACATTTTAGTAGGGACTTAAAGAAAATGGAGTGACCTTTGTAACTATCTAGGGAAATCAAGATCACGAGGCCACTGAGATGAGACTATTTCCCCAAAAAGTTTCAGGATCCCCTATTGACTATGTGGAAAGGGAGAGAATGACAAAGTAAGGTGGGAAGCATCACAACTCTAAGGGGTACCGGAACCTAACAATATGAAAATGGAGAAATTGTGGGAACTATGACTTAAAACAGAGGCTGGCAGACTATGGCCCACAGGCCAAATACAGCACACCATCTGTATTTATAAACAAAGTTTTATTGGCACACAGCCCATAACCCAATTACTTACTGCATATGGCAGCATTTGCACTATAATTGTAGAGCTGAGTAATTGCAAGAGACCGTATAGCCCCTAGGCCTAAATATTCACCCTCTGGCCCTTTATAGAAAAAGTTTGCCAATCTTTTTTTTTTTTTTTTAAATATATCTTTATTGATTTCAGAGAGAGGAAAGGAGAGGGAGAGAGATAGAAACATCAATGATGAGAAAGTCATTGACCGGCTGCCTCCTGCACGCCCCCGACTGGGGATTGAGCCCGCAACCCGAGCATGTGCCCTAACCAGGAATCGAACCCCAATCGCCTGGATCCTAGGTCAACACTCAACCACTAAGCCACGCCTGGCCGGGCACCAATCTTTATTTAAAGAATTAGTCATCTCAGTGATGACGCAAAAATGATTTCAGATAGAAAAGTAACAAGCACCAGGCAGTGGTTGAGGCAATGAAGGGAGGCACTAAAATCCTCAGTGGCATGATTTCTTGAGCAAGACAACACCTGATTAAAGTAATCAGAACAAAACAAAAGCCTGTGTCTAGGATTTGGTAGAAATTCAGGAATATTGGATAAGAGGAAACTTCACAGTTTTTGGAAAGCCAATCCTAATCCTAAACCCAGGGGCAGGGAGGGGAGAGAAATACATCTTCTGACCATATCTTCCCCAAATGAGCACCCTCCTACACTCATTTTTCCTTCCTTTTTCCTGGGTTATACCTTATTCTGAGCACTGAGGTAGAATAGTAAAACTCCTCTTTTTTAATATATATATATTTATTTAATATATCTGTATTGATTTCAGAGAGAGGAAAGGAGAGGGAGAGAGAGATAGAAACATCAATGATTAGAGAGTCATTCATCAGCTGCCTCCTGCATGACCCCCACTGGGACTAGAACCCGAAACCCGGGCATGTGCGCTGACTGGGGAATGAACCAATCTCCTGGATCATGGGTCAATGCTCAACCGCTAAGCCGTGCCGGCTGGGTATAAAAATCCTCATTGAATATGGAAATGTAGCCCTTTATTTTCTTAAAATGTGCAGAACCAGAAATTAACTGCATTTCACAGTCTTCAGATTTCCACGGACCTTGATGAGCCAAGAGGCAGTTATCACAAGCATTCCAGGGTAAACTTGGTTTTCTATTGGCAAATAAATCTTTTTATATTAAGGTGAAACAATAATAATCATTTTAAACAATCATGTGGAGTGTGATTACAAAATAGCTCATTTGGAAAGAACATTATCAGCTTATGAGATCCTCGGAGATTGTAAGATGGAAGGTGCTACAGATAAAATCAATTGTTCCGGGCTTTGTTATTTCCACAGCACAGGGAGGCAAAATTCACATTTTAATACCATAATGAGAAAACAATGCAAATTCTGATTAAGTAAAAAGTGAGAGCACTTGTTAAAGACAAACACAATGTCTCTCATATCCTTGCTGACACTGAGGAGAAATTGCAGGAGAGGTTTCCAAACTCCCAGTGCTCCTCAGGTACCATTCAGCTCTGCGCACTCACATTCTGAGCACACTCCCTTCAGCGCTGGGTAATAGGGAGTTTTGCTAGCAAATGCAAACAATCACATTTTGCAGTATTCCACTCTCTTGCTGTTTACCCAAGGTTTCCAGAAAGAATTCCATCTGGCGTAGTCTAAGTCATGCTGCGCTTATTTCAATGGTGAGTTTTCCAGAACAGTAGTAACCTCCCTGACTTGGACTTCTTTGTAAAATGTCAAGCCTGAGCTGCTCAACCATCAGAAGGGTCCGGAGCCTTGAGTATTGTTGCCAAGGTTTGGCTGTGTTTCTTCTGAGTACTAGAGTGACTCCTAGAATAAGAAAGAAACAACTAGCATTCACTCACTCAACAAATAGTAACTGAGCCCCTTCCTTGTACTAGATGCTCTTCCAGATGCTGAAGATACAGTCAGAAAGATAAGAATCAAGATTCTTCCTGTATGGGACTGCATATCCAACACAGATGGAAAAGACAAGTCATCATATTAATAGTTTTATGAAAAGATGTACCAAAAAGTGTTTCCTCCTGAATATGGCAACATCCTCATTAACCTTATTTACACAAGGACAAATATTATTTACCCTTCTTTTCATAACAATTATAGCTAGTTTTGAGCAAAGCCATTATCCAAATCATGAATTCTTGACGTCTGAACCAATAACTTAATTCCAATTATAAATATACTATCTACTTTCTAAACTACGCATGAACATTTTCACAGCTCTTGTAGGTCCTTTCCTGCTGCCACATACATCAGGCTTGTTTCTCCACAAAACAGAAATTGTGTGTGCTTGGGGAATATATTCTTATTTTAATTGGCCTTTTACATTTTCATGTTCTTACCTTCAACTCCCTCATTAACCCACTACAATCTGGCTTCTGCTTCTGTTATGCCAGTTGACTAGTGCCAAGTTTATTAATGAAGTCCCTGTTGCTAAATCCAACAGACAAGAGCCATTCCTGTGTACTGATCTTCTCAGCTGCTTTCCCTACAGCTGAGCACTCTCTCCTATCCGTGTCTCCCATGGCAAGGCATGTCTGTGGTTTTCCTCTTACTTTCATGCCCCCTTGGCCTATTAATCCTCCTTTAAATGTTGATATTCCCCTAAGCATATGTCTACAACCTCTTCTCTTGGCTTCATACCCTTTCTCCTTGCTTTCATGACTATCTCTGTGCCAATGACTTGCAAATTTATGTGTCCAGCTCATGCCTCTCCCCTAAAGTACAATATGCTCAACTGTTTACTTGACATTTCCCCTGGATATACTACAGTACCTCAAAATCAACATATCTACAACTAAACTATTGATCCAATTCCCTCACCCAGTTTTCTCCCAAGGCCCCTGTCTCCATGAAAAGCACCACCAGTTGTTACAAACCAGAAACTTCAGAGGCAGTCTTCTTCCTTACCTACCACATCCCAATCAATTCTACTTCCTAAATATCTCTAGGACCTACCCAAATCTACTGCCACAATTAGAGTCCAAACCAACGTTTTCTTTTTCCTCAAACACTGCAAGAGCTATCTCCCATGTTTACCCCTTTCTAGCTCATTCTCCATATTGCAGCCAGAGTGATCTTTTCAAACACAAATCTGACTATGTTGTTCCCCTGCTTCAAATTCTTCAGTTACTCTCAACTGCTCTTAGAATAAAATCCAAAACCCTTAACCTACTCATGCCTGATCAGGCACCTGCCAATTGTCCTTTGCTGCTCAATCAAACTGACCTTTCATTTCCTCAAATAACCCATACATTATCCTGCCTCAGGTCCTTTGCATATCCTGGTTTTAGTGCCTAGACTGCTCTTCTTGCTTCTTTGAAATTTCAACTTAAATGTCATTTCTCAGAAAAACTTTCCCTGATCCCCAGCCTATAAAGCATCCCTTTTCTCCAAGCATAGAACTCACTGCACTTCCCCATTTCTAACTTGACATTTGTAATCAAATGCTTGATGTGTTTCTCTCATGCAGGAATGTCAGCTCCATGAGAGCACAAGATAACTTAAATACATTTGAAAGAATGACCGAGTCAGTGAACTAATGACAAAAAGAGTTTCAAGAACTTCCTATAATCTGGAGTATGGCATCCCATGATTTACAGTTCAAATACCGCATGCCTAGTGATTTAGTGAAATCCCTCATGCATTATCTACCATTTACATAGAGGGGAAAATAGGTTGCTTTGTTGTCAAAAGCAAGCAAGCAACGTGAGAGATGAATGTTGATTAATTCAGGCTCAAATTTAATTAATCAGTTGTGTTTTCCCCCAACCCTCTTTCTCTCTATCTTCCTTCCATCATACAAGCAGTTAAGAACTCAACGAGAAAAATAGCATCCTATTGTTGCAGGTCTGGTCCTAGCTGGCTCAAAGCAGTGCCCATTACATCCTTTCCACATATCTTACCCCACCCCACCCCCATGCAAGTGTGCGCTGAAAATAGTTTAATTAGCCTAGCTTCCATTTTGTTTCATCTGCTTTCACCTTCTGCTGTGTCTGTTTTTACTTTTTTCAGATGTCCAATTTCTAATCTTCCCCCTAGTACCATCTACCTCGAGCTATGTCTTCCTGTATCAAACACACTACTTTAGTGCATCAGGTAATTATTACTATGTATCAGACCAGTTCAAACTTCAGTGGCTTAAAACAACAACCATATATTATATCTCAAGGGTGTGAAGGTTGGCCAGGGTGAGCTGATTTACATTGGGGTTGGCCAAAGATGGCTATGTTCTACGTGTCTCTCACCCTCCTCCTGAGACCAGTGGGCCCACCTGACCATGTTGCTCTCATGTCAGTGGTCAAGATGCAGGAGGTGAAAGTCCCAATACACAAGTCCAAACTGAACCTCTATTTGTGTCATATCTGCTATTGACACCATTGGCTACAGCTAGTCACATGGCTAAGCCCAGACTCAAGGAATAGGACTGTTACCCCTACACTAGGAAACTACAGGGAAAAGGACATGGGTATAGGGATGGTTGAAAAATAGGCTAAGGATGCCATCTATTCTCCCAGACTGAACTGACATCCACTTGAACACAATCTTAGTATTACATAATAGAGCACCAGTTGGCGACCGATTCTCTAGAATCCTCTACCTCTTTACTCCCATGTCCCTTTAACTAACTCTCCTCCCTAGATGGTCTCATTGTGAGGAAGAGCATGAGACACCGTGGTTCATGATGGTGTCTTGATAATAAGACTAAAAAAAAAAAAAGGCCAATGGTTGTATGTTCTACTTTAAATCTTTTTTAAGGTGAGTTGCTATCTCTAGACAGAAAAATTTATTTTGAAGGCAAACAAACACTAGGAGGGTTGTGTGCTATTTGGGTGTTATCTTTGCCCATATTATGCACATCGCAGTCCACAGACCAGCAGGCTGGGCATCACTTATGGGCTTGTTAGAAATGCAGAAGCTCAGGTTCTTCCCAGGACCTACTGAACTGAAACCTGCCTTTTAACAAAATCCCCACATATGATTTGTATCTATGGTAAAGTTTCAGAAACACTGAACCACACCAATTTGACTCCAAATTCAGGCAAAGACCAGGAGATAACTTCGGAAATGATGATGACTGAAATTGGATCTGACCAGTTCCCACTCTCTATAGGCATAGAAACAGACAGCACACAGCAATGCTGCTGTTGCCATTAGCTTATTAGAATCAAAGCTTTGGTTTTCAAAAATCTCCCACGGGGATGTGGACAATGCATTCTTCAATGAACAGTCTATTTCTTTTGAAATCATGAAATTTCAAACAAATTACAAGAAAGGTCAGGCTGAAAATTAAAGCTATAATTTTATTGGGTGACTCCTCTCGGGCGGACAAAGCTGTTTTTCTTCACTGCATCACTTTTATTGAATTTCTGGGTCATTTGAAAGGGAAAAAAGATATGCCCAGAGTAAATGGGCATATCCAGTCTGTTGAGTAAAAGAAAAGGTATAAAAGAGTATCATTAATTGTGAAATACTAGTTTATGGTGGGTGACAAAAAACATCTCAGGAACCATGTAGAAAAGACAAGCAACCAAGCAATTTTCTTATGTAGGAATAATATGCATAGAAAATATGAAAAGGAAAGTGAATTTTCAAATATAATCTGCCTATGAAGAATGTAGGGAGAAAGGTGCTACATGTAATCTGGACAAGAGCAATATATCGAAATCTATATCTCCATCTCCCATATCTATACCCTCTATCTATCATCTATCTATCATCTATCTATCTATCTATCTATCTATCTATCTATCTATCTATCTATCTATCTATCTATCTATCATCTATCTATCTACCTATCATCTATCTATCTATCTATCTATCTATCTATCTATCTATCTATCTATCTATCTATCTATCATCTATCTATCTCTATCATCTATCTATCTATATCAATATCTGCAAAAGCTTCCTGTGTCCTTTTGTAATTCCTCCCTTCCTCCACCCCTGTCCCCAGGCACCCACTAAGCTGCTTTCTGTCATTATAAAATAGCTTGCATTTTTTATGTTTTATATAAATGAAATCATACATTATGTACCTTTTTTTTGGTCTGGCCTCTTTCACTCAGCATAATGATTTTGAGATACATCCATGTTGTAGCAGTAACGGATTCCTTCTTATTGCTGAGTAGTTGTCTGTTGTATGACTAAACCATTGCCTGTTAATGGATCCTTGGGTCATTTCTATTCAGGCTATTAGAAACAAAGTGGTCATGGAAATGTGGGTACAAGTCTTTATGTGGACATATATTTTTATTGGGTACATGGGTGGGTCATATGGTAGATGTATGTTTAACTCTTTTAAAAAGCACTGTCAAACATTGGCTAAAGTCGTTGTATCATTTTATATTCACTCCAGCAATGTATGATGGTTCTGGTTCCTCCACATCCTTGTCAACACTTGATACAGTCCGTCCCTTTCATTTTAGCCATAAATGTGTGTGTAGTGCTATTTCACTATAGTTATAATTTGCATTTCTCTAGTGAATAAGTACTCGGGCCATAAGTGATTGTCCATTGGTATATCTTATTTTTGAAGTGTCTATTTGAATATTAGCCCATCTTTACTGGATTAGTTTGCTTCTTAATATGAAGTTGTACAAGTTCTTTATATATTCTGGATATAAGTCCTTAGTCTGATATAGGATATAAGAAAACTTTAAAGGTTCTTTTTTACTGTCACAATTTAATATTCCACGGTTTGGATCTATTCCTGAATATTCAGATACTTGTAATTATGTAATCGAATGGCACAACAAATATTTTACTTTTCACTCAATTATTTCTAATTTATGCAGACATAACCCACTCAAGGGTGGATAGATATAGCATAAAGAATTCCAAAGCTTATTTATTTTGTTTTCTAGGACTACAGAAGTTTAAAATGTACACTGTGGCTTTATACTAAGAGCAACTATTTTGTCCACTGCTCAGTAGCTATGGAAGAAATGGAACCTATTTGGAAAAAGGAAGGAAAGGGAAAATGTCATAGAGAAAGGAATCTTGTACCTCAGGTGCCTAAAAAAGCACATGCCCTAAAAGGCCAAAGGAGCTACCTCAACTCCCTAAAAAGCCTTAGTTAAAGGGGTCATGAGGTGGTTTCTAAGGGACCACAGCCATGACACTAGAAAATAAAGCCACGTCTCACCTGGAGACCAAATGGATAGGTTTGGTTATTGGTCAGTGAAGCCAAGGAAGATACAAAGATCAGAAAAATGGTCAGGCAAGGTCAATATCTCTGGGTTGCCACAGCCAAGACCAGGGTCCCTCAGGGCACCAGGGCCTCTCATGCTTCCTCCTTAAGTGCTGGGAATGTGTCCAGCACTGTCCTTGAGCTTAAGAACAAAGAAGACAAGACAGGATTCCTGCCTTCTAACAGCCCACACTCTACGGGAGGCGGATAGCTTTAAAAACAGAAAGTGAAGCCTAGGAAGAGAGTCCAAGAGCAGCTCAGGTTAGCATGGCCTATCAGATAGAACAAGGCATCAGAGCCCAGCACAACCGAGCAGTGCGGTACCAAGTGTGATTAGTGATGTGCATGGTTATTCTGACGACACAGAGCAGACATCCTCCCAAGGGGAGACTCAAAGCAACAGATTCAGAGCAAGACCCAAGGGTAGAACCAGAAAACAGCAAGATAACATCAACATTGATGGCACCAGTTAAGGGGCATAAAGCCCCATACTTCAGAAAATTAACTTAAACACAGAAAGACATAACCCCCAACTGTCTTCTTGCGATCAGCCTGTTTCTGGGCATAGATGGCCACCAGCAAATGAACGCTTGGCAAATCAAGGACAGAATCTAAGAAATGAATGACCCCAAAGAGCCCAAAGTCAGAGATGCTACTTTGACCCTTGCTACCTCCCTTAGCTAAGACTGTGCATGTCTCCAGTGAGATGGTTGTGTTATAAATGCTATAATTAGGCACAAGTCCACGTTCACTGTTTGGTAAAACTCTATGGAATATTGTTTAGATTCTTCTTACACCAATTCTCATTAAAGAGCCATAAAAAAAAAAAAAAAGGAAAATCCAACCATTTATGACAACATGGATGAACCTGGAGGATATTATGCTACGTGAAATAGCCAGACAAATGCTTTATGATCTCACTTATATGTGGAATCTAAAAAAGTCAAACTCCTACAATCAGAGTGTAGAATGATGGTTGCCAGGGGCTGAGAGAGGGGGAAATGGGGAGATGTTGGTGAAAGGGTACAAACTTTCAGCTGTAAGACAGTAAGTTCCAGGGATCAAAATGTGCAGATTGCTGATTATAGTTAGCAATGCTGTACTGTATATTCAAAATTTGCTAAGAGAGATCTTTAGGTGTTCTCACTGCAAAATAAATAAATAAAATAGTAACTGTGTGAGGTGGTGGATATGTTATTTGACAGAGGGATGGATGGATATCAATGTGTATGGATATTAAAACAGCACACTATACACCTTAAAAATAAAATCATGTTTTATAACCTAAAAATAAATTTTAAAACAAAAATAAGTTTTAAGGAAATCATATTCAGATGATGGCTGAGAGGCTCTACAGCAAGGCGTAGCTCAAAGCTTCAGTTCAGAACTGCCCAGTGATGGTCCACTGCCTCTACGACAAAGGCAGCTGGGTGCATTGCTTAGGCCCTGAACATTAGGACTCCCCACACACAACTGTCCCCAAAACCAGAGGCCTCCACCACCACACTCCCCAGAAAAGGGACCCTATGCCCAGCCTGCTTCCCCCTGCCATGTCACTCAAAATTTCGTCTGTGTTTGCATCTTATTGGCTGAGCCAGTCACATGACTGCACCCAGCAGCAAAGGAGTCTGAGAAAGTGAGTGCTCCACTCCTACCTTGGGTAGGAAGAATGCATATTGTGGGAAATTCTCCAAAAGGGAGACAGACAGACACTTTTCAGAAGATTCTGTGTGGCCACAGGACATAGCAAGTGTCCACACTGCACATGGGCACATCTATCCAACCCAGCCCACAGCTGCCAGCAGGGGGTGGGAATGGAAAAAGAGGGGCCAGAACTACTCATGACACAGGTATGACAAAGCATCTAGTTTTACTAAACATCATACTCCTTCCCACACAAATGGTTCTTGCTCACAGTCACGTCCTTCTTCATCTCTCCACAGAGATTCAGGTCGAGCTTTGGCCTCAGGTGCGGCCAGGGAATGATGGAGGAAACCGAGTCTCCGAATCATTGTTGCTAGAGAAGAAGCCCGCTCTCATTTTAAAGAGCTTTTGTCTGCTCCACACACAGTAATGATTAGCTAACAATGCTATTGTATTTTGGCAACATTGAGACTTGTAAAAAAAAAAATACCTCTGTATTTCTATGGGAGCAAAGCTAAGAGTCTGAACCATAATAAAAGCATCAGAGGCCACAAAGAGTGGGAAAGTCCCAAAGACTAACAAAGGCTATTTTTCAATAACAGGGGACCGAAAAGGTCACGTTGGAAGATAAGGAGACTCTCCGCAGAGACGATTAAAGCCACCAATTGAAATGAATTTATACTAATAATATCACACGGGTGCCATTTAATCCCCTTGCTCGATTTCATGAAGTAAAGGTTAATGATTATAAACCAGGAGAGAAGCATTACATTGTTCAGGTACGTGGATATCTGTAATATCAGACATCTTCTGATATCATAACGAAGTCAGTCCAAAAATGTTCAAGGAGGCATCTGCCTACTGTTACCCAAAATGTAATACATTTGAGAAGAATGCACGTGCGCACATGCACACACACACACACACACACACACACACACACACATGGGAGCAGTGAACTTCTTTGTGGACGTCTTCATTAAAAACAAACACCACATGAGAGAAGAAGCTCCAGAAGGCAAAGTTAGTTGTAACTTTTTGAATTACATTTTTCTAGGAAAAATTCTCAGAAATGTTTTCTTCTTAAGAGCAACTCATTATTTAAAATGCTTTAATCTTACTTGACTATCTTAACATTTCCAAAGATATGAAGATAATATCCAGATTGATATTCTGGGTAGATGTACTTTGTATAAAGTCCAAAGCCAAAATTAATGTGAATTATGAATATAAATTATAATATGCAGTATATTCTATCTTAGATACAATGTTGTGTTTTATTTTTTTACAAAACAATAAGTATATATAATTTGACACATGAATAGCAACCAAAAATTTCTTTTATAACTAAGTTTTTAAGGTTTTAAGTGGGGTAATGCGTACAAGTTCAAAACTACTAATGGATTTCTAAGTGAATTTAAATGTGAATAAAAATACCTTGATCAAAATAAATATCTTAAGCCTGACAGCTTTAAAACTATGCCTAGAGTTAGTTTTAGAACTGTCAGAAAGCTTAGGAAATTTAAACATTCAGTCCACATGGTTCCATAAAGAGCCACTGCATTTAAAAAATATTCTCTTTCAAAGGAATGCGTGGCCATGAACCTGGGTAAATTCCTGACCAGCGTTGAGCAGGCAGCCAGCCTCCCAAATCCAGCACTGCCTGGCTCATGAGCAGCGACAGGGTCCTGTGTACCTAGGAAGCGTGGCTTTTCAATGAATCTTCTTGAAAGGGTTGGGGCTTTACATTTTCCAAGCTTTCAGAAAAAACTTTCAAAGAAACTTTATATATTACACAGCAGAACGTCACACAGCCACCTCTTCCTACCTCTGTTGACCTACAGGACCCATACAGGCTACTTCCATTAGGCAATGAATGTTCTCGAGCTCCAGCTGCACCTGCAGAGACAGAGATGAATGGGAAGGGCAGATGCCCGCCAAGGAGGCGACTGATTTCCCTGATACAGTTGCTAATCACGTTGGTGACATTAAGCCTGGACAGAGAAGAATTACACTCACAGCCAGGTGGAGAGAGTGCCCTTTATTTGCAAGTTCCTGGGTGTGGGGAGCCGGTCCTGGACAAAAGGGTGAAGTTAGTAAAGTTCCCCAATTTGGCACACTCCCCTCCCCACCTCCAAATGCCCTGGGCTCTCACACTATCCTTTGCAGGGAGGACACCCCTACACACCCTGCAGCTGCCCTGAGCCTCAGATTCCATATCTTTACAGTGGGGATAACAATGGTACAGTTTTTGTATTTGATAAAGGAGCGAATGTAGTAGCTGGGTCCATGTGCTAGACTTGTGTGAGGTATTGTTTATTTATACCAGCACAGGTAATATCAACCCTGCAGTATTGATCATCCCTTCTGGTTACTGTCCTGGGCTAAACTAAAAAGCCTAGCTAACATTACTCATTTAGAGCATCATCTTCTACTCTCACCAGCTCCAGAGTCAGGAATGAATGAGTTAGAACAGCGGCTTCACACACTTTTGTAAGTACTATCCATTCAGTTCTTACAATGCGCCAAGCACTGTGATGAGGACTGGACACACAAAGCCTCATTGAAGCTCTGCAGCAGTCTGAGGAGGGAGGTGCCAGCATCCTGCGAGGTGGGGAGAGCAGGGAGGGAGTAGCAGAACTTGCGAGTGCTCCCCAAACACCATGTAGGCAGCTGTCGACTCCAGCTACAGGAAGGACCTGCTTGGAAAGCAGGCATCCCCCAAATGTGATCAGCACCATTAACACAAGAAGCAGTGTGTGCTCGCATGTGCGCATCCTGAGGATGGACATGCAGTCCCATTCACGTCCCACCTCCATCCAGTTCTGTCATCTTGAACAGTGACTTTAGTTTTTCTTAGGCTAAGTTTCCTCAACTGGGGAGCAAAGGCTAGATGTTGTCTACAGTTTTTTAAATTTCTAACATTGTAGGCAGTTGCTAAAATCAGTCTCATTCTGTTGCAAAAAGACAGGGACCCATCTGAGCTAGCTCATGAGGCAGGAGTTCATCATAGGATGGTCAAGGCTAGAACAGGAAAGTGGTCCGGCCCCCAGACAGCTCAAAGGAGCCTCTGCTTTTCTTTGAGCTTTGTCTCTATTGCTCTCTTTACTCTAGCCACCAGGGCTCTCCACTTCTCATGTGCTTCTCTGTTGTTTTCATGACTCTAATAACGGTAGTTTGCACACTTTCTTCCTCATAATATTCTATGGCCTTTTTGCCCCCACTATTAGCTGGGTAAGTTTCTTGGTTTGCCAGTTTCTGGGAGAACTATCTGATTGGTCCAAGCAAACATTTCAGGCCAGGCGACATGGTCATAGATGACTGTTCAGCCTATGGGCTGGCTGCTTCCTGTCAGGCCAGCCCTGATGCTTTCGGCTGTGATCAGAGCCACCCAGTACAAAACAGTCTCTCTCCTCAGCAGGCTTGTGGGTGGAGCAGTTTCCTCAGGAGGAGAAATGTTCAGTGAGGACACTAGAATGTCTCTAGCATAGCTACTAAGCCATATCAATGTCTCAATTAAAAGATATGCTTTTGCCACAGAACGGTAGCTACACATAATGGTGGCTTGAACACACACACACATACACACACTCACAGTTGACTCTCTCACACACTCATGCACATGCACACGTGAAGCACCAACTCTGTATCTGTACAACTGAAAATGTAAAACATTCCACTTTTCTATAATGCTTGAGAAAGAGGAAAGCAGCCCCTAACTTCCCACAGCTGGCCTGGCACTACCAGCTAGCCCTTGATGTTCTCATGCTGAACATAAACAACTTCACAACTATGAGACTCAGACAGGGCCGCTTTGTGGCCATGATAGGTCAAGACAAAAACAAAACCACTTCACAAGCATGTCTGAACACACGCAAAATGTGAACATTGTCCAAGACACCACAAAAATAACCAGACAGCCCTCTTTCCTAAGATGAGTAACCGCTCCTTTCTTACTAATTACAGCTTTAGCCTCCGTCTACCCTTCCCTCCTTCTAGATATAATGTATTAAGGTACCCAAACAGAATTACCCCTACATCCTGACAGCATCCAATCACAGCACAGCCCCGCTTTCTTACACCCTCCCCAAAACCACAAGACCCCAGGCTAAATCTCATCTAAGTCTTTTGTAACACTCTCTAACTGAGATATTCCATGGCTCCCCACAGAACCATTCTCCTTTGTCACAATGAGAAATGAACACAACTTGTTCAACTGCAGGTGTGTTCTTGATGGTCTTTCATTGGATGGCATTATAGCTTATAATGCTTTATAGCTTATGAAGCAATTTCATTTATGTCAAATTCACTCTGGTAACCTCACATTCACCCTGAGAATAGAAGTACTGCTAGTCAATAAGTGAAGCAACCAAGGCTTAAGGAAAGTTACCTGAGGTGCACAACTGGTCATCAGCAAAGGCCATTTCTTTTAAAATATAGAGCTCACTGATTCCAGAGGGAAATAACCTCTTCAGTGCAACTATTTTCCTTGTAATAGTTACAGAAGCCAAAAGGCAGTCACATGTATTTCTCCCCCCCTTCACACACCTCTCTTCCTGCTTTAAAAATCAAAGTGAATAACACAAAACTGATTATTATTTTTACCCAAAGTTATGATCAGTTAGAATCTGAGGTATGCCTGGAAATAAGGGTCATTCCCATAATTTAGGAAAAAATGCCATTGGCATGGGGAGACAGCTGCCCTGGACAGTCTGCAGCCCCCTGGGACATTGCCACCTCAACACCAGCCAACCCGGACCAAGCTGTCCATTTACCACCCTTCTCCCACCCACCCCCACCCCCCCTTTCTCTGCACACTGGCGAAGATCCAGTCTCCGCTGCTATTCAAGCAGGTGGACAGGAACCCATTCCTCCTTTCAAACATTTCACTTAAATGGAGGTGAAAAGTCATCCGCATGTGTACTTAGGATGAACAGTTACTCCTATAAATGGAGTGCTAAATGGCAGAGTTAATAAAACATTGAAAAAAGACGCATTTTCTCACCTGAAAACTTAATTGCTACAGCAAATTTAACAAGGAGCTCGACATTCTATTTCATTTCATAACAAGTGTTTTACCTTCCAGTTGCACCTTTGATTTATCAACTGCGGGGTGAGGGCCCATCATTGGCCACAGGGCACATTTCTCTTCCTACATACCAAGATATAATTTACACATATCAAGACTAAAGCTAATTTATTTGACTACAATATAACTCAAAGTGCCTTTAATTCTGTCATTATAACATTGAAAAATTAACTTTGAAAAGAAATTGAGCCATGGCCCTCCTTCACAAATACGCGTATCCCTTGGGATTTTGTACAGGCCATGGGCTCAAATTATGACTATGAATGGCAGTTGGAGAAGATTCCACCTTGCCCACTCTATAATGCTTTAAACCAAGGTTATAAATAACAGACTATTTTTTTCTTGATTCCTTATAAATATTTTTAGGACTTACTTTTCTTAGCAAAGCTAAGCAGGGGTTTCAGTTATCCATCTTAAAAGAATTTTACCAAAGGACTTTATCTGATAGAAAAAAGTCTAGTACAAAATAGGGACTCAATGAACTGGAGTTCTTTTCTTGAGATTTCTTTCCTTTTTTTCCAGCTTTACCTTATTCCTTCATCTTAAATGATGACTCCTTACATCTCACTTTGGCCAGTATACAACATGACACTTTGGAAGTAGTTATAATATGTTCCTATTTCCTTTATCTCTAGCAAGATTGGGGTCCACCTTAAGTGACTTGAAAATACTATCAAAAAGAATGAAAAACTCATCTACTCAAGATTTTGAGCTATTTAAGGGAGCCCAGTATTGATAATGGTCCTCAGCAGGGAATTCTTCTTTTAAAGAAAAGAGTTTTCTTCATTTATACCCTACCTTATTCCAAAATGGATTTAGTATGGTTTCCATAGATGTATATACCACAGAAAAATAAATTAACAGGAAGAAAAATGAGACAAAGGAAAAGAAACTGATTTAGAGCCATGAGCAAAGTCAGTAAGCTTCCTAGAACTATGCCACTAATTTGGCTCTGAGTTTTTCAGAAGTCAATATGTAAAGGAAGCCAGAGTGGGTCATGAGATTCACGGTGTCCATAGGGCTAAAGCCCACCAGTACTCAAGGAAAGCCCTTAATACAGAGGCCGGAGAAAGATGCCTCCCCTGGGATCCCAGAGTGAAGACACTCACCGTAACAAACAACATCCTTGGCAGCCCCAGAACAGGCCTGAGGAATCACTTCCTAATGGCTATGCTTTCTAAAGCTGGGGTTCAAGTTAGTATCATCTATTGCAAAGCCAGGGTTCAAGTTAGCATCATCTATTATTTAAGAAGTCCCTAGAGGGCTGAGGAATTGATGCTGATATTCATGCTGCTGGACTAGTCACATGCAAGGAGAATGTGAGAGCTGAAAAATCAGGAAGGTTCTCCAGCCCAGAGGTTCCGAGGCAATTCATTGGAATCCGCAGGTTCCACAGAGATGTCTTGGAGGGAGTGGAGGGTTGGGAGCACCTGAGAGAGCAGGGTCTTGCGCTTCATGTCCCTAGCATCAACCAGAACAAAGTCTGAAAACCACAACATCCTCAGTACAGTGAAGAAATTCAGTGTGCAGACTTTGAGATTATTCGGAGGTCTGAGAGCTTAGGTTAGGTTCAGACTACTCACTAGCTGTGTGACTTTGGGCAAATTACTTCAGCTCTCTGTGCTTCAGTTTCTTCATCTGTGCAATGGGGAGATTAATAGAACCTACTATCTAGGGTCAGTGGGAAGAGGCAACTGCTTATGAAGAAAAAGTCTGGAGATACTGTGATTTATAATAAATATATTATATCTAAGTTTGGTCTCTACTCATGGTTCTTGGCTCAAAGCTCCTCAAATCCTTGGACTTTCCTGAACAATAGGAACAATGGGAATATCTTTTGTTATATTTGGTCTTTGTCCTCAGTTCCTAAAATGGCTTCAAAGCCATAAAGAAAAATAGGTGTCATATGGATCATAACAAGCCCCTTTCCAACACAACTGGGTTTATGTTAATGAGGTGACTTTTGGAATGCACCTAAGGATGGGGACTGGTTGCCATGGGGGGGAAAAAAAACATGAATAGAGGGGTGGAATTTTCAGTGGCACCTCCTGATTTCCAGAGAGGGGAGAGAGGCTGAAGGTTGAGTCGATCACCAATGTTCAATGATTTAATCAATCCCATCTATGTAATAAAAGCTCTGTTTTATAAAATGAGGGGTTTGGAGAGCTCCCAGGTTGGAAAACCAGAATGCTTCCACATGCCACCATATCAGGTCCCAAGCTCCATGAGGACAGAAGCTCCTGTGTTGGGGACCTCACCCTATGCACCTTTCACCTTGCTGTTGATTCACATCCTTTAACATCTTTGGTGATAAATTGGTAATCTAGTGCATAAACAGGTTTCCTGAGTTCTGTGAGCCACTGCAGCAAATTCATCACACCCAACGATGGAGTCATGGGAATTTCTGATTTTAGCAGAAATAGAGGTAACTGCCTGGACTTATGATTGGCATCTGAAGTGGGGAGGGGGCAGTCCTGTAGGACTGAGCACTGAAGCTGTGGGATCTGATGCTACCTCCCAGTGGGTAGTGTCAGAATTGGACTGAATTGTAGGATACTCAGCTGATATCAGAGAATTGCTTGGTCGTGTGGGGAACCCTGCTCCCCCACCACAGGTTGAAATTGGGTCCAGAACCCGTAAATCCTTTAGCTGAATGCCAGGAACAGAATAAGTGCTGAGTAATGGTTTGGTAGAGAATTTTGGGTAGGAGAAAATATCAACCCCTGAATCTAGCCCAACCTCTTACATATGAAAAAATGACTGCAGTGAAAATACCCTGTCTACACAAGAGTTATCCAAAAGAGAAGTAGCCAGAAGTTTAAGTGACTTGCTCCAAATGACATTTCCTGTAGCAGAGCAGGCCCTGGAGCCCAGCACTCCTGACTTCCTCTCCAGGTGCCCATCTGTGCAACAGAGAGACTGGTTTCCACTTCTCAGGGCTGTGCTCCATTTCATTCTCATTGCCCCGTGGGTACTCGTTTCCTGAAATCCAGTACGTGGAAGAGCAGATATCACTCATCTCAGGTGTGAGCTCCAATTGCTAGTAGCTTCCTAGAGAAGAATTTCAGGTCACATTTAGGATTAGCAACATAGAGCCTGACAATCAATTAGTAATGTCCACCACAGGAAGACAAGGGAGATCTTTCTAGATGCACTACACTTAGCAGGCGCCACGCTACATGGTAATATGAGGATGGAAGCCGTGTGTAAGCACTCGGGACTCTCCACAACACATTTCCCTATTTTGGACCTATAGTAGGCATTTCTAAATGTCTACTGAGTAACTGATTGTTTGTATGAAATATTTAATGGGCGTAAAAAACAACTGTGATTGATTCTATTGACCTTTTACAGAACATAAGGTAGGCTGTATTACTTGAAACTAAAAATTATGAGCATTCAATTATTTAGTTTCTTAAGATCCTCCCAATATATAACAATGCCCAACTGGTTTTAGAAGGTCCATTGGCTGAACAATGGGGAGGAACATTGCACTGATTTTTACTAGAAAGATGTTCATCTGTGAAAACCCTTAAATCAATCCAGGACTCTTACACAATGGCTGACTTCAATATGTATTGCCTCTGAAACTGGAATCACTTATTTTCAAAAGTGTTGACGCTGTAAACATTCATTGAATTTCTACTTTTCCCAGATGCTGAGCTGCTGGCTGTCAGGCACAAGAAAATGCACACAGTGGCCAGAGGGGTTTTGTCAAACATGGAAGTCAGAATTTTTTTGCTTCCAGCCAAGATATAAATGCCAATTAATCTTAATGAATGTAAGTATGCAGACCGATACTAACATAAGAGCAACCAAAGTGGTAATAGAATGAGTGCCTGGTCGAAAGTGGTGAGTGGGAAGGCTTTCAGAGAAGGTTCCTTTGGGCTAGGTAGATTCCAACGGTCCTACCATTGGGGGAGGTAAGGCCATTCCAGGTGGATAGACAGGCTTTAGCAAGGGCACCGGGTAGGGAGTTACAAAATGTGCTACACAAAGGCACTGTGATTTATCAAAGTGATGACAAAACCTTAGGTATATGAGGGCAAAGTCACCTGAAGAGGCTACTGCGATTCTTTGTTTCCAATCCTCCAAAATAGCTAAATCTCTAACTCAGATGGTTACATACCCAGTTTAAAAGTCATTTTCAAATAATGCAAAGCAAAATCTGATGAAAGTAAATAATATACTCATATTAAAATTATGTCGAGTACAGGCTTTGTAGCAGGCTGTAGAGTTGAATAAGACACTGGCCCTGCCCTCTGAAGGCCCCAGTCTAACCAGGGAGGCAAACATGTGGACTGACCCTTGTATCATATATGGGGTGTGCAAAATTAGAGCTCTCCCCTGAAGAGGCTGCGAACCCAGAGCAGGGTATGCAGTTGGAGCCGTGAGGGTAGGGGAGGGAATGAAGCAGAGGTAGAACCAGAAAAGGCTTTCTAGAAGCCTTTTTTAAGCCTCAAATAACCTAATTTGCACCTAGGTGAGATGTTGCCTGAGTATTTGTGCCCATCCTCTCTTCTCTGCTCCTTGAAATATTTCCCACCTTGGTTAACAGGACACAACATCCTCACCTGGTTTCCCTCCCCCTTCTTTGGCTGGGCCTTCTCAGTCCCCCTTTCTGATTTTCCCTCATCTCCCTAAGTTCAAAATGTTGGAGTGACCCAGATCCAGTCCTTGGACTTCTTTTTCCATCGTATTAACATGCATGCCTGGTGACCTCATCCAGCCTCATGGCTTCGAATCCCATCTACATGCTGATGGCTCCCAAATTTACATCTCCAGCCCTGGTCTTACCCTGTCCTCCAGGATCATGAATCCAACTGCCCACCTGACATCTCCACTTGGATATCAGAAGGTATCTCAGACATACTATGTCCCAACTAATTTCTGATACCAGCTCCAAACCCCTGCTCCTCCAGTCTTCTCATTCAGCAATTTAGGCTAAAAGCCTTGACTCGTTAGTCAACACGCTTGCTCAAAACTCCTAACCAACTCACCAATGAATCCTCTCCACGGTTCCTTCATTTTACCCAGAATTTAACCCCTTCTCACTACCTTCATTCCAGCACCATCATTCCTCACCTGAATTACTGCGCTACCTCCTAACTCACCAGGCTTCTACCTCAGTCACCTGCCCCTCTCAATACAGTGGCCAGAGTGATAATTCCAACTGAGTCCAAAGCCTCCAATAGCCTATTTCACTTGAATAACAGCCCAAGTCCTTACAGTGACTGATAAGGCCGCACATGATTTGTTCCATCACATTATCTCCCTGACCTGTCTCCCATTCCTTTCCCCCTGTTCACTCTACTTCAAACCACATTGTCTCCTTGCTGTGCCTCAGGCACTCTGGGCACATTCCTGCCTCAGGACCTTTGCACTTGATACTCCTCCAACTCAGATGCTCTTTCCCCAAATATCTCCATGGCTCATACCCTCATTCCTCCAGGACTTGTCAAAAGTTATATTCTGCAAGCCATTTCCTGGCTACCCTATCTAAAATTGTAAGCCCTCCCCTCAGCACTTGCTATGTTTTTCTTTGCCTTTTTTCCCTTAGAATTTACTACTCTCTTGTATGTTTTACTTAACCAATCTGTGTATTTTCACCTCCCCCACTAGAATGTAAGCTCCATGAGTCTGGGCATTTTTGTCTTTTACTTACTGCTGTGTTCCCAACACCTGAGACACTGGTTAATACATAGTAGGCACTCAATAAATATTTGGTAAATGAATGAATGAAAGGAACAAAGCAGAGAAAATGGCATATGATAATAAGCAGTTCATATTCCTTTAATGAAAATAGCTAACATGTGTTAAATATATCTTCTAACCTTCTAAGGCAAAACCTAGAAGAAAAAATGATTTGCAACAATGAAGCCATATGATGAACATGCTTTTTCTGCAATTTCTAATCACTTTTATTAAAGTGTTTTATAAATATTTTTAAAGCTTAATGAGTTTTCAAATGTTTCAAAATATTAGGAAGTTATTTGGGAACATTCAAGTTGTTTTAAAATCATTTTCAAAAAATTTCAACTAGTCAGCAAGCTTAGAAAATAAATTAGTTTAATATCTAAAACGTTCTGAAATTGTGCCTTAAGATGTTTGGATTTAAAATAGGGAAAAAATAGTTTGGAAACAGTTGTGAAAGCCAACTGTACTCAAACTGATCGTGTTTGAAATTTAAAGTTTTTGTTATCTTGGTGAAGAAGGGGAGACAACTAGTCAAACATTTCAAAGCCACTTAAAAAGCAACGTTTCCAAATTTGGGGGAAAGTAGATTGAAAATTTTCAAGTACACTTTTTATAACCTTGTACTTAATGGTAAGGATCTGAAAATCCATCTGTCAAGAGAAAAACTAGTAAATAAATAAGGCATTTAAAAATGGAATGTTACCAAATAATATCAAACATATTCAGTGAAGAAAGTAAATTGTAGAATTATCTGTAAATCATAATCCCATTTAGATTTTTTTCTAGGAAGTTGACTGTGTCTATAAGACATGCTCATGCATATGCATGTCTGGAGGGATATGAGCAGGGTTTGCCCCTAGAGGGAGCGACTAAGAGGGTTAGAGGAACATGGGAACTTTCATTTACCCCCCTTTGCACTGTTTTAAGTTTCTTTGAAATGTGATGAGTTATCTATCAGGGGTTTTTTCTTTATAAAATATAAAAACTGCTTCAAATGTTTTACTCATCAGAGGATACGAGATAGTGGGATGAATTAAATCTGTTCCCAGCTTTTGAAGGATTTAAAACACAGTAAAATAGTCATAAACATTGAGGAATAATTGTTCTATAATATGATAAGCTCTGTGACAAAATTCAGGAGATGTACAGATAAAGGATCATCTCAATCTGTTAGGAAGCCTTCCCAGAAGATACCTCGGCCAGTTCTTGAGGGGCACACAGAGCTGGGTCAAAATATTTCAGGCAGATTAGCATGTCAGGGCATACTGGGGAACACAAGTGACAGTTTAGTTTGACTAGGGGATAGGCTCAAGACTCCTTCAAGGTCATTGCTGGGAAAACTGGGTCCAAACTGGGATGAGCAGTGGAATAAAATGGGATTTAAATAAGTAAATACTTCAGGCCACAGAACCTATTTTGGTCCAATTCCCAAGCCTGTGGGTCTTCTCCTGAACTTCAGGTCTTTCCTCTGATAAAATGCCCCTGAGTCTGGCATCCCCACAAAAAGCTTTTTTCTACAAGTGAAAGGGCACTCATACCTAGCTTATCAAAGGAAGAGACTCATTAAGTCCTTCTTAGATTCTGCTTTTAAATTTTTCCTGCTAAAGCAACATTCCTGATTATGTTTGACCTTCTCAGTGGCCCACAAGAATAGACAAGTTGGGGTATCTTTGACTCCATTTTATAGCAAAGGTCATGAATGACAAGCAACATACCATTCTGCAAATTGGCGACTTGGCTAGAACTCAGGTTCTCATGCCTGGAACCTCCAGTCCAGAGCACCTCCCAGATTGAACCACATTATAAAATAATAATGGGCCTTTAAGGTGAGAATCTGAGGGCATATGTCTCCATTCTCCACTCTCTTCTCTCAGCACTGGCTGTCAGCAGCACCTCAGAGAAAGTACTAAAACAAATGTTCATTTCTCCATGAAATTTTCCTTTTTTATTTCTCATTGTTAAATTAGATAACAATTAATTGCTGGCTCATCCCCAAAGAAGTTGAAATATGTAGAAACCTATTTTAGGTAGAAATCAATGGTTCAAAAAATAATAAAGGAGAGAAGCTAGTGCTCTGAAAAGGTAAGGAAGAGCACCAAGGTAAAGGTCACCTTGTTTGATCAAGAGGAAAGAAGTGACAGGCCACCAGAACTGGCCTGTTTTTCCTTTGTAAATTCACTTTCCTGATCACTTGCATTCACTCTGAGGAACAAACAAACAACACTGTCTAAAACCACTTTTTTCCTTGATATGACTTAATGTCTCTGAACTTCTATTTTCTCATCTGTAAATGGGGATAACAATCATAATATTGATTAATAATAATAAAAATTATCTGGAAGGCTGGGCCGCAATTCTGTTTTCAGCCAAGCTGGAGGAACAGGAATCAGATTTCCCTCCCACTTGAAACAATAAAAAACTGGACAGAAAATATAAAACAATGGCTTTTCAAAACACTAAACAACTGGCAATGAAGGATATTGATACCTGAGAGATCAAAAACAAAACAAGGCAAACCCAAGATTGTTCTACATTACTGTCTTGAAAAAGTTTCCTGACTAAAAAAATCTTAAAAGCAAGACACAAAAGGATCAATTCTTTCTAAGGAATGTAATTACATACCAGAACAAAGAATACAAAAATATCTAACAGCAAACAAGGTAAAATTCATGTCTGGCATCCAGTGAAAAATTACCAGATATGCAAAGAGCATTAAAATAAAACCTATAATGAGAAAAAAAAAAGCAATCATTCAAAACCAGCGTAGAAGTGACTCATGTCAGAATTAACAGATAAAGGCATTAAAAAAGTTATTATAACTCTGTTCTATATGCTCAAAAATATAAATAGAAAGATATATTTTAAAACACCAAAATAGAATTTCTGGAGATAAAAACTAAAACATTTTAGGTGTAAAATATACTGATTAGGATTAACAGAAGACTAGATTTTGCAAAATAAAATATTAGTAAGCTTGAAAATATAGTAATAAGATATTTGAAAAACAGTGCTGAAATTTTTCCAAGTTTAATTAAAACTATAAACCTACAGTTCCAAGAAATTCAATAAAGCACAGCACAATAACAAGTAAATAAAAATAAATTCAAGGCTGTCAAATAAAATTTCTCAAAATGATTGAAAAGGAGAGAATCTTAAAATCAGTCAAAGAAAAAGGCTTGTTAGATACAGCAGAACAAAGATAAGGAAAGGATGCTAGCAGCTTTCTTGCTGGGAGCAATGCAAGCAAGAAGACAGCAGAACATCTTGAAATCCCAGAAAGAAAAAAACTGGAAACATAGAATTGTATACCAAGTGAAATATATTTAAGAAAGAAAGTGAAATAAACATGTGTTCAGATATACAGAAGCAGAAAGTATTCATCACCAGCAGACTGGCACTATAAAAAATTTTAAAGAAAGTCCTTTAGGTAAAAGTAAAATAATATCAAGTGGAAATATAAATTCACCCAAAGAATGAAGAGCACCAGAAATAATATATACCTGAGTAACTGTATAATATTTTCTCTTAATTCTAAAATATCTTTAGAAAGTGATAATTCTAAATAACAATAGTGTGTGATAGTTTTATAACATATAAAAATAAAGTATATTAAAACAACAGCACAAAGGTCAAGAGGGGAGAAATAGATGTATATTACTACAAGGTTCCACTACACTTGAAGTGGAATAATATCACTTCAAAGTAGACTATGACAAGTAAAAATGTATGCTATAAACTCTAAAACACATAATAAAACAATATAACAAAGAGTTACAGATAAGAAGTCAACAAACGAGATAAAATGGAGTCATAAAAAATTTTCAATTGACCCACAAGAAGACAGAAAAAAAGTAAAACAAAGACAAGAAGGGGAAAATAGAAAACAAACAGCAGGATAATTTAAGCCTAACCATATCAATAATCACATTAAGTATAAATGGTCTAAATATCCCAATTAAAAGGCGGAGATTGTCAGAATGGACAAAAAATGCAACACACAACCATTTGCTACCCACAAAAAACACACTTGAAATATAAAGACACAGGCTCTGGCATGGCTCAATGGTTGAGCATCAACCTATGATCCAAGAGACTGAGAAATCTCAGAACTCAATAACAAGAAAATTAAAAGCATACTTAAAAATAAGCAAAAACTTTAACAAACACTCCACCAAAGAAAATACACAGATGGTAAATAATAACACAAAATGATGTTCAACATTATTAGTCATTAGGGAAATGAAAATTTAAATCATAATGAGATACGACTACAGACCTAGTATAATAGGTAAAACTTAAAATATTGGCATTAAGAAACTTTTGAGGGTGCTGCATATAGTTATTATGTTGATTGTGGTGATAATTCCACAGATTCATAAAACTGTATTCTTTACATTGTACATATTACTGTTTGTCAATTATACCTCAAAAACAAAATAGTTGTAAAAAACAAAAACAATAACAAAAACGAAAAGATCTCAGGAGGAAAAAAAAAATGGGCTTGGAAATGTGAAATGAAACCAAGCTACAGTGTAGGGGGTATGAACAAGAAAAGCCAGGTTAAACAGGTATTTAAGAGAGAATATAGAGTTGTCTGTTTTCTAAGTTTACTAACTTGAAATGAGTTGAAAGTTTTGAACATGATTTTAAAACTTTAGATGTGTCAAAATAGCATCAAACAAATTTGGGCTCAAATTTAGAGACTGAACAGCTATTGGACTTTAGGCATATCAAAGTTTCATTGTACTACAAATGACAGAAAACCCATCTCAAGAAATGAAATGTCCTGGCTCAAACGACTGAGAAGTCAGATAGCTCTGGCTTCAGATACAGCTAGACTCAGATCGCAGTCATTAAGGGCAGGCCTCAGTTTCTCTCCATCTTGGCTTTTTGCCTCTGCTGTTCTGGCTTTATACACAACCTTCACGTTTTCCTTGGCAATGCCTAGACAGCCGCCACCATCTCAGCCTCCCTTCCCTAAGCCCAATGGGAAGATAAAGCCTGTGTTCAGCTGATTCAAAAAAAGTCCCCTGATTCCTAGCTTAGATCACATGGTCACTCCTGAACCAGTCTCTGTGGATAAGGGAAAGTGATACTCTGATTAGTTTAAAATCTGCATCCTGTACTCCATTCATGTGGAATTCAGTGGAATTTCATTCAGAGTGTGGGAGGAGTTGATATCCAATCGAACCCTGGGGCAGTTTCTAGAAGAAAAGAGTTTGGCTTCTGGGGAGGCAGACAGCAAACCCCACTGAGCACTGAACCCAGTTTTCAGCACATGATAAATGTTCAGGAAACAGTATCTTCAACTTTAATTCTAGATCAGAAAAACACTAATAGCATTATATAATTGTGGACATGAAGTCAATAAAGCAGAAAGAGTTTTATCCAAAGTTTTCTCAACTTTTTCCTCAGGAAATTAGGTCAGGCCAGACAAGAAGCACTTTCAAACAGGAAACACCAGGCTATAATCTCTAAAGGTCATATACAAGAAAACCAAGACTGGGGGATAGTCCAGCGGCCATCTGCTATTTTAACGAAGGTCTATAATCTATTTTTCTGGTCATAGGACACATCTCTTCATCTCCAGGCATGGCCATATAATTCAGATCTGGCCAATGAGTATACATCCCCCAGTTTACACTGATTGGTTCAGGGGAGTTCATGACCCAACTTAGGCTAATAGAGAAAACCAAAAACGTTTACTGGATTTACTGGAAATGGAGTGGTCTTCCTGATGGGGTTACTATACTGGTAAGTTGGGCGCCCCATTACAGAATTCTTGACTAAGAAGAAGACTATGCACAGAAAAGCAAAGCTCAAACAGAGAAAACAATTTCTTGATGACCATATTTGAGTCCCTGGATCTAGCCATACTTGAATGCAGTGGTTCCCCTAGACCTTCTAGTTACAATAACCCAATAAATTCCTGCTTTGCTTAAGTCAGGTTTAGTTGGTCAATAGATACTGAGTCTTCAGTCACAGAATTTCTCAGCTCCTACACAGCCAATTCATTCCAGGACCCTGACAAGGTGGGTGTTGGATCATAGTAGACAGCAAATCCACTTTCTTAAGCCCAATGGGAAGATAAAGCCTGTTGTTCAGTTGATTCAGAGAAAGTCCCCTGATTCCTGGCTTAGATCACATGATCACCCAGAGTAGACAGCAAATGCACTTTCTAAAGATCAGGCTTCATATTTCTTTCTCCTAGATTGTCTGTTTCCTGCATGTCTGACTTCGAGAACTTAAATTGCCTTGACTCTCAGGTTATTTGGAATTTGGCACTGTTCAATTTACAACTGTGCCGATGTAGAATTTGAAATGAGTAAGTGTAATAAATTGATCCGATTTGCTGTGATGCCAGAGCTTAGTCAGATTCAATCATCTTCCAGGTGATGCGTTTATAGGAGGGGCCAGGATGTGGGGAGCACAGGAGGGGAGGCAGTAGGGACAAGGGATGAGAGTTAAAGAAGGCAAGTGCAAGAAAGTAAGTAGAGGCACTTGGATATTGTGGAATGAGCACTGGACCAGGAGCACCCAGACCAGGTCCGGGTTTTGGTCCTAACTCTACTCTACCTTGGGCAAGCCTCTTCCCTTCCTGAGGACTCCATTTTCTTCTCTATAAAATGGGCACAATAGCGTCTACCAGGATTACTATCCCAGGGTGATTGGAAAAAGAAAATTAAATAGCAATGAGCAAGGGACCCTAATTATCATAGAATAGCCTTGTTATTGCATCTACCACTTCCTTAGAGAGAAGCCATGGGTCGTGTCCAGGTGTCTCAGAATCCAGGTGTCCCTCCCTGGAAACTCCCATGAGTTACGAATCTTCCAGGTGGAGCCCATCCTTCTCTGCCTACCTACAATAGATGGTGTAATTGAATGGGAAGAGCAGGAGAGATGGGCACAATCAAACCTGGGTTTGGGGCTGGCTCCACTCCTTTCCAACTGCTTGATCTTGAGCAAGTGAGTTGGGGACACTCCTGTAGGGACAATGAGGCAGTGGAGGTGGGAGATAGAAAGGGAAGGTAATGAACAGATAAGGAGAATTTACTGTCAAACATGCCGGGCACTTTATGAATGTTAACTGGTTTAATCCCCAATGGCTCTATAGGGCAGCTATCATTTGTCCTTGTTACGCAGGTAAGAAAATGGGCTCAGAGGATGAAGTCATTGGCCTACAATCACACAGCCAATGAACAGGAAGACAGGCAGGATCTCAGTCCTGGATTGAATGAGTCCAGAGAACATTTTGTTTCACTGCTTTTGCTGGGAATAAATTCAAGAATAATAATGATATTAAATAATGGGAGGAGTAGTAAACATTACTGAGTAAGTCACTCTTTGCTAAGGACCATAAAACAGTATCTCATTTATTCCACTTAACATCATTATCGAGATAAATCTTGATTTGCAGATGTGGAAACAGAGTCCCTAAAAAGTATAAGTGACTTGCTTAAGGTCACAGAGTTGGCAAGTGGCCAAGGTGGGATTTGAACCTGGGCAGTGTAACAACAGAGCCTGTAACCTGTTAATTGCTATACAGTATTGTCTCCTTTATGACAACATTTTGGGAATTGCGAAGTGAGGTACCCAGGTCACATAGAGGTGCTCCTGAGGCTTGAGTTCCATGGGGTGCCTGCTCCAAGACCCCTACAACTGTGAGGTGTAAAGGACTTTCCTACCCGCCTCCCTTAACCTTTCTCATTCGCTCAGCCTTCACGCGGCCTCATGCTCTGTACTCCTGGGCCCTGGGCCAGGAGGAAGGCCCATTTGCCCAGAGCTTCTGCACCATAGGTCTATTGAGACTACTCCCCTCTTCCTCCAGGGTCTCTGAAATGTGTGCTCAGGCCCACCAGAGAAACTCTCCAGAGTGAAGCCTGTCTGCCAATTCCTCTCCTCCCTCCCTGCCTCCCTCATTCCCCTCCATAAAAGAAATGAATATGTATTTAAAGCAGAACTAAGCAGAGGCATTCCAAGGCCCCCCTTCCCCACAATTTCCAGGAGCATTTGTTTGAGACCCTGCAGGCCATCTGGGGAGCCACTCTCCAACCCTCTCCACTCCAGATGTGCATCAGGGCAGGAGGTTCCAGGTGCCTCCAGAACCCTTGTTCTCAGCCCACAAGCCAAGGGCTCAGATACTTGGAGTCAGCTGATATCTGATATCTATTGTCGCACTTCATCTTCCCAACAGTCCTGTGAGGTAGAGATGACTACCTCCCAGAGTGAATCCGTAATGGTGGCACCGAGACCCACAGCTGGATATGGGCTGCACCACAACGGCTTCCATACTGGCTTCTTGGCAGGGTCAGTGAGGCAGAGAGAGAGGCTTGTCCCTGAGGAGCTGGAGACCAAGGAACTAGCCCAGGTCAGCTGCCCTCTCATGGGGAACCTTGCCAAGTCCTGCTGCTCTCCAGGCTCTGAGTCACTCACTACCTGTAAGTGGGGCCTTCTGGGTGGGTAATACTAACAACAATACCATTGTCTGCCTTCTTTCCCTAAGTCCTTGTTCAATGCTGGGCACCCTGCTAGGTGGATCGGACTGATGGGGAATATGGACTCTGAATTCAAATCCTGAGTCCACCACTTGCTCATGAGTTTCCTTGGACAAGTCACTGAAGTTTTCTCAGTGTCTTTATCTGAAAAATGGGGATATAAGGATACCTACTTCAGAGTTGCCCAGAGGATTTAGTTAGCATAGATAAAGATACTTAGAGCTGCCTTTGGGTTCAGGTTTTGTTATACTGTGTTTACAACCTTTGTCTTAATTATATCATTTAACACTCTCACCAACCCTCTGAAGAAGAGACTCTGATCGCCATTTTACAGGCAAGGAAAGTGAGGCTTAGCAAAGCTAATTTACTTGCCCAAGGCCACCAGTCAGTTAAGTAAGATTGGATTTGAACCCAGATTTTCCTGTCCAACACCTAGGTTCTAACCCCCTGCTATATACATTGTCCCACTGCATCAGGGATTCTCAGCCTCGGCACTGCGACAATTGGGGCCAGATAATTTCTTGTTGTGAAGGGCTATCCTGTGCACTGAAGGATGTTTAGCAGCATCCCTGGCCTCTACCCACTCCAATAATGACAACCAACTATATCTCTCAATATTGACAAATGTCCCCTGGGGGCAAAGTTGCCCCAGTTGAAATGCATGATGCTTTCTGAAGTCAATTTCACTCTAATAGTCTACATTTCTACTTCTATTAGAAATTCAACCAATTTACCGTCTCTAGTAGAGCAGAGAGGTTGGTGAAGCTTTTTATCACACAAAATAAATAAAACCTCCCTCCCAGGACTTGACTACCTTATCCTTATAGGGTGGCAGCTAGTTCAACTGGCACCTTTGTGCTAATTTTAAAAAGGTGCACCCGCTCAAGAGACAAATTACTGCATTGAATCCTTTTCACATTTAACACATTTGAAGCTGGCATGTGTCTTATAATCAATAGCTTATCAAGACCTGATTGGCAGCATCTTGTCTTTCTAGGTTGTACATTAAATAGTGATGCCTCCTACAATCAGTGGCATCCTAAATGGGATGCCACACAATGTGCAAAGGCCACACACACACTCCCACCTCAGAACACAAATTAGAAAAAGTCACCACTTCTGAGCAGAGGTGGCCCCAAGTAGACAGTGCATTGGCATGCAGGAAAAAATGCCCCTTTCTCCAAGCAGACATGGGACAGAAGGGCCAGGCAGAGCACACAGGCTGCATTTCGGCCCCAGGGCCATCTGTGTAAGGCACAACCTCACAACAACGCATGGTGAGCCTGCTGCCCCTCATGATTCACTGAGCAACTCTGCCCAACCCCACAGGCTCAAAACGAAAATATCATCAGAGACCACTGCCTAGCACATGGCTTCTCAAGCCAGAAATAATTTCAAGTCACAATTTCTTGAAACGGTTTTCAACTTTTTTTTAAACCCCAACAAAGCAGGTTGTTTTACAGACTGAGACTGCCAGCCAATTACCTGCAATTCAAAGGCAAATGAATAAACCTCCACGATATGATATTATTTTAAAAAGAGAGGTGGGGGCGATTCTCCCTCAGCAGGAGACAAATGTAGCAAAACATCTATTAATATTGTTCCCCAAAGAGTGAGTTAGTACAGAACTGGGCAGGACAGCCGCCGTGCATCTTTCTCTGTCTTATAAAATACTGCCTTCCTGGAAACTGATGTGATTACTTGTGAAGCCAAAGTTCCCCCCTTTTTTTCTTTTTTGATAGCTGTTTGTGCCTTAATGGGCTTTAAATGTGTAATAAAACTATAATGAAAAACATACATTTATTCAGTGTGGCTGCTGCAACACATGCTATAAAGCCCGAAGCCTATAAAGTTGAATTTTATGGCACTTCTTAAAACTGTTCCTCCCACTTACAGCCACCCTACAATATTGGTCAGAATTTAGCGCTTCTCTCTCCCACCGCCGTCTCCCACGAAATGCGTGGAGCTTGAATCTTCGGGCCCATTCCCGCTCCTTCCAGCCTGGCTCTCACGCTGAACCTTACCTTCCCCTTCCTCCCAGCCTCTCCCCCATGTCTCAGCCCCAAAACATTCATTCTACACATGGCTCATCAGAAAATCATATCATAACAGCACGACCCGGCTAACATGAGCCAAAAACTTTTGTTGTTGTTGTTAAAATGTTTAACAGTGAAGTTAGATTGGCACTCAGTAAACTACAGCCTATGGGCCAAATCTGGCCCTCCTCTGTTTCTACAAATAAAGTTTTATTGGGACACATCCTTACTTGTTTGTTTAGATACTATCTATAGCTGCTTTCATGCTGCCAAGGTGGAGTCGAGTCATTGAAACAGAGATTATAGAGCCCACAAAGCCTAAGACATTTACTATCTGGCCCTTTATAGGAAAAAGCTGCCAAGCCCTAGGTCAGAGCTGGGTCTTCAGAGCTAGAAGGCCTGGGCTGACACCTCAGCGCTGTGCTTTTCAGCTCTGGCTATTGGCTGAGCTAGCTACCCTGTTTGTGCTTCAATTTCCCTACGAGTAAAATGGAGAGAAGAAAAAGAACTTGCACCACAGGGATGTCATGAAAATGCACAGCAACCAGACCAGTGCTGGCTCCACCCGGGGGAGGAACTCAAGTGTTGCGCGTTGTTACTGTGTCAACCCCTGTCCGCTGCTCGCTAGCCTTCCCCCGCCTTCACTCCTCAACGGACGGGAAAGAGCCTACCGCCCCGTCTTCCCTTCCTAACCTTCTGTGTCTTCTCAGTCCACTGCCTTGTCCCGCATCTTCGCCACTCCAATGGGCCCCCTCAGGTCTGCATCACCAAGCTCCTCCATGTAACCAAACGCTTCCACTTCTGAAACCTTCACTCCATTCCACGTCTCAGGGGCTTGGGATGCTGTGGACCACACCGTCTTGGGAATGGACCACCTCCCGAGGGATATCCGCCCAAAGGCTTGGATGGACCAAGACAGTGGCTATAGGTTCTCACGTTTCAGAGAAAATCAGTTCTTTTCCCACCCTCAGCCTACCAGAAAACCCGCGTGAGACCGCATGCTCTCGCCCTGCACATTCTACCCACACAGCATGGTCATGCAGGACCCCAGTCTTCACCCTGTCATCTGCCTTAATGACATGAGGATCTTTGGTTACCCCACCCTGAGGACTGAAAATAGCTTGTCTTCTTTGAAACCTATTGTCAGAGTTTGGGTTCTCCAAAAAGCAGTCCCTAGGTGGCAACTGGGAGTCAGAAAGGAGTGCACCAAAATGGTAAAGGGACAGGATATGGTCATCTGCAACATCAGAGACAATGTGTGACAGATAAATTACTGCCAGTGAAAGGAGAGCATGGGGTTAGGTGAGGCTGAGACTTTTTGTAAAGGCTGAAATATGCTTGCTAAATAAACCTGCCATGTGGCTGTTAGAAAAGAGTCGCCTTAACCAGATGCAACTGAAAGTGTTTGAATTTGGAACAAAGAGTATTTATTCTTCTGATAGTCTTGCTCTGGGATGTTTGAAATAAGAGCAAATCTCCACCTGCAAGGTATTATTAATGTTACTAGGCTGTCAGTCAAGCTCTGTTTTTATGTCATTTGTCCTAGAAGAAAATGTCCCCTTCTCTCTGCACTTAAAATGTATTATTTCTCCTCACTAGCACTACAGAAAAAAAAAAAAACTCTATCCTTGTAAATGACATATTGAGTGTTTTACACTTTTACTTCCCTTCACGTAAACACAATTGACACTTTAAAGTTAGCTCGGACTATAGTATGCAATGCAGTAAGTGAGAGACAAAGGTGTTTTTAACATTAAGCAGCCATTTCAGATTCACTCATTTTACAGCCATTTGTTCAGGCAATCAATCAAAACTAGTTGTTGTTGTTTTTTTATATTTATTGTGTCATTTGTTAAAGGTGGGCAAAGAATGTTAAAACATTAACAAGCCATAATCTCTGCCTTTAGAGAGTTTAAAGTATAATTGTGCTGCAGAGAGCATTTGTTATTGTTGGTCTACCCAGCACCTTTCCCTCCCTTTTGGGGATGGCACCCTGATCTCAGTACATAGAATCCCCACTCCCATTCCAGTGCCAGGTCATAGGACCCAGGTCAGTAGATCAGCTCGCGGAACACTCTAAGACACGGTGATTCTTCAGAGGTGACGACATGGTCAAGTCTGTCCTATAAACGTGAACTCCAGGACTTGTGTGGGCCTTCCAAGGAAAAGGCGCTTCCTCTTTTTTCTGTTGAATGTGAACAAAAATGATCCAGGCTGGAGCTCCTGCGGCCATTTGCTCCCACGAGAGGAGGGCTGTCTGGGAATTCAGCTAAAACAGAGAAAGTGGAGCTCAAGAATGGAGATATGGAAATGGAATCTTGATGACATGGGTAGCACCCTGAACCAGACTTTCAACTCTCTCTGGACATTTTGGCGATGGGAGCCCATAATGTCCCGTTTATGGCAAGGCCAGTTCACAACAGATTTTCTGATAAAGACAGAGGCTTAACCAACTCCAGGTGAGGTAAGAGGGTATTTTCAGGCGTCCATTGATTCCATGAGACAACAATGGAATGTGGCCACTGAGAGATTGAATGTGTCCTTAGAAATAATGACAGAAATAAAAATTATAGAACCATAGAGATGTGGTTCCTGAACTTGATCTTGGCTGGTCGAACACTGTCTAGGATAATCACAAATTTGAGGTACATCACCAGACAAATGAAAAATATTCATAGGAGATGAGGTAGTTTCTGAAAACCATGTTATAAGAATGACTGAAGTACTTGCAATGTTTATCTAGGAGAAGAAAAAATAGGAGAAGTAATAATTTTATCATTAAGCTTACAATTACTTAATTGTCTGAGTGTTTGGGGCATGTTAAGGATCATCAAATCAATAATGCTCTCCTTCTGAATGTATTTCAAGCCAGCCTTTGGCTTCTGACTTAAGCTGAAGTACTGAACATCTGACAACATGCTTTGCTGGTCTGTGAACATGAGCCTAAAAGCAGAGTGAGTCAATGTTACTTGAAAGTTAATTCTGCTATAGGCAATACTGGAGTATTGGATATCGTTCATTCATCCAGCATTGCCTGGTCTTATTTATCACCAAAGGTAATTATGCAGAAGCAGTTCTCATGTCAGCATAGTGAGATTCCTTAGCAAACTGAAACTCAAAGGAAGATACACTCTAACATAACACAGCTGCCCGATCAATGCAGTAATAGCCCTGCCCACAGCTCTTCAGTCTTGTGTAACTAAACAGCATATTACAGCATCAGGGGATTTATTTGTCAAACATTTTGGAGTGTCTAATGATCATAGAACACTGTGAATGTAGACTCTTGTTGTTGGATGTATAGTTCAACAGGATACAATGGATGCTCTTAAACAACTCATCAGTTACCATAAGTGATGTTGCATACGCAAGAGGAGCACAATAGATCAGAGAATGCATCTAAGAAAGACTGATGTCTCAATTCCTTTCTCTTGCTCTAGACAGACACTGCTAACAATCATGACGATCTTTCCCATTGAGCCTAGATAGAGCCTCAGAATCCTTCCCAACTCAACTTTTTAGGCAGCAAGGATTAATCCACCAGATTTTGTTCATGAGATGAAATCTACTTCCCACACCTGAGTTAGAGTTTATAGGAAGAAAAGATTGATTCCTACTGCAGAGACTGCTGGTACTAAAGAAGTAGCTAGAATGTCTTCACAAAGAGACTTGAGTAACACTGTCATCCTCTGGAAGAAAAACAATATAAGCCATGACTAAGGTGGGAAAGAAAGAGCAGAGGAGTTGGTTGAAGCCCATGAGAGTGGAGATGAGGCTAGAACTACATGATTGAGTCCTTAGATGCTACACTAGCAACTAGAAGTTATCTGGAGAGTAGAAAGAACCATCAAAGATATTGTATCAGAAAAGTGTTATGTTTTAGAAATCTCAATGGCTGGGTTCTAGGAGGGACATGAACAGGAGTAAAAAATATATTAGAGTACAGAGAGATGAGTCAAAGCACACAGAGGGAAGAGTATGTAGATCTGACAATGAAAGTAAAAAAAAAAAAATTGAGAAGCATCATGAGGGAGGAGAGGCGGGAATAATGCTCTTCTGGCCCTGAGAGTGGGGGGAAAGCAGTTCGAGTGAGTGACAAGACATGGTATCATTAGTGAAGATAGAAAAGGCTGGCTCTGTTTGGAGCATACTGAGCTTGAATGTGGTGGGACTTTCTGCTGAGATTTCCAGGTAGAAATTGAAGGGGAAATAGAACTTGAGGGGAAATAAAGGTAGAGACAGGAAGGTGAGAACTCCAGTCGTGAGAAAGCAAGAGCTTGATGTGGATGAGAGGAAGGATGGCCAAGGGGCTCCTTCACATAAAGCCTCTATTTAGGAAGCAGTCTGAAGGCAGAGAGTCATGTAAAGACACCAGAAATGAGACACTGTTTTCTAAGATAATAGTTTCCTATCCAGGGTTATAGATGATTTTGAACCAAATGGGATCTTTGGAGGGGGGTGGGGAGGAAGCAAGCCCCTGTAGCAGCACCAGCACTGCCTGTTGGTGTGGCCATCCAGAGGCCGACGTAAGAACCACTCGCTTCCCAGACCTGCAGACATCGGGGCAGGGAGAACCGTGCAGAGAGCTGTGAAGAGACTGTTTCAGCCACAGAGTCAGGTCCAAGCCTAAATGCCCTTCCAGAGCTATCCACTCATGTACCCAAATCCATTTATAGCACCTATGGTGAGCCCGTCTTGGCTTGATGATGGGGATGAGGAAGTGAATAAAACCCAGCTTGTTAATACTTAAAAATGTTAACAAAAATTCAATGGACAAAACAATTTGTCTATCCAAGGAGACGGGTAATTAGAAAGGCTAACAAGGCTAAGAGGTTCTTCTTTGACTTTCACGGGCTCTGTATTGGTACCATTAAACTGGGATGGATGGATGGATGGATGGATGGATGGATGGATGGATGGATGGATGGATGGATGGATGGATGGATGGATGCATGGATGGATGGATGGATGGATGGATGGATGGATGGATGGATGGATGGATGGATAGGTGGAGCACATATTTGTTGATGATAGTGATATGGAATAATTGTTAACATATTAGAGTTAGCACCTTCCTCATCTCCCTGCTAGCTAAAGAAGATACTGGTTTAATCCTTTCTCCTTCTATATCCTGCAAAAAAAAGATATTATAATTGTCACAGGTTTTCTTTCTAATTTGGGGAGAAAGGGGCCAAAAAAACCCCAAATATATGCTGATCCCTGTGAAGAAAAGATTGTGAGTTAATAATGTAGTACACCACTCCCTCCCCCACCCTGCTCTATGTGGGTGGTATGTGGTGGGGACAGTGTCTAAAATGAGGGAAAGAACTCTTCCTGAGTATGAGTAGTCACTAAATATTGCTGGACTCAGAGGCTAGGAAATGACAGAGGACTGGATGCCTTCCATGTTGTACACAGAGTCTAGGTTGAGATCAGAACCCCTGCTTGTGTCACGCTTCCCTGAATGTAATATGTGGCAAAGGCAACTAGTTGTCACCAAATATTTCATGCACTCCCTTGAATTCCCAAGACTTCTTTAACTTAGGGTTTGGACTATGTCACCAGCTCTTTTCAATGAACCATAAATGCAGATGACATATATGCTTCTGGATTAATGCAGCTAAGAGCTGGTGTGCCTCTTCCGACTCACTCCTCCCTTTCTGGTGACCTAGTATGTATCACATATTCTAGATCGAGCAAACAAGACGGAAGAGACTGCCAGAGGGAGACATGTTACACCACTGAGCTGTCTGAGTTCATTTGTTATTGCAGCATAGCCTAGCATTATCTGACCAATACCTAACACCACTCTGACCAGGAACTACATGGGCATCAGGCTTTTATACTTAGGATAGTGATATTCAATAGATATTGTTTAAGTCTTCACAGTCATCCTCATACTGCCTCACTTTCCAGTTTATTACCTCTAAAATATACAGTCATCCACTGTTTTAATGTCAAATGCACTTACCAAAAGTATATATATGTGTAAAATTTAATACAAACACAAGCAAAGAAAAAGATTTAGCATCCATATCTATTCAAATCAACCAGTTTGCTTTTTTAAACCCACACTGCATTAGATAAAAATACGTTTTAAGCAAGCTTTTTAGAGCAACAAAATACTTACAAAAGCAATAATAGGAGACACAGTTGATATTACATCTATGTATGAATAGGAAAGTCTTCTGGCATAAAGTTTAGTATCCTGTTTTCAAGACAGTACATTTAATTTCAAGGAACACTTATAGGGGTGGCTTGAAAGATAAATCATTTTTACTTCTGTTGCTTCAGGGGTAAATTTTAATAGTAAATTTTAACTACCTCCTCATTTTTTCTTTTAAAAAGGGGTACAGAAAAAATGGGAAAATTTAATTTTTCAACCCTGTAGCATCAGTATTAGGGACAGTCAGAAACAAAACAAAACAAAAAAAACATAAAAAGAAGGGAGGAAATGAAAAAAGCTTTTGCCTATTATATTGTTACAATATATCACCACTGTCCCATGAAATTTTTATGTAATATCTCAAGATATGATTTTAAAAAGCCTTAAATTTAAAATAAAACTGTTCCTCTAGTTCCATTCTAATCAGTCTGTATGTGATGCTTTAGCAAACACTATACTTGAATTCTGAGAGAAAATAGAAGGCAGGCTCAAAGGAAAAAGAAAAAATAAACAATATAGCAAAAAACATTATTTTGTTATTTTATGTTAATACAATATTATTTATTTATTTATTTATTTAACAATATAATTACCCACTAAACCACTCGCAAAGTCTGTAGAAAGTTGGCAAAGGCTCTATCAGCCTAACGTCAAATACTGTAAAAGTCACAATTGTTTTTCAGTGTCCTCCACTGACCCACCCAGCCACCTATCCCACCACCCATTTACCCATCCATTTGTCCATATATCATCATCTATGCACTCCTCCACCCACCTCCCTATCCACTTATCCATTGATTTCATTCACCAAATATTCACTTAATCTATGAATGCAAAGTGCTAACCTCAAAACTCTATGAAAAATATCATATCAATAACTTTAGAGCAAGGCTGATGGAGCCTTAACATAGGAGAGGCACCAAAAAGTACTGAGAGTTCGGAAGAGAGGGGAGACCTCACAGCGGAGACCCAGCAGCCTTCCTGGAGAAGACCGAAGGTGGCCATGAAGACAGTGGCGGCCACTTCAACGCCTTGCAGGCGAGGCTGAGTCAGGAAGCAGCATTACTAATAAACAGCTGCTGTCTCAGGGCGAGCGCATTCGCTGCCAAGGAATCGTGTAACAGCTGCTGGAAAGTTTTACCAGGTATTCACAAAAGAATGCACGTCGAGGTGAAAGTGGCAGGTTGGGGTTTGTGTGTGTGTGTGTGTTTTTCAACGATGTTAAGCAGAAAGTCCCACAATGCCTTTCTGAGCAGGGCCTACAATCAAAATGTCATCAGCTCACCTCCTCCTGTTTTTGCAATCTCTCAGGGAAGTTGCTCTTTACAGAAAACCAGGGCAGAACATTTCTACATTTTTCTATGCGGCTGTCCAAAAAGGTGGCATTTGGTTAATGTCAGCATTCAGGTATCATTCACATCAGACGCTGTGATTTTTTTTTTTTTTAACTTAGGGTCTTACTTTTCTAATGACAGCTCAGGTTATCGCCCCCCTCCCCCCACCTCCACTCTACTTGCCAAAAAATTAAAAGGAAAAAGTCTAAAAGCCCCAGGATATGTAAAAAGGGAACCAAGCAATATCTCCGGCTCCCAGTCATTTGGACAGTACCAAGTTACTGTGGAAGCGGCCCTACTTGTTTCCACTCCTCTTTTCTTCACTCTGGGGGGACTCCGAGCTGGGAATTGTCTCCCTAAGAGTGGCATGCTCGTCTCCTGTTTTCCCATCAGCTGCACCCCCAGTTAATCGAGGGGGCTAATCAACTGTGGAGTTCATAATGAATGTCAGCAGCACTTCCTGTGTTATGACTGATGGCTCTAACTCTGGACTTAATGCCTTTGTTCAAAATTAGCTGACAATAGAATCGAGATTAAGACCATTTTTTTAAGCTGTGTTGTGGCAGCGAACAAAAGTAGTTGTCGCACAGCAACTGTACCATCCTGCTGACATGAGGGGCAACTCTGGGCAGAGCCTAGACTAGTCTCCTTCTAACAACTACGCATATTTTAATGTGCATAAATGTCAATCTTCTATTTAGGACAACGGATATTGTTTTTCCGTGAGTAATCATGATCAAAAATTTCCACTGTGTAGATTTTTTTTTTTCAATGAGTTCTCCACACACGTGTGTGTTTTGAATAAATCTCTACCCACCTCCTCTTCTGCCAAAAATCAAAACCACTTACTGAGTCTCCTTTTTCCTACCTCAATCTCTTGCTGCCTCTCTAATCCATTCTTTCCCTTAAAATAAAAGTTAATAAAATGCAGATCATTAAGAGACATCTCCCTTGAGCAACTGTCCCTGTGCCCTCTGGGGGCACAGTATGAAACAAGTGACCCATCTCCCCTCAAGGAAGCTTCCCTCCTAGCATGGGTCTCAGCTGACAGCTGAGTCCTGGATCCAACAGGCACTGCTTCATTTACAGGGTCTTTTTTGTTCTCTCCTATTTTCCTTTGTTTTTTGATTAATCAACAATGCTTCTTAGTAATAAAGTAATAATCTCAAAAGAACGTCTTGATAGATTGCAGCCATTAAAGGACTTTCTCCATAGAGAAATGTACTTGGAATATTACTCATCAGATTGAGGGAAGGGGGGAGGTGGGCCTATGGAGGACTCCTTAGCAGTTATAAAAGGCAAAACTAATAAGACTAAAATCATTTGTTTCAACTCAATGGGGAAAGAGTGATTTTTAAATTATTAAGTTCCTGAGAAAACAAAATGGCATTATTGCATTATAAAATTGGGAAGAATGCAGAAGATCTTCTGCATAGTAATAAGTAACTGTATCATCTTGATTATTTTAAATCTTCATTAGCCCCTGGAAACAGTTATCTCCTGAGATAACAGAAATCAAAACAATTACCCTATTATGTAAATCCCTTTTCCATTTGCTTTACTTAAACCTAGTGTGCAGTGTAACCTATTGAGAAAAAGGTCTCTATTCATTGAAGTGTAAAGATGAACTGGGTTTATCTTTTCCAGGAATGCCACCAACTGTTCTTGGTGGAATTCCTGTTGCTCCCTGGGAAGAAGGCTCCTTCCTAACATCTCAGTGGGATTGTGTAGCCTGATAATCACCTTTGGTTAGTAACACAGTCTCAGGTCGGTTCTTTAGGCTCGGTTGTGTTTGTTTCAAAGCACTGACTTCCCCCCAGGTTCCCAGCTAGCCCCTGTCCCTTCCCTCGTCAATGCAGGCTGCAACAGCAGCTCAGCATCCTGGAGAAGAGGTAGGTGGGCAGCACCTGCAGTTCCTTTCACACCTCTGCTCTCTTCATGAATGGTGGTGAGAGGGAGAAAGAGCAGAGGGAAAGACATCTTTCTTTGTGACTGGCCCTTGGCTGGTCATAACCACTTTCTCCATGGACTTGAGGAGCATGTGTGGGGGCCCCAATAGACCCTTCTGATGGGGTCTTCACTCCACTCTGTGCCTAACAAGCAAAGCCTCAGCTTCTCAGCAGGACATTTAAGGCTTTTTACAACTCTTTCCAGCTTCAACTCCTGCAACTCCACTCCAGGGACCCTATGTTCCAGCTCCATGAACCCTTTGTCAGTGTGCCAAACATGCCATGCTCTGTTCCCCATCCTGGCTTGTCCATTTGCTCCCCAATTCCTCAAATTAGATGGTCTTTCTTCTCTTCTCAGCTCTCTAAACTCTTATTTATCTACCAGTCTTGAGATGTGTCAGTCTTCCAGACATGTGGGGGGCTGGGAATAAGCCTGGTTCATCAAGTCCTCTGGATTCTGAATCAGAGGACTCTAACTATAAGACGTAAAGTCAAGAGGAAACTGAAAATATCCAAACTTGTTTTTTTATGTCATTTAAACATAATTTAGATATTTTCCCTCTGCTTTCAGTACTTCCTATAATGCTATTATTTTCTATAACTAAAAGTCAATTTAAAAACAACAATAAGCCATATACAAATGCCATCAGGAAAACATTTAAAATTTCCTTCACAAGCCTCATCCTTACTCCCACATAAATGTTGCTGTTTTCTTAAAACAAATAAATTATAAATATGATCTATCAAAATAAAAACCCTGATTATCTCCTTGAGAAAATACACAAAGGCACACACACAGCAGAATTCCATCAAGACAGCTTTTATATGTTGTCTCACTTATGGTCACCTAAGGGAATAATGTGAAGTGATGCTTTACATCAAAAACAACAAAACACAACAATCAGATGGTGTTCAAACACCATATTCCCTGTGCCAAAAAAATAAAGCAGTAAAAAATATTCTAAATTTACATCTATAAATCACTAGTCTTTTTACAGCAGGGAGGAGATTTAAAATTGGTTATCTGGAATAGAATTTTCTATCATGTTATTTATCTCCCCTCCTCTCTCCCAAATAAACTATCTGTATAGAAATTATTTATAGTTTAGGAAGAATGTTTGCTTTAACTGAGTAAAACGTCTCTATTTCTTTTCTGAAATGAGCTTTGTTTAAGGTTTCATTAGGCTACATTCAGTAAAAGAGATACACGTTGAAAATTAGCTCGGGCTTTTCCCTCCTTAGAAGGCTTAACAAAATTTCCATAAAGGATTCCAGGGTGGCAGCCAAGTGGGGGTCCTGTGGGAGGCAGTGTAGATGTGGGTGACTGATTGCCTTCACCCCGTTAGACCTCCACCGATGTTAGACTCCAGGTCCCAAGTAGTGCAGCTCCGGACATGAAAAACTAAACAAATCTCTCCTCTCCAGCTCTCAGGCATTCCCTGCTCTGCAACTGGACAAATGCAGTATAATTTCTTCCACTGAGGCCAAAAGTACCATAGATTTTTAATTTAAATTAAAATACAATCTTTTACTTGAGGCAAACAGAGTCTTTAGGGAAGCATATGCTGGTGGATCTATACGAAGCAGGCAAATGATGTAAAATAAACACTGGCTATCAACAGCTCCCGGAAAATGACATTATCGACATTTCTTTACCACCATCTGAGGTGTGGAATTGATCCTATGGGCCTTCACATGGACAAGACGACAGAGCATGAATTCCAAATATGTTGTACAGGACTACACCTAGAATTTTGGGGGTTCTCCCCTTCTCCAGAAAAATGCTATATAATCTATTGAAACTGTGAATTCTGTTCACAAGTTGCTCGTGCTGATAAGCGGCTGTTATAAAATAAATAAATAAAAGGTAAGTCTTTCCTCTGATGGGAATGTTGGTGGCATGGAGAGAGCAAGGTGCAGTTAGCAGTGAGTGTCTGAGTGTCACTATGCTGAGGAGAAGTCCCAGCTCTGACAATAACTAAATGTGTTGTTGGGGGTAGGGTGGATATCACAACTTACGAATATTCTTAATTCTTCAACCTTTAATTGTAAAGTTGGATGAGAACTTGGGCTTTTCAAAAATTTCAAAACTAGTTAAGAAACCCTTTGCTCAAGTGAAATCTTATGCAAGACCCCATAAAATAAGTGGACAAAAGATTCTACCACTCTAATTTCAGAGAAGAGGTAGGGCAGAGGCCCATTCATCATGGGGAAATCCTGGAGGTCTAAGGGCCATGGTTTAAAATAGCCTGGGCTATGGAAGAGACTTCTCAAAATCTTTCTAGCTCCAACATTCAAAATCAGGGCTCTGCCAAGTATAGCCATTAAAACTATATTAAATGTAGCCTATTGCCTATTTTGATAAACAGCATTTTATCGGAACACAGCAATGCCATTCACTTAAGTAGTGTTTGTGGCTGTTTTCATACTATAAAGACAGAGTTGAGCATCTGTGACAAGACCTAAATTTTTACTCTCTATCTCTCAGCAGAAAAAGTTTGCCAATCTACCCTAAATACATTTAGCTCAATAATTGGAACACAGTAGGCACTCAATCAATGCTAGCTAGCATCCTTCCCATTGTACAAATCTATAGTTAAGGAAAACGAAATGCGGAGTTATTGGCTGGAACACGTCCCAATAGGAAGCCAATCGAAAGAGATTACATGGACAAAATGGACAGAGGGTAGAACATGGCCCATTGAGTTTCAAATCATGTGAATCTGTCATCATTGTAACCACACAATTGACAAATAAAGTAATGGTGTCACTTTCTTTCTAGTTGAGCATTGTCCCAACCCAGGGACCTTCAGAAAAAGAAATAGAAACCTCAGGTGGCTGCTCAATGAATGAGGAATGGGAGGGCCCAAAAAGAGAAAACCAGTTGCACTGGATCTTTTAGTCAATAAAAAGCAACTAAAATAATCAACCTGGTTATTTGAAAGCAAAACTGTAAAGACACTATGAAGATAGAAAACCAGAATAAAATATTAGTGATCACAGCAGCAGCCCAGAAGATCAGAGCTCTTATTAAAGCAAATAGTATTTACATTTCAACCTGGGCTTCGCAGATAGTATGCAGGATATTCTTATCATCGCTTGACTGAAAAAAACTGGCTTTGGCCATGAATTAATTATTGGATTGTCATAACCCATTTTATGCTCACCCATCTTTTTTTTTTTTTTTTTTAATAAACTGATTTTGTTAGCACTTGTTTTTGTAATTACAGTCTCCTGACAAGAGCCTCTCCCATACCTGTCATTTTGCAATGGAATCTACTGAGATGGGGGAAATACCCTATGTACAGAGACTTCAATACCTTCCCATTCAGGCTCATGTGTAGCTCTGAAACAGTGGGGTAGGATGTGGAACTGCCATTCTGACCATATAAGGTCAGCAAGAGCCCTGAGGAAATACATAACTTCTTTTTTATACATAACTTTTTTAAATGTGTATGCAGAATTAACAGCCCTAACTCAGCTGCGTCTCAATAAATCCTTGGATTAGCTCTCTATTTTGACTGGTTAGTAGTTGTTTCTGAGCTCCTGTAATTACCAGGATGACTAATTTAATGAACACCATGGCCAGTGTTAACACCCCACAGAGCAGGACATGTGATAGGGCTTGCGGAAAACAAGGAAGGGGTGTCTTGGCCGACTTTTTACAAATAACATTAAAATCAGGGTGTGTGTTTTTGCCACTTGCCTTGGTCATATTTCATGAGCCAAAAACGATATTTTTCTCACTCCTCTGGGTCCACACAGCCCTTCTGTCACCCAGCCACACCTGTGAACACCTACTATGCTCACTGTTGCCTGATCATGGTGTCATCTGCTTACCTCCTGTATGGGCACACTACTAGACTGTAGACCCCATGAGCACTAAAAGGAAGTCTTACTTATCTGTGAGTTTCTTATCCCTAACATAACATGTGGTACCTTCATGTTCTGTTCAGTAAATATTGGTTGACTTAACTTACACACAGCTTTTTGCTAGTGTGACAAAGCTCACACAAGTTAAGGACAATGCCACCAAATTGTGAAGTCCTGCGGGGCACACAACATATTTCTCTTCTATGTATCACAACACTTACCTTCAGCAAGGCCTCACACGTAATAGCCACTAAAGCAATGTTTGTGGGGAAAAGGAAAGGTTTTAACTGGGTGGTGAAAAGCCCATCTGATGACATAAAAATGTGACTTTGACCAAAACATTGTGGACTAAATCAGGAATCTACAATTACTTTCTGCAAAGAGCCAATAGTAAATATTTCAGGCTTACAGGTTTTACTGTCTCTCTTGCAACCATTCAATTCTGCTGTTGTACCATAAAAGCGGACATAGGCAATAGGTAAATAAATGACTGTGACTGTGTTCCAATAAAACTTTATTAACAAATCAGACGGTGTGCCAGATTTTCCTGCCATAATTTGCTGATTCCTGACATAAATGAGAAAGGCAAAACAATCAAGATTTTAGAACACAATACAGTAAAGTATATATATGACCTCAACATGTACAAAGAGTGTATAAATAAAATACAGAAAAAGGTAGTTACCATCCTGGAAGAAATTACAAGTGGACTATATTAGAATTATGAACAACAGAAGACTTTGCAGCCATGAAACGAACAAACCATAGTGACCGACACACCTAAATAAAATCTCACAACATAACGTTGAACAGAAGAAGCAGTTCACAAATGTACACAAAAACACGTCACTGAGGGAGGGAAAAGGTGAGCTACGGAGTGGGAAAAAAATGTGTCACTTATGTAACTAACAAAGGCCATGTAGCCAACCATAAATTGCATTCTGAAACCAATTTCTATGTGTGGGTTGTTTCCACACCAAAAGCACTTCTGTGACACCAACTGGATGCCCTCCAATTCAACTCGATTCTGCCACTCTGCACCAGGAGACAGCATCAGATTCCACAGGTTAAGTGCTCAGCCCCATGAGACTGCCCATCCCATTAAGGATGCAAGTCACAAGCAAGTCCGTGCATCTGACTGACTGGCTATAAATCAGAAGCCCCCAGGACCTCATCCTCAGGCTTGATTAATTTGCTACAGTGACTCACAGAACCCCGGAACCATTTTACTTACTAGATCACTGGCTTATTATGTCTATGTGAGAAACGTCCAAACCTGTAAGAATTTTTATGAGTTTATTTGAGCCAAACTGATGACAACTGCTGAGGAGCAAAATCCTAAGGGACTGAGAAAATGCTCCAGAGAACGGCAGCTTTGCACCTTATTTTATGCATTACAATCCAAGGAGGAGGCGTGAGGAGGGGTACATGAAATTCATTGGTGGTAGATTAGGGAGGCAGGAGAGAGCAAAGGGGGGAAGTCTCTGAGATGGGATAAAAAGGAAAATGAAGAGACAGGTAATTCTTTTACACTGGTGGGTACAGGACAGTCAACAGTGAACACTTATAGCCCATAGAGATGGTGTGTGGGAGAACAGATAACAATGAGGGGTCCGTGGTCTCCTGTTCTGGTGGGAGATTGTGCCCTGAGGGGTCTGAAGAAATAGGGGCTTACTCTGACATTTCAAAGGCATGTTAATCATTGATGCAAAAAGACAATAGACAGGCTCAGTTAAGGTAAAGATTGACCTTTGTCAAGAAAGATACCAGTTCTAGGACAAGACTACCGGCCATGACTTCCTTTTAGCTAGAAAGTTTTCATTTCAGACCATCCTATGTGGTTATTTTAGGTCTCTGAGTTTGTAAGGCCCGCCATGCAGGCCTCCCCTGAGCTTGTCAGGGTTAGTATGTGGCCCCCTTTTTGTCCACAATTACAAAAGGATCTAGCTCAGGAACAACATATGGTGAGGTATGGGGAGACAGCACAGGGCTTCCGTGCTGCCTCCAGGACCCTCCCAGTACCTACCCTGATATATTCAGCTAGCTGGGGCCTGGGGAGAGAGTCTGCACACAAGCCCTGCACAACCCTTTGAGTCTCATGGACATGAGCGCTGCTGGTTTTCAAAGCTAAATGTTTTGGGGTTCATTTCTCCAGTGAAAGTCTTAATAGTTGGGGTGCCTGAGGGAGAAGGGCTGGGTGTGTGAGTTCCCTCCTGACTGTGGGTCACAGCATCCGGGATGGGTTTAGGGTGGGATTGTGTCCCGGTCTCTCCTGCCGGCTTCTGTGTGGGCCTTCTCTTATTTGCCCGATGTGAAGGAGCTGCGCAGCTGGTTTTCAGAGGAAATGTTTCCATATGTTGTAGGTGTGTTGTGTCCAGGCAAGGAGGTGAGTTCAGGATCCTCCTATGTCACCGTCTTGGATAGCCTCTCGCATTTAAAATGTTTGCCATTCTAGAGAGCAGGAAGTGGTACCTTATTGTGATTTTTACTTGTATTTCCTGGATTACTCATGAGATTGATCCTATTTTCATGTGTTTATTGGCCAGTTGGCATACCTTTTTGGTGAAATGCTTCTATTTTTTGTATTTTTCCATTTTTTCTATTTCGCTTGTCTTTCCCTTATTGGTATGTAGGGACTCTTTAAGTGTTACATGTTTTGATATTGTGACTTATAATAAGAAGTTCATATTTGGTCTTTGTCCGTTTCTGGCACAGAGTTCCTAAAACCTTTGGAATTTCCTAAGAGATGAGGGCAACAAATGTGCCTTTTTTATGTTAAAAAGGTGTCCTTTGGACCACACCTCAGCATGGGGACTGGTTGCCAGGGGACCCAACCTTGTCATTAGAGGGTCAAAAATTTCCGTTCCTTGGAGGGGAGAGGGGCTGGAAGTTGAATCAATTGCCAATTGCTGATGATTTAATCAATCATGCCTATGTAATGAAGCTTCCATAAAACCCCACAAGGACAGAGTTTAGAGATGCATTTGCTAATTTTAAGCCTCAGCTTGAGGGGCAGGCGCCTGTTGAAATACTCTCTGGGGACAGAGGCACTGGTGCGTGCCATCTTCACGCTCCCCAAGCCAGAATCTCCCATTTACACACATCTGGTGCCCAGGAAACACCCCTCCAGGACCTGGCTCTGGGGTTTGCGCCGTTTGCCTTCCTGGGTCCCATGTGACTGGAACAATCAGAGAGCCCGTTCCTGACACACTGCCACCTCCTGGGCACTACACAAACAGCGGACTGAGCCACACCCCAGTTTTCCTGCAAAAGAGGATAATTAGTTTCTTTCTCCTTCAGCCTGAGGGGCAGGCTTCAGGTTTGGGGCACATCTAGACGCCTCTGACCTGATCTCAGGGGATATAAGACAGAGGATACTCTGCTTTGTTCACATGTATTCCCAAGGAAAGAGCTTGTCTGCAGTCCAAGTTTTTGCTACTGCCCCCACAGGTCACCCCTAGATCTCCTGGCACTAGAGGCCAGTGGAGCTTAAGACATTGGGATTTGCTTAATAATAATTTATTAAGATGTATATTTGTGTGTGTGTGCACTTTTCTGTATGTAGTAATAGCTCACAATTTTTCGGTCCCACAGAACTATCTATACCTCCACACCTCAAAACCTGCTGTCTGAGGGTCTGGCTGCCAATCAGCCCAAATTCTAGGTACGGACTGAGATCCTCCCCTTTGGTCTTGACACCCCCTCAACTCCTGGGAGCTGTTAAAAATAAAATAAGGCTCAAGAGACACACAAAGGTTCGAGAGACAAGCAAGAGCTAGGGCAAGGTTGAACACTGGTTTTTTCTTCTACATCAGGCCACTCCTTCAAGACTGGAACAGATGGGTGCTTCATCTAACTCATAGAAACCAACACAGAGAGTCAAGCAAAGTGAAGAAATAGAAGAATATATTCCAAACAAAAGAACAAGACAAAGCTTCAGGAAGAAACCTTAATGGAAAAGGTTAATAATACCAAGTGTTGGTAAAAATTCAACCAACAGAACTCTCTTATGCTGCTTTGGGAGTGTGACTTGGTACAATCGCTTTAGAAAACAGCCTGTCACAATCTATTCATGTTGGATATACACTGCTAGCCATGCACATCCAAATGCAGCAAAATGAATGTTTAAGAACGTGCATAGCAGCCTTATTTGCTGGAAACAGTCCATGTGCTCATCAACAATGGAATGAGTGTTCACACAATGGAATACTCTACAGCAATGACATAAACAAACCACGGCTACGCACACAACATAGACTGGGTTGACAAGCCTAATATTGAAAAGGGGGGAAAAAGCCAAATACAAATGAGCACATACAATATTATTCCACTTATATGAAGTTCAAAAATAGGCAAAATCATAACCAGTTATTACTATAGAAGTTGGCCCTGTGATCACCTTCATGGCGCAGAAAGGGGTTTGTCATCAAGATCAGCACCCTGGGGACTCTGAGTTCTGGTTATTGGTTTCTTGAACTGTAATTACACTGGGATTTGCTTAATAATAATTTATTAAGCTGTATATTTGTGTGTGTGCACTTTTCTGTATGTAGTGATAGTTCACAATTTTTAAAAAGGTTTTCAGTTATGTGAGGCCTGCCGTCTATAAAATTAGAGATTTTTAAAAAATAAAAACAACACCTTTAGCAGGGCTTTTTGTTTTTGCAACAATGCTATTGTGTCTTAATGGATGCCCTATTCCTTGCAGCAAAAGTGAGATTATGTGACTTTTAGGCTAGGTCATAAAAGGCATTGCAGTTTCTGTCTGGTTCTCAGGTGCTCCCTCTGGGAACAGAGCTGCCGTGTTGTGAGAGTTTCAAGCCACACAGAGAGGCCATCTGTGTGCTCCAGTTTGAGAGCCACAGCTGAGCCCATCTTCAGAGTAATCCCATCCAGGCACCACACCTGCGAGTGAAGAAACCTCCAGAAGACCCCCACTCCCAGCCGTTGGCCCGGATGACCTAGAGCAGAGAGAAACTCCCATTATGCCCATCGGAATCCCTGATCCACAGAAACCACAACAGCCATGAAATGGCTATTGTGTTATGCCACAAAGAGTACAGTGTCTGTTATACAACCTCAGCTACTGAAAGAACCTCCGGAGTTTAGAAGTTCTTTTAAAAAAGCCCTGCTAAAGGTGTTGTTTTTATTTTTTTTAAATCTCTAAATTATTTAAAATCTCAAAATTATTTCTAATTTTTGTAAGAATTTGAAAATGGGTGAGGCTTAGCGCAGTAAGGTAAATCACCCAACATGCTCTGGCGGAGCCTCGATTTAAAATTGAATCTGTCTCCAAAGTCTGCTCTGTCCATATGCTGTGCTGCCTTCTTTCAGGGAGGAGTCATGACCACAACAAAATACCTCAGAAACCTGTGCAACAGAGACAAAAAAAATTTCCTCCCTGTGACTTCTGATGCTGAGCCCAATCCCCCAAATTTCCATGAGAAGACTGAGAAGATTTAACATAGACTCTGCTCTGCAGGATGGCTGATTCACCCAGCCCCACCTTCTCACCCGTGAACCATCACCCAAGACACCGGGACACAGAGTGGCATAATGCCTGCTGGGCATCACCTTTGGGGATTATCTGAGGATTAAAATGAGGGAAAATGAAAATCAAAGGTCATAATGATGCCATCAGACATGTTACTTCTTGGCCAATCGACTCATTTGGGAACATGATATTCTTACACATAGCCGCATAGCACTTACAGTTTTCAAAGCCTTTTTACAACATATCTAGGAAAAAAGCAGTTGGTAAACTGTAAGTCACAGTGACAGGCAGCATTATTACTGACACACAGGGAGACAATGAAAGCTAAGGAGCATCGGTCTGCCACGGCCAATGGAACCAAAAATGAAAGAAAAGAGGCGATAAAAGGAGGCTGGGGCATGCGAGGGGAATGCGGTTTCCCTTCTCTGTGTCCTTGGCACCAAGAGCAGGGCCAGATACACATGGAGCTCAAATTTCCAGAATGGTATCTGGATATTTCCTTTGAAGTCAACCACTGAGCATTTCTGAAACCTCAGAACTGGCACAATAGTCCTGGGCCATTTCACAGGACAATTTTTTTCTCCCAACTCTGCTCCCTCTGTGTGAGAGCTCAGCAAAACTACTCATGGGGCAATGAGGAAAACAGTGAAGACCTGTCCGCATATTTCGGGGGTCAGTGTGACATCCCCTGGATGAGCTAAAGCTCTGTGAAAGGACACCAGCATGGAGCCCTCCAAAGAATCAAATCCCGAAACAAGATGGCGCGTAGGGAACAGCTGCGCCCGCCGCCTCCACACCCACATCAAAATCACAGCTAAAACACAGAACCACCTGCACTCAGAGCCTCCTGAGATCCGGCTGCACAGAAGCCCCACAACCGGGGAGCTGAAGCAGCACCGAGAGCGGTAGGAGGAGCGGAGACGAGGTGAATCAGGGTTGAATTGCGGAGACAGGGCCGCGGGCCCACACCCGGTGCCGCGGTTGAAACCCGGGAGGGAATCTCGGCGGTGGGGGTTTCCCGGGGGAGGGAGGGGTCCCAGCCCCACAGCAGGCCCCCAGCCCAGGGCTCCAGGCCAGGAAGAGACGTCCCCACAACTCCGGGCTGTGAAACCAGCGGGGACTGTGGCTGAGGGTCTCGGAGGCCGCGGGAGCCCCAGCAGCTCCTCTAAAGGGCCCGGCACAGACTCACTCGGACGCTCCCTCTGAGCCCAGCGCCGGGCAGCAGCCTGAAAGGACCTGGGACACTCGGGGAGGAACTAACCTGCCTGAGATCCGGGCGAGAGCTGGAGGGGTGGCTTCCTCCCGGGCAGAAGGGCTGGCAGAGGCCATGGCTCCTTTGGCGAGTCCTCCCTGCACACAGCCGGCAGGCAGGCGCCATATTGGAATTTCCAGCACCTGACGCACACCTTTGGCCCCGCCCCGTGATTCCCGGAGGCCCCGCCCCTCCCCACCTGCAGCTCATCCAGGCTGTTTCCAGGGGCTTTTCTGTGCAAGTGGCCTCTGGAGCCTCATGCTTAGGACTTTCCTAAAAATCTCTCCAACAAGCAGCAGCGGGCCCCATACGGCTTGATAAGTGGCCCCAGGCCTGGCACTAGCAGCAGCCTGCATTGGCTCATAGCTTGGCCTCTCCTGGACAACGCCAAGCCCAGCACAAGTAGCAGCCAACTACAGTTTGCTGTGTAGCTCATGCTGGGTGGCCCTGGGCAAGCCACTGGCACAGGCTGACTTTGCACCTCCAGGGAGGCCCCAGAGACAGTGCACCTGGTTATCAGACTCGACCACGCTGGGTTACAACCCTACCATAGCCACTTGGTGAACACCAAAGCCCCACTGAAGTAAATCCTGCTCCACTGGGGTGTCTCCAGCACAGCAGCTCCTTGGCTGTAGTTGCAGCTGGTCCTCACAACTGATTGGCCTAAGGGTCAGTTCCTCCCAGTGACGCCAACAGCAACCAAGGCTCAACTACAACGGGACAGTGCACACAGCCCACACAGGGGAGCACCTAGAAGGCCCAGCTCAGGTGACTGGGGAGGCTGACCCACTGGACCCTACAGGACACCTACTACAGAGCCACTCTACAAGTTCCAGGAGACATAGCAGCCCTACCTAATACACAGAAACAAACACCAGGAAACAGTCAAAATGTGGAGGCAAAGAAATATGTCACAAAGGAAAGAACAGGCGAAATCTCTAGAAGAGGAACTAAATAAAATAGATCCAAGCAAGCTAACAGATACAGAGTTCAGAATAATGGTTATAAGGATGTTTAAGCAGACTGTTAGGGAAATAACTGAGAAAATCGATAACATAAAGTACCAATTTGAAATGAAGGCTACAGGAACTGAAATGAAGAATAATTTACATGGAATCAACAGTAGAGTAGAGGACGCTGGAAATCAAATCAGCAATTTGGAACATGAGGAAACAAAAAACACCCAACCAGAAGAGCAAAAAGAAAAAATAATCCAGAAATATGAAAATAGCATAAGGAGCCCCTGGGACAACTTCAAGAGGCCAGAAGGGGAAGAAAGAGACCAAGGAGTTGAAAACCTGTTTGAAAAAATAATTACAGAAAACTTCCCCTACCTGGGGAAAAAAATAGACTTACAAGTCCAGGAAGCACAGAGGGTCCCAAACAAGAGGAACCCAAAGAAGCCCACAGCAAGACACATCATAATTAAAATGCCAAAGATTAAAGACAAAAAGAGAATCTTAAAAGCAGCAAGAGAAATGCAGTTAGTTACCTACAAGGGAGCACCCATAGGACTGTCAGCTGATTTCTCAACAGAAACTTTGCAGGCCAGAAGGGAGTGGCAAGAAATATTCAAACTGATGAAAAACATGGAACTACAACCAAGATTGCTCTACCCAGCAGAGCTATCATTTAGAATTGAAGGTCAGATAAAGAGCTTCTCAGATAAGAAGAAGCTAAAGGAGTTCATCACCACCAGACCAGCACTACAGGAAAAGATGAAGGGTCTTCTTTAAGAAGAAGCTAATGAACAAAAGAATCTGATGAACTAAATAGATCCAGAGACATTGACACAGGCAACAGACGATCATATTAGAGGAAAGAGGGAAGGGAGGTGGAGGGTGGGAAGAGATTAACCAAAGAAGTTATATGCATATATGCATAACCCATGGACACAGTCAATAACGGGGTGAAAGACTGGGAAGGGGGTGGGAGGGAAGTGGAAGGGATCAGTTGGGGGGGGGGGGGAATGGGACACCTGTAATACTCTCAACAATAAAGATAAATTTAAAAAGTAAAAAAAAAAAGAACCAAATCCCCCACAGGAGGGTGACTGGGACTCCGCCCAGTGGTCTCAATTCGAGGACTTGCTGCTTTTCTAGGATATGGGATATTAAATGTGCTGGTGACTCCTCTGATTATTTTTTTCTTTCCACTGCAGCACATACAATGGAAAGAACACAAGGTGAGGAAAAAAAGCAGAATAGAAATTCACTTTCCATCTCTGGGAAGAAGTGGAAAGATGGGCAATCGCATTCTGAAGTGATTTTCACTGCTCTCCAAGGAGCGAAATACAGTGAAAGCCCCAAAGAGTGGGGTTAGAGGCCATTTCTCTGCACAGCTTCTGAGCAGATGTGTCTTATTCTTGGAGTCTTTTGTTGTAATCTCCTCGTCCTGGGGTGGGAAAGGTCACTTCAGAACTTGCTCTGCCATCTTCTGCTTTTCACGGAGTCTGTGACAGAGTCAGGGGTTGGTCTGCCTTCAAAGGACACAGAATTCTTTGTAACCTTTAAGTCTTTATGGAGTTCCATGTGCTCAGGCCATGTTAGGTTTCATGTCTGACCTGCTGCCTCAAATACAGTTGGTGATCAAGAGATGGCTGGTTATCCATTCAAATATTGACTGTGCTGGGCCCTCAGCTCTAGTTGATGAAGCGGACCACCTCTGACCTCATGGCGTTCCCAACGTAAGGGCAGTGAGGATGGCACTAAGTACCAGATGCTGTAGAGGTGACTAGCTGTCTGCCACACATTCATGCTCTCCTTCATAAGGCAGTTATTGGGAAGCAGTTTCCCACCATGTGGCTAGCCCCTTTGCATCTAGGCGGGGTCATGCTCATCATATCCTAACCAAAAAATTAAAAATAAAAAGTGGAGAAGTGACATTCAGTACTTCCAGACCCGGCTCATAAAAACTTCCTGCACAGTCCAGCATGCTCTCTGTCTCTAGCCCCCACTGCTGGCTGGATGTCAATGCTTACAGGAGCCACATACTCAAGGTGGAAGAACTTTTGTCAGCCTGGATCCCTGAATGACTCTATGAAACAGAAATTCAGCCCTCACTCTCTACACCTCCACCCCATCACCGCTGATTGGACTCTACATTAGTGAAAAATAAACTTCTATTCCAAAAAAACGCCGAGATTGAAAATGTATCTATTACTACTGCTAGTACTCTATTAACTACTTATATAGCACATTTTAGTTCATTCATTCATTTGTGTGGTTTTAAAAATTTATTCACATACTATTGAGAGCCTATTATTGGCTAGGCATAGTTCCAGGTGCTTGGGACACAATGGGTAGGGAGGGATAGAAAGTAAACAAAAATATAAATACATAAGAGAACTAAAATTGAAGTAATGCTATGAAGGTGTCTTAGTCCAGTCGAGCTGCTATAACAAAAATATCACAAATCTCACAATGTCCTCAGTTAGCATTGGGGACTCAGAAGTTCTGTGGTATCTCTTTATATAAGAGCACTAATCCCATTGATGAGGTCACCATAATCGTGACTTAACCACTTCCCAAAGGTCCCACTTACTAGTACTATCATCTTGGGGGGTTAGAATTTCAACATATGATTTGGGCAGTGGGGACACAGACATTCAGATCATAGAAGAAGGAAAAAAACTTTATTTTGAGAGAAACTGAAAAGCACCTCTGAGGAGATGATAATTTGACCTAAGACCCAAAGGACAAAAAACAGCCAGCCGTGCTTTCATTTGGGGAAAGGGCACTGCAAGCTGAAGGAACAGGAAATGCAAGGACCTAGAGGTAGGAAATCAGTAGGCATATTCCAGGAACCAACCAAAGATGTGTGTGCTATACTAGCTAAATCAGAATAAAAGGCACAAACCAAGACAGTACCTAGCGAATCAAGAGGTATGGTCCCATACTCATGACCTTCCCAACCCGTTTACCAAGGTCAATCACCTCTGCCCTATAGTCCCAGAGCCTCGCTCCCTTCCCAGGGCTCCATGCTCTGGCCATGGCTGCCACTGGTAAGGACTGAATGGCCCTCAAAAGCATGTTTCTTAGCAACTGCAGCAGCAGGTATGATTCTAGAACACTGCTTAGAATCATCTCCTTTCATCAATGATACATTTTCAATTTATGATTTTTTTTTTTCTTTGGGAGAAGTTCTATTATTGGTTTGAATGTCCCCAAGAATCTTGACCTGAGGGTTCCAAGAGACCAGCACCACACAAATTACTCAGTATTTCTTTATAAAATAAATAAATAAAAGGCAGGGCAATCACAATAACCTCAGTATAGAGTGTTTCCTGTACTAGGAAGAGAAAATTGTTATAGCTTCAATTTGGGACCCGGGGACCATATTTGATATGAACTCTCCTGCCCTTACATGAAATATTGAATTAATTTCTGTTATCAACTGGAAAATGTGGCTGTCTTATTCACTGTGAATTACCCTGGCTGAAAATATTTGCTTTTTTTTTTTTTCCTTCAGATTCTCCTGTGTCAATAGCCTGGGGGATAAACTGTCTGATTTAGTTATAGAGAAAATCGCTGTTTTTATTTGATGCCTATTTTTCTCCAAGGGAACAAGAAAAACATTCTTACCACTACCAACCTGTTTTTAAGAAAAGAAGAAGGTTCCATTTCACTAAAAATCTATCACACAGTCTGATAAGGAGATTGCTCGGAGCTAGGATAGGGGATGCTCCAGGAGATGATTTAAGTAGAAAGGGGCAAGTGTGGTTGGAGAGAAAGAGAAGTTTGAACAATCCCAGATGTGGCCTCAGCCCTTCGGGCAAAGGGAAGCAGAGCCTTTGATGTTCAGTGGTCTCTACAGGCAAAGAAGAGAACTGTTAGGAGGGAGTGAGGTTAGTGGAGTCAAGAAGCTGGATTTTGGTCCTAATTCCATTCTCAAGTGGCTGTGAGTATGTAACTACCACCCTGGGCCTAAATTCCCTCATCAGTGAAATGAACTTTGGTTAGTCTTTGCCCATTCTAATGGGCTTCCCAAGAGGGCACTACCTGTGTGAACCTCCACCTGGGCACACTCGTGGTTCTGCAGTTCATTTCTCAAAATTCATCCCAGAATCCACAAAGAGGAACACGACCATTTATGTATACTGATATTCCTAACAGTTATTTACTAAGTAAAATAGCAGGGAACAACATAAATGCCGAACAATAGGGAATGGTTAACTAAAGGGCGATTTAGCTGGGTATTGGAATACACATAACCATTTTTAAATGTTTTCAAATGGCATGATTTCCAATGGCATGAGAAATCACTCACAGTACAACACTGAACAAAGAAAGAAAATAATTTGACAAAGATGACATACTGTGATCCCCAAGGACAAGTATAAAATGCCGACTTCAAAGAAAAACGACTGCTTCGTACAGTCCCTAAGTAAATACTTACTGGGAGGATTTCTTTCTTTTTAAAAATAAAACAGCTTAGATTCATAAAGAACCTTTTCTGCTGACCTCTGTCTTCAAAGTACTCTAACAAAACTACATTTATTTTAGTAATAGCTTTGATTTGGATCACAACTGTAATACGTGCACAAAGCAGAAAACTTGAGAAAGTACAAAAACAAAAAGGAAACAGACCCAGTAAATTTCACACTTACCCTGCCTGCCCTGTGCCCCTGAGACAAGCACTCAACAGTTCACCTCCCTACCTCTTAATCAAGTCCTGAAATTCTGTAACTGGTACGTATATGATCGTACGAACAAGAACCAAAATATCCCTTAACCCTATAGGCTTATTCTGTGTCCTATTCTCTTTTGCTGTTCAAAATGAACTAAGTTGTTGTTGTTTGGGGGTTTTATTTTATTTTATTTTTTCCATCACCTTTTATTCCCTCTATGCCCTCTACCACCTCCATCCACCCCACCCCACCCCCGCAATCACCACCCTGTTGTCCATGTCTATGAGTTTTCTTTTTCTTTTTTTGGCTCAATCCCGCCCCCCCCTCCCCCCGCCCCTTACCCCCAGCCCCTAAGCTGTCTGCTTGCTCTCTAACTATGAGTCTGTCTCTATTTTGCTTGGTATGAACTAAGTTTTAAAAACAAACAAACCCTATCAATCCACCAAAAACTTCTGACCACCCTCCCCTTCCCCAAGCATCATGGAAAATTCTTTTTTGTCCAATGAATGATAAATAAATGAATAAATAAAAGGAGTAAGTCTGAATGAATGAATGCATACAGAGGAAATGTTTCCTGACCTGGAAGAGAGAGGGCGAGGCTGCCTGCAGAGCTGCTTCCTGATCCATAAACAATTCTCAGCAACACAACACAAGGCAGAGTTGCTATGAGGTCTTACCCTTGTCTTGCCCTGGGAATATCTGAGCTACCACCTGCAATCCTCAGTTTGGTAAGCACAAGTGAAGCCCTGTAGCACTTATTTTTCTTTTGCCTGATAGGTTTTAAACTATTCCGTTTCTAAGTGTTCACGTTGAATGCCACAGCAGGGAAGAGAAAAATACCTGGGAAAGGGGTCTAATTGTCTTCAGCTCAAGGGAGGCGCCCTGCCTTTGGTACTGCCTCAGGGGTCCCTGGGTCCTCTGAGCTGCCCAGGGCTGTCTCTCTTACATCTGGGGGCAAGAACCAGGGTGTCTACAGACCTAGTTACCCCCTTACAGCCATCCCACCACTGACACCAGTCAGCCTTCTCTTGTTCGTAAAGATCAATGTTTTAAGAACACAGAGTTCTGGTGTCTCTTTGCTCATGGTCTTATCCAATGATAAATAGCAGAAACAAGCAAAGCCATGATCCCTCTTTTGTAAGCTCAGTGTCACTCTAAGAGACGGGTATTCTTTGAAAACTCTCAGGTTGGCTGTCATTAAGCATTCCTTAGTCATTCCTTCACTCAATAAATCCATATCAAGTGCCTACCATACCAAGCCCTATTCAATGAGCTGGGGAAGCCAGGAATGAGACAGACACAATCTCCATCCTCATGGAGACCACAGCTCAGTGGGGGAAGCAATAAGAAAATAAAGGCCACAATCAGATTGTTGTATAGAGAACAACAGACTGACACTGGGTAGTCAAGGAAGGCTGTGGGGTGGGCACTGTGGTGCTGCCCAGACCCCCTTCAGAGAAGGACTTCATGCCTGGGAGTACTACAGGCTCTAGGCCTTCAGCTGCCAGCCCTCTCGGGGATGGCCTCAGCGGCAGAGAGTCACCTTCCCAAGGTCAGACGCTTCCCAGCAGGAGGAGGAACCCTCCCTTAAGACTGATGAATGAGAGCTTACAAAGGCCTGGCCATGGTGCCAGCTGGGGGCAACACTGCGGGAGCACTCCAGCTCCAGCGCTCCCTGCATGGTCGGCTGAGTCTATGCCTGGCCTGCCTTGCTCCATGCCCCCCTCGGCCCACTCCAGCTCCATTCTCCTCCATCTCACAGGCGTAAGACCAGGGGTCACCCATACTGAACATCCTTCACGCCCCATTCCACCTCAGAGCCTGCTTCCTGGGAAAGGCACAAGCTGACCCTTGCAGAATGCGCAGGAGCTAGCCATATCAAGAGGCAAAGGAAGCTGTTCAGATTGGGACCATCGAGGCTCAAGTCACTGAGGCACGAACTGCCTGGCACAGTTAAGGACCAGGGAGGTGGAACATGTGTGTGGGACAGAGTGAGCAACTAACTGAGCCAGTTAGGACATGGAGCTAGAGCAGCACGCAGGGCTGTGCAGACCATGACAAGGGGCTTGGGTTTTATTTCCAGTTTGGGGGAGACAAATGAAGGGGCATGTGCTGAGAAGCAACAAGGTCTGATGTCTATTTTTAAGAGGTGACTCTGATGGCTTGCTGTCTGCAAGACTGCTATGAGCACTGGGAATACAGAGAGGCATAAATCTCTGTTCCAGTTGTTCTGATACATAAACTTGGGCAGGATGCAACTCTTTAAGATTCATTCAAGCTTTGCAGGGCAAGAAAGGGAAAGTGCCTAGAAGCTAACGAACACCTAAGAGCTGGCCCTGGCAGACATTTCAATGTAGACATCATTATCTTCATGTGACAGAGACAGCAATGGGGACAGAGAGAAAGCAAGAAAGGGGCCCAAATTCACACCAAATATAAAAACAGACCAGGGGTGTGAATCCAGGTCTCCTGGCTCCACAGTGAATTACTCCCTCTTTATAAGTATTATAGTATCATTACTACATATGTATTCTTACCACATATTAGTATTATATAAGTATAGTGTTATAAGATATTACAGCTATTATAAAGCCAGTGAGAATCACGGGTGTTTAAACAACCAATTGCTACCATTCTATATAATCCCCCAATCTCTCAAACAGCTGAACTTGCCCCCAAATAATCTGTCTTAGAGGGAAATGGAAGAGACCAAATGCAGCTGATGGTATCCAAGTTCCGCTGTGTGTCCTGAAGAACTCCTGGCAGCTTCCCTCCCACCCCCACCCCCAGACCATTACGTGAAAAGGGCTTCCCCCTGTAGGTTGCTGACTGCAGGCACAAAACCATGATATATATGAGTCCAACTACAGCCGACTTTGTCTGGCTAATGTCTCCCACAATCCCCCCACTGTAATTCAGTGTAAGTGGCTGAACTTTCAAGAGGGTCTCCCTCTGCTCTCCCTTGATCTGGAACAAGAGAGCAAGGCAAATGCCTGCAGCTGAAGGGCTGTGTAGTGTGCTGGTGTGAAGGGCAGGGGAGGGTAACTTGCTCCCTCTGCCCTCCTCCCAACACGGCTCACACAATGAGGATTTCTAACATGAATACTGTAAAAGGGCAAAGTCCAGATGAATGTCCTGTCTTTTTAAACACTTCTGGGAAAAACCAAGGCCGCGGATACATTCTATTATTACAGGGAGTGAGATTCCTGGATAAAACGAAAGGGCGCAAGAGAAGAATTCCGGCCCCACTGCCTCCCCCAAGGAAAACCAGTCCATGCCTGCTCTTGCCTTCACTAGATAGTATCATTCCTCCTCCCTGATCTGCTCTTGTTGTCTTTTGAACAGAAATGCACTTAAAGTAATGAGCGAGTCATCCAGGAAGCAGAAGAAAGATCTGTGGCCATTGCAATATTTCAGTTTCAAAGTCATTATCAGTTATGGGGGAAATAAAACCTCTAGGCAGCTTAGTGCAGAATTACACAGAGAGAACAAATCCAAAACATGCCTAAGTTGAGGTAAAAAGGAAGAACCAAGAAATAACCATATTCAACTTGCTGAGATTTTCTGGATCTATTTTCAATAATGTATCAGTCGATAATTCCCTAATTTTCCAGAACAACAGGTTTTGGACCATCAGCATCTCTTCCTGGGCTGAGCTGCTCTTGTAGAAGCATATGGCTTTATTTAATAAACAATTTTAAAGGTTTTCACTTAACATTCATGTAAGATATATACACAGAAGAGTGTAATCTGTAGAGCATAGCTTGACGAAGATTCACAAAGTGAACATTCTTGTCTTACCAGCAATCAGACCAAGAACTTCAACACTGCCCAGCACCTTAAGCCCTCTTCACCCCCCCAGTATCTGTACTCCCCACCTTCCCCAAAGCCAATCAACACCCTAACTTCCACGACCATCCCTTTGTTGTGTCTGGTTTTGACTTTCCATCAAGGGATCACATAGCATGGGCTCTTTGGTGTTTGAGGTCTTTTGCTCGACACAGTGTAGGTGAGGGTCACCCCAGGTGTTACAATAACAATAGTTCACTTGCATTACTGCAGCGCACTCGCTCCTAGGACTCTCCAATAGCCACTGCACTGAGGAGCTGTGCTTTGTTCTTCCCCATCCCCAGGGATCAGGAAAACGGCTGCTATGAACATCTAGTACATCTTTTGAGGCCCAACTGTACACATCTCTAATGGAACTGAACCACTGGATCATAAATCATACGGTATGTGAATAATCAGCTTCAGTAGATACTGACAAACACTTTTCCAAAGTGACTATACAAATTACACTCCCATGACAGACGTTGAGAGTTGCTGTTGATCTAAGAATTTTTTCCAAGGTTTTGCTGGTTTTTAATAATCAAGTAATGTATGTTCACACTTTTAAAAAAGCAAATAATCCCATCAGGCGTACAATGCAAAAGAGCAGTCCCCTTTCTTGCCCTTAGGTCCTGCTCCCCAGAGCCAAGCAAGTTCAACCCTTTTAGCTCCTTTCTCCAACATTTGCCTTAGTGTTTCTATACACTTATGTTTTTATTCTTTAACTGTTCTTAAGGATTAGCTATTGATTTCCTTCTATAGAAAAATAAAGTTTTAACACTCTTACACCCAATGCTTCCTCGGTCCCCACATATATTTCACCTCTACTCTCTTCATAATACTGCTTTGTCACAATGTTGGTTGTATCAGTAGTTACTGTTTAAACTGTTACTACATAATTGTAATTCACAAATGAAAGCAACAGTATACTATGATTGCATTTCCTTTCTTGGGCATAATTGTGTTTTCCCTAATGTTAGTGCTTGCCTTTATTTTTCCTCTATTTCTAATCATCACCAGTTTTCATCAGACCCTGATAGAATTATAAACCCCTTTCAAAAAGGTTCAACTCCTTAGGAAACCCATCATTACTGCATTTTCCCCTTGAAGTTTTGTGGACATTTTTTGGCTTTTGTTTTTGCTTTTTGGCAAAAGGCCTCTGTCCTGCTCATTGAGGCTTCTAAACAGCTGTCATACCAAGAAATCCCCTCATCATTCTCCTAAAAATTCCTTTATTCCTTCTCAGAGGTAGATCCCATGTCTCCAGAATCTTACATTTTATTTCTTAATGTTTTCTCTTGCTTGTTGAAGTAAATCATCCAGTAGCTCCCTGGGTGTCAATGTTTTGAGACCTCCCAAGTCTGCATTCTACCTGCAATTTTGATTGACAGTTGAGAGGCATATGGATGTCTAGGTTAGAAGGTAGTGCTCAGATTTGAAGACATCGCTCCTTTGACCTCTTGCTGCCAAGTTTACCGCTGAGAAGTGGGATCTCATTGTGATTCCTGATCCTTTGATGAATGACCAGTTTACTCTTCTCTGGGAACTTTTAGCATCTTTTCTTTTTATCCCTGGTTCCCTGAAATTCCATGGTAATGTGCCTTGATGTAGACTCATGTGCTGAGCACAGTGATTCTTTTCAATATGGAGATTCAAGTTCTTTTGTTCTCATATATATATGTGATTTTTAAAATTCTTCCCTTTTTGGGTCTCTCTTGGTTGCTTGTTGGACCTAGTGGATTGATTCTCTGATTTTCTCATCCTTTCTCTCCTGCTATCTATGCCTTTGTTCTTCTGTTCTACTTTCTAGGAGAGTCTCTCAACATTAAGTTCCAACCTTCTAATGATTTTCTTCATTTCTGCTATATTTTTAATTTCTCAGAGGTCTTTGTTCTCCTGACCTTTTCAAAAATAATATTGTATTTTGTTTCAGCAATGAAATATCTTTTATTTCTGAAAATATTAATTATAGCATTTTTAATTAAGGTGCTTTCCATTCACTTCACTATCACTATATTCATCAAGTCCACTATCTCCCAATATTTGCTTTGGTATTTCTCATTCAAGAATAGCTCTATTCATAAGTCTGTTGATTCTTACACATCCATTGATATTTGAGAGAAGCAATGAAAAGCTGATTGGCAGTGTTCTGTGAGTAGGTGAGGCTTTACTGGAAGGCAACTGGGTGAAAATTTATTTAATTCATTGGAGGTCTTTTCTCTTGGTGTGGTCAATTACTCCCAAGAAAAATCCTCCCATCTCTGCCTGGGGAGTATATACCTGGATGCCTTTATTCTGAAAATTGAGGAGAGAAAGAGGATTAGATTGAGAAGTCTCTTCCCTTATTTCATTTTAATGTCTGAAGACATCTCTTCATTGCTCCTGATGTCCTCAATCTGGGCCCCTCTGATGGAGAGATAAATTTCCTTTCTCCAGATGTTTTGGGAAAGAATTCATCATCTGGTTTACTGGAATGGGAAAGGGTATCTGGGAATAAAACTATCCATTATATATGTATTAGTAGGGTTGTTTTTTAGTTTGTTTCCTTGCTTTCTGTGAAGGTTTTTGTTTTTTTCAAGTTGCAGTCAATAGAAATAGACTGGTAGTATAAATGGGAAAAGATTTTATTAACTGGTGGGTGGGTCATGGAATTTTGGGGAGGGCTAATCTTCTAGAACTACGCCCAGAACCACCCCCAGATAAGCCTGATGAGGACATCTTCATAGACTCAGCTACCCTACTGAACACTAAAATAGTTTATCTCTGCTCCCACAAGACCCCCATCAATGCCAGCTCTATGTAGAATGATTACAGCCACTGGTTGATTGCTTCCACTATAAACCTGAGTCCTCTGCTTCAAAAATTATAACACACCCAGGTCTGTTTTCCTCACCTCACTTCTGAATTAAAATTTTACTCTTGCTACTTAAAGAAAATTGTGAGAGGAAAGAGAAAAAAAAAGGAAACCCATTAAGCAAAAAAGAATCAGGACTTGATGATGACTTGGGAAATTAACAGTCTATCCAGATTAGAAAAGATGCCAAAATTGGAAGATAGGATATTCACTGTCAGGAAATCTTGCTCTGAAGATAAGGTTAAGGGTGTGCCTGGACAACCTTTGGCTAGTGCCAAAAAGATTAAGTATGTGACTCATGGATCCCCTCAACTGTCTCAGCAGAAGCCTAGCATAGAGATCCAGAAATATCTGTAGAGAATCTCTTGGTGTCTAATGTCCCTAAGACATACATTGGAGAGCTACAGATATTTGAGAATGTTATACTAGGAGAAACACTACCAGTTTGGACTGAAAGGGACAGAGAAAGGACAAAATAAAGAAAAGCTAGAGAATTCTCAAAACTCTACAAGCAAGAAACAGGCTCATAAAGCTATTCAGATGCAAACATATACTACTTGAAAAAAAGATATATATATTTCCAGGGTAGAGCCTCAGGCTGAGACACAGCCACAGAGTATTTTTTCCAGGACTTGAAACCTAATGCAATTTGTCTAGCTGGGTTTTGAGACTGCTTAGAATCAATGTCTCAAAAAAAAAAAAAAAAAAAAAAAGAATCAATGTCTCCTTTCTTCCTTTCATTGTCTCTTTTTTGGGATGGAAATGTCTATGACTGTTATCAAATGCCTGCCTCACTACTGTATTTTGGAAGTAACATGTGATCTAGATTCACAAGCCTGCAGATGAATAGAAAACTTCCCTCATAATGAATCATGCTACAAGTTTCACCTATACCTACCTTATATGATTCAAATGGTGAGACTTGAGCTGATGATATTTAAATGAGATTTTAAACTAAAGTTAATGTTATAGTGGGTTGAAACTTACAGCAATGTTGAGATGTTGGGATGGACGTGTATCTTTGAAGGCCAAAGAGTGGACTGTGGATGGCTGACTGCACAAGTGACCTGATTTCTTCATGAGTGCATGAAAACTTCTTGCCAACCCTGCAAGGGTTACTTTTAAGGCACAGACACTCGTGCGAGCAAGAAGATACAAAAGCATGTGATGGTGATGACTCCATTTGGTCCCACAGGCAGACACATTCCGGGCTAAGATGAAATCTACCACCAGATTCTAACTCAGGAAAACGTTTGACGCAGTCTCCCCTTATTTAAACACAACTTAAGAACCTAGAGATGCGTGATGATTTCAATTGTTTTTTGCATTTAAGTCAAGCCTCCCAACAACATGTCTTACTAAACCCAGACAATTGGTCTCTAGGTAGACATAGCATCTGAGAGCTGGATTTAAAGGACCCAGTCTTATTTTAATTACATTATGACCACAAGTGGACCTCCCCACTCAGTTGTTAGGGCTGCTGCAAAGAAAATCTTCATGCAGGGAAATCCATCCATTTTAACACTGCAACCTCTGATAATGAAGAATAAAAGCGCTGCCCAGATGAAAGAAGAGAAGAACGAGAGGTGTATTAGTGTCCCCCGATATCCAAGCATGGGAACTTGGTCTATAATGACATGTCAGTTAGAGACAGAAAGCGCTGCTCATTTAACAGGTTCATTTTGGAGTCTCAGCACATAGAAAGGGTGCTAAAATAGTCACCTGGGGGAATATGGGAGGTCTGTGAATGCAAACTCTTGATTTTTTTTTCAGGTTCAATTTTATCTTAACAGCCACCACCATGAAGCAACGCTTTTTAAGTTCAGTTGTATCTTGAATGAAGCCAGCTGCCATCATTAAGAAAACATTAGATTTGAGGCATGTGTCAATACAATAAATGATTTGCTCACTCGCCACACTGAGGTGGACCAAACCCTGGCCCAGCTTGAGTCTACCCAAGTCAGTGTTCTATCCTCACCTCACTGCTCCCCTGTCCCCAATCTCCTGTCTATCAGAGAGATTCTCAGTTCTCACTGATCTCTCTCCTCCCCGAGGGCTGTTATGGTAGAAATGCAGACTCTCACCCCCCTTTCCTTCTCTTCTCTTACAACTCAGTCGGAAGAGACTCTAACTTCAACTGGCTCGATTTTCTGTCTTAAGGGGACAAAGCTAATCAATCAAGCACTCTCCTGGCTAGATCATGCATCGATTAGTGCAATGTTGTAGTTGTTTCATGAACTATTTCAAGGCCGAACACTCTTAGTATCTGAACCGTGCTTGTGCATTGCCTTCTGTTCCTATTTCTCTAAGATTATCCCAGAACCATTCTATATAGGAGAATTCACACACAGAAGCTGGTATATTGATTCGTGTTTTCCATTCCAACCCCCAAACCACAGATTCACAATCGGGATTTAAGGGATCTCTGATGACAAAGATTACAGTGCTGGTGACAGTGGTCCTGGTGGACAATGGACAGAGTGGATTCCAAAGCTGTTTTGTGATCTTCATACCACAGAGAGAACACTTCTGTAGTGTTGGGTTGTGGAGGTCTGGTAACTTGTTAAGGATCTGTTGCCATTGGAGATGGCCACAAATTCCTTAATACTCCTTCCATTAAGAGGTGGGGTCCATTACCTTGAGGACATTGAAGTAAAATAAGTCAGACAGAGAAAGACAAATACTGTATGATCTTACTTACGTGTGGAATCTTAAAAAAAAAAAAAAATCCCCCCCAAAAATCAACAGAAACAGAGAACAGACTGATGGTTGCCAGAGGCAGGGGGAAGTGGGGGGGGTGAAATGGGTGAAGGGGGTCAAAAGGTACAAATTTTCAGTTATGAAATAATTAAGTCATAAGGTTGTAACGTACAGCACGGTGACTATAGTTAATAATACTAGATCATATATTTGAAAGTTACTAAGAGTAGATCTCAAAAGTTCTCATCAGAAGAAAAAAGAATTTGTAACTATGTATGGCAATAGATGTTCACTAAATTTATTGTGGTAATCATTTCACCATATATACAAATATCAAATCATTATGTTGTACACCTGAAACTATTATGCTGTTATATGTCAATTACATCTCAATAAAAAAGGAGGGAGGGAGGGAGGGACGGAGGGAGGGAGGGATGGAGGGAGGGACGGAGGGAGGGAGGGACGGAGGGAGGGAGGGAAGTGTGGTGTTTCTTTATTCTCCCTTTGAAGTAAGAGGACTGGCCTTTTTGACCAGTATAATTAAGCAGAAGTGACGATAAACCAGAAGTAAATTCTGGGCCTAGGCTTTAAGAAGGCTGGCAACTTCTAACCTGGTCTCTTGGGAGCCAATAGCCAAGTAAGAAGCACAAATACTCGGAGACCACCATGCTGTGAGAAGCCTGAGCCATGTGGAGAGGCTCCGACGATGAGATGTCATGAGAGGAGAGAGAATCCAGGCAGCATCAGGGTGTTGACATGTGAGTAAAGAACCATCTAGAAGGTGGGTCTTCCAGCCTCAGCTGCCCTTGCTGATGAAGTCAAGTGGATCAAAACAAACCGCCCAGCTGAGCCTTTCCCAAGTTCCTAATACCGACAAAACTGAGAGCAAAATAAATAGGCCCCTTAAATCCATGAATTTTGGGGATGGTTCGTTATGCAGCAACAGATCATTGGAATAGTATTAATTTATCAAAGATACTTCTCTTGGACACGGCGACTTTATTCCCATGTCAGAGCCTCTGCTCTGACTTTTCCAACTGCTGGGATATTCTTTTTCTAGGCATTTGCCTGACCAGGTCCTTCTAACCACTCAGGTTGTAGAGCAAACACCTCCAGCTTGGAAAGGCCTTCCCTGACCACCCTATCTGAAGCACATGCCCCCAACACCCACACCTAAGTCACCTTTTATCCCATCACCCAGTTGAAATTCCCTTCTTTTACTAGTCGATCATGGGTCTCCTCACTCCCTAAGGACAGGGAGCTTTGTCTTCTCTGTTTGTACGCTTATCTCAGTCACCCAGAACAGTGCATGGCACACATTCGGTACTCAAGAAATAGGTGTCAACCAAACTAAATATGTCTTTTTAAAAAAGAAGAGAAAGAAAATAATAATTACCAGAATATTTGAGGAAACAAGGGACCTTGAGGAGGAAAAAGTTGCAAATGGTGATAAAATTAGGTTGTAATAAAGCAAATTAAAGCTTTTATCCCTCACTTATCTGGTTCTTGTGGTTCTTATGCTTCTGAATTAAGAATCTAAAGGGATGTTTTAAAATTTTCCTTCCTGACTCTCCACAGTAAGACCCTAGACATTAAAATACCATTTACAACAGACATTACTCCATTATCGAGCAATGTTTCCCCCTTAAATGCAACCCATTTTCCTCACCTGGAGACTTCAGTTGAAAAGGAACACTAAGGTGCTATTTATTTTGTTAAGCTAAAACCCTGAAATCAAAGCTATTACCACTGTGCTACCTGGTGGCTAATGCTGATTCCACACACACTTTTCTTTCCACACAGAATGGGAATGAAGGAAAATCAATCTTGCACCTCAAGTTAAAAAGTATTTGATGTACATGATCTTATTTGAGATGCAATGATTCTGAAGTAGATAATATTCCTACATTACAGAGGCTGGGAGAAGGGAAAGAACCGTGACAAAACATTTCTTGATACCTAATATGTGCTGTGTTAGGCAAGGCCTTTTGAATACTTTCTCTCATTTAATTCTTGAAATAATCTCAGGATATTGATACTGCTCTCATTTTTGTATATAAACAGATGTGTGTAGTCATGTTAAATGTCTTGGTGAACATCTAGTTAATGGAATGCAGGCCTAAGGGCCTGATTTCACGGTATTGTATGTCACAACAAGGCTAAACATCTCCATCAACTTTACTGAGCCTGTAAATTTTAGAAACAAAACTCAAGTCCCAGACTTCTGGCTCCAAAGTTAACTTATTTAACAAACATTTATTGAGCTCCTCCTGTATGCCAGAGATTGTGCTGGATGCTGAGGACACTCTAGTGGATTGTGCCTGTCACTGTGTTCTTTCTATGGCCCTAGGAAGCCAAGCATTGCCATTGATTTCTAAATGTGGCCAACACATCAAAATTAGTAGGCTCGAGTCAACTCTGGACGATATGTTTGTTAATTCATTTTTTCATCCTACAAATAGTCATTCTGGGCAAAAGCAGAAGTAATCCCTGCCATTATGGACCTTATAGCCTAGCTGAGGAGACAGACATTAATCAAATAATTACAATAAAATGTAAAATACCCATAGTGGTCAGGACTCTATAGGAGAAATATGATACATAAAAGCACATACTAGGGAGAGTTGACCAGTACAGGAGGTCAGGAAGTGGGAATGGAGCCAATAGGAAGAGGAGGAGTATAGAGGCAATGAGGAGGGGAAAGAATTCCAGGCAGGGGGATCTGCATGTGCAAAGGCCCTGAGACACTTGAGGGAGATGTGATGTGTATGATCCTAAATCCAAAAATCCACTGAGCATCTGCCTTATATTAGAAAACAGAAGTGCATTCTCGGCACTTCAGACTCACTCAGAATCTTCTAGAAATATAAGAAAGTTGAAACAACCCCAAAATGCCCATTTTACAACTATGAACTAATTAGAAGAGCCTCACATTTGTATAGTTTTTTTCAATTTTCAAAACACTTTTACATTAATATAATGTTTACTCTTTCCTAAAGGGAATGTATGGTGATTCCTGCATTCCCGAGGAGGGGTCCCAGAAAGGCCAGGTAATTGTCCACATTAGTAGGTAGCCTACACCAAACTTTTACCCAATCCCAGTCCGATTATCTTCTCACCATGCTTCCTCATGTTAAATTACAGTGTAACTTAGTCCCTGTTACTGCTAACTTACCACAATGCAATCAGCAAGAAACCATTTGACACTCAAGTCAAACTTAATTCTTATTTTCCTATGATTAATGCTCTTAGCTTTCTGGGCAACAATTTTGTTGGACTTAGTTCACTGGCCAGCAATACTTTGGTTAATATTCTGATCTTAAAAACAGATACCAGTTTTATGTTTTCTTTGCTATCACATCAACGCTCCACTGGGAATTTATTCAACAACTGATCAATTCAAATTAGCCTAATTAATATTTTCCACTGAATTGCTCAGTTCTTTAATAGATTTTTATCAAATGGATCAGTTGTATGAGAGTTGGGAAGATATAACAGGCTAATTCAATTAATTTTAAATGTAGCAGAAAAGTAGGATTGAAGGAACTTAACGCTGCCATTTGCTATTCTGTAGATAAAATTTAAACCAGCGATAAATCGCATCATTCTCCGAAACAGCTTCCAGAAAGAAATCAAACCCTGCCATTCATTCATTCATGCATGCATGCATGTATGCATGCATTCTTTCAATCATTCAGTCAACATTAATTTTGCATCTACTAAGTTCCAGGCCTGTGCCAAGTAAGAATGGTACAGAAATGACCAAGAGGAAGGTACAATACAAGAGTATGCCAGCTATCAATTTATTACCTTCCAGCTCCAAAACCATCTTTCATTGTCAGCTCTGTGAAAATATTTCTTTTGAAGATGGCATGATGCTAAATTTTGTCAGTAGAGGGCACTGAAAAGACACTGCAGGAAGAAGGGGCTTCTCTTTCAGTTTCCAAGCTATTCCATTTCCTGCTTCGGGTTCCCACCAAGAGGAGGGTATGGCCTGTGACAGTCATCCATGTCGAGTTTCAGTGACACCCCAGCATGGGTTTCCACTAAGTCACAGGCACCCGGCAGTCAGCTTCTGGCCTCTGTACACCTGCACCAGGGAGAGAAGGGTGTTCCCTGCTTGCTGACACTGCCTCCGGTCTGGTTGTTTTCTGCTTGCCCAGCAGCTATAGACCATCCTTGGCCCAGGGTCACCTCGAGAAGGTCCACACACAGTGGGCTTCCACCGCACCTTCTTCAACACAGTCTGAATTCCTGCTTGGGGAGGGGGTCCCCTTCTTCTGCCCTGGGGCATTCTTTAGAGTTCCCTTTACTCCTTTTTAGATAATCTGGGATATGGGTAATAATTCTGTTAGCAGTGGTTCTCAAGCAGGGGCCATTTTGCAGAACAAGGGACACTGGCAATGTCTGGACGTATTTTCAGTTGTCGCAACTGAGGGAGAAAGAGAGAGTGCTTGTGGCATCTAGTGGGCAGAGGCCAGGGATGCTGCTCAACATCTCAGTACGCAGACATTCCCCCCAAATTCAGAATCATCTGGCCCAAAATGTCAATAGTGCTGAAGCTGAGAAAGCCTGTTTCGGGGTAAATGTTCCTTGTTTGAGTCACTGAGTGGGTTCTTTTTCCTCATTGGACCCTGACTGGTGCAGTCAGAGGATGAAAGAGAAATGAAGGCAGATAAATGAAATCAGACCCTGGTGCTTTTCATCACCAGGCTTCTGCCTGCACAGCTCTCTCTTGTCCAAATGACCCAGCTTTTTCTTTGACCTGATATTGCTCACCAAGCAGGAAAAGCACAAGTGCTGGAGGGTCAGAAGAGGAATCCAGGGAAACTTCCTAATGACAAATGGGGAACATCTGTTCCATGTACCCCAACTGCTGTTCGCCGCCGAAATGGGTGGTAGGAAAGGTGGGTAAGGGCACCATGAGATGTAGCTCATGGACTCATTAACAAGAATTTAAACCTGAAACACTGAGAAATCATAAATTCAAGAAATATAAAATACAATTCAAAATCACCTCCACGCCTTGGCCGATGGAGAATCTGGGCTGAGGGCCCCTCCCACCCCTTCTGCCAAGTTCACTTGTTCGGTGCACAACCTGCACCACTGTACATAGGAGCCCTGATTTGCTAAATGAAAAGACTGAGGCCCACTGGATTCCACTTCATTCGTTTTCATTCTTTTGCTAATTTATTCTCTGGCCCAGTCATTCACTTGACCACCATTTAATGAGCACTTGACACAGTCCAAGCTCTGTGGAAATAAAACAACCAAGGCCTGACTCCTGTCGTCAGAGAATGTACGTCCACATGGAAGATACTTTAACAAAATGTTTATGTTATCGAATCCGATCTCCCGAAACGTGGAGGGGGTGGGGTACTAGTATTAGAAATAGAGGCTGTGAGATCTGTGCAAAGTCACACACATCATCCAGTCCTCAGATGGAAGGAAAGCCCGGGCCCCCAAACCTGGAACAATGCCCCCTGTATTAGGAAGCCACAGAGGTGCCCCGGACCCCAGTGCCCATGTAGCCTATCCCCCAAATCTGGGCTGTCGAGAGCCCTCTCCCTCCCTGTCCTCACAGCCTTGGGTTACTCCTGGTGAGGAATGCCTGCGACATGTGTCAGTGAATGCAGATGCCCTGTGGGCTCCCAGGGCTGCATTGAGAACGAATGGGAAATCGCAGGGGAGGGTGTGCCCCGTCCATGGACAGCGTAGCCCGTGTCAGTCCCTCCCGAGTGAATGAATAAAGAATGAACACATTTTCTAGAGCTCACGCAGCCAGGCCAACCAAACCCTTTACTGCCTTTAGGAGAAAAGCCAAATGCAACATGGTTTTGTAAATGTCAACAAAAAGCCTATAAAACTCTCCAGCTTTAATAATGCAAAGTCTTATTTGTCAGGAAACTTGGAACATTTCCTTTCCAAACCTGCACTTTTACTGTTAAGACCTTTTCTGCTTCATTGTCAGGAAAGGGATTTTCTTATAGCGGCACCAGCCCATTTACGGTCTGCTTCTTTTTATGTGGATGATTAAAGAAATATATCCATCTCGTTATTTTGTGCCACTCCAGTGGTCCGGAATAAACTTTGCAAATCAAATGTGGACCGTATGAGCCCCATCCTAGTGATGCATCGCGGAGCCACCAAAGACTAGCACTGGGAGAGGTCGGGGAAAGTACCTGGGTGAGTCTCTTATTTTTCACATAGGCAAGAAACGGCCGCCCAGCCTGGCTAAGGGAACTACCGCAAACCACACAGCAGGCTGATGTCAGGGCTGGGACCAGACCATGGTCTCTCCCGAGTGAATGAACCACTGCTGGTTCAATCCTTTGGGTGAGGTTTCAGAAGTAGAGTCACAGCACCGGGCATCTGTGACACAAACAGTTCCAGGGAACGAAGAGGAAGGAAAGCGTGGCTTTAACTCAGCTGCCCTCTTTCTGCCCCTAGTCTTACCACCCCACTCTGGGATGGGTGGGTGTGACATGAAGCTGAGGTGTCAGGCAGACTTTGTTGCCCTAACAAATTGCCTCAAAACTTACGACTTTAAACAATGACCGTTAATTTAGCGCATGGTTCCGCGGGTGGGCAATGCGGGCTGGCTCAGCTCGGAGATTCTTCTGGTCTCGGCTCATTCATGCATCAGCAGTCAGCTGCTGGCTGTTTATAGAAAACCCCTTTTCTGGGGGTGGCTGGTAATTGGGCCGGGCTGATGGGAGAGAGCGGGCCATGTGTCCCTTATCCTCTGGCTTGTAACCACGGCAGGGTTCTGGGAGAGAGATGAAGCATGTGGGGCCCCCTGAGGCCTTCCCCTTACACAGCATTCGCTTGTGTGGCCCACCGTGAGGCCAGCCTGGATTCGAGGGTGGAGACAGGCTCCACCTCCTCATGGGAGGAGCTTCAAAGTCACACTGCAAAGGCAAAGATTTGTGACCATTTCTGCAATGCCCCGCATCAATCAGCAAGGCAAGCAAGCATACCCCTCCACATAGCCTGAGCGTCTAGCACACCTGTTTTGTAGGACTCTCAGCCAAACAGTGAGAATATTCATTTGCATCTCTAATAGGTATAAGCTCATAGAGATATTAAGAGGACATGATATATTTTTAAAAAGAGGGTCACCAACCCAACAGGAGAAATTGGGCAAACAGAGTCGCCTTAAATCATTGTGTTGCAGACAAGAAGTCCTTGTAGTAATTAAGTATGTGGGTCCTGGAGTCAGCCTGCCTGGGTTTGAATCTTGGAGGGACCATTTACCAGCCCTGTGACCTCATAGCCTCTTCAGATCTCGGTTTCCCTGTTTGCAAAGTGGGATGAGCATAACAGCATGGTTTCAGAGGACTGTAGTGAAGATTAGGTGAAATAACTCGACTTCTCAGACAGGAGGGGTAAATAAATGTGGGTGACTATTGCCTTATCTACGCTGATAATAAAAGAATGAGAAAAGCGCTTTCCCTTCCCCACCCCCGCACTTCTGTTCTCTAGGTCGGGGTTTCCCTCCATCCAGGCAGACTCGATGCCTTGGAGCTGTTTTGTCCACTGAGGGGCAAGGGCCCAGGGAGCACCTGGCCTCTCCCTCTTGAAGCACCCATGGAGGTGGCACAACAGCCAAGAAGGTCCAAGTGGAGGCAGGGGCTCAATCTGTGGCATCCAAACCCTCAGAAATGGTCCCAGGAGAAGCCAGCCCCAGGAAGCCCAGGGGACCATGACAGCCAGTGCGAGACGAGAGGTGGCCTTCCCATAGCTTCTGGACCATGTGAACTCCACAGGCTCCCACACAACCTCAGGGATGGAGAGGGGCTGTCCCAAAACATAAACCAGCCTGAATTCCTTGTTCTTTCTGACAAGTGGGGAAGGGTCAGCCAGATTTGTTGATTTGGAAACACAGAGAACTGTGGATTGCTTCTAGTGCTACTTCTTATTATGATATTGGCCATGAGTCCATTTCACGGCCCACAGAGCTGCGAAATGTGCATGGCCCGTGTTGATGTTTCTCAGTCTCCATTTTACATGGTGCAGCTCAAAGTTTAGCACCAGCTCTTCCTGGGACTCTTGCCTTCCTTGTGCTAAGCTAAGAGCCCTGCCCCCAACACACGCACACACACAAACTGGCCGAGGGCCTCAGGCAGGCTCTAAGACATCTCTGGGTGTCATCTCTGTTGTGTGCCCCGTACAACGCAGGAGGAGAAAGCCAAGCCCAAGCACCCAACAGCCCTGCCTCGGGGGTGGCCTCAGGCCAGCATGGGGACAGGGAAACTATACAGAGGCAACTGAGGGGTCCGGAGGATGACATGGGTTGGGGGGCAGGATGGGGGTCAATGAGTCTAAACCTTAGCTCTGCCACTTGCCTACATCAGCCTCCTCTCTGTGCCTCAATTTCCTCTTCTGTTCAGTTGAAATTGTATCTACTTTGCAAGACCTCAGTGAGAACTAAATAAGATAACGTATAAAGAACTTGGTACATATGGGTTTGTGATAAATACCATCAATATTGTCCACAGTTCACAGGATTCCTCTAAGTAGAAGTGACATCTCAGGGCTGGACTCTTGGCCCAAAACCAGACACTTCCCCATCGCAGCCTTTACTCCTTGGCTTCCAGACCCATCTTCCTAACTGAACTGAGCTCCTTAGCAGTCACGGACTGAGGCCTGGCTTTGCTGGGTGCTCAGTAACAGTGAATGCTGGCTTGTCAGTCCATGATTTAAAGGTCCTACAAACAGAAAATTTTTATTTGGAGATATCTCCACCAAGTTCATAGGGATGATGTGATCGTCCAAAGAGATGACGCCCAGAATGAATTTTCACTGTCTGTGGTGCCTCAGAATTGCCCAATAAATGGTAGCTACTATGGTTAATTATTAATAATTAATATGTACTGTCATGATTAATATTATATGCCATCATTAATATTAATACTATGTAATGTTACTATCCATTGCTCCCTCAATCCCCCCTTTCTCACCTCATCCCCACCCCTTTGGTGAACATTAGTGACCTCACATGTGACATTCAGGACATACAGATGCATCTCAGGTACGGAGAGTCAAGTTAGGTTGCCCCTTAGCCTCTTGTGTAGTTTCCTTATAGACAAAATAGGGATAATAAATGGTTAGAAGGATTAGTCATAGAATATGAATGTGCCTGGAACACCCAAAACACGTTTATTCTCAGCATCTTGGTGATCCTTCTTAATAATTCTGACTCACCCACCAGGCGGCACATTTCCTGTCCCTCTTTTGCACTCATGGGCAAGCCCTCCTCCTGGGCACTGGCTCTGTGACTCCCTCCTCCACCTCTTTCTGCCTTTCCATTATAAAAACAAGGCCTGCTTAGTACCAAGTAGAACCCAAGCATCACAACCAATCTACGGCAAGACTGGCAGCATCCCGGCCAGTCATGGGCAGGAGCGGAGCCAGACAGAAGTGCTGAGATCCATGGGGCCAGGTCTTAGGGACACGGGCCAGGGGCCAGTTCCAGGGGTCACTGGGAGGCACCGGGAAGGGGTGCACCCAAGAAAAGAAAAACAGATGCACTAACTTGAAAATAGCCATTCTCTGAAAAGTCTCAGGCTGATCCAACTTCTTAATTTTGTCAGAAGCATCTTTCTGGCCTGGGGCAGTTTTCAAAGCCCTTGAAGGCATGGCTAAGCGCTCTTTGCTTATTGGTTCCCAATAGGACTTCATCCAATTTTCTTAGGATCACCAGTGTGATTTTTTTTTCATTCCAGCTTCAATTTATGCTTTCTAGCCTTGAATATGGGCTAAAGTTTCCTTCCAGGCCTACACCAGTCAGTCCTTGAGCCCCTCCCCTGAGTACCTGGCCCTCACCCTGAGGGACCCACCATTATCAACCCATCAAGGGCCCTCTGCCAAAGGAGGAACAGCATTTTCACAAGAACAAAATTAACATTCTTTTTCAAAATGAGAAAATTCTCATTAACAAAAAGCACACTCTACGTTTTAATTTTCACTCTTAATAGTGAATTTTTTCTTGTTAATTACTACATAAAATGAGGTGCAATGGGTCACAGGATATAGAGTCCTCCCACCTTCCCAGTCCTGCAACACCTAATTATTCCATTTGTAATTAAAATCACAGCCTCTGCACTCGAGGTTATGAGGACACAAACACCCACCAGGCTAAACTAATGTAAGACACCTCTCCTGGATTCAGTTCCTAGAATTGCATATTTATTTATGAAGGATAATTAAATATTTTAACAGACACATCATGCTTTCTATGTGCAAAGCACTGCACAAAACACTTTACAAGAACTAATTCTTGTTATACTTGCAAGAACCCTAGGAGGCCGGTATTATAAGGGTTAGCTACATTTTGCAGATGAGGAACGAAAAAACAGGGAGGTTGAGTTACTTGCCCAAGATCACACAGCTAGTCAGTAGTAGAAAAAGATTTAAACGCAGGCAAGCTGGCTGGCTACAGTGTCTGTGCGCACAGCCGCTACACTATGCTGAAAACACTGTGAGTGGAATTTTCCACTCTGCCTGGGAAAACGTGAATGCCACCGGGACAGAAGGGAAAAGCCACCATCTCAAAACAGCGCATTTGAGTGACCCCTGGTGGCCACTCCGAAATAGCACAACCTCAAAGTCAAGTTTAGCCTTGAGCCTTGGGGCCCTGGCCAGTTCTTGATCTTGGCTAAGTCACCTCACCTCTCTAAGCCTCCGCCTCGGCTGCTGTGAAGATTAAAAGATTATTACTTGCAAAGTATTTAGAGTAGTACCTGGAGCAACTTACAAGCTCCATAAATATTAGAGCCCGTTATTATCATTTTGCAGATGCAAACACTGAGAGAAGCAAGGACTCCCCGAAAGCAAAGCCACACAGCTCGTGCATGAGGTTCCCAGCGGAGACTCAGATCTGTGGGTCTCGCCACCTCAAACAGATTCTACTAGAGCAGGTGTGAATTCATTTTGCCCTGTGCTCTGCCCCGCCTGCTGGGACATTTGCTCATTCCTATGGCCGGGCCCCAAAGAAACCCTGAAAGCCATTGGAAAGGGAAGGTATCTGGAATTCCAGCCTTGCCCACAAGCCCATCCCTGGTGGCTCCTTATGGAAGCAGACAGGTTTGCAGTGTGCCCTCCAGCACCAGTGTGGCCAGTGTGGCTAGTGTGGCCTGTGTGGCCAGTGTGGCCAATGTGCTGAATCGCTATTTGTGTATATCAAGGCTGAGCTCCAGTGCTGTGACAATTGGAGAAGGTAAATGCAAACCAACAAGGGAGAGGGGGCCACAAGGCAACCAGCCAGCCAGCAATCGATATAATTAATCTGTCGGAAAGTCAGGCACCAAACTCAAGTGAGTTTGCTGCCAGTTTGAAGCATTTGTCTCCAAGGCTGAGATGCATTGAGTCTGCTGAGAGAACCAGTTTGCATTTCAAAGATGCCTTGAGGAGAAGTGGTACCCAGGCCTGCAAACAAGGTCTTCGAAAGTTTGTAATTCCTCAGCATCTAGCAAAACAATCACTCCATAACCATGCCTTAACTCTGTTAGAGGCTTAGCTGTGTGGACGGGGCATCTTTTCACGTTTCCCACCAGAGAGTCCAGGAGCTTCTCTGCCCACATGTTTGCAGCGGGCGTGGATCATCCTGCCAGGAAATCAGATTGTAAAGACCAGCCAAACCAGCCACCTTTCCCTCCCAGCCTGTTTCTCCAGAGCCCACTCAGCCATCAGACACAGAGGCCCATAGCAGTACTTTTAGGGGACCTTGAACATGGTTTAGTTCTTTCAAAATCAAAAGAAACACAAACTTTCAGGTTGATGAAAATGCTTTGATTCATTATGTTAATATATTTCTCTTCATACCGAATAATTGTTGTAGGTGTATGCGTGTGTTTTCTTAATAGGGAAGGGGCCACTGAAGGCACAGATGCCTGTGTCCCATGACCCAGGTTTCTCTGAAGGCCAATGGACATGATGGTTACAAAGAGAAAGACTCCCTTTTAAAGTATTAAAGTAAATAGAAAGCAGCAAGTTGATGGAGAAACTACCCTTGGCCACTTAGGGTCAGGGTACCTGCTCCATATGAGGCCCACGGCCACCCTGGAGACTCTGGCCCTGAAGATGAACATTCCCAAATTACAAAAATCCCAGAAAATCATAACCTTGTGTGTGGGCACAGCCCTCACTCATTTCCAGATCCCCTGAAGCAGACACTGTCGGGGCACCATTCACATCCTCAGGCCTTCCTATGGGCTCCTGCGAGCCTCTCACTGCTGGAGTCCACATTTCTGCATCAGAAGACTTTCATTTTCTAGAACTGTGGTCAACCTGCCAGTGCACCCAGCAGGCCAGAGTGCAGAGGAATTAACACCTCTGGGAGCAGCCTCCTGCAGGATTCTCAGGAGTCAGTGTATAAATACCCCGGCTGCCTTCCCCCTCCATGGGGTCATTGTGAGATGTGTGTTTGGAGTCATTTCCCAGTTGAGTTCTGATTGTGCATCGCAATCACTGGTTTTCATAGTTCACTCAGGAGTTAATATTCAAAGTATATAAGGAACTCTTACAACGCAATAGCAAGAAAGCAAACAACCCAATTAAAAATGGGCAGAGGACATGGATAGGCATTTTTCCAAAAAGACATACAGATGGCCAACAGACAGATGAAAAGATACTCAACATCACTAATCACCAAGATTTGCAAACCAAAACCGCAATGAGACACCACCTCACACCTGTCAGGATGGCTATTACCAAAAAGACAAAAAATAACAAGTGTTGGCCAGGATATGGAGAAAAGGGAACCCTCGTGCACGGGTGGTGGGAATGTAAATTGCTACGGCCACTATGGAAAACAGTATGGAGGTTCCTCAAAAAATTAAGAATATATATATACACTGGATTTTACTAATTCCAAGGTGCTGTTACTTATGAGACACATCAAGTTAAAAGAAAAAATACTATAAATTATAATAATAAGACACTTATTATGGGTTGAATTGTGTCCTCACAAAACTGATATATTGAAGTCCTAACTCCCAGTGCTTCAGAATGTGACCTTATTTGGGAATAGAGTCATTGCAGATCATAGATGCAATCAATTAAGTTAATATAAGGTCATATTGGAATACCATGGGCCCCCAATCCAATATGACTGGTGCCCATAGAAAGAGAACACCACGTGAACAGACAGACACCCACACAGGGAGAACACCATGTGAAGACTAGAGTTCTGTGCCACAAGCCAACGAACCACCAGAAGTCAAGAGAGACGCCTGGAGCAGACCTTCCTTGGTGCCTTCAGAGGGGGCATGGCCCTGCCAACACCTTCATCTCAGACTTCCAGCCTTCAGAACCATGAGCAAATAAGTTATTTAAGCCACCGAATTTGTCACACTTTGTTACAGCTGCCCTAACAAACTAATACACATTGTTGCTTGGAGGATTTAAATTATGAGATGTTAAAATGTCAGTTGTCAAATCATGAAGTAATGTAGTTTGGTCTTCACAACAAATCCATAAGTCATCCCCATTTTACAGATGGACAAACTGAGATACTAAGAATCTAAGATTCACATCATGCATTGGTGGAACCAGGACTAAATACAACACTGGGTTCTTAGTGGCCGTGCTGCCTCCCAGAGGCCCCCATAACCTGTGCATGTGCGCGCACACACACACACACACAAACCTCTAGATTTATACTTAGATCCCCGACTTTTAGGTCATTTAGAATTAGTGACAAGGTTCCATTCCCAAAAAGGAATGATCAGCTGCCCAAGGGGACTCTTCACTGGAGTACTCTTTTTCTGACTCTGTGGCCAAAACCAATACAAACTTTGTTCTTTGCTCAGGCCAAGTTCTGTGCCTGGAGCTTAAGCTCTTCACAGAGTAATGACGTTCTCCAGGCCATCCCTTGGTACAATTTTAACCATGACAGATCAGATCAGAATGGAGGGCTCCTCAAGGGACCCAGCAGGAATGCTGACAGAGGCCACAGCTTGGCCCCTCTGCACAACAAGTGGGACACTGAGTCCCTCCCTAGAAGGTTTCTGAAGTCTCCCAGATCGCTGAGGGGACATTTGTGTCCTGACCTGGACGTGCCTGCTAAATTCTCGACGTGTCTCTCAGCACTTCACCCATTTCCTAGTTTTAAAAACCATCCTGAGCAAAGGGCGTTTGTAACAGCCCCCAGAGATATTCCATTTGGTGAGGAATGGGGGCAATGTAAGGACAGATGATTCCGGGATTTGTGTTTAGGAGTTCATGATAAAGTGCACCGCTCCGCGCAAACAAGGCGGGTCAGAAGCTGGTGTCCGCCAGCCTGCCAGCAGGAAGGCTGGCTCCGTTTGTTCCCTGCAGTATCCCAGGCGCCTGTCCCCTGAGCCTTGCACAGAGCAAGCACTCAACAACCCTCACAGAAGTCATGAAAAAGGTACCTCTCCTGTCTCAGGGGTTTGCCAGAGTCCCCTTGCTGTGTCTGAAATTTTATCTTTATAAATTCATTTCTTTGGACTTAAATAAAAACTCTCCTAGTCAAATGCACTCAGGAGTTACCCTCTTAGCCAGGATCAAAAGTTGAGCATCTTACAAGACGAGAAGAAGAAAGGGGGACTCTCCAGGCAGCTTCCCTGCATTTAGAACAACCATTAGGGCTGCCCTGAACTGACTGGGCTCCCAGGATGAAGGACTTTCAGGCTAAAATCAGGCAAGTCCCAGGCAAACTGGAGTAAGTTGGTTATCCTACTTACATCATCTTATTTAATCCTCACAACAGTTCTGTGTGGTAGATATTAGGAGTCCCAATTTACAGATGAAGAAACCCCGGTTAAGGAACATAAAGTCTTGCCTAAAGCCATATAGAAAGGTGGTCACTTAGGCAAGATTTAAATCAAGACATGTCTAGTTCCAGACACCAAGCTTTCCCAACCAGACCATGCCATGAAGCCCAACTGACTTCATAGTTCATTCAAATATCATGCCAGCCTCCAAATGCTCCAAGGGCAGTTAAGTCCTGGCTTACCAACCTTTCAGAACTTGCTAGAATAGGTTCCATGCCTGGCACAGGGCAGGTCTTCAATAAATATCTGTTGAATGAATGAACGACCAGGTGGGAAGCCAACCCCTTCCTCCGTGCAGTCTAACCTGCTCAGTAACCTACACTGTTGGGCCTCAGTTTCCCTAAGGTTTTCTGAAATAGAAGGATCAGGAGGCAAATCTTCTAACGTATTAGAGTTTGACAGTGCAAGGAGGAGAGGGCGAGGCCCAGGAGGGTGAAAATGCAAGAACAAGGCAGGGAGAAGGCTCGGCGCGCTCAGGACTATACCAGACGGACTGGAGAAGAGCTGTGTCAGAGCCATGGGCCCAGATGGCAGAAGGCTCTGGATGCCAGGACCGACCTGTGCTCTTCAAAGTGGCACAGCACAGCCCAGGACAGAGATGAACCCCTGGGCACAAGGGGAAACATTAGACACCTAGATATATTTCCCTTTCCTTGTTGTTTTTAAATTTCTCTTTTGTATGCTTTGTGACAAAATAACATGTTACTGAAGGACACACGTACGATTTGTAAGTAACATACAGATGTATACGGTGGTCTCGGGTTTTACAGCTGAGGCGCAGGCAAAATACTGGAGGTCACTGCATTTGGCAAAGGGGGGCTTACATTTGGTAAAGCAGGGAAATGAACTGGTCAACGTCACACTATAGCTTCCTGTTCTCTTGACCTTTTATACCCCCAAATCCATCGCACTTTTCCACTAATTAGCTGGTTACTTATTTTGCTATATTATCTTAAGTTGAACTAGAAATAGATTTGAGTCCTTTCGGCTTATTGGCCACACATGCGATCACTTAGGGTATAATCTGAAGAGTGGCCAAAATGTCACCCATCTCAAGAGCCAAGGGGACTGACATTCTCTGCATTTATGACTCTTCTGTGTTTAACACAGAAAAAAGTATTGACAAAGACATTGTTGTTTAGAAGATGCTGCGTGTTGGCACCCGGACTACAACAGAGGAAGAAAGGGAGAGGGAGGGGCTGAGGGGGAGGAAGGGGGGGGAACTCTCACTTCTAATGCAGGCTCCGCATGTGAATACATCAGTACAGCTCAGTGTAATAAGGACCTGATATATAGTGGGTGTGCAGTAAAGAGTACTGACTAAACGAGGCTTTTATAAAAAGAGTTAAAATAAAGGGAAATAATAAGTGTCTTGAAACCCCAGAGGAGCAAGTGCCTGGCTTGGTCTGCACAGAGCAGGGAAGGTTCAAGGAGCTGGTGGCTGTGGGTGGTGATACAGGAAGAATGACACTGCCAGGCAGAGAAAATGACCATGGGATTCCAGGCCCAGGGAACGCTCGGTCACCAGCACGGAAACCTCAGTTCCAGTCATCCTGGCAGTGTCCTTCTGCAGGAGAGGGGATGGGTCAGGGACCGGGTAGGTTTGACTGCTGAAGACTGTTGGAAGGTGGATGCTGCCTAAATCCAGAGAGATGGAGGAACAGAGACGTCCAAGTGGCAGGCAGGAGGGGGCAGCTTTTCAGAGACAGGGGTAGAACAAATCTGAGGCTTTGCACTCTGCTTTGACAACTACCTCATCCAACCACTAGATGTCAGAAAACGCAAAACCTGCTGGAAACTCAGGGGGGAAAAGCCAGGGAATCTGATCCTAAAGAATTCCTGGACTCAGAGCCTAGGAACAGTCTTCACGCTAAAGAATGTTACACCCAGGTCGCTCTAGGTCAAGGAGGACTGATTTTAATAACTGTCGCCAAAGGAGATACCACAGCTCTGGTGTCCTGGTGTCACAGTATCTCAGTAAACGCTCAGAACACCCCAGAGGGGCAGTACCACTAGTAGCCCCATTTTACAGGTGAGAACACTGAGGGCCTGAGAGAGGTTCTCCCCTACTCAAGTTCACACAGCTGGGAAGTGGCGGAGCTAGGATTGAGCCCAGGTCTTTCCATCTTGGTGTCTAGGTTTTTTCACCTACACCATGACATACATCCCAGGGATGTGACATGCTGTCACCAGCACAGTGAGTCACCGGGCACAGGCTCAAAAGGCAGACCAGACCAGTTCTTTAATTCATTAACTCCATTATTCTAATACAAGCACCCTTCCTGATTTTACAGTTAATTATAACGACTAGTAGAGGGGGTGGGCAGCCTGGGATATCCCAAACAGCAGAACTTTTTAAATTCTTGACATGTGTGGTGTATGCTGCACTTTGTTTGGAGGGATGAAGGAGCTATGGTGTTTGTGTTTTTAACCAACTTATTTAGCTTCTCAGTGTTGTCTGGTGTGAAATAATATTCATCTGAGTGTATTTGTTGCCTGATACAGGAAGTGGACAAGAATGTAGATAGAAAGAGAGCAGCAGCCGTCTAAGAGGCCCGGAAAGCTCAGCTAGCTTCAAACTGGCCATTCAAACATCAAAAGCTGAAGGATGACACACTTTGGAATGGAGATGTGCTATAAGCATAAAACACACAGATTTTACAGACTTGGTAGGAACAAATAAAGTAAATTACCTGGTTAATATTTTTATATTGTTTGCCCGTTAATGATAATATTTGGGATACACTGAGCTAAATAAACCATGTTATTAGCATTAATTTCACCTGCTTAATTTTACTCTTTTCATGTGGCCCCTAAAAGATTTACGATGGCATCTGTGGTTGGCATATGTCTCCAATGGACAGTGCTCGATGGCATCGAGTGCTGTCCTCAGGGACTCGGGCTCATCTTCCAGCAAGAGGGAGTCATCAGAGGTTTGCAGCAGAAGAGCCACTGGATCAGCTGTGGGTTTAGAAACACCCCCGGAGGGGACAGATGGGAAAGCAAAGCTATGGTCTGGGAGAGCACTCTGGGAGCTGTTATGATTTCCCAAATCTGAAGTGTTTAGGACCAAACAAAGCAGAGAAGGGAAATTTGAGAGTGCCATTTAGGAGAGAAAATACCTGCCGGGTCAAATTCAGATCACCGCTCTGCAAAAGGACACCGGCTCCAGTTACAGTCCTTTGGAGGGAAAGTCCTGCTCCTCAGCAAATGACATAATCAAACCTCACCGGCTGATGCGGATCACAAAACTGAGAAGGCAGCTGTCGGGGCGCAGGAAAATACAGCGAGATGCGTCCGTGCAGGACGTGCTCCCGTTTCCTTGTTAAGGATCCGGGAGAAAAATCGGGCCCCATCAGGCCCCAGACAGCAAACCTCCCGCAAGGCCGCTGCCAGGAAAGGCCGTTGCCGTGGGAACGGCCCGGGAGCGGCGCGGGGCAAACACAGACGGTCTCAGGCTGCTGCGCCCACAGAGCCGACCAGTTGGTAAATATTCCACCAGGCACATACCAGAGCCGCAAAGCAAACAGTAAGTCACGGCGAGGCCCTGCCGGCAGCGCTCGGCCAGGAAATGTTGACCTTGGACGCTGGGGGGCTTGCTGCCCAAGTCACCAAGGACCAGCTCCCAGGACAGCAGGGCTGGCGACGGTCACCTCGACATTTGCTGCGCAGCTGACCCTTGGACATCACGGTTTGAACTGCAGGAGCCAACTGATATGCGATTTTCTTTTTTCAATAAATACAGTGGGCCCTTCCTATCTGTGGGCTTTGTATCCACCCCATTTGCACCCACAGATTCAACCAACCACGGATGGAAAACTACTTTCGCATTTGAAAATGCAACTTCCCAACCGTGGATTCCCAGCCCCTAATTTTCACCTAAGGGTGCTTGAATCCACAGGTGAAAAGGGCCAGCTGTAGAGGGAAAAGTTATCGACTTGTCAACCATCCCAAGTAATCCCATTTTATTAGATAGAGGCCGCAGCTCTAGTCTAGCAAGAGTAGAAAGCTGTCCTGTATCCTCGGAGAGCTTGCTATCTGAAACAGTGGTTTTCAAACTGTGGTCTCCTAAACCCCCCTTAATCAGAATTAACTGAGGTGTTATTTAAAATGCAGGTTCCCAGGCCTGGTCCCAGACTGACTGAATCAGAACATCTGGGAGTGGGGCCCAGAAACCTGCATTTTTAGCAAACTTCCCAAGTGATATTCATGCCCACTGAAGTTTGAAAGTCAATTCCCCCTCCATTACTTTTGCATTTCTTGAATGGATTCTTGGAGGACCTGGCTTGGAATCTCCTGGATGCCTGTCAGAAATGCAGTCTCTGCACATCACGCACATCTAAGAAATCCTAATCTCTGGACTCAGGAACCAACATGTGGAACGAGACCTCCAGGCGATTCTTACCCACACAGAGGCTGAGAACCACTGGTCTAACGACTCTAAAGCAGTGCTCCTCACCCCTGGTGCATATGAACCTGGGGAGCTTGGAAGGCAGAGATTCCTGGCCCACCTCCAGAGTCTGGGGCAGTAGACCTGGGAGGGACCCAAGAGTCTGTATTTCTGACAAGTTCCCAGGTGAAATAGATGCTGCCCATCTGCAGGTTTCACTGAGGAGCACCAGAGTAAAACAGATTGCTCTTTATTTTTAAAAATATACCTATGTATAAAAAATCAATACAAATCCTATTGAAATAAAAATAGCCATGCCTTTTCTTTTTATCTGGTTGTTATATCTTTTAAATCTCTTTTAATCTAGAAAAGCAGTCACCATGGATGTTTTGAGTGTGTGTGTGGCGGGGTGGGGGTGAGGGATAAAACACACATAAAAATCTACCGTTTTTAAGTATACAGTTCAGCAGGTATTTATATACTCACAGCGCTGTGCAACTATCACTACTATCTGGAGATCCCACACTCATTAAGCAGTCACTCCCCATTCCCACCTCCCCTGAGCCCCTGGTAACCACTAATCCCTTCTCCCTCCATGGATTTGCCTACCCTGAGCATTTCACATAGTGGAATCATACATATTTGTCCTGTGCTGTCTGGCTTCTTTCCCTTAGCAGAATGTTTTCAAGGGTCATCCATGTTGCATCAGGTATCAGTACTTCATTCCTTTTTATGGCTTAATAATATCCATTGCATGGACAGACCACATTTTGTTTGTCCACTCATCAGTTGATGGATATTTAGGTTATTTCCACCTTTTGGCTAATGTGAGTAGTGCCTCTATGAATGTTCATGCACAGGCATGCCTCGGTTTGTTGCTCTTCGCTTAGTGTGCTTCACAGACATTGCTTTTTTCCCCTTTTCTCTTTTTACAAGTTGAAGGTCTGTGACAATCCTGCAATGAGCAAACTGAAAACCTTCTGGAGGTTGTGGGCTCGATCCCCAGTAGGGGGCGTGCAGGAGGCAGCCCATCAATGACTCTCTCATCATTGATGTTTCTGTCTCTCTCTCTCTTCCTCTCTCTGAAATCAATAAAGATATATTTAAAAAAACAAAAACAAAAAAACTTCTGGAAAACATTCACCATTCTAGATGCCATTAAGAACATTCATGATTCCTGGGAAGAAACTGAAATAGCAACATTAGCAGGAGCTTGGAAGAACGTGATCCCAGCCCTCATGGACAACTTTGAGGGGTTCAAGACTTCAGTGGGAAAAGTAACTGCAGACGGGGCAGAAATGGCAAGAGGACTAGAATTAGAAGTGGAGCCTGAAGATGTGCCTGGATTGCTGCATCTCATGATGAAAGCGTAACGAATGAGGAGCTGCTCCTTGTGCATGAGCAAAGAAAGTGGCTTCTTGAGATTCAATCTACTCCTGATGAAGATGCTGGGAAGGTTGTTGAAATGACAACAAAAGATTCAGAATATGACAGTTGATAAAGCAGCGACGGGCTTGAGAGGACTGACTCAAGTTTTGAAAGAAGTTCTACTGTAGGAAAATGCTACCGAACAGCATTGCATGCTACAGACACAGTGTTCACGGAAGGAAGAGTCAGTCGATGCAGCAAAAGTCATTGTCTTATTTTAAGAAACTGCCACATCCACCCAGCGTTCAGCAACCACCATCCTCATCAGTCAGGAGCCATCAACATGGAAGTGAGACCCTCTACCAGCTGAACGGCTACAACTCACTGAAGGCTCAGATGGTGGTTAGCACATTTCAGCAGTAAAGTACTTTTTATTTAAGGTAAATACATTGGCTTTTAGACACAGTGCTGGTTACATGTACTAGACTACAGTATAGTGTAGCAATAAAGTGAGTCATGAATTTTTTTTTGTTTCCTAGTGCATATGCCATGCTTTATTGCTGTATTTTCTTTACTTTAGTCTGGAATCAAACCTGCAGCATCTATGAGGTACACCTGTACACGCTTTGTTTGAACACCGTTATCAATTCATTTAAGTATATATCCAGGAATGAAATTGCTGGGTTATATGATAATTCTGTTCAACCTATTGAGAGACAGCCAAGTTGTTTTTCACAGGAGTGCAGCATTTTCCTTTCCAGCCGGCAATGTATGACTAAGAGTCCCAATTCCTCCACCCCTTCACTAATGCTTGTTATTTCCCTTTTTGCTGTAGTCATGGCCAACCTTCTGGGCGTGAACTGTGACCTCACTGTGGTGTGCATTTAGTATTTGCCTAATGACTACTGACATTCAGCATCTTTTCATGTGCTGTGGGCCACTTTATCTTCTTTGAAGAAATGTCTATTCAAGTCCTTTGCCCATGTTTTAATTGGGTTGTTTGTCTTTCTGTTGTTGAGTTGTGCTATTTATATATTCTTGATACTTAGATTCTTATAAGCTACATGATTATTAAATAGTTTGTCCCACTCTGTGAAATGTCCTTTCACTCTCTTGAAAGGCCATGCCATCTTGAAGATTAAAATTCCAAGGCAATGTCAGTAGCACAGAAGTTCATAACAAGCAAGGGCTTGGGATACTTCCAGTCAAAGACATTCCAAGAAGAAACTGAAGCCTAGAGAGCTACAGTGGCTCATGGAAACTCACCAGTATTAGGAAGGACTGAGAGGACATTCAGTCCGCTCCCCCAGCACCCAACGCACACATGCAAACATATACACATGCATATGATGTCACTTTATGTCAGGGATGTTAAGGGCACTGCAATACACCCATAGAAAGTTACCTGTTTCTTTTCAAAAGGGTTTTGTGGAAGCCTACAACAAAGGGTATAATGAGGTTAGTAAAATAAATACAGGAACAGTGAGTCGAGGCAAAGGAAAAGGAAAGAGAGGAAATACGAGGCTTGGTAGTACAGATACATGGAATTTATGGGTAACACCAAATTTTGCTGTGAGTTCCCTGGCAGCCTGGAGGAAAAAAAACACCAAAACACTACATAATTCTTAGTATCAGGACCAACTATTTAAGAAAGGAAAGGTTTTTCTTAATAGCAAATCCCCAGAACATCATCAAATGGTTAAAAGGTCTCCTAAGGATTTAAACATGTTTTGGTAAGTTCTCCTGAACACTGACAGTCTACCATGAATGCTTTCCCACGATGTTTTGCAGTAGAGCAGCCCATGCAAACATAGAAAGCTACGTGCTAGAGCTAAGGAAAGATGGCAAAGGGAAAGGCCTTGGAGGGCTCACTCGTTCCGCCGCACACACCATCTCCGACAGAGCCCTCCTCAAACATCGAGAACAGTCCACACGACACATCTCTGGGAGTGGAACCATTCCAGAGTCTTAGACAGCTTTCCAGGAAAACAGAATGGGGTAGTCTCCAAGTCCAAAAAGATTAACAATTCCTTTTTTGGAGAGAAAGAACTGTATCTGAGACATGGGAAAGATAAATTTGTGGAAAAAATCCAGATAGACGTCCCCTGGTAAGATGATGTCTTCTGAGGCAAGGAATTTTCCAGTAGCCAATGCTTAGTGAAGGAGCAAAGCGAGAGGCTTTCTCCCAAGGGGATTGCTCTCTATTTTAGTTAACAAATCCAACGTAGCCTAGAGTGACAGACAACTGCCAAACGAATGCATGTGAAGGTGGGGAAGAGGGAGAAAGTGGAGAGTTAGAAACCAGAAGTGATCATGGCCAGGCAGAGTTCTCCACTCCACTCTGTCTACAGATACTTTTTAGTACTTGGATTAGAGCTTCCAAGTCATAAAATTTAACAGATTAATCACTGTGTTCATTAAGAGTTTTTCATCAAAGGCAACAGAAGCTGATTCAGATCCACTTAAGCGGAGAGGAAATCTATTGAAGAATAACAGTGACTGAGAATCAGAGGAAAACTCCCCAATCAGAGGAGAAAAACAAGGCTCGGACTCCTTGGGACAGAGCATTTTGGATTCGTCACCCCTAACCACAAGCGCCCTTGCGTCACTCAGCAAGAGCAAAATTCCTGGGAGGGACAGTCTGACTACTGCAGCCAGAGGAAGCAGATCGTCTGACCAGTGGCCCTCAGTGGGGGCAACTTTGCCCCCAGGAGACATTCGGCACTGTCTGGAGATACTTTGGGGCTTCACTGGGTAGTTACAACTAGGGCTGCTGCTGAGTATCCTACGATGTACAGGACAGTCCCCACAACAAAGAATCCTCCCTCCCCAAATGTCAATAGAGCAAAGGTTGAGGAACCCTGATCCCAGCGGATTGGCCCCAAAGGAAAGCAAAGGGGACATTTTGTCAACGAAAAATTGAGGTGTGTAGAGGACACGTCCACTGTCTGCTCTGCCCAGATTCCCTTGAGTCCCCCTGGCCTTTTCTCTTGTCCTTACCCCAGCTTGTTTCTACCAGCTCCCATGTGCAACTTTCTTCAAAGGGGGTTGCTCGGGCTGCTGGAGCCACTTGTAAGCTGAGAGACCTGGGAGTACCCGGGAGGTTACATCTCCCACGGGTGACCGTGAGTTGGGGGAGGGGATAGGAACACTCAGCTCTCTCACCTCCAGTCGGGTGCAGTTTACACTCCAGAGCTCCCTCGGAATCAGGCTGAGGCTGGGGGGTCCCTTGCTCAGCACCTCCTCCTATCCCAGGCCCACTTCCCTACTTCCTTACCAGGCTCTCCTGGGAACACTTCCTTTTTAAAATATTAAATTTCCTGGGGTGATATTGGTTAATAAAACTACACATGTTTCAAGTGTACAAGTCTATGATACAGCACCTGTACATTGCATTGTGTGCCCACCACCCAAAGTGAAATCACCTTCCATCACCATATATTTCTTTTTTTTTTTTTAATTGAATCTATTGGAGTGACATTGGTCTGCAAAACCATACAGATTTCAGATGTAAAACTCAACAAAACAACATCTGCACACTTCATTGTGTGCCCATCAGATAAACCATATATTTTTTAATAACACATTTGTATCCAAATCCCCCCTCAGGGTCTGCTTCGGAAAACCTGGCCCAAGCCAAGGTGCTCTTACCAAAAGAAAGGAGAGAAAAGATTGCTGGACAGCCAGAAACAGCAGAGACCCGCCAAAACGCCACGAACCTTCCCGCCCGCTCCCAGCTCTCCGCGCTACACGACAGCTTACTGGTGGCCGGCGTGCAGGGCCCGGGCTTTGCAGTCAAACCTGGGTTTGAACCCTGCTTTTGCCACTGTGTAACTTTGGGCGAGTCATTTCCTCAGATTTTTTTTTCCCTTTTTACCTATAAAGTAAGCATGTTAGCACCTGCCACACAGGGTGGCTTTGAGATTAAAGGGGAGCAGGCAGCATTTATTCTGGTGTGCAGGCCTTTATGGATACTCATCAGAGGCAGATGCCGATCACCAACGATGAGATAAAGAATCTCCCCAAAGCGCAATGAAAGCTGCACCTGTAAGTTAATTAGAGCTGAACAAATTCACCGTTCGACGTGAATCTAGAAAGGAGGGGTTTGCAGGAAGGAGGTCAAGGCACAGTTTGTGAAGTAATGAATACCTTCGGCTCATTCTTTTTATTTTAAAACTACACCTGTCAGATGACTAACATCAATAGACTAATGAACAGCAAGTGTAGGCAAAGATGTGGAGAAAAGGGATCCCTCACGCACTGTTGGTGGGAATGCAAATTGGTGCGGCCACTATGGAAACAGTATGGAGGTTCCTCAAAAAATTAAAATAAAACTACTTATGACCCTGCAATCCACTTCTGGGTATTTATCTAAAGAAATCCAAAACACTAATTTGAAAAGATGTATGCATCCCTATATTCATCGCAGTACTACTTACATTAGCCAAGATATGGAAGCAGCCTAAGAGCCCATTGATAGATGACTGAATAAAGCTGTGGTGTGAGTACACAATGGAATATTACTCGGCCATAAAATAGAATGAAATCTTACCATCTGCAACAACATGGATGGACCTAGAGAGTATTAAGCTAAGTAAAATCGGGCAGACAGAGGAAGACAAATACCATGATTTCACTTATATGTGGAATCCAAGAAACAAAATAACCAAACAAACAAAAACAAAAACAAACTCATAGATACAGAGAACAGACTGCTGGTTGTCAGATAGGAGGGGGTCTGAGGATTGGTTGCAAAAGGTAAAGGAATTAATAAGTACAAATTATCACAGGGATGTAAAGTTCAACATAGGGAATACTGTCAATTATATTGTAATAACTATGTACGGTGCCAGAGGGGTACTAGACTTATTGGGTGAATCATTGTATAAGTTATATAACTGTCTAATCACTATACTGTACACCTAAAACGAATATAATATTGAATGCCAACTCTAATGGAAAATTTTTTTAAAAATTTAAGTACATGATAACCTTCTGAAAATCAGTAATAGTAAAAACAAAGAAAGAAAGAACGAATAAAAGAGAAGGAGAGAGGGAGGAAGGGCAGGAGGGAGGGAGGGGGCCTTTGAATCTAAGTTAGTTAAGAAGCAGCAGCCAGGAAGAGCCCCAACCTAGATGGAATTCTGATGGGTGGGTTGCAGACTGTTATCTAGAATTACATCTTCATAACCACAGAGACTTAAGGCTCCAAGACGCTTTCCCATTATTAGTAACAGGTTGGCACTTTCTAATCATCACCGGCAGGTAGAGCAAAATCACCTGGGCGGGATGGCCGGAGGGGCAGCCGGCTCGGCTCATCCCGGCAGGAAGAGCCGATTGTACAGAGGACGATTATGGTGCCAGTCACAGCAACGAGATGGGGAAGGCACAGGGAAGCCAAGGTGTGGGCCCTGGGAAGCTGAACTGCCAGTTCCTCGCGGAAATTAGAGTCGCTGGAGCGCAAGGTTTAGATGCTTGCCTTATGAATGAAACTTGAGAGATCACTAGTCTGCAGATAAGAAAATCAGATGTTTGCAAGCAGCAGAGATGAGCAAAGGAGAGTCAGCAATCTTCACGATGTGCAAACAAAGTCCTTCAGGTAGATGGAAATCAAACAAAGGATATTAAGAGAGACCTAGAGGAGGGGCAGAAAACTGGTCCCCGGTGGGCAGGGTAGAAGAAAACACTCGTCTCTCTGCCTTCGCTGCTGCATGTCCGGTAAGGATGCTAAGGGTTCTCAGTGAGGTTAAGACCCTGCATTCCTTTAAGGCTGTGAAACTGTCAGATACAGGAGGCGCTAGCCACATGTGGCTATTTAAATTTAAATTATTTTAAATTAAATACAATTTAAAATTTAGTTTTTCAGTGGCATCGGGTGCTAATTCCAGCTCAGTGACTTACTCAGGCAAGTCACATCCCTCCCTGACCTCGGAATCCCTACCAGTAAGTAAGGGGGCTGACAGGATGGTCCACAGGGTCTCTTCCAGCTCGTGTTCTCTGTTCTGCAGTCTGTCTTGGAAAACAAGTCAGGAGGAGCATCACACCTAAACAGTCAAAAACATGTCCTGCAGGCCCAGAGCTGTCCCATTCAAGGTCATGGCCTTCTAGGAGCAGTCTGTAACTCAGCACCTAGGATATGCTAGGCACTTTCCTAGGAGTTTTCCACCTACTCAATTCTTTAATCCCTACAACAGATGTAGAAACCGAGACTCAGAGAGGGCAAGTCACTTTCCCAAGCTCACAAAGCAGGTGTCAGAGGCAGGATTTACAGCAAGCAGGCTCCAGCCTCTGTGCTCTTGACCTCTGGTGACTCACAGCATCAAGAACCACCACCAGCACTTGTTCAGAGTAAACACGCTCTTCCCAGCCGGCACCCAGGCCTGGCCACACCACAAGCGGCAGGAGATTAAGGAGGTGAGAAGAGACAGGGAGGGAAGGCAAGTGAGAGAGGGGTCAGGGAGGAGATGGGGAGGGGAAGACAGACAGACAGACAGAGATAGCTTGAGTTGTCAGCCAGTGGTGCCTACAAGTAAGGGAACTGCACCATCTGGTTTCCCGTGTGACACCTGTCCAGGCAGTGGCTGAGTTATCCCTTCCTTTTGCTGGGGAAGTGAAGACAGAGGGGGTGGGCAGGGGCTGGGGGCTGGGACAGGATGAGTGAAGGCCCGTCGGTTGGGAGCATGCTAGTCCCCGACAGAAGCACCTCTGACTGTACTGACTCACTGAATCCCCACAACAGCCCCCTGAGGCAGGCACTTCATGGTCCCCATAGTGCAGGGAGCAAGGTGAGGTGCAGGAGGCTGAAATGAGTCACCCAGTCACACAGCCAGTAGGTGCTCCTGAGCCGAGCCTCTAATCAGTGAATCGCCTTCAGCCTCCATGATCGTGAATTACCGTGTGGCACAGAGTCCCAGGGCTCATTCCCGGAGCGGTGAAAGGAACACCAGCTGGGCTAGGGGATCCGGCTCTGGGGCTACTCTGCCCCCGGCAAATTCTCACCTTGGGCAGGTTCTTTCCTCTCTCTGAGCCAACATTTCCCCATTTATAAAATGACCTGATCGATATAAATGATAACCTCATGTAGTAGCAAGAGGAGGAAGAGAAGAAGTAGTGCTAGTGATCAAGGAAGAGCACTAATAAAAGAAATCACAGCAGTAACAGTAGTAGTCAGAGTAATGGACATGGTGGTGACATGGTGGTAATAGAATTAGTAGAAGAAATAGTAGCATTAGTAACAAAATAAGGTATAGTAGTAGTAGTAATGACAGGAGTCACAGTAGTGACGGAAGGAGTAGCAGTGACAGGAGTCATCAAGGAGGAAGTGGGGAAACCTGGCAACATTCTCTGACGAGCACCGTGTGCCACGCACCGTGCTGAGTGTGTCTTGTGCACTTACTCCTAATGTCTCTCTTGTTACATAACTACCTATAATTATGCCCATTCTACAGATGGGACAACTGAGACTTGGAGATGTCACCCTGTGCAAGGAGGCGGTGGAGCCTGTACCTTGACAGTCAGCTGTGTTGCTGGCTACCAGGCGCCCCCATCAGGCCAGGCTGCCTCTCTGAGGCCTCCCCGCGGGGCTCCAGAGGGAGTGGCTGTGTCCTTTCAGCTTTTACAGTATTCATTCCAGAAGTCTTGCTACAAAATCCAGTGATTTGATCCCTTGTCTTCAGAATTAGAAGGAAACTTAGAACTCGCTTCCCTCAGATAAGGTTCTGTATAAATAGTTTCCATGGAAAGCCCTCTGTGCTTTGTTTGAAAGATCGGCATGAGGCTGGTTGTCACCCAACACTCTTGTTGACATTTCCTTTTTAAAGAACATAACATACATTCTTGGGCTGGATTCAAACATTCTTACATTTTGTGTTTTTGTTAAAAACAAAAACAAAACTATTTATGGAAAAACATAACCACTGGAAGTGCTAGGTGGAAGCCCCGGTTCTCTCTTCGTCTGTGGTGAAGGGCATAAATTGTCAGCCCTCCCCAATTCTAGGAGAGTTACTCCCCTCACTGGCCCAGCCCTAAGGACTGGCACAAAGCTCCAGAATAATAATAATTAAGAACATTAATTGAGCACTTAGTGTATTTTAGGCACTGTGTAAAACACTTTACGTGCATCTTTTTCATTTAATTCTCTCCATAACCTCATGAAATAGGGTGTTGCCATCAGCCCCATTTACAGATGGTGAAACTAAAGCTCCTAAGCATTAAGAAAATCTCCCAAGGTCATAAGTTACAGAAGAGAGACTCTTAAATTCAGGTCTGTTTGAATCCAAACCAGGACTCCCAGATTGACTAGGAGTAGCTGCAAATAGCCAGCTAAGGGAATTTAAGTAACTACGGAAGGACTGAAAATGTCATTCAGCAACTGACCCACACACACAAAAAAATAGGCATGAGAGGTCACTGGTAGCACCCACCTAAGTAAGGTGGGAAGGGAGAGGCTCTCTGAATATCTATCTTCACAGTCATTTATTCATTTTTATTCAACAAACATGATCACCTAGAATGGCAAGCAAAGCCCTAGGAACTGAGGATACAGTGGGAACCAAGACAGGTATAGTCCCTGCCCTCCTAGGAGCTCACAGTTGATGGGGAGACAGTAAGTCAGTAGACAATTACAATTCAGTGAGAAAAGTGAAACACCTAGCTTAACACAAAGGACTATAGCAACCTGGGAGGTGACCTGAGACAGCCTAGGGAGAGAGGGTACAGTCAAGAAGGGCTTCCTGGAGGTGGTGGCACTAAACTGCTATTTGAAGGACAAACAGAAGTCAGCCTGTTTAGGAAACAACGTTCTGGGCAGAGAAAACGGCACTCACAAAGACCTGAAGGAAAGACGGAGCAAGGCAAGAATGGGGACGTGCAGGTGCCTGGATGGCCACAGACAGAGGCCTCAGTCCCTGGGGCTGGATGATACGAGCCACTACAATCGCTCAACTAAGAACTAAGTCTCCAAGTTCTGGCTTCAGCTCCGAGCCCATCCAGCTGTTCTCTAGTTATCACTGGCATCTAATGAAGGTTTGTCTAGAGAGAGAGAATGTTCAGACAGGAGTTAAATTTCAAATTCATATTCATAAAATGACTTTCTAATTCTCATTCTCAAGTGAGTCAAGTCATCGCCAGTAAGTCAGTTCCCTGGAGCCCAGTCGCCCCAGTGAACAAGCCCATGAAAAACCAGACAAACAACATGTGGACCCACCTGGTTGGGCTGGACAGTCTCTCCAGGAGGCATACTGCGGCCAATCTGTGTACCAGTGTTTACTGGGCATCTGCATCTGTTAGAAACCCTTCAACTGTGAGCAACAGAAAACCCAATCCGAAGTCTTAGACAACAGGGGAATTGATTATTTCACCTATCAGCAAGTTCACAGGACCCAGAATCACTTAATTCAGTAACTCAATGATGTCACCAGATTTCCCTCCCACATTTTTCTTTCTTTCTTGCTAGAGAAATAATATCCATCAGATGTAAAGGGACTTTTCTTGCCCTGTTGTTATTCCCCAAAGTGTCCCTTTCCCAGAAGATTTCTCTTCATATTTCATTGGCCAGAAATTGATCACATGCCCTTTATAATTAGGTCAGAATTTGGATTAAAAGAAAAAAGAGAATTTCTTAGACTAGATCCACTGTAAGGAATAGAGACAGTGCCTGGCCATGGCTCTATGCAGAAGGGCAAAGGTGAGCTCTTAGGAGGACTACAATCACAAAAAGTGGGGTTGGTTGAAAAGTGGATATAGGTCACTGGCTCCCGCAGTGGCCACGGGCCTGGCATACAGTAGGAGCTCCATAAGTGTTTTCTGAATGAGGAAAAGGAACGAGCAAGTTGGGATGGTTACAAGAGGTGGGGCAGCCCAGTGGCTGTGGCCCTGTAGTCAACACAATCCTTTGTTTCAAAACATAAACGCCCCATTTAAAACCAGTCTCAGAGAAGAATAAATTATATTTATTGGTTCATAAAACTGAGAAGTCTGAGATTGTGCTGGCTTCAGGATTTGGCTGGATCCAGGTATTCAAATAGTCTTTTCAGGAATCTGCTTCAGTTTGTCTCTGGACTCTGCCTTTCACAGGACAGTCAACGGCAGCTGCAGGCCCAAGTGCTCGCAGCCCACCAAGCCCCAGAGAAAGGAGGCTCTTGGCCCCAACCTGCCGCTCAGGGGCCTGGCTCAGATCATGCGCCCAACCCCGACCAGCCCCTGCGGCGTGAGGGGCCCATCAGTCAGCTCTGGGCCACATGACCATACCTTGGGCAGGGGAGGGGTCGGAGGGTGGGTGCTCAGAGGTGAGGAGCGGCCTGGAGGCAGAGCAGGCAGAGGGTGAGGAAGGGGCAGAGGCCGGGAAAGGGGTGTGACCTCGGCACTTTGCATTGTTTCCTCACAGCTTCTCTGGCAGGTAGGAAACAACTGCACAGTCTGCGTATTCCAGTCGTCTCCTCTCCCTGCTAAACAACCAGAAGCTCTTCCAAGGATCATTCCACACCGAGAGAGGAGTGGGTGGGTGGGTGGGTGGGGAAAGAAGTGCAAGTTTAATGAATGAACCTGACAGCCTTAAATGATCTCAGCGGTGAAAGCCTCATTTCACCTAGGTTTAGAAAGGGAACACAGGAGATCATTAATGAAGCTGTGTTTTTCACGGCCACAGTGAAAATAAAGGGGGAAACATAATTAGTGCCATTTGGTTAAAAGGGGGTGATTTAATCACTGGCCGTTTTGTTTGGATGGGAAAGGGTGGGGACAGGGCCAGAGCAGAACACACACAGCAGGCACATTCTAACTGCTCAGCCTGAGTTATATTCCAAGATGCCTGCCCATTTGGAAAAGGAGTTGGGTTGAACATATGAGTGGGTTTTATATCATTTGGAACCTATAATAAATGCACTAATTTCAGGAGGATTTCCAAGATGGGGAGCCCTGTATGAGCCTATAGGAGGCATCAAATGTCACAGCCCCTTGGGGTGATCACCTGACAAACATAAGAACACACTGCAACGTGGGTTCAGTGGGATGAATTTTTTGGCCCAATTTTCCTACCATAATGCCTTTGCCCACCTGGAATGCCCCTCCCTGTCATCTTTGTGTGGCTGGCTCATGCTTGGTCCTCAGGTCCCCAATGTTACATCTTTGGAGAGGCCCAACCACACAATCTACTTTACATGGCACTATGTGAATTCTTGGCATCTCACCAGCTGATATGAATGTGGTTTGTTAACATGTTCACAGTCTGGCTCAAGGATGGCCCAATATGGACAGAGCCCTGGTCCATTTTCAGTCATCAGTATGCGGCTAGTGCCTCCAGCAGCAACTGGCACAACACTGGCACTCAAATATTTGTTGAAAAGATGAACTGATTATGTCTGGCCCCTTCTCCCTGATACCTAGCCCAGAAAGGGGCCACAACAGACTCCTTGCTCCTGTATCCCTTTGTGCCTCCAAACCCTTGCATGGGCTGTTCCCTCTACTGGGAGTGCACATCCTATCCCACCCTCATACCCTTGGACAACCTACTGAACCCCATTCATTCCTCAGGGCCTAGGTCAATGTCACCTTCCTTCTGTAGCTTGCTCCACCCCCACATCAGCCCATGACAGTCAATGCCACTCCCACTGTCCCAGTCAATGTTCCTGCCTCTCTCTGATCTCACCCAGGAAGGTGAAGGGTAGAGCACGATAGAAACAACACAGACAAGAGTCAGCCCATGTTTAAATCTTCACTCCGATGCTTACTAGCTGTGGCTGCTCAGGAAAATGTGTAGCTTCTCTGGGCCTCGGTTTCCTCATCTGAAAAATGGAGATCATAATAGCATTAACTAACAGAATTCCTGGGAGGCCTAAACGAGATCAACTACATAGAAAATGTCCAGTGCAGCATCTCTCACCATTGCTTCAGAATTCCAGCATTAATCACAGCTGTTTGTGGATGTGGATGTACTGATAGGTTGTGAATTCTCCCGGAGAGGATTCTCATGCCTCAAACATAGTAGGTAGTCCATAAACGCTTGTCAAATTAAACTGGATGCCACTCTAATATGACCCAGGCATTGGAGTGAATTCAGCATCCCTTCTCCTTGACCCACAGCTGTCTAAAGAAAGCAAACCCATATGGCTTGTGTCTTAAGCAACGCTTTAAGAAATGTTGCCAGTCATGAGAAAATAACCATGCCCTGTGTTCCCACACCAAACAAAATTGTTTTCAATCAAGTGCCTAGTCTGCACTCTGCCCTTCTAACCCGTGTTTGTTAGTGTGAGCAATCGAGAGGTTACTAAGAGAAATTGCACAGAGCGAGCAGGAAATAACCTTTGGTTGGTATCTGAGCCTCTCAGCCCTCTCTATGGATGCGTCTTCATGCTCACTTCTCAAGCAGAGGTCTGTTTCTCCCCACCTCCCCCCCCCAAAAAAAAACTTGTTCAGAAAACACAAGACCGAATGTCCTAGCCTTCACTGCCTAAAATTGCCAAACCTTCCCTTCTTCAGCCTCAGGAACTATGTCAACTTTCAGATCCTAACCACAGGGCCACAGAGGAGCCAGACATGCTAACAAAATATTATTTGCCTCCCTGGTCTCTAGTGCATTCTACAGGAGCATTCAGCTTCCAGAGTCCCAAGTCTCTGCAAATTCCTACCCTAACCCATAACTTCACCACTCACTCAGGCACCAGTCATTTTCTCAGACACCTAAGGTGGCTCCAGCGTCTTATTCCAAGTGTTGACTCTGCTTTCTTTTTTCCAACATTATGAATGTGCTCCTTTTTAAAACATATTTTTCTTGGAAAGATCTGTATGTCCTCACTACAAGTCTTTCAGAATTCACCGGAACATAATATGCCCCTTAAAAAAGTCAGCCACAACTGATCAAATAGCTTCAGTGCCGACATTCACCAGGAAGGCAGCGAGATCTGCTGCTTCTTTCAGAGATGGCAGTCGGGTGGGAAGGGAAGGCGGTGATGGGCAGGGGGGCCCGGATGCACCACCTGGGAATAATTCTTCATTCAGCAAGCCGTCATTTATTTGGAACGCCCCTGCCATTCCATGGATTGGGGGCGTGTTTCCTTGTTCAATGGGAAAACAGAAGGAATAGGTCACTGGGACCTTCCATTTGCCCTCTCTAAAAATGCCGCTAAGTTAGGGCAGCCCAGGGATATTTCGAGCCTGCATTTCTGGCTATTTCTCTCTGTTTTATGTGGCTTCCTGCTCTCACATCTGATGAAAATAGCTCTTTCCATAGCAACGCCACATAGAGATATGGCAGGTTTTGGGTTCTTTTTAAAGCAATACTGTTTATCTTGAAACTGAACTGAATTCTCGTCACCCCTCAATCACACCAGCGCTGGCAGGCTCGCTTGCGGGCATGTGAGGACACCTTAGCATCTTCACTGAGGGACGATAGTTCTTTCTTCAGTCCCCCACATGACATTAATCCTGTGTACTTGTAAACAGTTCTTAACTCTGAGTGCTCAAATCCAAGTTCTTAGCTTGATGTTCAAGGCCATTTTCACAATGGCCCAGCCTGCTTGTCAACGTCCATGTCCTACATTTTACCTACATTTTACTTGGCACACCAACAATGCCAAGCTGGTTATCTGGGACTCAAACGTACCTGGACTTCATGCCAGCCCACCACTGCATTACAGTCAAGTTCAACATATCGCCTCCTGCCAAACCCACTCATGTTTACATACACATAAACACAAATACACAGACACTCAAATATGCTCCCTATTACATTCAGACAGCATAGCAGGCTTTTACTGAAGGTCTGTGGAGAGAAAACTGAAGACGGGCATTAGTTTGTGTATTGCTTGGCCAAATCCTTTAATAATTCCTTTAAAAACATTTCCTCAGAGTACCTTGCCCTATAATAACTGCAAGTGCATCTCTCCCCTCTTTATGCAAAAATTGTTCTCCAAAAGTTAACCCTTTCTCCTCACACTACTCTCAGCTCAAATATTCACTGAACAGAATAAGGGCCCGGAAAGCAGCTGGCGGGTTTCGGTGAACCCAGGGCACTAGGCATGCTCTGGTGAGCCAGCGTTCCTGCTGAGTCCCTGGCTGGGGAGAGGCGATGCTGACGCTCAATTCCCTGTGTCGTTTACAAATACATCGGGCAGCTGACTCCATGAGCGCCGTGCTGTTCCCTCTTCCTGGAATGCGCTTCGCACGCTGCCCATCTGATGAGCCATTTAAGGCTTCAGGACCCAAGTCAAGAATCACTACTTCTGAGAAACTGTGGGGATTTCAGACATTTCCTCATCCAAAGAGAAAATATGCAAGTCCAGAGCTGACCAGCACTGTTTCATGACCCCTGGGTTTCATACTTGTTGGCACATCCCTTGGCCCTATTATACCATAAATTTCTTAAAGGAGAAGTCTTCCTGCCCAAATCTCAGCTCAGCACAGTGCCTGGCAGAGAGTATAAATAAATGTCCCAATAAATGTTTGTCAGATATAATTTTATTTTTACCACACACCTGAGAGTTAGGTGGAGTAGGGGCATATATGAGTAGAAATCACTGGGCAAATCGCTTTTCCTTTCTGAGCCATAGCATATATTGTGTGCATGCTGTATGCACTTTCCATGAATTAACTCATTCAAACATCACAATAATCCTATGAAGTGAGCACTATTATCCATATTTTACAGATGGTAAAGATGAAATTTAAATTTCCCTCCCACATATATTTTTATTGTTTAAAATACTTGTCTCCCACCCTGGGGTGTCCCTCCCTGCAGGAGGATTATACGCTTGGGCATGACTATGTGATTTGCTTTGACCTACAATGAGTAAGAAGTGATGTGTGTTGCCCTGGCCAGTGTGGTTCAGTGGGTTGTTCATCCCATACACCAAAAGGTTGTGGGTTCGATTCCCAGTAAGAGCACATACCTTGTTTATGGGTTTGATCTGCGGTTGGGACCCATATGGGAGGCAACCAATCAATGTTTCTCTCTCTCACTTTCCCCCTTCCTCTCCCCTCTCTAAAAATCAATAAATATATCCTCCCATGAGGATTTAAAAAAAAACACAAAAACTGATGTGTGTCATTTCCAAAGCGACAAGAATCAGCATGTCTCATTTCCCCATGCACCATGAGCAGCCCCTGCTCCATCACCCTGGGTCCCAGAATAAAGACAATGTGGAACAGAAATGCAGCTGACCCTGTGGTCAAACAGCATGGCAAAAAATAAGCCTTTGTTTTGAGCTCAATTAGGGGGTCATTTGTTACCTCGGCATAACTTATCTTAAACTGACAAACTCCACAAACCTGTTTTGTTTTTTTTTTCAATGAATGAGATTAACATCCCTCTGTCCACATAAGCCATGAATCTGGAATTTATCTCTGGTGCCTCTTCTCTCCCAAGTCCTGTCAGTGTACTTCCTAAATCTCCCTGGGCTGGAATGCCCCCATTTCTCTCATCGGGACTACCACCTTCTTAAGTCAGGCCACCGCCATCTCTCCCCTCGATTGCTGAAATGATGTATGTGAACTCCCCAGCCCCACAGCCCACCACTTTCTCCTCCCTCCATGTTCGCCTCCAGATGGCGAAGGACAGCACCAATCATGTTACCCTGGTGCTTGGAATCCTTCAACGCCTTCCCGTTGTTGTCAGGAGACTGAGCAATGTCCTTAATTGGCGGCAGGTCCCTCCATGACCTGGCTCCCACCCACCTCCCCAGTCTCTCCTTGCCCCACCCTCTCACCTAGTCTCAGTGATCCAGCCTCTCTGACCTTCTTTCCACTCTTCAACAAGTATGTGATCTTCCACCCTCAAGCCTTGCACATTCTGTTCCTTTTATCTGGGGTTCTCTCTCCACCACCTGCCATCATTCCCCATCTCACTACTCGAATGTCACTTCCTGGGGAAGCCTCCAGGACCTCATAGTTTGGGTCTGGCCTCTTAATTCTTTCATTGAATCATGTACTTCCTTTCATAATATTTTTCACAGTTGTGATCTTAGATGTATTTATAGGATTGTTTTATGAAACCACCTTCCCGACTAGACCATAAGCTTCATGTTAATAAGAATCATGCCAAATTCATCTTTAAATGTAAATACCTGATAACTTCTGAAACATGGAAGATACTCAAATATCTGAATAAACAAGTGAAATAAAGACCCTTCCATTTCGATATTCTTGGGCTCCCTGTAATGCCTGGAAAACATACCCACTTGCTATCCCGCTTAAGTAGGAAAAGGACAACCCTCCCCATTCAATTTGTTGGGCCCCAGATACCACAGTAGTAATATTCTGTTAGTGTTTCCAAAGGTTCTTTCACATGTAATCTCATCTACGTAGGCCCTCTGCCCATGCAGATAAGTCACACTCAGGACTGCTCTGGACACTGGCCCTGGACCAAAGGCAAATAAGATGAACGCGAGTACTCACGAGTAGGGCTGGGTCTCCTTGGTCTCAGAGCTAACTGGTCATGAGCTAAAATGGACTGTTTGTCTTTTGGAATGTGGCAGATGGGGACCAGAAATGGAGCACTGGCTGATATTTTCCCTCAACAACCAGCCAGGGATTTGGGCATCCCAGGGGCATGGTCTGAGCAGTTTCATATAAACAGTACCAGAGGCCCACAGCAGGGCCCCTGTGTTTTTCTAGGCCACTGGTCGTGACATTGACTGTGCCACTGCTCCTACTGATGGTGGGCAGAGGAAGGGGGGCTGGGCCAGCTGCCAACAGATGTTCTGTGATCACCAAGGCTGTTTATTTCACAGATTCCAACCTGAGTTTCCAGAAAGCAGCCTTGTTGAAGTTCACAGGACAGGGGGCCCAAGTGCAAACAGCATGGTACAATGAAATGAACCAAGTTTCGTCCATGTTCCTGGGTTCAAATCCCAGCATAGCGACTTACCAGTGACGTAAAATTGAGCAAGTCACTGCATTTCTCTGAGCCCTAGTATCTTCATCTGTTGAGTGGGGAGCAGGGTAAGGATAATTGTACCTCTGAGATGATTAAATGCATATGAAGCACCTAGCACATAGTAGGTACTCAATAAACATCACATCTTCTCTCCATCCTTAATTCATCTTCCAAGTCGATAGCAGAATGGCATTCTCAGCTTTTACCTAAATAGCTAAGAGAGTGATTCTTTGAACCTCATATTCTCATCTTCACTTTAATGGAAAAGAAAATAAGTTTAGTTTCTTTAGAATAGGGATGGGGACCATCTGGCCCATGGGCCATATGTGGCCCAGGAAATCATTTGGTCTGGCCCTGCCAAGGCAACCACAGGAGGAACTCGAAATTCAATAAATCTAGGAGCTTTGTTCATAGCAACATAAATTTACACTTAGTGAAACATAATAACAACGTAAATTTTGAGGGACAAGCAAGGCACTTGGAAGAAAAAAAGGTTCCCCACCCCTGCTTTAGAAGTATGAAATTTGGGGGTGAACTTTATGACACCCAGTGGAACATTAAAGAAATGACTGAATATTAAGAAGTCTCTCACCTCCTGTTGCAGAAGCAATAATATCAACGTCCACCTTTTCCTGTATGCCACCCGGGCACTGTGCTGAGGGACCTGAATCTCTGCCAGCAGTGTGACCTTGTGCAAGTCACTTAGCTGTGCCTCGATGGCACCTACTGCAGAAAAAGAAAGATAATGACATCATTATAGGGCTGCTTTGAAAAGTAAGTGAAATCTTCTATTTCACTTAGATTTGCTTTGGACTGTATGCATAGTAAGTGTTCAGTAGCTAATAGATGCTGCTTCACCACTGAGCATGAACTTCTACCTCGGTCCTAAGCAACATCTCATAGCTTGATATCAGCTATAATGTCGTTTATACCACAGAAACCAGAAAACGCTGTAAGAACTTTTTTATTTTCAGAGAGCTTATTATCAACTACTGACCGGCACACCACTCTAATTATGCTTTCTATGTCACCTATAAAGAAAATGATGCTTCTGGGGAGGTTAAGTGACTTTCCCAAGGTCACACGGCCAGTAAATGGCAGGGTTGGGGGTTAAATCAAGTCTGTTTGACATCAAATTTCAAGTTGCATTTTTAATAGATACATATATGCGTGTGTGTGTGTGTGTGTGTATCATGAGGGTCTTAAAGAGAATCAAAATATTTGACCTACTGTTGTTAATTTACCCAACACCTTTATAGCATTTACTTTTACTCTCTAACAGCGCTTCACAACTATTAATTCATTAAATCCTGGTAATAACCTATGAGGTCCTTTTTATTGTCATTCCACTTTCTAGATGAGATAACTGAGGCAGAGGGAAGCAAAGTAACTTGTTCAGGGTCAAGCAGCAGCACAGAGATCAGCCAGGATCTCCAACTGCAGAATCCGTGCCCTCAGCCATGATGATAGACTGTGCCTCTGTGTTAGCAAGGAGTGTTGGCCTCAAGCTCCAGCACAAAATCTGTCCCACTCCTTTGCCCTGGGAACTTAGTAGCACTGATTTTTTACTCCTTGAATCAAAAAGAAAATATTTATGGATGCCCCACGATCACACCAAGGGAGCAGAAGTCAGTTTGTACAAGGGCCTAGCATGTGGACTTCTTCTGTCAGCGAAATTCTAATTATTTCACAAACCTCCCCTTTGGAGCAAGGCCTCGTGTTCCTGAGGGTTGACTGCTGGAGCCTCAGCGCACAGCCTAAGTGGTGCGTGGGAAAGATCTATATTGCCCTTTTAACCTTTTATTACAGATATTTTCAAGCATTCACACAACTAAACAAATTGACCATTTTCTACTTGAGGACTTATTTCTTTACCTAATGAACAGTGCTCGACTCACATATTTAGGAAGTAAATGAAGCAAGTCCAAATAGATTCCAATTCCAATCACTTTTCCTCAAGTCCACTGCTGTGCCCTTGGCCCCAGGTGATGGCATCACTGCTGGGAAAACCATGGTTGACTTTAGATGGGTCTCCTGGCTTCCATTCCTGCTGCCCTAAATTCTGTTCTCCATAAAGCAAACACAGTGAGACTCATAAAATATAAACTACATTACATAACATCCCTGCTAAAGCCCTCCAGTGGCTTCCCATCAGGCAAGAATCAAATCCAAATTTTTGCCATGGTCCGTAAGACCCCAAGAGATCAGCCATCAGCCAATATCCTCAAGCTCACCTCCCACCATCTCCCCTACTCTAGCTCCAGCCAATGTGCTTTCTCTGAGTTACTCCAACAGGCCAAGTTCCCTTTAACCTTAGGTCCTTTGCACTTGCTATTTTCCTACCTTAGTTGTTTCCCAAATGGTGATAGGGCTGGCTCCTTGTCATCATTCAGGACTCAACTCAAATAGCACTTCCTCAGAGCACCTCCCGCAATCGCCCCATTTAAAGTGCTCCTCTAGCAAGTTCTGTTTGCTCTTTATTTCCTTCAGAGCACTTGTCACTTGCTTATGCATGTCTCAGTTTGACGGTTACCCTCAGCTCTTCCCTAGCTAGAATATACATTGCACAAGAACAGGACTTTGGGGGGTTCACCATTGTCTCCCCAGCGCCTGAAACAGTGCCCAGTACCTGACAGGTGTTTAATTGATATTTGCTGAATGAACGAATAAGGGATGAAAACACAATATGCAGTGGCAATGACACCAGTGACACTCACCTAATGTCTGACAGGCTTGGAGTTCTTTTCCCGAATAGCAGGGTGATTGTGGAGGTGTCCTATGATATTGTTTCTGAATGGAGGCAGAGGTCTCCAGAACTGAGTGACATCCAGCCCCAAGTCCTCAGGAAAGCAAAGTGATGTGTGGGACTCAGAGGTACCTGCCATTCTGCCTGCACTACATCTTCACATTGGAAAGAAGAGGCGACAGACAGACCCTCCTCTAGTCAGGACTTTGTATAGTGTGGCAGGACCTGTGACTGCTTCTAACTGAGTTAATATGGCAAGGGTGATGCCACTGCGTTAAATAAGACTCCTTCTCAGCAGACTGGAGTGAGAGAGACACTCCCTCCTTTGCTGGCTGCTATGTTGTAAGAGGGCCATGGGGCAAGGACCTGCAGGTGGCCTCTAGAAGCAGAGAGTGATCCCCAGGTGACACCAGAAACAGACAAATAGGGACCTCAGTCCTACAACCACAGCAGATGGGTTCTGCCCACAACCTCAGGGAGCTCAGAATGGGTCTTTCCACAGTCAAACCTCTGATGAGACCATACTCCTGGCTGAAACCTGCACTGATGGCTGGTAAGGCTATGAGCTGGGTACTATAAGCTGTACCCAGACTTCAAACCCACAGAAACTGTGAGGTAATGAACATTTATGTTGCTTTAAGCCACTAAATATGTAGTAAATTGTTACACAGAAATATGTACTAAATTTAACACAGAGGAGATTAAAGTCATTCATTCATTTACAGAAAGAAAGTCGACTTCACTACAGATGTCTGCACTAAGGCCAAGTCAGAAGCAACTAGAATTCACAGAGCCTGCAATCAAGGAAAGGAAGAACACGATGTTTTTATTTACCATTCCAGAGACAAACTCTGTTAACCAACGGCCAGATATGGTTGTGATGACCCTGGCAGTCTGCATTAAATTGAGCAAAATGCCCCTATGGACTTTTCTTCTAGAGCAAGAGGAAAAAGAGAGCTGGGGAGACTTGCTCCCCTCGCCAGCCAGGCCTGGCTGCAGGACAGTCTGAAGGGACAGTGTATATGCTGAGAACAGAACAAAGCAGACTGAGCCCCTGGGCCTGTGAGAAAAGGAAGGATGGAACATTTTGTTGTTACAATGTGAGCCCCAAATGTAAAGGCGGGCTTAGCAAGAAAGGATCACTAATGGGCCCCAGTATAGTAGCCACTCTCTCTTCCGTCTCTGTCTGTCCGTCTCTGGGAACAGCTAGAAGCAGCTTCGGGTCACTGATTTGCCTGGCAGGAGCTTAAGGGTGGCAGGGCACACGTAGTCTCGGTCTCCCTGGCAGTCTGGTTTGCTAGCTGAGCCGGGCGCACTGGGAGGCGCATCATGATGCTGGACAGCACCAGCACTGGGCTGAATTCTGAGCATGAGCTTGGTTTCAAGTCCAACCACTTCCCAAACTCCTGGATAAGTTTCATAATACACTTGTTATGATCCCATGGGGACCATCTTTATCCCTCGCAAGTCATTAAAAGCAGTGCCTTATGATGGCTGCCACTAGGCACCAACAAATTTGGAAGTGGAAATACAAAGATGTAACACAGATGCAAAAAACCCCAAAAATCACTATTAATAGAGCCAAGGGACCCATCTGCTTCCTAGGACATTATCTTGACATCGACTGGAGATCTCTATCCACAACGGGGAGTGTTTCCTCCTGGAGGTTATGACTCAGCTGCCTGGCTATGACTGGCGTGTCTGTCAGGCATACTCCAGTTACATCCTCGGTTCCCCCACCTTCTAGGGGCAAGGAGAACACATGTCCAGGGGCTCAGAAGAAGAAGGGGAGAGGAGCTCTCTCAGAAGAAAACAGGGGTGTAGAATCAAGAAGATGCATGGGACTGAGGGATGAAAAGTGTTGGAATAGGACTGGCATGAAATCAGAGGGGAGAGGGCTAGACCAAGCGCAGGTCACATCATCACTAATGAACATCAGCTTGCCTTCAGTAATAACCATTTCCCCTGAGAAGTGGTTCTCAAAGTGTAATTCCTATGTGCACAGCATCAGCCTTACTTAGAAATGTGTTGATAGTACAAATTCTCGGGCCCTATCCCAGACCTACTGCAGCAGAAATTCTGGAGGCGAGGCCTGTTGATCTGTGTTAACAAGCCCCCCAGGGCGGTTTAATACATGCTAAATGTGAGAAGCACTTGTCTTGGGTACCGAGTGCCCTCACATTGCCTCCCAGGTGTCCAAATCACTGCCCCATCTGGAGAATCACCGGGCTTTGTCTGTCTCCTTCTGACCTGCCCTCATGGGATTGTACGAGCCCTACCTGCCAGACCTTCTCATCACGACTCTGCTCCCCTGGTCAAAGCCACCGCATCCATACTCAGGTGTTAATGTTTGTCATAGATTGAATTATTGGCCCCAGTTTTTTACCCCTCCCTCTTACTGGCGCCTTTTGCCATGAAGCCATGCAGTTCTTCCACAGAGGGCAGATTATATGACCCCATCCCTTTTCTTTGGGTTTGGCCATGTGACTTGCTTTGGCCAAAAGGATCTTAGCAGATGTGATACAAGCAGACGCTTGAAATGTGCTTGTGTATTCCAGCTCACCCTCCAACCCCTCTGTCATCCCCATCAGATAGGCTCCCCAGCGAACCACTATCTCTCAGCCTGGACCCAGAATGAACACATGTACAGCAGAGCCCATGCCATCACATAAACCAACACAAAGACCTACAAGCAAATTTGTACACAAGATCCTGGGTTGACTTGTTACTCAGTAATAGCTGACCACTACATTGGGCATCCGTGGATTTGGGCACTAGTCTCCTGGATGGTCTATTTCCCCATGACATCAGGCTCCTGAAATCCCAATGTCTTATGGCAGAGTAGACCTTCAGACCCTTGTAAGGAGACAATGAGGAATATAGTTAAGGGGAGTCAGGCAGAGGATGGGGAGCTCTCCACTTCTCTCAAGCTGACTAGGAGCAGAGCTGCCCTGTGAGACACTATTGAGTCACACAATAACAAAGACAGAGAGGACCTAGTGGGAAACAAGATAGGAAGAAGAGGCAAGAAAGGGTTTGGGCGGAAGGGACAACAGGTTAGGATGAAAAAAAGTGACCGGTGATAGATGTCATGTGTCCTCACTATCTCCCACTGTGGAGGACCCCCAAAGGGAATTTGCAGGTGTCTCAGCTCCAGGCAAGCCCACCTTCATGCCCGGCCAGCGTGGCTCAGTGGTTGAGCATCAGACCTAGGAACCAGAAGGTCACAGTTTAATTCCCAGTCAGGGCACATGCCCGGGGTTGCGGGCTCGATCTCCAGCAGGGGGCGTGCAGGAGGCAGCCAATCAATGACTCTCTCATCACTGATGTTTCTGTCTCTCTCCCTCTCCTGTCCTCTAAAATCAATAAAAAAAAATAATTTTTAAAAAACCACTTTCATTTACTCCCGCTCCTGGCCATGCTACCCTGTCACTGCCCCTCCTTTGCCAGCCTGAGCTGGAGCAGGGTGAGCAGCAGCATCCCCTCGGCGGCAGGTGGCAGGTGGCAGGTGGCCGGGACTGTGCGCTGAGTGAACTGCTCCCTCTGGAAGCCAGCACTCCCACCCAGATTCCTATATTGTAGTTAATTGTCCTACAAGGCCAGTCCTGTTCAAAGAGGAAATCATTTAACGAGCACTTTCTGGGTGCTCAGGGGCGGGGATTTGGCAGCCTCTGGTGCTGCAGTGGCAATGTCTGGGATATGGTATGAAACACCCTCTCTTCGTAAGCCCGGTGAGGTCAGCTGGCTTGTGCCGTGCCAGGATCAGCCACCCCATCAGCAGCACAGGGATACGGGCTCACCCCAGCTTCTCAGAGAGGAAGGGAGGGGAAGGACAGGACCACTGGCTGAGCACTTGTTCTGCGCCAGGCATCGCGCCAAGTGGCTTACATAAATCGCCTTAATTAGCCTCCCAACTCCGCAAGGTGGTGCCCTTATCCCCGCTTTACAGATACGAATAGTAAGTCCACCCAGTTGATGCTGGAGAGCCAGGGCTGGGGTCCAGGCGGCGAGCAGCCACCGCTCGCGTTCCTGCTATAACGTTACTACAGGGGTTTGTCCGTTTTATTCATAGTCATTTCAATATTAACTCCTTGAGGATGAAGACCGGGTCTGCTCTCTCCCTGGAATAAATTTTACACTCGTTGCCACCTCTAGTCTTCTCAACTCCAGTGTTTTCCTCTTTTTACAGATGAAAAAAGTAAAGCTCAGAGAGATTATGTAACTTGCCTAAGATCGCACAGCTAATAAGTGCCAGAGCCAGGATTTGAACACAAGTCTGACTCGAGAGTGTGAATCCCTAATCAGGTGTCATTCCTCAGGTTGTGTTTATATATCATGAACCAATCGTGACAGTTGAGAAGTGGTTGCCAGTCAGGAAAAGAACTCTCTAAAGAGCATAGCTTTCTTGAAGCCACGACAGACAGCCCAGGCCTCTTAGAGACGCGTGACCTTGCTAATGTTTGTGTCTATGGCAACCTTGAAGCCGCAAAAATACTTTGGGAGTGAACTCTACCCCTCATTCAGTTGCCTTGACCCAGCCTCTGGAGCTCACCTTTGGAAGCACCAAGAATGAAAACAATGACAGCAGTGGATTTGAATGAGCTTCTATAAAAGTCACTTCTTGGATGAGAAACATTATTAAAAATGTATTCCAAAGGGTCACACTTCCCCAGCCTGAAAATATCCAAAAATGGAGATAAGAGGGAAAAAGTGGAAGAAACAGAAAGAGCCGTGTTCTATGATAGTTTTCCCCTAGTGAATCCAAAATTGTCATGAGCTCTGAGAGAGACACAGGAGGAGTTTCCACATGGACATACCAGGGGCTCCCTACCTAAGCTCATATCATAATAAATAAAATTGTTTCTTATTTCTAAAGACCTGCTTTTTCTCTTTGGTCTGGCTTTACCCGCCTGGCATCTAGTCTCTCTCCTTCCAGGAGAGAAGCATCATCCTAATTTTCCTGGAGGGAAACTACCCCCTCCCGTTTGTGTTCAGGGGGTTTGGGAGAGGAGAGCTCCACTCCCACTGCCAAGGTCTCATCCATGGGCATATTTCATTGCCTGGCCACAGGGACTGGTTCAGGACCAGCTCTCAGTTCCAGCTGAGTCAAGCCCGAGGACTCCGGGGCAGCCCCAGGAAGAGCAGCCCTCCTCCCCTGCCTGCGCCCACAGCTGCTCTCGGGGGTGTCAGGGGGACCCTGCCTGAGGGGCAAGCTGAGAGATGGAGATAGGGTCTGGCTCCTGACTACTTGAGCCCCTCTGGCCAAATAAGCAGGAGTAACCTCACTTTCCTTGCGTGGCCAGACTTGTACTGTGAGAAACTTATACTGTTCTCTTTCAATGGCTACCAAAAAATCTTAATTAATATAATATTCAGAGATAGAATGCAGGAGAGACACAGAAACAGCCACCCCTATATCCTGGGGTGCTGGACTGGAAATCTATTATTAACCAAGCACCTCCTGTGTCCCACAACCTGGGCCAACAGTTTTCTTGCTTTGAGGGCAGCTATCCTTGCTTCTACCCAAGTGGTCCTTTTTACTGGAATAATCTCTCTGCTCATCTCCATCCAGTGTACTCCTACTCATGCTGCAAAACCCTCCATCACCTCCTCCTCTAGAGTTAGGTGCTGCCTCATCTGGGCTCTCACAGCACCGACCCACCATTCTGTATCACCTATGTCATACTTCCTTATTTTATATCTGACATATGGTGATCTTTTTATAACCAAAATATGAGATATTCAATGTAAAAAAAAATCTTAACAAAACATGAAGGAATAAGATAAAAATTGAGATAAATTCTCCCTTTCAGCCCAGTGTCTCCCTCCAGAAGTAAACATCATCAACACTCAATGTGAATCCATCCAGACGTTTTCGATCGCACTACAGTGAAATGTTTGTCTGTCCCAGAACACATGAACTCTCCAAGGACAGGAATTTGGCTTCACTCACTTTGTAATGGTCCTTGTGGGGCCATTCAGCCTAATTCCAACCCTGGCTCAAACATTTACTAGTCTGCGACCTAGGATGGGTTAACTCATCCCGACAATTTTCCAAGACCATGCACACCACACTGTGGACTGGACAAGATGATGTGGAAGCTGGCAGGGGACAGTCCTCCCTCAAAGCAATAGCCACATTGGTACTTAAAAGCAGTAAGAATTTTAAAAAATTAGAGATAGGTCCATAGAGCTTTGCTGGTGGACAAGATACCATTTCACAGATGAGGAAACTGAAGCCCAAAGACACAGGGGACAAATCCAATGCCCTCAGCCCACTGGTGGTACAGCAGAGGCAAAAGCCAGACCTCACAGTCCAGGCCCACAGCCTTTTCAGTAGGAAGATAGTTGGCCCTGATGTCCTGGATACACACAAGGTCAGTCAGGCCCTGCGTGGTTAGCTACGCGATCTTGAACAAGGATGACTCTCAGCTTCTCCATTGAAAAAAATGCAGATATTAATTCTTTCATTTGAATTAGTAACAAGAGCATATAAAAGTCCCCAAAAAATCATTAAATAAAATACATCCAAGGCAACAGGGAAAGTAGGCAAAGTAAACAGACAATTCACAAAAGAGGAAACATAGGGCCAATATATATATATGAATTAATAGTCAATATCCTTAGTGCTCAAGGAAATGCAAATCAAAACTACCATGGGAGACCACTGTCTTATGTCTATTAGCTTGGAAACAATTTTTTAATATGACAATTTCAAACACTACAATGGACACAATCAGGTGTCTCTGATACGATGCTGGTAAGTGTGCAAATTGGGGCAACCTCTTTGTAAAACCAAGATGCACAAGCATGTTCAAGGCCACAATGTTCACAAGAGCAAGAGTCTGGCCATCACCCAAAAACTCCTGAGGAGAAGACTGAATAACTGTGGGATAGAGTAGTAGTGCCTATAGCAGTATGTAGGGTGTAGGGTAATTTTCCACAGCCGTCACTATGGATGAACCACAGAGAAGTGCACCAGATGATGGATCTCAGCAAAGTATTTCACGGGAAAACCAAGTCCCTAAAATTAGGTGAAGCGTGGTAGCCTTTTGCATAAAGTTTAAAAAACTAAAATGAAATATACATATATACATTTATGAATGTACATAGATGCATGCCATTGTATAGGGAGGAAGGCCAGAGGGTGGACATAGGGTTCAGGACAATGGTTACGTCTGATGGGGTGGAGGAGGGCGCCTACTCTTAGATGTGAGTTAGTGTCAACATCTGAGCTTGTGTTTTAAAGTCCAGGTCATGAGTGTTCATTGCATCATTAAAATATGTAGTTGGGGGGGGCTCATGAACCCAGAGTCATTATTAATCTAATTCTGTGAAGCTGAGGAGCAATGCCAGTGAGGACAAAGATTCCACTTGGAGGGAATGTCAAGAGGGTTCAGGAGTGGCCCAGCTCCTAGGCACCTCCGCAATACCAGCCAGCTCCAGGGGGGTGGTTGCTACACGTGTATGTGGCTCAAAACCAGCTTGAAGGGGGCTAAAGAAAAGTCCTTTCACTCCTCCTCCCTCTGCCTGGGGGCTCAAATGATTTTGTGAATCAACACAATCTTTTGTCTCTTTTGAGCTCCTGTTTGAAGATCACACAACTCTTGTCTGGGAGATAACAAGGCCCAGTTACTTCCAAAAGTCTCCAGTTGACCTTCTTTTAAATGGTATCCACCCTCTTTAAAGTTCTGTGGGTGTCTGCACTACCCTCCCTCAGAAGGAACTCTCAGAGTTGGGTCTCTGGCCCTGTCCTTTGGAAGGATTTCACCCCTCCTAAACTTTAGGTTTAAAGAAAAACTGCTTTCAGCAGGAAGGGGGTGCGGACACCTTGTTGACACTGCCTCCCACGGGCTGTAGGTGGGTTTTCTTTTTCCTCCCACACAACACAAGGAACAGAGAAGTCATTTAAGCCTTATAAATACTGGCAGGCTCAAAAAGCAAGTCGCCAGCCTTAAAAACATGTCTCTGTTTCCTTTGGCCAATTTGCAACTCCAGTCATATTTTCAGATAAGAAGGTAAACAGAGGGTGGAGGAGATTAAGAGGGCCTATCTTAGGCCAGCATCTTTACAGAGAAATTAGAAGAAATGTTACTGGAGTCTTTCCCTTTCAGGGAAAGGAATAGTAGCCAAGTCCATTATAGCCCCAAATCCAGGAGGGTAACAGGAATAGGCACTTCTCGCAGCACCTTCAAGAAAAAAATCAGAGCACCAGTGAAGAGGGTGCCAGATCTATTTGCGCCAGATCCCAGTCTAGGGGCTCAGAGGCAGGAACAGGGTGTGGGGAAGAATTGGTCCAGTCTGTAGTCTATAGAGCTCTGGGATGACATGGGCGGCCTGGAGAGGTAGAAAGTGCCCATCTTTTAAAAAAAAAAAAAAAAAATCCCACACCCGGCCAGCATGGCCCAGTGGTTAAGCATCAACCTAGGATCCAGGAGATCATGGTGTGATTCCCGGTCGGGGCCCAGGCCTGGGTTGCCAGCTGGATCCCCAGCAGGGGGCGTGCAGGAGGCAGCTGATTGATGACTCTCTCATCATTAATGTTTCTAGCTCTCTCTCCCTCTCCCTTCCTCTCTCTGAAACCAATAAAAACATATTTTAAAATAAATAAATCCCTACCTTGTGGTAAGCCCCTCTTAGCAAGGCTGCTGAGGGATGTTCTCAAGAAGGTAGAAGCAGAGCAGAAGCTGGAAGGCAGGGAGGTGGGGGGCTGAGACGGAAACCCTCTGACACTGAAGGCTGAAGGTTGTATAACTCAGTGCAGGTTCACGGCTCCTACAATATTCTCCAAGAAGTGTGTGACCCTGAGAAGGTAACGAACCAAGAGACTAGATGATCTTTAACATTTCCCCACCTCCCCCGCCAGACCCCAGGACTTAGAACCCTCTATGTCTCTGACTTCAGGCTGGGGCAAGTCGATGTTCTATAAGACTTCGAGCTCTACCCTAAGTGGAACACGGGCTCCACGAAGGCAAGGATTTCGGAGTGTTCGCTTCACTGCCACACACCAGCGCCTGCAGCAGTGGCTGACACTGAGTACTTGGGAAGCATTTGTTGAACATGGAAGAAAGAACTCCAGCCAAGGTGCATACTTCTTTTCCGTAGGTGACCCAAGGACAAATAATGTCTCATCTGGCTGCTAGTGGAGGTGGCTGGGCCTCAGCAAATGCTCATCTTTGGACCTTCCCTGCACAGATTCAGAGAGTCCCCCATTCCCCATAGTTCTAGCCACAACCACACCTGGACTCTAATGTCAGCTCCTGGTTATGATATCTATTGGAGCAACCCTGAAATGCCCCCCTACTCCGAGACTAGAAAGGAAGGTGTTAACTGTGGCCTCGGACACCAGATGTATTAAAAGACTTCCGCTGCCCTGGACTTCAAACCTTCTTCCCATGTTGTTGACGTTGAAACCTAATTGTGTTGACATTGGTTTCCAAGGTAAACAAAGCTTTACAGGGGAAATGTTTGGACCTCGAGATTCCTGTTGGCTCCAAGTTTGGGCTAATGGCCGGAATAATGAGCATTTCCACTCATTTCCTTTTAAAGTGCTGCTGATAATGGAGCTAAATGGACAGGCCAAAACCATTCCTATTGGTCAATTATCAAAAACAGTCTCTGGAATGCAATCAGTACGCCCCACCCCTGTGAAATTGCACCTAGAGGAAATGCTAAGAATGGTGCATCTATGAAGGTCCCGAGATCCTGAGAGTAAAAGCAAGAAGAGAGAAGGGGAGGTTAGGAGAGAAGAGGGTGCCAGCTCATCTGAACTGCTGATCTCCACTCTTAGTATGAGCCTGGTGCAAAATTAAGCCTCTTAAGTACCTTTGCTCAGTGAACCTTTTGACAGCCTGAGAGAAAGACTTTACTTCTCCATTTAATAGATGAGAAACCTGAAGCCCAGAGACATGTCCGAGATCACACAGCTGAGGTGTGACCAAGCTGGGACTCATGCTGAAGCCTGTTTCTTAACCACTAGTTTGCACCGCCTGTCTTTACACCTAAATCCTGCTCCTCCCTCCTCTCTCCTCTTCTCCTCTCTCCTCTCTCCTCTCCATATGCATCCTTCCCCATCGTCTGAGGATGGTTTCTGAGTTACACCGTCACTCCTTGGGCCTGGAAGAAGAGAAAGCGAGCATATGAAACAAGGAGCCAATGGCGGTTCCACGTGGGTGGGTAGTAGATGGTAAAGGCTAGAGATGGAAGTGAGCTTTGTGGGTAAGCCGATGAGCCGGGCCAAGGCCAGAGCAGGGTTTGAAGTGCGGGAGGAGCATGGCCAGGCCTGTGTGTTAGAAACATCACGCTGACTGAGCTGTGCCAGCCCTCATGGGGCCCCAAGCAAGACAGAAACCGCTGGGCTGAGGAAGCCGTCTGGCCCACGGCTCTCCCAGAAGGGGCAAGCCTGGCCAACCTCAGCCTCATAGCCCAGCCTGGGAAGCTGGTTCCTGTTGGGTCTGGCAGGGAGGCATTCATGAGCTCAGCAGGAGAGAATGCAGTGTCCCTGGTTTCAAGAGGAAAGGGTCTGCTCCCGAGATCACAGCTGGGCCATCGCACAGAAGGGCTGGGCAGGGAGCCTGAGCTACCTTTGTTTCTGACACGTGTGGTGTTGCATCCAAACTGGACTGAGGCTCATCCCTGGTACATGAAGGCTTAAAGCTCTGAAAATGAGCCCTCAGAGCTTTGCTACTCCAAGCGCGGTCCAGAGCCGAGCAGCATCAGAATCACCTGGGGGCTCATCAGAAATGTATCATCTCCGGCTCCACCCCAACCAGCTTAATCAGATTCTTCCAAGTCAGAGAAACACTGTCCTAGAGCAGGTCCCAGCCTAGGATCAGAATACCGGAGCTGGATTTCTCGAATCTGCTTGACATACAAAGCTCCCCAGGTGAACTGGAGACACGCTGAATTTCACAAGGTACCTGTGAAATGTCATAAGGAACATCAATACGGTGGCATTCAAACCACATCTTTCAGAGGTCTCCCCCACCCAGGAGTGTCACAGAAATTCCCTTTGAGATGGCATGGAAAATTACCATCAGTTCATTTGAAGCCCATCTACCTCTAAAAAAGGATGTGTGGCAGCTTATAAACAGAGCAGGTGGGCAGCTAAGTAGAACGGATTATAAGAAAACTCCACAACCCACTAAGCACCTTTCTCCACATTCGGGCTATTACAGAGCCTAAATTCCCACCCCTGGCTTATCTCCATGCTTCTTTTTAAAATTACAAGTTTCCCCAGGAAGAAAAAGCACATTAACATTCAGACTAAGCTGTTGATGACTTTTCAGAGCCTGCTTTTCCCAATGGCAATCTGTCAGCCAAGTCTCATTCTACCTCCAAAGAAAACCTTGAGTGTTCCACTTCCCTCCACCTCCACCTCCACCGCTGCATCCTGTCTCACGTGCACGCCGGCCAAGAACTTCCCAGCTGGTCTCGCTGCTCCTACTCCTGCCCCTCTCTGATCTTTGCCCCTCTCTGATCTCTGCCCCTCTCTGATCTCTGCCCCACGCGGCACTCCATGTGGTCACTGAGAGATGTAATTCACATCATGTCACAGCCTAGCCAAAAGCTAAGAACTGCCTGAATCACTTTCCTTGGCTGTAACAAATTACCACAAACATGGTGGCTTAATGCCTTATTGTCTCACACTTCAGGAGGCCAGATTCCAACGTCAGTCTCACTCAGTTGAAATCAGCCTGTCGACAGGGCCACGCTCCCTCTGGAGACCCTTTGAAATTGGAAATCATGGGATATTTTCAATTGCACAAAGCCTTATAGATGTCCTCAGACTCTTCCTAGAAAGACCTAAGGTCCTCACTAGAGGAAACAAAAAATCATAGCATAGTAGGGAAAAGAAGTCATATAGCAAAGAGGAGGAACTATTTAGAAAATGACTCTCTTGCCTGGAGATTGACAAGAAAAGTATCTGCCACAGAGAGGAGACTGGGAGCTTAAACCCATTCTTCTGAGTCCATCCTAACAAAGGACTTCTGTTTTCCTTCATGGGATTCACTTTGATGGATGATGCAGATTATGGTTAACATATCAGTAGGTAGAAGCCCTGCACGCTGAAAATGACTGGTCTGCTCTTGCAGCTTTGTTCATTTGAGTGCGGCGAGTGTCAGGCAGCTGGCATTATGTAAATAACAGCACAGAGGTGATATGCTATGAGCTGGTGGAAAAGATCACGAAGATAGAAAACACCAATGTCATGGTTAAAAGCATACTGTCAGATAAGCTGAATTTACATAAAGCCTCTGCCATTTGCTAATGGTAAGTCATTAGGTGAGTTACTTTGCTTATATGAGCCTTGGTATTTCTCGCTGAACAAAACTGGGATCCAAATAGCACCTACCATATGTGATTGGTACAAGGATTCATTGAGACACAACATATGAAGAACTTAACCAGTGTCTCTAACATTGTAAGTGTTCCAAAATATTGCCTGCTAGTAGTAAGAGAAGAGGTGGTGATGGTGTTGGTGGTGGCCATGGTGTTGGGGGGGGGTAATGTGTAGTGAATGTGATGGTGGTGATGGTGGTGGTGGTGAATGTGACCATGATGGTGATGATGGTGATGATGGTGATGGTGATGGTGATGGTGGTGATGGTGGTGGTGATGGTGGTGATGGTGGTGGTGGTGGTGGTGGTAGCGATAGTGATAATGAATGTGATGCTGGTGGTGAACATGATAGTGATGGTCATGGTGGTGATGGTGATGGAGGTGGTGGTGGTGGTGATGGTGAGGGTGAGGGTGACTGTGGTAACTACAGCATTGCACTAGTAGAGTAGTATTAGCTGTTGTCAAGAAGAGGCAGTGCCATTGTAGTTACATGGAGTTTAGGCAGATTAGTTGGATTCTTAGCCTCACTAATCTTGAGTCTGGAAAGAAAGGAGACATCTTTATTGACAATGAGATATTGGGTAAAAGAATCCCTTTAGGAGAAGAGATGATGTATGAACTAATCCTGTGGGAACTGCAGAAGACCAACCAGAACTGACTGGGAGACACATGGAAACATGACTCACTCACGCCTTCATTGAAAATACGTGGCATAAACTCAGCTGTGCCCTTAGTGCAGACTCATCTCAGACCACGTGAAGCTGCTGAGGGAGCTCACCGTTGTATTCACGGTTGTACAGGCTCAAGCTGAGTCATCGTAGCAATTCAGTGACATCTCAAGCAACAGAAGGATCACTCACAGGCAAGCCTGAATCACCATCACCACTAGCAACTGTCCCCATCCCTGGCCAAACTTAGGTACTACTCAATTTGTAAATGAATCATTTCTAAATTAAGCATGAAGATTTCCAAATTAGCTCAAAATGATCTAACATCTGGACAAGAGATACATATTGCTGAGTTGGATGAAGGGACATAAGGAGAGAGAAAAAATAGAGAGAAGGCTATGTTCTCTAAGAAAACTATTTTATTTTGAAATATTAGGTCTATTTTTACAAAAATGACTGACTCACTTTATTTTTCTGATCATTGAAAAGGAAGGAGAGTATGTGTAATGGATTGCTTTACAACCAAATAAAGATGTCATGTGGACATCAGGCTTTCTAATTCGGTTTATATTATTCTAGCTACATTTAAAAAGCACATGTGAGCACAAGATTAATTCATTTCTCGGTTGGATTGCCTAAGGTCTTTCTACTGTTACAAATAACTTCCCGCAAAGCTTTCTCATGCCTTCTGGGATACAGGAACATAGCTCACCTCAAGCTGCTCTCTGACCTGGTTACCCCGTGGACTGCGAGCTTCACTACAGAGCTCTGGGATCTTCAGGAATACACTAGGAAGGTCCAGAGGCTCTCTTTATCCTGACTTCTCAGTGCCTTTTGTTACAGGTTTTCCAATTCCAGGGCACACGGGGGGAAATAAAAAGCATTCATGGTTATCACCCTGAGCTCAGGAATCAAGACAGATCAGGGTTCACCTCCTGGCTCTGCATGACTACAAACAAGTGGCTTATCTTCTTGGAACCTCAGCTTCCTCATCTGTGAAATGGGGATACTTAGAGTCTCTAACTGAGGATTATTGGGAGTATTAAGTGTGAGCATATTTGCAAAGGACTTGGCTCAGCGTCTGGCTACATGGCAAGAGCTCCACAAATGTTAGCTCTTAATCTTTCTAATGGAAGAGTATTTGGAGTTATTTACTTAGACACCTCAGAAGTTAAGCCACTTGAATCTGATGCTTTCGGTAATAAAAAACTGTAACCTACAGCCAAACTAAACTTTTACCTCAGGGCCCACACTTTTCCTATCAGAATGCTCCCCATTCATCACTTTTTGTTGTAATTGCTTGTTTAAAATTTGTCTTCCCAAGGAGAGTAAATCCTGTGACTCTTTTTTCACTACACATGCCTAACACCCATTAGATTTCTTGGTATAGAAAGAGATATGCGATAGTAATTTGTTGAATGACTGAAAGACTGAATGACCAATGGACCGATGGAATGGCAGACTAAACGACTGGACCATAGATCAAATGACTGAATGACCAATTGAGCAAAAGATTGACTGAATGAATGATTGAATTGGCCATCTAAACTCAACTGGATGACATGAAAATAATTTCCTAGCATGACAAAAGATGGGACTACTAAATACAGGATTTTAACTTGAAAAGATAGGAATTTAGGGGGGTTATATAATAACTGTTTTTTAATATCTTAGAGTTCCTCTCCCCATCAATGATGGGATAGATGTTAATACCCTACTGGAAAATATTACTCACTCCACACTCACATGTCCCTCAAATTGCACATCCCTCCAACCTCCATCATAATCCAGGATCTGCTTGACAGCTTCTGGCCTCGGTGCGTCTATCCATGTCAGATGACATCATGGCCAAACCATGTGTCTTGGGCTGTGAGAACAACTGGGGGAATCAACAGGAAGCCCCAGAGCTTCCACTGCCTGACTTCTGATAACTAAGAATCTTTCCTGAAATCTCCCACCCACCCCTTTCTTCTGGGTGAGCTCATCCAAGGCTTTCCAGAAAGGCTGGTCAGTGGCAAGGCACTGCTGAGCTTCGTCAGAGGGATTTGGTGTCTTCATACCTTGTTCATCAGACACAGGACACATTCATCTTTCAGAAGCTCTGGCATTCTGCCCGTGGACGTCTGGACATTCCGTTGCACTCCCAGAGGGCCTCTTAGGATGTACATGGGTAAGCCATAGAAGACCCAAACTGTTTTTAAATTAAAACCTGCCTCAAACAAACATACTTAAAATGACTGCTGACCAGTGTTTTGACTATTCTACCCTCCTACAAAGAATCTGTGATTGTAATGAAATAAGTGAAACACATATTTAATGCCACTTTTCTGGTAAAAGGGAGAGGAAAACTCCCAAATTCAGGCTGATCAAAACCCTAAAGGTCACTGGGAAAAATTTCTAGAACAAACATGGTGACTACCTACCTGCCAATTAGTAAATAATGACAGAGCTGCCAAGTGTCCAACACCTTCTCCATGCCAGGCTTTTGACCGCATGTTTTCTATGTATCGGAACTTCTCATCTGCATGGCAGTACTGTGAGGCTGGTATTATTGCTTCTATTTTATGGAGAGGTAAACTGAGGCTCCCAGCCAGTATCCAAGCAGGAATTTGAAGCAAATTGTCTAACTTCAAATCTGGTGCTCCTACCCATCCTCAGTTTGCACCACAGCCACCGAGATAGGAGGGGGGATGACCGATGAGGTGGAATGGAATGGTGGCATATAACGTAGGCAGGATAAATGATGCCCAAAATCTAGAGGAAAGAATGGAGAGAAGACCTTGTGAACCCATGATCACAGTTTTCTAACAGATCCACTGTCATCACGTGAGAAAGGGAGAGCCCCTCGAATAGGTTCCAAAGGCTGGAGAGAACAGATGGGTGGCAGCTCTAGGAAGACAGTGTCAGCCCAAGGGAACGAAGCACCTTCTAGCAGAGAGACCTCCTGTCTAACACTGCCGGCACCAGCAGGAGCTCTTGGGCACGGAAAGCATCCAAGCAGAGGGTAGGAAACATCCTGCCGGGTGCCACGGAGGTGAGGGTGGGATACCTTTGAGGTCATGTCTCACTCCCTGTCCCTCTGTTTGCTTTGGGTAAATGCTCACTAATCATCTAAGAAAGCTCACCCTTGGCTGCACTCAACCACTATCTCACTGACACGCATGTGAAAGATCTGCGCAGAACCAGCCCAACATGACAGTGTCATCTCCTTGAGGACAGAAGAAACAACAATGGGGAACTTCTATTCTGAACCTATTTGTGGGAAACAAGGAAGAACTGAGTAGACATTAACAGGGAAAAGAATCTTGGGAGAGGAAAGGAACTACGGGCACTACCGTGTACTAAGAAATGGGTTGGGTGCTTTACACAGGTTCCCTCCCTAAAGCTGGGTACCACCCTCCCGAGGTAGGCTGACCATCTCCATTCGACAGCTAGAGCACTCTGAGAGAGAGGTAAGCTTGCCCATGGCCACACAGCTAATACGTGGCAGAACCAGGGTTCAAACTCAGATACGCCGGACCTCAAAACCCTCACTGTTCTCAACAGGATGCGGCCAAGCCCAGCGAGCTGGAGGCGGGGGGGGGGCCTGAGAGGATGGTCCTTAGGACAGGCAGATTTCAATGGGCAGAAAAGGGGGTAAGAAGACTGCAGCATGCGGTAGCACAGAAGGAAGCAGGTCGGCGGGATGCTCAGACAGTCAAGGTAATCATCGAGGGCAGGCAGAAACCCAGGAAACGGATCCAGCCAGGCATCACCTCCCTCGCAAGTCAGTCTAATTCCAGCTTTGAGCCCAAGCACAGGACTGGTCCCCAATCTCAAATGATGCAGGATCTCACACAGGACCTCAGATATTTCAATCTGAACAAGACCCACATAGGTAACACCCAGCAATAGTCTCACCATTATTTTCCAGGGTGTAGGATGATTTCAGTATCCCACGGGGAGATGGTACCAGGGAACACAGGTTCGTGAGGCTTTGGAAAATTAAAATACCAACATGGCAAACAGAATGGAAAATGTGATAGTGAGAAAAGATGTTAATGATGACTTTAACTATATTGATTTTTATCTTCTCTCTGTCTCCTAACATCTCCTGAGAAATGGGTGCCAGGATGCTCCCCCCACCCCTCACTAATTAGAGATTTTCTGATGGGTTGAGCAGGCCTGATTTTCCCCATTATCTGATGAGTAGGCTCTTATTCCAAAATTGAATTTTATTCTAAATAGTCCCCATAATTAGGTTGTTGAAGGTTACCTACAATTAGACCATGGGTGCTAAGTGTGTATGTGTGGGAAGGGGAGATGAAATTATTTTACTTCCATAGTAGGGCTGCAGACCCTATAGTGTAGGGATTACATGTGATTAGCATAGCATGGCATATGGTAGACACCCCAAGAAATGGTTGCTGGTGCTTTAGTTGTTTTATAGGTTTTATCAGTAACAACTTTGGAGTCGGGTACAGGTGGGTGAAATTCAGGTTCTGCAACCTGAATTATGTATGACCTTAATGTCACTAAGGCTCAGTTTGTTCTTCTGTAAAATGGGAATAAGACCACCTCCCTCAAGAAGGTGTCAGGAGGATACAGTGACCGCCCTTGGATAGAGACTGGCAAAATCATGCTGATGGTAGCTCAGAAATGGCACTTGGTACCAATTATCCTGGGCTTGTCCTTGAGGCTGGAAAACCCCCCCTTTGATAAGCTACTATAAACCCACCACCCAGCCTCCTCCAAGCTATTCCACCCCTCCCTAAAACTCCCCTCCTCCAAAGATCAAAACCATTCTTAGACTAGAAAATTGGAGCTGCAGTACTAACCCTTAAACCTATATAGTGAGTCACACTAACGCCTCACTCCCAGTGGGCACGCAGAACACAACACATTTTGCTACACTGGCTGCAAACTCCATACAGGTCAGCAAATTACAGTGATTCAAGCTTATAGAGAGGGTCCAGCTCAGCAAATTGCACCATATTCCCCAGTGTCTCACACTCAAGTCTCATCCCCAAAGGTTCAAGACTGGATTCATGTTAGCTGGAACTCTGGCCTAGGAACACTCCACTTTTGGAAAGGCCCTCAGGGCTTAGACCAGGCTTTTGCACACAGTCCACATGCACTCCTCACAATAAGCCCTATTTTTACAGATGAGGAGACTGAGGCACAGGGAGTTAAGCACCTACAATCACTGTCAGTAGCCAAAGGAGAACTCCACAGTCTTCTCACGACGCAAGAGCTCCCCAAATTTCTGTCTTGCCTCTCCAGGCACCTCTAACTGGTTTTGTCATTCTAATTAATTGCCAAACCCCCAATCCTTTTAACAAATTCACATGCCAGTAGCCAAAAAGACTATATAAGAAACACATAGCGCAGTCTATATCTCAACAACCAAGTGAAAGCTGCCAGGACATCACCTAAAACCCACTTTTGTGTCTGCCTGTGTCAGGGTCCTCGATGGAAACACTCGAAGGGGAAACTGAAGGGACATTAACCAAGGGGCTATTAATGAAGGGAGAAAACAGGGTTCAATGAATTCACTAGGGAGGAGGAAGCGCCCCAGGCCTGCGACAGCCAGAAGCAGGGACAACCCCAGGCCCAAAGGAGAGAGCCGAGGGAGAGGGCTGTCCCAGGCTGCCAGAGCCGTGGCTACAGGTAGAGAAATATAACCGCTTCAAAACCCAGGCCAGCAGGGGGGAAGTGGGGAGATTAAAGTGCACCCACCTCTGCTCTCCGCTATTCTCCTGAGGGCTGAACCAGATGGGAAGGCGGCAAAGGAGCCTGCTGCTGGAGTGGAATCGAGGGGCAGCTCCCAGACAGAGCTGGGGGAGGAGTGGCTGTGGAGGGACACGGAGCACATCCAGAGTGGTCCCCAAAGGCTGGAGTCCTGCTTCTCTACCTCACTCTGAAGCCCAGCCCCTCCTGAGTGATCCCAGCTGGGTGTGGATCCCGGTTAGCTCTGAGGCCTTGGGCAGAGCTTCAGGTTCTCGCCTGTCAATAGGAATCACAACATCTACCACCTGGGGTTGTTTTATGGATGAAAACAATTTAACCTCTGCCCCCCCCCCCCCCCTCCGGAAGCCTCACCAGGTGGCAGTCTCTGGGCCTGTTTGTGAGCGGCACTTCATTTTTGCCCAACATCTTAGCACCTTGCCAGGCTGTGCTGCCCAAGTATGACAAGAGGAAGAAAGATGCCACGGAAGACAAAGACCCAGTGAGCAAGTCTTGGGGCAAGGCCGAGAAGAAATGACCCAAAGGCAAAATTCCGGACACGCTCAATAACCTAGTCTGGTTTGACAAAGCAACATATGACAAACTGTAAGGAAGTTCCCAACTTTATGCTTATAAGCCAGCCGCTGTCTCAGAGACTGAAGATCCGAGGCTCCCTGGCCAGGGCAGCCCTGCAGGAGCTCCTTAGTAAAGGACTTTTTAAACTAGTTTCAAAGCACAGAACTCAAGTAATTTACACCAGAAACACCAAACGTGGGGATGTCCCAGCCGCTGGTAAGATGCATAAACAACAGGTCCCACCAGCTGTACATTTTGAAAAATAAAACTTTAATCACATTTTTTAAAAAAACACAAACAATTTAATCTCAAAGTACTGATGACATATAGAAAATACCAGGCACGTGTTCACTTCACCTGTTCACTTCCTTCCTGCTACCCAGATAGGAGCTGCTATGGGGAACCAGGTGATAAAAGATTTGCTCAAACACACACAGTGTAGCGTTAAATATTATACCTTTGGAAATGAAATGTGCAATATGGTTCAGTCCCCCAGGACCATAACCAGAACCCTCTCCTTGATAAGAGTAAATGCTACTTTAAAAAGGAGATACTCAACATGTGTAACTTATTGCGAAGCAGAAGTATTTTTTAAAGAGTTACCAAACTTTACTCCAAAAAGTAGCAGAGAATTAAACCTTTAAGACAGACCCAAGAATCATGAGAATGTTTTCTGTGCTGGGTAGCAAAGGGCCACAAACTCAGCAGCTTAGAACAACACTCATTTATCATCTCATAGTTTCCATGATTTCCATCAGTTAGGAGTTCAGACATGGCTTAGCAGAGTCTCTGCTCAGGGTCTCCCATGGCTACGATCCAGGTATCAGCTGGGGCTGGGGTCTCCTCTGAGGCTCAGGGTCCTCTTTCAAGCTCTGTTGGCAGAATCCATTTCCTTACCATGTAGAACTCCTGGCAGCCTCTTTAAGGCCAGCAGGATCTAAGTAGGGATTTCTCCTATCTCCGACTTACACACACCCTCTTTTAAAGGGCCCACCTGATTAAGTCAGGCCTACTCAGGATGATCTCCCTTTTGATTACCTTCATTTTATATCAATCACAGATAGAATGACAGTATTTTAGATATACTGTATTGAGTTAAATAAAATATAAATAGTTCACCTATTTCTTTTCACTTTTTCAATGTGCTTTTAGAAAGTGTAAATGACATATATGGCACACATTATGTCTCAGCTGGAAAGCAATGATCTATAGCCTCTCGCTGTTCTCAGATAAAAATTGAAACACCCTTAGTGTGACCTACAGGGCCCAACACAATCGAATCCCTGACGACCTGTCTCAGGTCCTCTCTTGCATTCTCCCGGCCCCTCATCACCCTCCAGCCACGCTGACCTTATGCTCCCTCTGACATAGCAAGCTCGTGTCCACCTTAGGGTCTTTGTCTTCATGACTCCAGCCTTCTGGAATGTTCATTCCATGGTGGCCCTACTCATAGCTGACTCACTCTCTTTCTTCTGGTCTCAGCTCACATGTCACCTCCTCCATCAGGCCTTCCTGGACCACTTGATCTGAAGGAATCACACATCCAGTAAATCCCTCCTTCGTATGTTTCCTCTGAGGCACTGGTTGCCATCCTTAGTTATCCTATCTAATTACCTGCTCATCTGCTTAATGCCTGTCCCCCACTAGAATAGAAGCTGGGTGAGGGCAGGAACCTTTCCTGTCTTATTCACCGTCTTTCGTATCCACAGCTCAGGGCCTAACCCATTGCAATTCTCAGTTCCATGTTTGTTGAATGAACAGTGAAAAAGGGATACGTCAAAAACCCCACCTAGGGCAAACCTAGTGATAATCATGGGGACAACGCCACCATCTGACTCCAGGTGTTTACTCCTTCCCCTGCGATCAACCCTCCACAGTCATTTTAGGAGGCGATGGATGTGACTAAAAGGACACAGTCTGGAGTTAGAAGCTCTGAGTTCGAATTTCATTTCTGCCACTTACTGGCTGTGTGACCTTGGAGAGAGCCCTTGACTGTCCCCAATCTCCGTTTTCTTTCAGAGCAGTTGTCTTGAAGTTCAAGTAAGAGAGAGCTTTGTCAACCAGAAAGCCCCAGGGATATTTATTAGATCAAGCTATTCTTGAAGGGGAGAGGTTCTTTCATTTACCTGGGTGTCCCCAGCACCTCGCACAGGGTTTGGCTTAAGGCAGGTGCCCCCAAACTGCTTGATGGATGAATGAAGCTTCTGATCCAAGCCCCAGCACCACCAAGCAATGTACCTTGGGGAAGTCAGATCTCTCTACTGTTCCAGTCTGGAACAGAGACCCCATTTTTCCCCCAAGAGAAGCAAATGGACCTCAGAGTCAAGTGAGGCTGGCACATTGCCTCCATTTTCCAGAACAGTCCCAAATGACAGTATCCTGTCCAGGTGTTCAGCAAAGACTCCTGGAACATTTGGCTCCAGAGTAGGGTTTAAAGGGTCAGAGTCAGCACCCTCAACCGGGGGAGAGAGCAAGCTCTAGCACGCAGCCAGATCACCTGTTTGCCACAACAGGTTCTTTTCCAGAAAAGAGAGATCAGGCCACTCTCAGCAGTAGTTCCTGATTCTCACACTCTGAGAAACAGCCACAATATCTGCCTCCTTAGTTGAAACTGGGGCCAAGAGTAAAAACTAGGGGAGAGGAAGGGGGCCTTGTGTTTGGAGCTAACGTTGTTAAAGTTAATAAAATTAGAATTCTTCCATGGAACAATGATTTCTCAAGATGGGGCATGAAGGTGCCCGGGAAGGGAGTGGGAAATGACTTCACTGGGAAGGCTTCTGCCCAGCTTGAAGGGATAAAGCTTCCCTTTGTTACTCTGCTGGCTGCTGTTCCCACACCTGAAACACAAAGGCTTAGGGCATGACATCTCAGTACAGCACTATTGTTCCCAAGATTTGCTACTAAAAGGGCTATTCACGTGGAAACCTCTCTCGGGCCAGGCTTCTGTTCACTTCGGATTATTTACACACTGGTTTAATAGGCAGCCCACCTTGGAAGTTTGGGCAAACCAGACCAGGTGTAGCATTGCACCACCTCTCCCCGGTCCCACCTCGCCTGCTTACTGCTGATTAAAAGCCAGATTCCAACAACCGTTCATTCAATAAATGTGTTCTGAAAGTCTATCACGTGCTGGCATTGGGGCTAGAGCTGGGAAGCAAGCAAGACAAACACCAATTAGAGCAGAAGTCCAAGAAAGAACAAAAAGGCCATCCCTTGTCTTGGAAAAGGGGAGTTACAAACAGAAAGCCCTTTCTAGGAATGTGAAAGGCGGGTCACAAATTGGGATCATCGGTCAAGGTTTGGGATTGCTGGAGACGATGACGGGTTAAGAACCAAATGGAGAAGGCCTCTAAGAAGGAAAGTGCCTCCAATAAGAGTCCAAAAATGTGACCTGCAGCTCCCCCTGTGCCCCCAACTCAGTCCTACATGATGTGCTTTGAAACAAAACCACCCTTCAGTCTCCCTGCAACCCGGCTTTATTTTAGGCCACTTGAGCCCTGGTTTCTGGCACCGCCGATGGGGGTTACAGGATGAAACCCACATGATGGAGCAGTTTTCTCCCCAGAGTGAAAAAAGGGGGCTTGTGTTGAGCCCTCTGTCCAGGCAGGGAAAACGCCCGTGGGAACCCCGGTCTGCGGGGCTGGCTCAGTCGGGGAAAGCGGATCTACAGGCGGACACACACAGTGAGGGGAGCCCTGGCCAGTGCTGTCTCGCAGGGGTTGTCAGGTCAGATGCTGCAGTACCTAGGAATCTCCCAGAGGATGGTTTGCAAACCTGCGCCCCTCTCCCCAGGCACTGTCTCGGGTGAAAGCTGGGCTGCAGAGCTCCACTTCGGACCGTCACCCTCTCTGATCAGATTTCTTCATCCATCCTGGTAATAAGGAGCCGACTACAGGACACCATAAAGAAAGCATGCCCACGGGAGTGACGATGTCCCTCTCCGCATTTGTAAAATCAGGACAGCCCTTCCCCTTCCTCGCCGAAGCAGGAAGATTTACACCAGAGCAACTCACGAAAAGGCAGAGTGATGCTTTACGAACGTTAAGCTGAGAAATGCATGGCTCGCTGAACTCCCACCTCCTCCCTGGTGGCTGCACAACTGGGGAAAGCGAGCCCGCCGAGGGGGGCAGCGCCGCCGCGCCCCACCTGCCCCCCGCCCGCACCCCCTCCGCCCCCCACGACCAGGCAGGGCGGGCGGGAGGCGACCTCGGCTCAGCATTTATTTTTGGACCCAGCTCACTAAAAATATCTCCGCCTTCCCGTCGGATCCCTCTCGCGCGCTTGACCTGAATGAATCGCGCGGCCCGCCCCGCCCGCGGCCGCTGGCCTTTAAAGGAGAAGGGCGTGGGGACGGCTTCCTGCGCTCCCGGGGCCGCGGAGCCGCCCGGGCGGGCGGGGGCCGCGCTGACGTCAGGGACGCGCTCGCTCCGCCGCAGCCTCGGCCCGGGCCCCGGCCGCTCGAAGGAGGGGGGGGAGCTGCGCGCTGGGATTGGCCGGCCCAGCGCGAGCGCCCGCGCGGATTGGCTGGCGGGGTTTTAGAGGGAGTCGCACTCTCCAATTAAAGGGCCCGCCGCGCCCCGCTGCGTGCAGAGCGCCTCCTGGGCCCGCGAACTTGGCCATTCACCGCCGCGGTGCCCGCGGAGCGCCCTCGCGCCTCTGCCCGGGAAGCCGGGCGCTGCTTCTCCAGCGCCCAGGAGGATGGCGAAAGTGGCCAAGGACCTCAACCCGGGCGTTCAGAAGGTGAGCTGCGATGGGCCTGTGCTTACCCAGAATTTTCTTTTTTCCCCCGGTTCCGTCGCCCAGGTGTTCGCGGAGGCTTAGCTAGAAGTAGGAAGGAAACTCATTAAATCCCAAGACTTCACAGAAAACAAAATAGTTGGGAACACTTGTTTAAACTACTAGGCACCCCTCCAGGAGGGAAAAAAAAAAAAAGAAAGAAAGAAAGAAAGAAAGAAAGAAAGCCTTTGTGTAAAGTATTTGCAATGAATCTTAGTTCTTTGGTGATGATAATTAAAATTTAAATAAGGTTAAAAACCTTTTTTTACATGATAATCCAATGATCTGGGGGGGGGGGTACCGTCCTCTCTCCCTTCCCCCTCCAGAGACTGAGGTGATGGTTGGGGGGCTTGCGGGGTGGGGGACTGGCATGTGCTATGTACTAGCCAGGAAGTCCCCCTTTTGCCTTCACCCTAGTGTTTTGTGTTTTCCACACACACGTTTCTTTAGTTGGGGATGGGGGTGGCAGTGGTTCCAGCACACGGGAACTAATTTCTGTCCCCGGGGTCTGCATGTTTCCCTTTCAAGAAGGGCTGGCCAGGAGCCCAGAAGGTCACGGGGCAATTACTGCAGGAGGGGCCTGCGGCTGTGCCAGTGGCTCCAACGCCCACCAGTTTCTTACCTGAATGCAGCTGGGAGAGGGCCCAGGCCGGAGGCTTACAGGACGCGAGCTGGAGGGGAGCAGAGACATCCTAGGCCAATGGAGAAACAGGCCCAGGGCCAGCAGGCAGCAGAGAATAAGGGAAGGCTTATCGCTGAAACCCTGGCCCTGACACCCCTTAGCTGCACCATGCTGACCACCACTTTTCTGACTCCCCTTTTCCCTGTTTCCGATGCCAGGATGATAGCCCCCACCTCCCTCGCAGCACCAGTAACAGGAATGGGACACTGTAGGTTAATCTCCCAAAGCAGTCTCCCCCCACCCCTTTTAAAAAGATGTAATTGGCTTCATGGAGTGGTTCGTGAATGGAGGCAGCATCCTGGGTACTAAATAGAGAGGTGCTCCAAGAAGTCCCAAATCAGTTATTTTTAAACTCAGATTTCCGGGGACTCAGACTTACAGGGCAAAGTCCTCAGACAGCTGCCATTACCTGTGGGGTAGAACAACAAGAGAAGAAGAAAAAAGAAACTATGTCAGAATCAAAATAAAAATGCGAGCCAGCCACTTAGAGGCGCAGCATTCACGCCTCTGATTTATAGCTGCGCCACTGCACGGCTGAGCTGCGCCAGACTCCCACGTAGAGTCCAGCGGACCCCTCTGAAAGTGTACACCAAGTCAGACTTCATCCGGGCATTTCTCCGGAATGCACCGTGCCCCCTTGCATTTGCCAGACTATTTGCAGAATCAAGTCATCTCTCCTTCTATGGAATTCTCGTAACACTTTAGACCATGGTAAGATACCCATTAATTCCTACCTAGTAGTGAGTCAGGCATGCTCTGCTCTTATTTCTCTACACATCTTTCTAAACTCCTTAAGGGCAAACCTTTCTTGCTCATCTCTGTTCCAAAAAAGCATGCCACGCACAGCGGGACTCAGTAAACCACTAGTGAGCCTTTGAATATCCGTTCAGCTAAGGCCAGAATGTTCAGGGACAGTACATTTCGTGCATTATGTTTTTTAACTTGTAGCACCAGGATATTTGTGTCTGAACTGCCTCCCCAAATTCATTGAAGTAAAAGAGTTCCAGGCTGAAGAGGCAGAGTCCCACTGCCTTCTGAAAAGTCAGATGATTTCAGGTGGTTTTAGCACAAGCTGGCTGTTGGTTAATGAATGGCATGAGAAGGGGGACACGGGAACCCCCCTCCTCTCTGAAAGCCAAAGCCACCCTTGGAGGAAGCCTTGTTTTGTTTTGTTTTTTGCTTTTATAATTTGATTTCTTTTTTTACTAAAGTACAGTTGGCATACAATATTATATTAGTTTCAGGTGGACAACATTTACAGGGTGGGGCAAAGGAAGGTTACAGTGTGGGTACATGGAACCGAGTTTATTCTTGTGTTATTAATTATTGTATTATTTTCCATACGAGCAACTGTAATTAAACCTCCTTTTGCCCTAGCCTATATATACCCTATGATGTGATCTCCACGGTAAGTCTAGTAACCATCTGTCACGGTACCAAGTTCTTACGATATTCTTGACTCCATTCCCTATCTTGTTTTTATTTTCTTTGCATAGGAGACTCTGATTATCTAGGTTAGAGGTGGAACATGTTCTCCTTCTTGTCCCCTCTGGTGTCAACTTCCTCGGCCTGCAAAGGGTTTATTTTTCATTTAGATCCAATTACAGGCTTAGAGAAAGAATGTGGTGGGTAGAGATGAAAGGGCAGATATGTATTACCTCTTGAGACTGTGACAATCAGTAGGAAGATCGCCACTTTGTAGCTTAACCAATGTCTTCAACTCAAAAAGTCAAGGGAAGGGAGTGAGGGAGAAGCTCTCCTTGCCGAGTGAACATCATGTCATATCAATAGCATGCTGAAAAGCTTTTATTGCACATTTACTTTTTAAATCTGCAACAGTGGGCGGGGGGGGGGGGCTTATAACATTTAGCTTCGGGGTGCATAATCACACTTAGGCATTTCAAAATAATTTCATAGACTCTTAGAGCTGCAAGGGACCTATTTACAAAATGAGAAATGATTTTAAATGGCATACAAGCTATCTCCACTGCTCTGCCCCCAAGGGATGGGGGGAATCCCCAGCAGCTGGAAAGTCAGAAAAAGGTCTTCAAGAGAAAACATAAAATTCAAAAACTGGAGTAGTCTTAGAGGTCATCTAAACCAATCCCAGACAGGCTGAGGGACTCACCATGGGTCACAAACATAGTGGCAGAGCTTGGAAAGAGTTCCCTACCTCCTCTCATCTGTGCTAAATCAAGTGCTCCCATTGGGTGGATGCTCTTGAGTTGTTTTTCTACTGGGAAAGAGAGGTTTTATAGCACATAGAATTCCCTGAGAATGATGAAATAGCCAACACTGCTTGGTAACAAAGGGCCTTGAAGGCCAAGTGCCATTTCTCTTGGCGGAAACACCCATTATTGTGGATTTGTTCTTCTACTATTTATTAAGTGTATTTAAGAATTTTGGGTACTAGTATTCTTGTAACCAGATCTGGGTTCAAACCCCAGCTCTACCACTTACTAGCTGTGTGTTCTTGGGCAAGCTAATTAACTTCAGAGTCTGTGTTCTCATCTGAAAATTGGGGAGACAGTAGCAGTATCTATCCTAAGATGACAGATTATTAAATGAGATGATGTATATAAAGGAGCTTAGCACTAGAGCCCTTAAGTAGAGCAAGCTATTATTACTGTCAGTGGCGGTGGTATATTTCCATGGATGTGTGAATACTGAAAGGAGTCTTTTGATGAATGAAGGAAACACTTTTCTTTATAGCTGTCTAGAGCAACTAATTTTCATTGAGCTGAACCAAAGCCCGTGGCTCAGCCTTACTAAGCTAGAACAAGGACCAATGATCTTGTCTTCATTCTAGCCCAACAGATACAAATCTGCTTACACAGAACAGAGATGGCCGGTCATCAAGCATTTCACTCGGGAGCCATAGAATTGTAGGCCCAGAAAGGGACATGGAACTCTTTTCACTTTTTAGATGAGGAAACTGAGGGCCAGAGGTGTCAGGCTCCTTACCTGAGACTGCTGAGAGGTGTGCTGACTCCCACTAGGATACAGGCCCCTTGGCTGCCAAGGAACTTGCGGGGATTTAGAAAGGAGTAGAACAAAGAGACCTAAAAGCATGTTCACTGTTGACGGAGAGCGTGCCAATGGACTGGCTCCAAAAGCTGCTTTCTTCAGCCCTCAGCACCATGTCGGAGGAGCGTTCAGCGACGGTGCCTCTCAGTGCATGGGCAGGTTCAGCTGGGCGTCTCCCTGCACCCTGTCCAAATCACGTCCCTCCCGGCTTTCCTGTCCTTCAGATTCCTCCTCCCCTCTGCTCAGCCCTTCCTGCTTTCACCTCCAGTTCCTGCAGCATGCAAAAGTGCTGGCCCGTCGCCTGGCGAGCCGAGCCAACGTAAACACGGCTCCTCCAGAATTGTCGTTGGCTCCCTCAATCTTAAAAATATATTAAGCTGTCACTTAAAGACCTTAATAGCCAAGGCATTGGAGACATGCCCATAGGTGTATAAGCAACTTGGCACAAAAGAGAGCTATAGTTTAAAAAAAAAAGAAAAAGAAAAGAAAAGAAAAAAAAGAAAAGAAAAGAAAAGAAAAGAAAAGAAAAGAAAAGAAAAGAAAAGAAAGAAATTATCTAAGACCTTCTTAAACAGTGTCCAAAAACAGATGCAGAATCCATTGCTTTGTAAATTGCAGATGCTTGTCATGTTGTGCAGACATGTCTGAATACGTGGGACTGGGGGCTGACGACTGACTTTCCCCGATGCTTCCACCCCCTGTGGTGCTGGGAGGCAGGGAAGGGCTTAATCACAGAGCATCTCCAGGCTTTACTCTAAGCATCTCAGATCCAAGGCCTTCTCCTCTTCCAGGACTTACAGCAGTCCTATAAGTAGGAGACTGGAAAAATGACTCTGCTATTCCCTTCTGAAGATCCTATAGTTTAATCCCTGCATTAACTGACCAAGGGTGACAAGGAAGAAAAAGAATAGGCTGGATTCAGCAAAGGCTGGGGACAGGAAAGAGGGACAGATGCACAGGCCCATGCATGTGTCTTTCTTTGCACCCCGACTCCAGCTGCTTCTGGTGAGGGTGAGGTAAGGAGCAGAGAAGTGAGGGAACAGTTCCCCCTGCAAGCCACTAGCCTCAACTTCAGGAGAGGTATTTGATGTGACTTTAAAAAGGAGAATCATTCTTTCTTTCCAACTTGCTTATTTAAAATAAGCAAGTGTGTAAAATGAAGTGAAAATCTGTCATGTTAAGTACAGACCTTGGGAGTTGTTATATCTCTAGTGTCCATCCAGCATGGCTTAAATATTTATTATAAGAAAAGTTTTCTGGCAAGGGGTTGAGTCATTATAATAACTGCAGGCATTTTCGCACTGGGTGACTTTGGACAGGCCACTGTTCCTAGGAAGTGGCAGACCTTGGATGAGAACCTTCTAGTACATCGACCGTTCGTGTATACCAGGCTGTCTCCCAAATTACAAATGATTATGGAAAAATAGGCCTAAAATTCTGTTTCACTGAAAGCAGAATCATGGAGCAGCTTTTCAGGACACCCAAAAGAACAGACAGCTGTTCTTTTTAAAGTGCCTTCATCTGGAAATATCCCCCCACCTTTTTTTTGGCTGGCAGCTGCTATGATCTCACCAATGCAGGGCCACCAGTCCCTTCCACAGGAGCCCCTCAAGATAATGACATTTTCTAACTTCACATGGAACATTCGAGGTTTCCTGAACCCATCTTGGAGCTTCACACATATCCATGGCACAGATCTACCAAAGCTCGAGAAATGTTATCTATAAAGCTTTTACAGAAAGAGATAAACAAGAAGTTGGGGCTCATCTGTGCCCACATGAGACTCTTTTAGCAGCTGCAACTTACATTTGGTATCTAAGTCCAGATATCTGATGTAGAAATGCAATTGTTTTCACAAAACCAGAAACAATAATGCAATTACAAAGCCTTGTAAAACTCCCAGATCGACTCTTTGGCTCATTGTCTGCTCTTTTATATGAGAAGCAAATGCTTTTACATATTTTTCTCAGAAGGGAAATGTTTGGTCTTGCTTTTACCAAAGGTTCGAAGAAAGACAAAAGAGAGGAAGGAAAGAGATCACTTGAATGCACACAGGGTGATTGACATTTTCTCACACCTCATCTCATTTAGACTTAAGGACTACCATGCAAAAATATTAATGACCTTTTTACACGTGAGTAAATTAAGACTAAGGGTTTAAATGACTTGCCTAAGATCATATGATGGCAGGTTAGGAACACAAACCCAGTTTTCTCGTATTCCAAAACTTAAGCTCTTTCCACTACAAGAAGAAACAAGAAGGCTTTCATCAGAAGTAGAGGTCTGGTGGAGAGAGACTATGATTGTTGCTATGAGCTTCACGGAAATCAAGGTCTTCCTACATAGTGATAGTCTGATCCAGGAATCTCCCAGCATTTGCCAAATGTTACTGAGCATCTGTACCTCTCTCATATCTCTTGGTCACTACCAGGTGTATATTGCCACCCCCACCAAGTCAGAGCCATTTCCCAGGTATAGAGCAAGGGCTTTCTGGATTACTCCTGGTTCCTGGTTTTCTAGAAGACTGGTAGAACTCTCTAGGAAGGAGTTCTAGGCTGGTGGGGAGACAGCCCATTGTATGATTATACAATATTATCCTAAAATCACTAAAGAAGCAGTAACACTTGACAAAAAGTAAAAAATCCTAGGAATCCCAGGAAACTCCAGCCTAGGGATAAGCTTGTGTATCCATGCCTGGCCAGGCTGACTCATGGGCCACCCAATAGCACGTGAATTGGGACCAAGCAAGACATGGACCCATGTGTGTGCTTGAAAAGGAAAGAAGATTATTGAGGGCGCAGGAACCAGAGGCTCCATTTGGCAACTCACTCTTGAAGGACAGAGGAACACTAGGGTCTACCCCATGGTTGCTCGGTCAAACCCACATGAGAAAGAAGAGTTAACAGTTCTACATTTAAACAATAGTTAATGAGATAAAGCACATAAAGTACCTGGATGCACAGTAAGTGCTCAAAAAACTTCCCTCCTGCTGTTATTGGCATCCCTGTAATCGGCCCCATGCAGAAACCGCAGAGGTAGTTAAGTGCTGGAACTTGGAAGACCAAGTCCAGCTTACCTACGTCACATGTGGCTTCTAAGATATCAGATTGCAGGGCCTTCTCTTTGTAGCTAAACTTAGACTAGCCATAAATACACTCGTGCCTCATCATATGCAAAACCATGACAATGCCAACAGTTTGCCCCGAGTGTCTGGTTGCTACACTTCCAAAAGGCAGCCGTACCCTTGCCCGGAGGGGCAACCAGTCATCGGCCCCAGATGTGTGATCTTACACAGGCGCTTACCCTCACCCAGCCTTGGATGTCTTACTTATAAGTCAGGGTAATAAGTCAGGTAATAAGTCATTTCTTGATTTAGAAAATATCTATTCAGCACTTACTGTGTGTCAGGTGCTGCGCTGAGAGCTGAATACAAGACAATTAAGAAAGCCATGTAAACGTGAGTCTGGTGGACTTCATTTCTCATAAGGATGGAGAAAAGCCAATGAATGCCAGCGTTCTAAGACTCTTTATGCCCCTTGACCTCCGCTACACACACACACCCCCCTCCTTCTCCTTTGCTACCCACCCTCAGGTCTCCCAGCACTGCACGCATCCGAGCCACATCCCAACCCTGGTCATCTCTACAGTGTAACAGTGGAATGAGCATGATAATTCTCTCAGTCGTTGCCTTTTAAATGGGCCACTGAGTGAAGAGAAATCTGAAGCAGGGGGGATTGACCACCACTGGCAGCTCTTAGGTACCACTGGTGGCCGGTGGCCACTTCAGCCTCTTGCAGACCTGCGGCAGTAGACAAGTTGTCTGTGCTCAGTCTATGTCTTCAAAGGCCCTGCCCTCCCTGGTGTTGGTGTCAGGGGCACCAAAGGGCAGGAGCATGGGGAAAGGGCTGACTAACACCCCATAATAATCCTGTCTTAGAAGACAGCATCTATTTGGGCTGTATGACTAAGTGGCATTTCCAGGTCCGATTCTGAGGCTGAGCACTGAGGTGACTGACCTGGCTTATCTGCTGGCTGGAAGAGGTGGAGGGGAAAGTGGAGTCCAGTCCTGCCCTCATCCTGGAGGAGAGCCACCCACCCACCTGCCACCACCTGTGCCCCCACCACAGCCCTGGCCTGTGGTCCTTGGTGTCCTCATTAAGATGATCTGCCCCTAATATGGGGAGCAGTCAGCATTCAGGGCTACTTATTTTAGAGGAAGTCTGGAAAGAGGATTTTTTTAAATCTTGTTAATAGATAGAGGAGAGGTTAAAAACAAGGGATCTGTGGATAGAATTGAGGGTACCAGGAAATAGAAATGAAGAAGAATATTGCATCCTTATATCCCCAACCTCTAATTGAAATTCGGTATTTCCTTCAATTGTGAAAGGAGCATTTCCTTCCATTGTGAATGGCAGCCGCTGTGCTTTTTTTTTTTTTTTTTAATCAAATAAAATTACTGCACATGACATTTACATTAGAAAAAGATGCTAGATGCAGGCCCTGTGCCCTTGATACCAGTGGAAGTCTGGCATTTTCATAACCTATTCCAGTGTTGGCAGATGCCCATTGGGACACTTCTACTTGTCCCCATTCTGAAATAGTAGTAATTACATCCACTGGTAGATCTTGTTAATTAGTTTAATAAAGGCACATATGTTACTAAATCACAGATTTGTTCTTGTATATTGATACTATTTCAGTAATATAAGTTTCCTTTGTAATCCTACATGTTTTATTATATGCATTTAGAACATTGTTCTGAGAAGGGATGCTTTCGTGTCCGACAGTCAAAAGAACCCAACTATATTATAGCCTCCATTGAAATAAAGCACTAACAGAATTCTACACACACAGACACACACACACATACAAATATACACATATATGCACATATAAACACACACACAACTGTAGTGGACTGAGATCTGAGGTACTTGGAGTAGAATCCCTGCTCTGCCACAGGTTTCCTGTTACCTTGGACAAGTCACATTAGCTCTGAGCCTCAGTTTCTTCATCAATAAAATGAGCCTAAAAGTTGTCCTCACACCAATAATCTATTAAGTTCTTAAACAGTACTTAACAAACAATAAATGTATGTTAAACATGAGTTATCATCACTATTAAAAGAACTAATGAGTGAAGTGGTAAAGAGAATAAAAACATTACTTTTTAAATTTTATTGATTTGAGAGAGAGAGAGGAAGGGAGGGAAAGAGAAAGAGAGAGAGAGACATCGATTTGTTGTTCCACTTATTTATGCATTCATTGGTTGACTTTTGTATGTGCCTTGACCAGAGATCAAATCCATAACCTTTGTGTATCAGGATGATGCTCTAACCAACTGATCTACCTGGCCAGGGCCAAAACATTATTCTGATGAAACTTATTGCCTACCTCTGATTTGGCCAACTTCAAAAACTTATTTTGTGCAAATATATATTATACAATTATTATATGCCAGGGACTGAGCTGGAAAGTGGAGAAGTAAAAGGAAAGGAATCCAGAGGCTGATGTTTTCAGAAAAGGAACAGCCAGTGCAGCCACCGAAGATTACATCAGTCTCTAAAGATTGAGGTATGAGCATGGGACTCGGGGACCATGGGACTCGGGGAGATCAGAGGAGGAAGTACTTAACCTTACCTGGCGAGGTCAGGGAAAGCTTACCAGAGAGGCGACATTCGAGCCAAGTGTTGAAAGACAAGGATGAATGAGCTATTCGGATCAGGTCACGGTCCAGTTTCATGCCTTCCAAGTCTGACGCCCAATGTATTCCATTCTATTTCACTTCTAATTTGGGAAATATCCATCTTACACTAGAGAAATACATTCCCCTGTATCCGTTCATGGTGCACACCTGTGATTTTCTCATCTGAGAACATGTTCCTCTTGTGTCTCAGCCACACCCTTTGGGGTGGGGGACGGCCGTGCCGGCCAAGCTGGCCTGCAGAAAACTCATGGCCGCAGCTCGAGGCTCTCCTAAGCCCAGCAGTGGAGTGCCAGCAAGCTCAGCCCCACCGCATTTGCATTTTTTGCAGGAAGTTGGAGATTCATTTTGTGACAGAAGAAAATAAAAGCTAACTGAGGGTAGGCAATATATATGGAAAGCAAGGAACCACACACGCACACACACACACACACACCCCTAAGAGATTCAGTACACTGCATGTATGAAAACATTTCAAAGCGCCTTCACCTGTAAACTCTGATGCCATTTAAATGATTATTAGAGGAACAGAAATTCCCAGTAGGATTCCTCACTGAACTGTGAGGAAGCAAACCAGCCTTTGAAATAGGGGAACTTGATTGACAAGATCCAGAAACTTACAGCAAAACAATTCCTTTTGCATTGTTCTAACTTCAGATTTCTGACTGGGCAGCCAGGTGCTGTAAGAATACCACTGATGAGCATTTATACTCCTATAGAGACCTGTTTTTTCTTAACCCCTCTAATTATTAGACAGCTATTTTTTATTTGAGCTAAGATCTGTGTGTGTGTGTGTGTCTCTTTCTGTCTCTCCCTCTCCTCTCTCTTTGCCTTCTCCCCATTGGTTCTCTCTGTTTCCTTAGTTCAAGAGGCAATGGCCACTTTTTAAAAACATTTTTGTTCTGGTTCACCAACCAGTTCCTACGTATCGGTCAGGATTAAGGTCAGAGCGTCTATTTGGGGGTTACTTCCTAGTCTTTGAGACCTGACATCTGCTTTTAGCTGAGTGAGCTAGCCAGCGGACAACCCCCGTTTTTGTTCAGCATCAGTCTGTGACTTGTGTACCTCCTCTATCTGGGCAGGTTTCCCTCCTTCCGTCCTTACCCAGTGGGCAAGGCCACTTCCACCCACAAACTATCCTGTTTCTTAGAGGAGAGTTTTTAAAATGGAAAAATATGTGAAGAGAAGGGAGTAGGAAATTTTAAGGCACTAAGAGAAGTACTCCAAACCCATGTCATAAATACTCATGAAAAATTCGCACTGTTCCACGTGCAAAGTACCTAATTTATAAAAAGGAGGGAAGAGTAATAGGAAATCAAACATGGCTATGGAAGAAAAGATGAAAACCTTGGTTATTACAGAAAATATTTTTTCAAAGCTTCTTAAAATTATTTGCAGAGTTGTCATAGCTTATTACTGTATGGAATACTAAAATAGTAAGAGAATAACCAAAGTCTTATATCCTTGTGACTTTTCCATCTGGAGGAAATGCACAATAAATAAATATGAAAGCTGGTCATCAAAATTAACTTGCTTTCATTAAAAGATACCATTAAGAAAGTGAAAGACAATCCACAGAGGGAAAATATTCACAATACATATATCTGACAAAGGATTGTATCCAGAATATATAAATAACTCCTATAAATCAATAATTTTTAAAAGGCAATCGAATTTTTTTTTATTCTCACCCAAGGATTTTTAGAGAAAAAGGATGGAAGATACAGAGAGAGAGAGAGAGAGAGAGAAAAACATCGATGTGAGAGGGAAACATCAATTGGTTGCTTCCCATAGGTGCCCTGATCAAGGATCAAACCTGCAGCCATTCAGGGGTATAGGACAATGCTCCAACCAACTGAGCAACCTGGCCAGGGCAAGTCAATCCATCAATCCAATTTTAAAAAAAATAATTGATGACTTGAACAGGCATGTCACAAAGGAAGATGTCTAAATGACTAATAAATGTAGGAAAAGGTACCAAACCTTATTACTCATCAGAGAAATACAAGTTAAAAGGATAGCGGGATAGCATTATGCACCCAGCAGAATGGTAAAAGTAAATAATGACAATAGTAAGTGTTGACAAAGACGTGGAGTAATTGGAACTCATACATTACCAGGGTGAATGTAAAATGATACAATCATTTTTGAAAACTGGTAGCTTCCAGTAAAGTTAAATGTATGCCTACTCTATGGTTCAGTAGATTCACTTTTAGGTATATAGCCAAGACAAAGGATCATTACTGTCCACACACAAAAAACTTGGACAAGAATATTTGGAAGAGTTTTAACTCATAATAGCCAAACACTGGAAATATTTAAAACCTCCGTCAATAGGAAAATAGATAAACAAGTCATTTTATATTTATACAACAAAAAACTTAGTAGTATTTAAAAAAAGGTATCTAATATTTGCAACAATAAGAGTAATCTTAAATATGTTTGACAGAAGTCAGACACAAAAGCCCACATACTGTGTAATTCCATTGATGTGATCTTCAAAACCAGGAAAAACCAATCCATGGTGATAGGAGTCAGAACAGTGGGTGCCTTTATAAGAAGAGGATGTTATGGGGCATGAGAGAACTTTCTTGGGCACAGGAAGTGTTCTGTGTCTCTATCTGGATGGTAGCCACAGGGGATATACATACAATCAAGTGAATACTGAGATTTGCGAATTTTTACTACACATAAATTTTTCTTGAAATACTGTTAGAAAGTAAAGAAGACCGTATATGACAAATAATGGAAAGTGGTATGTATCCAAACAGCAGAAGGATGTGGGGACAAGGGGCTGAGGGCTAGGTTCTTGCTGCCGCCCCGTGCAGCTAGCCTGTGAATAGACAGCTTTGTCCCAGGGACCTGCCCTAAGGATTCTTTTGAAACTTTCCATTGACTTCAGTCTGGAACTAAAGTTTCTGTGTGATAGGTCCCTTTCAGCTCATCTTTCGCTACAGCATTCTGCTTCCCCCACACTGATCTGTCACTCGTTCCCTGACCATACGTTTTCTTCCTCACATGCATGTTGAAAGGCCTTCTCCATGGAACAAAATCCTGTCCGTTCCCCAGTCCCCTCTCCCATGGAGCCATCATTGCAGACCAAGTTCTCTTTCCCCTGAACTCCTCACATGGATTCACTCCCCCACTCGGTGGATGGTTTATTTTCTGAGTGGCCCTGGAACACGTGCAGCCAGTCTTGCCTGCTTAACTCCTGTACCATAGTATGTATCCTGTTGGCGCCTGAATTCTCCACGTATAAGGCCATACCTCATCCTCTTTTGTGTGCCCCCCAAAAGCCTGGCACACAGTAAGGGCTTGGCAGTGTTAATGAATGGAAAAGGAAATAGAATGAAGTAAGGATATAGGAGGGAGAAGGAAAGGTATCCAGAGAATCAAGAGCAGCTTGGTTCTCCATCCCTACAGAGACAAGGCATCCCCAGGGAGAGAAAGGGGCAGAGAAAACATGAGAGTTGAGGATACAAGACAGACATGGAATAGAGTAGGTAAGACCATTAACCCCTCCAGTGCCCCACACACGTAGCTGAATCTCAGACCTTCTGGTTCCTGGACCGAGATCAGAACTGGTAAGGTAGGAGTGGGGCCAGAGGAGTGGGAAGGATTTTCCTTGGTGTTTAGGAAGGATCTTAAGATGTAAAGGAAATGAAAGTGAGAGGGGTGGGGAAAGCACCATTCCAGACCAGACCCTGAACTTTTCATGTCTGGTTCCAAGTTGATTATAAACTTGCCTACGAAAGGATTGACTTTAGAATGGTGGGTGAGCCAAGCCTTTGATGTGTTTCCTTCCTTCAGACAACTAACTCGAACCTTCATCTGAACTGAGGCCCTCTGGTTCTGGCTGGAAGTCTCCTGAGAACAAACTTCAATGGTTTCCGTGGTCTGGGGAGGTGGTTGGCTCAGATCTCTAGACAACAGCAGCCACATCTCAGGAGAGTTGGCTCTCCTGAGAGACAGGAGCCAGCGAGACGACTGAAAATCGGCTGAAATTTAGCCCAAACCACTCATAGCTCAGACCGATATCTACTTTAAGTTTCTAGTCCTTGATGAATATTTATACCCAAATAGGGCCAGTGGAAAAGTTCCATCTGTGTGGGTTTTAAGAGTTTTGCCTTTGCTCAGCTACATTGACCAAACTCAGGAAAGTGGTGGAATCATTGCCAAGTACATGCTCTTTGAAGTACAAGAAATTCTGAGAAGGCCCTGGGCCCATCATATTTCTTCTTATCCTGCAGACTTAAGAGTTGGCACTCCCTTTTTTAAAAATGCTTAATATCAACACCTCTAGGCTTTATAATTTTCGCCAAGCCCTTGACACCGCACTGACTGTGAATGCTCTTTTGAAACAGTGGGTGATAGTCTGTGCAAAGTTTTGCTGGGGGGAAAACACTTTCTTGGTTGATATTCTTTCCCTTCTTTTCAAAATCATAATGGTTCACTTAATCACTTTCATTCTGCTCCTTCCTTTGCTAGTAGAGAAATGGCCCCACATTTTCTCCTTAGTTCTATTAATTACTCCATACTCCCCAGAACCAAAACAACAGAAACTTCAACCATGCTCTGCCCTTGGTATGAGGGGCAAAAATAGAAGCCTTGCTCTTGCACTAGGTCAAGTAGCTGCACTTATCAAGCATGGGCCATGTGCAGGCATTATTCTACATGGTTCTACGTAGCTTTTTTCCCAGTGTTCCCACCAATCCCATTTTACAGATGAGTAAACTAAGATTCAGCAATAAGATTCAGGGGTTAAGTAAATTGTCATGATGATATAACTAGTGTGATGGATGAGAATTAAATGTAGGAAATCCATTCCACAACTGCACACTCTTCCCTCTGTACCTTTTCCCATCTATACCCAACATGTTTATAGGGTTCCAGAAGGATGGGCTGTGAACATGTTGGTCATAAGGTGAATTTGGTTGGTACACAGACATGCATCCACAAATTGAGCCCCCTCAGAATCTTTCTCCCTCTTCAGTTCTTCCATCTTCAGATTATGTCAAGGAGACAGTCTCCACCTGGTGCTAAAATGTCTTTAAGGCCTCAGACACTTACCCAACTCCACCTTCAACAGATGGAAAATAGTCCTTGGCTCAGAGCTTTTAAAAAGCAATAGTATTAGCTAGAATTTAATAATGTTTCATATTTACTGTATTTTTATGGTTACTTTCTATTTTTTATACATTTTAGGGATAAAAGTTTCTTTTCAAGAAATACGTTTTTAAGAAGTGACTTGTTTAAAAAAAAACTATAAGGAAAGAATCACACAGTATATCGAGGACAAAATTAATGAAAGAGAACATGGACTCCCATAAATACCTTGTGCTTGATAATCCCTACTCTCTACAGCACTTTACAGTTTTCAGAGCATCTCATGTGCATCATCGCAGTTGACTCTCACAACAACCCCATGAAGCTGGTAGGGATTGTAATGCATTTTAAAGATGAAAAAGTCAAGTTTCAGACAGTAGAAACTGCTCACCGGGGTCACACAGGTAGTGAAAAAAGTAGCCAGAGTTCAGGTTCAGCTCCTTGACTCCAACATGAACAGTTCTCCCCCAACACTCTGCCAGCAAATAATTTCAAGGGCAGGCGTGGATAAAGGGATATTCCAAAGCAATGCGCCAAGACCAGAAATGCCATGGAAAGTCTGCAGAACTTAATGACTCTCACGGATTGGCCTGGGTTTCCACAATTTCCTGGTGCTTGTATATATTCTATTTCATGGAAAGCCTGTGGTTGCTACATTCTGAATTTCTCTATAGAAGTCTGATTTTCTCTAGTGAGTCACCTTCCAGAAGGTTCAGAAACAGGCTCTCTCATCAGGGAAACATCTCCTACCTTCTGGGGTACACCATGGAAGGGATGACACAAACTAAAAATGGGCCCCTTGATGAGAAAAAGTCGTGTTCTGCCCAATCAGAAGAGCTTTCTTTCCAACTTTACTTGCTATGAGCAGTTGGCTGGCATTCAGAGTGCAGGTCCAGGTGACTGCATGGGCAAGGATACCATAAACATGGGAGAACCAGTGGGTTTGGGGGGCAGAGAAGGTGAGTTGGAAGTTCCATCAGTCTATCCATGAAGAGATTCCAGGAGCTGAAGACACTCCTGGAGATAAAGCTGAGAGCTGAAGGGAATAGTTGAAGCCGCTGGGTAGATTCACGCATAAGAGAAGAGCATATTGAAAAATAAGACAAGAACCAGTGCTAGAACTTTGGAAGGGAGAGAGAGCCACTGAGGGGGAAGAGAGGGTTTGGTCAAAAGGGTTAGGTGACCCCTCCCCTTCCAAGGGAGGCTAGAATCCTGGAAACCAGAGGAAACCAGGGTGGTTCTTTTTTCTTCCAACCCTTCCTGCAGGCATCAGCCTCAGATGTGTTAGCTTTTACTGCACAAAGAAATACTGATGAAAGGCAAAAATGAAAGTATTATAAAAGAAGCTATTCAAACAGATGTTTATTGAGGAGCCACTATGTGCAAGGCATTATTTTAGGCACTGGTGATGGAGCAATTAACTAGACATGCAGGGACCCTGCCCTCGTAGACTTACAGTGTAGCAGAAAAGAACGACATTAAAGAGTTATGTCTACAACTAGATCATTAGAATCATGATAGGCACTACTAAGAAATATAAGATACAGGGTTTCCTGTGTTAGGGGTACCTGAAGGAAGATTAGGAGTTCTTTAGGTGAAGGGAGTGGGAAATGGTCGAAGCAGAGGGAAGTGACTGTGAGTAGGCTCAGCGGTATCCAGGAATTTGGCACTATTCCTGGGGCATATGGTTAAATGAATAATTCTGAATTTACTCAAGAGATCATTTTCTGGAAAGAAATTTGGCTTCTGTAGTTTTGATTTTACATTTTAATTGTGTTAAATGAGCTTCAAAGGTGAGGCCTTAAAAGCGAATCATTTGTAAAGTGAATGACCATGTACTAATTTCTGTTTCATAAAACTGGGCTTAGAAAAACCTGGCCTAAATCCTCTTTAGGGTGTTTTCATTTCTAAGAAACTGTGATTCTCTTATGTCAGATTTTCTTAAACATAGAATTCAACTATATGAAGTATGTACAACTACTGCATTATGTGGGGGCAAAGCCAAGGAAAGGAGGAAATACTTGAACGTGTATTGAATGTTAGTTTTAAAAACATGTAACAGCAAAAAAGAGAGGAGAGGGAAGCCATTTATAAGAAGGGTACTTGTTTTAAATGAAAAAAAGTCTTGCTAATGTCATTACACTAAAACACAAGGGTTTTTATAACATCAAGGCACCAATATTGGCTGAAAGTTGTGTGTGTGAATGCTTCCATTATTGTTTAAGTTAACCTGAGAAGTTGGGCCTGAGATCCCAGCAGGAGTCATTTGCATAAGCAAAGCCTGTAGACTTTCTAATACCAGTGCTGTACCTGTATGGCAGGATTATTAGGATTCAAATAGGCAAGATTACAAATTCTCCAACTTGGTTTGCTAAGTCTCTCCCATTTCCAAAATTATTCTAATAAAAGTGTGTTATCCTTGGAAAGATTAGTAATGCTGCAACTTAAGAAATCAGACACGCGCGCATGCACACACGTACACACACACCCCCCAAATTACATCCTTACAGGAGGACATCGGGCCACTAAAATCAGGAGCCTTATAAGTCATGGGAGGTACAATAAGGAAGTATTGCTGGCCTCAAGCTTACAGTTTTCTGCTTGAGTCAGTCTATTAAGTGCCGAAACCTAGGAACCATGAAGCCAATTAGATTTTAATTTCCACGTGCAACCTGAAGATATTAAGCCTGGGGACACCAACAGCTTGTTCTCATTTAGGAAATGGGGGCGGGGGGAGTAGAGAGTCCCTACTTGGACCTTATTTGTTTTTATCATGACATCCCCCAAGCTACTTAGTAAATCTCGATAAGATTCCCCAGGGAGTCTGGATAACTTCTGGTCCCTAGTGAGGCTGGTGTTTTTACTTACATCTTCCAAAAAGCTGGCAGGGCCTGTCCAAGAAAAAAAAAAAAAAATTTTTTTCAAGAAGAAAAAGATTGCACTGGAGCCTCTGGAAACACTTAGTTTGGCAAGAAATGCCAGGACAGCCCTTGACCTGTGTGATCCCTCTCACAGTCAAAGAAAACAACGCCCACCTTCTCGGAATCTGAGCAGTTTGGAAAGCCTCATAGAAAGTCAGCGAAGCACGGAACCCCTCAAATAATGGGCTGGCATTTCTAGAAACAGGAAGATCTCATAAACAGAGGAGGAAGGTTTCGCCCCCTCCGCTGCTCTTGCCAGCCTGCGTTCACGCACCCCCCCCACCCTCGTGCACGTTGGCTGCCCAGTGGCCGCGTCTCCTTCAAAGGGAGCTGGTGTCCAAGACGGTGTTGGTTCAGCCTTAAAAATCCTGTCCCTTCAGTCCAGCAGGGCCCCTTATCCATAAGACTTGCGGGCCTGTTTTGGATACAACCACGTGTAAACATCAGCTATCAGCAAGAAGCAGGCGGGGAAGAGGCTGGCTTCCTTTCCGCCTCCACCCTGCCAAAAGAATGTCAGACAGAGGGGTCAGCATCCTGGCTTTTCCTTGGGCCCTCACGCAGATCCATGGACTAGCCCTATCCCCTTGGGAAGATAAAAGAGAGATTCTGCGAATATTTCACGGCTGCCCACTTTCAACTGGGAGAGGGAGCCCAGCCTTGCAGACCGTTCCCTAGAATTGCTACAGCTCTTCTGTCCAAACGTCCCTTGTATCAGGCCTTTCCAAGAACTGCAAACCCTTGAAAAATGTACTGATTTGAGTCTTATCGCCTCTTTGCCTATTTTTTTTTTTTTTTATGAAAGTGCTAAAGATACAAAAAAGTAGAGTTATCAAAAAGGCAGACAGAAGAAAGGAAAAGGCAGGGCAGACACCCCCTATCTCGCTGGGAGCGCTCAGTGTCTGCTGCACCGCGCCAAGCGATAATGGGGTGGGAGGCAGACGTCACTAAGCAGCTCCGCTGGCCGACCGGCCAGAGAGGAGGGAATGGGACTGTGATGGTTCGTTTTTCATTAGATTTCCAGGATGCAGACGGTTAAGAATGGGGTCACTGTTGGAGTGGGGTGAGGCTTTAGAGCCAGTCACCCCCAGGCAGGCGTCACGTGCTTACTGCTATCATGTCCCAGGGTCCCGGCAATGCCTACTTCTCTGGAACCAGCTGGGGTCCGTGAAGCTTTGCTGGCCGGAGGGGGAGGGGGAGGGGGAGGCAGGGTCTTAAACAGAGAAACCTTTCATTTTTATATTTCCCTCTCCACATCTGGACTTGCTTTTCCACTCCATTTTCAGAGCCCGATTAACCCTTTGTGTTCACATTTGAGGATCTCTGATAATTTCCTGCCCTGGAGGGGAAGAAAGACCCAAACAAGTGATTACAACTATAGAAATGTTGCAGAAAGGGTCATGCCCGGTGGTTAGGAGTTTATGGGGGGAGGGGGTCCCTAGCCTGGGAAAACAGAGGACTTCCCTGAGGAAGGGATAGGAGGAATTGGGTGCTGGTTTCCAGGACTTGCCCGGGGGCATCTTCATCAAGGGGCCTGAATGGATGATTAGGACTCACTTCAGGGCAGCAAGTGCGGAGACCGGCAGCAGGCCCCACCCCCCACCCGAGGGTCTGGGACCACCCCCCATCCTGCTGACCTTGCCCAGCTCTAGAGCAGCAGCGGGTCAGGCTCCTGTGGACTCCGTGTTCCTGCCTCTCCGCCCTGACTTTAACTCCCTGTTAAACACGGTGTGTTGAGAGAGGGAGAACAGTGAGGACATGGTATAGCTTGCCCCAAACCCAGATTCTTGACAGACAAAAACTAAACAAAACATTTCTTACAGAGAATAAAAAGCACCCTTTTGTCGGGCATTTTTATAAGACTTTATTTGCGACATCGGATACTGCTAACATCCTGAGCTAAACCCATCGGACTCACTCTACCACATCCACATGATCAATGTAGCGCACACAAACCGTTTCATAGGAAAATAGCTGAATCTGCACCGGGAAATACCGACGACCCAGGCACTTCTGCAATCCGCTCATCACCCACCAACCGCTTTCCTATTTTGTTGCTTTAAATAGGATCGGTCTTTAAAAACAAAAAAGGAAAAAAAAGAGAAAGTTTTCCATCCATAGAAGTCTAAGCACTGGGTCACTTGGGCTAATCTCAATTTGTTTAGTCTGCATTTGTAGCCTCATTACACAATTCAGGGGAAGGGTATCTAAATTGAGGAGATTTCTTCACATCTGTGCCTGTCCAAACAGGAGAGTAGAGATGGGGGAGAAAGGACACGGCCACACATGGCCCTGGGCGCACACAGGTCCCTGCAGAACCTTGCTGTCACCACGTGTCCCCTCTAATGCAGATGGGAACTTAGCTGCTGCCTGTATCAGAGTAGCTGTGCTTTCAGGAAGGCTTTATCTACAGTTATTTCCCTGGCTGGTGTGCATGCCATCAGAGACCGCAGACCAGACGGTGCAGAATGAAAATTTAAACCAGGAGAAAGATCGCCATCCGCCAGCTCTGCACACTCCTCTGCCTGTCGCTACCATATTCTAGGTCTGCTGTCTTGAGGTCAGATGGGATAAAGCTAGAACCCTCCAGGATCCAGGCTCCAAGGCCCCTGTTTCATCTCATATCTGGGGAAGCAGGGTTCTCTCGGCCACGCCTGCGGCCCCCCCACCCAGAGGCAGAGTCAGCAGGGAGGTGAGTGAGCCAGAGGACAGAGGCAAACGCAGAGCATCAGTTTTGCTTAGGCCTGGAGGAGGCGAGACAGGGAGCGTTCACTTCACATTAAAACGGGAAAATATATACGTTATGGAAATGTGTGCCAAAAGTCATCCTAATTAAAAGCAAACAGACTGAAAAGAGCCTTGTTGTTGGCCTTCCCCTAGCATCCCTGGGGTTCAGGGCCCCACCCTCCACCACTGGTGACAGGACATGTCACAGGGAGGGTTTATGGTCAGGAAGGGTGGCAAAAAGAGAGTTATTGTGCTGGTTAAGATTCGGGGGAGGGGGGTAAAAGGATTAAGAAAAGAAAAAAACCCTCATAGACAACAGGATGGTGATTACCAGAGGGAAAGGGGGTGGGGGTACAGAAAAGAGTAAAGGGGGGTAAATGGTGAACAAGGGGACTTGACTTGAATGGTGAACACAATACAATAAACAGGTTTTGTAACCCCTTTTTAGCAACTCATGTTTCAGTTGTTGGGAGTTTAAAAAAGTAGAAGTCCAGACATCTGTTAAGATCCTGGGGCTCTTGAGCCGGACAGTGAAGTGCAAGGCCCCCTTTATACCTCCCAGCCAGGCCACTCCCCAAAGCATCAGACTTCTTAAGGACAAAACAGCCACTCTTCATGATGCAGCCTGTAACCTTTTGGGGCCTTAGGTGTTCCCAGGTTGGGTTCCTCCATCTGACAGGATCTCTCAGTTCCCAGCCCCCCATGGCCCTGGAGGGTACGAAGGACCACTCCTGACCTCCGGTCTAGCAGAGGGTCTCAGTATCCAAGCCCCTGAGAGGAGTCAGGCAGCCGGCGAAACTTGGACGAAGAGGAAGAGGTGTAGCTTCCCCTCGGTACAGCTGTTAAGAGAGTTACTGCATTTGGCACAAAAGCCTGAGGCAGGCTTGTGCCAGGGCAGGTGGGACCAGAACGAAAAGACAATAACAAAAGTCAGATGTGCCGTGAAAACTCACTTTGTGGGAACTATGGTCTGCAAGTTGAGTGTGGGGGTGGAGGGGGGTTAAGCCAATGATGTTAAAGGTGTTAAAATCCAAGTTGGACCAGCCGAGGGTAGAACGGCATGGCCCGGTTGTTTCCAAATTTGTCTGCACGTTGGAATCCCGCAGGAACCTTGCAGAGTGAGTGCAGCCTATGACCTGTCCCCTGAGGTTGTGGCTAAATTGATCTGGATGTCGCCTGGGCTTTGGAAGGGTTAAAAGATCCTCAGGGGATCCTAATGTACAGACAAGTCCCTCACCACTCTAAGTAGGAACCAGCAGCATTGGCTCACCCTAGACTCGCTGGACCAGAATCTGCAACCTTGAGCCCTTTAAAAGTGGTTCAGCATTACTTCAAACAAGGTGGGAGCTGGTATCCTCAATATAAACAAACGATTAAGAGTTGGGAGTAAACCCAGACTAGCAAGTTGGTTATTATGGTTTTTGTCCTTTCCTTTAAAGTGATAAGTCTCTAGGAAGCAGATCAACCATCTTCACAACTTGGGTCACAGTGTGACTCCAACTACCTGGGAGGCAGTAAGCATAACCTGACCAGTGGTCGTTTCAGGCCTCCAAGGAGGGGCCGGTAAATTAAGTGAAGCCAACGCCCAGCGATTTTCTCCCAAAGGCGCCACTCATGACTGATTCACTCTCCTCTCTGGCCACCGCCTCGACAACTGCCCTTGAGGGCTGTCCATTGCCTTGAACATCTATCTACTCTTTAGTTTATTTAGCAGAACAGGGTTGGATGGTATTAATCCTAGGACCGAGGAGATCATGACCTTTTCCTACTTCCCCCAGCCCTAGCCCTCCCAGAACTTCCCACCCCTGCAAACACTCTTCCACCCCTCTGGATCCAACTGGCCTGATGCCCAGAGTCAAGGCCAGACTCGTAGGAGGTTGTCTGGGGTCTAGAGACTCCTGGTGTGGTAGGAAGTCACAGGATCTGGATTCCAAAGACATGAGTGTTAGTCATGTTCTGAGTAACAAATCTCATCAGTCCTATGAGCTTGCTTTTCTCATGAGCCAAGTGCAATATATCTTCAACCTAGGGCTGATACGAATATACTTTGTAAACTGTAAAGTGCCCAGCGGAAAGTGCCATAGCAGATCAGATGAGAGTATAGCTCTGAAGTAAGACCTGCTTGGTTTCACTTCCTGCTTCTGCCACTTACAGGCTTTCGGATGTGGTTAGTAAAAGTCTCTCTTACAGGTTCATCAAGAAGCTTTAGTTAAATAACACAAAAATACTTGGCATTTGTCCCGCACATAGGGCATGGTCAATAAATGTTAGCTGCGGTCACAAACATTAGGAAAGATCAAACATTTGCTCGAGATAAGCATAGATTTAGAAGGAGCCTCCCCCTTCCCCCAGAGGAGCTCCAGTCCAGACCATTCTGAATGGACAAGTTGCCTCTCCTCGCAGGCTCACCGTCGCCCAGCACCGGCCGACTGGGAGTAAGGATGATACCTCACAGGGTGTCATAATTGCTAAGGAAGGGAATGTTTAAGTAAAATCACCCAGTGCACTGTCGAGCTCTCATTGTTTGGGGTTCTTGATGGAAGTCGGGTAGTTTCCGGGATCATTTTTCAGTATATGATCTCAGTTCTCTTCTAGACCTTCTCATCGCTTCACCCCACCCCAACCATCTCCACCCTCTCTCCTGGGAACCCCTGGGGGAGGGTTTGTTGTTAAGTAACAAAGCATGTTGACTAATCAATTTTTAATAACACATATGCTTATGGAGCTTACTTATAAAGGCATGTCAGAGTAGTTGACTTGGGGTAGAATTTAATGTCAATTCAGAACACCCCAGCGCAGAAAGTAAACCCATGGAGAGTCAAGAGGGCATGAGATGGTGTTAAGATGTAATTTTCTAAAAGGTAAAATCGTGACTTTTGTGCAAATATAAAATATAACTTAGCAAAGATTCTAGTCCACTCATTCATTAATGAAGATATCAGTAAGATTTAGATCAGTTCAAAAACCATTTAAGGAGCTAGGTATTTATAGTCAATTTAATGTTAGGAGAAGATTGATGGGTTAGGTATATAAGCAGTTCATGTCCTATAGGACAATAAACCATAATCTTTGGGGATACCTTTTGCAAAAGGACAAAAAATTATTTGTATTTGTATCTCTACTGGAGAAAAAGCTTCAAGTTAACATGTAACAACAAGTCATAGAGTAGAGCAAAGTAAATTTCTCTAGATAATCCTCCAGGGCTTGTGGGCAGGGGACAATGTCATCTTGCCACCACATGACATTGAAAGGATGCACCACCCACCTTTATTTCCAAGTTTTGGATAATTTTTAACAATGGTAAATAATTATTTCACTTTATAAACAACCTTTTAACCTTATATGATGCTTACAACAGCCTTGTTGACACAAAAAAAGGGCAAGGAAACCCCATTTATCAGAGGAGGAACTGAGTTACACAGGAGAGAGCAGCTGAGCTGGGAGGAGAGCCCCCATTTCTAATTTCAGGTCCCACACTCACCCCAAACCCCATATTGCATTTCCCCTTTCCAGTTCCTCTTCATTTTAGTCCTACATTGCTCTTGGTGGCACCTTCCCCCTTTAAGACTCCCCTTGGAGTTCACCTGAAGGCAAATGCTTAAAGCAGGGAGCAGTCTCTGTCACCCCTGTCCCTTGCACCCCCAGGGGACTCCTGGTCTGAGTCCTTTTCAGCCCCTCACATGATTTGGTTCCACAACATCAGATGAACCACATCCTACTATCCTGAGCCAAAGAAAATTGTCAAAACATTTTATCTTCCCCTCAGGAAAAAAAAAGAATAGATGCTATATTCGAAGAACCCATTTTTTTTTAAGTGACAGGTCCTTTTAAGCTCTACCCTTCTCAGCTACTGTGAGCCACTGTGGGCCACTGTGCCATCTTTCCCCAGGGACGCAGTCCACATCAGACAAGCCCACTGTTTATAAACCGGAATATCTCATTTGAAACACTATTTCTGGTCAGTGTTTTCTCTCCCTAATAAGCAGGATCGTTTCTGTGTTGGAGATGCTGGGTCTGGCTGGCTCCTGGAGGAATAGCATGCAGTAGACGGGTGGCTATTTATCGTGTTAAGCAGTCTGCTGGGAAACTGGCCGCAAGTGTGGCCTGATGGCCCAAATCTATTTCTTCTTCTCAGGGCCATTTATTTTCCTCTCCCATGGACTTCTGTCGCCATGGAAACCATCCCACCAGCAGGATGGCGACAAGAGCCAGCCCTCTGCTCCCTACACTTAGTCAGGGAGGCAACACATACATGAAACAAAGGAAAGAGTAGGGAAGTCTGTGTGTGAGGTGTACAGTTAGGAAAGTAGCTCCTGTAAAGTTCCCTAGAATTCTGAAGTGAGGGGGGAAAATTTTTTTGAGAACATCTGATTCAGGGTCTCTCAGACCATTTACACAATATACGATGACAACAGCAAAGACTCTGTGCACAATAAATGCAAGCTAAGCCCTTTCCTTGCAGCACCCATTTCATCCTCACAGTCACTGCATGAGGCAGGTGGTTGTTACCATCCCCATGACGCAATCAAAGAAACTGAGAGTCCACAAGTCCAGTCACCTGCCCAGGTCCAGCAGGAGAAAGGCACAAAATTGGGACTAAAACCCTGACCGTCGGACCCCAAAGCCTGGACCTGCTCGCCACCTCTCTCTCACTTCCCATACAGGCCAGCGCTTCCAAGGCCCTGGAAGCCAGTTCCGTCCGGTGTCCCCATTTCTATTTGATCATGTAATCCTCCCTGCCCCCAGCCCCGGACCACTTTGTAACATCCCACAGAACAAGGACTCTGCAGAACAAGATTTGGGCAACCCCAATTCCAGCCAGTTTTCTCATTTTACAGAGGAGCAATTTCAGCCAGGCTAGGAAATGAGTCGCCTCTAGCTGCACAGCTCATAAATGTCAGAGCTGGCACTGCAGGCCAGCCCCCCACCCCCGCCCGCAGGCCAGTGCTCTGCTTGCTGTGTTGCCTCACATCACGGTTTCTAAACCAAGCCCTGAGCCAGCAGCTCAGCTCTCCTGGCCAAGCATCGGGGCTAATCCCCTTACAGGATGACTGCTAAATCAGCCGCTCATTAGAACAATAATGCTCAGGCATGCAGGGTGCTTGGCCACTTAGGAAATGCTTCCACATAGCTCTCTGTTTCCAGGCCCCACTGCTTCTGGGCATATTTAAAACAATTCAATAATGAAGCCTTGTTCATAAACTGTATATATACCTCCCAAAGTAACCTTTGAATCAACTGCCAAGTGTGGAAGGATCTCTGTATTCAACTAGTAGAATCCAAGGTGTCAGGAGCAAGAGGGGATGTCTGCAAGGTTTCACATCTCAGGGGCTTCCCGGAGCCAAGTTCTGCCTGGGAATGAAAGCTCCCAGCTTAGGACAAGGGGGTGGTGGCGAGCATCATCTTGTTGTTCAATTTTAACGTGAATGTAATACTGAACAGGCACAAATATGAATGTGCTCCCCTTCAAATATGTGCAACATGGCTCTTACGCTGAAGCTATGAGTGTGCATTACAACCAAGAGCGTTGGCCTGTCCCAAAGAGCATGCTCAGAGGGCGACACCCTGCCCATCAAGGCCTTTTGTTCCTTTTTGCCCTTAGACATTCTTTCCCTCCTGCCAGGAATCCCTTTCTTCTTTTCTGTCAGCTCATCTTGCACTACCCCGATCCAGGGTCACCCCCTCTAAGAAGCCTCCCTGGATTTCTCATATGGGTTTATTGGCACCTTATTCTGTGCTCCTAAAGTATTTGTGAAAATATCAGCAGCTACCATTTTTTGTGCCTAATACAGTCAGATACTTTACATCCATTATCTCTGTATCTGACAGGTAAGAAAAGTTGGCTCAGCTGGTCCAAGGTCAGTGTGGCTGTAAAGTTGCAAAGCTGGGTTTGGAATTCAGGTCTCTCAGACTCCAGAGTCCATGCCTTTCTACTGCACAACAGGCAGTTTCCTTGCCTCAAAATTACCCCCTCCAGGAGCAGGTGATAAATATGCCTTTTCTGCTCCATCTCCCCCTAGACTGACTTCCTCTAGGGCCTGAGTCTTTATGATGTATCCCTGCGCCTGGCACAGAGTAGATGTTAAATAAATGGTTAAGTGGATCAACAGCTTGTTGGATCATGAGCTTATCCCTCCGTCTTGCTAGCTGATGGAGCCTTGCTTTTGATAAAATCATAATAAAGTACATACCTGCAGCCAATCACCCCCACACCCCCAAGCCCAGTGGAGAGTCAGGCATGTTTCCCAGCCAGCAGGTCCATATACTAGCCCACTGCTTCTCCAGTTCTGATGTAATCCAGGTCTTCTACATTTTGTTGAATTGAAGGTTCTGATTTAAAAGGGCTGGGGTGGGGCCTGAGGGCCTGCACTTCTGGCAAGCTTCCGATGACCCTGCTGGTTTCAAGACCTCCTTTGAGAGCCATTCGGGTCTAAACACAGCAACAGCAGCAGCTGCAGCTGGTGCACTTCTGTCCCCTCCAGCTGGTAACGGGAAATAAAGCTGACTCGTGCGCTGCTCTCCTTCCAAAGCAGCACCGGACTGCGAACGCTCCTGCTTTCCCGTGTTTTAGCAAAATATTTAAGTTATGCTTTGGGCTATAAACACTTGGCGGGGTGAACACTGGTTTGCCCTTTGGTTTCATCACACCCAATCAATAAATCACAAGTAAATGAGAGAGAAGGGAGATTTGCTGGAAGATTCCATTCCAGTGACAAGTGGATCAAGGGAGTTGGGGAGGGCAGGGGAAGGAGCAGATGGTCCCTCGCAGCAGCCCTGGCAGCTAGGGACAGCACTGTAGGCTGGGAGGGAGCCCCACTGCATTTTTATTGGGAAGTGCCCCACCCTTCCACTTGCCTGCCCTAAGGCCACTTGCCCAGCCGTTGTTCTGGTGAACGGTGAGTGATGGTGAACAGTTAGCCATGGCTTGTTCATCTCAATCCCTTTGCACCTCACACAATCCCTTTGCTGGCATGCCAGCCGTAGAGGTCAAGCATCCTTGGTCTAAGACTTTTGAAAGGAAAACACCCTTTTTTCTGCTCTTTTTCCAGATGTCCCTGGGCCAGCAGCAGTCAGCGAGAGGTGTGCCTTGTTTGCGATGCAAGGGGACGTGTTCAGGCTTTGAGCCACATCCGTGGAGGTAACGGACTTTGTCGGGGAGGATCTGCCTGCTTTCAATTCTTGGCTGTCCTTTCAGGGAACCCTGGTCATTCTCTGCTGGGACCGCATGGGATGCACGTTGTGGGGAGGAGTGGCCCCGGAACAAATGCACTCCCTCTTGGCCTAACTCAGAAATGCCAGAAAAGCCCTTGGGGAGCCAAGATGAAGAAGGAGCTTAGCATCCCATTAACTGTTTCAAGGTGGAGGCTCAGCCCAGCAAGCGCTGCGCTGGGAAGGTGTGGGCAGTTGTTAGCTGGAGCCTGGTGCACTCTGGGAAGAGCTGTCTGTCCTGGGGTTTGGTGCATGGGGTTGCTCTCCTCCTACTGCACCATTGTCCCTGTTGGTGGGTTCTGATCTGAAAGTGACCCTGGGACAGAATTAAAAGTCATTGTGTCCACATACTTAAAAACCAAGTCCTAGTATTCATTTCCACGCCAGAGGACCCTAAGGGCCAGCTGGACTTTTCTCTTTTTTTTTCATTGAGGACTCTGAAAACTAGAGGCAGGGCCGCCACACTGCAAGGTCCCAGCATTGTTCACATTAGCATCTATGTGGATGGCACCCCCAGGAGTTGGGCAGGGCACAGCCTGTGTGACTATCCCTGTGACTATCATCAGCTTAGATTCTTTATACAGCTTCGGAGGCCCTGTGAGTCTCTGTAGGGTACAACAGTGAGAAGAAGCTTTTATCTCCACTACCAGGGCATTGCCTTGGGCACTTAATGGGGGAACAAAATTTGGGAGGCATTTGCCTCAGAGATGTTGACTTCCAATATGAGAAAGCAATTATAAAAATATTTATTGAACTGAGCTAAATCTTTTATATTTAAATGTTGAAATAACCCTTAGTAGTGGGTATTAGTATCTGCATTTTGTAGATCAGAAAACTGAGGGTATGTAATGGGGAGATGGCTACTAAATGGCAGGATTCAAACTCGGGTCTGTGGGACACCCATCCCATGCTCTCAACCATTCTGGGTTCAGTATGCCGTGAGCTTTCAAAGCACGAAACTGTTCCTTGACGCCATTCCCTCACAGTCCTCACCTCAGTGGAGCTCATGTGGTCTTCTGGATGCAAGGACCTTCAAGGTCATCCAGTTTCACTTCCTGCCTGTCCCCTGCACAAATTCCTCCCACCACTAAAACACTCCCAGAAGGCAGACACCCCCCACCATGCATCTATTTTGGCCACTTGAACTCTTTCTGGCCTGAAGGAAAGTCAGCTTCCGTATCATGTCACCCCATTGGTCCTGAATCTGCCATCGGAGTGTTGTAGAACAATGTCTAGAATCATCAGCTTAGATTCTTTATACAGCTTCGGAGGCCTCCTTTTCTAGTTCTTGGGTCAGGCGGCTAATGTTCCCTAAGTGCACAGAGTCCACTCAATATTTCTCTTCTCACAAGGATCACAGCCCTGTGCTTCTTATTGTCTGACATCTGAAAATGATTGTTTACTGTTGTTTGTATGGTTGTGTAGGTGTTTGCAGGAGGAGGGCAATTCCGATGCCCTATTCCTCATGGCTGGAAGCAGAAGTCTCTCAGGATCATTTAAATCCCTACATCTCCTCCCCATCCTATAAATGATTTGAACATCAAGTGAATTTATCATTATATAGACAGATTGCAGCCTATAGATCCTTCCTGCATCTCAAAGTGTCATCTTTGGTTAGGACAACTTTAACAGGACCTAAATTCAAGCCATACAGGAGCAGCGAGGTCCCAGTCAAACCACTTTCATGCTCCAGTTCCCATACTCTCCATAGTTCGAAATATATATAATGATCCAAGTGGTAGCCAGCCTGGTTTAGTGGGAAGGGCCCTCAACTAATTCAGAAAACTAATCATCAAAGGACAGAATTCACGTGCCGACTCCGCCTGAACAGGACACTCCCCTTCTCTAAGCCTCAGACTTAGCCGCTGAGAAACAGAGATGTTGGAGCTGATGCGCTCTGGGGTCCCCTTCAGCTTTACAGCCCCGTAGTTTCCGGTAATTGTTTACAATCAAATGAACCATTCGCAGGGTTAGTAGAATTGGAATGGAACTAGTATCAGAAACACAGAAGAGGAGCATTTCTTAGAGGGTACAAGAGCAGATTTTCAGAACAAACATTATGAAAACAAGGAGTCCCCCCAGCAGCCTTCAGCATCCTGCTCTCCCACTAGCCACATGGGCTCCTTCCCCATCTGGCAACCTCCACAGGCTGCTGGATTCCCCTTCAAGGTAGAGGAAAAGACACCTCCAAGGCTCGAGGGGTTTCAGAGAGCCCAATGCAAGGTCCCTTCCTGGCATGCACTTTTTTTTTTTTAACCCGCACCCGAGGACATTTTTTCCATTGCTTTTCAGAGAGAGTAGAAGGGAGAGAGAAAGAAACATCAATGTGAGGGACACATCAATTGGTTGCCTCCCGCACGTACCCCGACCAGGGCTGGGGATCGAACCTGCAACCGAGGCACGTGCCCTTGGCTGGAATCAAACCCAGGACCCTTCAGGCCAAGGGCCAGTGCTCTAACCACTGAGCCAAAACAGCTAGGGCTGCCCAGATTTCTTTATATTATTATTATCCTAATTATCTTTAGTTTTTCAATATACACTGACTTCAGTGGGTGGGGGGGGGGAACTGATTTAAGGAAAACAGGGGACATAATATGAAAAATGGAAGAGAGACCGCTGGCTCCTCCAGTTACACAATTTTGCATTCTTAGGGGTTGCTCTTGATAGACTCCCAAACTCATGATGACGACAACCCTTCTCGCACGGTCCTGTCTCCAGGCCAGCTTCAGCAGCCACCCTGGAATGATAGTGTTAATTCTGCCTCTTCTCACGGGGACAGGGGATCTGCATAAATAATTCGGCAGTAACATAATAGCTGGGCTTCCTATGCTTTTCAAGGGAAAATCTAGAGAAAGTCAACCAGAGCTGCTTAAATTCCTGAAAGGGACCGAGTAGTGACTGTCGCCCTGTCTTGAGCGTCAGAATCACCTTGGGAAGAGCATCTCAAATGCTCAGCCCTGGTCCCACTCCAGACCCGGGAGCCTGGCCAACAGGGCCGGGGCGCGGCATCTCCAAGCCCCCCCAGCTCCCCCGGCGGGCGAGGCGGATCAGCAGCCAGGTTTGAAGACTCATCAACTAGACCCGCGGTCAGCAAGCTGTTTGTGAAGAGCCAGACAGTAATCATTTTAGACTTTGCAGGTCATGCGGCCTCTGTCACACCTACTCCCCTTGGTCCTTGTAGCATGAAAGCATTGATTTATGTAAGGACATGGAAATTCACATAGTTTTACCCATTTAAAAATGTAAAAACTATTCTTGGTCCACAGGCCATACAAAAATAGGACTTGGCCTTAAGCCACAGTTTACCAACCCTGATGTAGACCAACCCTCTCGTTTGATAGGGAAGAAACTTGACCGCGGACGTATGGTGGGCTAGTGTTCAGACCGAGATTATAGATTTCAAGCCTGTGCCTTTTCAATTAAAGGTTTTCTATGACTGATTGCAGAAAGGGTCATTTCCACACCACTGAGGGTCTTTCTAGTGTATCCGTGTCCTCTACAATCCGGGTGCCAGGAAAGAGTGGGGTGGATGGACTTCTATAAAGTCCCAGCCATGGGCCTGGCAACACAAAAAACATGAATAAAGGAGAAGTAATGTAGACATGACCTCGTGGAACATCTTTCATCAGCATTTTCCATTTCAAAGTGTTTGCATTCCCAGCATCTCTACTAGCACCTGAAAGTCTGCATTAACCAGGAAGGCAAGTGGCAGCTTCCTCACCTAGTTTCACATACAAAAGATACCCGGGAGGTCAGAGGGGCCGTGGGAGACCAGGATCTCCCTGACCTCCTTCGTCTTCCTGCACCTTCCACTTCCTGCCGCTGCCCACGTTAAACCAGGTGTCATCGCCTGTCCTCTGGAGAAGCAGTCTCCTCTGCCTCATAAAGGGGAGAGGCGAGAGAATATTACTGATCATGAATAAAATTCCACAGTTCCACAAAACAAGCCACCCCTTCTTCTGAGAAAGAAACCTCGTTTCACCCTGCATGGAGGGTCATATTCTCTTTTGTAGTGCCAGAGTTACCCTTGAGACTGTTGACTTTAACTTTTCTCAAATTCGCCCACTGACTGGGACCTTGGACTGCAGGCTTCTCTTCAAATAACGGAGATGCTGCAATCTTCCCCCACTGAAGTCACGCAGCACATCAGTGTGTTAAAGACAAGAAGCAGCCTCTCACTGAAAACTGTGTTCCACCTCCTGGAACCCAGTGTTTTCCAAACTCATCACCACTGAGCCCTTGTCCGCCTTCCACATACTGGCCTCCTGGAGAACTGGCCCAGCCCAGCAGAACTCCCACACAGCACATGCAACTCTCACATGGCCCAGCCTGACTGTACTTTACGCTATGGCTTCCATCTGATTCTCTCTCCTCTCCCACCCCAGCTGTAAGTTCTTGGAAGGTTGTGATGGGTCCTTTTTCTCTTCATGTTATGAGAGGGTTTCTCAACCTTGGCACTACGGCCACTTGGAACTGGATAACTCTTTGTTGCAAAGAGGGAGCTGTGAACTGTAGGATATTTAGCAGCAACCCTAGCCTCTACCCTATAGAAGCCAGTAGCACCCCATTGTGACAATCAAATATGTCTCCAGACATCGCCAAATCCCCCTGGGGGACAGAATTGACCTGGGTTGGGAACCACTGATGTAGACCATCAAGGCAGGCCCACAGTCAATATTTGTGACCTATACTTAAATGTATCAGTCTCCCAAGTTTAAAGAGCAAAGGAGGGTTTCTTTGGGCATGCCTGGCTGGGACGTGCTCATGCAGCTGTGGTGACGTATCTCTTGCTGAGGCTACCCCATCCTGCGGTAGGTCTTGAAAGAGGTCTTAACAAGCTCTCAAATCGCATGCATAGAGCATCTGGGATACAGCATGCCTACGGTGACAGGCCAGAGAAGGAGGGGCGAATTTTTCCTCTCACGCCATGGCCATGGAACTCTGCATCTCTAAACTGAAACAGCATGACACAGAGCGGCCAATCACTTCTGTTTCTGTCAGAGAGAATTTGAAGCTCCCCCAGGATGCCTTTCCTTCTCCCAGCCTCTCAACTAAGACTTGCCAGGCAACACCAATCTCTCCAGCCTGAAGGGTTTTCCAAGCCCATTCCCTTCTCATGGGGTCCTGTCCACCAATTTCTTGAAGAAAATTTCCATCTCTATTCCAACTTCAGAATGAGTACTCTAGAGTTTAAAAGTTGCTGAAACTATGAGGCTCAGGATCTTGGGAGATAATTTTTAATTTCTTAAAGTAGGGGGTCCACACCTTTTTTAGAAAGGGCCAGATAGTAGATATTTTAGGCTTGGGGGGACCAGATGGTCTCTGTTGCAACTACACAAGTCTGCCATTGTCGCCCCAAAGCAGCCACGGAAGATATGCAAGTGAGTGGTCATGGCTGTGTTCCAATAAAACTTTATTTACAGAAGCAGGTTCTGGGCCAGGTTCAGCCTACAGGCTGTGAAGGCTCCTGCTTTAGAGCATCTCTAATGAATGAACCACCCATTGCTCTCAGATTACCACGTGTCTGCTGCCAACCTTTCCAAGTTGCTAAAGCTAAACCTTGCCCTTGCTTTCAGAAGGGTAGATGCTGCCAGTCGGAGGCTCTGTCTCTCTTTTCTGGAGGTTGATCTCACCTGTCCCCATCTCTACACCCCCTCCCCCAGGAAAATATGCAAGTCATGCAAATGCAGTCAAGAGGACCACTGCCTGAGCTCCGACCTGGAAGATGATCGGAAAATTGGCCGCTTGCTGATGGACTCCAAGTATTCCACCCTCACAGCCCGGGTGAAAGGTGGGGATGGCATCCGGATTTACAAGAGGAACCGGATGATCATGACCAATCCCATTGCCACGGGGAAGGATCCCACCTTTGACACCATCACCTATGAATGGGCTCCCCCTGGAGTCACCCAGAAACTGGTAAGACAGTTTCCTCCAACCAAGTGGTTGTTTTCTTGCCCTTGTGAATGTTAGCCATGCCACAGGTTCACGAATTTCAAGGACGAGATAAGAAGAGGGCAAGGTTATAGAAATAATAGGAATGGCTGTGGTTTCATTTCTGTTCCTACCTCACAATGTGATCTTGAAGTGATGACGATCAGGGCCTCAGGTTACCTCATCCATAAAGTGGGTAGAGTTGTTCATCTGCTCTCTAAGGGCCCTTCCAACTCTAGTATAGGCTGCCTGTGGTTCCTTGTGGGCTCCTCACTTCTTAACAGAGGACAGCTCATGATCCAGACCTCTCCAGGTGCTTGTCTCCATCTGCACGATGTTCATTTCCCCTCAAAGTGGCTGGGATGCGCCATTTGCAAGCCTCTAGGAGGACAGAGAAGCAGCCCATGCTTCTCCCTAACTGCTAACGTCTCTTGGGCTTAGAAGGGAGAGCCAAACTGGTTTTTCAAAACTGTGGGGAAAAGGCACCCAGAGAAGGCTTGGGCAAATGGTTGGAGGAGCCCTGAGGAGGGTAGAAAGGATAAGGCTCACAGAGAACAGGTGACTTGCACAAGGTCACACCCTGGCTGTCTCCTGGAATTTCCTGGGGACACATAAAAAGTTTCTACACACAGACCTCACCCCAGACCATTAAACCAGAAGCTCCAGATTGCAGGACCATAATCCCCAGAAGTGAGCAGTTCATGATGCCCCAGGTAGCGCCACGTGCAGCCGCTTTCAAGACCCAGGGGACCAGTCCAATTCTGAATGGACCACTCCAATTTCAACAAGCATATAAATCATCTGGAGAGATTGCAGCAATGCATCCAGGAGGCTTGCGCGGGTCCTGAGATTCTGCACTCCTGACAAGCTCCCAGGGGATGCCGGGGCTGCTCTTCCCTTACTTGAAATATCCTGTCCCTGTTCTTGCATGGCTGCGTCCTTCTGACGGTCAGGTCTCTAACTATGCAAACTACAGTAGATAACGCCCACCCTCCTGATCACCTTCTCTCTCTCAGTTCTCCATTGTTTCTTTAAAAGCTTTTAGAGCAAACTATAATTGTCTCATGAGTGAAGCAAGGTCCACCAGGACAGACACCATACTGTCCTATACACCGTCCTATCTGGGCCTCACACCGTGCAGGGCACGTAATGGCTTTGAGTATTTGTGCTACGTCACCTTCCTGGCCGGTGACATTCCACATGTGGCCTATGGGCTGGTGCCATTGCACAAGATCCTTGCAACTGGTCCACAACGAGAAGTATAGAAACCGAGAATAAATGTGGGCAAGTTTTCATAGCAATGGGCATCCAAGCGTGTGATCAGAGAACTCTCATTGCCTGTGGTCAGACTCCCCTGAAAGCCTCACATGGCAGGTGTTGCCCTCTCATCAGGTGCAGGAGCCCACAGATCACTCTGCAACCGGTGGGAAGATTAACCAAACAAACCTGACCTTCACCACGGAGAGTTTGAGCAGCACAGTTCTAATCTAGAGTGTATGAGGGGGACATCCCCTCTAGATAAAGTGAACAGAGGCAAAGATTCATTTTTTAAAACTGTACTTTTTTAAAAGTATTTTTTAAAAGAACACTTCAGCATTCATGAGCTCAGGCACCCTGTGAAGTAGGAATTATTTCACATGTAAGTTAACAGAATGGTTAATTGGCCTTTGCCAGTTTGAGGGACTAGGCAGGGGCAGATCCCAGGGCCACAGAGGGTGGCACCGAACAACAGCAGCACCCAAGCATGCCAGCTGGTTCCGAGGGCAGGCCTGCCTCCAGTGCACAGGGCTGGGTAAGCCATCAAGTGGTCTCTGAGATGTCAGTGGAAACTACAGCAAGCAGCTCATAAAAGAGCTGGCTGTGGGCGTCAGGATCTGGCTGGTGAAAACCCCAAATGCTTTGGCCCCAAACTAATCAGAGGACGGCATCATCAGGCCATGATTAATGCTGGCTCATAAAACCACACGGGATAAAGGCCCTTCTGTCTGCCCTGCATCTGGCCTGCCCAGCAAGTCACATTTTTGAGATTGGACAAATCTCCCTTCCTATTCAACTTCCCGACTTTTTTTAATTCCCAAATGATTGAGACTGATTATATTTTGGAAATGGGATAGAATCTTGCTGTCATCCTTCCCAACCAGAATGAAAGCCAGAGAAATCCTTAAGCCTTTAAAAACTGGTCACAGTAAACCTGATTGCTAATACTTGTTGAGGACTTACTATGAGCCAGGCACTATACTAAGAGCTATCCATGCATGATCTCACCTAACTTCCCAACACTCTTAGGGATGTAGTATTATTACCCTCATCTGCAGAAGGGAAAACTGAGGCTCAGAGAGGTGGCACTGCTAGCCAGATGTCCCCCAGCTGATTTAAATGGCAGAGACATGTCCCAAAGTCAGGCCTCCCTGACTCCAAAGCTTGGGCTGTTCCCTGCCAGGCCAGGCCAGCCCAGGCCAACTGGATAGGTAAAGGGGGAGGCAGGTATCTTGGGTTAGCATTTCTAGGGAAGGCTTCCAAGAACATGAGGATGGGGGTTGAATGGGTTTTGAAAGCTAGCCAGGATTTGGGGGGGAGGCAAGATAGAAAAGATGAAGGGAACCGCCATCCATTGAGCATTTTGTATATGATATCAACACCTCGACACTCCCTGTGTGCTGGGTCCATTACTGCCCCATTTTATAGGGGGGCAAACAGAGGCTAGTGAGGAGCCTACACAGAGGTAGCACTCATTCCTCATCCTCCACTCCGGCACCCATGGCAAACATCGCTGAAGAGTGAGAGCACTGTCTCCCATTGAGCCCTCAACGAGCCTCAGAATCCGTCTCAACACAGCATTCTGGGTATTGACGAGGAATGACATGTAAGATGAAGCCCATTCCTGTCCTTTTCTGAGAGCTAGAGAAGAGTCAGGAGGACCAGAATCAGGACTGGGTCCTGACTTCAGAACCCACGCGTGTTCTGCCCAACCCTGAGAACAGAGCTCTTCCCTTCCACTTTTCTCTCTGCATTTTTAATTTCTCTCCTGATAAAGCCTGGTTCCAGAAACCTCTTCTCCCAAGATGTCCCAGCCAGACAGCAGACCACCAAATGACTCAGAAAGGTCCTCATGAAAAACGTAAAACCTAAACCAACCTTTCCAGCTGGGCTGAGAAAAGGCCTCTGGCTAAGGGCTTTGGGAACATGGCCTTAGTCAGCTTCCTGGGTACCTGGGACAGCCTCTTACAGGCTCTGATGGCACTGGCAGCTGACTCAGCCCCGGCCCTCTCCCCACCATCCTTGCCCAAGTCCGTGCAGTCCTTAGTAATTGTCTGAAGGGCTGTGTTGAGGAGGATTCTGAGACCCTCATCGGGGTGATTAGTAATGTCTGCCCTGGGTGTGTGCCTGGGAGGCGTAGGCAGGAGTCTCAGGCCAGCCAGGCCAGGGCAGCCATCAGAAAGCACACACGAGGGGCAGCTGTGTGCCGTGTCCTTGACGGCGCAAAAGCAGAGAGACGACACCCAGCTGGGGCTGGGAGCTGCAACAGGAGCACTGGGCCCCTGGGAAGGAAAACGGCCTGTCTCCAGGGCCCCAGCCAGGAACATGTGGGTTCTGGCCACATACACCCACAGAGCCGTGAAAGGATACTGCAGATGCAGGGATCAACCAGAGGCTCGCTGTGAGGCCACCGCTCCAGGACTTCCAGAGTTTATTTGTAAAGCTGAGCAGGAAGGGGAACAGGCCCTTTAAGGCCAGAGCCACAGACATATCCCGGGACTGGGGAATCCTGGCACCAGGCAATACCCACCCTGACGTGATGACAAAGGGAGATCCCCCAGAGATGGGGCGACATTTTTTTCTCTTTGCAAATCACCCATCTTCTAGAGAGGCAGAATAGAAGGGGTTGAGACCCTAGCTGCTGAGTTCAAAGCTGTCCCTACCTCAAACTAACTGTGTGACCTTGGGGAGTTACTTAACCTCTCTGTGCCTCAGTTTCCCAAGAGGTAATATGGGGTGTTACTAGAATTAAATGGGTTCACATACGTAAAGCACCTAGAAGAGTACCTAGAACTTAGTAAGTACCACCTGTTAGCTATTCCCATCATTTCTTAAACCGCTCAACCTTCAGGGAGTAGGCAGCCTTCATGGAAGAGGGGATTCTTCCATGAGTTGAGTCAGCCGTGCTACTGAGACTGCTTCCACATTCTGGCAGAGTGAGCAAAACCCTCATCTCCACTACTCCAGAATCCTTCCTTAGATCCTAGGAGCAGGGCAGGCCCCAGGCAGGAAATGAGAAGAGCTGGTGTGGGTATTTGCCCCCAGGGGCTGTTTCCTAACCACTGCCCAAGGCCCTGAGCCCTGCCCCAGGCTGTTGGTTAAGGGACTGTTGCTTCCCTTATCCTCTGGATGGTCACATCCACTCTCCCCATCCACTGTCTCCAGAAAGGCCCTGACCCTCAGATGTCCTGTTTCAAATGCACCCAGGAGGACCTGTGAAAGGGCTCACTTCTGGGCCCCTCCAGACTCCTAAGTCAGAGTGTCTGGGTGGGCCCAGGAAGCTTTGTATCAGGTCTCCCAGTGATTCCTATGCAGCATCAAATTGGAGATTCAGTTCCTCAGACCTGCCTGTCTGGCCTGTTTGTGCTGGAAGCCACCTGCAGTTTCATATTGGTCAAAAGAAAAGCCATGGGTCATCCTGGTCTTCCCAAGACAGGTTCAAGGATAAGCCCTTCCTAGGCATGTAGTCAGCTTTGTGGCTCCATGGAGATTCTTACTCTTCCAAGTGTTGGGTGAAGGACCTTGGCCTCTTTGGCCAACAAGAATCCATCACCTCCTTGGTCCCTTTCATGGGCTGTAAACTCAGTGCTGCTGCTCATCTCTCTCTTACTCATGGGTCAAGTGAAGTCACCATACGCTTCTCACGATCACCATGACCGTAACGATCATGCAGTCTACCCTGAACTTTGCAGATGAGGAAACTGAGGCCCAGAGGGGCCAGGTACTCTCTCAGTCTTCCACAGAGAGCAACAGCCAGGCTGGAGCTAGAAACCCAAATTTCCTGACACCCCAGGACTCTGTCCACCATCCAGGCTGTCTCCCACATTGGGAAAGCACCTTGAAAGGTATCAGGGACAGTGCCAATGAACAGAGATTAACAGGGTGTGCTGTGAGTCCACAGTGCCAGAAGCTGTCTCAGCTGCTGTCCCCAGAATTTGGGGCAGAGCCACCAAGGGGGCAGCCATAGCCACCCTTTTACTGATGAGTCCCACAGGAACCCAGGTCGCCTCCTCTCCCTTTTCTAAAAGCACTCTTATCCAAAATTCATCTATGATGAAACTCGGCAAATTGCAGGCTCTGGACTAGTACCCCCACCCAGGTTCCTCGCTCCTGCTCCCCAAAAGCAGACAACTGAACTGATCGCTCATTATAAACTGCAGCATGAATTTCCAAGTTGATTCACAATCCCCAATGATGCAATATGAGGCAGGCGGGTTCTGAGACAGTAAATACGGCAGCAGCCACCTGGGCAGTGGGAATCAGGCAACCTGGTACATGTGTCAAGGTCATGATCAAGGGCCAGCAGCAAAATGGAGAACAGTTGTCAAGGATAAACACTTTGCCTTTCACAGGTTCTCATGCTGTGTGGCCTTGACCTTTGTTTCTCCCTATCTCCCCATCCCTGGGACCCACCAAAGTAAAAGATTTCTGTTCATTTATTTTTTTGTAAAGGCCAAATTGGACAGTTATCTCTGAACATATTAATATTCAGATGGTTACCATTCATATCCATGTGGAAATGTTATTGATTTCACACCTTGTTGATTCTATTAGAAGGTGTCTTTGCATATTTTTAAATTAATAAACCATGAAAAACCTTACATCCATAATGATTTAATTATACTTTTCTAAGAAAAGCAATTTTAAACTAGATTGACTTTTTTTAATGAGGAGCATCGACATGGGGTAAGTAAAAATATTCCATTTTGAAGGAAACAAAATCTATGTCCCAAAGCCAGCAAATCGAAAATGAACATCTACTTAAATCTCACCATTCTCATCAAGAAAGTGATCAGTGACTACAACCTGGGGGAGAATGAAAGCTTATGGAGGCCTCTTTTGGGTGTCACCAAGATTCACAACATTTCTCCCTTGAGAATCCTTGGGTTCAGCAGGATCCTGAAGAAGCAGGAACTTGCTCACCAATTCCAGATCTCACCAGGTCCCGGGCCTCGGCCTGGGGCTGGAGAATCACCGTTGGTTTCTCTCCTCCTGCCCAGGGCCTGCAGTACATGGAGCTCATCCCAAAGGAGAAGCAGCCAGTGACGGGCACCGAGGGCGCCTACTACCGCCGCCGCCAGCTCATGCACCAGCTCCCCATCTACGACCAGGACCCCTCTCGCTGCCGCGGACTTTTGGAGAACGAGCTGAAACTCATGGAAGAATTCGTCAAGCACTACAAGAGCGAGGCCCTCGGCGTGGGAGAGGTGGCCCTCCCGGGCCAGGGTGGCTTGCCCAAGGAGGAGGGCAAGCAGCAGGAAAAGCCAGAGGGCACAGAGCCCACCGCCCCGACCACCAACGGCAGCATCGGTGACCCGGCCAAAGAATACGTAAGTCTCTCCCGGCCCCCGAGGCTGCTGCACCCAGGCCAGGCTTTCCCCCCACCCATGCACTCATGCATACAGTCGTGCCTCCAGGAGCTAGTTGGTGCTCATTTATTCTGTGCCTGGCACTGTCCAGTGGACAGTGATACAAGGTCACTGCCCTCCAGAGTCTCACTGTCCAGTGGCAGTCACAGACAACCGAACTGTCGCAGCTTAGAGAAGGGGCATCTAAGCTTGCTTGGGGGGAAGGTAGGTCTGGGTTAGGAGCTGAGGCCCAGGCTGGCCTCAGAAGAACTATGAGCCACCCAGGCCTTCAGGCTTTCGGGGAAGACCTGTGCCACCCTAAAGAGGTGAGCATGTGCAAAGAAAGTTCCAGAGAGCACTGCAGAGTCAGAGGATTGAACAAAGTCCCATGTGACTAGGCCTGGTGAGCTGAGGGGAGGCGGAACACAGGCTGGCCAGGTCAGCGGGGTCATGCTTCCCGAAGGGTCAGGCCACCCACCCATTCATCACTAAGTACTGATCAGCCTGTACTGTCTGCCAAGCCCAGGAAGTCAAACAAGCAGAGGCCACTGTCCCACGTGGGAGAAAGCCATGGGTTGTGGCTTCACTCTCATGGCCATGGGAGCTGTGGCAGGCTTTCCGTGGGAGGTTTTGTGGGATCTGAGCCGTGTTTCTGAAAGCTTTCTCTAGTTGCAGTGTGAGCGATATGCTGTGGGGGGTGAGCCTCTGGGGGCTGTTTGAGAACACACAGGAGAGCCAGGGTCTGGGTGGTGGAAGCCTCAGGGATGGGTTTGCCTTGTTGTTTCCCCCTCCCAGAAAGTAAAAGGACAAGCTTAAGACTGGTGTTGCTGGTGCTGATGTTTGCTAAGTTTCATGGCTTCCAGCTCCCTTCTGCTTTTTGCACACACACACCCCCAACCCCATTCCCCTCATCAGTCAGGTGGCCTGATGTTTCTATTTGACATTTGGAGATAAACATACATGGGGTCTCAAGCAAATTACCTGGCTTGCTGGGAATAGGCTGGCAATCACCTGCGTGAGCCAGGCACCCCAGGGGAATGCCAGCCCAAACAATGCTGTCACGACATCCAGAAGGGCCAGCTCTTTCCTCCCTGCTGCAGTGACTCAAACTTGTTACCTCAGTCTCGAGTCCTGCATCTCCAATGCCATCTGTTGGCATGTTCATTTAGGATCAGCATCCAATAAACTATGTTTCTCTGAGAACTCTAAGACAAAAGAGCAAAACTTATTTTCTCTACCACACGTTTGGCGACGATGTTGAAAAGACCCATTTCTCAGAAAGACTATATGTCCCAGAGACTTTAAAATTAGATCCACTGATCGTGTTTTATAAACTAGTCTCCTCCCCAGCACTGCCTTCTAGTCACCCTCAAATAGCTATTTGCCCTTAAGGATTAATGCTGTGTAATTCCAAGTTGGAAGGCAACTTCTTTAAGTCGTCGTGACATTTCCCAATTGCCATTCCCAAGAGGCAGATGCTGATCTCAGAACGTGTTTTCTCTTGGACTCAGCCCCACATTTTGTTCACTATGAAAGTGGGGCAAAGGTGGCTGAGATCCCAGATCCTTGCCTACAGTCAACTTGAGGAAACAATCTGACACTTAGGAAGCATTTAAACAAAACCAGACAGTAAATGGCAGATTTCACAGTTAGAAAGTAAGGTAGGGACTCCAAAGGAAGCCAATATTGATTGGCCTGGGCTGGCTGGGAAAGACAGTGGTCTCCTTCCTTACCCTACCCCCAATCTAAATTCAGTAACTAATTATGTAATTAGTGGCTTCAGGTCTGTGGCCGCCTCTGGAGGCTGAGGTCTTTTGTTCATCTCTGTATCTGCAGCAGGTGCCCTCAAGAGACATAGTAGGTGCTCAATAAATATGTGATCCATGAATGAATGAACAAATGAATGTTCAAACTGAACTGAGCCTGGAAGGACAGGGGACAATTTGGATGGCCATTTTGCCTAGGAGGAGAAGGAGATCTCAAGGTCACATTCATCAAGCACCTGCTCTGTCCAGATGTGATAATCACTCTCTCAGGGTCTTTGTTTAATTCGCACAGTGGCCTGGTGGGGTGAGTTTCACCAACCCGTTTTACAGTTGAGGAATCGGAGGTTTAGAGAGGATAGGTAACTTTTCCAAGGTCCCCCAGTTTCTAAGCAGAAGGGCGTGGATCCAATAGTCTTTCTAGAGTTATAAAACCCTGCTTGTTTCCTGTTCCAGAAAGAAAGGAGGCCGGGTGCTTTTCTTTTACTCCCTCTTTATCTCCCTGAAGCCAGGGAGCAAATCCTATAAAGGTAGCTAGATAGCCCGCCAGGCCATAGACCGTGTGGGCCCAGCAATGCCACGTTTAGGTGTGGACATAGGCCACACTCCCCGAGCTGCTCCGCCTTACCCCAGAGAGTGGCAGTATTGAGTGGACATGGGTGCTGGCCAGTCCTGGGTGCTGTGCTCCTCTTGTTTCTCATAAAAGGGCAGTGTGGGACAGGGACCAAAGGCAAGAATCAGGTGCAGGGTCTGGTTTCTGCTCCCCTGAACTTTGCTGAAGTGGTCGGGGCATTCATCTTAACCTGGGTGTGCAGGGGAAACTGTAGGGCTCAGTCTGACACCTCAAATCCAAACAGAGTTTTATGGGGAAAATGGAGGCCAAAAGAGGGGCACATGAAACTATTATACGAGAACTGTATTGGTAACATATCGCCATTTGTCGTCCTAATAGTAATCATTATTACTGTTACGAGCAGCTACATTTAGCGGGCATGCTGTGAACCAAGAGCAGGGCTGAGCACTGTAGTGTCTGAGTAAAAGCTCCCACCATCCAGGGCTGTGAAGAAAGGCTGTGGGATTCAAACCAGCCTCTGACAGGCCCCAAGTCCACCTTTCCTGCTTCCCAAGGCTTATTCCTCAGAAAGCCAGTGGACATTGTGCCGTAAAAGGGTCATCTGGCCATGTAAGTTTAGGAGACATCAGAGTGAACAAAACTAAGAGCCTTTCTAGGCTAACGCAGTGGTTTTCAAACTAAAATCACCTCAAAGGCTTATTCAAATTCGAGGACTGGGTCCCACCCCAGAATTTCCTACTTAGTAGGGGCCTGAGAATCTGCATTTGTAATGAGTCCCCAGGTAGATGCTGATGCTGGTCTGGGAGCCACACTTCGGAAGCTCAGCAAAAGGGATATCAGCAGTGGGTCTATGGTGAAGGGCCAGGGGATGATAACCCAGGCATTTCTTAGACTTATTTGGCCTCCTGGCTCAAGGAGTCCAACTTTGAGGACACTGCACACCACTCTCACATCCTTTGAGTTGTCCATAGGGAGTTCTGGAAACACAGGCACAGGATCTAACACACTGCTTTATACCCGACCCTGACCCCCATGACCTTGACCACACAACACTCAGCCATCTGGGGCCACGAGCTCCCACTTTCCTCTGTGCTGCGCTCTGCCTGCACTAGAGGCCAGTTCTCCTATGAGCTCACTTGACTGCCTCCTGCTGCAACACAGCCTGTCACAGTCAGGACCTTCCTCAGAGACTGGGAGGAGCTCAGACTCTGGTGAGCAAGGTCCAGCTGCCGAGCCATCCCCCTCAGCCCCTCCACCAGTGTCCTCAGAGACCAGAGGATTTTCATTGCCAAGGCCCTTCCCAGCTGCCCGTCTGGAATTCCCACCCGCGGGCTGAGTTCTGAGTGAAGCCAGATAACAGAGGGCCAGCCAGGTTGCAGACAGCGCCATCTGAGCCTGACCCATCCTGCAGGCCAGCGCTGTCCAGTTATGCGGATCTGAGCATAGTTCTGAGATTTGAACCCCACCCCCAGCTTTCAAACCCCAGACCTTCAGACAGGGCCCCTGACAGGACAGGCAACCTAAAATTAGCCATGGCACATCTGAGAATGAACCCAAGGGCTATGGCTGCCCACATCAACCGCAGAGCAGTGCTCTGAGAGTTATTATTACACTGAGGTTAGGAGAGGCAGACATCACAGGTGAGGGCTTCAAAGTAGTCCCTCTCCATGAGGACACACAATGGCAGAAATATCCCAGATACTAAGTCACCCTCCCAAAGCATGCCCTTTAAATCAGTGAGGCCAATTAAAAACCCAAAAATATTTAGCCTATCTCTCTTGCCCTCACTCCACTGTGAGTGAGTGGATGGGTGGGAATTGTTTACTGCATAGCAGGCCTATTCATCCCTTTGAATCCCCCTAACAACCATTGAGAGAGGTTGGAGTAGTTATACCCATCTCACAGATGTGGAGCCTGAGGCACAGGGAGGTTAACTGACTTGCTGATGAGAGGCGAAGCTGGGATTCCAACCCAAGTCCTGCTGCTTCAATTGAGTCTGAGAAGTCCTGGGTGGGACCCAGCAATGTGTGTACAGCAACGCAAGGGGTGTGTATTTAGGTTTGCTGAGGTGAACGGCTGTAACTCACAGCCCAGCCCAGTGGAGAATTTGAGGGCCCCTTGTCTGTGTGCCAAGAACAATGGAAGGACTTGCCTGCCCCACCCCAGTCCCACCCACTGCGGGTCTTGGGGGCTTCAGAGGGTTCCATGGCCAGGGAGCTGCCAACTCCAGCAACCTGGACCCTTTCACACCAGAATGGAGAAGCCCCAGACTCCCCTTCCAGGCCTTCCACTCCCATGTCTCCCACCTGGATGGAGCCTATGGGCGCCCTATATACCCTGAGGGCAATGACCTTACTTACTGCTCTGATGGTTAACATCTCCACCAAACCATTTCTCTGTGTTTGGAGAGCATGCTGGATATTCTCTCAGAAATTGAATATACAGATTTCCTGGGCATGGTCATTTTGCCCAGGCATTTCCGCTCTTTCCTACACCCCAAACTTGTAACTGAAGAAAGGGGAGAGAAAGCCAGGACATAACATGTAATGTAACCTCCACCCTTTAGTATTTAATATTCCTGCCTCCCCCCTCCAGCCCTTCCCCACATCACCCCTTTTTCAGGCCAAGCCATGGCAAAGAGAGAGACTAAGAGGAGGGCAATAGATTGAGGGAAGTGAAGACCTTCCTCGAAGTTGTAAAGATTTGTTAATTTGGTCCAAATTATAGCGTGCCCCCTCCTTCCCACAAGAATGCACAGAGGAGGGGCCGGAGGCCTGGGTCCCCACCCTTCCACTGAGGTCTGCCTTTCAGATGGAAACTCATAGCAGCTGGCAGCTCAGCCGGACTCCAGCCCCAACAAGGGACATATTTGTGGGCAAGGGACTTCCAAATCTTTGTCCGAGCAGATGTTTGGCTTGTGGGCTTGGCACGCTGGCTTGCCTGCCAGCCCCTCTCTGGGAATTTGAAACCCCTGCCCCGCCCTGGAGGGCAGGAGGGTCCCAGGCCCAGAGAAGCAGCCCTGAAAAATCACCATGGTTACCAGGCTTCTCAACATCTGCCTCCCTCCTTCCTTATGGTGGAAATATTTTAATAACATTAAAGGAGATATTTTTTTCACAGAAAATTCCCTTGATCCCACTTTTTATACTTGTAAATACTTTCCCATGTTGCCACATAGGCTTCACAAGCTTTTTTTTTTTCTGAAGTGGACCGCGTAATATTCCATTGACTAAAACAGGGGTTGGCAAACTTTTCCTGTTAAAGGAGAGAGTGAAAATTTTAGACTTTGCAGGCATACGGTCTCAGCCATACAGCTACGCGCTCTGTCTTGTAGCACTAACACAGCCACAGACAGCGTCTAAACAGACGAGCACGGCTGTGTTCCAATAAAAGATTCGCAGACACGGGCGGTGGGCTGGATTTGGCCCATGCAGGTAGTTTGCTGACCCTGGAACTAGAAAAACCATAAAAAATAGTTTTAGATTTTTATGAATTGTTTCGGTTTTATCCGATTTTATTTTGCTATCATAGGTTAATTGATGGTGATGATGATGATGACGGCGATGATGATGTTATCAACCACCTAGGTTGTGCCAGGCCCTGAGCCAGGGGCTTCCCATTGTCATTTTATTGAATCCTAAGAATTATCCTACAAGGTATATTATCCCCCTTTGAAAGACTAAGACATTAAGAGAAGTTCTTAGCCAAGTTAAACAGTGTTTTCAAACTTCAGGTCACAATCTATCAGTGGACAGTAAATCGATTTAGTGAATTACAACCAGGATTTTTTTTTTTTAATGTTTTGTTCTTTTAAAAACAGAAGTGCTTCAGGGGTAGTAAATACTTTTCTGGGAACCTTTTATCTCAGGGGTGTGTATGTGCACATGTGTTTCTGTACTACATCGGGCCATAAAATGTATTTCCTGCTCTGGATCACAAGCCAAAAAACAAAAATGAGAAAACATAGAGTTAGGAAATTGTCTAGTCACCTAGCTGGGGAGTGGTCAAATGGGAACTGGAGCTCAGGCCTGCCTCACCCAAGCCCAACCCAGACTCCAAAGACTAGGCACTCCCGCTGCGAGCCCCATGCTGGAGGCACTGGGCGAGGCTGCTGCCCAGCGATGACCGCATGTGAGGCTTTTTCCTACTCAGCAGCCTCCTTTTGCAGAGTCAGTGGTTGCCCACACGCCACACAAAGCCGGATTCGAGAACACCCCAGGCAGACGTTCCCTTTTACGAGAGTGGCACTTATGAAGCCTTCCTGGTTCCCTCTTCGCCCTTCACCAGATACCCAGAGAAGAGACTCAGTTAGAAATGTCTAATGTTGAGCCCCACAGTCAATAACCTGCCCCAAGAAGACACGTGAGGCAAAGTGGTTGGCCAGCAACAGTGACCGCATGCAAAGCATTTCCCATGAGCCAGGGCCTGCCACCTGCATCAGAGAGGAAAGTGAGGCTCAGGAAGGTGCATGACTCGTGCAAGGGCTGACCGGTGGTGAGGCCATGGTACAGGCCTCACTCCGAAGGCCATGACCCTGAGCATTGCACCCAGCCTGCCCATCCTGCACGGGAAGGAGCCTCAGGAAGGCAACTGTTTGGGGAAACAGGACGCAACAGGCTAAGGATGCCAGAAATGACCCTGAGCCAGAAAAGAAAAAAAAGTAAAACAATGGCTCTGGGATACGTAAGGCTGCAAAGCAAAGATGGGGAACAATCACCATAAGAGGAAATGAGGAGATGCTGTTTATAAATAAATTGTGAGCATTTGTATTGGAAAGAGCCCAGCGCCTGAACTCAAGGCCCTTGTGCTAATATTTACTGTATTGTAATGGTGAGATTTTCACAAGGCACTCTGGGTTTAGACTGGGTAGGCCTTTGGATAAGAGCCTTCCAGAGGAGACAGCAGAATCAGGACAGAACTCTGGCAACCCCGACGGAGAGATTATTGCTGGTTTAGAGGCTTCTCCATATCTGCTGATCCCTCTCTTAGAGGCCAACATGGCTCGGTCCTTAGAGACAGCTCTTTGGCCCTGCAACCCTTGGCCACTGTCCTTAATCTGCTGTTGCCTAAAACACTTGGTGTCTTGATTACTTCCATTACAGAAGTCTTAAAAATTCCGTGTTCCACACTTGATGTTTCTGTTACCTAATGCTGCCTGTCAAACCTCTCCGAGATGTAGAGGCTAAGACAATAACCTCTGTTTGCTTACACATCAGTAGTTTGGGCAGGGCTCCGTGGGGATGGCGTATCTCTGTACACGTAGCATCATCTGGAGCAGCTCGCAGGCTGGGGCTGGACTCCTCTGAAGCTCCCTCACTCACACATCTGGCCTTGGTGCTGGGCAGATGCAAACAGCTGGGGCTGGGCCAACAGTTGCTGCTGTGTGTCTTCTCCACATGGTCCCCCAGCTTGAAGGCCTCAGGACTTCTCTCCTGCCTGCCCAGGGCCAGGGTGTGTGACGTGACAGGGAGCCCAGTGGAAGCTGTGTTGCCTTTTATGACCTTCCTCAGGGATCTATAGCATCCCTTCCATTGGACAGAGGCAAGCCATTAAGGCGGGACCACATTCGAAGGGAGGGACTTAGACACCCCACTGGTTGGAGGAGGGTCCGAGAATTGAGAATTTGCAACATCATTTTCACTCACTGAGGGACCCCAACCCTGCAGGGTCTTAGCATCTGAGGCAGCTGAGTCTAAAACGTTCCTCCCTCCGCTTTTTCAAAGCAGGTGTTTTTACAGATTACAAAGGCCCAGGTTACAGAATTTTCAAACTCTTTCATTTACACCCTTCTCATTAAGACTCTTCCTACTTGAACAGGGACAGGGCAAACCTTCAGTGGCACAGGGAGAAACGTCCTGTTTGTTCTACCTCTGACAGGCCTGTGCCCCACTCCTCCCCCTGGGGGAACAGTCTGCAAAGTCAGCTATGTGGCAAATGTTGGAAAGTGTCTCATGAGCAAGCTCAGACTTTTTTTCCCTAGAGAGAGAGGAAGGGAGAGGGAGAAAGAAAGAGAACATCAATGTGAGAGTAGAACATCGATCGGCTGCCTCCTGCATATCCCCTACCAGGGATCGCACCCGCAACCCAGGCATGTGCCCTGATCGGGAATCGAACTGGCAACCTTTCGGTATGCAGGCTGACTCCCAACCAGCTGAGCCACACTGGCCCCAGCACAAGCTCTGATTCTAAATAGTGAGGCGTATGAGTAAGAAACAACTGATACGCTAACAATAAATGTTCTTTTCTTTGCCTTTTAACATAGTCCCAGAGGACTTCTCCTTGACCACACTGTCTCCTTCACAGGCGAAGTAGCCTAAGAATGACTGACTGCATGGGGCTTTCTTAAAAATAGTCCAGAATTTAAGCATGCCAGGAATTCAAATTGGCCTTAGCTGTAACCGAATTAAATTGCTGATATCATTTTTACTGAGTTTATTTATAAGATCATTTTTAAACACTCTAAACAGTGGTTCTCAAAGTGTGGTCTCATGACATCAGCATCCCCTGGGGACTTGCAGATTCCTATGCCCGTCCCAGACCTACTGAATCAGACACTCTGGGGGTGGGGGTTTTAACAAGCCCTCTGTGGGGGGTAATGGGCAGACTCCAGTCTGAGAATCACTGTCTTCCAGAGGGTGGGGTCGAAGAGGGGTCAGAGCAGACCAGCCAAGCCAGGCACTGATTCTAGCTGAGTTTGGGGTAGTCCCAGACAATGAAACTCACACAATTCAAAAGGAACCCCAGGCCTCCAAGCCAAATACAGATCCCGCCTACAACCTGTCTTTGTCATCATGGGAAAGTGATTTAACTCCTCTGAGCCTCCGCCGCCTTATCTATAAGGAGGGCTGGGGTAGGGAATAACAGGAGATTTTAGCTAATTATTATTGAACCCTTATAAAGTCCATTAACTGTCATCTCATTTAATTGTGCAACTCTATGATGTTGTTAGTATTATTATTAGTATCCCCTTTGAATAGGTGAAAAAAACTAAGGCTCAGAGAGGTTGGGTAACTTTCCCAAGGTCACACAGTTAGTCCCCCTCTCAACCATCCCCTGCAACTTAGAAATTGTAAACCTCAGTACCAAAGACTGTAGAAATATAAGTTTGTGCAGAGAAGGGTGGGGCCAGGATCCTAGGGCCCAAGCAGGCTAGGCATTCTGACTTTGGTTGCCAGCCTGACCCTGGTGGCTTGGGCACCACCAGGTGACAGAGCCAGGACACTGTCAGATCTGTCATGCTTTGAGATGACAGGGAAAGGGGCACAGAGGACAGCTCAGAGACAAGAAGGAGAAAATTGGTTCCTGACACATGCTGAAAGGGCTCATTACCCAGGCATCTTCCTTTCATGAAATGGCAGTGACACTGTTTACTTAACGGGATGGCTACTGTTAGCACCAAGGCCAAGAGCCAGGGATGCTGGGGAAACAGTGAGCCAAGAGACACGCCTTCGAGCGGCCCTTAACAAAGGACTTTCAGATGGCTGAGGAGCTGACACCAGGCCCGTGAGCACAAATATCTCTTCCTTCCTCCACGCTGCCACCAGAATTATCTCCCTACAGTGCAAACCAGAACACAGCACTCCTCACCTCAAAGACAGGTGATGGCTCCCTCCCCATAACCTCTAGAGTGAATCCCAACCCATAACCTAGGATCAAAGCCACCCATGATCACCCCAAACTGCCTTTCTGACCTTGTATCCCCCATCTCCTTCTCTGGGTCACAGATGCCTGCTGATGCCTCCAGGCCCAGCCAGGTGCATGTGTCCCCCTCCCCTTCCCACTGACGCATCATGGTGACACCTGACCTGATGTCATGGTCCAACAGTAAGTCCCTCTGTGGAGGAAAGGTCTGGAAATTTTGTTCCATGAAGTTTAGAAAGACAGACAGACAAAAAACTCGCTTGGTACTCAAGCAGCCCTTGCCAAATAGCTTACGCTTCCCAGCTATGCTGAAGAGATGGTGAGAATAAATGGATGCTGATTCATCACTCGCTTTTGGTCTAGACCCTCTGATGAGCTGCAGGCGAGCTGGGACTCGGTCGTGTGCAGCGGCCCGGGGTTCTCACGCCACTCATTCCTGTGGGCAGAACTGAAACCACAAACCCAGCAGCGTTCTCAGGACATGGGCAGGCAGGCAGGATCAGTTAACCAAACACACTCCTTCCTAGACATTCGTTCAACAGCCACTATGCTAGGGGCTGCTGTCAGCACACGGACAGTCTTTGTCATTTGGTTTTCTTTCCCCAACTTCTACCATTTTATTTCCTCTTCATATGCAGGGGTATGTCATGTATGTAATTAAAGTATTTAAATTAAAAATACTAAGTGTTTAGGCTCTTAGCATATGCCTACTCATCTCTACACGGCAAAGCAATCACTACTTTGATGGGGCTGACATGTAACTGCTGTTTAGTAACAGAGTTCTCATCAAAAGCCAGGCCACCAAATATTTTTTGTAGAGGGCCAGGTTGTAAATATTTCAGGGGTTGTGGGCTAAGATCCAAATCAATGATATCATGTAGGTACTTTATGTAACAAGAGAGAAAACAAATTTCCACAATTTTTTAGTATTTGTAATTCAAAATACAGTCAACTCTTGAACAACACCAGTTTCAACTGCTTGGGTCCCATGCAGCTTAAACCTTTGTTATTCAAGGGTCAACTGTACTTTCAGTCCGAGGTTGGGAATCTGAATATGCAGAGGGTCATTTTAAGTTATATGCCGATTTTCTACTGCAAGTCTTGGCACCCTCAATCCCCATGCTGCTTGAGGGTCAACCGTATAATATTATAATTAAGCACAAGTTTTTGTAATGTAGGTTGTATTAGTCAGTTTGGGATATCATAACTAGGAACTGGGAATACCACAGAGCAGGTGGCTTAAACAGCAGAAGTTTATTTTCTCACCATTCTGGAGGCTGGAAGTCCAAGATCAAGGTGCTGGCAGGGTAGGTGTCTGGTGAGGCCTCTCTTCCTGGATTTCAGATGGCTGCCTTCTCACTGTATCCTCACGTGGCCTTTCCTCTGTGGATACACAGGAGAAGAGAGAGAAGTTGCTTGATTTCTGGTGTCTCCTTTTATAAGGACACCAGTCCTTTACGACCTCATTTAATCTTAATTACCTCTTTAAAGGTCCTGTCTCCAAATAAAGCCACATTGGGGTTAGGGCTTCAACATGTGGATTCAACATAGAAATTTGGTGGAGACACAATTTAGTGTATAACACAGGTCTGGTAATGAGAAAAATTGAATTAATATTTGAGAGACCATTTCACTGAACTGGAGATCAAACATAAAATCCATTCCTCTCTGGTGGAGGAACAGGCCGTGGGCAGATGTGGCCACAGCCACAATTTGCCAGCTGTGTAGCCTGATCAATATGTAGCAGAACAAACCTTAGCTCTGGGGCCGGTGCTCAAATACCAGCTTTGTCTCCTATCAGCTGTATGCTACTGAGCAGTAGCTGAATCTCTCTGAACCTCAGTTTTGCCATATCTCAGGGGAAATAATGATTTCCCCAAAGGGGAGATAACTCTAGAAGGGGAAATAACTCTCTCTGGTTTCTGTAAGGGATAACAGTAATGAATGCAAGATCCTGAGCACAGTGCTGGACACAGCCTGACCTAAGGAAATGATAGCCGCCATCATCATCATCATCATCAGAGTTTTGAGGAGCAGGAGATAATTCCAAATAAAATCCAAAGGATTTTATGGGTCATTTTGGATTAAGTATGTACTCTGGGTAGGATGTGATGAGGTTGGCAATTTACCTCTGGTTTTCCTCCCAACTTAATGATAATAACATCAGTCAAACCCCAATGGAGGGATAGTCTACAAAATACCTGACAGGTGCTCCTCCAAACTGTGAAAGTCATCAAAAACAAGGGAAGTCTGAGAAACTGTCATAGCCAAGAGGAACCGAAGGGAATATAACAACTAAATGTAATGTGGTGTCCTGGATGGGACCCTGGGACAGAAGAAGGACATTAGGTAAAATCTAAGAATATCTGAATAAAGCTTGGACTTCAGTTAATAACAACATCGAAATTATTAATTAATTGTGACAAATATACCATATTAATGTAAACTTAAGAATAAAGAAAACTGAGTATGGGGTATATGAGAAGGCTATATTATCTTCACAATTTTTCTGTAAATCTAAAACTGTTCTAAAATTTAAAGTTTATTACAAAATAATCATACATGGGCAAAAACCCATTCAAAATAGAAGCTGGACCAGCAGGTCTCCATGTACCAAGGACGAAAGGTTGATCGATATGGTTTCAAATCCCATATTAACTAACTTTTGGGAAACTACCACTTGAATTGTGATGTAGAATCAAAGAAAACTTCACACAGTCTTCTGGAACAGCGATTCAAAGACTCCTCCCTTTTCCAGCATCATATCTGTATGAGGCCAGATTTTCTTCATATATTTCAAAGAAAACAACATTATGCAAAAGATGAAAAGTGAATGCAGTTACCAGAACCCAGAGGTCTTCTATGGAGCCAGTCATTAAAGAGATTTGCAAAAACGTAAAACAATCCCACTCTTTTCACTAAGTTTTTCTGTTTTGAAAAATAGAATTATTTTTTAATTACAAACATTTATGTTAACATATTGGTTTACTTTTTAATGAATTCATATGTAATTATTTAATTTTTCTCAGTTTTAATTTCTCTTATGGTAAATATCAATAGCTAGTACCCATATGAACAAAAAGTCTTTATACTCTTTTTAAGTGTCTAAAACATGCTGAGAATACAAAGGTTGAGAGTCAGTGTGCTAAACAAGTATTTATTTAGACCTCACAACAACCTACTAGGTAGGCAATTTTAACCCACTTTGCACACTGAGGAACAGAGAGGTATGGTAACTTGCTCAAGGTTACCCAGCAAGGAGCGCCTGGAGTCGAAACTCAAAGGTGCCAGTTTGCTCTCCTGACTGCGTTGTATCTTTGGGGTCCTCCCCCACCCCTCCAGGTCTGCGAGCTCTGCAAGGGGGCAGCACCCGCTGACAGCCCCGTGGTCTACGCGGACAGGGCCGGCTACAGCAAGCAGTGGCACCCTACCTGCTTCGTGTGCGCCAAGTGCGCCGAGCCGCTGGTCGACCTCATCTACTTCTGGAAGGACGGGGCGCCCTGGTGTGGCCGCCACTACTGCGAGAGCCTGCGGCCCCGGTGCTCGGGCTGCGACGAGGTGAGCCCGCGGGCTGTGCCGGAGGGGGAGGGGACCAGGAGGCCAGGGGGAGTGTGGCCTCGCTGATGATGGGACCCCCAGATAGGAAACTGGGGCTCGGGCCACACTTCAAGCTCTCAGCCTGTTTTCGCATCTGCAAAATGGGGCCACTCCCTGTTTGCTCCCCTGGGGTTGCTGGGATGGGTGGGACACACAGTGCCTGTCCAGTCTCGTTCTTGGCGCTGAGTAAGTGCTCAGAAGATCATCACAGGGTATAACAGGAGGCGGGTACCTGGCTCTATATCTATTAGTTGTGTGGTTACCCAGCTCCTGTGCCTCAGTTTCCTCACTTGTAAAGTGGGAAGGATAAGAGTTCCATCCCAGGGGGTGGCTATGAAGGTGAATGAGATGCTGAATGAAAACGCTTGGCATGGGCCTGACCAAGTAACTAATTAATGGGAGCTGCTGTTAGTCTTAGGGTAATGGGATATAATATGATATAATACAACATTAACATAATACAATACAGTAATGAGAGATGCTATGAGTGGGTTTCAATTCTTCAATATGGGTTAAGGCTAGAGGAACTCTAAGGTATATTAATAATGACAATAGTAATTGTGACAATAACAGCTACTGTCTGCATGCCTTTGGTGACAGGAAACTCACTCCCTTCACATGTGGCACAAACAAGGGCCTTCATTTTGAGCCAATATCTGCCTCCTACCACCTTCCACAGTTGGTGTCCATTTGAAGTTAAGGCCCCTTACCTAGTAACTTGGCCATTGAGCAATATTAAAACAAAAGGACTGTCAGCAGGCCAGGCCACAGCCTCATTTTTGTGAGAACAACAGTATGTTCACTGTCCTAGCACTCTACCCTTTATTAAGGGCTTACAGTGCGGCAGTTATTTGCTACGTAATTCATGTGGAATGTGCCATTTATACCTCACGACAACCCTCCAGGGAGAGACAGCCATTATCTCCATTTAACACGCGAGGCAAGTGCAGCCCAGAGAGGTCTGATAGTCACAGCTTTGACTTTGTGTCCGTCGGTATCCCAAGCACTTCATAGGCAGTGGCTCGTGCAGTGCTCATGAAATCCCATGGGATGGGTAGTGTTTACATCTCCGTTCAACAGATGCGGAAACTGAGGCACAGGGAGATTAAGCAGTTTGCCCCAAGTCACAAAGCTAAGTGTTCAAGTGAAACTTAATACCCAGTTCATGTTTGACCCAGCGTCCGAAGGCACATCTAACAAGTATGCTATTCTGCTCTTTCTGAGTCTCAGGGTTCCTCACCATACGTATATTCCTAAGGGTCACTGTGGGCTCTTGCTCTTGAAGACTAGTCCTTGGCAGCTTTGCAATTGACCCAAAGAATGTTCCAGAGACTAGATAAGTAAAACCTGCTGATGGTGGAGGACCTTTCTTTCCATCTGAGAAGCTAAGATGCAACTGTGACCTTCACCAAATACTGTACATAGTGCCTCCAGTTGGTGCCAGATTTCTCCCCTGAGGCATGTAAAGGCCAAAACAAGAATCAGATAGGATGGACCACCATTCTCCAACTTGGCTTCAGTGCACTGTCTCTACTAGTTTCATTTCTTCTGCTCTCTTCCCCAGATAATATTCTCGGAGGACTACCAGCGTGTAGAAGACCTGGCCTGGCACCGAAAGCACTTTGTCTGTGAGGGCTGTGAGCAGCAGCTGAGCGGCCGTGCATACATTGTCACCAAGGGTCAGCTTCTGTGCCCAACTTGCAGCAAGTCCAAGCACTCCTGAAGAGCTGCCTTTCCATGGCTGGGACCCGCAGGCGCCCACTGAGGAGAGCCAGGCGCGCTGAGGCCATCCCAAGGGTCTGACGTGACAGCCAGCAAGCAACAAAAAACAGTAATATTGTTTTCAGTGAGACTATAGAGACACATATATTCTAGGTTGGGTGGTGGTGGATCCTTGAAGGTCAATAGTTTCAAAGCCAGAAATGTCCTGAGAAGTCTTAGGACGGAGTTATTTTGTCTTTGTTGCTGTTTTTCCCAGCTACCAACTAAAGACACAGTTGGCATCCTGCAAGGGATGCCCAGGAGGAGTTTCCCAGAGTGCAGTTCTGAGTGATCGAGCCACGTAGCTGTAGAGTGCGCGTGCTTTTTCGTGAGGCTGGGAGCCCCTCCGGGAGAAGCCTGGGATTCCAACAATCGTTTGTTGCCTCCTTTCAAATGGAATTTGAATTTTAAATAAAAACGTTTTTTGGCATGATAAACATATCAATAAACATTTTATGCAGTCCACATACGCCCTCCTCTAATTATTTACACTGAGGCAATGATTTTGTGGCATCCACTTAGCCCGGTGACCCTGAATGCTGGTGCTGGCACAAGGCACTGTACATGCCGGTGCCTCTTCATCGATGTGTCTCAGCAGATTTCTTTGGAGAATGTAGGTCCTTGGAGCAGAATCTCCACCCCCAGTTTCAGGTTTCCCCAGATCACTGATGGAAATGGGGTGTACCTAACAGCAGCCTCCTGGGAACTGATGAGCTGCTTAAAGAGAAGGGACCAGACTCCACTGGACTCAGAGCCCAAGTGAGCAATGAGTGGAGCCCTCTGGGTGTAAGGCCAGGCAGAGTGTTGGGTTGCCGCCAAACACTGTCATGTGGGACATGGTGATGTGTGGGCAGACCTTAAGAAACACTAGATTTTTATGAGAAACCTGTCCATTTTTCAATTTTTCCAACTGAACATTGAATGAGCCAAATAGATTAGGTCTTAGGGCAAGGCCTTGGGGCGAGATTTTCTCTCTTTTTATGGATTCTCTGAGCATTTGCAGCCCCCAGGTCAGTTTCTTTTCCACAATTTGTAAGAAAAGACATATTTTTCTACTGCAGATATGTAGACAAAAAAAGACATGAGACCTAGGAACTCGCAGTCCTGCCTCCAGTAACCTTCTTTCTTTCTTAAATTTACCTTCTGTTGCCAAGTCTCTTGAATTTTACCACCCACATTTCACTCTCGTCCTCTCTTATCTGCAATACCCTCATTCGCGCGTGCTTTGCAAGTTCGGCCAGAGTTACTGCAATACCCTCCCAAGGTGGTTTGCCACACTCCGTTTCCCTCTCATGTCTGTCTTCTCAAAGAGAAGCTGTGCATGTTGTCTCCCTCCCCCACTCTCATGGCTCCCCATCACCCCTCAAGTTAAGAACCAAGTTCTCACCCTGATGTTTGAATCCTTCTAAAACTTGGCTTAATTGTCTTTCTGGTCTTGTGACTCATAATTTCTCTAGATTTCTATTTGCCTATTTCTCCTAGACATTCAGAAACTCTGATCAAACACACCCCCACCATGCTTTTGCTAGTTCTAAGCTGGTTACTTTTCAACTCCTTCTGTTGAAATTCAACCTGTCCTAGAAGGTGCTTCTCAAGCATAACCTGCTTCTCAGTCCCTCCCCAGAAACATCAGTGGAATATTCACTCATCCACTCATTCATTCACTGATTCATTCATTCCTCAGATCTTCACTGAGTACTACAGAGTTCCAATTCCCATGCTGAGTACAGAGGTGTAACACTCAAAAAAAGAACACTGCCCCCTGGATTTTACAGTCTGTCAATGTGAAATTACAGCTACTGTGAATGTTATAAAGGGAAGGTGTGTGTTACTATAAAGCATATGAAAGATATTGGACCTAGTCAGGGATGTCAGATGTGCTTCTGGGAAAGTGACACTTAGAACTGATAAAGAATGAGTACATCTGAGTAGGAAAAGAGGAAAAGGGCAGTGGTTAAATATGGATATGAGGATGGCATGTGCAAAGGCCCTGGGGCTAAAGCAGCACCAGCTTATTCAATACCTATTAACTGGTGTTAGAGATACAATGGTGAGCGTGGCCCGTGCACAGGACTGAAGGAAGACTTGTAGCAGGAGCACAGAGAGTGACGGGGCATTAGGTTAACACTGAGGCCTTAGGGGTACTCCTGCTTTGTGGGCCACAGAAAAGACTGGTCTCTTTCCAGAAGCAATGGGGAGCCTTCAAAGAGTTTTAAGCAGGAGTTGGTGACAGCAAGACAGGGAGATTATCAAATACACAATCTCCTCTGCTGAAACCCAACATGATGCCTAATTGATTTTTCTACATCATAGTGGGTGGGAGTAATGACCCACAACAGACCCATGGACCCCACCCAGAGCATGCTCCTGCCTTCCCATGTCTACTGATGACACCCCATCCTTGCATTTGGAACACCTAAATTGTCACTGACACTCCGCCTCCCCTGATGGGTCACTCGGTACAGTCCTTTCTCTCCCACCGTCTCTTTCCCTCCATCCCTGAGGTCATATTTCACCTTGAACGTTTTCTGCCCAGCCTAACAAACAACAGTCTGGTAGTGGGTCTCCCCCCGCCACAAACTCACCCTCTATACACACAGCTCAGGTGAGCTGCTCAGAAACCCAGCCTGATGGTGCACTTTCCTCGAAGAACATTCAGGGGCTCCCTACTGCACACTCGGAAGTTGAAACCTCTCAGCCTTGCAATCAGGTTTCTTAATTTTCCTGGCCCCAACCCACCGTGCTTCCTGCTCCCCTCTCAGAAGCAAAATGAACAGCCTGCAGGTCCCTGCGTGCGCCCTGTGCCTTCCCAGCTCTGTGCCATAGCTCAGGCTGCTCCCTTCTCGAGTTCCCTACACTGTGCTCAGTCGCTGCCTCTTCCACGGGGCGCCACAGCTGAGTGGGACTCTGTACCCGAACTGCAAGGACATGTGCTTTAAAATATGACAGTGTTAACTGGCACATGACTCATCTCCCTGTGTCAGCAAGAAGGGCAGTCACCATTCCCGTCAAGTGAATGTTCTCTAGGAACATTTCCCTGGGGTATTTTAGGTTCATCTGTGCATCACAATGCCCCAGGCTTACAGTGATCACTGCACTGCTTCTACTGTGCTATAATTATTAGTTCATGAAAGGCTCCCCCGTGAACTTCTTGAGAGGATAAGCGCATCTTGGCCTCTCCAATCCTCAGCACAACGCCCAGCAATTAAATGAAAGAGCAAACAGCCCAGGGCTCTTGGATGAGTCACAGTTGCTGAAGACACTGTATTCCAAAGTGCCCCACACCAAACAAACACTTCAGACCCAGGCAGACACTGCTGGCCCCCTACAGTTGCCATTCTCTACCCCGCTTCCCCTTCCGGCAGGACGAGCCTGCTTCCCACTAAATTAATTCACTTTCCCAGCCTCCTTTGCAGCCGGAGAAAGGGCATGTGACCCAACCCTGGCCAAGGGGCTTCTCTATGGGGGCTGCTTAAAAAAGTCGTCTTCAATGAAAAGAGATGCTCTGGAGGAAACAGCCTGCTTTCTTTTTCTTTTGATATAATTTTAAACTTACTAAACATTACAAAAAGAGAAGGACTTTTCCCGAAACCATTTGAGGGTGTGGCTGACGCAAGGCCCCATCACCCCTGAATATTTTAGTGTGCAACTCCTAGAAACAAGAGCGCTCTCCGACATCACCACACACAGCCATCAAAACCAGGAATTAACATCTATGGGCCAGTCCTCAGACACAGCTCAAGTTCTGCCAATTGTCCCATAAGGTCTTTTATAACAAGAAGGTCCAGCCCAGGATTACTTGCTTCATTCAGTTATCCTGTCTCTTCAGCCTTCTGTGATTTGGAAGAGGTCCTCGCTCCTTCTCTGACATTTATGATCTTGACATCTAAGAATATTCACGGCCACTTATTGCAAAGGATGCCCATCAAATTGGGTTTGTCTGATACCCTCTCATGATTAGATTCAGGTTACGCATTTTTGGCAGGAATGCCATGGAAGCAATGCTGTTTGCATTGCCCCCTATCAGATAATAAAAGACTCTTTATTTGTTTTATTACTATTGATATTAATTTTAAACACTTGACTATGCTAGATTTTTCCAGTGTCAAGTTAATCTTCTCTTTGTATCTAATGAGCATTTTGGGGAAGGTACTTTGAGACTATGTTAATCTGTTCCTCATAAAAATTCCACCCACTGGCTCTTAGTATCCGTGGACGTTTCCCAACTGCCTTAATGATCACTGTAATAACTGCCCAGTGTTGATGTCTCTAATTCAATCATTCCTTCATTGTTTATTGCTTAGCATTCTAATATAAGGAAAAGCTCTATCATCTCCCCATTTATTTATTCATTTATTTATATCGGTTTGGAGTTATAGGTTTCTATTTTGTCAAATTGTTTTCATCTATTACTATCATTAGTTATTTTGATATTCAAATTGTTCCAAATTTGGCCAAAGAAAACGCCTTCAAGCTGGCTATGACCTTTTGACATGTCTTCATCATTTTTTAAGTGCAGTTTCACTTTCTGTCACAATAAGGAGTTCCCGGCTCATCTTGCATTTTCTTTACCCCAGCTTTGGAATCAGCCATTTCTCAGGGGGCTCCCTCTTCTTAAGCTGGGTGCTGCTGAGTTGAAACCCCTGGTACCATCTTAGAACCTTGAGACACGCGAACCAAGCCAGGAACAGGATTATGGGCTGAGAGTGAAACAGAGCTTAGGTCCTTGACTGTGTCGTTGAGCCAGTAAACTCACCTCTAGGCTTCTCGTTCCTTGAGAATTATTTCCTTATTATTTATGCAGGGTGATACAGTTCCCCATTGTATAACATATTTCCTCATCAGACGGTTTCCCATCAGCGGGGATCTTGTTAACTGTAGCCAAAAACAGTGTGACTGATACCCAAGGAGTTTCACGTTTCAGCTTGCGGTGAACTACACATTTCATTTGGGTTTTTAATCACGTTGGTCCCATGGAGACGCAAATGATAGTGACCTGAGTACTTGACTCACCGGGTTATCAGACTTTGGCTCCCAACGTTTGGCTTCAAATATGAGAAAGTTACACGAAAGACAAGGGTGCAATGGCATGTGTGCTGGCCACTGACATCTCCGCCTTTGCCAAGCCAAGGCTGCTGCTGCTGCAGGAAGTTGCGTGCTCGCCTTGATCTCAGCCGCTACTTGCAACCAGTCATCTCTACTAAGTTTGAAGCAAAATGATTTCTTTGTTTGATTCCATCCATTCTAGGATAATAAAACCTGCAGGCACCAGCATAAAGTGTTTCTTTGTTCCGAGTGCGGGACAATGTTGGTTCTTAAACAACAGAAAGGATTTGGGCTTGCAGACAGAAGAAATACTATCCAGGCCTCTCTTGTTGCAGGTGAGGGAAATCCAACTCGAACCAGTTTAACACACACGCCCCCAAATTAGAGAGGATCCACATTCTAGAATTTACTCTCTGGTCCGAAAGGTCAAGAGAAGGGCCAGCTGCAGGAACAACTTGATCCAGTAGTTCGAATTATGAAGTCAAGAACCCGCTTCCTTTCTCCATCTCTCACCTGATTCCCCCGGGTTGGCCTTACTCAGATGGCAGCAGATGTGGCCACCAGCGGCATCTAGGGTCACCTTTACCCTTGGAGCCAGTGAGCCCAGTGAAAGGAAGTATCTCCTTGGGGCTTTCTGGGGATGACCTCGATTGGCCCAGTGTAGGTCATGTGCCTATCTTTTGACCAAGTACTATGCCTAGACGGCTGGGGTACTGTGATTGGCCTTGATCTTGGTGCCAACCATCGAACTTCTAATGGGGAAGAGAGCGTATTTGAAACGACAAACACCCAAATCACGTGAAACAGGTGCCTTGTGAAAAAGAGAGGCCTTGTTAGAGCTGGAGGTGGCAAAGCGGAGCTGGCCCAGTTCTCCAAAAAGAGGGACAGTGGATAAAATACAGGAACAAAGCACAGGAAAGCGGCAGTCAGGGAAACGGAGAGAACTAACCCAAGGCACCTAAGGGACTAAGCCTGTCCCAGGATTGGGATGGAGGCCTCTGAGAGGCAGGGGAGGAGCCACGGCAAAGAACAAGGTCAGACGCCAAGTCACAAAGCTCATCTTGAAGTAATTATCATGCCACTAAAAAATCTCATTTGTCTTGATATTTTTTTAATTACTGGTAAAAAAAAAAAAAGACAAATGTTTTTAAAGGCCTAAATAAAATGGCATTCCCTAAAGGAAATGTCTAAAAGGTTTTGCTGTGGCCTTTTCTGTTTCATTCTATGGAAGATGGTGGAGACTCACTAAACTGTTTTTATGGGAAAAGTTTAATAAATGTGAAGGATGTACTTCCATGAGTTCAAATATGGAAAGTTTTAAAATAGAAGAGTGACACAAGCAGCAAATGATCCCAATATGCTAGATTATGCAGGCTGCTGGCACAAGTTCCGCTTTTTAATCAAATATATAAATTATGAAATATTGTTGCAAAAGATCGCCAGCCTTTGCCCTACAAGGGAATGGCTTGTGCTTCGGTTGACAGGGAGCTCTGTGGAGTTCACCCCCAGCTGATAAGGGGAGAGGGAGCAAGAAAAGACAGGCAGGCATCCTTGGCCAACACGAGGGACCATGTGGTGCCAACGCTGGATGGAAGAACATGCTCCCGCCAAAGTCCCAGGCCGAGTAGGAAGGTGTTTGTCAGCTCAGTGCGTTGCCTGTGTGGCCCCCCTCTGCAGGGGAGGTGTCTGTGATTGCTTGGGCAAGAGCTTGCAAACAATGAGCTTTTGGCGCACGTTCCCACCTAAAAAGCCACCCTGCTGCCACCTCCTCTGGGAAGGCCTTGCTGATTGCTCCAGATGCTCAGATTCAACCGACTATATAATTGATTTGGTCTTGACCAGACTGTACTATGTCAGATTCTGTGGTTTGTCTCCTGAACAGTAAGGCAACTCACTCACTCACTGGTTCACTCTTTTACTCATTCATTCACCATGCATTTACTCAGCACCTACTATGCCCCAAGCACTGTGCGAGGCACTGGAAATACAATGGTGGACAAAGGAGACCTGGTCCCTAACCTAGAGGAGTCACAGTCTATCAGAGAAGAGCAAGAAATAGCAAATAATTATCTACTCAGACCTGCTTGAATCCCAGCAGAATCCCAGCTTGTGTTCCTTCCCAAAACATCCCCAGCCTCCTCGCAAACAGGCTTCTAGCCTCCTGATCCTTCCCACTCACTCACCAAATAGATCCCATGTGCCTCACAGGGCAGCACTGTCTTGGCAGCGTGGGCTTTGGAGCTAGATGCTTTGATTCTAATTCTGACGCTGTGTCGCCTTAGAGAAGACATTTTACTTTGTTCCCAGGTTTCTCCATTGTAAAATGGGAATAGTAATGTTATTTGCCTGACAGGGTTGTTCTGAGGATTAAATGATGTGTGCATGCTTAAAGATTTAAAACAGCTCCCGGCACGTAGTGAGTGTTCTGTAAGTACCGGCTTTTATCATCATTGTTGGTGTTCGTATTACCCAACGGTGGCCCAGAGAAGGAGATGGCTCCATGGCAATATCCTCTCCTCTTAGAAACGGTGGTTTAAAAATGTGTGTTTTTTCCCAGCCGGGCGTGACTCAGCAGTTGAGCATCGACCTAGGATCCAGGAAATCTCCTGGTTCGATTCCTGGTCAGGGCACATGCCCGGGTTGCGGGCTCCATCCCCACTCAATGACTCTCTCATCACTGATGTTTCTCTCTCTCCCCCTCTCCCTTCCTCTCTCTGAAATCAATAAGGATATTTTTTTAAAAAGTAAATGTATGTTTTTAGAAGTTCATGGGCAAACTTCCTTTCCTTATTTCTAATCTGAGACTTTCTAATAAATGCTCAAAAATGACCTGCCCGCTCAGAGACATTTCAGTATCCTGACACACACACACACACACACACACACACACACACACACAACTGTGAATGTGCTACCTTTGGCATGCAGATTACTTCAAGCTGAAATAAAATCCAACAAACTCAAGAAAAGCTATTCTTTTTACCTTCACCTTTACCTGCCTAAAGGGATTCCGATAGAAAAACCTGCTTCAGGAAGGGAGCTTTAGCATATGTGAATTAAGTGTGACAGACAGGGAGGACCCAAGCAAGCCTGTCTGTTAGACGCCCCTTTGTGCCCCATTGTTGCTTTTCTCACCTACCTGTGAGTTGCCTACTTCCTCTTTGAATTCCCAGACTCCTGCCTCCCTTTCCTTAGTCCAGAATGGCACAGAAGCCTCCACTGCTCAATATGGCCTCAAGGTCCCATATTCTTAGGGAACCCCGTATGCACATACGTACATTGCATCATTTTCTCCTGTTAATCTATCTCCTGTTAATTTGATTATTAGTCCAGCCAGAAGAACTTAGAAAGGTGGGAGAAAAATTATTTTTCCGCCCCCGCAATACTCTTTCTTTACAGGTCTACCTGCCATTTCAAAGCCAGGGATCGCCTGTCTTGTACTCCTGCTGTGCGTGTATTACGAATGGCAAGGGGTTCTGTTGACCCTCAGACTCACGATGGGTCCCACCAAGTCTTAAGAGAGTACCTTAGAGAAAGCTAGGGAGACATTATACTAATAAGATCATACATTTTCTATCTCACCTAATTCACCCGAGGAGTAAAAACAGCTCAGAAATTGAAATCCCCAGAGGCCTCTAACTTAGAAAGTAGAGACAAAGCATTTGCTACTAACATCACACCAGGAAGGTGATATTCTAGAGGAGTGCTTCTCAAAAGTAGTATTTATAAGAATCACCTGGGGAGCTTGTTAAAATGAGGGTTCCAGTTTGTAGGTCTGGTTGGAGCCTGAGACTCTGCATTTCTAATGAACTCTGGGCATCAGTGCTGCTGGTCTGAGGACCACACTTGGAATAGCAGGACTACAGCACATTAGAGTTGAAAAGGCTGAGTAGAGGCCAGGTAACTCAACCCCTTGCCTGAGAAGTGGGGAAACTGAGGCCAGAGAATAGAGTAGCTTTATCAGGGTCACACAGAAAGCTCAAGGTAGAGCCAAGACCATAGCCCAGCTTTCCTGACTTCTAAGCCAACATCCATCCTGATCCGCTAACCAGGGATGGGACTCCATTGCCTGCAGGATCCAGGCAGTGAGATAAACAGATGAAGCAGGTCAGGTGCCAACTGCAGGGGCCAAGCTGCCATGAGCCTGCTGTGACTTCACTTTTTAAAACATCAGCAAATCATACCTGTAGGTGATGGTCTACAGGTGGCCAGATTGCATCCCCAATAACCTACACCAGGATCCAGCAAACTTTTTCTGTAAAGAGCCAGATTGTAACTATGTTAGGCTTTGCAGGCCATATGGCCTCTGTTGTAACTACTCAGCTCTGCTGTTGTAGAGGGAAAGCAGCCACAGATGATGTGTAAGCATAGCTGGGTTCCAGTGAAACTTTATTTACAAAGTCAGGAGATGGGCCTGATCTGTCCCATGGGCCACAGTTTACTAACCCCTGCCTTAGCTGACTCGACAAATGGGGAGCGGAGGGTCTATTTGTACAAACTGTGACTTATAAAACAGTATTTTTAAACTGCCACTGTGTCTTTCCAGGTCAATAATGCTGTCTGTGAGTTTATAGAAATGGGGACAGAAGTTAACCATCTTGTTTCCACAGTTCCAAAGGTCACATTAAATGAAAGCATTGCATTCCTAAAATGGGAATTCATCTTAGAGTTATGATCTCCATTTAACGTGCTAGAGTTTCTCCCTCCAGCCCCTTCAAAGTTGTTGCATAAGTGGAAGGGATGGACAGGGATAAGGTGATATTGGATCAACTGGAAACAACTCCTGTAAAAAAAGCTCCTCCTCAGCGAGGGCCGCTGGTTTAAGGTGTGCTGCTCGTTGGCTCCTGGGCTCACCATGGGACAGGGTACGACAAGCTGATTTTCTAAGTCCGAGCAAACAGCGCTTTTCCACCTAGGAGAATCTCAGTAAAGGGACCATCGCTTCCTTTCAGAAGTTAAACCTCTCCCCCCACCAACCACCACACACTTCTCCACACGTGGTTTTCACACCCTGTATGACCAGTGTAACTCCACTAAAGAAAATCAGTTCCGTAGCGGCTGCATGATCACAAATTCCATATTAGCGTGTGGGTCTGAGGACAGGAACACGATTGTACCTACACACACATTGTGTAAAGAAAGCATTTTTGGGAATCAGAGGGTTGTTCAAATAGGGGCCTGGGAGAAAATGCCAAATATTCTGGAGGAGATGCCCACAGCCTAAAACAAAAATGCCTGATTTTGAACTGACTACACAGCAGTTTCAATAGCTCCAGGAACACCTCCGTGAACCAGTGAGAAGCTGTCATTCAAGTCAGCAGAAGCCCAGCAGCTGCCGCAGGCCTGGGGCTTCTCTTTCATATTCAGTCACAAGTGCCCCCGGGGGTCACCTGTATTCGTTTTGGGTGGGTTTTGTTCCACTGTCAATATGCTAATTAGAGTGAGGTATTTTGCCCAATCACCATTGCTTTCTATTGTCTTGCAATGGACCGCCCCTCCTGAGGATGCACAGGTGGCCCTGTTCGTGGCCATCGGTGTCATCGGAGAGTGACATGGGGGCCAATTTCACTCCGGAATCAGGGCACTGTTCACGCCAGGAAATGTCTTTGTGTCCCGAAGTGTAAAGGCAAGCCCAGTCTCGGACAGGGTTTAGGACACAGCGTGGCGCCCTCCCTGCTAGAAGAAACAGCCAGCGAGGATCCTGCGTGTTCCCTGTGTAACGCGGAGCTAGAGCCACTCTCTCCAGGGCTGGCTTTTTCAAAAGGCTCCGTCAAATGCAGGCAGCTGGACGGGGGTCTGAGCCCTGAATGGCGTCCTAAGGGGCACATTAGAGATTCATCTGGCATCACAAGAGAAAGGCCGCCTTTCTCTGGGGAAGAAGAAGGGTTACCATCCCCCATTAATATGGGGCCAGACATCTCTCCGGCTGCTCTCCCCTTCTGCAAACACTCTAACTGCAGTGTTGCAGGGAAAGGTTTAGGAAGAGGGAAAACGGCAGATACTACCCCCCAGCACCAAATGCCCATCAAAGGAGGCAAACCCAGGTAGTACTTAGAGAGGAACTTCCTGAGGATTCTGAAGCCCAGGACCCCATCCCCATGTTCTGCTCGCTGCACCCCCCTCTGCGGCCCTGCTCTCGAGGCACTGCTGGCAGGTGAGCGTCGGGAAGGAAAACAATTCCTTTTCCCTTTACACATCGTAGGTTCATTGGCCGGGGCCCGTGAATTAAACGGATCAGAGATGGATTTTAAAAGAGGGGAAAAACAGTTTTAATGATGTGCCTATTAGGTAACTGGCAGTTCGTGAAGAAAACTGGTTCAAGGAGGTGCTGGATGAGTGAGGCTTACAGACCATCTTAGTCTAAACACAGGAAAATAGGTCCGGGGGCTGCCAGGCAGGGAGGCAAGCTATGGGAAGGTGCCCAGGAAAACCAGGTAAACTAGGGTTGTTTAGTAGGGTTTGTTATGCAGATTCCAGTCTGAGTTTTCTTCCTGGATCAGTTATTAAGAGGCTTCCTCCTATACCAGTCAAGGGGGACACCTTTATAAATAGAAATTTCCTTTTAAAGGTGAATTTCCTTTTGTGCCTTGTTTTAACAGCTTTCCCTCCATCCGTTGGTTCTCAATGGTCTTTAGTTCATTTTGGGGGTCGTGTACTCTGGTGCCCTTCATTAGCTTAGACTTTTTCTAGCCAGGGTCCTCTTTCAGCCACCCAGGCTCCCTGGCTCTTCCTGGGGGTTCTAGATATGAAACTATGAATGATAAATGGGGGTCTATATTACAGTTGGCAAGCTCAGGCGGGGTCTGCATGGCAGGCCTTATAAAAGTAACCACAGGATGGCCCGATCGTAAATTCCTAAGTGGGCAAGCATGGCAGGTAGTCCTGTCCCAGGCCTACAGCCTCCTTAGCAAGGTCAAGGTCAATCTTTACCTTAAGTGAGCTCTGTCCATTGTTCTTATGCATTTAGGGTAACATATCTTAGAAATTTTCTTTTCTAGGCCCTTCAAAGGTGCAAACACAGAGCACAGGACCACGGAGCCCCCTCGCTGTTACCTTGTTTCCCACACACCATCTCTGCGCTGTAATGTTAATTATTAACTGTCCTGTACCCACCTATGTAGAAGAAGTATGTGTCTCTCCATGTTGCCTTCCATCCAATCTAGAGATTTCCCTGCTTTAGTTTCTACCACCCCATTTATCTACCACCAACGGATTTCATGTAACCCCCTTACGCCACCTCCTTTGATTCTAAATGTATAAAATAGGCTGCAAAACGGCCATCCTCTGGAGCATTTTCTCAACCTGTTGAGATTTTGCTCCTGGGCATGTCCTCAAAATGTTGGCTCAGGTAAACTCCTATAAAACTCTTCTCTAGGCTGGGCATGCTCTTGTCAACTAAACAGAAGGAGCACTGGCCTAGCTCAGATCTGAGTTTCTAGCCACAGGCAAGTCGGGAAACCAATCTAACCTCAGTAGTCACCTGTGTAATGGAGAGATGCCATCCGACCATCCCACCTCTCAGACGGCTGCAGGTCACATGGGAGAGCGTGGGAGAGGCTCATGTAAATTAGAACGAGCCCTACTTACGCGTGGCCTGCTTACTTGATGTCCCCAGAGGAAACACCGGCTTCTCTTAACCTTCTCTAAGATGAACATTCTCTCAGAGGCACCTACTGGGCTCACTCGGGCATGTTCGAACTGTTCATGGAATACAATTTTATACAATTTCCTCGTACATAAAAGAAATGGAAGTAGGGCTGCAAGAAACAGCAGGAGGAAGGCAGCTAGGGACCCACCCAATCAGCTTATGCCCCAAAGTGATAGAACAACTGAGGCCTCCCCACAGACCCCAGCTCCCAGGAACCAGGGGGGAAACTGAGGCTCATCCCAGACTAGTGGCTGCAGGAGGCACAGGAGTGGAAACTCGCTGTGTCCTCCCAGGCTGCTCCGCCATCTCCTTCTGGAAGTTCCTGAAGGAGGGATGTTGAGAGGGAAAGAGAGGGCCCAGCAGACGGTTTGACCTCACGGTACCAATCAGAGGGGCAGGAAAAGGGGTGTCACTAGGGGGAGGGGACTGCAAAAAGTCCAAGGGCTAGAGATGAAGTTGGAAACTTGAGCAAAGGTGGCCAAGGCCTCATTTAACAATTCCCCTTCAAGTCCCATCTAGTTCAGGCTCGTATCATACATAGTGCGAGTGAAAACCACCACTTACACTCTGCCCAAGCAGCCCACACAGCGACGAATAAAAAGATTAAGGGAAATTTTCCACATTTGTTTTTCTTAACTAACCTACCTGTTGGAGCAGCGTTTTGGCCCCGCAGCTGCCAGTTGCCAGACCCAAATTCAGGATCTTCCACGAACAGGACAGGGGCCACTCTCCTACCCATGATGCCGAAGGCAGGAAGGGAACCAGCACTGAAAGGGTCTGAAGCTAACCCAGGGCGGCCCCGTCTGTCTGACATCAGGAGACACAGGCCCCATGCATGAAACACAATCGCAGCTCGTGGCCACGCATCACTGGTGAGCACTTGCTCAGGCCTGGTTTCCCCCTCAAAACCAACAGACCCCACAGCACAGGGCGGGGGGGGAAGCTCAAAAACAACCGTGTTTGTTTCCTTGACCACATCATCGTAAATCACCAGATACCCAGCATGGAGCAGAGGAAAATTGGGATGGGAGGGGGAGACATGAGGACAGTTAAGGTCAGCAGCACTACTGTCAGTGAGTCAGCCTAGAGAGCAAGTCTCCAGGGCCCCCCCCCCACGGGCCTGTGTTTTGCCTACATGGAAGGAGGTGTTCGTAACCTCCTTTTTGCAAATGAGAAAACTCTGGCTCCAGAAGGTTATGGGACAAGCCCAGGGCCGCTTGGCTGCTAGCTGGCAAACCAGGATGGGTGTCACTGCATTTCACAGAGGGTAAAATGGGTTGCAGGAAATGTGACTTGCTCAAGACCACATGGCTAGGAGGTAGCAGGTCTGGGACTGAACCTAGTTCTCCTGGTGCCTGATCATGAGATATTTCTCCTCCTCTCCAAGAAAAGTGGCTTAACGAAAAGAGTCCATCACCACAAAACCGGCATCACAAGAAATACTAAAGGAAATTATTTAAGAGGAAAAAACAAGACTAAAACTAGAAATAAGGAAATTCTCTAAGTGGAAAAGAAAAGACTAAAATTAGAAGTAAGAAAATATATGAAAGGAAAGAAAAATCTCACTAGAAAAGGTAAACATATAGTAAAGGTAGTAGACCAACCATTTATAAAGCTAATATGAAAACAATTAAAATGGCAATAAGTACTATCAGTAATTACTTTAAATGTAAATGTAATAAGTGCTCCATTCAAAAGATACAGAGTAACTGAAAGGATTAAACACACACACACACATATGCTGCCTACAAGAGACCCACTTCAGATCTAAAAACACACACAGACTGAAAGTAAATGGGTGGAAAAAGATATTCCATGCAAGCAGAAATGAAAAAAAGAAGCCGGGGTAGCAATACTTAGACCAAATAGACTTTAAAACAAAGACCGTAACAAGACACAAGGGTGTGATATAATGATAAAGGGATCAATCCAACAAGAGGCTCTGACCCTTGTAACCATCTATGCACCCAACATAGGAGCACCTAAGTACATAAAGCAAATATTAACAGACAAACACGAAGAGGCTGACAGTAATACAATAATAGAAGGGAATTTAAACACCCTGTCGATGGACAGATCATCCAGACAAAATTAACAAGGAAACGCTGGCTTTACGTGACACATTAGACTAGATGGACTTCATAGATACGTGCCGAACATTCCATTCCCAGACGGCGGAACACACATTCTTTTCAAGTGCACATGAACGTTCTCCGGGCTACATCGCATGTTAGGCCACAAAACAAGTCAGTAATTTAAGATTAAAAACCTGTCAAGCATCTTTTCTGACCACAGTGGTATGAAACTAGAAATCAGTGATAAGAGGAAAACCGAAAAGAACACAGGTGGAGGCTGAACAACATGCTATCCAATGAAAAAATCAAAGAGGAAATCAAAAAACACCTTGAGACAAATGAAAATAGAAACAACATTACAAAATCTATGGGGCACAGTAAAAGCCATTCTAAGGAGGAAGTTTATAGCAATCCAGGCCCTCAAGAAACAAGAAAAATCTCAAATAACCTAACATTATACCTAAAGCAACTAAAAAAGAGGAACAAAGCCCAAATTTAGTAGAAGGAGGGAAATAATAAAGATCAGAGCAGAAGTTAAAGAAATTGAAGCTGAGGACCGCACTCTCCCTGATTTCAAACTACACACAAGTCTATAGTAGTCAAAACGGCATGGTACTGGCACAAAAACAGACACATAGGCCAATGGAACAGAATAAAGAGCCCAGAAATAAACCCGTGCTTATATAATCTCGAAAATTTATAACAAAGGAAGCAAGAATCTACAATAGGGAAAAGTCTTCAATAAGTAATGTTGGGAAGCCCCAGCCGGATGGCTCAGGAGGTTGGCACATCACCACATACACCAAAAGGCTGTGGGTTCAATTCCTCGTCGGGGCACATACCTGGGCTGCAGGTTTGATCTCCGGTTGAGACCCATACCAGAGGCAGCTGATCAGTGTTTTCACATTGATGTTTCTTGCTCACTAGCACTCTCCCCCGCCCCTCTAAAATCAATAAACATATCCTCAGGTGAGGGTTAAAAAATAATAATAATAATAATGTTGGGGAAACTGAGCAGCTACATGCAAAAATATAAAACTGTACCACTTTTTCACACCATGTACAAAAATAAACTCAAAATGGACGAAAGACTTGACTATAAGACCTGAAACCATAAAACTCCTATAAGAAAACATAGGCAATAAACTTTGACATCGGTCTCAGAAATATAGTTTTGGATGAGTTTCCTTGGGCAAGAGCTACAAAATAAAAATAAACAAATGGGACTACGTTAAACCAAAAAGCTTTTGCAGAGTGAAAGAAACCATCAACAAAATGAAAAGGTAACCTACTGAATGGGAGAAGATATTTGTAAATGATACATCTGATAAGGAGTTAATATCCAAAGTACATAAAGAACTTGTAAAACTTGGCCTCAAAAAAAACAAATAATCCAATTAAAAATGAGCAGAAGACTGAAACAGACATTTCTCCGAAGAAGACATACAGATAGTGAACAGATACTTGAAAGATGCTGAACACAATTAATCATCAGGGAGATGCGCGTAAAAACCACAATGAGATATCACCTCACACCTGTCAGAATAGCTACCATCAATCAAAAAGAAGAGACACAAGCATCGGAAAGGATGCAGAGAAAAGAGAACCCATCTGCACTGTTGGTGGGGTTGTAAATTGGTGCAGCCACCGTGGAAAACAGAATGGAGGTTCAGCAAAAGATTAGAAACAGAACTATCATACGGTTCAGTAATCTCAGTTCTGGGCATTTATTTGAAGAAAACAAAAACACTAATTCAAAAACATAGGTGTACCCCTATGTTCATGGCAGCATTACTTACAATAGCCATGGTATGGAAGCAACTGAGGCGTCTGTCGATAGATGCGTGGATAAAGAAGCTGTGGTACATGTAGACAATGGAATATTACTCAGCCATGAAATAGAATGAAACTTGCGATTTGCAACGACATGGATGGACTGAGAAGGGATTAGGCTAAGTGAAATAAGTCAGAGAAAGACAAATACTGTACCATTTCACTTAAATGTGGAATCTAAAAAACTGATCAAATGAACAAACAAAACAAACAGATTCATAGATACCGAAAAAAACAAACTGATAGCTGCCAGGGGATTGGGCGAAAAGGTGGAGGGGATTAAGAGGTACAAACAGATGGTTACATAAATGAGTCATGAAGATGTCATGTACAGCACAAGAAATGTAGTCAATATTGTAATAACTTTGTGTGGTGACAGATGGTTACTAGACTTATTGTCATGATCCTATTGTAAGGCATAGAAATGTCAAATCACTATGTTGTACACCTGAAACTAATTTAATATTGTATGTCCACTATGTGTTAATTAAAAAGAGCTTTACATTCCAGAAAAAAGAAAGGTGGCTTAAGAATATAAGCATAAACTAATAAAGAACACCAGAGTAAATATGCCTGTTTGCCAATGGGATATTTTGAGCTAAATGCCACTGAGAACCAGCAGACGGAGGAGAAGCTGCTCCCATAATAATTTTCAGACAGAAAAGAAATGGTCCTCGTGGGGCATGAAGGAGGTGTCAGCTTATGCCACATCGGTAATGGTATTGCAATACATAAATGTATCAAAGTAATGTGTTGCACAAACTTACAAAATGTTATATGTCAATTACACCACAATAAAAAATATTTTTTAAAGAATGGTGGAAGCGATCTATAAAACAATAACAATTATTAATTATGTCGTCACTATTTTTTATTGTTTTTCTCATCACTTTTTGACCAAAGTTCAGAGAATTTAATTGGGGAGGAGAGCAAAGGGAGGACTGGTCCTTAACAAAACTAGTTTTCCTTGTTATATCCTAATTCTTCACTTAGACTCTGCTTGCAATGCAATTTGGTCGTTGGCTCTCAGTTTACGAACTAACGGACATCCCGCCAACCTGGTTAGTTTAATCCATCCTGAGCCTGGTCCCAGCTGGGTGATGGGATCCCCGTGTTAGCCAGAGTGTGACTGCTGTTCCATGAGCAAGAGACAAATGTAACCCTTGTTCTCACAGAATCCACACTAAAAATCCTGACTGGCTGGGGAAATCTTTCTGAGCCATCTACTACAATGAGAATGCGTAATAGGAGGCCGCAAAAACTGCCAAGAGTGGGGCCGAGCTGCCCAGATTCAGCGCACACGGCGAGGGGCCTGGAGCCCTGTGCACAGCCCACCCTGCCGGCCTCGGGGAGGGAAGCCCGGGGCCCGGAACATCCACCCTGAGCGCAGGGAGAGGCCGCCCGAGGCGGCGCTGGGCCTCGCAAGTCCTTCCGAGGCTTTGCTGGCTTCTGCCCGCAGAAGAGTGACTCTGGAGAGAAAGGTGGGCTTTGAAACCCCGTGGCCCAGCTCGTGTGCTGAGGCTCACCAAGCTGGCCCCAGGCTGCAGGCCCTGCCCCTGGCCGCCTGCTGCCTGAACGGTGAGCCCGAGGACGGGGCTGCACACCTTCCTCGCCGGGCGCAGGGCCTGGCGCTCAGCGGGCACTTGTCATCACTCACTGGGTCAACTTCAGCTGCCTCCCAACTGGTCTCCATTCTTGTGACGCATTCCCTACAAGCTGATTTTGACATGCATCACTCATGTCACCTCCCATTTACAGCCTGTGATGTTTCCCCGTAGAATACAATCCAGTCCCCTTATTAGGGGCTGTAGCATAACACGGTGGGTGTCAACCTCTCTGACTTCAACTTCCACCTCTCCCTTCCTCACTTACCATGCCCCAGCCATACTTTCCATGGTGCCTAAGATGGGACACACAAAGCCTGTTCCAGCCTCAGGACCTTTGCACTTGCTGTGCAAAGCAGTGCTCCTTCCTTCCCCAGATCATCACATGCTAACGCCAGCATCAACTCAAAGGTCACCTCTTCAGAGAGGCCAGCCCTGACCTCCTTATATGAAAGGCCCATCCCCAGTCGTTCTATATCATATCACTGTAAAGGAAAAACCCCTCTCTACCAACTCAAAGAAAACAATTTTTTCCTACTCAGTACACTCACTACTCACAGAACACTCTGTGACCACACATGTGGCTTTTCTCCCACACCTAACAATTCTACCAGCTGGGTGTCCTGCAGTTTAACTCAAATCTGACACTATCTGGAGCTCATGCAGACCCCACAGGTTAAGGGCTCAGTCCCACGAGACTGCCAATCCCACATCCCAGCTTGTCACCCATCCTTCTGACCAATCACCCTGGCCAAATCAGGGGCCTCACGACCTCCTCCTTGGGTTTGATAATTTGCTAAAATGCCCACAGAACTCAGAAGAACAGTTCCTGGTTTACTATAGAGAACATAAAGGGTACAGATGATTAGCCAGGTGAAGAGGTACATAGGGCGAGGGCGAGAGGGTCCCAAGTGCAAGATCCCTGTCCCTGTGGAGTCGGGGTGCACCACCCTCCCGAACATGGATGTGTTCACCAGTCTGGAAGCTCTGAGCTCCATACCTTAGGGATTTCTACGAAGACTTCACCATGTGGGTGTGATAGATTATTAGCTCAGCCTCCAGCCCCTCTCCCCATCTGGAGAATGGGAGGTAGGGCTACAAAACCCAAACTTCCAATCATATCTCGGTCTTTCTAGTGACCACCCCCCCACCCTGGAGTCTACCCAGAGTAACCTCGTTAGAACAAAAGATGCTCCTAGCACCCCTATTCATAAGAGTTTGGGGGGCTCTTTCAGGAAACAGGAAGAGGGACCAATGTATATATTTCTTGTTGTTTAACAATCCCTATACTTCGTTCTCTTGGTACAACATATCCCAATAGGCGTGCACCTGCTTATTTCTTGTTTACATATTTCTCCCCACTAGATGTAAGGCTCCTGGAGCTGGGGCCTGGCCATGCTTTGTTCCCCAGGATTCTGGCACATAGCAGGCACTCAATACATGCGACTGAATGAGTGACTGTTTGATAAGGCAATGAAGAAGGGAAGGATTCTGCACTGGGGTTCATCCCTGCTTATCGCCTGCACGATGGTCCTTCCATCCTGGCCTGTAAACTTCTCTGGGTCAGAACCATGTCTGTTTCATGTCGCAGATTGTGCCCGTATTAACTACATATTCTTATTTGTCTGTATTCCTGATGCTCCCGGACTTGGGCCTCACTGACTGAAGACCCGAAGAGGGGCTGCCCCTCCCCAGGCTGCCAGCTCTGAGAGATAGCAAACAACTTGCCTGGGGCACGCCTTTGATATGCAAACCCCCAACTCCTTTCATTAGGTTCCCACAGTGCCTTAGTTATGCTCCTGCCCTAAATAAGCCCATGGACTGCCAGGTATTGGACTACAAGGGACCACCCCTATAGCCCAGAGCCCCCCCAATCATTCAAATTCTCCACTCCTAAAGCCTCAGCCTGCTCACCCGCCTCTTGACCCACCCCGGTGCTTCTCCATGTGCCCCCCCCAATGGTGTGACATACCCCCTCCTTCTGGGAACTGTGTGTAACAAACTGTCTTTCCAAGGGCCTAGTCTGTCAGCCTCACCATACATGAATAATAATAAAACCTACATTTTAATTCAGTCTCCGACCCCCCCCCCCATAGAGAGCCCCGCCCTCAGCAAACACTCAACAAAGATGAAATGAGGGGAGGAGCCATGCCCTTCCCATCTCTACTCCACCTCCAGAGCCTAGCAAGCTGCCTGGCACTCAGGAGGCGCACACTAGCTCCCAATGGAACCGATGAATAACTTCCCAGAGGTCCTACTAAGTGCCGGGGACTTCCACATGTGGGAGCAGAGCACAGTGGGGTGGGACCGTGGATTCTGAAGCCTGGTTTGAATCCTGTTTTCTACTTTCCAGCTTCGTAGACGTGGACAAGTTATTGAACTTCGGTGTCCCCATCGGCAAAAGGAAACAACAGCAACGCCCTCACAGAGCTGCTGCGGAGGCCGTGTGGACTTGTTTAGGCAAAGCTACAGGAGGGTGTGAGGTTCCCGGCCATCGCCACGTAAGTGATGACATGTTCTTGCTTCCTTCATCACTGGCTCTGAGAAACAGGCATTGATGACCCCACTTTGCAGAAGAGGAAAGGAGTGAAGGGGTGGCAGAGTCGGGTTCTGACTCCTCCGCCTGTATCCAAATCCCAGGCCCCACCCACTGAGGGCCAGGGCAGGCCTCCACCCTGCCCCCCACCACAGAGCTCACAGTCCCCCTCTCCTCGCCCTCCCACGTCCAGACCCTGTCTCCTGGGTGCTGTATCTTGGTTGCACACACACACCAGCCAGAGCAATAACCTGGATTCCAGGCGTTCGAGTTCAGCTACAATTACGCCTGTGAAATCATAATTATGTTATGCTTGGCAGAGAGGCTATCCCGTGGGGCTCAGGCCACAGCCCACCCCCAACATAGTTTAAACGTTTTTATTAGCTTAAACTTGTTTGTTAAAAATTGTTGACATTCCATATAGAAGAGCTAAATAGCCGTACTCTGCTAAGAAGTCAGAAGGTCTGGCCACAGCAGTTTGAGGACCTGCCTCCCCATGACCGCTGACCCTTCACCCAGGCCACTCACTCTCAGCCCATTGCAGCCACCCTCAGGTGTCCGTGTTCTCATCCCCTCCAGTTCTCCCTTCACCCTGCCTCCCAAGGAATTCTACACCAGTGCCCTGGCCTCAGGATCCTTGTTAGAAACTATCAGTTATATCAGGTCACCCCCGGCTCTAAACCTCTGATTCTTTCTCTACAACTGAACGTCTAAACTCACGGAGGCATTCCCACCCTTCACAGCCTGACCTCTGGCTACCTTCCCAGTCTCATTTCTTTTCATTTATTTCAAAGTCATCTTAAATGATCATTGTATCCTAATGGGAAAGACAGACAATGAACAAATGGAGAATTGAATGACCAAGATTATGGAAGAGCTATGAGGAGCTAAACAGGCCAGTGTGACAAGTAGTCATTGTGAGTCACCTTTTGAGGTAGAGCCATCCTGGATGGCTTCTCAGAGGAGGTGGCCTTTAAGCTGAGAGCTTGGTGGACAAGCAGAGTTGTCTGATGAGTGCTTCCCAAAAGTCCAGGTTCCCTAGGGTGGTAGGTTCCAAAATGAATCCTGTCCTTCATGTCTCCCTGCCTCCATCCACACCCCTAGCAATGTGACTTTACTGCCCCTCCCATCAAAAGTTGAGTCTACTTCCCTGTTTCTTGAGTCTGGACTGGCCTTGCGGCCTGCTTTAGCCAAGAGAATGCGAAGTCTAAACTTTCCCCCATTGAATTGCTTTGGCACCTTGTTGAAAATCAGTTGACCCTGCGTAAGTCTATTTTGGACTCTCTTCTGTTCCACTGATCTGTATGTCTGTCCTTTGCCAACACCTAACTGTCGCAACCACTATGGTTTCATAGTAAGTCTTGATATCAGGTAGGTAAGACTCCCGACTTTGTTCTTTTCAGAATTATTTTGGTTGATTCATTTGCATTTGTAATTTGCCCATAAAGAGGTCATTTGCATTGGCACATAAACTTTAGAAACAGTTTGTCAATTTCTACCAAAGTGCCTGCTGGGATTTTGACTGGGATTGTGTTGAATTTATACATCAATTTGAGACAAACTGTCACCTCAACAATTCTGAGCCTCCCAATCTACGATTATGGTATATCACTCCATTTACCTAGGTCTTCTTTCATTTCTCTTATTGCAGATGTCTTCCGTTGTAAAAGTCTTGGGTACCTTTGTTTAAATTTATTCCTAAATTATCGATGATATTGTAATTTCTAAAAATTTCATTTTCCAGTTCTTACTGCTAATGTATAAAAACGCAATCGATTTTGGTTAGCCTTTCCTGGAAGCTGCTCGAGTCTGACCTGCACTTGGTTTTCAGAGGTCAGCCAGAGGCGGTTGAGCAAATGCAAAGAATTTGGAAGCTCGCCCCGCCCAGGACTCCGCCCTCCACTCTCAGGGGTCACAGAAGCCACAGGCCCGAGCTCTGGTTCCCAGGACAGAAAGACGGGGAACTGCTACCAGAGTTTTAGCTCCTGTTCATTTCACTGTGGCTGCGCTCTGCCTTTAGGCTAAAGCCATAAAAACTGGAGACTACTCCGCGTTGGCTCCTTCTTTCAAGTTGCGACCTGCTCGCTTTAGTGCGCTTTCCAGGGCCTTCAGGTGCTGGTTTTGCCCCATCCCGAGTTTGCAGCTGTTCTCCGAGGGGGGATCAGCCTGCTAGGAGCCTGCTCCACCACCCCAGGAGTGGAACTCTTGTTGTTCATTTCAACGCCTCCGATTATGCGGGTATTAAAAAACAAACATGCCGCAAAAAGTAAAATAATAAGTGCTGGCGATGACGTGGAGAAATCGGAACCTTTGTGCTTTGCTAGTAGGAATCTAAAATGGTGCAGCCACTGAGGAGAACAGTTTGGCGGTTTCTCAAATCGTTAAGCACAGAACGACCATATGATCCAGGAAATCAACCTCTGGGCATATACCCGAGGGAATCAAAAGCTGAAACACAAGCAGATACTTTTACGCAGATATCCAAAGCACCATTATTTACAGCTGCCGAAGATGAAAATAAGCCAAGTGTCCAATGACAGATGAGTGGATAAACAACGTGGTCTACTCATTCGATGGAGCGTTTTTTAGCGATAAAAAGGAAGGACCTCCTGATACCTGCCATTTGCTAGGACTGTCATAACAAAGTGCCACAGACTGGGTGGCTTAACCAACAGAAATTTATAGAAAATAAATTTCTATAGAGGCTGGAAGTAAGCAGGGTTCGTTCCTTCTGAGGGCTGTGAGCGAGGATCTGTTCCAGGCCTCTCTCCTTGGCTTCTAGATGGTCATCTTCTCCCTGTGTCTTGCCATGGTCCCCCGCCTATAGTGTTTGTGTCCAAATTTCCTCTTCTTATAAGGACAGCAGTCATATTAGATCAGCGTCCACCCTAATGACCTCATTTTAACTTAATTATCTCTGTACAAAATCTCACCTCCAAAGATGGTTATAGTCTGAGGTCCTGGGGGTCAGGACTTCAACATGGGAATTTTAGTTGGAGGCACACAATTCAGCTCATAACATGCTACAACGTGGGTGAACCTTGAAAACTTTAAGCTAAGCAAGTAAGCCAGACACAAAAGGACAGACACAATGTGATTCCACTTACCGGCGGTACCTACAGTAGTCACATGCACAGAGACAGAGTAGACAGAGATTACCAGGGGCTGGGGGACAGGGAGGGGACTGAGTGTTTAATAGGAACAGAGTTTCAGTTCGGGAAGATGAGTATTTTCTGCAGGTGGAGGGTGGTGACGGTTATACAACGTGAATGTACCCAATGTCACTGAACTAAACACCTAAAAATGGTTAATATGGCAAATTTTGTTATACTGTTTCTACTATTACCACCTGAAGTTTCTTCTGTTTCACATCTGAAAATCGGTGGAGTCACAGGTATTTCTATTTTTCTTACTTACTGAGAAACGAGAAATTACAATTTCCTGTTGTTTTCTTTCTGCCTTTGAATTATGTACCTCTACACAGTGGCACAGACCATTATTTTAAGACGAGAGACAGGTTATTAAAAGCAAAATGGGGAGAAAACAGCTTCTGAACAAGTGTTTCGAAAATGAGATTACAGCCTGGTCTTCAGTTTGAACTGCAGGTCATCCACAGCCCAGGCATTTCATTTAAATAATACACTTGACGTTTCCAAGGCGGCGACCTAGGTGTCCTTTTTCCCAGTAAAATATCATCTACTGGGCTGCAGACTTAGGAGACTGATTGATCCCTGTGTCAAATGGCATCATTACACGCTTAGAGCTCAGAACAGCCCTATGAGTTTAACACACAAGGACAAGCAGCTCTGGTGGGAAGCACTTCAGGGTCTACAAAGCGTCTTCATTTACTATTCACAGCAACCTCGAGAAAATGATAGCAATCCCATTGGACAGGCGAGACTACTGAGGCCCAGTCTTCCTCCAGGAGTCTGCACACAGCTTAATATCTGGAAAGTCTATGGTTATTATAAATCACTTGGGAAATATTTTTATCTGTGCAGCTTTCTCAACACCTTTTAATGAATAGACTGTCTTTACCACATTGTACATTTCTGCCTCCTTGGTCATAGATTAATTGGCCACATAGGCGTGGGTTTATTTCTAGGCTCTCTGCTCTGTTCCATGGGCCTATGTGTCTGTTTTTATGCCAGTATGATGCTGTTTTGACTACTGTAGCCTTGTAGTATAGTTTGATATCAGGGAGCATCATATCTCCAACTGTGTTCATCTATCTTTCTCAAGATTGTTTTGGCTATTTCGGGATCTTTTGTGGTTCCATAGAAATTTTAGGGTTATTTGTTCTAGTTCTGTGACAAATGCCATTAGTAATTTGATAGGGATTATACTGAACCTGTAGGCTGCTTTGGGTGGTCTGCACATTTTAATGATGTTAATTCTTCCTCTCCATGAGCATAATACAGCCTCCTATCTACCTGTGCCTTCTTCAAGTTCTTTCTTCAGTGTCTTAGAATTTTCTGAGTACTAGTCTTTTAAGTCCTTAGTTAAATTTATTCCTAGATATTTTATTCTTTCTGATGCGATTGTAGATGAGATTGAAACTAGACTATTTTCTTATACCATATATAAGAATAAACTTAAAATGGATTAAACACTTAAATGTAAGACTTGAAAACGTAAAACTCCTAGAAGAAAACACAGGCAGTAAACTCTTTGATATCAGTCTTAGAAATATATTTTTGGATGAGTCTCCTCTGGGAAGGGGAACAAAATAAAAATAAACAAATGATACGACATTAAACCAAAAAGCTTTGGGGGAGTGAAGGAAACCATCAACAAAATGAAAAGATAACCCACTGAATGGGAGAAGATATTCGCAAATTATATACCTGATAAGAGGTTACTATCCAAAATATGTAAGGACCTCATATAACTTAAAACCAAAACAAAAAATCTGATTAAAAAATAGGCAGAGGACCTGAATAAACATTTCTCTAAAGAGGTATACAGATGGTCAATAGACATATGAAAAGGTGCTCAACATCACTAATCATCAGAGAAGTGCAAATTAAAACCACAATGAGATATCCCCTCACACCTGTCAGAATGGCCACCATCCATAAATCGGCAAACAGCAAGTGCTGGTGAGGATGCAGATGAAAGGGACCCTTGTGCACTGTGGGTGGGATTGTAAATTAGTGCCAGTTTCATTCATGACCTTATTTTGGTAGCTCAGAGCTCGGGCACCCTTTGGAAGCCCACACTCAGGTCATAAAGAAACACACTCTAAGTCACTCACTGACTGCCTGTGGCCACCCCTGCTTCCAACTTGGGTTTTTCCTCCACTGCTCAACAGAAATTAAATTCTCATTGGTTTTCTATTGTATCTTGAAGGAAGCTTATATCTGATGATGAATCATGCCTGGAAAAATGGACAGGACCCTCCAAAGGCAGCCATTTATTTGTTTGCTAATAAAGCTAGAAAGGAAACTAGTTAAGGCTTTTATTTTTAATTTAGGTTCAATTCTGAAATGCTCCATTGCCAAGAGCCCCAAGGGGTAGGCTTCCAGTGTTGCAGTGACTTGAGCAGCTGGACCAGAAGGGAAAGGAGCTGGGAGTCAGAGAAATGCAGCCACCTTCCTGGAGCTGGTGGAGAGGTCCTGGGTGGAGCAAGGGCTGTGTGCCCACAGGAGTGTGACCCTTCTGGTCACAGTGACCGTCACACATATACTATTATACCTACTCACTGCAGCATGCAGATTCAGCTACCAGTTCTGCCCCTGGTTAGACGTTTAGCTAGACAAGGTGCTCAGCCTCTGTGAGCCTCAGTTTTCTCATCTGTAAATGGGAATGAGGCTTGCCTACATCAGAGTCATTCTGGAAAGTCCAATGACATGTTGAGTGACCAAGCGACTTCAGAAATGGAGGAGTGCTTCTAAGAGTTTGAGCTTTCTTCAATCGCCTTATGTCTCATCTTTCTGGCCTCTACCAACCCTCTCCAAAGAAACAATGAACTCTTTCAGGGCGAGGTCCATGTCCTGTCCAGCAGGGAAATGCAGCTCAAAATGAACAGGCTTTGAAATGAGACATGCCTGACTTCAGTCTAATTCCCAACACATTTGGCCATGTCAAGTTGGGCACATTTCTTAAATGGAGACTCAGTTTTCTTTTCTGGAAAATGGGGCCATAATATTTTCCTCCTAGTGGTGGTGCACAGATTAAATGAAATAACAAAAGCATCTGACCCTTAGTACATGGTCTAATGAATTCCCTTCTCCTTTTCTTCCTCAAATGCACTAGTTTTTATAATCCCACGGTTATCAGGATAGGGTTCCTGAACATAGTGTGTGCCAAATTAGTTTGTGTAATAAATAATTAGTGCTCAATAAATAGGTGTTCTAGACCAGCTGGCTAATTCACCTGACCTTGTAGTTCAGCAAAAAGATCATCTCCCATAAAACATTCTAGTTCCCAACTCTTTTTGTGGGAAACCCAGAGGGAACTAATAAAAGTGATATCCATTAATCATCTATTAAAATCAATAAGCTGTAGATTTCAATGGTCTGGGATGGAAATCAAAATCATCACCATCATCATTGTCGTCATCATCATCACCACCATCATTATCATTGTAGTCACTGTCATCATGTCTTAAGTAGCCCTAATCCCATGGCAGGCACTGTCCTAAGAGCTTTACAAAGATTCATTCATTTGCTTATAATGACTCTCGATGCAAGTGCTGTTATTGCCCCATTTTACATGTAAGGAAAATGAGGCACAGGGGCCCTACAGAAGGTGTCCAAGCATACGAAAGGTGAAATAATTCAATTTCCAGAGCTATGAAGGTAATTCTCAGTTACGTAATTTTAATTACACATACACATGTAAAGCCACACACTGTTTAGGCCAACTACAGAGTTAGAAGGCACTGTCCCCAAGACCACCTTCACTGCTCACACCAACTGCAAATTCAGGAGGGTTCTCGAAACCCTCAGGTTCCATAATTTGTTAGAAGAACCCACAGAGCTCATGAAGGCTCTTGCGCTCACAGTTATGGTTCACTACAGGGAAAAGATGCAGACTAAAGTCAGCCATGCAAAGAAGTACACAGGGCAGAGTCCATGAGAAGAACCAAACATGGGCCTTCCATTGTCCTCCCCCATGGGGCCATGGAAGGTTACTCTCCCGCACAGAGTACCGCTAGCAAGGGATGCTCACCAGACTCGTGTTCAGTGTTTATTGGGGCCCCATTACATCTGCATGATTGATTGACTGATTGATCAGTTGCCCACCCCCATGGTTGGTCTAGTCAACTGACATTGCATGACCCAAAGCCTGCACCCTAGGCTTTCTGGCTTGGCCAGCCCCACCTTTGATCACATTGTTACTATCTGGCTGGCCCAAGGCCTCCAGGCAAACAAAGGTCACCTCCTGGTAACCTAGGGCAAAGGCCAGACACCTTCTGGGCAAGATTAAACTCTCTACTGCACACGCATATATTTGCTCTTGCACTTACTCAGATAAGTATGGAAACAATGCATAGAAGAAAGACCAGAAGGAAACACACCAAAATGTCAACAATCAGAATAGAATGAAATGGAACCTAAATATCTTGCTCTATGTATTCTTTCTATATTTCTCTATTTTAAAATCTTTCCCGGTGAGAATATATTTGCACATTACTTGTAAGAATGGTTATCTTTAAAACTTAGATAATAAAGAAAAAACGGGAAAGAAAACAAAGTCTGTTGTGGCTGCCCAACCGGCAGACCAGGCACCAGGCCTGAATCGCACACCACCCTATAAATAGGACGAAATCCGCTGACTTGACTCGGTGCGCAATGGCATGAGCTGGCCGTGTCGCGGAATCTGGATTGGGAAACCCTGACGCAACGGCGCATGTGGGCCTTGGGAGGAAGGGGAAGGAGGGAGACAAAGCCAGGAGAGACAGGATGGTCGGACAGGGGTCAGCCTGACCTGCAGGGAGCTGGCAGCCAGGCTGGGCTGAGTCCTGCCAGGAGATAAGTGGGGACAGTGGCCAGGATAGAGAACATGGACTTCAGATCTTGACCTTGAAAATGAGGGAGGGGAGGTAAAGGTCAGAGGAGCAGGAGGAATCTTCCCCACTTTGATAGTCTTCTACCCACAACCCTGGCCAGAGCCCAGGAGAAGTGAGTGGCGAAGCCTCATGTCCCTCCGACATGGCACTCTGTGCATTGTTCCATCCCCTTGTCCTGGCATGCAAAGTGCTTCCAGCTCAGCACCCTGGGGCTCCCTCATGTGCACCCCACTTCTCTGCACAGGCCTGACGCACCTGTCCCTGTTCATCAGATGAGCTCCCGGACCCCTGCTCTGGGGGCCCAGCTGTCCCACACAAACACAAGGCTGGGAGGGTCTTACTTTAGAAATGTAGCTACACTCTGCCCTCTGGAAAGGCTTTCTAACAAAGCCGAACAGTGAAGAAAAGCAAAGCTACTCACACGAGAAGCACAAATTAAAAACCATTTTGAAACGGTAATTCAAGCGTTCCTATGGGATCTACACTATTCATGCTCTCCACCACTTTTTTCCTTGTTGGAAGAGTCACAGGTTTTTTAAAAGAGCTCATGGAGCTATTGGAGTTAGAGCTGTGAAGTCATAAACACAATGTCTGCTCTGTGCCAGGAACTGTGCTAATTTAATTAACCCTCACATCGATCAGCAAAGTATAACCCACTTAACAGATGTGGAAAATGGAGGCCCAAGAGAGGTCAGGAGGCTCCAGGTCACACAGCCAGAGAGAGGAAGAGCCACGATACAAACCCAGGACTGATGCCAGAGTCCACACTCTCTCCAGAAGGTCCTGAGCTGCTGGTTTCTCCCAGGTCTCAGCCCTCAGGAGGCCCTGGTTCCAGTAGAGCACAGGGACCTATGGTTAGTTGCTCCCTGTCAGCATTTGACCCCAAATTCAGGAGCATTCTGAATCCCAAAATGACCTGGGCTGACTTTAAGGTCACTTATTATGGGGACGCATTTTCTAGACACAAAAAAAAAAAACAAGTCCAACAAAAGAATTTTATCTCCTTTAGGTATGAAAGTCAACCTGGGAAGCTGTGATTTGGACATCAAAGTGTGATGATTCTGGGGAGGGTGTGAAGGTTTATGAAGACCACGGGACAGAACCTCAGGCCATGGAACTATCCAGAAACTCCAGTTCCCATGGAGCCCAGGGTGCTTTGCGCCCTCCCCTCTCCACCAGCAGGCACAGATGTTGGTCACTCACATTTATCTCACCCAATGGCCTGTGACCTGGACGACAGAGGCACTTTAAGGAACGGTGAGTACAGAGACAGATGGTGCTCAGAAGTGGGGGGGAAACTGTTGAAAGGAAGGAGGAAAAGGAAAGGAAGGCAGGGAAAGTGGGAAAGGAGGAAGGAAAAGAAGCCAGAAAAATACGCGGCCTACAGGCTCTCTAGTTACACAGCCATTGAGTCCTGCCCCAGACACGATTCCCAGGTGAGCGGTGAGGAGACCTGGGCAAGGTAGGGGGCTCCCCTTTGTCTGCATCTGTTATCAGGGACCTCAGCCAGGAGCCTAGAGCAGTCACCACGGGGGGTGGGGTGGGGGGGGGACCAGCCTCCAGGAGCCCTGTCCTGCCAGTGCTGCTGCTTCGGGGTTTGCCTCCCCCTGGTTTCCAGGGCAACCTGGAGACTGTGTGGCCCCCCAGACAGAGGGCAGAGGTCAGCAGGAGCAGCTTGGACTAACTGTGCATGGGACACCGTGGCCCCACGGCATGGCTTTTAACATACAGCAGGGAGTGTGCGTAGACACAGAAGGTCCGGATTGCAACCCGCTTCCCCCAGCACCCTTGTGAGTAGGTGAAGAAGTGGGGGTTATATGTAATGTGTGGAATGACTACCCCCAAAAGGGCACCGAGGAATGGCTTCACACGAGCCTGAAAGGGATGCGCTTGCCCAACGCCCCAGGCCGTGTTTCCCAGCGGCCGGGTGAACAGAGCTGAGGGGCTGCCCGTGTCCAATGAGAGAATTGGGGCCCAAAATACCCAAACAGCCTGGAACAATTGCATGAACCCAAAGAGGCGAAACTATAATGGGAACAGATGGTTGGAAGCCGTGCACTTGGGCCCTAAAACGCAGCTGCCCAAATCCCAGAGAGGGCGGTGAGACTGAGCAGCAGCATGCGTGAGGACGACAGAGGGCTTTTGTGGGTGTAAAGAGCATGGGCTGTCTGCCAAGCTGGGCTGTGACAGTAGACTATGAGGGTAGGAATAAAGTGAGCGTCCCACTCCTCTCCCTCGGAGCAGTGTCCCTGGGCCCCACACTTTCAGGAGGACAGCTAAGAGCTGGTCTCCATCCAGTGGAAAATGATGAAGACACTGGTGCGGACTGAGCCATGTCATATGAGCAATGGCTGCAAGAGCTATGTTTAGCCTGGAGAAGAAGCTCCAGGGGGACATGAGAGCTGCTTTCAAATATCTGAAGGGCTGTCACAAGGAAGAAGAATTTAAACATGCTCTACGTGGCTGCACAAGGTGAAACCAGGGCAGTGAAAGTGGTATCAAGAGGAAAGCTTTCGGCAACAGAGAAGTCAGGATGGCGCGGTTTAGCAGTTAGAGTTGTCCAACAATGAAATGGGTTGTCTATGGAGGGACTGAGCTCCCCATCACTGGGGGTAATCAAGCACAGCCAAGATGACCACCTCTTAGGATGTTGGGGAGGGTATGGGATGGCCAAGATAACCTCTGCAGGCCTTTCATCCCCAAGAACTGAGCCTTCTCCTGAGAGATCTCAAGAGGAAAGACCTTCCTCCAGGGCTAGGTGCCTCAAAGGGGCTTTTTCTTAAATTCTCTGGCTGAAGGTGGAGCCAAGCATTTTCAACAGCTGTCATCCCACTGATTCCTTTTCCTAACTTAGGCTCCCTGGGGCCTCACACCGGCTGGAGCCCAGACACAAGGGCCCTACATAGTCCAGAAAGTAATTAAGTCCATGATATCATCACTCGACTTGTCCCAAAGAACACCGAAGCCCCAGGGGCAGGGGGCCAAGTTTCCTCAAATTACCATTCTTCTAGCAGATTTTGGCCTTTTGTCCCTGAGGGCCCAGGCCTCTGCAAGGTGACACATGCCAAGTGGTGACCAAAATAGAGTTGAGCACTGGGACCCAGGCTGTCACCCAGGAGGGGGACATTCAGCCAAGGACATGGGGAAGTGGCCTCCAGTGTTCCAATGCACTTCTCCCTCCACTGAAGTCTGCAGTTAGCTTCTTCTCAGTCAGCCAGGCAAAGCCAGGGATGGGAGATGACCCCCAGCCAGGAGCAGGAAGTGAGACACCTCGAGGGGGGCAGGACTGGCGAGTCTGAGAACAGGGGTCTCAGAGCAGAAGGGGTTCGTGAGAGTGTCTGACCCACTGGCTCAGCAGGTGAGTGAGCGCTCGCTACATGCTAGGCATTTTGCTACAGCAGCTAACCGGGAACACTGGATTCCAGGGGCAGGAAAGAAAGGGGGTAATAAATGAACTAACATTCTCTCGTGCGGCACATGAGGAAGTCAGAGCCTAGAGAGGTCGAGTGACTTTTCCAAGGCCTCAGAGCAGTGTCAAGCTCTTGGTCAATTCTTAAACAGAAATGTCAGCCCCACTGGGCACAGAAGCACCAAGGAGCCCCTTCCATCCTGCAATCCACCGGCTCTCTCATCCCCGGGACCTCTTTTTTCAGGGAATCAGAATTTTGGGGGAATTAAAATTCCTCAATAGGTAGAAAATATACAATCTCTAAGTGCCTAAAGGAGGTGGGTGGAAACCCCAAAGAGCAGGCAGCCCCCAGAAGAGCTTGGGAGTTCCAGAAACAAATTTACCGTCTACCCAAGATGACCATGAACGTGGGGGACCTGAGAAGAAGGCTGGAGACATGTGGAGAGGAGAGAAGCAGCAGCATGAAGGTGCTGGCATACTGGGTGGACCGGATTTGAATGTTCACCCAACAAGCCAACTTGAGATAAACACACGTAAACACACGTGCTTATCAGCGGTTGCACGTGGAGCCACGGGATCCATTCTGAAGTACCGAGATTCCAGGATTCCCTTCTAAATAACCGCGTGGGTAATAGGAGGGGGAGGTGGTAACAGATGAAACAAGACTGGCCATGAGTTAATAATTGCTGAAACCGGGTGCTGGGTACAAGGGGCTCATTATTCTTACTGTTCTCTCTAGACTCTTGTATGTGTCGGAAATTTTCTATAATTAAAGATTTAAAATGGAGATGCTGCCAACATTTTGAGCATCGCAGCTAATGTCACAGCCTAGAAACAGAATTTTAAAAGGATGCAAATATTCTGCAAAGGTCAGTTTGGGTGTCCACGGTTATGTTATCGCTTATTAGTCTTTCTGGGAGTCATTAGAGCAGATTGCTATTGAGAAGGGCAGGGATTGAGAAAAGCACACTTGTTAAAAAATATGGCGAAAACGTTGTTCATCCTCACTTCTCATTTCCAGGGGACCAGTGTGATGGCTTCCGCCTCCTTCGTGGGAAGGGGCTATCTCTGCAGAAGCCCCAAGAAGATTCAGGGGGTTTCCTGTCCCTTTAAGCGCTTCACGGTGGTCTCTGAGCTGCGCTATGGCTCCAGGGCTGCCACCAGCGGGCCCGCTCTGGAGACTGGAGCAACCCCTCTGCAGAGCCTGGCCCACCCCAAACCCAGTTGCTCAGATGCCTTCTCTAAATAGAGCCTTGTGTGATGATGCCTCCTTCCTGCCGGCTGGAGGAAGCCAGGCTGGGAGGCCAAGCTGATTAATCCTGAGCTAATTTTTACCTGTGTGCACCTGTCCATGTCAATTCCCACAGGTCCTGAATAGTGCAGCCACATGGCATGGGGCTATGACAGCCTGTCTTTGGGGCAGGACCATCCATGGTATAGGGTGAGTTCCACTGGCAGTTTGGGACACGGCTTTGGGTGGTCCACAGACACAGTGTTAAATAACACGGACTCCCACAGTGAGAAATTTATCATGTTCAGTCATCAATTCTCTTCCAATCTTGCCGGTTACTGCAAGAAGAAAGTCTCACTTTGGTGCCGGTATGTCTTTAACACCTTTTGAACACTAGCTAATCTCTTTTTAAAAAAACAAACAGCCAGCCTCAGGTTTGGAGTCTTTGCAGGCAGCAGTCAAGTCATTAGCTAAGACTGAATAACCCTGATTTCCATCACATTTGAATCTGTAGCCACTTTCTGTATATGGAAATGATGCTGGCTTTCCATGTACAATCATAAGATGAGGTAAAGAAATGTTAAGTAAACATAATTCAGGTGCTTTGCAAATGGTGAGTACACACACAGATTTGACACCGAGCTAATGAGGTCTGCACATGTGCCTTCCTGTGGCTGCCCCGGCACCACCCAGCGTTAGCACACAGGAGGGGAAGGCAGAGTGGAGAGAGAAGGCGACCTCAGCCAACTGGGGTTGAGATATCCAACATCTGACTTTTCAAATTCTACAAAAGTGTAGAACTATACGAATATATTTTGTATGTTGTTGTTTTCTTAAAGGGCTGTTGCTGTCCCCTGGCTTAGAACTCCAGCAGTCATCTCTGACTTTTCCTTTAAATCCCACTTATCATCTCCATCCCTGATAGTTATCACCATCAGAAGCAGCAAGAGCACCACCACCACCACCATCATCACCATCACCATCATCATCATCGCCACCATCATCATCACCATCATCATCACCATAATCATCATCACCATCATCATCACCATCATTATCATCACCATCACCATCACCACCATCATCACCATAATCATCATCACCATCATCATCACCATCATAACCATCACCATCATCACCATCATTATCATCTTCATCACCATTATCATCACCATCACTATCACATCCTCATTATCACCATCATATCACCATCATCACCATCTTCACCACCATCCTCACCATCCTTATCACTATCACCACCATCCTCCTCATCATCATCATCAACATCATGAACGGGTAATAGCATTTACCGAATGCTTGTTATAAGCCAGGCACTGTGCATAGCTTCTACTTAAGTTATTTCAATGAGCCTTCCCAACACCACCACAAGGGAAGGTCCTCTTATCCAGCTGAGCTTAGAGATAATAAAGCAGACTTGGAGAGGTTAAGAGACTTGCCCTGTTTACACACCAAGTAAGTGGCAGAGTCAGGATGCAAACCCAGACCTGTCATCAGAGTTCAAGCTCCCAATCACTGCACTTTCCTGCCTCTGATGCGATCACTGATGTAGCTCAGGCTTTTAGTGTTTCCTTCCTGGTCTTCAATACGACCTCACCAACATTCCCGCCTCCCATCTCCCCTCTACTCCCATGGGGAACTAAACCATCCTTTGCTCAGCCATCAGCATGATCTATCTAACACTTAAATCTGTCCAGAGACTCCCCTGCTCAAAATCTCCCCAAAGGGCTCCACCACCAAGATAGTTAGTATAAACCCTTTGCACCTATTAGGGCTCCTTGATGGAAAGCAACAGAAATGACTCTGAGTATTTTAAGAACAGGGAGAAGCCAGGAGCAGAGAACTTATTGGACGAACACTAGGGAGCTCACTTAGGCTAAGTACTCACCATTAGTTTGTTGCAAGGATAAATGAGTAAGAGAATCAGCGAATCAAAGGGCAGGCTGCTTGGTGAACATCAGCCCTTTCTAGCAGAAGTGTAGAGATCCATGGAATTGCTTCAGAAGCCCCTGGTGGGTAAGGCTCTGGGCCACACATAACTCCTCCCCACTACTTCCATCTGTTTATGAGTTCAGAGGATTCACATAAAACTCATTTATTAAGGATCCTCTTTTAAACCACAGGTAAAATAAATAACACACCAGCCTGGAATCTGGAGATTTACATTCTAGTCCTGGCTCCACAACTCATCGGGTGGGTGTTATGGGCTTGACGTGCCCCTTCTCTCAGCCTCAGTTTTCAGATCTGTAAGATGGTCACATCCAGCAACTCTAAGTTGCCTGCACTCAGGGAGAAGAGCCATGCAGGGTGACTGCATAAACAGGGAAGAGTCCGAATGCAAGCTGTGCAAACTAGTTTTGTTCATCATATTTTTTGAGTTAATATTAAAATGAACTCGCCCAGCCTGTGTGGCTCAGAGGTTGAGCATCGACCTAGGATCCAGAAGATCGCAGTTCCATTCCCAGTCAGGGCACATCCCCAGCAGGGGGTGTGCAGGAGGCAGCCGATCAATGACGACTCTCTCATCGTTGATATTTTTATCTCTCTCTCTCTCTCTCTCCCCCTTCCTCTCTCTGAAATCAATAAAGATACATTAAAAAAAAAAAATTAAAATGAACTCTACCCAGTCACAGGAAATGGTGGGACCCTGAGGGTAGTGACAGAAAGAGGGTGTTGTTCAGAGGAAAGGCAGACTTGGGTTTCAATAGCTCCTACTAATAATCCACTAAGTGCATTCCCGGCATCAGGGTAAGTAGGAGGAAGCTGAGAATAAAGGGTGGATAAGAGTTGGAATGTGTCCACCACCCAGCAAGTGGATTACACAATAGAACATGTATTTTGGACATGCGTGTTTGTGCACTTATTGGAAAAGGCCCTAGAAAACTTTCCAACATTATCCCGCACAGATGAGGAAGCTGAGAGCCAGCAAGGCTAAACATCCACTTCTTGCCCTACTATTGCTTTTGTACCAGGGGTCTCTACAGGCCCAGGTCGCCTGATCCACACCTCACGTGAGCCTAATCTTCCAGCAGCTTCGCATATGTAAATCTTTTCTAAAGCGCAGCTCTGAAGGGATCCAGCTGCCCAGGCGGTCTCCCAGAGGAGGCTGTGGTGCTTCTGAGCCCACGGGAGGCAGATGCAGACACGTTCCTCCACGTGAGCCCAGCATACAATGTTTTTGTTCTAAGCTGGTTGGCACCAACCCACCATCAACCTGCCAAAAATCTCCCGTGCTCTTTGGGCTCCAGCCCAAGGTCATCATATCACTTTCCAGGGAGCTATGGAATTGGGCCCAGAGGGGAGAAACATCTGGAAAGTAGAAAATAGATACATATTACTCTTGGAACCGGCTCAACCCTCACCCACCGCACGTGCTCACTAACAGGCATTGGGCTCACATTTAAGACACATGCAGGTGGGACTTGGAAGCAGGGCCAGTAACACCTGGGGGCGGGGCCATGGCCTGGGGGCGGGGCCAGGCATTGCAGAGAGGCCCTGCCAGACTCCACCCAGGAAGAGCGGCTTAGAGACTTGCGCTCTCCTAGGCCTATGGCGAGAGAAATGGGGCTAGTACAGCGTCTCTGGAAAGCAATTTATAAATATATGAGTCTTTTAAATGCTCATGTCCTTTGATAATTCTAATTTTAATATCCTGAATGAAGGAAATAATCAGAGATGAACACAAAAATGTGAGTACAAAGTTTGTGTACAACATTGTGTGTCTGTATATCATTGTGATAATATATCACTATATAGATGTACTTTTAGCTACCACAGCAAGAAAATAAAAATTAGAAAAGAAAAAGAGAAAGAAAAAAATTAAATGCCCACTATCATGGGAATCGTTATAAAAGCAAATTATAGAAATTTATATAATAGAAAGTTTAAAATACCATGTTTATTCATAATGTTTACTCATAATGCTAAGAAGTAGAATGCAAAGTTGTAAGAACCAAATGACTGCAGCTACACTGAAGAAAAAAGCCTGGAAGGAAATACACTAAATGAGTTGGGCTAAGAGGCAAGAAGCTGGGTGGTTTCTGTTTTATGTCATGGTTTTCAAATGTTCGGTAATTAATCTGAGTCGCTTTTATAATCAGAACAATGGAGGAGCATCTCTGCCTCAGCTGCAGAGCCTCCCAGCAGGCTTGCCTGGAGTCCTGGGTACACGCTCCTCCACCTGGCCAATTCCAATTCTGTATTTACATATGACATCTTCTCTGGCTGCCTCCATATCTGCTCTTAGGCCAAGCCCTGTTTCCACCTTCCTACAGCTCTTTCAATGCTGCTACCTACCTGACACGCTACTTCAACCTCTTACAGCCTCAGTTCCACATCAATGAAATGGTCACACCCGGAGGGGCTCAGTTCCCACCCTCTGAGTCTCAGATCTTGGTTGGTCCGGCCTCCGTCTGGGGAGGAACACTCTACGACCGCCCAAAGGCACCCAGCCTGGGTGAGTTCCTGAGGGAAGTCACATTTTGAGAGAGACATTTTTGACCTCCAAGTGACCATGGCTGCAAGGGGCCACCAGGCTGCCGGGGAGTCCCTGGAGAGCTCCTGAATGTGTGTTGTAATCGGAAGTCAGCTCTTCCTTTGTCAGTGTGAATCTGCTCGGACCATCTCCCAAGACACAGGACCCCACCCTTCCTGTGAAAAATGCACTCAAACTAACCAAGTAGGTCCGAGTCCTGCCGGAAACAGCACACTCCAATTAGGATCATTTCAGGAGTGTCTACCAGAAGGGAATTTTACAAAGGGAGGGCAGTGAATAAAGAACGCCCAAGGGATCATGTGGTTCCTTGGAGCTAGCAACAGCCAAGCCAAGGCGAGGCAGAGGTGGGAAGGAGGGGAAAAATATCCCCAACGTCACTCTCTCCTTCCCTCTGATGCTCTGACCAGACATAAAGGGAAGCTCCTCATTGGCCAGACCCAAAGCTCTGTGTTAGTCAAACCCAAAGGAAGATCCCCATGGATAAACCTAAAGGAAGCTTCCCTTTGACCCAACCCAAAGCTCCCTGTTGGCCAAACCCAAAGGAAGCCAGAAGGCAAGACAGACCATGCAGATGGTCAAATAGAAGAGATTCAGCCCGCCAAGCATTTGGGGATTTCTGAATAATTTCCACTTGCAATGAGTGTGTACATTCACAGGGAAAGTCCACATCACCCAGCACCCTGACTTTCCCTTGAAAATTCCCCACCAACATGGCTTCCTCAGGCCTTCTCAGCAGCGGCATTTTCTGCCCTCCCTCCTGCCCCCCCCCCCATAGCGATCAGCCTTGGAAACCAGTCAATCCCTCCCCAACTTCAGACTTCCCCTCCTTAATCATGCAGAACAATTTAGAGAGCATCTGCCTTCGGTGCCAAGGGGTCATCACGGCACTTCTTCCTGGCCATACGGTGCCCCCTCCCCGAGAGGCAGGCTGGCCCATCATTTTCTCATCTCGTTTCAGTTCATCATCTGTGTTGCGCAGCTCAAACTCATTTTAGCTGCAAAGCCTTGTTTGCAGAGTGATGCAAAAAAATGATTTTCCCTAATTGATCTGGATAAACACTTGTCTGTCAGTGCAAACCTATCCCTTTATGGATCATTTGCTGCGTCCACAACTCTATGCTCCAGGGCAAAGCAAAGGAGGCTTTTCTGCAGCTGTATGAGCAGCCACTGAGCAGATCTTGCAGAAAACTCTGAGTCAGGCTGGAGGAGTGAGAGAAGGCAGCAGGTGCTTTGAGCCAGGAGGATTTTAGTGTTTGCATAGTCGGATCTGGTCTGTTCCCCTGCGAGAGTCTAGATTCCCTCATGCCCAGCAACAACCACCTATTCGAGGCCATGTGCCAACCTCTGCTGGTAGCTGCCAGAGCCAGGCCCCACTGGCTTCTGCAGCCCAGCCTGTCCTATCACTCTCTATTTCTAAGGGAAGGGGCCTCATTCTGCACCCCCTGAGCAACTGGCCTTCTGTCTTCTGGAACCATCTCCTTGCTCTGAGGCTGGGCAGCCACCAGTGGACAGTGTGGGTTGCAGGAGTGAAGGAAAGTTGGGAGCCTGACGCCCCTGCCCAGCCTCAAACTGAACTCAGGAGATGTAGACAGAGAGTCTCCAGCCCAGCCCTACATCCTCGGAGGGAAAGCCCCACCTGGGGTTTCTCAGGTTCATGTGTGACACTGAACGGGTCCAAGCTTGCTGTCTCAGGATGGAAGAGGTTGGCTATGGGATGCCCCCTGTCTAGAAGGTGAAGAAATGCTACCCTGGCCCTAGGTGGTTTTGCTGCCTAGATTTCTCTCCCTTTCTGGGAACAGCACCCAGATTTTCCTAAGGGAACGAGCCTTCTCCACTCTGGATCCAGGAGGTTTTCATGGGGCTGGTCCCATTCTCTGGATCCAGGCCTAGCTACTTAGCTCATTTCATCATCCAGGCCACAGGGATGGCTCTAGGTTGGCCCAGGGCAGGCCATTTGGCCCACTGAGTCTCAGTTCTGGAACCTTTTCTGGAACAAGGAGGAAAGCCATGTCCTCCAGGCTACAGGAGTCACTGAGAGAGGCTGTGTAAGCCTGGAACTAAGGTGGACAGCTTGCCACCAACAGGACAAGAGGTAGAGAGAAATGGGTTCCTAAAGGCATTGCATCATGGAAGCTGGACCTAGGGACAGCCAAGGCCCAGATGCTGGGAGAGGAGACTCGAGATGTCCAAACTTGGTCTGTGCAGTGAGAAGTGAGATGGGACTGGGCTCAGGGCACAGTTGACCCACAAAGAGTCAACAGTTACACAAGAAGATGGAGCCAGAATCAGAAACTGATAAATCCAGGTGGGTTTCGAAGCCCACAGCTGGGGTTTACTCAAATGCCGAGGTGATTTTACAACTTATCCCATATATGCTGTGAGTGTGTGTTCACTACATATATCATATATTGTATAATATGTAAGTAATTCCAGTCCCATGAATGATTGGCAGGCAGAAGGACCACGCAGGGCTCTATTGGTCACCTTGCCCATGACAGTGGCACAAACAGGAAACCATGGGTAGAGCCCTTACTTTCATTCCAAAATGAAGCTGTTCTGCTCTCAGGTGTGGCCAAAGAGGTGGCCTTGGACCAACCCACCTTGAGAGGAGGCCAAGCAGTGTTGGCAACAGAGAATGTTGGGCCCAAGAAGGACAATACATTTCCACTCAGCTGCTGCGGGGTTGGGGCCTCCCAAGAGCCACAGCTGTTCCCAGCCACCCACAGGCAGGCAGCCACCCTGCCACCCAGCCTGGGCAGGCCCTGGACAAGGAGCCTGCTGTTGCTGTCAGCTGGCCTGCACACTTATCCCCTGGAGTCCCTGAGGGTCACCCCTTCACACACACACACACACACACACACACACACTATATTTGCACCCAGGAGTGAAAGCCAGACAGCCTGGCTCTGCACTCCCCTGGTTAGAACAACACCTGGCACTTCATAAATGCTAATCAATGATCACCATGATCAGTATCTGCTGCAATCAGTGCTCAAGGGAAACAAGAACTGAAGCTGTGCTGGCACCGGCCACGGCCAGGTTAGAGGAGCCCCAGAGCTCTGCAGCAACTGCAGAGGGAGGAGACGAGGGTCTGTTAGTATAACAAGGGCTCCTGGACGGAGTCGCGAGGACTGTTAGACCGTGAGCCTCTAAGGCGAGATGCTTGGGCTTCTAGGTGTCTGGGGGCATCAGAGAGAAAAGGCAAGAAGTAGAGCATCTCTCCTCGATCTCTTCCAAGAACCCAGGACACCTCCAGGGAGGTCAAGGACCAGACATTAAGATTGTCGATATTAACCATTGTCACCCCAATAAATTTAATAAAATAAAAAATAAGATTGTCGGCTCCCAGGGAGGGGACAAAGAGAAGTGGCTAGTGCCTGAGCTCCCTTCATTCACGTGATTAGAGCGCTTGCTGCACAGGGCCCTATTTGAGGGGCAGGCTGGAGCCCCCACTCTGGGAGTTCCCAAAGCTGCCCTTGATCTGAAAGAGCCTGTCCTTGCCTCATTACAGAGACTCATAGCGTCTGGTGAGGGGAGCGTTACCATCCCCATCTTACAGCTGCGGAAACTGAGGCCCCCATGAAGCTGTAGTGACCTGTGGCCTCAGTAGTCAAGCAGAAGCAATCCATTGGTTAGCACATCTGATAAATATGTGGGAAGAAAATGCTTTGAGAGTGAAAAAGCAGGACTCAGGAGACTCTGGGCTCCTGGGGGGCTGCGTCATGACTTCCTGAGATCTCAGAGAAGCATATGGGTTCCCAAGGCAAGGAGAAAATCACAGAGGGAGTTAATTAATAGAGAGTTAAGGGAGGTGCAGAGTGCGCAGCTCAAATGTCATCTCTCCTGAGAGCCTTGGCTGCTCCCTACTGGCCAGATCTGTGCCCTCGGGCCTCTGCAGCTGCTCACTGCACTCAGCCCAAGCATGTTCCTTAAAGGGTACAAACTTCAGGGAGATACTGTCACAGAGGAGGCGCCCCCAGAAGCAGATCCTGAGCCAAGGGCTGCAGTGGGAATAGTTTAGTTGGAAGGCGATCCCGGGAAACAATAGCAGGAGCTTGGACAAGTGAGAAGAAAGCCAGGAAGCATGGATTATGGGCAGGGCACTGCCCTGGGCACCTGGAGCTCAGTCCCACCGGGGAGCACTAGGGGGCGATAGAGAACACACCTCAGAATTGCCCATTTACCCTCCACCTCTCACCTGCTCCTGGGGACATCACCTCCCCAGAACTCCCCACTGCCCAGCTCAGTGAGGCATCGTCAGCATGGAGCGACGAAGGCACGAGTCTCTCATAGCTCTTACTGCGAAGTCATTACCATGCCCACCTCCCTCCCTAAACAAGAGAGAGCGTGGGCTCTGAGCCTGACCGCCCGCGTTCGAATCCCTGCTTCTCCCCACATGTGGGAGCTTGATTTACCCTCTCTGGGTCTCAGTTCCCTGTTCCGTCAATAATGCCTACTCGGCAGGAGTCACCTCAGTTGATACACAGAAAGGACTGAGAACAGCACCTGACACAGGGGTGGGGCTCCAGAAATGTTCACTGCTAATTTGAAGACCAGGAGTCTTCAAGGCCAGGTCAATGCCTGATTCTCCTTCATTTCCCCTGTGCCTGGCCAAGGAAGCGCTCAGCACAGAGAAGGGGCTCAGTGCATTCTAGAACAAATGATTGATTGATTGATTGATTGATTGATTGATTGATTGAATGAAGAGATCCAACAGCTACGGTGTTGATCTAGACCATTCCTTCTAGTCTGGCATCTCAAGCCTGGCTTTCTAAATGTCACCATTGTTTCCCACGGTGTTCCTTTGGAAGTATAAAACAGTTTTAACTGGAGTCTCTAAATAATAGAAGACAAACTAAATGCATCTCTGAAGAAACTTTCTGGAGCCACCTCATTTCCCTGCAAGGGACCCCAAAGCCCAGGGACTGCTGAGAATGAGAGACCCGCATAGAGTTCTGATTTCACCCGCAAGGAGCTCGCTGGCACTGGGCACGCCGCCCTGAGGTTTCATGTGCGTGCACCTGCTGCCCTCTGGTGGGCAGATCAAAAGCAGCAGGAAGCCTTGGAAACCAGTTGTCTTTCCCACTCCTGTTAAGAAAAATATTCATTCAGTGCTTTAGTTTGCAAAGCACTTTCACAGTCCGTGTCTTACGTGAGCCTTCAAACAACCCTGGAAAGGTAGGTAGGGCAGGAATTATCCCCTAGGGCCAGGGTTATCCTCACTGCACAGATGAAACCCATGGGAAGCCAAGAACCAAAATGTAAGGCTGAGAGTCCTGATTCCAAAGCCCAATTATTCTAACTCCAAATGTCAATTTCCATTTCTGATCATGCAGAAGAATGATCTTGGGGCACTGGTTAGATTTACATAATCTCAGCCATCAATCCCCCAGATTTCTAGGGGTGGGGCCGGAAATCTGCATTTCCGAGAACTACAGCACACAGCCTCAGAGTCTCTGTTTCCACCCTCTCTGTCTTAGTCTGCTCGGGCTGCAATAATGGAACACCACAGACTGGGAGCCTTGGAAACAATAGAAATTTATGTCTCACAGTTCTGGAGGCTGGAAGTCCAAGACCAAGTGGATTTGGTGTCTTGTGTGTCTTAGTTCATAGATGGCCATCTTCTCACTAACCTCACATGGCAAGGGAGCTCTCTGGGGTCCCTTTTATAAGGGCACTGTTCTGCTCTCATGACTGAAGCACCTCCCAAAGGCCCCGCCTCCCCTAATTCCATCACACTGGGGGTTAGGATGTCAACATAAATTTGGGGGACCCAACATTCAGTCTATAACACCTCCTTCCCCTCTTCCCCTAATGCTGAGGGTCTGATGTCTTCCTCCCCAAATCTGCCTCTCCCTGTGTCCCCTCACCTACTAACAGCTCAGATCTCCTGCAACTCACGTGCCATGCGCACCACATACACTGCTCATTTCGCCTCGCGCAGTCCCAGCAGTCACCACTCCCACTCACAGATGGGACCCCGGGCAAGCTGCAACTGAGCCAGAATGTGACTCCGGACTGTGACCACAGAGGCGAAGCCACGTAGCTTTGTACCACACTACTGCCTCCCCTACAGAACGTCCCTACCCTACGTCCCAGGTCCCTGCAGGTCCTGCGTGACTTTCCAATCACAGAACAGAAACGAATTGTCACTAAACTGACAACGACTAATTCTGGCTTCAAAGGTTAACCACCTCCTCATATCCAAGTCACATCTTTCTATTGGCTAGAAATCTCAACTCTGTCAGGTGGGGAAAAAGGCAAAGACATGCCCCAGACTTGAAGACATAAAGATAGGTGGCGACACTCTCCTCCACTGAGGGCAGGGTAGGGGGGGGGGGACCCCAAGTCTGGATGCTCCAGGGCCCTTCTGCTCCAGACAGAGCACAGGAAAAATACCAACTGCCAGAGGGCCCTGGACAGAAATGTCTACTGTGCTTTTTTCTCTATACACTTTCACTCTGAGAAACACTCCATCAGAAAATAAGCTCATGTCAAGGGTTTAACTCAAAAGGAAGGAAGGGAGGGGAGGGGAGGGGAGGGGAGGGGAGGGGAGGGGAGGGGAGGGGAGGGGAGGGGAGGGGAGGGGAGGGGAGGGGAGGGGAGGGGAGGGGAGGGGAGGGGAGGGGAGGGGAGGGGAGGGGAGGAAGCTAGTTAGTTTCCAGGAGTGTCCTGTGGCCTGTTGGAGATGCAGCCCATCCGGGGGACTCCCAGGGGCTCCTAAGGGCAGGAGGTCCAGCTGAGGAGGGGGCCGTGTCAGGGGAGGGCTCTGGGCCCCAGCCCCACGCCTCTCCCACAGCAACCAGGTTTTTATATCTGGGACCCACATAAGATTTTGTTTGCCGGGAGATGTAAATGGCGCCATGAGAAAGGAAAGGACAAATGAGAGAAGGAAAACCGGATCCAACCCAGCTCCTGACAGGACAGAGAAAACTGCCACCCAGGAGTAAAAGGACCGCCTCCCAGAGCTGGCGGCGCCGCCTGGAGTCAGGACCCGGCATTCTGTGTTGGAGCCACATCGGGCACCTCCATTCAGTAGCTGGGTCGCACTGGGCTGCGTCTATGATGGGCTCAGCACAGGCCTGTCCCCACCGCAGGCTGCGGCCCAGTGGAGGCGAAGCCAGGGGACAGGCCCGCCTCTGAGAGCTGGGATCTGCCGACCTGCGGGGAGGGGCCGTGCCTGGGAAGGGGCGCCTGAGCTGCACCGAGGGGGAAGGAAGCGAAGCCTCCGCAGTCACTGCTGCGGGGGTGAGCTGTGAGGCTGGCTCACCAGCCACCGCGAGGCGTGACCAGCGCTCAGCACTCGCCGCCCGAAGGAGTTGCATCGGGAGCGGACAGCCTTCCCAGGTCCCGGGCTCCTGCTGACGCTCAGCCCTGCACACCTGACCTCTTTTCACCGTTTCCACCCACCCTGCCAAGCACAGTGTCAGCGCCACCTCACAGACGGGGAAACTGAGGCTCGACGAGGTGAACAGAGTCGCCCAGTGTCACACAGTTGATAAGAAGCTGGACCAGAACTTGAACCAGGGTATGGATGGTCCCCACACTGTGCTGTTTCCACCATCCCCGACCATTAAGCAGAAGCAAAAGGAGATTGAAATTTTGAGTGCAAGCCATCAGGGCCAAGCTGCTGTATCTAGAGGGTTCTTTCCTGCTGGGAAACACAATTCCACTTAGGTTGTCCCAACCATGAAAAAACCACAGTTCTCTCATCATTCTTCTATCAAGGGCTGCGCAGGAACTAGAAATCGAAATCGGCCATGGTACAAGCAGCGAGCAGCTGACCACATGCTGAAGGCTGGGTGTTGGGAAATACTAAGAATGGTCGGGACCGGGAAAGAAGGGAGGGAAACGAGGTGGAGGAGGAAGTCCCCCCTGCCTTCTAAGCAGTGATCCTCCCCACCTGGGAAGCGCACACACAGATACACACACACACCATGCATGCACCCACACGTACACATACACACACAGTTACCATGCACGCACACCATGCACACATTCACCATGCATGCACAAACATGCACACACCATGCACACACACGCTGTGCACAGATATACGCATACACATCCATATGCACACACATTTGCCATGCATGCACAAACATGCAAATATATGCACGCACACCATGCACACACACACCATGCACACATATACATACACATGCACACTGTGCACGTGCACACGCACATATATGCACATGCCATGCATACAGGCATACATGCATGTGCACGCACACACACACACACACACATACATACACTTGTAGCCATCACCACCAGTTGGGTCTTAGGCATTCTCACTTTATAAAGCTCCCTGACTCCCATGTTGATTCTTCCCTTTCCCGCTGCAAACATGCTGTCCTGTGGCCTCAGGGCAGAGATTTCAGCCCTCTGCAAAACCCCACTAAGCATGGCTCTGGCCACCCAACAGAGACCCAGCCGCGGCTCAACAGGGCTAGTGTTCTCCTTTGGCAGGGCAATCAAGAAAAAGCCACTTAGTCTGATGTCCTTCTAAAACAAAATCTAACTGGGAGCAGAGCCACCTCTGCGGTGGCCAGCCTGGGGTTAGGGCTCGTGTGCTATCTCTACCCCCTACGAGTTCGGCTGGGTCTAGGGCTACACGGTCAGAGCCAGCGCCGACCTAGGATGAGAGAGGGGCAGAAATGGCAGATGAAGTCATATCCTGGGGGCAGCAAAGGCATAAGACAGATGCCAATGCGGAGGAAAACATACAACAGTTATCAACGGACCAGCGGGCCCAGTGTCCATCTGGGGTTTTGCCAGGTCCATGGGAATTAAGGGGCCTTGTGGCTAGTGGCTCACGGGGCCTCAATTGGAAGAGTGCCCCTTTGGACCCACTTATTCCTGCTAGATTTTCTCACTGAATTCACAGGCCAACAGTGTGCATGGCCCACTGGGCCTCAACCTTAACATGGTCCCTATTTATCCTAAAATGACACGCGTGTATCATTTGCATGTGATATACTAATCACATATATATCATCTGCATACCATTTCATTTAAAAAAACAAAACACAACTGAATGCCCAAAGTGAAATAAAAAGGAGAAATGAGAAGGTAATTTTTTTAATTCATGTATTTCAATCTGTGGATGCTCAGACACAGAGGCATGAGGAGCCCCCACGAAGTCATCAGACAGTTACAGGTTTGGACTTAGAGAAGTGAGCAGATCCGAAGCCATTTCAAACAAGACATGTAGGAAAATCCAAGAACAGAGGTTGACTCTAAATAAAATCGGCATTGTGTTAAGTGATCGTTGATGAGAGTCTGTATAACTAAGCTCGACACAAACGTCCGTGGGAGATCTGCAAGTCCCGTCGGACGTGGAGTGGCGCCTCATTGCGGGAGCTCCCGCGCGTGCCTGGGTGCATACGTCCTGCTCAGTGGGCAGGTTCTAAGGTTCACACATGATTTAAGAACCTGCATCTATCCAAACATCACTCTCCCAAATCTCCCCTGGCATAGGTGCCGTGTTAGAGATCAGCAAGTAGACCCTCCATCCATCCAACACAGCAGCTTTGCTCTCTCCTTTGGGAACAGACCTCTGTTTCTTCAGTGGGGGCACATGCGGGGGGCACATAGCCTCACAGCCACCATGTTGTGAGGAAGCTCAGGCTGCATGGAGAGGCCACCTGCAGGTGCTCCCGGCCCAGCCGACAGCCGCCATCAGCCACCAGGTCTCTGGGTGAACCGGCCTTCAGGTGGCTTCAGCCCCTGCCCTTGAGCTGCCCCAGCCTTCGGATCTTCCAGGTGAGGCCCAGACATCATGCAGCAGAGATAAACCATCCCCATGACGACCACGTCTGAATTCCTGACCCACAGAATGGAAGTCAAATTCTAGAACATAAAGGAACTTTGCACCTAAGTGCGCTATTTGGTGCGAGTTAAGGGGCAGCCGATTGGTGTGCATCTCTCAGCATTTCAAGAACACTCAGCTTGGTGAAGGCTCGCGCTAGAAGGGGTACCCCAGAGCTGAGGCTGGCCCAGGGAAAAGAGGAATCGAACCACCTGCTCAGTCGGGGCACTGGCCTTGGCTTTGTGCTCCCACCATTTAAACTGTTTGTCCTAAAGGAACGTGTGAAGTTGAATTCTTGCAGGTTAAACACAGGATGGATTCCACCAGAAGAGCTCCAGAAAGGCTGCGGCTTGACAGACGATAAGCTGAATTCTCCAGGAGGACAGACACCCCAGGGTTGGTAAGCGATTGTCCAATGTAGCCAACAGTGAGTGAACTCAGACCCTGGTGGTCCTCCCCGGGGAACGTGCGAGGCGGGCTGAGGGGGAGCCGTGGCGAGTCAGACAATGGTGCAGCCGCAGCAGTACTGCTCGGGGTAGTCGGCCGCGTACACCCTGTGGTCGGTGCCGTAGATGTAGTAGACATGAGTCTTTCCTTGGTACCAGTAGTGAACTTCCGTGAGGGGGATCAGCTCGATGGTCTGGCGCTGAGGAAACAATTGGCCAGGAAAAGCTTCAGTGTTCTGTTCAAGTCACTCGCCTGCTCAAGAACTGTCGATAGCTCCCTACTACCTGTAGGGTGAAGTTCGTGCTCTGGACTTGGCATTTTGGCTGAAATCTGCCTTTCTAGATGGATCTCCCACCATATTCCTTCATATACCCTAAGTTCTGGCCCAATCTGAACCACCGTCTGATTCTAGGTTTTACGAAGTGGAGACACAGGCATCCCCAAAGGAGTCATGGGATGTATGGAGAGTCACCAACCAAACAGGACATCTTCCAGAAACATTAATTTTGAGATTGGGGGGGTTGGGGTAGAGAGCGGTAGAGGACAGTCATGTTAAACATTTTGATATTACAATAACCATGGACATATTAGGAAGTCGATTATACAATTTGAATTCAAATTTTAAGATAAAATATTGACTCCAAAGAAATTCCCAAGTTTGATAGGCTGTTTCAGGCTTATTTTCTCAGGCCCCTCCCTCCCCACCATGATTTTGCATTGACCCTCCTTTGAGAAAAGTCTCCAATATTCCCCTCCTTTTACAAATGGGGAAACTGAGGCCCATGGGCTCATGGAATTTTCAGTTTGGAAGATCATCTAGGTCAAGCCCCATCTACTCTCCATAGCTGGACCTATTTAATGCTCAAATTTCCTCCCCAGCATCCACCTCTGCCTAAGAGCCTGGGACACTTGCTCCCTCCTACAACCTGGTCCTGAAGTCTCTCATTCTCTGGCCTCTTCTCTGAGCAATGGCTCAAAAACCTTCCCAAATCCAGGGGCTCTGAATGGAACTAGCAGCCCCATGTTGGGAGAGAGAACTGGCCACCCACTGAGGTACCCACCCCCATTAGCTTTCAGTGCTAATGGCAGCTACAGACACAGTTGACATAGGAAAGTTACCCCTAATGGTTGAAGCGAAGCTTTCTTGGGGATATCCTGTGGGCCAGGCTTCATGTCAAAACCCTAAGTTCTTCTGCACTGGATGTTCCCCTGTCCCAAACCCAGAGGGAGGTGGTGCAGCTGGCCCAGGATCAGACCCTCCTTAGGAAAAGAGTACAAGTCCTATGGCTGTAGATGGTGGCCCAAGTCCCTGGGAAAAGGGTGAAACAGGCTGGGGAGGGGGTTTTGAGAAGTAGGTCCCCACTGTACTGGGGGGAGCCATGACATTGTGACGGGAGGGATCAGAGTCAAGGTGTGCTTTTTTTCACAAAGCTTTCTGTGGGATCTCACACTTCCTTTATCTGGGCCTCAGTTTCCTCTCTGTAAAATGGGGATAAAACTTGTATGTCACAGAATTGTTGAAATAAGCAAATGAGATTGTGAGACTGAGTTTTCTCCATATGCCAGAAACTGGTCTCCAAGTGATAACTTTGGAAATAAAAGGTAGAAGGCCTCTCTTGACATTTTGGTACAGAGGATTATTCACGGTCTTCAAGACATGGAGACAACCAAAGCGTCCCTTGATAGATGATTGGGTAAAGAAGATGTGGTGCATATTTACAATGGGATACTACTCAGCCATAAGACAAGATGAAATACTGCCATCTGCGACAGCATGGATGGATCTTGAGAACATCACGCTACGCGAAATAAGTCAGACAGAAAAAGTCAAGAGCCATACGACTTCACTCATATGTGGGATATATAAAACTGAGAGCAAAAAATGAGCAAACAGACAAAAATTCACAGGCACAGACGCAGTATGGTGATTATCAGAGGGGAAGGGGGTGGAGGGAGGTCGAAGAGGGTAAAGGGGGTCAAATAGGTGGTGTTGGAAGGAGACGAGACTTGGGGTGGTGAGCACACAATGCAATATACAGATGCTGTTTTATAGAATTGTACACTTGAAACCTATATAATCTTATTAACCAATGTCATTCCAATACATTTAATAAAATTTTAAAAGAGAAACTGTCTCATCCTTACAACCCCCCTGAGGCCGTTGTAGTATTTCTCTTTGCACGGGTGAGAAGCTGGACTTCGAAGAGGGGGAAGTAGATGGCCCATGACCAGGTTAGAGTGCAGGAGAGCCGGGGCTGAGCCTGCTTCCCCCTGAGAGACCCCCTCACAGGGCTGGCGCTGGGCATTCCCCGTCCAAACCCCCACCTTCCAGCGGCTGCTGGCCAGCTCCTGCGAATGCCCTTCGGGGGAAACAACGGGCACTACTGCCACCTAGTGGCCACCAGAATGCAGCACCAAAGCCACACAAGCCCTGGCAGCCAGCCCCTGCCCGCGGGAGGCTTGGGGACCGCCAGCTGGAACTTGTGCCCTGAGGGGCAGGGCGCTGGGTTCCACCCTGCCTAAGACCCTGGGTCTCCCCTCGCCTCTCTCAATACGAAGGAGGTTCGGATCAAAATCACACGGAGCCACGTTCCTGCTTGAACCCTGCAATAGCTTCCTGTCCCTCTCAGGATAAAAGTACAAACTTGTCACCATGGACTACATGACCCTTCCCTCGCTGCCTCAGGCCACACTGGCCCCAGCTCAGTCCCCAGTACTCCCCGTGTTCCTCAGGCTGGGGCTCTTCCCGGCCACCCTGCCATTCTCAGGAAGGAGCCCCCAGCAGAGGGAACGTCTCATTTCCTCCCTTATGTGACCGGAGGGACAGTGTCCTTGGAGCCCCCGCCCGGCCCAGAAGCCTCCCCTGCCAACAGCCCCAGGCCCCCGCTCACCTGCTGAAGGACGCGGGCTCTGGAGGCCAGGGTGGCGGCACTGTGCTGGGCGATGCCCCGCTGGGAGGCCAGCGAGATCTCCCGCAGGGGGAAGTCCACGAGGGGGTACACCTGGGAGAGACACACCCACGGCGCCGCTCTGACCAAGCGTCAGCACCCGGAGCCCTGGCGATCGACCGACCTCAGGTGGAAGGGAGAGCCAGCCCGCACGGGGAAGGGCCGAGGCCCTGCGGCAAGCGGGTGGGTTGCTTAAGCTCCACAGACCCTGATAACCCACATTCTGTTGGTAATGCCACCGAAAGGGGACAGTCACAGGGCACTCCGCCACCTGCAGCCCACTCCGTCACCCAGCAAGCCTCTGAGGCTGCCCGGCGCGGGTGGGTGCAGGTCCTGGAGGGATGAGTGAGGCTGCGGGAGCCGCAGCGATGGGGCCAAGAAAGGCTGGGAAATATTAGCCACGGGGAAGAAGGGAGACCTGACAGTTCCAGCTCGAGGGCATTACGCTCAGTGAGATAAGTCAGACAGAGAAAGACAAGTACCATATGTTCTCACTTGTATATGGAACCTAAAAAAACAAAACAAGCAAACCCATAAATGCAGAGAACAGACTGATGGTTGCCAGAGGTGGGGTGAGGGATGGGTGAAGTGGGTGAGGGGGTCGAAAGGCACAGACTTCTGGTTATGAAGCAAGTCCGAGGGATCTAATGCACGGCATGGTGGCTGGAGTAAAGACTATGGTGTTGGATATTTGAAAGTCGCTGAGAGAATAGATCTTAAAAGTTCTCGTTACAAGAAAAAATATATAATGATGTATGGTGATGAATGTTAATAAGACTTATTGTGGTGATCATTTCATAACATATACATATATCAAATCATTGTGCTAAATACCTAAAACTAATATAATGATATGTCAGTTGTATCTCAATTTTTTTTAAATGCATATAACAAAGTGAAAGAAGTCAATCTGAAAAGATCACATACAGTAAAGAAGAAAGAAACAGAGAGAGAGAGAGAGAGAAGGAGAGGGAGAGAGAAAGGAGAGAGAGAGAAGAAATAAAAGGAGGCTGAGCACCCGACCCTCTAGGAGGAAGCAGCGTGAGGACCCCGCTCAGGCTTCCCATTACGACCACGCTCCCTGCCACGGCCTGCAGCAGGGACGGCAAATCTTTTCTGTAAAGGGCCACATAGTAAATACTTCAGGCTTTGTGGGCAGAGGCTCTCTGTCTCAACTACTCGGCTCTGCCCTCGCAGCACAAAGCCAGCCACAGGCAATACAGGAACAAACAGGCATGGCTATGTTATGATAAAACTTTATTGATAAAGTCAGGCCGAGGGCCGGAGTTTGCCAACCCCTGATCTGGCTGCTGACACGGCTCGTGTCTTAGGTCCTCACTGCGCCTGGGTCACTGCCCTCCAGGGCCACTGCTCTCTGTCCTTCAAAGCCTCTGCCGTGCTGTTCCCTGCTGGACACGATTCACTCCCCACTGCACTGTGTTCAGGTCTTCGCCCACTGTCACCACCGCCATCACCCGACCCCTGCTGAGACAACACCCCTGCCCTTCCTGTCCCCTCACCTGGTTGCATATTTCTCAACGACCCTCGCTGCCCTCTCACATTGTGCTGGAACGTTATTATCTTCTCCCCCACCAGGCTGTGAGAGCTATGAGGCAGGGATTTTGTTGGACGGTATCCCCAGGGCCCAGAATGGTGCCTCTTACAGGACAGGGGTCTCTAAGTGTGTGGAAGGGAGGGAGAAGGGAGGGAGAGTCCAATATGTGAAATTCAAGGGAGGACTGGCCCCACGGGGTCCCAGATCCCTGTGTCCTGTCCGGCAACTCTGTTCCCTCTGCCTGTCCCAAATGCTTGCAGCCCCCCGAAAGCCAGAAGAGCCAGGAGGAGCGCAGCTTCCGCGGGGGGCTCTGCAAAGCCTCACCATCGTGTTTTCATCCTTAAAGATGTTCTCTCCTCTGGCTTTAGCTAGGAGCTCCCCGGGGCAGCTGGGCTGGTGCTCAGACACGAACTCGAACAGGCTGTTCTTCCTGGAGGCGAAGAGGGCGAGGCGGGCTAAGAACGGGAGTCTGGAATCACACAGACCTGGGCTGCAGGGCTGGTGTTACCTGAACTGGGAAACCAGCCAACTGGGAAACAGGACAGCTCCGCCCTGTTTCCTCATATCACCCTTCCTTCCCTGTGAGCACTTAGCAGAGGGCCCAGCGGGAGAAACCCTTAAGGCCTGGGAGCCTCCCCGGACGTGGGAATTTAGGACACAGCCGGGAGCACCCAGGAACTGAGTGATGCCAGAATGTGAACTAGGGTCCGTTCCAAAGCCCGCCAGCATCCCGCACCCCTGCCGCCTCTTCCCAAGGATCCCTAAGCCCTTTGCTCCCAGCCGGTCCCTGTATTGTGAAAGCCCCGCCCATGTGGCGTTTCTCTGCAGAAACCAGCCCAGGCCACATGCCCCAGCTACAGCCGCAGGGCCACGCACTGAGCCACCGCCACATACCACATGATGACCAGCTGGATGAAGTGCAGCAGTTTCTTTTCCCCTTTGCAGGTGGCACAGGTCTTGTTCCCACTCCCTGAGCACGTGCCGCACCTGAGAGGGACACACCGTCAGCACCACTCAGATACTCATGGGACCTGGTGGCTTCTGGAGGCCCCCACCCCCAAATCCTCCCTCATAGAGGGGGACTGTGGTGGGCATGGATTGCTTCCACCTTCCCACCATCTAGACTTCTTGCTTTTAGAGGCAGTGCCCCAATTTCCCTTCTCCCACCCTTCTCCCACCCAGTCTATATGGTTCATAGGCTTCCCCCTCCCATTCTATGACCAGCTTGGGGCCTTGGCCTGGCCAGTCAGCTTTTTCCATCTCCCTGGCCACAGTGGCTGATACAAAGATGGCCACATGACCCAGGTAAATGCAATGAGATCCACCCTAGAACTTTTGTTGGAACTTTCAGAACAGGGACATCCTTTTCTACTGAGGTTCCTAAGCTTGGAGCTGCTGATGGTCCCCTCCGCCACGACGAGAGACAGCTTGCCTGAGACTGAAACCAACACAAAGGAAAGCACAGTGGGAATGGACACAGATTCCTGATGACATTGTTTAAGCACCTGGATCCAGCCATACCTGAAGCCATCCCAGAAATATACTCCTGGATGTTTGTTACATGGGGCTGTAAATTTACTTTTTTGCTGAAGCCAGTTTGAATTGGATTTCTTTTGCTTGTAAATGAAAGAAACCTGAGTTTCATTCAGCATCAAATGTCTTCTTTACGAATCACAGGTGGCAGGTCCACTAAAGCTTCGCCATCTGGCTTGTTAGAAGGATGGCCTGGGCCTCAATGAGCTAAAAGTGTTTTTAACCAACATAGCTTTGAATAGTTTCACTCTTCATGGGTTCCTGTTTCCCTTTAAAGATTTATAACTACATTAAAGGACATGATTTACAAAATGCCATGCCCCTCTGTTTGCAAAGGCCTGTGAGCAGAGATGAAATTTTGTTGATTGTTTAGTAAATCAACCAACCTTCCTTGACTCCTCCATTCACACCCTGCAATGAGTTAAAAATAAGGGTTTGCCCCCCACAGGCCCAGATCCTCAAAGAGTTAAGAATCTCACCTTTTGCGGTTTTCTATATTCCTTCCCCATCCCACCACGTGAGCAGGAACAGGTCTCCTCTCCCTACACCGCCCTCCTCCTTCCTGCACTGCCTTGCTCCTTACACCTGACCCACAGATTGCTTGATGAGTTCCAGTCTTGTCCAGAAATATCGGGCCTCAAGAAAAGCCCACACCCTCCACAAATATTTACAAGCACCTCCTATTCACAGAGCTCTGGGGACACAGAAGTGACAAGGCAGACAGGGTGCCCGGTTGCCTTCCAACAGGGCAGACAATGGAAAAGCAAGAAAGCCAGGGAGACCCGCTCATACCTGTGCCTGCCCGACCCCGAGCACATCTGACACCTCCCAGGGTGCTTGGCTCTGCGCTTGGCTCCACTGCAGGACGGGCACCTCACCTGTGGACACACCACGGCCTCAGTACCCCCTGGCCTCCCAGGGACGTGGGGAAAAGAGCGTTCTAAGACACGGTTCAAATCCCAGCCTGGGGACTTTGAGCAAGCCCCTTCCTCTCCCTGGGCCTCCACCCCTTCACCTGTAAAATGGGAGGGTTGGACGCAGTTGTACCTTTCAGAGACCCTACATCCTAACATCCCTGGGACATCAGCCTCTCCTGCTCCTCACTGACCCCCGTGAACCCTGGGACTGCCCCTTAACCACACAGCCATGGCCAGAGGGAGCAGGAAGAGGGCAGGGGGGCTGAGGGACCTGGTGCTGGACACGGGGCTCTCATGTTGGAAAGGTCCCTAGAGGTGACGCAGGCAATGCTCTCGTAGTTGGCTCAGGGTGGCTCCAGAGACATTCCAGGGGAACCCTGAGGGCGGAGGGAGAGGAGGTGGAGGGGCAGGGGTGGAGGAAGGCTCAGAAACGACCTCAGGAAGGGGCTCTGGGGAAGCCATGAGGAGGCGAAAGGCAGGAGTGAAGGTACAGGCTAGACGGGGCGTGGCCGCAGCTGGCCCCGAAGGTGCTGCCCAGGTGGGCAGAGGAGTGAGCGCCCAGGAGCTGGAAGGAGGGCACCAACGGGGCGGAGTGGCAGGCGGGCCACGCAAGGATCGAGGAAGACACGGCTCCGAGCGACAAGAGGCCAGGGTGTGCCCAAAGGCTTAGGTGTACCTGGGAGAACAAAGAATACGAAAGGAGCCTGGTTCTGCTCCTGGGATGGCTCGAGGCCCTGAAAGTGTTTGAAGAGAAGGCTGATGCCACGAGAGCCTGGCAGTGCACTCAGGGGCCTGGACTGGGTTGAATAGTGCCCCAGACAGCAGGGGGTCCCCGGTGGGAAGGATCCCAGGCCCTAGTGCTCTTCCCGGGCCTAGTGCCAAGCAGGAACTCAATGAACGTTCGTAGACAGATGAGAAAAGAGAAAAATTAAAATCATAAACCATCAGAGTGAAAAAGGCCAACTTTCCCATTTTAAAGATGGGAAAATGGAGGCCCAACAAGGGGGAATGACTTGCCTGAGGTCCACTGGTAGTGTGGGGAGCCCCAGGCCCCCAGCCCAGCCCTCGGTCCGGGTGGGGCTCCTCCACCGGCACTACGTACCAACAGCCACACCTGACTCACCATGCAGGCCCCATGGCAGCCGCTGCACTTGTAGCGTCCGCGCCCTTGGCATTTGTGGCATTCCTGAAGGTGAAACGCCGTCCTTGGATCTAGTTCCTCAGACACCTGCTGTGCCACCACCTCCACCCCCACCCCCGCCCCCGTGTCTCCATCCCAAAGAGAGGTGCAGCCATTCAGAGCCAGAGGGGAAGATGGCCATTCCCACTTGACCACGATTCCAAAGGGCCTTAAATGCCAAGCCCAGGAGATCCTGTTACCGTTTCCTCAGAGCCCAGCCCAGCCCAGCCTGTCCTGGAGGCTAAGAAGGGAGCTTGCTCTCCAAGTCCCACCTCCTAACTCACGCTCCCAGGCTAAACCACAGAGGCCGGTTAAGGAGCTAAAGTGGCCCCTGGGAATAGAAGCCATAAAAAATGGACAGCGTTCTTGTGAGCGGCAACAAGCTAGCTCCTGGACTTTAAGCACTGGGTCAACACAGCTTCTCCGCTCTCGAGGAAAGACTGGAACGCTCTGCTGAGCTCTCAGGGTCCCCCCATCTCATAGTGCTACAAAAACAGGGGTAAGTCACATGCTCGAATCAAGTTCCAGAGTGGAGCCAAGACAGGTAATCAGATGAGACCATAACATAAAGTGTCTTGGCTTGGCTTTTGTCATACGTTAGGTCACCCTCGCTTCATGTTGAGATTACGTTTCTGTAAACAGGACAGAAGTTAAATCCGGCTCGCCTACTGACTCCCATGAAAAACCCCAAGGACGTTTTCACTTTATACGTTTCATTCAGCACCTCAGCCATTTACTGTCAGGCCAAGGGAGCCGGGTGGGGGGATAAACACTCAGAGGGGTTAGAAATTTGAATGCTCACTATTTAAAGCTGGTGACAATTTTTGTAAATGGGACCTTTCTTTTGCTATGTGCATTGACGTCCCAGAAATAAACCAACAGTCTGGAGTTGGGGTTTCCTCTCCAGGATAATGTTTCGGGAAATCTACAGTCCCTGGAAAACCAGGTCGGGAGAAGGGCGTGCTATGATAATCGTGTTACCTTGACCAGTGACGAGTGAGGGACCTGGAACTTCCTGGTTTCTTCCTGAAACATCGGGGGAACCTGGACCTTGATGTCCCAAAGCCTGGGGGAGGTCCCTCTTCGTGGCCCATCTACCAAGTGGTCTGACACAGAAGCGGATCATTGTGAGAACAGCAAACAGTGGCCAGGACAAGCTTTCATTCATTCACCAGGTAGCACGGGGCCTTCCCTTGGTGCCAGGCATTAGGCTAGACCCTGGGCTACAAGGAAGGGTAGACATGGGTCCCCTTGGAGTCCTTAGTTAAGCACCCAAGCTTTGGGGTTGAGAGACTTGGGCTTGACTCCTGGTTCTTCTACTTCCTAGCTGTGTAATTCCAGTCAAGTTACATCACCTCTCTGACCTTCAGTTGTCTCATCTCTAAAATGGGCATAATGATGGCACTTACCATAGAGGACGGTAGTGAAAATTACACAGAAGAAAAAATATAAGTGCTAGCACAGGGCTGGCACAGCTGAAGCCTCAATAAACAAGGACTGTTTATTGAGGACTGTCTCCTCCGTTCAAGGAAACAGACTCAGCTACAGCCACAAGGGTAAGTGCTGTGGCCAAGAGTCACATAAAGGGCTCTGAAAACCCAGAACACTGGCCCATTCTGCCCGGGAGGGCAGGGGCAGGAGAAGAAATTCTGAAATTCATGGAAGGGGCGACGTGGGAGCTGAGTCTTGAAGGATGAACCAAAGTGATCAGCAGGGAAAACAGGCAGCATGTGGGCATCCCAGACGGGCCTGAGGCCTTAGCGGGGTCAGCAGGGGGTTGACTAGCACAGTGAATGGGCCCAGGGGGTCTGGGGGGACAGACAGGTGCCCGAGCACACACACTGCCTGTGCCACCTACCCTGGCCGCAGCACCAGAAGCGGTGGCTAAGATCAGCACTGGGACGTCTCTGAGACGAAAGCCCACCCTCTCATTTTATAGGGACGGGAAACCGAGGCTCTGAGCAGAGGAGCATCTCATTCAAGGTCAGCGGCTAAGACTAGCTCCTGCCATATTTGCTCCCAATTAAACTCATTTCAGAAAACTCACTCGTAAAGGGTTGAAATGTCCATTCGCTTATCCTGGATTCGCTGAAAGTCTCCAGTCGATACTGTAGAGAAAGACAGTGGTTTACACTCGAGCCCTTTAGGAAGACAGAGCAAAAGGAGGAAGCTGCCATCTGCCGGAGCCCAGTGGGTAACCAGAGGGTCCCCCACACGGCACAGGGCCTGCTTGCAGCACGCTGGCAGCAGCAACTTCTGTCCCTGCTGCACCAGCATGTCTGCAGGGAGGTCATCGGCCCCAGGAAACCTCCCCCGACAGGCTCACGACAGGGCGATTTCAGTCCCTGTCTCTTGGTACATAGAAACGTTCTAAGAGGCCAGTTTTGGAGCAGTGATTGTCTTCTGTTAGGTGGAGGCCTCTGTAACCCACTGCTCCGAGGGTCCCCTTTGAAGGAATTGATCTGCCTGACCTCAGGATCCTCCTTCCTGATCCTGGACCACGGAATCACAAACCAGAAAGGTGCCTTGGACATCACCTGGCCCCTACTTTTTCTTGTGAGGAACCAGATACTCAGAGAGGTCAGTGAACTTGCCCAAGGCCACACAGCTACACAGGGGCCTCTTTCCCCAGGTCCCTGCTCATCTGATTTCTGTGTGATTGTGTGCTCACCAGAGGATGGCTATGCCCATGACACTAGAAAATATAGATCTAGAAGCTGTCCCTCGGCCCTGTCAATGAAGAGAGTAACATAGGAGCCTGCTGTGGTCCCCATGGTGGTCTCAGGATAAGATTTCCCTGGAGCAACAGGCCTCCATGATGAGTAAATAATTCCTTGGCCCAGATATGACTTGGGGAAGGCAGAGGGATCTAGGGAGTCGATGGGCCTCTCTCAGCCTGCCCCTCATGGAAGCGGCTCAGCTTGTGTCTGAGGACATGGGCTTTGGCACCAGCAAACCTAAGTTTGAATCCCAGATTGGTCACTTCTAGCTGCATGTTTTGGGCAAGGACCTCCACCTCTCTAAACAGCCAATTCTTCCTCTATAAACTGGTGACAGAACACCCACCATGTAGGTAGCTGCGAGGATGTGATAGGACATGTGCAGCGTGCTTTACGTGATACCTAGTACATTGCAGCTTTTCAATGATGATTGGTAATAATCACTCCTTGTGTTATTACTCAGACTGCAGACAAGGGGGGTCGCAGGAGGGACCTCAACGTCACCGACATTCACACGCACTGCTCCCCAGGCTCCTTTCTCCCATTTCCTGTCATATGAGCCCCACCAGGCCGGCCCCTCACCTGCACAGAAGCTCCACCAGGCCAGCCCCTCACCTGCACAGGAGCCCCACCAGCTGGCCCCTCACCTGCACAGGAGCCCCACCAGGCCGGCCCCTCACCTGCACAGGAGCCCCACCAGCCGGCCCCTCACCTGCACAGGAGCCCCACCAGCCGGCCCCTCACCTGCACAGGAGCCCCACCAGCCGGCCCCTCACCTGCACAGGAGCCCCACCAGCCGGCCCCTCACCTGCACAGGAGCCCCACCAGCCGGCCCCTCACCCTGCACAGCATCTGCTGCTTCAGCTCCTGGATGACGAGATTGCTGGCCGCTGAGCTGCCATAGCAGCATTTGGAGTTCACAAAGGTGAGGAGGGCTTCCCGCGCCACCTCCTCCGTCACCACAGGGACTCTGCCAGGAAGAGAGCAGAGAGGCAGGGGGTCTGTGGAGGGCCCGAGGGCTCATCCAGGCAGGCAGCCCCCTCCCTGGTCCACAGGGGTGGGGAAGCACTCAGGAGTCCACGGAGGGAGGGCGTCTCAGCAAAGGGGACCCTATGAACAGATCCCTGGGTGGGAGAGAGGACCGCAAAACGGCATCAGCTGAAGTGTGAGCTCAGGGGAAGGCTTGATAGAATATTAGAACTCAAAAAAATCCTTAAGGATGAAGTATGCCATTATGCAGATGAGGAAACAGGCACCAGAGGAGGCATCACGCAGCTGAAGAGGCAGAATTGGGCTAGACAAGGTTCCTGCCCTCGGGGGGCTTGATCTCAGCCAGAGGAGCTGTGAGCCGCTTCACACAAACACATCCGAGCCCCAGCCAACAGCGGTGCCCGCAGCTCACGGGAGCTGGGCCAGGGCCGCAGCCAGTGGAAGGCAGACCACCAGCCCTGCTCAGCCTTCTCTCTGAACACCTCCCCTCCTGCCGGAAAACTCTCCTGAGGCCCAGCTGCCAGGTCCCCTCCTCAGTGAAGCCCTCCTGCCCCAACCCCTCCAGTAGGCAGGCGCCCTCCCCTCCTTTCTCCACAGCAGCCCAGCTCCAGCCACATGGTCAGCCCTTCTCCTGCACACTTGTGTCTCCAGCACCCACCCCGGCTCCCAGGGGCCTGTGTGCTCGCCAGAGGCTGCAGGCTGGAAGGTGGGTGGCCAGGGAGGAGAGGTGGCCAAGGGGAGGCACAAAGCTGGCCTTAACCTTGGAGCTCTGCCCCAGTCCTCGCAAAACAAGGAGGGCGTGGGCCTCTCCAGGGAGCAGCTGGCTTTTTCTGTAAAGGGCCAGAGAGTAAATGTTTCAGGCTTTGCAGGCCATCTAGTCTGTCTCACCCACTCACATCTGCTGCCAGCCAGATGTGGGAAAGCAGCCAGACAGTGAGTCAACAGATGAGAGGGGTTGTGTTCCAACAAAACTTGATTTACTAGAACAGGCAGTGGCTGAATTTGTCCCAGGGGCCGTAGTTTGCAACCCCTGATCTAGACTATGGTTTCAACTCAAACAGCCTGCAGAGGATGGTAAAATACAGATTCCCAGGCCCCGTCCCTAAAGAGTCTGATTCAGGCCTAGATTCTGAGGTCAGGATTGAGATCTGTGGCGCCTGAGATCCCCAAGGAGGGCTCCCAGGGGCAAGGGTGACAGTGAGGACCACCACCCACGATCCTGTGTGATGGCTCTGGGAGGGTCACCAGAGCACACCTGCAGCTCACCTGTGCTCCAGGAACGAGGACCAGCACGTTTGTTCCCGGCGTCTCCTTGGGGCCTCCAAAGGTGGGAAGAAAACCTGCGGTCCTGGAAGAGAAGGGAGGAGTCAGGGGCAAGCTCAAAGGAACAGATACCTTGGGTGAGAGGAGGAAAGACTGGCTGAATGTGAGAAAGAGCAGATGAAGGAAAGAATGATGGTTCCCAGGCCGGCATCATTCTGGTCTTAAAGGGAAATGGACATGGGACGTTCATAGACACAGGGCTTACACCCCATGTCCTCCCATGCCCTCCCAACTGTGACAAAGGGCTTCCCAGAGCCCCCAGAGGAAAGGGGAGCTATCCCAGCGCTGGCCTGTTCCAGAGACGTCCCTCCAACCAGCAGAAGCCCCAGGAAGAGGCTGCAGGAACCCAGACCCCGCAGACTTACCGCCTCCTTGAAAAAGGCAGTCATAGCTGGGCAGCCTCTCCAGGAGTTCAACTGGGGGTGCCAGAGGACTCTCGGCCTCGAAGCTGAGGTCCACCACACCTGCAGAAAGACGGGCAGTCCTGAGCCTCAGGGGGGGGGGGGGGCATCTACGGCGACTTCACAAGAAGCTGACAAGTGAGGGCAGGTGCATTATTAAAAGCCGCAATCTAATTAAGCCTGGCTCGCTCTGGCACCCTGAGGGACAGAACACATCTGCAGGGTGAGAGGGATGGGCAGGGGTGGGACTGGGCTGTCATACAACAAGCAGACACCAAGATGGCATTAGATGTGCCGGAGGTCCTTTGGGGACACCAGTGGAGGGAAAAGGGGAGAGACAGCAGACAGAGGCAGGGAGGCCTTCAGACCCCAGAGCAGGTGGAGCGTGAGCAGGAGCCTCGGAACATGTGTGGCTCTGAGGAAGCCTTGCCCGGGTCTGTGACGAGTCCCAGGGCAAAGACCGTCCACTGTAGGAAGCTGTGTAACACCCTGCTCCACATCTCCCTGCCTTCAGGCAACAGACATTTTACCATATTTCATAATTTTGCAAGTCAAAAGTGTGGGCAGGGCTCAGCCGGGTGATTCTCCTGTTTGGCGTGTAATGGGTTAGGGTCTGTTTGAATTTCGGCTGTGGTAACAAAAACACCACAGACTGGGGGGCTTAAGCAACAAGCATTTATTCCTTATAGTTCTGGAGGCTGGGAAGCCCAAGATCAAGGCACTGGCAGATCTGGTGTCTGGTGAGAAGCCACTTCTGGCTTGTAGACAGCTGCCTTCTCACTATGTGCTCACATGCCAGGGAAAGAACGCCCTAGTCTCTTTCTCTTTTTGTAAGGACACTAATCCCATCACGGGGGCTTTGCCCTCACGATCTCAGCTGGATGTAATCGCCTCCCACAGGCCCACCCGCTAATACAATCCCGCTGGAGGTTAGGGCTTCAACATATGAAATGGCAGGAGTTGAGGGGAGCAACACAGCCATGTAGCCCATAACAGGCCACTCCGTGATTTAGCAGGCAGCTTGGTGGTTTTAGCAGGCCACGCATATGCCCGGTGGCTTGGCCGGGTAGCTGGGAGGCTGGGATCCCCTGGGCCCTCTTAGGGCATTTCTATATGGTCTGCCTGGTAGGACGGTCTGGTTTCTTACATGACAGCTCAGGGCTCAAGAGGAAATGCTCCTAGAGGCCAGAAGTAGACGTGGCAGTCTCTTCATGGGGTCCTCTGTGTTGCTTTGGCCACAGCAGTCTTAAACCTGCCCAGGTTCAAGGGGAGGAAGCATAGGCCCACGTGTTGAAGAGAGAGAGGAGCCTTAAGGAAGCGTGGCCATCCGTAACTCAGTGTCTATCTCCAGGTCGTGGAATATGGCAATGTTTATAAAGCGCCTGTCAGGGCGACTGGCACAGAGTAGGAGGCCAGCAAACAGGAATGCCATTCTCAACGTTGTTTCAAGATTATTTTCCTCGGGAAGTTCTTTTAAAACCATTATTTCCCCAATTGGATCAGCATCTGATTCATTTAGTTCTACAGACATTTCACCTTTCCAGGAAAACGGTATGCGGGATCATGGGTTTCAGGAAAATATATGTTGCCCCGTAACATTCCCTTGAAGGGGGATAGGCTCTGACTTAAAAACAGCCCTTGGTTGGTTGGATACCCCTACCATTTGCACAGAAGCTTTACTTTGAGGGAGAGAGAAACTTAGCTGGGTAGGGTTAAGAATAGTTAAAGTAGCCGAAGTATCTACAAGGGCCTTAGTAACTTCCCCTCTTGTGATAATCTCAATTTCTCCTAAAGCATTAGTAAGGAGAGGGGGAAATACCCTCTCATGGTCCTTGGAGCAGCCCTATGCTTGCTTCTGTTTGTTTTCTCTTTGTAGATCCCACTATAGATATTGGCAAGATCAAGTCAGCCACTCCTATTAAAATAACTATTGATAATTCTTTACCTCTACCTAATATCTGCCAATATCCTTTAAGACTGATGCCCTAGCTGGAATTAAGCCCATTATACAAGATTACTTTAAAACAGGCTTATAATTCCATGTACAAGCCCCTGTAATTCTCCTGTCCTTCCAGTAAAGAAGCCAAAAGGAAAAGAATGGGGATTTGCACAGGATCTGAGAGCTGTAAATAAGAGAATTATTCCCAAGCATCCTGTGGTTCCAAATCCACATGCTTTATTATCAGCCACTCCTGAGGATTCCAATATTTTTCAGTAACAGATTTATGTAGTGCCTTTTTCAGCATTCCAGTAGAAAAAGACAGTATTTCTTTGCCTTCACCTGGGAAGATCGACAATTTACTTGGACTGTAATGTCCCAGGGATATACAGATTGTACCAGCTATTTCTCCCAGATATTAAAAGCTGATTGAAATTATGTTAAATTTCCTAGAGATTCCACTCTAATCCAATATGTGGGTGATTTACTTTTATGCTCTAGGACATTACTAGACACCCAAAAGGACACGATTTACCTATTGCAGCAGCAGCTATAAAAGAACATAAGGTCTCGAAGGATAAGCTTCAGTTTTGCTTACCTCAAGTAAAATGCCTTGGCCATCTCATATCTACAGATGGGCTACTGATTAACCCTGAAAGACTTAGCGGAATCCCATCTTCTCTTCCAAAAACAAGTAAGCAGCTTAGAAGATTCCTGGGTTTGACTGGATATTGTCAAAATTGGGTTCTAAACTTTTCATTACTAGCCCAGCCCCTATAGGCCCTATTAAAGTCAGATCAACCTGATCCAATTCAATGGAACCCCAACGGGAAACAAGCTGTAGAGGCTCTAAAGGAAGCATTGTCTAAAGCTCCTGCTCTGGGACATCCAATTTTAAACTTCCCTTCCTTTTCACACATGAAAGTAAAGGAAATGCTTTGGGAGTTCTAACTCAGAAACATGGACCTATAGGAGATTATGGTCAGCAACTAGACTCAGCGGCCAAAGGGCTCCCTCGCTGCTTGAGGCCACCTCTGCGAAAGCCATGCTCTGTGACCAGACAGGAGAGATAGTTTGGGCTCTCCTTTAACTATTCCTGTTCCTCATTCTGTTGAATCTTTGCTGAATTCTCACCACGCTCAACACTTCTCTGTCAGTCATTCGGCTTCTTATGAAAGTGCTCCTGCTCTCCGCACCTAATTTTACTTTAATTCGGCGTCATCGCTTTAACCCTGCAGCTTTGTTACCCTCTTTACAGGATGAAGACACCTACAGTTGTGTTTTGCTTACTGACTACCTTCTTGCTCCTAGGAATGATTTACAGGAAGCTCCTATTGATGATGCTGACTTAATTTGGTTCACAGATCTTATCTGAAAGATGAACAGGGTCACTACCGAGCTGGATATGCTATAACTTCTGTGGTGGACATAATTGAAAGTTCTTATCTACCTGAAATAAGACCTGCCCAGCAAGCTGAACTAATTGGTCTAACTCGGGCTTGTCAGTTGGCCAAAGATCAAGTAGCCAATATTTACACTGAGAGTTGCTGTGCATTTGGTGTAGCTCACGACTTTGGAATGCTACTGAAGCAGCGAGGCTTCTTAACCTCCTCAGGGAAGCCCATAAAAGTGGAAAACTGGTTGCAGAATTTTTAGATGCCATACAGCAACCAAAACAAGTGGCAATTATCAACCCCAGGGCATTCTAAAGCTACCTCCATGGAAGCAAAAGGAAATCATTTCGCTGATGCTGCAGCTAAGCAGGCAGCCTTGAACAGTCCAGTTACCCAGACCCGAGAATGTTCTTTGCTTTCTAGTAAATCAGTAAAAGATTATCTTTTCCAGTTTCAACAGACAGCTACAGAGGAAGAAAAGAAAATATGGCAAAAAAAAGGGGGAACATTTGACCCAGACAGACAGATATGGCTTGGACCCAATCAGAAACCTATTTTACCGAGAAGGGCCCAACTCTCTATACTTCATCATGTACATGAGCTAACACACAGGGGTCCTGAAAAGACGGTTTTATGGAGTAACAATATTACTGGATACCTTCTCCTACTGTAGCTCATAAAGTGTACAGAGGACGTTCTATCTGTCCCAAGTATATCCCAGGAAAACCACTCCATGGATCCCAAGGACATTTCCCACTTCCTTTAGGTCCATTTGAGGTATGGCAATTGGGCTTTATCCAAATGCCACCACTTCAGGGATACAAATATATATTAGTTATGACTTGTATGTTTTCTCACTGGGTCGAGGCATACCCTTGCAGGACAGCAACTGCCTTAACTGGTGGTAAGTTGTTATTAGAAGAAATAATTCCCAACTGGGGAATTCCCTCTGAGTTACATAGTGACTGAGGGACCTATTTCATTCGACAAATAATAAAATCCATCAGTAGCATTTTCACTGTGCCTACCACCCCCATTCTGGATTGGTGGAATGAACCAATGGTACAATCAAAATTCAACTAGCCAAACTTTCAGAAAACTTTCATCTCCCCTGGCAAAGACTTTTCAAGGTCGAGAAGCTGTCGACCACGGAGGCAGACAGCTATCCCAAGACGTCAACAGGGCCTGTATGTTCACACATTTCTGCTGCTCAAACCTTGTTCGTATATCACCTAAACGTTATTGATCAGATGCACCTAAAATGATTTTTATAGTGTTGTCCTCCTTATGGTTTCCTAGTGGAAACAATATCTGTCTCCCCAAACCCCTACCTTATTAGACATGAAAAATTTTACTTGGGTACCTGCTAATCTTTCCCACCTACTACACAATGATATTCTGATTATTAGTTATGACAATAAAGTTAATGCTTTGTTGGCCACACATTGGTCTTCTCCTACTATCAATATAAGCTTTGGTACATTTTTTTCTAGATGTTTCTATTATAAAGGGCTCATCTTGGGCAAATACCTCCAAGAACACCTCCCTGATAATTCCCCTGGTAGAATTACAGATGGACCTAATCTAGATGAATATCATATAGCTATAGGAATGGATCATGAAAAGCTAAGAGAATTACCTGGATATGATGGGAGAAGGCTTGTGGCAACCTGGCCTGTCTGTCTCAGTATATCTTGTCCTCAGACTCACCAGCTCTTATGGCTGGATGTCTGTGAAACCAGAAAAAAAATCAGTGGGTCCCCATTTCAAATATCATTGGGATTACATGGTGGGTAGGTAGTCTGTAACTACTCTACCCTCTTGCGTCCTGGATGCTTGTGGGAAGCCCTGTGGAACACTCAAACTCTCGCTCATTTTGGGGTTACCTCTACCCATTTAACTATGGCACGGGAAACTCAACATCCTGGGGTCCATTCAGTATGCCCCAGCTGCTCCCAAGCCATAGCTACCCGATGGCGACAGCATTCCTGGCGGATCCGACAACACTGGCCCTCTCAAAGACATCAAAGGGGAATTCTGGGGGGGGGGGGTGGGCCTCGGTATTCTGGGACAAGCTGCACTTGCAGCTAATGAAGAATGGCATTCATTAGAAAAAGACTCTTTAGCTAAACTAGGTCATATAGACGGAATGCTGTTTCAAGAAGGAAAAGGGTGGGAAGCAGCCTGGAAAGACAATAAAGCTTTAGCTCAATAGATAGAACAGACTATAAAAACTCATGCACAGCCCCGACAATGGGAACGTGCCTGTACCCTAACCCCTGTTTATGTTAACGCAGATGGAACCCGGACTAGCTATGAGACAATGGCCAACTATAATGCGTGCGGAAGCTCAGGCCAGGCACTTATGGGACCCATATGTTTCCCCTGGAATTTGGAAAATTTTGGATGGGAAATGCGGTCTACAACATTGTGGCTTAAGAGCCCAGGTACCCCGGTTAGATCCTAAGCTTAAATTCTCAGTAGTTCAACTGGCTGGCATGGGACCATCCTCAAAAACATTGGAATACTTCCAATGGGAAGTAGATGGGCCATATTTAGAAATAACAAACAATGGGAACCCATCTCACTATCTGATTGTGAGAATTGAAAATGTGAATGGTCACGTCCTCAATCTATATGGAATACTGAATTCACCTAATCCTAGCCTATTGTATATACCCCAACAAATAACAATATTTGGTATATGGGAAAGGACTGTTTTTGTTGGGAAGGGTTAGAAAATTCTTCTAAGTGTTTTTTATTGTAATAATACCAAGTTTACATTAAATATTACTGGAATATGGTAGTAATACTGAAATTATAGGCAAAATAACTTTGCCTGAGATTAATAAAACCTATGATAATATCGATACTGAAAATCCAATGTATTGGGAAATTGGACTTAAACCCCCCCATGAAGTCATTTCTAAGGAAGCTAACTGGCCAGAAGAAAAATGAGAGCTTCTGGATAATGAAATAGTAGAGAATCTTAATTCATCTGGCCAAACATATTGTAAGGCACAAGTGAGAGTGGATGAAGGAGGAAAACATATAATTAGCTTATTAAAAATTATGATAATACATGGAAAGGGTTTTTCGGTTGGCTGGAATGCTTATTTAACCCCTCAGACCCTTCCTTGTCTAGTATTAGACATTTTCTGTTCTTAATTGGTGTTACTGATTTAATACTTTGCTTTTGTTCCTGGTATGTACATGTTATACTAGATGCAGGATGACAAAACTTAAGACAAGCAGCAAAAAGACTTGGATCATGGTAGCTCAAAAATCAGAAATGATCCAGAGTATTTTTTTAACAAGGACATATAGGATCTGACTGTCTCCCATTCACCTGCCTTTTTATTTTTAATAATAATAATTCGACCTTGAATGCCATCTAAGGTTACAGTCTTGCCCCATCCCCAGTGGTCCACCCTGTTCAGCAAGACAAATGCTGACCCTGAGACGCCCTAGGAATGAGCCTTCCTAGCACCGTGGGACCCCTTATCCAACCAAAAGGTTGGTCATCAGCACATCTTCGGATTGATTTATGACCAAAGGGGGGATGTGTGGACAAAAAGGGGCCACATACTAAACCCGACAAGCTCAGGGGAGGCCTACCTGGCGACCTTCCAAACTCAGAGACCTAAAGTGACCACAAAGAATGGTCTGAAATTAAAACTTTTTTAACTAAAAACAGTTTATGATTGGTAGTCATGTCCTAGGCTGGTATCTTCCCTGACAAAGGTCGATCTTTACCTTAACTGAGCCTGTCTGTTGTCTTTTTGCATCTATGATAACATGTCTTCGGAATGTCAAAGTAATTTCCCTTTTCCTGACCCCTCGAAGCACAGGTGTGCCCTGCAGAGACCACAGATCCCCCACTGTTGACTGTAAACTATCCTATACTTACCTATATAAAAGAAGTGTGTGTCTCTCATTTTACTTTTCATCCAATCCCAGAAGTTGCCCCACTTCGCTCTCTCCCGCCGCCCTACTCTATCACCAAGGGATTTCACGTGACCCACTTATGTCCCCTCTTTTTGTTGTATAAAATAAGGTGCAACTGCCGTTCTCTGGAGCATTTTCTCAGTCCGTTAGGATTTTGCTGCTCAGCAATTGTCAACAGTTTGGCTCAAATATACTCACAAAAATTCATCACCGGTTTGAATGTTTCGTATGTTGACACCCTCTAGGGGGGTCTAACCTGCATGACCAGCTACGCGCCAGGGGAGGAAAGGTCAGGGGCGGGTCAGAACCACATGACCAGGGATATGAAAGGTCAGGGGGCCTAACCGCAGGGCCAGTGATACGCTAGGGGAAGAAAGGTCACCCTGGAGGCGAAGCCCTTGTGTCCCAGTTTTGTCCACAGCTAGGGCTTTGGCACCCAAGGCTTTCCACCCTGGTGACCTTCTGTACCTGGCCCATCGTCCTTGCTCTGTGCATGCCTGTCTAACTACCTGTCGTGTAACCACTATGCTGTACACCCAAAACTAACACAAAATAATACTGAATTTTAAAAAGTGAAAGTAGTGTGGCCAGCATGGCTCAGCGGTTGAGTATCGACCTATGTTCTAGGAGATCGAGGTTCGATTCCCGGTCAGGGCACAGGCCCGGGCTGCGGGCTCGATCCCCGGTAGGGGGCGCGCAGGAGGCAGCCGACCAGTGACTCTCATCATTGATGTTTCTCTCTCTCTCCCTCCTTCTTCTTCCTCTCTCTGAAAGCAATAAAGACATATTTTAAAAAGAAGAAGAAGACAGGGTAACTTAAATGTTGTGTCTTTCCATTTATAGCATTACAACAATTTTTTTAAAAAAGTAAAAATAAAATTTTTTTAAAACCTCATCTTGATCTGTCAGGCTATGACATAGATACATATGGCCTGAAACTCCAAGCAGGGAAGCGTAATATAAGAACTGGCCCCCGGAAACCCGGGACAACTCATGAAGCGCCTCCCCACACACTTGTGGCTTCACCCCACCCTCTCACCTGGAGGCATGGAAGGCAGGAGTCTAAGAATCAGAGAGGTTGCTCCAGAACTCCTAGGGTGCACAGCGGTGGAGTTAGAGCAGGGTAGAGGCTCCTTGTTCCAGTTCCAGTCCCCTGGGCCACCCCTCAAACCTGTTCCCTGAAGCCTCTCTGCTGAGGGACAAGAAACCCGCCACTATCTTTCTAGCTGCTCATCTAATCACAGGAGCTTGGCTCTGAAGGGTGAACTGATAAAAATGGTCAGTGGAGGATTCTCTCTGCATTGTCACTGAAGCACACTCAGGTCATACCTCCAGCTGATCCACCTCCCCCCAGGGCCCTCCTTTCTTTTTCATTTCTTTTCTTTTTTCTTTTTCTTTTTTTTTTTTTTTTGGCAGCTCTTCAAAGCTTATAGCTCTTGACCGCCACAAAAAAAACCACAAACTGTCCTTTTGAGTTTAATAAAAACAGAGGCCAGAAGGATAAGCGGATCTTGTTCTAAATTGGAGCAGCCTAGTTTGTCTGGAACTGGAGATGACAGGTGGTGAGAAAGCCTGAAATGCTGAAACAAATGGCCAAGAACAATGTGTGGGGGCATGTCGTTAAGACCAATGAACAACCCTGTTCTATCTCTCCCCCCAAATTAGAAATGTCTTTGTCCTCAAACATATGCATCTCTAAGGTCCTTTCTCCTTGCCGGAGACTTACAAAGGAAGCTGAAACAGAAGAATGTTCGAAGATGTAGAGTGCCCTTTTAGCAGAAAAACATCTGTGTAAGCAAGTGACTCTGCCAAGAAACAGGTGAGAGAGGCAGGGTGGACATGGGTGTGGCGCAAAGCGACATCGTCCCAAAGCTTCAAACTGAGGCCTGCCAGTGGGTACTGAAGTCCCCAATATGATAATATGGGATTATTCATAACTTGGTCCCCAATATTGTTTTGTTTCTAATGAGTTTATTAGCATTCTGAGCTAGTTTAGCCACCAGGGATCCAGGGACCCGAAAATATTTTCTATAAATAGTCAGGTTGTAAATACTGTAGACTTTGTGAGCCACGTGGTCTGTCTCAATCACTCATCTCAGTTATTGTGGCCTCAAAGCAGCCACGGACAATACACAACTGACTAAGAGTGGCTTTGCTCCAACAAAACTTTGCAAAAACAGGCCGTGGGTCAGATTTGGCCCTTGAGCCATATTTTGCCTACCTTGACCTAGACACTCACCTGTGAGGATGGATTTGAGGGGGGTCAGGAAGGTGGAGGCTGGAATCTGAACTTTCTGGGACCAGGACCCATGCATGTCATTACAGTTCCCATGAGCCCAGTTATCAGAAGTAAAGATGAAGGTCAGGGTTGGACTGTAGCCAGGTGACTGGACGCAGAATCCCTGAGGTTCATTGGTAGGAACCTGGGCTCTGCTCCCCTGGAGCTGAGCCATGTAATACATGAGCCTGTGCCAGCCACACGCCCTTGCAGAACTTAATTCCCCCAGTTGGGAAACAGAGCGGGTATTAGTGCCCATCTAATGAGACAATGCGAACGCAGCTCTGAGCCCTGAGCCTGGCATTTAATAAATGCTCGATGTCGTGGGCCTGAGGAGGCAAGGTCTTCCTCTTTCTTTGTGTTCCTTTAACCAGAGAATAGGGAAAATGTCAAGCATAGAAAGGAAGCAATGGCCCCCCGCCCACTCAGAAGTCTTGGGTCGGCTAGGGCATCAATACTGTCCTTCAGGAGGAGACAGGGAAATGCCATGTGGCTGCTCTGTCCAGCTGGACTCCAAACAAAGGGGCAGGAAGAGGGGAAGAATGAGAGGTGGGAAGCTCAGGGCTCCATCCATCAGCGGGGAGCCACCCTGACCTCCAGGGGCAGGCGTAATTCGTCAGAGCTAAATTAATCGTCAGAGCTAAATTAATCTCACCATTATGTTATGTACAAAAATAAAGGACTCCAGGCTGCATCATTTCCTGTGCAGATCTCATCAGGCACAACAGGAACGCGGACGTCACCAGGCATTGTGCGACACCCAGAGTAGGGCACTCCAGAGGAGGCCACCAGGGACTTCACTGTTTCCCCGGTGTCGGGGCTGTTCCAGGGCAGCGGTGAAGCTGGGCCACCCCACCCTAACGCACACATTGCATCCTGTGGCTCATGAGGGGCTGGTGCAGGCGTGATCTCTTTTGCGCTTCACAACAACCACTGTTTTCCCCATTTTATAACAGAGCGAGATGAAGCTCAGAGGTGTGATTTGGGGCAACAAGTTCAGACGTTCATAGCCGAGACAGAAACAGTACTTAGAACTCAGGTCCCAGTTCCAAGGACAATGATCTTTCCACTTAGCTGAACACCCTACTGCCGATGCAAACGGCATCGGGCGGTGGTTGCTGAGGCGGCTTTGCAAAGTGTTACCGAGGCAGTGTTTCTGCTCACCAGCCACTAGCTGCTTTTTGTTTGTACAGAAAGGAATTTTCCTTGTTAAAAAGGGCATAATTAATGGGTAGCCTTTCTCTTTTAAATGTCAATCCCTTTCTTTCAGAAGGATAAACAGAGCCCACGCCTTCTGCCCCTGGTTCCAGATTAATCATGTCACCAACACTGAAATCCTGCCACTTCTCTGCCACTTCTCTGCTCCTACCACTATCTTGCTTTAGTTTATTTCATATTTTATCTCCTTCAACAGGTGTAAGAGCCCCTTTTAGACAGGGAAACCCTTCTCTCTTCTTGCATACAGTTGGTGCACATAAATGCCTTATAATTTAAATTATGCTTAAGATGATGCAAGAGAGATTCTAGTGGTCAAATTCACAGAGACAGAAAGTAGGATGGTGTTTTCCAGGGGTGGGGGTGGGGAGAATGGGAAGTTTTTATTTAATGGGTAGGGTTTCAGTTGGGGGAAATGAAAACATTCCAGAGATGGATGGAAATGATGGTTGAACAACAATGTAAAGGTGCTTAATGCCACTGAGTGCACACTTAGAAATTGTTAAGATGGAAAATGTTATATTATATGTATTTTACCACAATTTAAGTTCAGGTGATTATAAGATAAAGAAAAGAAGTCCTGTTTTGTCAAGAAGAACAAACAGGCAAATAATTGGCTGCGCTAATTAAAGGCCTTCCTAGCAAGACCAGAAAGCCTGCCCAGGCCATCCCGTGTCTTAAACACCGCAGGGGCTCACCACTACCCACAGCTAATGTCCAAGCTCCTGAACTTGTCAGATAAGGCCCAATATTACCTATGGGACAGGAAGATAAGGTTCTTATCTCCTCCCATGATGGGGGAAAACTCTTCCTATGTTGTCCAGAGCAACTCCTCCTCTGGTTGTCCAGAGAAGGGAAGACAGCTAACTGAGGAGGGTGAGGTCTTAGGGACAAAGAACAGAGCAGAAAGACGGGGAAGAGAGAGACAAGCCTGCTTGAGGCTCGATAGAGAAGTGTGGGAGCTTCGGGGTGGGGACGCTGAGGAAATATTTGGAGGAGGAACTATAATGTGAGTGAGACCAACATCAAGAGAAATGGGGGGAGGAAGACCTGGGAGAAGTTTTCCCTGGACTTCTGTAGCCCCTCTGCTGGGCCGGGGAAGAATGCAGCAAGTGTCACAACATGTTTTCACTAAGTGGGAATGTAAAACTCGTGCTCTGTAGAAGGTGCCATGGGACCCAGAGAGGCCCACATGGGGCCCGGCTTTCTAAGAGCTGCCTCTCCTTTCTGGAGGCGACCTGTCAGTTCATGACACTGAGGTTTGCATTTATCTTCACACATACACTGTGGCGTTTCTCCCAGCCCTTGCTCTGATGTGTCCGACCGTGCCACCCCATCACCTGGCTCAGGCCTATTCAGCCCAGATCTCACCCCCTGCGAAGCTGGCCGGGGTGTGGTTCTCCTCCTGTGGGACCTCAGAACGCCACTGCTTTTGAGAGAGAACTCCACTCCCTGTCATTGCTTTTGCCAAATGGCTTTATAAGAACTATGACTTGTAAAATGCCTGTTCGAGGTCTTCCTCCCCTACTAGACTTTGAAACCTTGAAGGCAGGTCTATGTTTTACTCCTCCTGTTCCCCCAGCCATGAGCATAGCACAGACTAGCTAGGCTGCTGTGTAACCTTAGAGGAAAAATCACTTAACTTTTTAGGGCCTTCATATCCTTTCCCCAAAACAGGGCTTGGGAAGCATGGTCATGAGAGGAGCAAACAGTGCAGCAGACAAGAGAGAACTCTGCAAACAAATTTGGGAGAGTTCTTGGGATCCTCTCTAAGCTATGACATGATGTCATTAAAGATTTTATTTCTTACTCCCCAAAGGGGACAGTATTTTTCCATTAGGGGTTTGCAGACCCACAATCCTCTTCCAGAAATGTGGCAGCCAGAAGGAAAGACCAAAGGGGCCCTGTGAGGCCAGGGCCAACCTGGCAGGAAAGGCCTGCATTCCTGGTCGCCGTGCCTCCATCCTAAGGGATGGGTAAAAACGCTGAGTCTCAAGGTCAGTGACTAAGGCTCTTGGCAGCTGGTCTCCTGCCAGGAAATCCAGCATCCTTTCTCACTCTGACCGTGATAGCTTCAGATCCAGTCTCAGATCTCCAACTCAGAGCTGAGGTGAGGGGCACTCTAATGCGCAACCCTTTGGGGAGCAGAGCTGGTCCGGATGCCAAGGGGAGAGTCCCATCTCTTCAGCACTGTGTCACTGATGGTGACAATTTTGTGGCCTCAGATTATTGCCCCCACCTCCCTAGGGACCAATCCCTAGGAGTAAGGAGGTATCACCGAGGTCCTATCGTCCTGGACTAGAGATGCCTCCTCCTAAAATTACCAGGGGCTCCAGTTACAGCCCATCTCACTTGAAGAGGCTCTTGCTTACCATTTCTGGGAGTGGTGTAAGTCTGCAACAAAAGAAGTTATATTACAAAAGATATGGTTTTTAGAGTAAGGGCGGGGATTTTTCCTCTTCAGCTCTGAGCTAGGACTTCTCCCTCTAAGAGAAGAATGATTACAAACACATTACATCTGGGACCACTGAAGAGCCAGGACCTGGCCAAGCTAGAGAAGAAAGGGCTCTGGAAGAGTTCTTATTTTAAACTTAGGACAGACAGGTTCTGAGTAGCCTTTGGGTGTAGAATAAAAACCAAAGAGTAGAAGCTCCAGGAAAAGAGCTATCAACTCAATGTAAGAAAACATTTGACAGTGTCAGCTGTAGAAGGGGGACCAGCCCACCACGGAAGGTGCTCCAGTCAACGGTGGGAGATCCTGCCTCCAGCTGGTGATGCTGTCGGAGGCATCCCAGCATCTCACAGCGGCTGTGCTAAATGGCCTTCAAGGTGACTTCCATGTGGGTGTCACATCCCAGAATGTCCCTCTCCATGCCACCTTTGGTCCCAAAGTGTATCACTGGAGGAAGATAGTCTCTCATTGAAACTGTCCACATTATAGACTCAAACACTAAGGGACAGCACTTTGGTGACTGGGAAGGGTAACTCATCTGGACAAAGTGGGAGCCGCCTCTCACCTAAGAAGGGACATTTAAATTATGGAAGTCCTATAGCAATCAGTAAGTCTGAAACCTGGAGAAAATGTACTTAGTTCCAGAGTTCATCAACTTAGTCTCTAAAAACTTTTCTGGACAATCCCCTTTCTTGCAGTAGACCCTGAGTGCTGAAGTGAGGGTTGATTGTGTTAGAAACCAGCACAGAAGGTGACCTTATGACAGAACCAGGGTCTATCATACATTTTAGAATGTTAAGGGAACTAAAGTGTTCACCTTACTCTCACCCTGCTTACTAAAAGGGTGATGCCAAGACAGAAACCTCACAGGTGACAATATCTTCATTAATAACAGTTTAACTTTAAAACTCTAGGGGACAAAATCCAATCATTTTCTAGAGTCAATATTTACTTCATGCGTACTCTGGACTGAGTGATGTGTTAGGCACTGTACATCCAATTAATCCTTCACTAAATCTAAAAGATGACACCATCTCTGTTTTAAATGGAGGAAATAAAGCTCAGAGAGGTTACGTGACTTAAAGTCACCCAGCAATTAGGAGGCACAGCTTGGATTTGAATTGAGATCAGACTTAGCCCATTTCTACTAAGAGAAAATCCCAATATAAATGATTACCAGTGAGCAGTGTTTTGAAGAGGAAAGATTGCATTTGAATGCTAATAGAAGCTTATTAAAATAAGACTGTAAACACACAATTTCCAGCATATCAGATTAGGTCCTCCTCAAACACATGCTAAAGTATCTCCATGCGGCTTCCACTTCAATACGAAAAAGGGTTCCAACAAAATTTAAATTGAGCTCTAAGATTAGCATGAGTCCATTTTATATCCCACATCAGTGGCTCTGAAGCTTAATGCTTTGAGATAACAACCTTAAAGACAACAGAGAGTGCTGGACCCTCGAAGGGCCTTCAAGGTCACCCAGTTCAGTGACTACGAAAATGTACTAGTGTTAGAGGCCTCTCTGGGATTCAAATGAAATCTGTGGACCGCCCACCTCCAAAAAAAAGCACATTCACACATTTTGCCCACAGCTTCATGGCCTTTAAATTAAGAACTCCTCACCCAATCTCCTTTTATAGATGAGAAAACTGGGGCTCAGAGTTAAATGACTTGCCCATGATCACACAGCCAATTTATAGCAGAGAAGATTGAAAACTAGCCTCCCAATTCCCAATCCAACACTGTACCACATTCCTCGTTCCGAATTCAGGATCAAAAATTTCCATTTTTTAAACATAGCACATTTTTTTCCTAAAATACCATTTCCTTCTCCATCTCTTTAAATAGTCCTTAGATTCCACTGTATTTCTGTCCCAGTAATGACAGGATGGGGTCACCCAGGCTGTTTGAGGAGCAGTAATGAACACACGGGCTCTTTGCTAGAAGGAGACCATGAGTAGAGACCTTTCATGACATTTCTTTACAATTAACGTCATCTAAGAACTGATCCCAAGCATGATTTGTAATAAGAAGCCCCACAGTCACACTCACTTTTGGCTCTGGAGGAGTGGGGACTGCCGACTAGAGAGAGGAAGTATAAAGACTGCAAGACTTGGACAGTATTAATGTCACTGGGGAGAAAAGTTCTCATCTTGGGTGTTTGCCGTCCTTCCCCGTGGCCCAGGGGCCCTTACAGAACACCAGCCTGCAGGCTGTAAACGGGCTCCCACAGGAAAGAAAGGGGGGAAGGAAGGGATGCTCTCAGCAGGGCACACAGAGCCTGGCACAGAGCTCAGGGCTCGGGCCCGCTGCAGAGGTGGGTGCCCCACGCCCACCAGGCTGTACTTACTGTCCCCGTCACTCAGACCCCTGTCCATGGTCCAGATGTCCAGCCAAAGAGGTGTCTGCCCTTCCAATGGGCTCAGGCCACCGGGATCTAAGGAACTACCCTCAGCCCCTCCCAGAGCGGCGGCCCATTGTTACCCGATTTGAATACAACGGAGGGAAAACAGCAGAGGGGAAGACCTTGCCCATCAGAGCAGCTGCTCCAGACCGGACCCAATCCACAGGGGCTCTTGGAGCTCCTACTCACTAGACTTTGTACTTGCCGGCCTCTTGCTGGGTGCCTCTAGTCGCCTGGGTCCTCACGACCCTATGCGGTGGGCACTTTTACGATGCCTACTTTTCTGAGCTGAATTCAAATCCTCATGTGTCTGACTCTAACGTCAGAGCTCTTGACTGCAGTGCTGCATTGCCCACCTGCAGGAGGCAGGCTTCTGAGTGTTGGGGGGGGGGGTACAGAAAAGTGTAATTACCATGAAGAGGTTGCCTCCCCATTCGGGAGAGAAGAGATGGGTGGGGCCTCGCAAGTCTTAAGCCTCAGCACCATCTCACTGGGGAAGAAACAAGGTCACACAGCACATTGTGGGCACAGCCAGCTCCTGACCCAGGCTATGTGGGCCACTGCGGTCGCCACACCAACCTAGCCCCACTGTGGAATACCTGTGGCTTTTTTCAAGGTTCTTCCCAAGCCTTTTGCTTGGGGCTGGGGCTCAGTATCCTTCAACCCTCTGGAAGATCACCTCCTCTCCTCTGGATGAGTCTGAACCATGAGCACCTGGTCCTGGGCCACCTGGTGGAGGAAGCAGAAAGCTTGTGCGCTGGCACCCCCTGTGCTGCCTCCTTGGCAATGACCCCCCACTTCTGGGCCTGGAGCTCTCTGGCCAAGGAAGCACCGTGGGCCTGGCCTGCCCAGCGCAGCAGGGCCTGTGGGGATGGGCATGACAGTCCTCCAGAAACACTGGTGGCCGCGCTCACCCGGGAAGCACCATGACTGATTTGTCTCAGGCACACCACACAGAGACGACTCCAAGGTGCACCACGCAGTGCCTTCAGTCTCCCTCTGCTGCCTTCAGCCTCACCGCTCACTGCCCGCCCCAACAGAGTGCTCATGACACCCATGAAGCTGCAGCAACCCTGGACAAACGCTTCTTAAGTCCCCTCAGACAACTCAGTGCCCACGCGTAGGTTTTTGTAGACGGGAAGAGCACTGAATTCCTTAAGCTGGAGAGTTATGTAAATTTCACTACTGCATATACATGAGAAAGACCAAGATCCCGAGGCGTGAATTAGTCTTTTGATACCTTTATACATTAAGCAATGATTTTAAGCCCTTGTAGAATTGTCTCCATGGGAACAGGATGTGTGCTGCTGGCTGTGTGTATATTTTACTCTAAACATAATATATGTGTGTGTCTATGCCTGTGTCTGTATATGGATGTGTATGTAAGTGTGTATTTGAGCAGAAACATGATGATAGATAGATGATAGATAGATGATAGATAGATAGATAGATAGATAGATAGATAGATAGATAGATAGATAGGTGATAGATAACCTGTGGCTTAACTAAAATAATATACCAGTACTACATCTTGAAGACTTTTTAAGCAGCAATATATATTTGCCTAAAACTCTCCTTGGCATCTGAAAAACAATCATAGGGAATCATTTAAATGGCAAACAGAAGGAACAGGATGTTAAAAAGAGCTGAATATGAAAGGGACCAGAAATCTTGAGGCTGCAAAAATGCCAACAATCAAGAGTTGTACCTCGAACCAGGGAGCGCAGGTCAAAAGGAGTAACCGTCCCCTGCTGAACACTAGTTAGATGACATAGTAAGGGGTTCCTAAATCTCTCTTAAAATGCGTGGGAGATGAACAAACCAACTGCTAGCCCCCTCTAATCTTGCTGAGGCATGGGGACAGGCATGCTGTCTACAGCAGGGGGCTTGAGTGACTCAGGGAAAGCGTCATGGCCACCATCACCCGGTGTGCATGGCGTCAGGAGCGAGCGGACTAATTCTAGGCCCCAGGCCTGGATAAGGCTCAGACTGGTTCCCACCTCCCACTAGTATCAAAGGAGTTTGGGGTGTGGGAAGGGAGGCCCCAGTTGTATACCAGGCACTTTACCTGCATTTGTGTCACTGCTGTTGATGTCAAAAAGTGGGCTTCTGCCCGGCCGGGCATGGCTCAGCGGTTGAGCGTCAACCTAGGATCCAGGTGATCGGGGTTCGATTCCTGGTCAGGGCACATGCCCGGGTTGCGGGCTCGATCAATGACTCTCTCATCATTGATGTTTCTCTCTCTCTCTCTCCCTCTCCCTTCCTCTCTCTGAAATCAATAAAGATATATTTTTTAAAAAAAGAAAAGTGGGCTTCTGAGAGCTGTTCCTCCTTGGCCCTGGGCTCTTGTTTTTCAGTCAGTCAACAGGAATCACCAAAGGGTCTGTCAGTAATACAAACTCCCAGGCTCCACCCCCACCCCCTGAAATCCTGATTCACAACGTCTCAGGTGGAACTCTGGATTGTGCATCCTTTTAACAAGACCCCCAGGTGATTCCAGCTCAGGTGGTCTACACTTTAGGAAACACCGACTTAAGGAGCCCACTCGGTACAATCCAGCATTCTAACCTTTTATTTCTTACAAAAGTCATTTCAAGATCCAACCAATAAAAGTTTAATGCAATTTCCCACCATCTGTCTTAGGCTTTTTCCTTTTTATGGAGGAACTTTCTGCAGCTCAAGATAAAGATTTATTATAATATTGGGTTTAGTGCTTTCGTGAGGTCATCCCATCAACCCACAGGGAAGAAGCTCACTTTCCTCCCTCATGAGCACAAATCTTGTGGGAGTAACAGTAATAACCCCAGTGAAAACTGGGAAGCATTTCAGAGGCACAGATGTTATCTCAGCTGGTGGCAGCTCCACCTTGAGCAACACTGGGACATTCAAATGCAGATGCCATCCATCCCATGTCTCCTCTCTCCTTTGGACCCCAAAGGGCCACCATAATCATCTCATAAGTTGACAACATCAAGAATTTACCCAGACCGGCCGGGCATGGCTCAGCGGTTGAGCATTGACCTAGGATCCAGGAGATCGTGGCTCGATTCCCCGTCAGGGCATATGCCCAGGTTGCAGGCTCGATCCCCAGTCGGGGGCATGCAGGAGGCAGCCAATCAATGACTCTCTCATCATTGATGTTTCTATCTCTCTCTCCCTCTCCCTTCCTCTCTCTGAAATCAGTAAAGATATATCTTTTTAAAAAAAGGAATTCACCCAGAATTTTAAATCTTCAGGACTCAGCCATTTCTAAGTGTGGGCAAGTGGAAAGGCTCGATTCCGGGTAAGGTCAATTGTGTTTCCACACAGGAGGTGGTGATTACAGAGCACTTTTTAAATCTTTCGGCATCGTGATAAAATGCACATAACACGTAATTGACCATCTTAACCATTTTCAAGTGCACAGTTCAAAGGCACTAAGTACATTCACATTTTACAGCCATCGTCTATCTACAAACCTCTTTCTTCATCCCCAGCTGAAACTCTGTCCCCACTGAACACTAAGCCCTGGAAATCACCATTCTGCTTTCTTTCGGTATGAATTTGACTACTCCGTGGACCTCATGCACGTGGAATCACACAGCATTTGTGTGTTTGTTACTGGTGTACTTCATTTGGCACAGTGTCTTTAAGGTTCATCTATATTGTAGCATATATTTGAATTTCCTTCCTTTTTAAGGCTGAATAATATTCCTTTGTACATTCAAACCACATTTCTCTTTATCCATTCACCCATCGATGGACACGGGTTGCACTTTACAGTTCACAATTGTTATCATTACCTCCACTTGACAGATGATTTTAAAAGGCTCCCAGAGGTGAAGTGACTTGCCCAGGTTCACCCAGTAAGAAGCCAGGCCCCCTAACTCCTGGTGCTGCACTGTCCCCCAGCCACGCAGTGACAGGTAAACACTCATTCCAACTCCTTTTGCTCTTTCCAGATGAAGGCCTTGCCATCATCTATAGAGCTCTGGGTCACCAGCTGTGTTCATCCAGTGAACACTGACTGAGTGCCCACTAGGAGCCAGGCCCTGCCCCGGGCCCTCTCGGTGGTGCATCTGAACCTCAGTCCACCCAGAACCCCACAGAAGCCAAGACTGCCCAACAAAGGAATTCTGCCCCAAAGGGCCTGGCAGCTGCGATAACATTGTCACTGGCTTATCTGCAGGCTGGGTGGATGGGGAACAGTGGTGCCCATGGCAGGAATTGAGGATGAAGTGGAAGAGAATGGTCTTGACACAAATAAGAAACTTGCCCAAGTAGGAGGTTCCTGGAACACTGCACTCAAGTACCCTCCTCTCCCTGGGGGCCAGGGAAATTGGCACATCCCTTCGGGCCCACGTCATGGGCTCCCAACTACAGAGACAGAAAAGGTGCTTTCCCGCCCAAACCCTTACAACAACCCATAAGGTAGATGTTATTCTCTATAGATGAGGAAGCAGGGGCTCAGAGAGGGTAAATGACTTACCCACAGTCACACAGCTCATGTGTGGCTGACCAAGGATTTGAGCAAGAGCTGTTGTCACTAAGGCCCCGGTGTTGACCACTACAAATAATGTGCATGATTATGTGTCATTATAAGAATCAGAGGGGAAAGAGAGTGACATGGTTTTCATGGTTTTCATGGACCACGCTAGAAAACGGCCCAGTCCCTGTAGGCTGGCTGTCCAGTTCCCTGGAGTAGATAGGAAAACAACAGAGAAAAGTTGTGAAGCTCCTGGCTGAGTGATGATCATCTGAACCTCTGTCTCCTTGACAACAGAAAAGCCACCCTTTAACACACATCCCTCCCTGGTCTTTCTGGAAGTCCCCGAGGGACACTCACCGTTGCACTAGTCCATGCAGGGTGCGCTGCCACTTGTTACCCTGGTGCTGGTGCTCTCGGCTCCTGCAGGCCTCCGTTCCTCCTCCCTCGCCACCTGCACGTAAGTGAGGCCCCTCCTTATGTCTGAGTCTCCGGAACCAAGCTGTCTCACTTCCCAAAATTCAGCTGTGGAAATTTTGAAACACAATAGAAAATCTCACCTAGATTGTAGACACATCACAGCTCTTGGATTCCACCGTCCTGACTCCCCAGGAAACCCCAGACTCACCAACCCTCCTAATAGACCAGGCCTGCCACTGCCTAAGGGCTCCGTCACTTCCCCCCGTGGGGTGCTTCAGGTCGCCTTTAGGACCGAGGCACTCACTCCCCAAGTCATGGCAGCATCGAATTCTCAAGGTCCCAGGACCCTGTCCTTCCCCGAGTGCCTGGGCCACGGGGAGCTGCTTTGCCTAAGGGTATGGCCCACCCTCCAGGGGGCCCACGTCCAGTGACTGGTCAATGCAGGGGCTCCGTGCCGAAATTCAGGCCACTCTGAAGGGCCACCAACCAGGCTCCCCACAGAACCAGCTAAGGCCTGGCACCGCGACTCTCCCTCCATGCAGGTCTGCTGACTTTGCTCCCAAGAGCACCCCCAACTGGCCTCCACATGCACATCTCTGCCTGGAGCCTTCCTCCTGGGAAGGCGGCCTCTGGAGGGGTCCTTCACCACGTCCGCCCCGACTGGGCCCCACAGCCCCTGCTGTCCACAAAGATGTCAGGCACCACGTTTCTCACCCTCACAGCAGCTCCTGAGGGTGGCTACTCCTCTCCTCCATCTCTCAATATCAGGTCACCTGGACTTCTTGTCTCCATTATAAGTCACTCCTGGGTGACCTCATTCAGCTTCACGGCCGTCCTTACACAGGCAATTTCCAAATTTGCACCTCTCCTCTCAACTCAGACCCTCTATCCAGCTAGGACCCTTTCCTCGGATGTCTAACAGACATCTCAGTTCCGCACATCTAACCCCGGACTCCCAGTCTCCACCCCCTTTCTCTCATACCCACAGGGCAATGTCAGCATGTCACATCCACCAGCTGGGTCACGCTGCGTAACTACTTGCTCCCACTGAGATGAGTCCCAGCCCCCCCCACCCAGATCATTGCAGGGGCTTTCCCCCTGGGTTTCCTGTGGCTCCTGTTGCCTACGCTGCCAGAACCTCTGTTAACACAGTCCTGAGACTAACTGCAAGTCACACGACAACCCTCCTCTGCTCAACACCCTCCCTCACTGCCGTATCCCTGGGACTGAAAGCCTGGCCCTTGCCAAGGCCTGCGAATGGCACCTTGTACCTCTTCCCCTCCATATCATCTCTGCCCTGGTGCCCACTGACCCCTGCTCCAGCCTCCCCAGCCTCCCATTGCTCTAAGCCACACCACGCACACTCCCACCTCAGGGCCTTTGCACTGGCTGAGCCCTCTGCCTGGAATGCCCTTCCAGATCTCCACATGAATCACTCCCTTGCCTCTTTCAGGCCTTTGCTCAAATGTCGCCTTCCCAATGAGGCCTTCCTTTGCCCTCTATTTAAAATTAAACATCCCCACACACCACCCCCACCAAATCTCCAGCTCTCTATTCCCAGTTCCTGCTTTAGTTTTTCTTCATAGCACTTACTACTATCTAACATACTGACTATCTTACTATTAATTTTGTTTAATATCTGTCTCACCACCCTATAGCAGGATGCAGGCTCCGTGAGGACAGGGCTTTGTCTGTTTTGTTTTGTGCTGCATGCTCAGCTCCCTGAACAGGACTTGGCAAATACTAGGTGCTCCGTAAATACGTGGTGAATCAATGAATGAATGAATCACAGTCCACATTATCATGCAGGGACTTTATCATCCTGGGCTACTGAGCAGTTCTCTAGGTGATTTTGTTCCATCTGTGGAGCAATAGAAAAAAAACACTAGTCATTTTTCAATATCAGTCTTTCACATTTTCAAAAAGAGAGGAACTCAGTCTCAGGGGGTCTCATTACAAGGACAGCAGGAGGGAGTTTACCGTGACCCTGGGGCTCTCTGCTAAACTAAGGACGCTTCCCAGAAACTGGGAATGAGAAAAGCTCTCTCCCCACAGGGTCGGGAATCTGACCCGTGACAGCTCAAGATCCACCCGAGGCCACGACTCTGAGAGGCACTTCTCAAGGAGCTCTTAGCAGGTCCACGCAGACGCCCAGCCTGGTGCTTTGGATTCACCCAACTTAGAACCACTTTCTAGGGTCTGGCTGCCCTCGTCTCTGGGCAAGAAACTGGGGAGGGTTCATTCCTGGCTCCTGGCAGGCAGGGAGGACAGGGTGGTTTGTTTGCAGCAAAAGTCAGAGATGCTAATCTCATAATGGGCCAGGCTGCCTGCCAGCAAGTCCGTGCATGGTGAGCGGCCCCCCACTTCTCCCTCCCTCCCTACTAGCCCAATCCATTTGTCTCCAAAATCTATTTGGAATTTTAAAAGGCTGGTCTCTTTGGTCACTTAAATTTTCAAACACAAATTCAATTTGCTTTGCGAGGCACCGCCAACCTTCCGAAGCCTGGAGACAGCACTGACCGCAGGGAGGTTCACCCACCTGTCGTCAGCGCTGGGGGCTGGGCCGTGCCTCCCTCTGCCTCCCCAGCAAGGTGGAGGGTCAGGTCGCTGGTGCTAAACACGTGTGATGCCTCAGAAATCCTCTTGTCCTACCTCTTCATGGTACACCCGGGGAAACTGAGGCCAAGAAAAGGCAAGGGATTTACTTGCCTGGAGTCACATGGCAGTAAGTACAAGCGAGAGCCCAAGATTTCTTCCATAACAGGTAGCCTCGCATTTTGGGGCCACACAGGGAGCTGGGAGCAGGGCTGGGAGTAGAAATCAGGTGGTTTTTTTTCACTTCTCATCATTAACAAGCTTTGTCTCCTTGCAGACAGGTACTGGAGCTGTAAGTAATAACAGACACATTAAGGTGCCTCCCACGAAGCCTAAAATGGCAGAAATGATTTCTCCTTCGCCCCTGATGTTGGTCTTCCCACCTGTGTCAACTGGAGACACAGCTCTGAGCTAGGATGATGTGTTGCCATGACTCCGATCTAATGACCTTCCTCCTCAGTCCCTCCTTCCTCCGCCTCTTCTCTCCCAGTGGCTTCACCACCCACATCCTCCAACCCACAGCCACACCCTGGAAACCTCTCCCCTCGACTCCTGCCTCTCCTCAACCCCATGTGTCCTCGCCACCCCTCCTTCCTGCTGCCTGGCCTCTGCTCGCCTGCTCTGCAGCACCCCAGAGGAGGCTGGTCTAAAGCATGTGCATGTGCTCCACGACGACCCCAAAGAGGACAGATAACAACGGGTGCATCGCAGGGTCCCCAGAGGGGAAATCGAATGTTCAGACGATCCTGAGTACACTCAGGGTCCAGAGACCGCTACAGGACACTTTGACCTTTCCCTGTGGAGTCACCTCTCAGATCACACAGAGTCCCCTGGGTCCTTCTCTCAGGTCTCCCCCCTCTGCACTCACACCTACATCTCAGGTGCTCTGTGAGTGGCCCCTACAACCTTCTGCATCTAGAAGGTGTGTGGTTTCACCAGCTTTAGATTCCTCCAAATAAAACATCCACAAGCAGCAAAACTTTTAGTCACTAGGAGTGACCATGTCCCACAGCATAACCTCCAGGCTTATAATGTCTACCAAGATTCTGTCTTTTATTCTTATTGGTCCAAGCCCCCATCCCTAGAAGGAAGGATGAAAGACAGGGAGGGATCGAAAGCTTCTTGTTTTCTGTGTCTCCACACCGCTTTGCACAGGGCCATTATTTACGGATATGTGACTATGTCCCCCAACCCCCAGGGCACTTTCCCAAGGGATGGGGGAGATGCCAAGCCTGGGACCACTCCTTGAATGGCCATCCTGAGGCATGTCCGTTGCACCTGGCTTCCAAGTATCACACCTGACTGGAAGAATCCATGCTGAAAACCTAAAACAACAGCCACAGGAATGAACAAGGCCGGACGCCTTTGTGGATCTAAATTAAGAACCACAAATGAAGATTTAGTGCCACGCAATTCAAACCTGGCCACCGTTATTGCTGGACATGGAGGGGTTCAGGGTTAATCACCGACCCCAGGGCAGGTAGGGGGCACCTCAGACATCATTTGCCCCAAACTCCTCCTGTCTTTTCCCCTTTTATTTATCTTCACTATCCTTTTTTATATTTATAAAAGAAATAGCCCAATGCTATGAAAATCATCAAGCCTACAAAAGATTAAACATTAAAAATTAATGTCCTTCCACTTCCGAGGTCCAGATGTGAATTTATAGGTAGATCTACATATAAATGTATACACACTTAGAATTTTTCAAAGCATAAGTGGGTTCATACCATAGATATTGCTCAGCATCTTTTATTGAAAACAAAATATATCATGGATGCCTTTCTGTGTCGGCATACATAGTTTTACCTCAATCATTTTTTTATTGTTGTAGCAAATTTTACATTTGTAGCGTACACTAATTGTGTTTAAGTTCAGGCACTCAATACCAATAACAGAAAAATGACTGAAATATTGTTCACCAGCCTTTTGATTTTATTGGTAATCATTTTTCTTATTTGGATAGGGTTTTATCCTTTTGTGCATTTTACTGAAATATAGCATCATAAAAATGCACAAATCTTAAGCACACGGCTCAGTGAATTTTCACAAAGTAAAGGCGCATACATGTGATCAACAGTCAGACCAAGGACAGAACGTGACCAGATCCCCACGCCAGCCCCATCCTGCGTCTCACTCACCTCTGGCTCCCACCCCAAAGGCAATCACTCCACTGCCCTGTAACACCTTGGCTCAGGTGAACTTTTATACCTGTGTTCACACAGGAGGTACTTACATTAGTCAGCCTGGGCTGCCGTAACAATAGATGGGGTGGCTTCGACAACAGACACTTCTTTCTTACAGTTCTGGAGGCTACAAGTCCCACTAGCTTACAGATCTTCTAGCAGTATCCTCACGTGGTGGAGAGAGAGGGAGATAGCTCTCCGCCTCACCTTCAAAGGGCACTAATCCCATCATGGAGGCCCCACCCCATTATCTCATCTAACACTAATCGCCTCCCCAAAGCCCCACCTCCAAACAGCATCACCTTGGCAGTCAGGGCTTCAACGTATGGGTTTGGAAGATATGATGCAATGACCAGCAGGTCTCTCTTGCATCTGGCTTCTTTCACTCAGCATTATGTTTGGGAGAATCGTACCTGGCGCCTCAGCCCCATCCATTTTTAACCCTTCATAGCATCCTGTTGTAGGAACGTACTGTGAGGTAGTCAACCATTCTCTTCTTGATGGACTCCCAAATTGCTTCCTGTTTTTTGCAACCACAGACAGCATTGTGGTAAAAATCAATCCTTGTGCACATGCCTGTACATGTGTGCATGTTTCCACGGGGCGGATCAGTAGAAATACAACCGCTGATGTTGGGGCTCAGGGGGAAAAGGTCAACACCTCAGTGTTGCAGTGGGTGACCTCTTCAAGGTCATAGTGAGTGAAAGGTCTCTGAAGGTCACACTGACTTCCCATGCCTGCCCCATTAGTCCACATTACCTCTATCTACTCCATTTCATTGAAAATATTCACTTGGAACTAGTTATTCACAGGAGCTAGTTGGAATCCCAAACATGCGTCAGGCCAGCTTTCGGACTGACATCTAGAGCTGACTCTGCACAGAGAAAACACTGTTCCTTTGTTCAGAGCAACTCAGGCAGCCCAGGGACACAGCCTCATCGCCACTCAGCATTTGCTGGACATTGCAGGATGGTTTGTAAAGCAGAGGCTCAGATCCCTGGTCAGTGTGGGGCAGGGAGGCAGAGTGACACAGACGTCGCTTTTGAAAAGCCAGCTCTGCTCTTTTCCAAGTTCGGGGCATTGGGGGATTTTTCCAATTTCTCCACTGTTTTCCCTTCCCCTGACACCACTGTGGGGCCGAAAATCATTGAATTTCAAAAGGATATTGTTCTAACTCCGTATAAGCCTGTGCTGCTATGGAAACAAAGTTTGGTGGGGGGGTTGTTTTGTTTTTGTTCTTTTAATAATAATTTGTGTCCCACATCAACAATGGCCAAGGAAGTGTTTAAAGAGCGAGAGAGACCGAACCGAGCACACACTCAGGATTCATATTCAGGCTGAGCACTGAGAAGCTCAGATCTTTGGAAACACACATCCTCTCCTTTTCTGTCTCCCATGAAACGGCTAATTTCCCATCAACAAGTCTAGCAGGAGAGGAAACAAAAAGTCCCGTCCAGGACAAACTTTGGTGTTTATTCCGACAACCCCCAGGAAATGAGACCTCTTAGAACGGCGACAGCCTCCCCCCCGGCCCTGCCCTGGCCTGCGGCCCGGGCGCTCTACCCAGGCTCAGGGGGCGCTCAGGGGAAAGGCGTTCACCCCAGTTCCAGAGCTCCCACGGAGAGCCGCCTGCTTCTGGGCGCTGTGGGATGATGTGCGCAGGCCGAGGTGGGGGGCCCCTGGGAATCGGGGCGGAAGAGGGACGCAAGCAGCCGGGCCCCCCGGCAATCTCGCCGTCACTGTCCTTGGAGAGCAAAAGCAACCGGAAGAACCAAAGTTTGGATCCACACTTCAGACAGGACCCCAGCAGGCTCTGCTCCCCTTCCCTAGGCTTCGGTCTCTCTGCTGACGAGCCGAGGCTTGGGGCAGGTCCAGGGAAAGGGGCCTCTAGAAACTGCCCCCTCCCCCACAAAATGTATCATACAGACGGGAGCTGGGGAGAAGTGCAAAAGACTGAGTGGGAAGTTTGATTCAAAGAAGATGTGGGCCAAACGGGCACAAAACCTGTCTGTGGATTGATCATTTCAACTCAGGCGCTCAGCTCCCCCTAACCAGCAACAGGCAGTCACTGCCTGGGCCTCGGGGACAAAGAAACAGCCCTTCTACCAGGAGTTTCCATGCCATCGCCATGCCCTTGCCCGGGTGGAACTAAGGCGGCGGAAAGGAGAAAAGGGCCTTGTTCAGTCCTCACTACAACCTTGGGAGGTGGGAATTAATGTTATCCCAGTTTTAGAGAGGGGGAAACTGAGGCACGGGAAGGGAAGTGAGTTGACACTTGTCTACAGCGGGAGGTGGCAGAGACATGACTTGAATGTGGTTTCTCTACCCCCGCAGCCTTATACTTTTTTCGGTGGACTTCGCGCCCTGCTTTGTAATTGCTCCCTTCCTCAGGGACACTCCTCGGTACTAAGGTATCTCTGCCCCAGCACCGCACGCAGCATTTGCGGGGTGGGCGGACGGAGGGACAGATGAACGCAACCCTGTGCGCAGTAAGAAGTCATGGAGGGTCTGAGTTTACTTCAAGTCACGTAAAGAAGCACAGGCTTCAGGTCCTGCCCTCAAGCGGTTCTCAATCCTGCAGGGAGGACATGGACTCTTGAAGTGTCGCTGACACTGAGACATTTCCGCTGAGGTGCTCCACACTTACAGGCAGGGGTGTGGCAGGAGGTCAGGTGGGAGGCACCTCACTGCTCTGGGCAGGGGCGAAGTCAGGGAAGGCTGCCTGGAGGAGGGGGGGCTGGAGCTGGACACTGAAGGATGGGACCTGTTAGATGACGAAGAAGAGAAAACAAAGGCTGACTCTGAAGACCGTGCTCTTTTTACGGGCTGACATCAACATGCCGTTTGGGCCCTCCAAATCTCCTTCGTCCCCCCTGCTTTCACAGCCCTGCGTGGCCAGGAGCACAGGCATCATTTTCCCCATAATAACTCCGAGGCACTAGGTGGGAGGTCTGGGTCCGGGGCAAGACCAGGACTAAGGCTGGCTCCCCGACTTCTCCCTGGTCTTGTTCTCCTGCAAGGCCGGCGGTGAGGGAGATGAGAAGGGCATCTGCTGAGCGGCCAATAAGCCTGGGGGCAAGCCGCCTCCTAGCTGGTTAACCCTGGGCAAGTGACGGAACCTCTCTGAGCCTCGGTTTGCACATCTGAAAAATGGGGCTATTCCTCATAGAGATATTACAGGATAAGAGATGGGGCATGTAATGCAGTTGGCACAGTGCCTGCTATCCAGTAGAATCTCAGTAAGTGGAAGTCGTTACTATTAGTAGTTGAATTGCTTTCATTCATTTTCTATTAGGGGATAAAACTAAACCCTATAGATTCTTGCCTGATGACTTCAGAAACTCGGTGACAATGCTGGTCTCCTAGTTCCCAGCTGAGAGATGAAGGTGGGGCGGGCCACTCCAGGAATTTTCTGGCACACCTGGCAGCCCTGCCAGAGAAACAGGTCCCCAAGGGGTTGGCTGTTTGCTTCCCACCGACGCCTGCAGAGACCAGCATTCGCTGCTGACTGGCGGGGCTGGCAGGCTGGGTGGGGCTGGCCCGGAGGCCACGGTGCATTCTTGCCACACACACCCACCCCCAGGGTTAAAACAGTTCTGCTTTGTTAGGCATAAACACTCCTTGCCTGGCAGCCTGCCCGCTGGAAAGGCAAATGCCAGACTATTTCAGGATGGGAAAACAAGCCCCTGCCAGACGCCAGCGTCAGGCCCCCAGATAGCGGTATTAGTATTCCCCTATCTCATACTCTCAGGCTAGAAAAGTACAGAAAAGAAAGCTCTGTGGCCGCATGATTCCTCCCTCTGTTGCCCACGACCACAGCTGCCAAAACCACTGCAGACAATAAACCTGCCCCTCAGAGGCGTGTTCCCTCAAACAAAACAGAAAACAGAAAGGCTGTAGTAGGAATAGAAACAGTAACAATAATAATAATGATAATAATAATAATAATAATAATAATAATAATAATAAAGCACTTGCCAGGCACAAAGCACTACGACAGGCATGTTGTTTTCATTCGATCATCTGCTCACAGCAGCCTTAGGACGTACCTATTACAAGCCCGTGTTCTTAAAAAGGAAACTGAGTACAGTCCTGTGAAGTACTTAGGCTGGCACACAGTAGGGCTAAACGTGTTAGCAAAAAAAAAAAAAATGAAGGAAAAAAGAACTGATATGCAGAGGGAGGAGAAGACTGAGCAGGTGGACCGGACAGCCTGCCCTGCGCCAGAGCAGGGAGCAGAAGCTCAGCTGTGGAAGGCGGAGAGCGTGGCCACCCAGCCTGCCCTCTCCCCCAGGCGCCGGCGGGGCACTCAGGTGGATGCCATTTCCTACGCCACTGACTCTGATTTCCACCCCACATTCGTTCACAGGCAGGACCTGATGACATCCAAAGGGCTGAGCGTGGGGCCAGACTCTGGTGGTGCCGGCTAGGGACAAGTTATTACCCACCGAGAAATGGAGATGAACGGATTTTAGAATCTTCCCAAATGCAAAGTGAGTACCAAGGCAACATCCCTGCTACTATTCCTACTCTGACTTAGTCCATACGCTGGCCCATCATGGGCCACGTCACTGGAAGACCGTCTGGCATTAATGAAAACAGCCGCTGCCACAAACGAGCATGCTAACGAACGTCCAGCCCCGAGCCAGAGCTTTGCATAAATGCTTCCCTTTGACCTCACCACAGCCCCGGGGACAGCCATTATCATCATTCTCCCCATTTTACAGATCAGGAAGCTCAAGTTCGTGGGTGTGAAATAACTTGCCTCAAGTTCTAAGCTCAGGTGTAAACCCACGCGGGCCTGACCCCAAAGTCCATGCTTTACCTGCTGCATTCTACTGCCACAGGAGCCTGGGAGACCACCTACCCCCGCCCGTTTGACCACAGAGGGTCAAAGGCCTGCAGCACAGCCATGCCCCGCACTGAGTCTGAGAAAGCATCTGCACTAAAACTCTTAAAACTCTGCGTCCTGACCTCTGTCCCCCATCCTGTGTTCTCTCATAGCTTCACTAGGACTTTGTGAGAAACAAACACAGAAAGACATAAACGGGCAGAGAAAATTAAGAAGACTGGCTGAGAGGGTGTGGGATGGGAACCACCGCAGCGGGGCTGGGAATGCTATTTCCAATTCATCCAAGTCTGAGAACTCCAGGGTCCATTAGAGCAGCACGTCCACCAGGGGGCGCTGTGAATTTGTTAACTGAGTAATAATTAAGCCATCACAATCCAAAGTCATTCAGGATGCCCTTAATTTAAGGGGTTTGACGGGGGACTGTCCCAGAGAGTGGCAGTTGTAAAAGGCACACAGATGAACTTAAAAAAAAATTAATAATTACATACATTCTAAGAAAATTTGGTTTTCTTCTAAATGCACTGGGGAATGAAGGGACTTGCTTTCTGACTGGGGTATAAATATTTTCCTTGGCTAGAAAGTGAGGGACTCCTTGGCTCTTTAACTTCCAAAATAATCACTTTTAATGCAAGGGCTTGAAGAATCAGATTATTCAATAAGCTTTTCCGGTCTTAGCAATGCAAAGCATCTGCTGATCTGGGGGTCCTGCTGGAGGTTCTCGTAGGTCATGGGGCCCTCAGGCTGCTGCTAACCCAGAAAGCACTCACAAGCCCACGTTTTTGTAGGGTGAGGGAGATGCAGAGCCCACGTGGGTTGTTCTGTAACTCCTGGAAAATCAAACTAAGCAGAGGGGCACAAGGCAGGTTACATCTTTCAAGAGCCTCACATTCTTCTTGGCAATTTCAGGACATTGAAGAAGACTACCATGGTGCACAACCCCAGGGGCATGGTTCCCATCACGGTCTTCATGAAGTGTCTCTCTTTCCTTGGAGCTGTGTATAGCACAGCCACGCTTGCAGGCCCTGATGGTGAGCATCCATCCATCCAAACAATATTTCTGAGGAACTGCTTTTTGCCATATCCTATGATAGGCTCTGCTTTTTCAAAAAACATGTAGCCAAAAATGCCAGAGAAGGGGGCATAGCAGAAGAATTGGAGAAATGCATCCCATTTTGGAAAACCCATTTTCCCCATTTCACGGATGAGGAAACTGAGGTCTTCAGAAGCTATTTACATGCTGACGATGACAAACTTGGAACACCGCAGCGCTGGCTCAGTGTTCAGGCCTCCTGCCCTGCGATGGGCCACTGACCTTCACAATATCTCCAGCCTTCGGAAAGGAGCCAACTCATTGCTCCCATTTCACAGAAAAGCAAATTCAGGCATCGAGAAGGCAACCCGGACATGTTATCAAGATCAACATCTACACAACTCTTAAGTGTTTCTGGAGAAAGATATCTTCCGACGACCCACAACACTGATTCTCAGAAAGGTCAGAAGCTGACTGCAGTCACTTCAGTTTGGGTCCATTCCAGCTGCCACAACAAAAAGAAGAAAAAGGTAAGAGAAAGAAAAAAAGGGAGAGGGCAGAGAAAAAAGCGGAGGAGAGGGAAGTAGAAAGAAAAGGGGTGAGGGAAGAACGGAGCCGATGGAGCTAGGAAAGGGAGCGGGAGGAGAGACGGTGGGAGTGGGGGAAACGGCTGCTAGGAGGGACCATGGGTCATCCAGGAATTCCCACCCGAAGGGTCGGGAACAGCCAAGGACAACCGTTTTTAATGTGCACCGTCTGTCGCAACAGGAGGGTTTCCACTCTGCAGTCTCTCTCTCAGCGCGTGGACCTGAAACCCAGTTTCATGCAACTTTCACAAATATCCCCTAATCGGGAGAAAGGGTATTGGAACTCAGAGACAAAACTCAACTAAGAAAAAGAGAATTTTATTGCCCTCCTGAGGATGTCAGAGCAGGGCAAGACCACACAGGTCTCTAAGGGAGCGCTCTCAGCCTTCCAGACCTCATCCCCTTTCCAGTAACCCAAAACACAAGCCAACAAAAAACCTGCTTCCTCGAAATGTCACTTGAAATGTCTAAACAGATTACATATCACTACTGTAAGTAAAGCGAGGCCACGGCGATTTTAGATGAAAATAATCTCTTTTTCTCTGCAAGGGAAATCGAGTCTTTATTCTCGTGATAACAATCTACTTGCCTGTCCCAGTTTTTCTCTCTTGGGTCAAAAGTAGCGGCTAAAACATAACCAAGATCATTTTTGACATCAAGGCCATCGTGTGCCTTTTTTCTGTTGACAAAAAATGGGAAATGATGTACAAGGAATGCTTACGTATTTTCAGGAAATGAGAGAGGTAATTTACTCCCCCAAAGATTTAAATTCAATTTGATATGAGTTGTCTTGGCCCCTAAGTCAAGCCTGAGTTCCAAAGCACCTCTGGAAGATCTAGAAAAGGCTGGAGAGAAAGGAAAAAAGAAACAGAATTTCAAATGTTCTTTTCAATCACAATGTCAGGGGGGGTAAGTGTATATCCTGAATTTGCCCTGCAGGCACATTCAATGCAATGTTCTTTTTTAAAGCAAGAACATCACCAAATCTACACACTAAAAAGAACATTTTAACATGGATATGATGTATCTATAGGTACATTTTGGCTTTAATTTCTTGACATATGAAATACTAAGAAATGAGGTGGATGTTTATTTTGTAAAGTTTCACAGTCAGTGTATTCAAAGTTTCAAATATATCGGCTGAGTATGCCAAGCATCTTAGGTGGGGCTCCCAAGAAGCAGCCTCTATGGCAGAACACGTGTGCGAGGGGTTTATTAAGAAATAACTGTAATGGAGTGAGGAAAGCAGGACTCGCAAAGGGGAAAAGCTGGGCAAAAGGGCCCTTTAAGCAGGTCCTTAACCTTGCTCTGGTCCCCTGGGAACCTCTGGAGGGTGAGTTACAGCTTGGAATGTATTCTTCCACCCCCAAAGTGAGGAGCTGGACTTTCATACCCAGCCCTACAGTCCCTGGCTACAGCCACCCCTAGGTGCTACAAGCTCGCAGAAGGCACTTCTCTCTGCACCTGTGCAGAGGGCCCCAGCCACCCAAGGGTGGTCCTGGAAGAAACAGCAGGTGCAAATGATGGAAGCAAAGCACACAGAACCTGTGACATGAATGCTTCGAACCCGTACAAGAGACGCAGGGGCGCTGGGCATGGCGCTGAGGTCGTCCACTATTCCAAGCTGTGTGAAAGTTAACACTTTAGAAAGTTTGAAAAGCTCTTCCCCTGGTATTATTCCAAAGAGAGAGCGACTGACCTTCACTGATTCCAGCCAAGTTAATTTCCCTCTGGCAATAAACAAGCCTGGGTATCCTGGAATCAGCCCTCAACTCTTCACACAAAAAGGCAGGGGATCTGCCGTCTAACGCTTTGTTTCTCACTAACGGGCTGTCTCAATCGCTAGCTCGGGCTCCCCGCACAGCTTCTCACTCAGGTTTGACAGTGATAAGACATCCCAAAAAGATTAACAATCTTCTCTTGGATTTTTGTCCCACATGCTGATCTTGAACCTGGCATTGCTGAAATAGCATCCATAGAAAGCCAATCTTATTTTTCCTGATGAAGCCCACTCCCCCAAAGATTTTGACAGGACTTCAAGGAGCAGGGTTTCATCTTCCAGCAGTATGCGGACACGGCAGCAAGCACAGCTTTTCTTTACGGGTGATGGGTTAACACTGAAATTCGATTTTCTCAGCTAAGTCATCTTTTCAGCCGCTGACTGCGAGAGCAAACAAAACAATACCCTGGGATTTATTTTTAATTTTCTGTTCAAGTGAAGTTCCATCAACACTCAGAGTTCACGGTTTTCATGAATCCCTTCAACAATACAAAGTTCTTGTCATTCTGTGTGATTTTTTTTTTTAAAACCTATTTCAGATGCTCATAACCTTGGTAGATTCGTGATTTGATAGTCTAGTACAACACGGCCTCATTTGCCAAAGAGAATTGTGCCTTGTCGTAACAAACAGAAGAAAGGAATGTGTTGTTTGTTTAAGGCTTGTGTGTGCAGCTGAAAGCTGAGCCGGCCCCTCCTGTCGGTGTTCGGTGGGGGCCGTGAATAGCGTGGTCATGGCAGCGAGCCTGGAGGTTACACTCAGGGTCGGTGTCACAGACTCCCACTCTTCACACTTGACCTCCCACAGCCACTGCTGGGCGCCAAATATGCCAGGAACCCAGACCGAAAAAAGGGTGCCTCATCTACACCATTCCCCAGGGCGATCAGGCCGTGGCCTCATAGCTAGGCTCTAAACCAGCGTCCACTATATGGCACCAATTTTCCCATAGCCAGGATTTACAAGTTCAGCAATCAAGGGTGGGAATGGGAGTGGCACCACTCACTATTACCATGTTTCCCCAGTAATCCAAAAGCATAATTTACGCTTGTGACCTCATGGTCAGCTAGTCTAGCGGTCTTCTTTCTAAAGGGAGGAAAACATCCCCCAGGAAACACACTGATTTCGATGAATTGGAAATTAAGACAGCCACCCGGGGACTTACAGCTCCTCATGGCTCTGAGTCAACAAGCAACAAAGGGGGCTTCTGAGCTGCCTGGAGTGATTGATCCTGATGACCACGGGGTCATTGGACTGTTGTTCCACAACGGACTACAGCATGCAGGAAATTCCTTAGGGTTTTCTTAGTATAACCATGCCCTACGATGAAAGTCAATGCCAAGTTACAGGAAAGAAATCCAAGTATGATTAGTGACGGCCCTGACCCCTGGGAATGAAGATCAGGGTCAGTCATCCAACTGAGCAAACGCCCAACGAGTTCAGGTTCATGCAAAGGGCAGAGGGAACACATTCACTAGGCGATGGATGAAAGTAGTTACAAATACAGGCTCCGAAAGAGTGACCCGTGAAAAGTATAAACTTGATTGCTATCAAGTTTCTTTCTTATTCAGTGATGAATAAATTTGAGTGTTTGTGTATATTTTATACCTTGGTTAAATTTGCATAATGTAAAAAAATGACTGAGTGACCTGAAGGAAAAGCTGAGCCGCCTCCTGTCTAGTCTCCACATCCTCTCCCATTCAAACGAAACACCAGTTCAACATCATCAAAAGCAGTGAAAAGCCATTTTAGTTATTTATACTTTGTTGTATTGTTTAAGTTATAAAACTAATACATCATGTCAGAAGGATACAAGAGTCAACCTGAAAGAGCTCCTACTAGGCAAAGCTGGAACAGTTGGAGCAATAAAATAAGTAGCTATAATATTTATTATAACCCCCCAAAAAATAAATAAATAAAAGTAAATATCTGTGAGCCCATGCTAATGTAAAAAATTGAATAAATAGGTAAGTGGGGGAAAGTGATGATTCCTCTTCATGGAAGAATTCCATCAAATGGAGAAGAAAGGGGAGAAATAGAAAGCCACCCTCAGAGCACCACGGGAACAAGGGCTGCAAGATCCACCGATGAAAACTAAAATCAGTGAGTGAAAGTTTAAGGAGAAACAGGATGCCTGATAACCTCAAATGCCCCCATATTTATTACAGTGGTACCTCTGTTTTCAGGTTACAAACGCCGTAAACTGGGAAGGAAATGCTTCGGTTTTCGAACACGTCTCGGAAGTCGAACATGCCACACGGCTTCCACTGAGCTCAAGATCCTGAGGCCTCGCTGTCGGCTGTTGATCCCTCGGTTTTTTAACATTTCAGAACTCGAATGGTCTTCTGGAACAGAGTACATTCGGAAACCGAGGTACCACTGTAGTTACAAAAGGGGGTGCGGCAACTTTACAGTAAAGAAAGCTGGCAGATACCACATGATCAATTCTTGTTTGTCTCCCGGCACACTATGACCCCATCTTACCGGTTAATGGAATGTAAAGGCAGATCTGTGTGCCCTTACTCTGATATCTTTTGGGCAAAAGTGGAGGGGCTATTCTAACTCATGGGGGGATGTTATCAAAATAATTGTGTGGGGTTGTTTTTTTTTTGAAATTTACAAACCACAAACAAATCTAACTATTTGGCACCAGTCAGGCCTAGCACTGAATCTGTCTTCCTGTTTGCGTGCTGTGTGACCCTGGGAAAATTGCTTTCCCTCTCTGGATCTCTTTTCCTTATATGTAAAAAGGTAATATTATTCATCTTACATGGTTGCTGTGGGGGTTAAAGAGTGAATGTATGTCAAGTGCCTACCCTAGAGCTTAGCATTTAACTCCCCCCCTCCAATCTTAAAAGGATAAATTATTACATGAACCATGTATTGAAATAGAGATAGATGATAGAAGATAGATGATAGATATAGATGATAGATAGATGATGATAGATGATAGATAGATAGATAGATAGATAGATAGATAGATAGATAGATAGATAGATAGATAAGATAGATAGATGATAGATAGACAGATGTTTGTATATCTATATATGACACAGAGAGACATTTTGGTTATCTGATAGGGTCATTTATATGGAAGTGCTCACCCACCCAATTCTGCTAGACAAACAAGTAGAGACTGAATTCCTATAAAAAGCCTCTCAGAGCTTCTGTAGGTGCCAAGCAGTGGCTGGTGGGGAAAGTGGTGGGTGCAGCTAGATTGTTCTCAGGGTACACCTGGAGCAATTTTCCAAAGACAGAATGTGAGTCAGATTTTACTCCCCAGATGTAAACCATCTCAGTGGGCTGAATCAGCTTCCTTTCTTTAAGAAACCAAGAAAGAAAGAAAGCATATACTTTGAGTAAATAATGGAAAGGAGGAAATTACATATTTTGAATAAGTAACCTACTGCGCTCGCATTCACCACCTATTGCCTCCTCGAATTAGTGGGAACAGGTGAAATGAAGTAGGTCCTACCAGTAGTGAGACCCGGCCCAGATCTAAAAGGGAGTTATTGTTTATTGAGTTCTGTCCTATACAAGCTACCTGGGTTACCTGAATTAACGCTCACAACGACACTTCAAAATTAGGACCATGATTACCCCTTTTTTTGTAAGGAATTAGGCTCAGAAAGTTATAATGCATACAAAGTGAATAATGGAGCATTAGCACATAGTAAGTGTGCAACATGGCATAGTTACCAATATAATTATGATTATCTGCCAAGGTGTCACAGCTGGTTAACGGCAAAGTCAGGGTATTTTGAATACACACCCTTTTAAAATCATGAGCTTCCCAATACTCTGCAGAGACTTATAAACTTCCTTCCTTTTTTTCCTCCCTACATTCAAATGACACATCTTTTCTGAGCACCTACTTTTACCTTCATCTCCAACGGCACCTTATTATTTGCAAGGTCTGTTCAATCGGACACCGCCTTTGAGTCTCAGTCTTGTAAGGTAAGCAGAGCAGAAATTGTCTCCTCATTTTACAAACTGAAGCTCAGGAAGGTTCTGCTGTTCACAGAATTCTTAGATACACTTTCCCTCAGCAGTCATGCATGTGCTCACATGAACACACACACACACAGACACACACACCCGGCCCAGTCCCCTGGAGTTACGGTCATTCATTTTTTTCCCCTTGAATTATAGAAATACTATGTATTGATTTATGAAATTGGAAAATTACCAAAACTATGATGAAGAAAAGTTCTGTTTCCCAGTAAGCGTGCTCCTCAGAGACAGCTGGCGTCAACATTTCGGTGTCATTCAAAGGTGGTAGATGGGTGGGCCAAACACCAAAGCCAAACCACCAAAAATTTTATTTGGCCAAAAGGGTGTTTTCAAAGGTGTAAATTAGTTGCTAACAGTTAAAAATTGGGGGATTTCACATTAATACCATGATTTCCAGCTTCTCTTTAAAAATTTGAAGAGCTAGCAACACATGGCAACAGCCTGCTAGGAGCCCCTTTCCGGAGGGCATGTTCTCTTCAGTCCGCCTTGGTCCCCACCACTCCCTACTGCGCCGTCTGGTCTGAGCGGAGATCTTCTGTTAACCACTGGTGCCCGCAGTCCTCAAAGCTGTAACCACTGAGTGTCTCTTTCCTATCCTTGGAAATTATCTATGCAAATAATTTTTTTTGCATTTGAGATCATCCTGTAGTAGCAATTTTTCACGTGCCCTTTTCATTTGCCTCTGTTATCGTCAGAACGTCTAATAGTAGAAATTCTCTAAATACTCTCATTGCTGTACAGCCTTCCACTGTGTACCTTAACTTATTTCTGACTTTTTGCCATTATAAAGGACTGTGATGATCTCTTCTAGATCACTTAGATTGGGAAATTTTTCATGTGTGTGAGCCTCGGATGATCTTGTTGGGCCCCCCTTCCAGTGCCATCCATGACCTATGGCCTTGGCTTCAGTGTCACTGCTTCTTACTTATCCCACCACCAGTGCCAGGTCTCTGGCTGTCCATGGAGTCAAGATATTAACCCGTCTGCATCTGTGAAAGGAAGAGTGACCTCGGCGCGATGCTCCATAGAAGGGAGCCAGCATGGGGCTCCAGGGCCACCTGACCTCCGTCCACCCTGCTGCGCCTTCTCACAGGGCAGCCCTGCAACGACCCATCCCATCTGCCGTTCCTTCCACCCTCTGGCGTCACACTTTTACACTTACCCACCGTGGCGAAACGTTACTTAATCTGGGAATTCACCTTTTGGAACATGACTCAGAATATAGAAAAAAGCCAAAAGGACCTTGGCAAAGTCAAAGCTAGTGTCATCACCAAGCGCGAGCAGCAGAGGCTTTGCCCGAGCCACGACGCATACTGGAGACAGACTTTAACAAGGTCAGTTATCTGATATCCCAGATCACGGCCAAATAGAGATAATGAGTTAAGAGGGGGCAGAAATTAGAGAGGCGGCTGACTGGCACTGTCAAGTGCCAACTGACAGTGAGAAAAGAAATAAAAAAGCAGCCAAAAGAATAATAAATAAATTAAAAACCCACAGCAATCCTGGGTCCAGGGATAATAGCAGCAGTATCTGGAGGGGGCAGGGCAGTCAGTAGTGCCAAAAAGTGAAGGCCAACAAGGAGCCAGAGCATAATTTCATTTTGTGCAAGGCTGAGCTGGATCTGGACTGCCCAAGGCTTTGAGGGGTGAAATGACCTGCCTGAGGACCCACAGCAAGTGACAGAGGCAGGACTAGGGACAGGTCCCTAAAACCCCACCACTGGCTGTAGCACCCTGATCCCTCCCCATACTCAGGGTCCTTTTCAGAGGTGCAAATGTGCGGGGGCCACCGCAGAGTGAGGAGCATGTGGAAGCTGGAGCTGCCATTCCAACCAGACACCCCTGTGGCCTGGGGGGTCAGAGAGCTTCCGTAGAAGCTGAACGTGACCCAGGCAATGAGGAGACAGCTGGGACCCCTGACTTACCCAGTCCCTGGCCTCACCTGAACTCTGACTGGTGGGAATTTCTTAACCCTCTAAACCCCACTCTGCTAACATGTGGGGATTTCTGTCCCTGTTTTACCTGCCCCGTGGGCAATCTCAATAACTAAATTTGTCAGCATGTGAGAGCTTTCGAAACTGTTGCTGCTGTGTGGGTAGCCAGTGCAACGGTGGGAAAGGACTCGACCTGCTGGCTTATAAATGTGAGTTAATGCTCCATATTGCACTCAATCGTCTAGCCAGCCTGCAGGATTATCCGGAATGCTGGCTTCATGGCAAATGGGTGTTGGAGAGGCTTGGTTCTAAAACAGAGCACAGGGAAAATTATAAGAGACACTAGCCAGTTACACTATCAAACAGAAAACTTGGAGCTTTCATTTTGGCCAAGCAATATTTAGGATAAGATATATTCTTTTTGCACTTACGCATCTTTTCTGAGCGTTGTAATCTTTATAAACATTGGGTGTATTTCTGACGTAGCTTACTTTCAATCCAATGGCCTGTTGGGGTACTTTTGCTTTCATTCTGAGGAGGGGTGCCCATGAGCACTGCCCCATCCCTGTTAAGACAGGCCAGCTGAAACAGACTGAGGCCAAAAAGGCGAAAGGACTTGCCCAGCAGACGACCGAGTGGCAAAGATGAGATTCAGACCCAAACCCTCTTTGCTTCACAGGCTATCAGCATAAGGATGGCTCTCAGAGACAGGGGCCTGCAGCCTTGCGCATTTTAACTGACACTGCCCATTTAAAGTGGGGTGGAAAATATTATCCTCTTAATGAGCATCTAACTTTTGGGGGGAAAATATCTTGATGAGACATTTGGGGAGAAGAGGGGTCACATGAGGATAGAAGAACATAAGAAGCAAATTGCCATTCCTTGGAGTTGCCCAAGAATGTGCAGACAAGGAAGGAAGGGAAAGAGAAATGGAGAGATCCACGGAAATTTGGCCTTAGAAATGGTAGGATGTGCCATGTGAAATGCCTGCAGGGGGCCCAGCTGGGGCCTCAGGCAGAGATGCCCCACCCAATTCAAAGTCAGGACGCAGCAATGCAAGCCCTCCCTCGATCCTTCCACAGCCTCACAAAAGAAAGCCTGACACATTCGCCAGCCGCTCTGCGTGCTCGGGAGTTGGATGTGGAGAGGAATTCAAGTTTCACATCTGGGTCCAGTATGCGCAAAATAGCAGAAGCAGAATGACCTACCAGTTAGAGAAGCATGGACTCCAGACTAAAAGTCACCCTAAGAAGAACTCCCTCCCAGGTCTCACCGAGACTTTGGGGAGGGGTTTAGACTTCCACGGAGAGTAGCCCAGATGGGGCTCCAAGCTAATATTACCTCCCTGACAAGGGACTGGGGATCCCACCTCACATCTGGTTACAAGGCATTCTGCAAAGAATGTGACTGTCTACTCCCTGGAGGATTTCAACACGCAGTGGAGGAAGCAAACACAGAAACCACCAAGTCCAATGGGCTCTCTGAGCATCCCTAACCCCCACCAGCCCCATCGGTCAACGTGACCCCCTTCAGTTCTGCACACACGCGCGGGAGGAATCCCCACCCTTGATTCTCTTGTGGCACTTGGGACAGAGTACTATCTGAGAAACCTATTTTAGAGCTAATTCTAAATAAGAGTTCCATGTGCAAGAGAAACAGGAATTTAAGAGTGGTAGCTCTGAAAAGTGAACATTATCTGCTGTGCCAATTGGTGAGCGATGGGATGGTCTCTATGAGGAGGGGAGATGGGAGCAGAATGCTGGGCCCATTGGTGAGTGAGGGGATGGTCTCTATAAGGAGGGGAGATGGGAGCAGAATGCTAGGCCCACTGATGAGTGAGGGGATGGTCTCTATAAGGAGGGGAGATGGGAGCAGAATGCTGGGCCCATTGGTGAGTGATGGGATGGTCTCTATAAGGAGGGGAGATGGGAGCAGAATGCTGGGGGCTCATTGATGGGTGATGGGATGGTCTCTATAAGGAGGGGAGATGGGAGCAGAATGCTGGGCCCATTGGTGAGTGATGGGATGATCTCTATATGGGGGGGAGATGGGAGCAGAATGCTGGGGCCCATTGATGGATGATGGGATGGTCTCTATAAGGAGGGGAGATGGGAGCAGAATGCTGGGCCCATTGATGGGTGATGGGATGGTCTCTATAAGGAGGGGAGATGGGAGCAGAATGCTGGGCCCATTGGTGAGTGATGGGATGGTCTCTATATGGGGGGGAGATGGGAGCAGAACGCTGGGGCCCATTGGTGAGTGAGGGGATGGTCTCTATAAGGAGGGGAGATGGGAGCAGAATGCTAGGCCCATTGATGAGTGAGGGGATGGTCTCTATAAGGAGGGGAAATGCGAGCAGAATGCTGGGCCCGTTGGTGAGTGAGGGGATGGTCTCTATAAGGAGGGGAGATGGGAGCAGAATGCTGGGCCTGTTGGTGAGTGAGGGGATGGTCTCTATAAGGAGGGGAGATGGGAGCAAAATGCTGGGCCCATTGATGGGTGATGGGATGGTCTCTATAAGGAGGGGAGATGGGAGCAGAATGCTGGGCCCATTGATGGGTGATGGGTGGTCTCTATGAGGAGGGGAGATGGGAGCAGAATGCTGGGCCCATTGGTGAGTGAGGGGATGGTCTCTATAAGGAGGGGAGATGGGAGCAGAATGCTGGGCCCATTGGTGAGTGATGGGATGGTCTCTATAAGGAGGGGAGATGGGAGCAGAATGCTGGGGGCCCATTGATGGGTGATGGGATGGTCTCTATAAGGAGGGGAGATGGGAGCAGAATGCTGGGCCCATTGGTGAGTGATGGGATGGTCTCTATATGGGGGGGAGATGGGAGCAGAATGCTGGGGCCCATTGATGGATGATGGGATGGTCTCTATAAGGAGGGGAGATGGGAGCAGAATGCTGGGCCCATTGATGTGTGATTGGATGGTCTCTATAAGGAGGGGAGATGGGAGCAGAATGCTGGGCCCATTGGTGAGTGATGGGATGGTCTCTATATGGGGGGGAGATGGGAGCAGAACGCTGGGGCCCATTGGTGAGTGAGGGGATGGTCTCTATAAGGAGGGGAGATGGGAGCAGAATGCTAGGCCCATTGATGAGTGAGGGGATGGTCTCTATAAGGAGGGGAAATGCGAGCAGAATGCTGGGCCCGTTGGTGAGTGAGGGGATGGTCTCTATAAGGAGGGGAGATGGGAGCAGAATGCTGGGCCCATTGATGGGTGATGGGTGGTCTCTATAAGGAGGGGAGATGGGAGCAGAATGCTGGGCCCATTGGTGAGTGATGGGTGGTCTCTATAAGGAGGGGAGATGGGAGCAGAATGCTAGGCCCATTGATGAGTGAGGGGATGGTCTCTATAAGGAGGGGAGATGGGAGCAGAATGCTGGGCCCATTGATGGGTGATGGGTGGTCTCTATAAGGAGGGGAGATGGGAGCAGAATGCTGGGCCCATTGGTGAGTGAGGGGATGGTCTATATAAGGAGGGGAGATGGGAGCAGAATGCTGGGCCCGTTGATGGGTGATGGGATGGTCTCCATAAGGAGGGGAGATGGGAGCAGAATGCTGGGCCCATTGGTGAGTGATGGGATGGTCTCTATAAGGAGGGGAGATGGGAGCAGAATGCTGGGCCCATTGATGGGTGATGGGTGGTCTCTATAAGGAGGGGAGATGGGAGCAGAATGCTGGGCCCATTGATGGGTGATGGGTGGTCTCTATAAGGAGGGGAGATGGGAGCAGAATGCTGGGCCCATTGATGGGTGATGGGATGGTCTCCATAAGGAGGGGAGATGGGAGCAGAATGCTGGGCCCATTGATGGGTGATGGGATGGTCTCTATAAGGAGGGGAGATGGGAGCAGAATGCTGGGCCCATTGATGGGTGATGGGTGGTCTCTATAAGGAGGGGAGATGGGAGCAGAATGCTGGGCCCATTGGTGAGTGAGGGGATGGTCTCTATAAGGAGGGGAGATGGGAGCAGAATGCTGGGCCCATTGATGGGTGAGGGGATGGCCTCTATAAGGAGGGGAGATGGGAGAGGGTCTCGGAAGGCAGAGACAGTGGTTTAGCAGAACCACCTGTGCTGCCGGAAAGCACTGGGTCCGGCATCGGAGCCTGGGCTCTTATCCCACCGTTGCCTCACCCTTGCTGGGTGGCCCTGGGAAAGTCACTTTGGGCCTCACCTTCCTCTTCTGTAAAAGAGCTACCGTGACATCTGCTCCCCAATGTCACAGCAAATTCCAAGTGAATGTGCAGTGTAGAATGGGGGCGTTTTCAGAAGTAACGAGCAGGCAGGCTTGAAAAGTGTGCCCAGCCTGCTCGTCTCCCACTTGGCAGCTAAAGGGAGGAAGAATCAGAGAAAGCCCTGGGCCTTTGTTCTAAAGGCCACCCTCCCACGTGCCAAGGACAGACATAAGGCATGGTGAGGAACGACATGCTCCGGCTGAACGGGACCTTTAGAGGAGTAAGAATAACGGTGGCAATAGCGACAAGAGCGATTGAATGTGCACAAGCGCCGGTCACTGTTAAAATGCGTGTTCTATGTATTGTCTCATTTAAGCCTCCTAACGATCCTAAGAGGTTGGTACTATGACTATTATTCCCATTTTTGCAGAGAAGGAAACTGAAAAACTTGCTCAAGGTCATGCAGCTAGTAAATGTCAGAGCCAAGGCCTGACCCTGGAAGTCTGCCCCCAGGTCCACGCTCTCAGCCATCACGCTATAATAACTATTATTATAAGTGATAATGTTGCTATCATAGTTATCAATACAACTCTACTGTCATAATAAAATAGTAATAATAATTATTATTATCCATTGCATTTGGTTCCTCCCACAGCTCAATGACAAGGGCATTTTATCAATAGGGAAACTGAGGCTCGGGGAACCACTCAGAGTCCAAGGGGCAAAGCCAAGTTGTGACCTCCTGAACACACAAGTTTCCAGAGGTGTGGTCAGCAGACACAAGCTCACAAAATATTTAAAAATAATAATAAAAATTACCACCTTGAGACACTACCTGGCTCAGGGTGACCCACCCTCAGTTGGGACATGTCTTGCACACTTAACATCAAATGTAGGAAGGCAGGCTACTCCCAGCTGCCATGACATATTCTCAGTGACAGGAAGCACAGATAGGGTTCCCCGACCCTCTGAACCCCCGTGGAGATGACAAGGTTGAGGTGAAATCTACAAAGCACAGTGACTGGTGAGAATAAAACAAGGCTTTAATGCAATGAGGAAAAATTAATATAATCTGAATGGTGAAAAGGGAAGAATAAAGACTGTCTTCAGTTGTAAACACAAATTTTAGTTAATTTTAGTTAATTTAGTTAATTTAGTTGTTTTTAATAGAAAAGATGCTAGCCCAATTGTCTTCTCCGGGTACCCAGAAAGGTAAAAGAATGGAAACGATTTCAACTGGAAGAAAGGAAGCATGTTCTCCACGTGAGCTGAAAAAACGCAAGGAGAGCAACCAAACTAATGGATTTGAGCAGAGAATTAAGAAATTATAAGGTGATTCAGTAGCTCACAGAATCATCAGGAGGGTCAGACAACTATGTTTGCCCAGCGAGGATCAGTGTTGGAAGTTATGTCACAAAACTGGGTCAACGAAGGTGCTGCTGTTGCCACTGGGCACAGAGGCTACTCTACACCCCACATCTCCCACGTGGGATGGGGGCGTTGCCACAAGAACGGGTGCCACTGGAAACTGGGTGAGGCCTCACTCCTCCCAAACCAAAGGTGTGGCTGCATCTGCTTGGAGGACTCCAAGTCCTGCGCCCTACACCTTAGCTGCAAGAGAGGCTGGCGAGAGAGTGGCCGGCACTTTTAGCATTTTCAGCAACTCATCCTGAGTTGCCTGGGGCAGTTCCAGTTTTTAAACTGCAAGTTCCACATCCTGGGACTCCCTCCCTCAGTCCCAGTTGGGACGACTGGTCACCCTCTGATGGGGATGGTGAACTGTGGCCGGTGAGGTAGAAAGGGCAGAATGCTCCAAAATGCAGGAAGTTCACATTCCGAGTGGCCAAAAAGAAAGGGGAACGCCCACCACGTTCTCCAGAACAGGTCAGAAAGAGCCTGGTCCCGATGGATCCCAGGAAGAAGCACATCTGCCTGACGGCAGGGAGGTAGGCTAGGTGAGCTCCTGCGAGTTTTCTCAGCTACAGAATCTAGAATTCGGGAGCACCAGGAGCTGGTCATGCTGCAATGACGCAATGATTCTTTCCAGTGATGACTTTTTAAAGGCACACGAAGCAGTACATAGAACAGTTATACAACTCCAGCTGCTGCTGGGGCAAATCAAAGTGAATTTAATAAGAACCCAAGACAGGAATTTTTCATTCCACTGGGATAAACAGAGGATGATTCAGGATAATAATCCCTTCCCAGAAGTAAGCCTCACTCTGCAAGTCTTCCAAGAATCTACGATTGCGACTCCCAGAGGACATGGCACAGGCGCAGGGGCTGGACTGTGGGTATATTGATGGCTCGTCTCCCCAGCAAGAGCTCTGAATCAGCTTCCTCTGCTAGTGGAGTTAGGAAATCCCCCAGCAGGGCTCCACGGCTAGGAATAAGCATGTGACCCCACTCTGGCCAGTCACACAACCCCATTGCCCAGACCCAGCTAGCGTGTCCCAAGCCAGGCCTATCAGGCCTCCCCTGGGGTCTCCCGATTCTGAGCTGGGAGAGCGAGGCCCTGCCTTGGGCTCTTAGTCCTGGAAGAACTTGAAGCTAAGACCTAGGCAGCCATCATTCCTACTCTGTGGAGAAACCCTGTTGGCAGCAGCAAGAAATGGAGCCTTTGGGAGACTGGCAGAGACCTGAGAATGGGGAGTGAGGCAGTGTCCTAGGGGCATCCAACCCCTGCTCCGGTCCCTGAGGCCTTGGGTCCTGCAAGCTACCCCCCATCCCTTTCAGGCCTGTGAGCCCACAAGGTCCCCTTGCTTCTGATAAGGTCCCTGACTAACATGCACCTGAAGATATGGGAGTTATCAAGCCGCAGGTGGTCAGTTACTGGAATGGTTACACTCTATGAATTTCTCTGGGCATGGTGGGGCCAGGCAGCCACAGCCACCTCTCTGAAACTGAGTCACCTCCACTGAAAACAAAGCTAACAAATAGAACCAGCTTCACCTTGAGGGGCTGATGACTTTGGGTTATAATCCACACTCTTGATATGAGGCAGCTGAGGTGCAGAGAAGGTGCCAGTGACCCTCTCAGTTACATAGCTGGTAAGGCAGGTCAGCCTCGAAAACAGGCCACAGGCTCCAAGCCCAGTGCTCCTTCCACTTTAGTAGCACCTCACGAAGGAAGGAGGTGCCCAGGTGACCCTGTGCTGGTGCGAGAGGAAACCGATGAACTGAGGGGAGGCCCAGGTCAGGGAGTGATGACTGAATGCCCCCCACTAAGGGCTGTTGCCTGCCTGACTCGGTGGGTTCCTTGGCCGGACAGGCAGACAGAGCCGGCCTTCCCCAGGGCCCAGGGAATGAAGAGGCTGCCTTGGGAAGCGGTGGGAGTGTCCAGGCAGGTCTCGAAGGGAAACAGATGACCGGGGACATTTCTTTGGCAGTGACTGACGGCAGCAGCAAAGCTCGCCGTCTACCTGAGCGGTGCCTATATGAGCTCCTCTTCAGCAGAAGAGTTGGACGAACTAAGAGGAAAGGAGGAAAACAGGCCAAGGGCTGGAGAAAGCCAACTGCCTAGCTGGCACCGGACTCGGGGCATCAGGCACTCAGAAGTCCGTTCCTGCCTGCACTTCAGACTGAATCTAAAGCCAATCATTTCATTGCAAATTAAACTTCCGATAGTCCAAGTGCTCAGCCTCTGGCCACACCATGAGTTCATTAGGTAGAGGTACACATCAGTCAGAGGTACACAGAGTTATGTCACTGTAGTCCTCAGTTTAAAAATGAGCTTGAGCTGGGAGAAAAAAACATTAACCACATATAAGCACACAAACATATCAGGGAATTAGTATCTTCATGAAGAGCTGATACAAATAATTAAAATGTGAAAAAGACATAAGGAGACATTTTCCCCAGGAGAGAAAAGAAACATCAAATAAAATGGGGGGGAAATGTTTGGCATCACCGATTACCAAAGAAATGTAAGTAGAAGCCATGATGTGCCAACAGGATACTATTAAATTAGCAAAAATATCAAATAATGATAAAGCCCGATGATGGCAAAGTTGTAGGAAAACTGGTAAGTTCAAATACTGCTAATGGCAGAGGAATTTGGAAAGTAATTTGGAAGTGTTGCTTGAGCCATAAAATTATAGATACCTTATGACCCAATGATCACACTCCCTAGAATTTTTTCTAAAAGAATCTGAAAGCCCAATGCTCAGAGATCTTGGCACAGCAGCATAATTTAATGATGCACCAAAAAGGCTTAAAAGCAATCTAAATATCCACGACATGGAAAGAGTTCAACATTATAATATGCCCTCCTAATGGAATGTTTTGGAGCCATTTAAAATGGCAATTGTGAGGATTATGTAACAACTTGTTTGTGATATGCCTACACAAAAAGAAAACTGAGGAGAGAGTTACAGTTACGGAAACTTTTAATTCCAGGGATGCAAGAATAAAAGGAGCTCAGAATAATGAAAAGTGCTATTAAGTCGGTATGGGCGTGGGTGGTTCTCAGCTTTCTCATCAAGGAATTGGGAGCTGTGTTTCTCTCCCTCCTTCCGTCTCAGCAATTGGGGAACATGAATGAGATACTATATGAGAAGAATTGTGCACAGAGCAGGCTCAGTCCATGCTCTTCTCTTCTCCCTTCAGCTCCGGGTACTAGGAGGGTGTGACCTGCAGGGGTGGGCACCAGAGGTGAAAGGAAACATGCCTCTGCGGAAGTCAGATGCGCAGAGTGCCTTCTGGCCAGCACTGCTCACACCCCATATATTCAGTCTTCAAACCCAGTTTATCAACAGGCCCTGCATTCCTTTCCCCCAGGAGACCTAGAGGTTAGCACCCAGAGATTTGTTTGGAGGAAAGAGAGAACACAGGAGCTCCCAGCAGGGGGGAAGCTTGAGGGTCATGAACTGACCCCACACTCCCCCAGGTTTACAGTCTATAAAGGACGTGCAGGTCTTGGGTCTCCTCTGAGACTCACAAGAATTGTGGAAGAAGATAGAGTGGCGAATAGATAGCATTTGAGAGGAAGCCGAGGCTCAGAGAGGTGAACCACCCTCCCCAGGGTTGCACAGCCTGTAAGTGGCAGAGACGGCAGAAGGCAGACTGGCGATTCCAAAGCCCACATTCTGTTGCTAAATAGGGAGGCTACTGGCAGAAGCTGAGCTCCTCCCCAAAGGCCCAATTCCCCTTGAAACCTTCATGACAAGGAGACATCTGGATTCTCCAGAAACTTCCCAAGGGAAAGAACACTGGTTGTCTAGACCTGAAGTCTCCAAACTAGAGCATGATAATCACCTGGAGGTCCCTGGGCCCCATCCCAGAGTTTCCAAGTCGGTAGGTCTGGGGTGGGGACCAAGACTTTGCACGTCTGACAAGCTTCCGGGGTACACTCATGCTGCTTGTCTGAGGACCACGCTTTGAGAACCACTGGTCCGGAAGTCTTGATAAGTTTTTGAGCTTAAAGATATACTTGGGCAGAAGGGAGAAGTCATCTGCATGAAAACCGAGGAGAAAATGCCTCCTTTTGCTCCAGGCAGAGAAGTGAAATGAGAGCATAGGATGGAGCAGAGGGGAGGAAGGCCGTGGGCTGTGGGAAGGAGCCTCTCCTGTACCCTGGCACCGACTTCCATTACAGCCACGAGGGTTGCCAGTGCTCAGCGTCAATGGTTTGGAGAGGGTGGAAATTGAGGGGGTGAGTGATGGAGAGCCGTGTGGAAATAGGGGTGGGACACATGGCCAACAACGAGCAGAGGGACAGGCCGGCAATCTGGATTCCGCCTGGGAATTAGAGGGACGGGCTTTGGATTTAAGGCTGTGGTACCAGGGGACTAAGGATCTGTCACGAAGCTCCTGCGGGCAGAGCCAGCTGACGTAGAAACTGGGTGAACAGGGGACTGTCGTTTGTGGCATCTCCCGTGCACTGGGCTCGATCGCATTGCTGTGCATTTATGACCACGGCGGGAATGAAACGATCTCACGCAGTGGCTGTGCTGCCCTCTGGGCACGGGGAGGGGGGGCTGCTGGCCTGGGCCCGCCCCGGGACGCAGGGGCTGGCGTGAGGATGCCCGAGGTTCCAGGACAGGAGATGAACTCCTTCAGGAGGGCGTTAGCATCTTCCAGAATCCTCTGTTAAAAATGTCCTCAGAAAGCTATTTACCCATGAGCTCAACAAATATTTACAGAGCGTCTTCCAGGTGCTGGGAATAGAAAACCTTCGGACAGCCATGAGCTCACACTCTAGCGGGTTTTAATTGGCAACCAGCCTGTCTCGTTTTAATTTAAAACGGTCAGCAGAGTGAAGAAGCGGGAGCCAAATTAACAACCCGGTGAGCTGGGATTTTCATGCTAGTCGTTAGCTGACCGGTGCTGTTATGATGGATGGAGGTACTTGTCACAGAGGCCAGCATGGCCCAGAGCTGCCCATGGGCTGTGTGACTCTGGGGAGCCAGAGTCCTCATGCCAAGTGTCAACGGAGTGTGAATATCAGGCGTGCGAGTTTGGGGAGAGGGGAGGAGCAGCAGGGGATACAGGTGATTCACAGAAGATCTGATTAATATGGACCCAGCTCAGGAAACGTTTACATGTGGGCACACCCAAGGACCCACCACCCAGCCATGTATTATCTCTCCAGCACCCCAGCAGGCTAATTCCCCAAAGAAAACCGAAGCCCGGAGGCTCTGCCCAGATGTCAGTGCGAGGGGAGGGGAGGGTGACGGGGCAGAGCAGCCTGAAGGCACCGGTGGGGGAGAAAACAAAGCCAGCTCCGGAATGCACCCACCAATCCTGTCCCCACCCCAGCCCCGCCTGCGCCCTGCACACCCGACCTGGTGGTCAAGTTCCCTGCGCGGCCGCCTGGACTCTAGGTTCATGAACATGCAGATGCTGGAGCTCCTGGGGCGGGAGCAGCTGGATGGAAGGGGCGTTATGGCTGTGGCTTCTCTAAGAACCACCTTTCTGTTTCCATCCCAGACAAGAACACGCTGCTTTCTTTCCACACCTTGTAATTTCCTAAGTTTGCCACCCTCGCCTGTGCCATCAGGCAGCCGAGACTTAGCTGTTCTGATGCTACTTCTCTGAGGTTCCTTCCAGCTGATTCATTAACACCTTGAAATGCTGGCAAATCCTAAAAAGAAAACAAAAAACTGTTCTCCTCTGTTCCCAGCGGCCTTGCCGTGTGCCATCAGGTAAGTGTGCAGGGCTGGGTCTGCTCTGGAGGGTCTGTCCTGGGGGGTGGGACTCCCTCCTGCCAAATAATCATGCCAGGGTGACCAGCTGCCATTGTCTGAAACAGGGTTTCTCACCCTTGGCACTACTGCCTTTCAGGCCAGGTAGTCCTTTGTTGGCCTATCCTGTGCATTGTAAGATGTTCTGTGGCATCCCTACCTCTGTCTAGCAGATGCCAGGTAGTTTCGTTCGGTTTGGGTTCCCCCAAATAAGACCCTGTGAGCACAAGGAGCTTATGTGGGATATGCAAGGAAAGCCACTGGGGGAGTGGGGAAATTATATAACAAAAAACAGGTGCCAATAGAGGGCCTGTCATCAAAGCCAGCTGCCGCTGTGGGTGACTGGCCTGTGATCCTGCGGGGGACCTCTAGGAGGCAGTGTGGACACACTGCTCCCAGTCCTTCCTTCCCCCTACTCCACAGGGTGAGTGGGGGGGTGTTTGTAGAGCCCTTCCTGTCAGTCAGTGCTTGCTGGCTGCTCCCACCCACCAGGACCTCTCTCCAGCACCTCCCACCCAGCTGCACCCCAAAGTATACCCTAGGATGCCACTCCCCTGATGGTCAGACTCACTAAGGTGAAAGTCTAGAGACTGCTCACATGATCAGACCCAGCATCTCCCATCTCACACTCCACACGAGGACCCTCCAACCCCCTTTGCAACATCGGCCCCAGAATCCCTGTGTAGCATCTCTGCACCCTCCACCAAAAGACCATCTTCGGCTGCAAACCATAGGTCTTCCTGTTCTCCTTCAGAACCACCCTGTGTCCCAAGGGAAAGCTTCAGCATCGCTGAGTTCAAAGCACAACCACTAAGCAGTTGTTTGACCCCCAGCACTTCACCTCTCTGAACCTCAGGAGATCCTATGAGAGTGGATACAATGCGCCTAGCACAGTGTCTGGTATCAATCCGCAGGGTCCACTCACTCAACAAACTTGTAACTAAGGAATGTCACCCTCTGTTTGAAAAATGTTACTATCGTTGATCAACAACAGTACAAGCTCTCGCCACGTGCCGGGCACTGCTGTGCTTTCTGTGCATGAATTCCTGTGCTCACTCACTCAATCCTAGGAGTGAGGAAACGTCATCACCCACTTTCCAGAGGAGGAAACTGAGACAGGCGAGATTAAGTCACCTGCTGAAGTCACTCTGGGTATGCAGCAGAGCCGGGATGACTCTGAATTTATACAGCCCAGTTTATATGTCATCTTCTCAAAACACACATTGCAAGATTTCCTGAGCTTAACAGAAGTATAAGGACCTTCAACATCAATTCAAAAGCCCTTGGAATCCAGCTGAAAGCTGCCGTGCTTCTTGACTCAGCTCTGACGTGCGCCACTCTTGTGCCCAACAATCGCCTCTCCTGATGGCTTCCAGAAGCCGAGAGCACGCAGAGGCTGTCGGCCGCCTCCCGCCTGGGGGAGCAGATGTGCAACTGGATGAGCTGGTTGCACATTCACAGGCCTCACCTCGTTCCCACGGGAGACGAGCCTGGGGTGCCAGGCGCCCAGGCCCGGGTAGCTCCCGGAGCATGCATAACCCAGCACAACTCTTTTCTAGCATTCTCCGTTCACCGCATTTTCTGGCTGAGCGTTTCTACTCTTATCTTTTTCCCAGACGTGAACCAATGGGGCATTACCTCCACACTGTGCAGGGGAATTTATTCACTCAACAAATATCCCGAGGGCCCCTAGTGGGTGCCAGGCACTAGTCTCCGAAAAGCCGAGGTCAAAGGAACACCCTGTTCCCAGTTCTTCTACATTTCCCCTGAATCAATCTCTTCCTAAAGTCTCTGTTGGTCTCTGAAGGGGCCCGTACAGTTAATTCCTCAGAACATGCTGTCAGAAACCTTGAAAGGCTCAGTGACTCCCCAGGTACCCTGACTTTAAAAGGAAAGCCTGTCCTCTTCAGATCCCTCTAGGTAAATCCAGCCCCGACCACCGAGCCCTCCCTGGGGCAGCGGACAAGCCACTGGTGTTCCCTCCATGTGCCCTCTTCTTTAAAGCTTCTGCCTTCCTCTCTTGCTTTGCCAGCTTTCCTCCCCCCACCTCCCTCGGCCTCCATCTCCAGAGCTTTCTCCTCAGCACCTCTCCACTGCAAGATGCCTAGCATCTGTCTCCAATGTGTGTTTCTCCCCACGCCACCAAGCAATCCTGCAACACTGGCTGGGTGTCCTACAGTTCAACTTAATTCTGACACCATCTGCCTGGAGTTAGCCTCAGACCTCACAGGTTAAGGGCTCAGTCCCACAAGACTCCCCCCTACACACACACACACACACTTCAGATGCTGATCACAAATCCAGATTGTCACCTGGGCTTTTGACCAACTGGCTATAGATCCGAGGTCCCCACAACCCCCTCCTTGGGTTCCATTCATTTGCTAGAGCGGCTCACAGAACTCAGAGAAACGGTTCACTTAGTAGATGGCCAGTTTGTTATAATAGGATACAGCTCAGCAACGGCCAGATGAAGAGGCGCGTAGAGCATGGTTCGGGGCAGGGAATGGAGCTTCCTCGCTCTGGGTCCACCACCCTCACCCAGTCGCCACATGCTCACCAACCAGAAGCTCTCAGTCTTTGTCCTTCTGGGTGTGTGTGGAGGTTTCATCACCGTAGGCTTGACTGACCAAAGCGCTGGCCACTGGTGGGGGAACTCCATGCCCGAGAGGCGGGGGGCGTGGGGCTGCAGGAATGGAGACAAAGACCAAACGCCTCTGTTATTATAAACCACAGTACCCCGTGGCCCCTTCCCCACATCCTGCCGCTTCCTTCTGCCCTGGCTTCCTTGGCTCCAGGGAACCAACCAACTGCACCAATCTTTGCCTGGCCCACTAACTGGGGATAAAATCAAGATCTGCCCAAAGGGTATCCCATTTCCCCCAGTAAAATCAATTCTTCCTACACGAAAGCACACAGGCGGCAGACGTAAATATGCACTTTGGTAAAAATTAAAACAACTTATTGCTGGCCCTGCAGCATATTAAAATGAAATATTACAGAGATCCCCTCACATATCTGAGCAAAACAAAGACTTCCTGTGTTTCTTCCTGGGCTGACCAAGGGCTCTTTTTTCCTAAAACGCACTATTAAACTTCTGACAGTGATTTCCTACACCTCCTATTATCTTTGTCTCCTTTGAGCTGGGGTACAATTTAAACTAGGAATGGTTGGGACATTTTATTTCCTTTTAGCCCCTAGGCAGCCAACCCTGCAATTCTAATCCTGACACCAGCCTTGGTAACCACCAAAGGCTGTCTCCCTAATTTCCAATCTGTCAAGCTCCTTTTTCATTGTAGATATAGATCTTGTAACTCTTCTTGTCTGAGTTCTGAAAAGGATATGCTGTTTCCCATAAAAGAACAACCACAACTGAGCAATTTCACAAGAATATTGGTCTTTTTGTTCTCAGGAAGTCAGCTGCACTTATTAATCATAATAGCTATTTTGGCCCACGTCATTTTAATCCTAAACTCGGCCCTCCCTCCCCATGACAAAAGGCATATTGGGACATGTGGAGCTCTATGAAGATGATGAGGGGTGACAGGGAGGAGTCACACTGCACAGCAGATGGAACTCACCCCCAAATCCCTACCAGGAATCCCTTCCCTCCCTCAGTCTCCCTGGCCCCAATCACCAGGGGCCCCACGGCCCCGACCTCCTCAGGCCACTGCCAGATTGCTGGTTCTAAGACTGGGTCTCTCTGGGAGGTGGAACTTTAAGAATTACTGATGCTGGGTTCTAACCTAGAGCTACTGCCATAACTGATCTGGAGTGTGGCCTTGGCCCTGAGATTCTTCACAGCCCCCGAGGACACAGCCCCATACTATGCCTGCCCAGCCCCTCCTCACTTAGGCTGAGCCATTCAGCAACATCCCCAAGCTTGAACACCCAACTTCTCTCTGAGGCATTAGGGCACATGATCTGTAGTCTTCCACAGTCCCCACCACTCCTTATTTTTCCCCACACTAAGATTGAGCATCCCTTTGCTACCATCATTAACGTTTGCTGACACCTGTCCATTTTCCTACAGCTAAAAGGAAAGGGATGTGTTTCTTGTCTCCAGGCCTATCAAAAGAGAGATGTCACCAAGGCCCTGTGTTTCGTCCATCCAGCCTACTTCATTCACTTCCCTTAAGGGCATTTCAACTTGAGACCCTGGAATTGTCCTCATGTCATTCTATTAGTATCACTCCTATGCTACAGGTCAGAAAACTCATTCAAGGTCATACAACTCATGACTGGTAGGTCTGCTCAGGTCAGTTTGGCCCAGAAGCCCATGCTCTTAAAACCTACAGGATTCTGCATTCTCCAGTGAGCTGCCTTAGTTCCCTACTCTATTCTACTCTCTCAGAGCTCTGGCTGTTGGAAAGTCCCTCGTTAGGCGGAGTCCCAAATGTGCTTTTCATCTGAAAATACAGCATTCATGTGAAAAGAGAGGGTGGCAAGGAGTGTCAGGGGGCTGGATGCATTTAGCTGTCCAGTAGGCTTGGCTCAGCTGGGGGCCAGAAGCTATGGGCTCAGAAGGAATCGGGTGTTCATATGCTAGCAAGCAAAAAGCAAAAGATCCCTGGAGACCAGAAGTGTGGGGCTAGGGGGTACCAGGAGAGCAGAGGGGAGGCAAGAGCCTGGAACACAGCCCTGATGTGGAGCAGAGGTTGAAGTGATACACTTTGGAGACAGGCAGGGGCCACAAACCAAAGAACATATGTGGCCCCTAAACGCTAGAAAGGCAGGAAATGGATTCTGCTGCCGGCTGACACCTGGACGTTAGGGCTTCTGAACTCCAGGAGTGTAAGACAGAAATGTCTTATTTTACAGTAAGTTTCCATTCATCACAGCAGCAAAAGAAAACTAATACAGTTGGAAGTTTGGGTCCTTCCACCGTATATTAGTTTCATAGGGCTGTCGCAAGAAAGTACCACAAACAGTGTCTCAAATAACAGAAGGGTATCCCGTTGTGGTTCTGGAGGCCACAAGTCCGGGATCAAGGCCTTTGCAGGGCCACGCTCCTCTGGAGGCACCAGGGAAGGTCTGTCCCAGGCATCTCCTTGGCTTCTGGTGTTTCCGCGGCTGTGGCACAGAACTCCAGTCTTCACATGGTGTCCTCCCTGCGCGTGTGTCCCTCTCTGTGTCCTCATTTCCCTCCTTTTGTAAGGACGCAGTCATATGGGATGAGGGCCCACCCTGAGGAGCTCACCTTCACTTGATCATGTACAAACTCTGTATCCAAATAAGGTCCCATTTTCAGGCACTGGCAGTTAGGACTTCATCATCTTCTGGGGGGACACAGTTCAACCCACACACAATGTTACCCCTGAAAGCTGCCCACATTTACAAAATCTGGGTAGGGAAGGAGGCCCATAACTCCTTCCCTGCTAAAACCAGCGATCCTAACGTCCTCCCGCCGCTCTCGCCTGGCTCAGGGCAGTGGCGTCCGGCCCGCTGCTCACAGGAACGTCATCACGCTCTGCAGGGCCTGTGGCTGCAGGAGTGTCTCTCGTCTCCCACAAGGCAGTGAAATCCTCCCAGGTGGAACCACACTGGTCCCTCCTCCTGTGGCTTTCCTCCAATCCTCGCCGCCCACCTACCATATTCAGACATAGTGCTGGGCCCTCTGTTGGTCACTGTCCTTCCTTGTCTGCCTCCCCAGCAGAACTGTGCAATCTGCCAAGTCACGGCCCCAGTCGTCTCCACTGCACCTTCAGCATCTGCAACGTGCCCACACCCAGTAAGTATGTGTTGAACTAACGCATTGTTCAGCTTTGCTGCCCATCCTCTGAGCCCGGCAAAAACACCAGCACTCAGTTGCTGCATGTCGAATGGGAAAACAGCCCCGGGAAAGCTGCCTGGACACAGAGGAGCTGAGCTCAATCTGTTTTCAAACCAGGCATTGTTTGTGAAGAGGGACACTCTCAGAATCGCCAGGACTCCACCTGCAGTTCAGCTCCACAGCTCAGGCGCCACCATTAACTTGGAGCCAATTCTTTCTGTAGCCAAGACACAGATCCTAAGGGAGACAAAGTAGACAGGCACAGGGACATCTTAGCCCCTTATGAGCTCGGCAGAATTCACACTGACTGACTGAAACGCCACCTCCAGGGCACCCTGTGTCTGAGACATCAGTGGGGGTCTGGATAGGCCACCATGCATGCAGCTCGAGGACAAATGCAGAAATCCAGCCTGCACGACCTCTTCCAGACACCAGATCTCTACGAATTAATGAAGACCATGCTGGCCCGGCCGGGCGTGGCTCAGCGGTTGAGCATCAACCTAGGATCCAGGAGATCGTGGTTCAATTCCCGGTCGGGGCACATGCCTGGGTTGCGGGCTCGATCCCCAGTCAGGGGGGTGCAGGAGGCGGCCGATCAAAGACAACTCTCTCATCATTGATGTTTCTCTCTCTCTCTCCCGCTTCCTTCCTCTCTCTGAAATCAATGAAGATATATTTAAAAAAAAAAAAAAAAAAAAAAAAAAAAAAAGGCCATGCTGAACGCAGGAGCTCCTGCTGCTCTCAGAGATCATGCTGAAAGAACACAGCCCATGCTTTTCCCATCCAGGCACGTGCACAGCCCCTCCCTTCCCAGGAGCCTGCTCCCCTGCAGCGTCTAACAGTGCTGTCACTGTGGTTCTTGAGGCTGGCGATGGGTCCGTCTCTGCTCTCTCAGCAAAATGGACTCCATCTGAGCAACGTCAGAGCCAGTCTCCCCTGTTTTGGCAACTATCTTTGAGAAGCAGAGGGCAACTTGGGTTCATTTACTCCAAAGAGAGGAAGGGTTCAAGGTATCCCCTGAAGTGTGGGACCAAGGCCAAGCTATTCTTCCCCCAGGTGGGAGAAGGCAGGAGAGCAAAGCTGTGCTGGCTCAAGCGTGACTCAGGAGTGGCTCTACCCCAGGGTGGCTCTGACGACCCATCTCATGACTCTAAAGCAGGGTCGGCAAACTACAGCCTATGGGCCAAAACCTGGCAGCCACTTATTTTCATAAATAAAGTTTTACTGGAACACGACCATGCCCCTGGATTTCCCTACTGCCTGTGGCTGCTTTTGTGCTACAGTGATAGAGTTGAATCGTCGTGACAGAGAAAGCATGGCCCGCAGAGCCTAAAACCAGGGTCACCCTCATGGTCATGCAGCCCACAGGACCCCTGGCTTAGAAGATGCCCACAAGCTTGGTTTAAAGCTCTGCTGCCACCATCTTGAAATTCTTAATCATTTTTTAACAAGGGCCCCACATTTTTGTTTTTTCACCGGGTCCTATAAACTATATAGCCAGATCTGTCTAAAATATTTACTATCTGGCACCAAAGTTTGCCTGTCCCTTGACTTTTCCAATCCTAGACTGCCTTTCACTCTCTGCCTTAATAATTCTGGCCTCAGGAAGCCCACTCCATTCTGAAGCAGCCAGTTACACTTCTGGAAAACCGAATCAGTGTTCTGGTACCCTTAACGGTAATCTTATCAACTATCATTATCAAGAGGGCCTACTATGAGCCAGGCATTAGGTTGAGTGAAGCTAAAAACTTCTATTTAATCACCAGTCCTGGGGACCATCCAGAATAAATCTCATGCCTGAAGCCCAGAAGTAAAGTTCTTCTGTCCCTACTCACTGAATCTTCTCTTTTCCAGCCCAAATTGCTCTGTTTTCCATAAGATGTTTCAAGCTCCTGCACCATCTTACTCTCTTTCAATAGGATCTAGTTTCTCAGGACCCCTCTTAAACCATGGAGTCCAAACAAGGCTCCAAGAATATAGTTTGACCAGTGCAGAGTTGAGTAAAACAGTCACCTCCATCATTCTATAAGATATATCTCTGTTAATGCATTCTGAGATCACACTGTCCTTTTTGGGAACCATTCCAAAATCTCCAAAATATCTGGCAGGAATCATGCACCAAAATCTGGTCAGAGGAGATGGCTTTCTTATCCTCACTACATAGATGAGTAAACTGAAGCATAGAGGAAAATGACCAGCTGATTGGCATGTGGCCAGTTATTCCCAGTTCTCTCTCCAAATCCCAAGTTCTTCCCTCCACCAACCAAGACTCTTTGGCCATCAGATTCTTCAACTGTAAAATGCAGAAAATGGGTTTCTTCCAGCTCTGTAATGCTGTGATTTGTCTTCTAAATGTAAATCCTGAAAGCCAAGTAGTAAACAGAAAATAGAAGACCTCTGCCTAGATCTAGAGCTCCTTAGAAAAACAAAAAAGTTTCCTTTTCTACTACTCACCCTGGCCTTACTTTTTCATAAGTGATATAGCTTGCTGGTTAATGGTAGCTCTAAACTAGCCGGTTAATTGAGTCTTCCGATTGAAGGGCTACAACTTTCTCAGTGAGTTGGTCTATATCACCTTTCCTATTATTTCCTCTTTTCACACTCCACAAATTTATGTCTTCTTGCACATCCCATTTTCGAAGAGTTTTCTCTCTCTCCCAAACAACAGCAACAAATGCCTTTAAAATAAGAAGCAGAGTCCTCCATAAAACCGCAGGCACAAAATCGGCTTTGAAAAGTCACTCTCCTCCCTTCACTGCGTCTCACATCAGGAACATCACCCCAGGGCTGAGCTGAAAGCCCCATCTCTCAGTGTGTTCTTCCTAACACTTTCTCCACGGGTGCTCGGGCCTGCGGCAGGTTCATCACCCGCGTTTGACAGGTGAGAACACTGGGCACAGAGAAGGTAAATAGCTGAGCCAGGGTCACAAAGCCGGTCAGTGATGGGGCCAAGAAAAGACCTCAAGACTGACGGTTCCTGGGTTAAGTGTTCTTTGTCACATCACCTTTGGAAACAGGATTGTCATAATAAAATGAGAGACAGCTCTGCCTCTGGTATTGGCCTCTTTGCGCTCTGCCGCTCTGACTCCAGTCATCCTTCTAGTCCAGCTGAAGTGCTGCCACCCTCGGAAAGCACTCCCTGGTCTCCTCGGGCCACAGCATTTCCTTCCTCTGAAATCCAAAATCTACACTGGCTGCCCCACAACCTTGGCTCTCATCACTGGCCATCAGCTCAAGGCTGCAACCGTTTCACATGACAAATGAGCCAACTCACACACACCGTGGGGCATTAGCATCACTCCAGCACTCAGTGAGCCTCGACAGACGGCAGACATCCATTATCACTCATGGTCCCAGTTACTACAGCCATGAAACAAGCTACCCCAAAATATAGTGATATTTTTTAAAACTGTCTAATGCTCATGGACACTGTGGTTTATATATTCAAAAAAGGCACAGAGAAAACAGCCTGTCTCTGTCCCACAATGTCTGGGCTGCAGCTGGAAGGCATGAAGGTTTAGGGGTGACTTGAAGACGGGACTGGAGTCACCCAAAGCCTCATTCACTAGCATGTGTGAAGGCTGATGTAGGCTGACAGCTGAGGCCTCAGTTCCTTTCCTGCGGTCCCTCCACATGGGCTGGTTTGGGCTTCTTCACAATAAGGCAGCTGAGTTCCAAGGGCAAGAACCCTGCTAGGACCGAGCCAAGAAGCTGCATCCTCTATGGCCTGGCCCAAAGTCACGTCGCATCAGTTATCCCGTGTTCTACGAGTCAGAGCGATCTAACCCCTGTCCAGATGGAAGGGGAGGAACAAACCGGTCTCCTGGAGGGAGGAGGGACAGTTCCATTGTAAGGGCATAGATGCAGCCGTCTTTGAAAAATACAATTTCCATAATCATTCCTATCATCTGCTACCACCCCTCTCCTGTAGGGCTGAGTCTCTTCCCAGCGGCTCCCCCGCCCCCCTGTGACATTACTGCTGCCCCGGCTTTTCGCCGCACGGCTGGTCCAGCACTGGACGAAGCTCACTCTCCGGCTCGGATCCTGCCCTAAACCACATGAACACAAGCAACAACCTTCTTCCTTTGTCCCAATCGCTTTGTCGGAGGAGGTACATATCCTCAGGACCTGGGGGCCCAGGCTGGGGCATGAAAAAACCACAGCAGGCAATTCCTAAGAGGTTTAGAAACAGAGTTTTCTAGTTTCCAACTATTTGTCCCTAGTGACACTGTGGGGCTGACAATGTGCTCGGCTGAAAGTCTATATTTCTAGCCCCCTTTGCCAGGAGGGGTGACCAACGAGAAATAAACAGAAGTTGTGGAGTGGGACTTCTGGAAAGTTTTCTATTGGAGCTGACTCAGTGGGCAGGCACTTTTCCTTCCCCTGTCCTTTCCTTTATTCTTGTCTAGACCCAGATATGATGGCTGGAAGAGCAGCAGTTACCTCGTGCCTATGAGGTGGCTTTGAGACTAGGACAGAAGGACGGAGGTCTAGCTGCCTAATGACATCAAGTGGCCACCTGAAAATTCTGAACTACCTCTTTGTACTATGTGAGAGAGGAAAAAAAGTCCCTACTTTGTACAGGCCACTATGATTTTGCATCTTTATTATTAGTAAGTAGCCAAGGAGTTACTCATAGAGCCCTTATTACCTCCAGCTTTTTTATTAGACCCCCTGCCTCAAACCTCACCCCATTCCAGTCGCTGGTGATGTTCCTCACACACAAATCTGATAAAGCCCCTCTGCTGCTCTGAAGTCTTCCGTGGCTTCCCAGCACCTCTAGATAAAACCCATACTCTTTAGTGTAACATTCAGGATTCTTCAAGCCCAAGCCCCAGTGGAGCCATATCTCCTGCCCTACCCCGCAGACGACCCATGCTCCAGCCACTGCGCACTCCTCAGCTTCCTAGTTCACACCAGTCCTCTGATGTCTATAAGTCTTCCCGTGTGAAATGTTCTATGGGGTGAACTCCTGCTTGTTCTTAACACCTAACTCTAAAGCCACCTCCTCCAGGAAGTCTTCCCTGGTACCCTCAGAGTAAGCCACTGCCTCCTGTGGACTTCTAAAGCAAGTTCTTGTGAAATGCCTCTGATCTGTAGCACTTGCCACACTGGGTTACAGTCTGTTCCCCTAGACTATGAGTCCCTCGAGGCAAGGACAGAGGCCGATGGATCTGCTAGCCCCGGCTGCTAGCGAATCCTGAGTGAATGAGTAGGTGGATGGATGAGTGAACGGATGCGCAGGCCCTGGCCCCTGAGGAGGCAGAGTCCTCATTCCTTATGCTGAGGAGGCTTCGAGTGATGGCTGAGTTGGAAGAGAACAGAAAAAGTGAGCAGGCACCTAAGAGAGGAGCAGCCCAGTGACGCCCGCAGCCCCTGAGTACCGGGGAGCTATCACTAGTGACAGGACAAAGGGCAGCGTAAGCACGGACTTCCCATCCTCCGCATGGTGTCAAGAAGACAAGGGAGAGTGGGCAACCCCATCAGTGGTCCCCTTCCCTGTCTCACCCCAGGGCCCCCCCATGTCACACTCCGTCAACCCCCTGTCCAGGGGAAAAACCCCAGAAGTAGGAAAATCTCAGCCCTGCCCCAGGCCACCAAATAGCAGGCCAGATATGAACCACTCTAACATGAAGCTCTCCCAGACGGCGCTTCAGTTCCTGTGTGAAGCCCTTTCCCACACTTGAGCCTGTCTCCTCCTCTCCACAAGGGTAAGCGGAGCCCCAATTATTATTATTAGGGCCCCACTCTACAGATGGGGACATGGTGGCCCAGAGAGGGGAGGTTTGTCCACCTCACACAGCCAGCAAGAGGCAGAGCTGGGGCCCCACCCCAAGAGCTCAAACGCTGACACGCTAACATGGTGACATGGTGGGGCAAATTCCAGGACCTCACACCAACAGCAGAGCTGCAAGCTGGTGACAGCAGGGGATGCCAGGCCCTCTGCTCCTCACGTGAGGCCCAGCACCCACAGCAGCCCCCTTTAAGGAGTGCCGGGCCACCCAGCAGAGTGCCGGTCTTAATTTTAGCTTGGAGACCTGCCACAGAGGCTTTAGACAGAGGCAGGCTGAAGTTATGTGGGACAGCTGTCAGCTGGCATGCTGGGTGGGGCCTATTTAGCCAGCAGGGCAGAAGTCTGGGGACACTGAGCTGCCGTCCCTGCCCCAAGTCTTTCCCTCCCCGGGCCCCCCAGCTCCACGATGATGGCCGAAGAGCATACAGACCTGGAGGCCCAGATCGTCAAGGACATTCACTGCAAGGAGATCGACCTGGTGAACCGAGACCCCAAGAACATTAACGAGGACATAGTGAAGGTAGGCTCGTGGGCCTGCCCGGGCACCGCCCGCCCAGAGGGTGTCGGGTATGCAGAGCGCGGGGTGCTAGGTGGGGAGGGCTCTGTTCCACACACAGCTTCCCTGAAAAGAGACCTTGTTCCTCTGTCTTCTCCAATTCCTCCCAGAAAAACAAGCCTGAACACCCCCCACCCCAAAGAACCTTTATATAAACAAGAGCAAAGAGTTAGAGCCACACATGCGTGACCCAGGCTTTGGCTGGGGCGGGGAGCATGTCACAGAGTCCTTACTACTCTGCAGCTCTTCCCACTAGCTCCTGGCCCTCCTCCCAGGATGAAGACTAGGTGGCCAGCTTGGGCTCTTTTCCGTGCCAGGGGTCATTTCTGCGGTCTCCATAGTGGGCACGGGGTTAATCCCTGGAGGGTGGCTTCTGGCAGGGCTGGTTACCCTCCCAGGGGCACTCACCACCCCCACCTCCCCATGGCACTGCCCAGTGTCCATCTCCCAGGTATGGGGGCCATATCCAGTGCTCATGCCAGCGCCCCGCCTGACCCCTGGTCCAGTGGCCAGGCCAGGGCAGAGGCCTCTGGGAGGGCACCCAAGCCCGTGAAAGGAAATGCTCAGATGAGGGGTGGGCGGCAGCCTTCAGGGAGTCAGCCCCACCCACAGCCACTGCCTGAGCCAGGCCCCTTTCCTGGCCTGGCTCCCTCCAGGCCCACACCCCCTGCTCGGTACCCACAGGGATCTTCCTACAGCGGGACTGCTGGAAGCAGGGTGCCCGGCCACCAGCATCGGTCACCGGAAGGGCTGTTAGAAGGGCAGGTACCTGGGGCATCCTGGGTCCTACTGACTTCAGACAGCACTTTCCGATAGAAACATAACGCCCCTCAGTATGCAGGCACCCACGTAACTGTACATTTCCTGGCAGCCATGGTTTTATAAAGGAAAAGCAAACAGGGACATTAATTTTCCTATTTTTTATTTAACCAGTATATCCAAAATAGTATCATTGTAACATGTAATCTATTCAAAACAGTTATCAATGAACTACTGCCCAGTCTTTCTTCAGCTTCAAAGCCCAGTGTGTATCTCAGACTTAGGGTGCACCTCAGCTCAGACTCCAAATTTTTATCAGGAATCCTTGTTCTATATTTAATTGCATAAAATGTACAGTTGAAATGTCCAAATCGATTCACTTGCCCAAATTGTTCCAGACATTCTTAAAAGTTTGCGAATCCTAGAACCAAGTATCAGTTTTTATATTTTAATTAAAATTACACAAACTTTAGAATTCTTCAGTTGTACGGGCCACAAGTCAGTTGTACTGGCCCAAAGCTCATGGTCACTGAATTACACGGGTGGCCAAGGACTCATCCTAAAGCACCCCTGTACTTCCACCCTTCAGTGGGGCACCTTCCATGCTGGAGAAAGTCTATCTTCTCCCCATGGCTTTCAAAGCCCAACACAATCTTGGCCCCAACCTGCTTTTCCCACCTTCCAGCCCCCATGCCAGGAGCCAACCACACCAACCCGAACACACTCCTGTGCCTATGCCAAGAGCACCTGCCTCCTCATCTCCACATGGTGAAGGCCCTGCTCAGCCTTCAAGACCCAACTCAACTGTCACCTCCTCCAGGAAGCCTTCCCCAACTCCTCCAGGCAGTTGGTAGCTGGCTCTTCTGTGCCTCACCTTCACTCAGGGCATTTGTCCAGAACAGCTCATATTATGCTATTATTGCATTTATATATCTGAATATCATTAATAGTAGAGACAGGATAATTACAGCACAGTGTGAACAGTGCTCCAAAGGGACACATTAGGGAGCATATTTTGCAAGCTGAGAAGCACTATATAAATGGCAGACAGTATTCGTCATGGTTTGCTCACTGTGGTCTAGAGGGAATAATACTGGACTTGACTTTAATGGATCTGATTTCAAATTCAGGCTCCTCAACCTAAAAACGATGACACTGGACAAGTCATCTAGGTTTTCTGAGTCTGAGTTTCCCCTATAAAATGAGCATATCATTTGCCTCCGCCAGGTAAATGAATCTCAGAGCAGCGCTGTGCAATAGAAATGTACCGTGAGGATTAGCTGAAACAAGGGGTTTGAAAGGGCCTGACACAATCCCCGGCACAAAGCAAGGATGTGATAACTGCGGGCAGAGTAGGAGCCTGGAGGAGCCTGCAGGACAAGGGAACTGAGCCGGTGCCAGCTTTTACACCGTGGCCCCCCTCTGGTGGTCCCTGGCCAGCTGCTGGGAAAGGAGACTAGGACCCCAAGGGAGAATGTGGCTTCCAAAGGAGACCCACAACAGGTGACAAACAGAGAGAGGCTCTCAGGTCCTACTGAGCCAGGAGTGAGCCAACTCCAGGCTCTAGGCCCAGATTCTAACCCAAGGGAGGGATGGGGGCCCCCAGATGTAGCTGCTCACGCACCTCCCCTGGGGCTGAGCCCCAGAAAAATGTCTCTCATGGGCGAAGCAAGAGGCCCCACAAATAACCTTGTCGGTGTTCTTAGTTACATAACTGCCCAGACCAGGGAATGTCCAAATGGTTTGGGTAGTTATTTAACTTTTTCCTTCTTTTGTTTTTAATGAGTGAGAAATGAAAACGTTTTGAAATTTAGAACTGGGATCTTAAAACGAAGTCAGATAAATACCGCAAACAGGTTCACTCAGACTTCAGGATGGCGCAATGGGCTGTGAGGGAACCAGAGAGGAGGGAAGGAGCTAGGAGAGCATGGGTCACCTGGGCATCTTTTATCAACTGGGGAAAAGGCAAGATGGACGGGGTAGGAAGGAAAAGGGAGCAGGGGGTGAGGGAGACAGAGGCTCAGATGAAGGCTCAGAAGGTACCTGTCCGGGGTGGTTTCAGGAGTGGTAACAGCAGCCATGTGGCCTAGGATGAGTGATACAGTAAGATGCTGGAATAAGACCCGCTGCAGAGACCCAAGTTCTGGTCCCAGCCCTGACACTAACTTGCTGTGTGGTTCTGGGAAAACTCCTTTCCCTCTCCGGGCCTGAGTCCCTGGTATAGATAGAGGTTGAGTGGAAAAGAGGGAGACCTGTCCCCTCTACTAGATGCTGAGATTTCATACAGAAAAGCCAAAAATGAAGAGTAGGGGATAGATCCAATGTGTCCGTGGATTTGTCCCTCAGCAGAGGGGAGGCGCTCCATTTGGACTTCCCAGAGTTAAAACTTCCCCAAACTTCCTGAGCAAGGCCTGGTGCTGCCTTTGAACCCAGGGTGGAAAATAAGTTCTAAAGACAGAGGGGAGCCTTATACAGCCCAACAGACTTGAACTGTGGTCTCCAAGGTTCAGGGTTGGGCCCAGGGCAGAGGGGAGGCTCCTGGGGGACCAGAACTGAGGAGCCGGGGAAGCAACCACACCCCATTCCCTTTGCCCCCACCATCACCATCATTCATGGAGCACTGATTCCACGGATCATTACTGATCACCTGCCATGTGCCAGGCACTGTGCTGCTCAGAGGAGATGGTGAAGAGCAGGAAGACCCTGTGCCAGGCTCTGGGGAGTTAGTGTGTGCCCGTGGTCCCCAGGGCTCTCCAGTTCACCAGTGAGGACGCCTTTCCCTTCAGAGCCACCTTGTAAAGCCCCCAGCCCTCTCCCCCATGCATTCCTGAAGGACACCAGCCCCACCTTAAAGTCCTCTTGAGTTGTTTCTGAGAGGGCTCAGGGTGGCCTCAGCAGCAGCACGCTCTCTCCCCACCTCACACATAGGGTCCCAGGCACTATCGCAGTGGCAGTGATGCTTGAGCCCAGAGGGTCACGCAGGCCCTTTAGGTTCTGGCTCCAAGCACTCTTCCCTTAAGCAAAGTCGGCCCTTCAAATGGGGCAGGAGACAGATATGCTCCCTGCCCTGCATTCTAGATCCCATCCCATCTCCAGCCCTCACCTGCCACCAAATGCCTTCCTGCAGAAAAAAACACACAAACAGCAGCCTTTGCTGCAAACACTCAGAGGAGCTGGGAGCCTCCAGTTCTGCAAGCTCTGCTCCCTCTGCTCCCGCTGACACCCTGTTACAGAAAGATCAAACTGACCCTTACTCCTCCTTCCTCTCGAGAAGCCAACCCAACAGACGAGATAAGGCAAAACTAGCACGCATACAGGGAAGTTGCTAAGTGTCATAAGTTAGTGCCAACTGAAGTGTCCTGGGAGGTTAAGGGAGGAAGACATTACTTTCATCTGGGAAAATCAGGAGTCGGCTTCATGCAGAGGTGGTGTCCAGATGCATTCAAAAGTTGGAACAATTTAAAATGTGGAAAGGGGGAATAGGCTTTCCCAGAGGGGGAGACAAAATAAACAAAGGCCACATCATTGAGAAGAGTGTTGGGCAGAGTCAGCACATGTGAGGAATGGGCATCGCCCCCCCCCCCGCGTGTTGACGGCAGACAGGGCTAATGGATCCCAGCGCTTGACCATCAGAGAGGCAGAGTTGGCACACAGGCAAAACCTCCTCCCTACTCTGTGGGGACTAAGACAAAGCAACTGAAAAGAAATTGAGGGAGAGAAGGCAGAGGGGCAGGCTGAAGTTGGATTATGGAAGGTCACCCAACCAGCCAGTCATTCCACATGGGCAATTCCTTCTCTGTCAAGTACCTCTAGGAAAGGCTACTTTGGACCAACTCACACTGAGGTATTTATAACTTAGTGTTATGGGGACTTCTGGGTATCAACTTGTCTAGAGTTCTTCAAAATGTGGCCCACTTTCTTGGGGAGTTAGTTAAAATGCAAATTTCTGGGACCTGCCACCAGAAATTCTTATTCAACAGAACTAGTGAATGTTTTGCACTTTCAGATGCAAACAAGTCTCCTTTATCCTATAGAAGATAAACCTGGAGTCCAGAGTTATCACCAGTTTTCCCTAAAAACACACTGTATCAGTTATCTACTGCTGTGTAACAAATCACCCCAAAACTTCACGGCTTAAAGCAACCACCACCTGGTGATCTCTCACTGTTCTGCGGGTTGCCTAGACTCAGCTGGGCAGTCTGCTGGTCTCACTGGCAGCAGCTCCTGCAGCTGCAGTCATATGGTGGCTGGGGCTGCAGTTACCTAGGGCCTGTGCTGAGCTGGAACACCCAAGGTAGTTCACTCCTGTGCCTGGCACCTTGGCGGCTATGGCTGGGAGGTGGGGCTCAGCCCCGATACTGGGATGGCTGGGCCTCTATCTCCATGTAGTTTTTGGCCTCTCCCTTTATATGGCCTCTCCACCAGTCTCTAGAGCAGGGTATGGCAATGAGCTTGTAACCCCACTGGTCTATAGATTAGGGTATAAAAGTGAACTTCTAATATGGTGGCTCAGGGCTCCTAAAGCAAAAGCTGTCAGACCTCCTCAAGGCTTACTTCTGGAAATGGCACAGCATCCCTTCTACCTCATTCAGGTGGCTAAAGCAAGTCACAGGGCAAGCCCAGACTCCATAGGATGAGACTATGCAAGAATGTAAATGCTGAGAAGCATGACTAATTGGGGGGCATCTTGGAGACTAGCTAACCAACCACCAAAGCTGGTGCACAGCCAAGCCTAGAACTCAAACCCAGGGCTATTTCACCTGCATCAACTTTCCTGAAGGCAGAGACTGAGAGGGCAGGAGAGGCAACGGGAAGAGATGGGCAGGAGGGAAAGGACAGGGCTCATGAGATCTGGTGGGTGTTCTTCTGACAGGATTCTTTCTCCCTGAAGCCCTCTGTTATCTTGGTCTCTTCACAACTCTGTACATGAACCCAATTCCCTTTAAGATCCAGCCCAGGTGCCCTAGATCCCCAGTGTAGAGTGCTCTGGACCTCAAGCTCCAGGGAATCCCTGACCCCCTCCTCCCACCCCCAGGCCTGACCTGTGCTACTTTCTGTGCCTAGGCTCCTACTGGGGTACCTAGTCCTGCGATGGCCAGGATTTGATGCCAGGCCAACTTGGACCCCACCCCTGCTTGTCCTTTACATGCAGGGTGAAATACTACATATGATACATGGCCAAAAACCGACATCTGCAAGGGCAAAATTGTAGGTGTTGCTATGGTTATCATAGACTGTACAGAATTCTGTTCATATTATTACCAATTAATACACAGGAACCAACGTTTTGACATTTTTCAGCTGTTTTGCTGTAATCACCTTATTTTAGCTTCCTACTTTATAGTCTAGTGCTTCTCAAACTATCTCAGTCAGGGTCAGTTTTATTACTATTATTCCAATCTGTTTATACACCAATACTTTTGCAACATTTAATAAAAGTTAATTACTAGAGAAATCAAGTTAAAAAAAGGTACCACAATGTAAGCTCCAATTTTTAGTATTATTAGAGTCAATAGACATAAAATTACTGGGTCAAATTGCTGTGAATATTTCTAAATGCTTACTCTGAACTTCTGCACCTGCCTTGCTGTGGAGGGGGCACTGACTGAGGTCCACCCTTTAAGGAGCAAGGTAATGAGTGAGAAAACTAAGACCCAGCAAATCTAAGCCACCCCTTTGGGTCTTCTGACTCCAAAACTAACTCCTTGTCACAAGGGATCTTGGCCCAATCCTCTACCTGTAGAGTTAAAAACAAAAACAAAAACAAAAAATCCCAGAAGCCCAGAGAGAGAAAGCTCCATGCCCAAGACCACACAGTAGTAACTCAGTGGTCAAGCAGAGGGAACCCAATGTCTGCCCTCCTGCCTCGAGTTGTTTTCCCCACCACAAATGCCCTCTCTGAATTGTCCAGGGCCCCGGATGCCCAAGGACTGAGTCATGTGGGAATCTGGGGGAGGTATTTTTGACAGGAGGTGGCTGCTGGCCTCCCCCGCATCCTCCGGCAACACCCAGCCCTGTCGTCCTGCACCTTCCCTGCCCTCTCAGAGACTGCGGGGGCTGCGCTGGCTGGTTCTGATTAATCAACTGACTCTCTAGCTGTTCCAAAAATAAATATGCCGGGGAAGAGGGCACCAACTGATTGAGCAGCCACATTCTCCCCCTCCCACCTCCAGCCACTCCCTCCAGCTGCATACTGATCCAACCCCTACCCCACTACTCTCCCCCCAAAAGCCATCTCCCCTCTTGCTTCTGAAGCGAAATAAGAAATGAAGTCACCATGTGCTTCTGATACACTGGCACGACTGCCTAGAGCTCCTGAGCTGGGTCTTATAAATACCTCCCCAAATGAGCACGCTATGACCAAAGCCCTCTCCACTCTTAATCCCAGTTAAGGGAACAGCTGACTCCTCCCAGCACAGCCCATCCCTCTGAGAGCACATTTTCTGATTCACAGAAAACAGATCATTGCCGCATGCATAGTCCCAAAGGCAATTATTGGAAATAATTCAAATGTCAGCACCAACGGCTTCTGCACTAAAATGAAATATTATTAAAAGACACGACAGAGAGCCTGGCCAGCATGGCTCAGTGGTTGACCGTCAACCTATGAACCAGGAGGTCATGGCTCAATTCCTGGTCAGGGCACGTACCTGGATTTGGGGCTCAATGCCTAGTAGGGGGCATGAGGGAGGCAGCCGATCAATGAATCTCATCACTGATGTTTCTATCTCTCCCTCCCTCTCTCTGAAATCAATAAAAACATATTTTTTTAAAAAAGACAACAGAGAAATCCTTGGGGGTAGTATTACTACCGTAAGCAAAAACTGAGGGAAAAGAGGACCCATCCGTTTTATCAGCACAGGCTGAGGTACACATGCACACTTATACACAGTTATGGCTAGATAGGCTGAAGAATTGTACTTATAATCTGGGGTATCAACAGATTTTCTGAAATATATTTTCATAGGAACTTCAGAGCAATTGACCAAATAATTACCATCACCAAGCACCTATCACATGCCAGGTATTGTGCTAAGCGCCGCCCAAGAGGTAGCGTGCCCAGTACAGAGTGGGTGCTGAATAAATACTTGTTGGGATGGATGAAAAATTATTTCTGTTCCTCATGACAAGGTTATAAGAAGTAGTAAACCCATTTTATGGATGAGAAAGTGAAGTTCAAAGAGGTTATTTGCCAGAGGCATTCATTGGATCAGCAACTGCACACCCAGGGTTGGTACTCTCGCTCCCTGTTGAAGAAAGCGACAACCACCACCGACAGCTAATGGTTCAGGTGGGTTCTGTGCCAGGCAGTGTTCAGTAGTGACATGTCTGAACTTATTGAACTCTCCAACAAACTTTTGAAGTCTAGGAAAATAAGGCACAGAAAAGCTAAGTCACTTGCTGAAGGTCACGGAGCCACAGGGAACAGAGCTGGACTCAAACCTTAGCAGTGGGGTGTCAGTCGGGGCTCTTTAGTCCACTCTTGGAGGCCAGACACCAATAATCAAATGTGCTGAGCGGAGCAATGTGCTGGGATGGGTGAGCAAAGCATGGGCCGCAGAGGGACTGGGGACACTGCTCATTGCCGGGGGCAGGGTAGGTAGCTGGGAAGACGGGCAGGTGGGGCTGCCTTGGGGCAGGTCTCTGGCCGACAAGGACCAGACTTCAGAGGGGGCAGTCACCCTCCTGACAGCCAGCATCTCTAGGTCTGCCCCTGGCTGGGGCAGTGTGACGCGCTTAGATTAGAATCAGGACGCCTGGGTTCAGTCTGGGCCCTGCCTCCCTCCTCCGGGCCTGTCTGCCCACCTGAGGCGAGGAGGCATCTGGGTAGCCTGGGAGTGGGGAGGCACCCTCCTAAGGAACAGCACCCTCCTAAGGAACAGCCAGAGGAAAGGCAGCGAGGCCACAGGTGCTCAGTGCGAGAGGGAAGGAAGGAGGGAGTGCTGGCTGGGACTCAGGCAGGGAGGGACGTCTCTGCCCAAATGCCTCCCTCTGCTGGCAAAGTCCCTGGAGCTGCAGCATGCTCCAGAGGCCAGCCTCGTGCTAAGAGGCATGGGGCATAGGCTGGGCCATTGGCCACAGTGGAGGAGGGGCTGGCAGTGAGTACAGAACACCTCAGTCAGCAGGTTCCAGGCCCCAGGAGTTTGACTGAACCTCAATAGCCATGGTAGGTATACCCAGGGCAAGGCTGGAATCGTCCCTGGAGCATATACTCCCCAGCTTCTTGGATTTGAAAGCTCCCCTAAGAAGCAGCAACTGAATTTTTGCCCATTCAAACCAGATGTAGATGCCAGCACTTTCCATCCACTCCTCAAAGCCATGAGACATTCACCAACCAACTTGGGCTTTCTTTTCCAAATATCCAGCAAACCACTTTTCCATCTCTGCCTCCAAACCCTGCCATCCTCGACTGGAAGCCCTCCATGAAGAAGTGCCATCCTTCCCATGAGATGAGGACCCTGTTCATATTCTTCCCCTTCCATCCAGGGGGCCTTTTGAGGCAGAGAGAGACGAAGCTGAGGTTTACAGGAAGGTCCTCGCAGGCCCTACTGACTCCCTGAGTCAGCTTTTCCACATCGCCTACAGCCTGAAATCTCACCCTCTAAACTTTGCCCCCTGTTAACATGCCTGCCTATGTGGGCCCTCAGCCAGAGCTGTCCCCAGGGGGATCCAGGGATCTAAGGCACAGTGCAGGAGCCCAGAATCTAGTCATGTGAGAAAAACAGGACTCAACCTTGAATGTACAACACGGTCATGACCACTCCCTCCTCCCCAAAAATTACACTGGAAAGCATAGCACAAAAGCAATAATATTTTTAGTACCAGATAAGTACAAATTGGAAGTGCTCATTTCCTTTTTCCTGTTCCCTTAATTTTCTGCAATGTGGCTATGTTATTTTATAATGAAAACTAATTGTAATAATACCATTGTACATAGAGGAGAGGATTCCCTCCTCCCAACAAAAGTGGGGAGGGGGCCCACCCTGAAGACTAAAGTTTGAGCTCAGGCCTCACCAGCCCCCATGGGGGTCCCCCTCCCATTAGCCTGATTAGTCTGCATTCATTCAACCACTTTTTTTATCGTTACCTGAGGATATGCTTATTGATTTTAGAGATAGAAGAAGGAGGTGGGGGAGAGAGAGAGAGAGAAAGAAACACTGATGTGAGAGAGAAACATCGACCAGTTGCCTCCCATATGCACCCTGACCCGGGATCGACCCTGAAACTTAGGTATGTGCACCCGCGGCCTTTTGATATACGAGACGACGCTCCAACCAACTGAACCACCCGGCCAGGGACACGCTTCAACCAACCTTTATTAAAATGGCCGAGAACACTGAAGATGGTCATACCCCCATTTTACAGACAAGGCAGCTAAGGCTTAGTAATGCTAAATAACATCACACAAAAAGCAGCTAGAACAGTGCTTAATGCATCGCAAGGACTCAAGAAAGTCTAGTTAAGCGACTTAGCCAAAGTCGTCTTTTTTTTTTTTAAGTCCTCTGATTTCTTTCCTACTTCCCCAGTGGGACCTTAGTCACCATGTCAGTAGGATGTGTGAATCAGGTTCTCTGAGCACCCATGTTCCTTCCAGCTGCAAAGAGGGACGCTGCGAGCAGTGGGGGGAGGAAACCTGAGGTCCCTGCAGGACTAGGTCAAGGAAACAATTTCGCTTTCCCACATGGTGCTTCAGGCCAGCTCAGCCACACTCAGATACCAGACTCCCTTACTAGCCAGAAGGCGTGGCCCTCACTTTGCCAGATCCTAAAATAGCTCTCAGACCTGTGCACCTCTCTCCAACCCCTCGCCATCACCCCAAACCAGGCTGCCACCAGGTCCTGCCTGGATTATCGCAGCAGCTCCCAGCTGTTCTCCACATACATCCTCACCACCACCCCAACCTCAGCGGCCAGAGGTTGCTCCCTTCACAAAAGCCCTCAGAGGCTGCTCATCCACGGATACCTGCCCTGCCTACCTCTCCAGCCTCGCTCCAGTCTTCTAGGCTTGTACTCAGCCTTCTGGAAGCACCTGCATCTCTCTGAGAGCACGCATTGTCCCACTAGCTCCTCGCTCCCAGCAATTACTGCTCCTTCTGTCCCAAACACTCTTTTTTCAGCCACAGTTCCTCCCTCTACGTGGCTACCTTCAGGGTATCAGCTTAGCTGGATGCCTCTTCCTCCAGGAAGACTTCCCTTTCCCCAGGCCGAGCTCATGTCCTCCTATGGGTGCACGCAGCCCCCTGTCCTTCCCTCACCCAAGCACTTATCACTATGGGACAACTGCCTGCCATAAGCTCTGGGCCAGCAGGAACCTTTGCCTCTCCACCATCTTATCAGCAGGTACCCCGTAAATCTTGGGCATGACTGACTGCCCAACTCCCTAGGATCATAAAATAACAGAATTTGAGATCCATGCCTCCAGGCCTGCCTCCGGCTTTCCTTTGACTTCAGCAAGTCCCTCAGCTCCTCAGGCCTGCTCAGCCACCCGTAAGCTGAGGGGTCAAGTCTCCTCCGGGACCCGCAGGGTCAGGACCCCTGCAGGGAGTTCTGATGCTCACACAGCCAGCTTGGGAAGCGGGTGGGTGCTGTGACTGAGGATCCCCTTCCTGCCCCCGCAGGTGGATTTCGAGGACGTGATCGCGGAGCCCGTGGGCACCTACAGCTTCGACGGCGTGTGGAAGGTGAGCTACACCACCTTCACTGTCTCCAAGTACTGGTGCTATCGCCTGCTGTCCACACTGCTGGGCGTCCCGCTGGCCCTGCTCTGGGGCTTCCTGTTCGCCTGCATCTCCTTCTGCCACATCTGGGCAGTGGTGCCGTGCATCAAGAGCTACCTGATCGAGATCCAGTGCATCAGCCACATCTACTCGCTCTGCATTCGCACCTTCTGCAACCCACTCTTCGCCGCCCTGGGCCAGATGTGCAGCAGCATCAAGGTGATGCTGCGGAAGGAAGTGTGAAGCCGGGGGCAGGGAGGGGCGTGCGGGGCAGGGGGGGCAGGCCAGGCTGGCCCCACGGTGCTGCTCCACCGGGACTGCTGGCGAGCTCTTTCTCCGTAGGGACTGTTTCCCCCCAAGACCAGAGCACAGAGTTTAGAGAAACCAGAAAGAAGAGAGAGTCCCGCCACGAAAGCACAGCGGCCCTTCACTCTGCCCCCACCCCACCATGACGCCCCCATGACCGGCGCACGGGAAGGTCATTTGCTAAGAGGCAGCTACCGCAAGTCTTTGCGTTCACGTGTACTGTAACAGCACAAACCAGCACTCAGTTCCCACCCAGGCTGACCTGTCCACACAGGCCGCCAGGAAAGCCACCAGTGACTGTCGGCGTTGGGAGGGTGGCTCCAATAAAGGGTTTCGGCTGCATCTGGAGAGCGATGTGCTCTGTGCGTGTCCGTAAGGTGTATGCATGTCCTGATCAGCTCCAAAAATATACTTTGCTGCCCCGAGAAACAGACGTGGGACAAGTTGGTTGGCCCTTCTCTTGGCCAGATTCAACAACCAGAACAGAGTTTGGTTTCTATTGGGATTCTTCTTGGTAGCTGGGTATCTATCTGCTCCACCCCAACTCCCCTCCTGTTTCTTAGATTATTTACCACTGACTTCTGTTGCCCCCGCCCAGGCCGATAACAGAAGAAAATGGCCCCTGGGCTGGAAGGGATGGGGGGGAGACCCTCCCTGGCACCACTGAGGTGAGGGTGTGGGTTCAAACCTCTCAGAGCCTTCTCTGTCACTCTCCAGACACTGATCCCTGGCATTGTCAGTTGCCACATCGATACCTTCAGTCCTGAGAGATGTGATGAGGGCATAAGGTCTAATGTGTGCACATGTGGACTCACAATGTAAATTAAGAACCAACAGAAAGGGCATGTTTCACCTCTTCCCCTTCCCACTCCCCCCCAAAAACCCAAAAACAACCACCCAGCAATCTTATATCCTTTAGGAATGTTTTTTCAACTGTGTTATCCAGAACTTAGTCCTCTAAAAAAGGAGGGGATGGTTTCCGTGATTAAATTTATTTGGAAAGTGCTATATACTTCTCTTAAAGATTTTCAATAGACATTAACACATTAAAGGCTCTGAGAAGTCCTGCAGAAAAGAAATTGGTTAGGCCAGTATCCCCTAATCCTATTTGAATTTTTTATGCAATACCCACTTAAGTCTCATAAAATTAAGGTTCCACAGCACTTTTCAAGTTTTCAGAGGCATCACCTCATTGGCGGCTGGCCATGAACCCAAGGGGTTCTGGGGCAGCATGGTGGAACGGACCACACATGAATCGGGAGACAGGGCACAGGCAGCCTCGTTCCAGTCCTGTCTCTCCTCCTAGTTTTGTCATCAGTTTTGGCCTCAGTTTTGTCATCAACAAAATGATCTCTAATGCCCATTTCATCTCTAAAATTTTACCCATTTTTGTTCTTTCTAACATCTTATGAAATTTTCAAGCACAGAGGAAAAGGTGAAAGGGTTTGTGGTGAACACCTATACACCCACCATCTAGGCTCCACAATGAACATTCTACCGCTCCTGTTTTGTCACATCTCTATCTACCCACCAGTCTCATCTTCCTCTATGCATTTTTAAATAAGCTGCAGATAACAGTATATTTTGCTCCTAAACACTTCATAATCAATCCCTTAGTTTTTTCCAGATGAGAAAGTTATAGCCCAGAGAGGTCAGTAGACTTGCCAAAAGGTGCACAGCTAGCCAGCATCCTCGCTCTGCTCCCAGCACACCCCTCCGCGCTCTACTTTCGGTCTGCACATTCTCAGATGGACTCAGCAAGCCCAGGCTCCTCCGCTGAAAAACACTAGAGCCGATATTACTGACACCCTTCCAACACCTCTTGAAATCATTAGGCCGTCGGTTTCAGCCTTGGAATCTTGGGTTATGCAGAGATTGTTTCATCATTTCGGCATTTGCTGAAACCTGATTTAATTAACTACAATTCCACTTTTCAAGCTCGCTCTTTCACTGGGGGCAAAGCATGGCAGGTGCTCAGTTACCTGTGAAGTTCACGGCACTGGAGGAAGGACACACCCTTAGATGCATGTATGTCTCACTAGCTCTGTTCCTTGCAGGAATCCCCTTGAGAAGCAGGACACAGAACTGGACCCCAGGGTGGGGGGAGGGGTGCTGATGCAAACGGGCCAGAGGAAGGAGGTGGAGTTCCATGCACGCTCATATTCTATACCCAGGTAATGAGGGGCCCTTGACAAAAATGAAGGTTTGGGGGCCCAGCTCCAGCACGTGCTCCAGAAGTGGTTCCAGGGATGCACACAAACCCGTTTGTGATTTCACAGGTGGCCTCCATATCCCACTTGAGGAAACACTTGTTAGGGTCCCTTTAAGGTGACAATCCAGAATCCTATTATTAGACTGTGGCACACAGTGGGTTTGGCCACAACATACGAGAGGTTTGTTTCTGGGACCTAGAGTGTTTTCTGACAGAATTCTGATTAATGCGAGTACCTGTGCCCAAAAACAAGGGGACCGGGACCACCACCCCGCCGCCCTCACCATGCCCACCTCCCCTGCAAGGCCCAGACGCACCTCTGTAACAACCGGGCAGAGAGGTCTGCAGCCCCACAAGGGAATTTAAGTCTGCAAGCACCAGATATGGTCCCTGTTCTTGGGAGGGAGAAAGAAGAGGAAACAGTGTATGAAAAAAACAAGTTTATTAAGTGCACCTTTTGTAAAGCGGCTAATGAAGCAGGCATCTCATCACTGGCCACACCATTCACCATTTGGCACAGTATACAAGGGGACCACAGAGAGTCACTACAGCAGGACAAAATCAAGGAATTCACATTTTGCATTAAGTGATGTTTCATTGCAATTAAATTCAAAAAGGTTAAGCACTTTGAAACCAGGATCTTTGTAAAAGGCAGCCTCCTGCAGTCTTAATCCATAGACTTGCCCCAAAGGGACACCAAATTGTGTGACAGATTTTTTTCAGGGCCAAAAGAAATAAGGCTCAGAGTCTTCAAGTATTCACATTTCACTTTTGACTGTCAGAACAATGAAACAATCCAGAAGAAAATCTGCATGCTCCAATTTTCTGGCACCTCCAGCCACACGTCGGGTTTGTACGCTGGAGGAAGGAGACGACTGAGCTCCAGGCAGCGTTCCGGATCCCACACTCTTTCTTTCAGGCTCTTGTTGGGGAAAGACTAAGAGACAGTGAAAATATTCTCCAGGATGGGCCTGGAGATGGGTATGGCCAGGGTGCTGCTGAAATCAAAGATCACTGATTTGCTACAAACCAGATGCCTGCACCATGTGAGACCCAAGTACCATCCAGAGCTTTCACAGAACTAGGAAAGTGTCCCAGTTGGTTCTGGTGCCCAAGAACCTTACAACTCCAGTGTTCTCAGGAAGGTTGTGCCCCGGTCAGAAAAATCTACTATGGGTCAGTCTCCTTGATCCCCAATGGTTTTGTAGGCTCCTAGAATGACAACTTCCCTGGGAGTACGAGACGGGAGCACCTCTGGCTGGTGAGCAGAGAAGCTCAAATGCCAACCACTGCCACATATGCAACCAGAGTGCCCAGTGGTCCTATATGTGGGCACTGAGACCCCCCAACCAGCATCCTGTTAGCTTCCCAAAGAGCAAGGACTGGCTGGTATTGACACTCTAAGAGCATGTCATATCAACACTGTGCAATGCCTCTGGGTCCAAAGATGATATTTACTGTCTTTGGTCTCCAGTTAGTGCTGCAGATCTTGAACTAAATGCTGACTCTGAACACTGGCATTTCAAGTGCCTGCCTCTCTTCTCCCTGAACACTGAGACCCTGCTAGCTCACCATACTGTGTGCATGCATGTGTGCGTGCATATGTGTGTATACTGCAGTGTGGAGGGAGAAGGGAAAGTGTGTAGAGAGAGAGTAGCCTTTGGGAAATGCTCTTACTGTATCACAGTGAGTCCAAAAATAAGTATGGAAATGAAAAAACATTTAAAGAGCCCCCGAGTGCCATTGAGCTGGCCAGTCTCAGTCAGAAAACCTCTGCCCTATAACGTATTTAACAACTTGAAGGTATTTTTTGGACACAGTCAAGTTCTACCTCAAGGCTTAGAGGACATTTGAGAACATGTTTACCAGCTAAGTAAAGCCTTTGAGACCCTCGGTGAATTGTCCTTCTAAATAAAACACAGCACTGGCAGCCACAAGACATCCCTGTGCCTCTACTAGAGAGGGTGGGTATCTCATCTCTGCTGGTCCTTTTGGCCAAACTGGAAACACCATCTCTCACAGGAAAACTAAGTAAGAAAACCTTGGGATTCCTCGAAATGGTGAGTCAAGTAAAGAAACAGAAGTGCTGGGAGGTAAGAGATTCCAAGGAATTCATTCTTCAAGCTGAACTGAGCTGGTAAAAAAAAATTTTGTTTACTTTTTTACCTTTTAAAGTGTTCAGTTCAGTGTTTCTTAGAATATTCTCAAAATTGTGCACCATCACCACTAATCCCAGAATATTTTCATTACCCAAAAAAGAAACCTTGTATCTATTAGCAGTCATTCCCCACTCACCGCAGCCTCCAGCTCCTGGCCACCACTATTTCATAATCGATGTTTCTATATGTTTGCCTCTTCTGGGTATTTCATATACATGGAATCATATAGTATGTGGCTTTTTGCAATGGCTTCTGACACTTAGCATAATGTTTTCAAGGTTCATCCATATTGTAGTGTGTATCAGTACTTCATTTCTTTTTATTCTGAATTAGATGCCATTATAGCTATCCATTCATTGGGTGATAGATATTTGGGTTATTTTCTTTATTTGGCTATCATAAATTATGGTGCTATGAACATTTATGTACAAGTTTTTGTGTGTATGTTTCAATTTCTCGTGACTAAATACCTAGGAGTGGCATTTCTGGTGTTTTAACTTTTTGAGGATTTGCCAAATTACTTTCCAAAGTGGCTGCACTATTTTACATTCTTACCACAGCAACGTACAAGCATTCCAATCTCTTTACATCCCTGCCAACACCTGCTATTGCCCATCTCTTTGATTATAGCCATCTTAGTGGGTGTGAAGAGGAATTTCACTGTGGTTTTGATTTGCATTTTCCTAGTGAGTAATAATACTGAGCATCTTTTCAGGTGCCTACTGGCCGGTTATCTTATCTTCTTTGGAGAAGATATAAAAAATATGTCTATTCAAAAAAATATGTCTATTCATTTGTTAATTCAAATACATATTTTGTCCATTTTTAAAATTGGCTTGTCTTTTTCCCGTTAAGCTATAAGGGTTCTTGATACACTCTGGATACAAGTATAAGATTTGCAAATATTTTCTTTCATTCTGTGAGCTGCCTTTTCACTTTCTTGATAGTGTCCTTTGAAGCATAAACATTTTGTGCCTCGTTTTTATGAGGTCCACTTTATCTAATGTTCCTTTCTTTGCACGTTGGGTGTCGTATCTAAGAAACCATTGCCTGATCCAAGGTCGCAAAGATTGACGCCTATGATTTCTTCTAAGAGTTTTGTAGTTTTAGCTCTTGTTTAGGTCTTTGATGCATTTTGAGTTAATTTTTATATAGAGTGTGAGGTAGGGGTCCAACTTCATACACTTGCACTTAGATAGCCAGTTGTCCCAGCACCATTTGTTGAAAAGACTATCTTTCCTATTAAATTCTCTTGTCACACTTGCCAAAAGTCAACTGGCCATAAATGTAATTATTTATATCTGTACTCTCTATTCTATTCCATTGGTCAGTATACCTGTCCTTAAGCCAGTTCCAGATGGTCCTGATTACTGTGGCTTCCTAGTAAGTTTTGAAAGCAGGAAGTGTGGTTCCAACTTTGCTCTTCTCTTTCAAGGTTTATTTGGCTATTTGGGATCCCTGGCATTTTCCTATGAATTGTAGGATCAGCTTATCAATTTGTGCAAAGAAGCCAGGTAGGATTTTGAGAGGAACTGCATGAAATCTATACACCAATTTGGATAGTATTGTTACCTTAACAATATTTAAGCCTCTGACCCATGAACACAGGATGTCTCTTGATTTATTCAAGTCTTCTTCAATTACTCTCAATAATATTTTGTAGTTTGCAGGGTATAAGTCTTATACTTCTTTCATTAAAATTACTTCTATTTTAAATTCTTTCCAATACTATTATAAATTAAATTATTTCTTAATTTTAATTGCATATTGTTCATTGCTAGCATAAAGAAATACGAGCACATCCAGAAGGTAGTGAAGCAGGCATCAGAGGGCCCCCTCAGGGCATCCTGGGCTATACTGAGGACCAGGTTACCTCCTAAGGCTTTAAAGGTGGCACCCACTCTACCTTCAATGCTGGGGCTGGCATTGCCCTCAATGACCACTTTGTCAAGTTTGTTTCCTGGTAAGACAATGAATTTAGCTACAGCAACAGCATGGTGGACCTTATGGTCCACATGGCCTCCAAGGAGTAAGAGCCCCCTGGGCCACCAGTCCCTGCAAGGGGAAGAAAAGCCCTCAGCTACTGGGGACTCCTTGCCCCAAGTCAATCCCTCAATACACTGAGAATCTCCTGACCTCCACAGTTTCCATCCCAGACCCCCTGAAGAAGGGGAAGTGGCTTAGGGAACCCCACCTTGTCATGCACTGTTAAAATTCACTGTACCCAGCCAAAAAGAAAAAAAAGAAATACAATTTATTTTTGTATAATGACCTTGTACTCTGAAATTTTGCTGAACTCATTAATCAGCTTTAATGGGTGTGTGTATGTGTATGAATTCCTTAGAATTTTCTATATATAAAATCATGTTATCTACAAAGAGTTTTACTTTTTTTCCAGCTTGGATGCCTTTACTTCTCTTTCTCACTTGCTACATAAATGTTAGCTTGTTGAACACTTTTAACCCAAGTTTTAATCGGCTGCTTATGCCAAATTGTCTCATAAGGGAATCTCCCGTCCCTAGGGCCACCCTCTGACAAGCTGGTACCCAGCGATGCTAGATCAACCCACTCGAAGGCAAGCACGCTCTGGGGGCAGGAGGAAAGAGCACCGCCTCCCCATCTGAGGTCCCATTCCCACTCCTTACTCCAAGCTCAGGACACTAGGCTTCCACATACAATTGGTCACCAATCCTATACTTGCTTCTTTTCACAAGATCACAGAATAAAGGAGAAAAGAGATATCAGAGTGAAATTACAAGGTCCAAGAAACATAAACAACCCACCCAGCAGCCAGGGCAGCAGTGGGGTCAGGGTAGCAGGTGTACCTGTGGGAGCTCAGGGGAGGCCCAAGGACAGTGTGGTGGCTGAGTCACCCTGTCCTGTTCTCCACACACCACTTCCCCGTCCCGTGTCAGACCCCCTACCCCACGCAAGCTGCCCAAGCTGTGGAGGTGTACAAACTGAGAGGCACCTATACACATACGTACACGGCCACCAAGGGGCGGACTGTCCACATCACACAGCCCGATGGAAGGGGGCAGTCCAGCCCAGGCTGGTCACATGGAGGACAGCTGCGAGGAGCTCCTCTGGCTGGAGCTGTGCTGGCTCAGGACAAAGGTGGATGAGTTGCTCTTTTTGCTTACGCTCGTCTCTCCCGGCCGGGAGCCCCTTAGGTAGCTGGAGCAGCAGAGGAAGCGCTGCACGAGCTCGTGGAAGAGGTGGCCCGTGAAGAGCATGTAGATCCAGGGGTTGCAGCAGCTGTTGAGGCTGGCCAGGAGCATGGCGATGATGAAAGCCGAAGCTGCAGGGGGTGGGGGTGCAGGGAGAAAGGAGAGCAGGGCATAAGGACTGGAGCGTTAACCACTGTTTCCTGAGAGCAGCCTTTTTCTGGTACCAGGAGCTGGGCCACAAACGGAGCACTAAAGAGACAAAATCTGCCTTCCACATCCTTGCCGTGGTTGTGCACTCAGCCTGCCCCACAAGCCCTCCCAGGCTCAGCGGCCCTGGAAGGCTCCTGGTCCTTTCTCTCATCAAACACTTCCCCACTGCGTGCTTCCACCAGCAGGAGCTGTCCTCCTCACGGGCCCCTGTTCCGTCACCACTCACCCAGTAAGAGTGAGTGCCTACTGTTCAGGGTCCGAGAGCACAGAGTCTGGAAGCTGCCAGACCTTATTTGTATTCTAGCCCCATCAGGGACAAATGACTTTAACTCCCCCCACATTTCTGTTTCCTAATCTCTAAATGGGCAGACCAAGGAAGGGTGCAACTCTCTAACAGCGAATCACAGCCAGCCCCACAGAAACCAGATTGGAGCTGACACCTGACGGATGCTCATGAATGTTCCAGGCAGAGAAAGGAGGAAGGAATGGCACAGGCAAAGGTGTGGGGGCCAGAAAGTGGATGCTCTCTGGGAAGATGCCCCTAAGAGCACTGCTTTGACATAACAACAGACATTTACCAAAAAAAAAAAAAAGTGACACTAAAACTATCTGAGACACTTATGTACAAGCCATTATACTGAGAATTTATTAAGTTTGAGGCAAAATTAATGATCAGCAATCAACTTCAAGACATTGCCTGTCACAAATTTAAGCTTCAAAGGGAATAAAAATTCCTAACCCTAAGTACTTCTAAGTAGAAGGGGGAAAAATTCGGGCTTCTTTCAATGGACTTAAATCGGACAAAGTTCAGACATCTCCCACCAACAGAGGAGGAAAGGTAACACCTCCAGAAACTCAAGGACAGTATTCCCAAGGATCCTGTTCACAACCACATCCTCAGAAGCACAGCAACTGAAAACCCACTAGTCTTCGGTCTTTTCTGTAAAAAGTTTTCAAAAAGTAACTCTAGAATTCAAACGCTAAATCCGGAACAGGATTTTTCATGGGGACACTGGACTTGAGAGATCTAGATGCCTCTGTGGACGAAAAGGGGCCACATACTAAACCTAACAAGCTCGGGGGCGGCCTGCATGGTGGGCCTTACAAACTCGGAGACAGAAAGGAACCACACAGGATGGTCCGATCACAACAATGCCGACCTAAAAGCCGGTCGTGGAGGGTAGTCACATCCTAGGCCTGTAGCGTCCTTGACAAAGGTTCATCTTGACCTCCAGTGAGCCTGGGCATTGTCTTTTTGCATCTAAGACAACACACCTTTGAAGTATGAGTGATGCTCTTTTCCAGACCCCTCCGGGCACGCCCACCGACCAGGGACCACGGAACCCCTCATCGTCCTCTTGTGCCCTAAATACCACCTCTGTGTGTTGTAAATCTTACTATCCTGTACCCACCAGTGTAAAAGAAGTATGTGTCTCTCTATTTTGCTTTTAATCCGGTCTCAGAGATCTCCCTGCTTTATCTTCTCTCACTCCCTTAATCTACCACCGTTGGATTTCATGCAACCACTGCCCCCTCACGCCACCACCTCCTTTGATTCTAATGTTCAAAATAAGGTGCAAAACTGCCATTTTCTGGAGCATTTTTTCAATCTGTTGAGATTTTGCTTCCAAGCAACTGCAGTCAGCTTGACTCAAATAAACTCATAAACATTCTCTACAGGTTTGGAAGTGTCTCACGTTGGCACCACCATCAACACAGAGCAGAGTTATTGGTCTGCAAAGTGTCCCAGCACCAAAGGGAGGAGGGTGGCTGTTTGTGAGACAAATTCAGCGGTTCTCAAAGTGGAGTCCCCAGATCGCCTGGGAACTTGTTAGAAAAGCAGGTTCTCAGGCCCCACCCTAAACCTATGGAGTCAGACCCCTGGTTGAGTTTGTTGTAAACAGCCCTCCAGGGGAGTTTGATGCACACCCAAATTTAAGAACCACTGGTCTGACTATTTGGTGCACCTGGAACCAAAACAAGTTACAGCTGACCAAAATAAATAAATGTTGCAAAAGAGAAAGTTTAGAAAGCAAAAGAGGGAAATCTAATCCTTAGACTAAAATAATTTTAAAAAGAGAGAGAGGGAGAAAGAGTGAATGAGGGCAAAAGCCAGTGACACTGAATTCTTCACTTTCTATAAAAGAGAATGAAAAAATATATTTGCTCGGATTTGAACGGGCAAGAAGATGAATTTAGGTTTAGAAATTGTGGTGAAATATCACAGAGACTAAGAATAGGAAGTCTTCGACATCATAATTAAATATATAAAATGAAAGAGGCAAAATCAACACATAAAAGTCAAAATTTTAAAAGGCATTGGAAAGTAGGCTGTCAGGCGCCAGGGGAAGGGTGCAAGTGAATGAGACTCTAAACGGTGAAGAACAAAGCCCAGGCTGGGCAGAAAGGCACCGGCTCACCCAGGTGGGTAGTTAAGGGTATAATCTTAGTCGTTCGTTTAAGCTACTTACCTCACTCTTTACATTTGGATCTGTGTAATTTACTTACCATATATTTTTTTTAAACTTACATAAACAACAACAACAAAGCAAGCAGTTCATGAATTCCACAGTGGCTGCCCAGCCTGGTGAGAGGGGCTGCGGCCCCGGCCAGCACCTCTGCTCCCACCTGGTGGCCACAGACACGAATTACTTGCCTGGCCTTGCCCCTGGGGGCCGATGATCCTCCCTAAACTGAACCTGCTCATGCCAAGTTGCCAATATTAAGGACACATGTGCACTTATTTTATTTGACAGATATGCTAATCCCAAGACATGAGTCCCCACTGGTGGAATTTCAAGCCGTCAGCAGGAAGGAGAGCTATTTGGGAATTAAAAAAACAGGGACTATGGAGGACATTTCAAAGGGAAAAAGCAGCAGGAGCTTTTAACAGGTAAGAGAGACCTTCGGAGAGCATTCAGGGGCTGCCGGAGCTGGGGAAGGGAAACTTCAGGGGAGGAGCCCGGAAAGAGCCAGGCTGAGGAGGGCTGAATCAGGCTGAGCCTGAGCTTTAATCCACAGGCAGTGGGGAGCCACGGATGGTTTCCAGCAGACGAACGGCTGCACCTCATCTGCTCTCTGCGCTTACTGTATCTTGTTTAGGCCACAACTTTGCCCTTTCATCAGACTGCAGAGGAACAGAACAAAGCATGGAAAATCCTGTCCTTGCATTTCACAATGACGCTTCCAGGGAGTGCATGACAATGCAGCAATGAGTCCACTGAACTACTGTCAAGCTCACAGAGAAGAGGGCGGTTTTCAAAGCAGCCTAGATAAAGAAAGTGAAGCTCAGAGAAGGGAAGTGACTTCCACAAGGATGCACAGCAAGTCACCCTATGTTCCTACCTGAACATAATGAAGTCCGACTCCTCTTAAAACTAGGTTAGCATTCACACATGTCAGGTTGGTGCCAGGTAGCAAATCCTCTCAGCCCCAAAGCAAAGACACAGACTGGGCAGGCAATAACCCTCATGGTGTGATTTGAGGGACAGAATCAGAAAGCAACTTCCCTGTTCCAGCAACAGATGTAGAATCCCTCAGAAACCAAGCACTGCCCACTCCCCAAGGATGGTCTTATAAAATCCAAATGTACCTGGGAGGGGAAACACATTGCCTCTTATCAGATCACTATCCTTCCTGGCAGAAGTGTCTCTGGGTCTAGACCAGGGGCCAGCAAACTACAGCCCAAGGGTCAAACCCTGCCTGCAGCTCATTTTTGTACCAAAAATTACCCCCATTCATTCACATATTGTCTGTGGCAGCTTTCGCACTACAAGGGCAAGGTAAGTAGCTGTTAGAGACCTTATACCCACCCTCCAGCCTAAAATACTTACTGTTTGGCCTTTTATATAAAAAGTTAGCCAATCCTTGAGGCCCACAGTTAGGGGCAAATGTTTAAAAAAAGTAGAAAAAAAGGCTCAGAAAGGAGAGGGGCAGACCCTCAGAGCAAGCTCGGCCCACATCTCCCCAAATTGCCAGGAGCAGAACTTTGCTTTCAAGTTACCCAGGCCTGGCACAAGTCCTGGCTCTGCCACTTTGCAACTGTGTGTTTTTGGACAAATTACCTAACCTCCCTTAACCTCAGTTTCTCCATCTGTGAAACGGGAATAAGAAATTCTTTACAGAATCACTGCCAAGTTTAATCAGACAGGATTCCAAGTGCTCACCATGATTCCTGGCACACAACACCAGTAAACATTTAATAAACCTTAGCTATTGTCATTATTACTACGATGCTGTACACATGCTCAGTAAATGTTACTTTTCTTATCATTAACAGGATTAGTGCCAATACATGTGAAACAATGGGGGAGGCTGCTCCCCAGGCTGGACTGTGTCTTAGAATCTGAGGCAGTCCAAGGTGGGACATAGGACACAGGACATTCACAAGGAAAACCGGGGGGAAAATAGTGTAAAAGGGCTTTGTGAATGGCAAAGTGTTTATTCAAATAATTAGCATTATTATTATTATTATTATTATTATTATTGGATATGAGACATGATTAACTGCATAATTTTTTAAAGCCCAAGGTCTGGGGACTCCTGATCCCAGCTGATTAAAGAAACTGTCCTTTGCCCTTTTTTCCATGACTTCAAAAATTAAAAAAAACAAAATAAAAACTCAGAGCCCTGGGATTGGGTTATGTGACACCAAAAGAACTTTAGATAGTCCATTTTGGAAAATCTTACTCTGCCAGTGACCTAAGAAACCCAAAAGGACAGGTGGCAGCAACTCTCCAAAGGACCCCCTATAAAAATAACACCTTTCCCCCAGGACCAGCCCTGAGTGCCTGCGCACTGCTCTCTCTGTGGCTCCTGCCTAGAAGGGAGGGCAAGTGGGAGGCACTGGTCCAGGGATTGGCCCTCACACCTGCCTAAACTCAAGCTGGGAGAAAGAGGGGAAGAGGGGGTAGATTATGAGACATCCATGCATCCTTTCATGCTACTCTACTGGGTGCCAGCCACTGAGCCAGCCCTCGGGACCTGCCCTCAAGGGATTTACAAACACCAGTGGGAAAAAGAGAAGTACAAGGCAGACACTCTATTAAATAAACAGGCAGACACTCTATTAAATAAACACGGAGTTGCAGCATTTGGGGAAGGGGCTGGCTGGCCCAAGACTGGGGACCACAGGTGATCTTCAAGGTGGGGCTCCAAACTGGGAAGGTGAGCAGAAATGGCCAGGCACCAAAAGCAGACATCCCATGCCAGGCAGCTTTATACCCCAGGGGACAGAAACCACGCTGTATTTCCACTCAGGCCAGTGATTCATGGAGGGGTGGGCGGCTGAGGGCCACTCCAGGACGCTATGCTCAAGCCTTCAATCCGCCTACCAGCCTGGTTTTACTCAAGCCCCAAGAACTCCCGTGAGGATATCCCGGCACTCCCTCCACTCAAATTTCCCAGCACTTCTCCTGTCACTGAAGGCCCAAATTAGCCCAGAACAGCTGACACGCAGCTGCCCAAGGCCTCTCTGGGCTGTGTTGCTCCTGAGGCATTTCGCATACAATTCAGACACATGGCTCATCTGACATCTCTCATCTGAATCAAATCAAGTTCATCAACTTTCATACTCCAGAAACCAATCACTAGTTCCAAGGCCTCCGCACCTACCCTGAACCAGTCAGGTCTAAGTCCCTTATTTCTATAGGTGCTGTGTAGAATTTGGGAGTCGTGGTCTAAGGAAGACCTTTTTTTTTCTTTAATGTACACGTATATAAAGACTGAATACCAATATATATTAGAGTGCCTTCTTTGAAAAGCCCACAATTTGACAACATTGGAATTGTTCTAAAAAATCACAAGTGTGTGGCCATCTATGTGTCATAAGGTCAGGATTAACGGCCAAATTTGGGGGCCTCAGAGTGTTACAAGGGCTTCTATTACATCACTGCTCAAACCTAGGGGACATGCTGGGCTCTCTGGACTGAACCTAAGGAACAACCACATTCTGAAAACAGGGGCCTTTTTGCAAACAATCAGCCCTCCTCTACCCTGTGGGGACAACAGGGCCCTGCAGTCAACTGGGCCACAGGTGTAAAGGCTAACTGCACATTTCGGTAAAAGAGATAAGATATTAAAGACTTACTATTCAATGTGTAGTCAATGGGCTAGCTGCATGGGCACTGCATAGACGTCACCCAGACGCTTGTTACAAATGCAAACCCCACCCAGACTTTCTGAATCAGAATTTGCATTTTAACAAGATCCTCCACATAAACTAACTATCCAATGATCTCAACACGAAATGGACATCCGCTTCTTTGCACAGCCGGCCCCTACTCATCCTTCAAAACCCTTTCCAAATGTTGATTCCTCTCTGAAGCCCTACTGATTTTTTTCCCAGAGACAGAATCAACAAATTCCTGTTAGGGCACTCACAGTACTTGATAAATAAATATCTCTCTTACAGCATCATCCCTTCATACTGTCATTATGTTTATAACCTGTGACTAGAGACCATGTCTCATTTGTAGCTGTCCCTGGCCAGCAAAGACTGGAAAGTTCGAGGAGTTCAATAAGGGACTGAACTGAACTGAAGCTGAAATTAGCAGGCAGAAGTCCTAATAAATCAGCCACCTCCACTAGCACACTGGAAAGGCAAAAGGACAATTTCCCAGCTTGATGACAGGAGACGGCCTCCTAACAAGATGACTAGACTCAAATGCAATTCCCTCTAGGAAAATTAAATTCACACTCAGATATCAGGGTCAGGTGGAGAGAAAGAGAAACTAAATGTGCAGGAGCGACCACTATAGTGTGAGGCGTGGGCCCTGGAGGGCAGAGGCCCATGGTACCGGAGCATCTGCCAAATGGGTAGAAAGCACCAGCTTCCAGCAGAGCACAAAGGGAGGCTCTGGCAGAGGCTGCCCCTTGGTGGCCAGGAATCAGAATCACAGGAATCAGGGGCTGGGACACTGAAGACCACCTGGTCTGTGGTACACCCTGAATTACACGCCACCTGGTTACACACCATTCCTACCCACCTGTCATTTCCAAAACCCAGAGCTAGAACCTCCCCAGCTCCCCTCCAGCTGTCTTCCCCAGATGAGGCCTTTGTTTCTCTTTACCTCGGGGCACTTGTTCCCAGCGTCACTGGGCTCGCCACCATTCCTCACCTGACACTGCAGTCCTCTGCTAAAACACTGCTCTTGCGCTCAAAACAATTTCCACCTCCTCAATTGCACTGACTTCCCCCAGGACCCTGGCCCATCTTGAAACTTCTCTCTTCTTTAAAAGCAAACATTTATTGAGCACTTACAATATGCCTGGCACTATGTCACTGGCACATTCCACCTTCCCCTCAACCTAAATTCTATTCTTAACCCCTGAAAACTGAGCTCTAGGCAGATTTGGTCAACTGCCCAGGGTCATTGCTGCCACTTTATCTGGCTACCCCTTGAGACATAAGAACCCGACATCAGCCTGGCAGAAACTGGGGCTGTCCCTCCCAGAGGTCTATGGTACACCCTGAATTCTGTGACCAATCTTGGCCTGACTGTCACACGTTTACGAATATGGCAGCTGTTTGTAGAAAGAACACATTGATATTCACAGCAGGAAGGGACTCCCCCCCAGCTGAGGGAGACAGAGTTTCATGAAAGGGGCACCGGAAGAGGCTGCCGGGTCCCGTGTTGGGGTTGTCCCTGGACAGCCCCTGAGAGCATCCTTCTTAGATCATGAAGTCAATGGCACCCCTGGAGTTGTGCACAAAGCAGCCCACACACTGGACCTGGGCTCTGAAGGATGGATCTCCAGAGAAGAAACTGGGGTGGGCGCTCCTGTGGTGACAACAGTGTCAGCATGGGTGCCAAGCAAAAGGACCGTGTGGGAAATGGTAAGTCGGCAGGCCTGGCAGGGGACAGGGAGGCCGACTGGCCAGAGGCCAGGGAGAGGTGACGAGGGTGCACTCATCGGCTGAATGTTAGGTCAGGCCAGGCCTACACAAGGCTCTAAACCAGTGCTTCTCAACCTCTTAGGGGACATTGGGCAACGTCTGGAGACAGTTTTGATGGTCACACTGAGGGGGGAAGTGCTAGTGGCATCTAATGGGTAGGGCCAGGGATGCTGCTAAACATCCTATGGGGCATGGGACAGCGGCCCCTCCCCACACCACACTCAAAACAAAGATTATCTGGCCCAAAATATCAATAGCCAAAGTTGAAAACCTCTGCTCTCAACCAAGAAAGTGGTCATGGAAAGGAAAAGGGAAGTTTGACATGGGAGGTGTGCAGCCGAGATGGTGGGATCAGTGGACAGCGGAGGAAGTCAAGCGATACAGGTGTAGAGCCCAGAGGGCTGAGAGGGCAGAGCCATTAGCTAGGGGCCATGAAGCTGGGTGTTGCTGGAAAGATCCCAGGAGTCGGGGTGTCTGGGCCACAGAAAGGGTGCAGGGCTCTGGGGCAGAAGCAGGAATCAGCTTCTTTATTTAAAAATATATATATATTTTTAACTGATTTCAGAAAGACAGGAAGGGAGAGGAAAAGAGAGATAGAAACATCAATGATAAGAGTCATTGATCGGCTGCCTCCTGCACGCCCCCGACTGGGGATCGAGCCCGCAACCCAGGCATGTGCCCTGACTGGGAATCAAACCGCAATCTCCTGGCTTACAGGTCGATGCTCAACCACTGAGCTACACTGGCCAGGCAGGAATCAGCTTTTTTAACAAGTGCCCAACAGATCCAGACGCTGAGGGAAATAGAACACCCTGAAAATGCTGGCCTGGGGACAGGGGTAGTATAGTATGGCAGTGTCTCGCATGAGATGACTAGGTTCAAATCCCAGCTCCACCACTTATTCAACATGCTCTTGAGCAGCTCATACCTCCCTGAGCCTCAGTGTCCTCATCTGTAAAATGGAGATAATTCCCCCTTTCCTGCTGTGTTTGGGTTAGGATGAAAGATGGGGCCAGCCACAGGGTCTGGTACTTAACAAGGGGTGGTACTGATATCAACTAACGCAACTCCTCACCTCACTGAAACTGATGCCCAGAGAGGGTGCTGTGTTCCATCGGGACATGTTATCTCTGTTGCTCAGATGGGAATGGCAAAAGCTCACAGACCACCCAAAGACGTGCCCCATGGGGACTCTCATCACTTCCCAGTGCTATCCAGGGATCCAGTGGCTCTGGCTCTTGGGGACTGACACATGGGGTCTGGCAGACCACAGTTCAGCCCTCATCCGGCCCCTAGGAGTGAGCCCTATGGGCTTGCCTTTGCTTGCAACAGTGGACAGTGCAAGATGGTGAGGTGATCAGGTGGGCCAGCGCCTCACACAACTGACAGGCCAGCCCTGAACCCAGGCCCATCCCAGTCTCTCCAGAGAGCTGATCTCTTCCCATAGGCCCTCCCACAACCCCTGCTCCCCCTCCCTGCTCCCTCCTCAACCCATTCAGACATCCATCAAATGGGAAAAAAGTATGTAGCAAAGCCTCACCCAGCAGGCTTTTATTTTTTGCTGCTATTAATCAAACCTTAAAAAAAAAAAAGCAAAGACACCCTGGGGCAGAAACCCAAAGGGAAAACATTAGCACTAGCCAAGAACTCACAATTGCTTAATCGGACAAGAGTATGGTCATTAACTATCCCTGTAATTGCAATTTATACCCAGAAGGGCCAAGCTAAGAGCTCTCCCTGGCCAAGAACGGTCTGTCTACTCTCTCCTCCTGCCCACTCTCTCCCACTGCTCTCCATACCAATGGGTCACCTGAAGAACAGGTCCCTCTCCAAGTGCCCAGCCCACACACACCTGGGGCACAGTGTCCCTATAAGGTGGGCAGGCCACACTGGAGGGGCCAAAGTCCCACAGAAACAGGGAGGGGCTGGGGAAGCTCATTTTCAGATGGGAAAACACTTAAAACCAGGCCTCCTGTGCATTTCAACCTTCCTTCTGGTATAATACCCGACAGATGTTTGGTTGCCCCGAGTGATGGGACGCTCATTTCCTTACCAGGTAGCCAGTTCTACTGTTTGGAGGGCTGCTTAGAAAGTCCTTGTATTTGTACTCTTGTCAGAGCACCCAGGACAGAACGCCCCGGAGGACCAGGAAGACCTGGGCTTCTCATGTGAGACCCACCCTTTCCTCTGAACTAGGAAAAAGCAAAGGAACAAAGGGAAAGAAGACCTGAGGTTCCTAAAGTCCACTTCTTTCCCTGTTCCTGGAGCCTGAGCAGGAGCCCATCTCTACTGAAGGTCTTGTCCACCCCAGGATATCCTCAGGGGATCGGAAGGGCTCTGAGCCTCACTTTACCTAGGGGCATGCTCTCTTCTCTTTTCCAATGTCTTGTTTTCAAGACAAATGAATTGCTTAGTGTACTATTTTTTTATTTTTTTGGTTAATCCTCACCTGAGGATATTTCTTCCATTGATTTTTTAGACAGAGTGGAAGGGAAGGTGAGAGGTGGGGAGAGAGCGCGAGAAACACCGATGTGAGAGAGACACCAATTGGTTGCCTCCCTCATGCACCTGGACCGGGTCAGGATAGAACCCGCAACCCAGGTAGGTGCCCTTTATCAGGAATTGAACCCACCCGTGACCCTTCTGTGTGAGGGTCGACGCCCTAACCCCTGAGCCACACCAGCCAGGGCGACTCGGTAAACTTTTAAAGTGAAGAGAAGATACGCACTTCCCTGAGCAATCATGACATGTGAAACCGGCGGGGACTGTGGCTGGGGATCGCGGAGGCCGCGGGAGCCCCAGCAGCTCCTCTAAAGGGCCCGGCACGGACTCACTCGGACGCTCCCTCTGAGCCCAGCGCCGGGCAGCAGCCGGAAAGGACCTGGGACACTCAGGGAGGAACTAACCTGCCTGAAATCGGGGCGAGAGCTGGAGGGGCGGCTTCCTCCCAGGCAGAAGGGCTGGCAGAGGCCATGGCTCCTTTGGCGAGTCCTCCCCGCACACAGCTGGTAGGCAGGCGCCATATTGTAATTTCCAGCACCTGACGCACACCTTTGGCCCCGCCCCGTTTTTCCCGAAGGCCCCGCCCCTTCCTACCTGCAGCTCATCCAAGCCGTTTCCAGTGGCTTTTCTGTGCAAGTGGCCTCTCAAGCCTCATGCTTAGGGCTTTCCTAAAATCTCTCAAACAAGCAGCAGTGGGCCCCATACAGCTTGATAAGTGTCCCCAGGCCTGGCACTAGCGGCAGCCTGCATTGGATCATAGCTTGGCCTCTCCTGGACATCGCCAAGCCCAGCACAAGTAGCAGCCAGCTACGGTTTGCTGTGTAGCTCATGCTGGGTGGCGCTGGGCAAGGCACTGGCAGAGGCTGACTTTGCACCTCCCGGGAGGCCCCAGAGACAGTGCACCTGGTGCTCAGACTCGACCACACTGGATTACAACCCTGCCACATCCACGAGTGACACACTCGAGGGGAGCACTTGGTGAACACAAAGCTCCACTGAAGTAAATCCTGCTCCATAGGGGTGTCTCCAGCACAGCAACTCTTTGGTTGTCATTGCAACGGATCCTCACAGCCAACTGGCTGGGGGTTCAATTCCTCCCAGTGACGCCAACAGCAACCAAGGCTCAACTACAACAGGACAGTGTACACAGCCCACACAGGGGAGCACCTAGAAGGCCCAGCTCAGGTGACTGGGGAGGCTGAGCCACTGGACCCTACAGGGCACCTACTACAAAAAGCCACTCTACAAACTCCAGGAGACATAGCAGCTCTACCTAATACATAGAAACAAACACCTGGAAGCAGCCAAAATGTGGAGGCAAAGAAACATGTCACAAAGGAAAGAACAGAAGAAATATCTAGAAGAGGAACTAAATGAAATAGATCCAAGCAAGCTAACAGATACAGAGTTCCGAATTTTGTTTATAAGGATGTTTAAGCAGACTATTAGGGAAATAACTGAGAAAATTGATAACATAATAAAGTACCAATTTGAAATGAAGCCTACACAAAATGAAGTGAAGAATAATTTACAGGGAATCAACAGTAGAGTAGAAGACGCTGAGAATCAAATCAGCAATTTGGAACATGAGGAAACAAAAAACACCCAACCAGAAGAGCAAAAAGAAAAAAGAATCCAGAAATATGAAGATAGTATAAGGAGCCTCTGGGACAACTTCAAGAGGCCCAACATTCATATTATTGGGGTGCCAGAAGGGGAAGAAAGAGACCAAAGAATTGAAAACCTATTTGAAAAAATAATTACAGAAAACTTCCCCTACCTGGGGAAAGAAATCGACTTACAAGTCCAGGAAGCACAGAGGGTCCCAAACAAGAGGAACCCAAAGAGGCCCACAGCAAGACACATCATAATTAAAATGCCAAAGGTTAAAGACAAAGAGAGAATCTTAAAAGCAGCAAGAGAAAAGCAGTTAGTTACCTACAAGGGAGCACCCATACGACTGTCAGCTGATTTCTCAACAGAAACCTTGCAGGCCAGAAGGGAGTGGCAAGAAATATTCAAAGTGATGAAAAACACGTAACTACAACCAAGATTGCTTTACCCAGCAAAGCTATCATTTAGAATTGAAGGTCAGGTAAAGAGCTTCACAGATAAGAAAAAGCTAAAGGAGTTCATCACCACCAGACCAGCACTACAGGAAAAGATGAAGGGTCTTCTTTAAGAAGAAGCTAATGAACAAAAGAATCTGACGAACTAAATAGATCCAGAGACATTGAAGCAGGCAACAAACAATCATATTTCAGAGGGAAGAGAGAAGGGGGTGGAGGGTGGGAAGAGATTAACCAAAGAAGTTATATGCATATATGCATAACCCATGAACACAGTCAATAACGGGGTGAAGGCCTGGGGAGGGGGTGGGAGCAAAGTGGAGGGGTTCAATGGGGGGGGGGATGGGACACCTGTACTACTCTCAACAATAAAGATAAATTTAGGAAAAGAGAGAGAGAGAGAGAGAGAGGAATCAGAATATCTGCTGAATGAACGAACTGAATGCTGAAATGTCCTTGCTCTAAAATTAAGACACTAAGGGTCAAGGGGAAGCGGGGACCCCTCACCTCAAGTCCCACAGCTAGTAAGGGCTGGAGGGAGGACTAGATCCCAGGTCTCCCCAGTTTCCGCTCTAAGGGAGTGTCAGTCTCACTAACTCAAGGGCTGGAGTTTGTGCTCCTCAAGACCTGAGCCCGGTCTCTGCTGGAGCCTGCCCAGAAACAGGGATGGCCTGGTGTCTCATCTTTTTTACTCCCCACCCTCAATGCTGGCTTTTGCCCAACCTAACTCCCTAGTCCTGTGCCCCTCATAAGAAACCTATCACTGGAAGAAATGAGGGTGGGCAGGAAACCCCAGCTCTAGTGGCTGCTCTGCCTCTGACTTGCTGTGTGACCCGGAGCAAGTGCCTTCCCCTCTCTAGATCCCTGAAAGCCCACTGTAAGGTGCGACCAGCAGCTGCTGGATGAAGCCAGGCTGGCTTTACCAAGTCCTCCCAGCAACCCTCACATACCGCAGGTGCTCAATAAACAGTGAATGCCAAATGACCCAGGAACAAATGCTAGACTACCTGGGAGGGCTGGGAAAGCCAGGGGTCTGTGGTTTGGGGAAGAGAGCAAAGCAAAGTCATCCAGCTGAATGAAGGGAGAGTTCAGCTTGCACAGGGTGGCTGTGTTTGAGACTGCTGGGAGCAGTCCGATTATGTCAGGAAATGGGACATTCGCGCTGTCTCAAAGGCAGGTAGGGTGAAAGCAAACCCCTCAGTGTCTCCTTACAAACACTGGAGTCCCTGGCATCCCAGTGCAGTTTCATGTGCTCAGCCTCAAACAAAAAGGTGTGAGGGTGTGAGTTATTTGCCACCACTGATTACCCCTCCTACTCTTACCATTTGTGGGCAATGAGGCAGCAGCTGCCTGGAGCTCCTAGCCACCCAGGGACAGCTACAAGCCCAGCACCTTCTCAGGGCTCGGATGGACCGACAGAGTCGCCCGTCTCCCAGGGCTGCCCTTGTCCGAACCAGACCCCCTGGGTTCGGGCCGACGGGAACTTAAAGTGGAGGGGTCGTGAGATCGGGCCCAGGTTCGAAAGTTTCCTCCACTGCTCACTAACAATTCATAAGCTCAGGTCCCTTAACCTCAGTTTCCTTGTCGATGATGAGAAGCCACAAACCGTACGCCCCACGTGCAGCCCGAGGGCGGAGCTAAGGCCTTGCACGCGCACCTTCTCCTTTCCTTCCCCTGCTGCCCGGCGAGAGCTGGCGCTTCCAACATTGTTGCAATTTTACGAAAGAGCAAGTCGAGGCTCAGGGAAGTTACGCCCCAGGTCACTGAGCCGGCGGGCGGTGCAGCCGCGCAGGACTCGCCCCCAGCTCCGCAGGGCTCTCCCCACAGGCCCTCAGGCCCCGCCGGAGCAGGGCCCGCCCCGCCAGCCGCGCCCCGGCTCCCGCCCCGCGCTACCTTCCTTGGGCGCGTCGGCGTCCCAGACGCTCCACATCTGCACGAAGAAGAACGGCGTCCAGCACACGATGAAGGCCAGCACGATGATGAAGGTCATCTTGACCGTGCGGATCTTGGCCCTGGAGATGAGCTTGACGCTGCTGACGCGCGCCAGGGCCGCGCCGTCCCCGCCGCCCGCCTGCGCGCCCGCGGGCCCCTTGGCCGCCCCCTCCGCCGCCGTCTTGATGCGGAAGTTCTGCCAGATCTTGAAGCAGATGAGGCTGTAGCAGGCGGTGAGCACCACGACGGGCACGATGTAGACGGCGAGCGTGATCCACGTGACGTAGGCCTTGGGCCCCCAGGGCTGGATGAAGCCGGCCCAGCAGTCGAAGACGCCGTCGGCCACCTCGCGGATGGAGAATATGTGCGCCTGCGGCGCGCTGGCCACCAGGCAGCCCAGCCAGGTGACGAGCACCGCCAGGCGGTCCGCGCGCCGGCGCAGGGTGCGCAGCGGCTGGCAGATGGCCAGGCAGCGGTCGAGCGACATGAGCAGCAGCAGGTAGGTGGAGGCGAACATGCCCACAACCTGCAGGTACTTGACCAGGCGGCACAGCAGGTCGGGCCCGTAGAAGCGGAAGGTGATGTCCCACAGCAGCTGCGGCAGGACCTGGAACACCGCCACCACCAGGTCGGCGATGCTCAGGTGCTTCATGAAGAAGAAGAGGCGCGAGTGCTTGTGGCGCGTGGTGCGCAGCGCCAGCAGCACGCACGCGTTGCCGCTCAGCGCCAGGAAGAGGATGAGGCACAGCACCGCCACCTCCACGCGCGCCAGGGCCTCGTTGCGCTGCGGGGGCCCGTGGGTGCGGTTGCCCTCCGCCCCTGGCGGCGCCGCGCTCCCGTTCACCGCCTCCGAGCTCCAGTTGGCCTCCAGCGCGCACTCCATGCCCGGGGCCCCCACGGTGCGACCCTGGCCTTTTGGTGACTTTTAGGGCGTGGCCCGACGCGGCGCCCGGGCGGGCCTGGGGGCGGCTCGGGGTGCTGTGCGGGTGACTCCGCAGACCGGTCTGCCGGGCGGGACCCTGAAACCAACCCCCAGGACCTTGAAAAGACCGCCGTGTTTTTCTCCCGACGCACGTGCAGCGCAGGTGTCCCCTTCCCAGGAACCCCAAATCATCTGAGACTCGGGGCACAAGTGCCGGCCCCGAGATTGCTCAGCCGCCACCCCAGAAATCCCCGTTTGCGGTACCTCTGAGCCCCTGGAGATGTGCGCGAATCCAGCGGACCGCCAGCTGCTTGAGGTCTTCAGTCTCTACGACCGAAGGAGAGGGGAGAGCCCTCATCAGCCCCTGTGCCCCGGGACGGGACGCCCACCTTCCCCAGGGCTCTCAACACTGCCGCCTCCCGCGAGACCCCCAAACCAGTCACCTTTCCTAGTAAACCTTACTAGTTATTCCCTCCGGAGACCCCCAGCAGCCCTCGCCTGGAAAACTCCGGCTCAGGACCTTCTGCAACCTCGTTTCTAAGATGCGTAACCATCCCCAGCCCACCCCGGCTGCGTCCGTGGAGCCCCCGGCCAGCGGTCCCTCTTAGAGGAAATCCTGCCTCAGTACCCACCCCCAGGACCCCCAACTGCTGTCCCCAACACCCCTCCCGCGGGGATCCTCCCAGGCCCAGTCACCTCCCGAAGGGAGCTTCCCCAACCCAGCACCCTCGAGGGTTCCGACGCGCCCCGCGAGAGTCAAGGGCTCTGCATCCCGAGCCCGAGCCGTCAGTTTACAATCTCTCGGAGCCCCGCGCGCGCCTGCAGGAACCAGGGGGGCGAAGCACTTCACCACTTCCCCTTGGACCCAGAGGGTCCCATCCACCGAGGGGCAGGACCCCGCTACCTGCGCGGAGTCCACAGGCTGGTCTGAAGTTGGCTCCCGGAGTTGCACTACCGCGGACGGCTCCGAAGACGCATCCGCTCCCCGCCCAGGTTGGGGTGGCCACTGCTGGAACCGTCTGACACTAGGCTGAGGTCTTGCACTCGGGAGCTGCAGCTGGAACCCCCTCTCCCGCAGCCTGCCTGGTCCCTGGATGGGGACAGACGGCGAGCGGGGAGCGCGGCCGAGGCCGTGCGCACCGACAGCGTCAGCACGCGGCGAGGTCCGCCCGGGTCCGCTTTTCTGCAGCGGGCGGCCGGGGCTGCACCGCCGTAGGAACCCGCCAGGGGGCGCAGGAGGCCGACCCCGCAGGGCCCGGTTCGCTCGCCAGGCGGTGGCCGCTGAGCAGTAAAAAGTAGCTTTTCTTGGGGGCGGCTGGGAACTGCAGGAGCTCGGAAATAACCCGGCTGGCCGCTTCCCTTCTTGGGTTAGAAGCTCCAGGCTCTCAGGCATTGGGAGGCTTGAATAGCAGTGTTTTCCCCTAAGAAGGTGGTGAGGGCACTGCAAAAGCATGTAACTGGTCTTTCCCCAACACCGGGTTAATTGCAGCGCTTTTGTTTTGCTTTCCTTCAGGAGCCTGGTGTGGATCAAAGGAAGCCCTTGCTTTGGAATACTTCTGCTCATATTGCCATTCATGAGGAATTAGAAATGCCTTCTGATCTAATCAGCCCCGGGAAAGGCCATCATTCATTAGGTGGTTTTAGAGAGAGATCGCAAGGGGGGGAAATTTTATCTTCATTTTAAAGTGATTGTGCTCAGGCGAGGCCCTAAATCATTTCCGCCTCCTTGCCGTGCTTGGAAATTAAAATCCTAGATGGTGCCAAAGGAAGGTTAAATGTTAAAGATCGCTTCTCAGGCTCCTAGCTCCTTTTCTATTCCAACATCAGGTTTTTTGGAGTAATTTACAGTGGCAAGAATTCAGGCAGAAGGAAAAAGCGAGGATTCGAAAATGAACAGAGCTCTTTAAAATTTATTAAATGCGTATTTCCTACCGACATTTCACTTCTCCTTTTAATTATGTGGATACGGTTGAGTTAGCCAAGGACCCTGTTTCCCGATTCTACAATTATAGTCCTGTGCCAAGACTCTCTGGGGGCAGACCCTCAGGCAGCCGGGGTCCTGGGGGTCTAGCTGATTGAGGCCTGGGAATTCAATTCCTGCAGCATTGTGAAGGAGCAGGCAAGCTTGTCTTTTTCTAGCCCTTGGGATTTGTGTCAAAATATTGGTGTTTTTTTTTTTTTAAATTCAACTAAGTTTTAAAGATCGTATTGGTTTTATTTAATGATTCATGAACCGAGTAGCACCCAGGCTAGCAGGTAGAAAGCAGCTCAGAGGAGCTCTTACAAAATTAAAGACTTTTATAAGCAGAAGGGAGTGGGAACAACGCAGTTATACTAGGCAAAAAGCGGGTTGGCTGTTGCAAGGTTACTTTCCTCTAAGGGATGACAAGGTTTATCAGGCAGGTTACCTCATTAGTGCTGATCAGGTGATTCTTAGCCGGTTTAAGATTCCATCTCTGGGAGAGTGAAACTGTAATTAAGTTAAATCTCAGTTTGGCGATGTGGGGTTTAGCATAAGCCACTCCACTGGGGGCCTGTTGTCTTGTTTTTAACAATATCAATAGCATCTGTCACACAAATTACATACTAATTACATGTTAATCCTCAGGTGAGGGTTAAGTGGCCATGGAGCCTCCATTTCCGCATAAGTAAAATGAGGGCTGGTCAGGATAGCTAATCTCTGAGATCATACTCTGGTTTTCTGGAAGTTTATGATCCTATGCCACCTCAGAGCTTAATTCGAGGAGTAAAACACATCTGCCCCACTCCATGGCCAGATAAGGAGGGTTTTCCCTAAACACCCTGAGGGCTAAATTCGGGGGAAAAAACACTGGGCCTGCAGAGCCCAGCCTGTCCCTCACTCTCTAGGAAGACAGCTGCCTGCAGTGAACAGCTTTCCTGGGCCACTTCTCCAGGGCTGGGCTCTTCCAGCTGCGTGGGGAGGCTGCCCAGTCCTGTGCCAAATTCTGGACACGCTTAGCGGGAACATTTGGTTTCATGCAAAAGCTAAGTTCTCATTTAGCCTTCATCAGGGAAAAAACGTGAATAGTTTGACTCCTGTCCCTCTCTTGTTTTATTTCTCAATGTGTGCAAAGGCCAGACAGGGAAGAGAGGTGCTATTTACTGCAGGGTCCCCTTGAGGATGCCCACAAGGAATAAGGCATGCTCCCACCCCCTGGACCCCTGTCCAGGGAGGCACTCATTCATATATCCGCAGTGTGATGGTAAAGGTTACAGGCTGGGGCAAAATGCCGGGAACACTTGTGGGACACTGTCACAAAAAAGGCAGCTGGATTTTGAAGCCCAAGAACGAGTTCTCCAGGAAGCAAAGAGAGAAGGTGTTCTTCTCAGAGGCGTTCCAGGGTGTATGTGGCATTTGGGGGCACAACTATTCCATGGAGCTGGGATAAGAATTTGATGCCATTAGTTAATAAATACTTTTTGGTGCTGAAGGACCTTGTAGATTGTGCCAAGAATGGATTTTATTCTGTAAACCAGCATTCCCCAAAAACGTGGAATAGAATACTTTCTCTGATGGTACTCGAGACGTGGATTTAATGTTGAGAGATACGTGCTGAATGACAGGGTGAGGAAATGAGTTCTTTTTCAGTTGTTTCATCCCTTTTTTATTTCAGCAAGGAGACAATCTGATATAACAAAAATCGCAAAGGTGGTGGGAAAGGTTAGGGAGACAGTGGCAGGAAAGGTGAGGCATGAGGAAGGACTGTAAATAGAACATACTCAGTCGTGTGCTTTAGCATGAGACCCCTGGTGGCCACAGGGAAGACGGGAAAGGAGACACTGGCATTAGGAGGCTCACAGGGGTCCAGGCAAGAGATGCTATAGTCAGGGACCAGGGGGGTGACATGGGAGAGTGTGTTAGGGTTCTCCAGAGAAAAAGAACCAATAATATACATGTGTGTTGGTCTGTTTATCTGTCTCTATATCTACAAAGACATTTATTTTAAGGAATTGGCTCACATGATTATGGAAGCTGGCAAGTCCAAAATTTGCAGGATGGGCTGGTAGGGCACGGACGCAGAGAGGAGCCAGTGCTGCAGGGTAACCACTGTCTGCCTCAAAATTCCTTCTTCCTCAGAGGTCAGTCTTGCTTCTGTTTAGGGCTTCACGGATCGGATGAGGCCCACATTGAAGAGGGCAATCTGCTTTACTCAGAGTCCGTGGACTTAAATGTTACTCTCATCCAAGAACACCCTCACAGAAATACCCAGAATAATGTTTGACAACGTGTCTGGGCATTGTGGCCCAGCCAAGTTGACACAAAATTAACCATCACAGAGGACATCTCAGCATTGCTGTTTTTATAAATTTCCCAGTCTTCCTCAGCGACCAAGCATCCTGAAGGTAGGGCCGTTATTGTATGCACATGCACTTCAAAGACCCAGGGCACTGCAGAGAAGGCAGACATTTATTAAACACAGAAGGATGGAGTGGGGAATGGAGGGAAAGGGGAAATAAAGTCCCCATGGGCAGTCTCATCGTCTTGAGAGCAGCACCGTGCCACCTGAGGAAGGTTTCCTGCCCAGGGGATGACTGTCCACGACCCACTCTCGCCTCCTGAAACTGGGTCCTGAGTTTTAGTAGCTTGGGGATCTTCCAGTTCTGGTCCAGATAGACATGGATCCAAACCCAGATGACCACCCTCTTTATGCAGAGTAGAAATGAGCCGTGAACACGTCCAGTTCACTCCCTCCCTGTGCCGCCCCTCAGCACCCCGATATCCTCCCCGCCCCCATGTGATCTCTCAGTCTCTGCTGGGCCTCTGGTCAGGAGGGCATCAGAGACACCCTCGGGCATGAAGGCTGAGACACATTTTAGCAGTAATCCTCCTGCCAGCAAACTTGTCCCCCGGCCTCTGACGTGTAGAGATGCTGTCCAGGTGTGGGAACATCAGCGCATGTGGGGTGTCCTGGGATGGTCATGAGGCTACACCAGGCTGTGTTAGGACGCCAGCTTATAACTCTTGAGTCCTTCTAGCCTGTATCATTTGGGGCCACTGCTCAGCCTGTGCTTCATTCCTGTGTTCCATGGAGAGACCATCCTATGCAGAGAGTTTCCTGTCCAATCAACCTCCATCTTACTAATCTTTCTGGATGGAGTTCACCAGTCTTTTCAATTCAGTTAGACAATCGTGTGTGTGTGTGTGTGTGTGTGTGTGTGTGTGTGTGTGTGTGTGACTGTGCCAGGCTAGGACAGTAACTCCTTTGAACCCTAACTGTTGTGATGGGAATTCTAAATCTTTACCCCTTCGGGGAAGCCCTCTCTGACCACCCTGCCCTCTGAGAACTCCCCACTTTCTGAACTGCTACGTGAGTGCAGATTTCACTTGTAATATGAAGGTGCTCAGTCTCCCCACTCAGTTGTAAATGCCTAGAATTAGTCTCCTAGGTCAAAGTCCTTTATACATTTACTGCCATCTTTCCTATCGCACATACCTATCAATAAAAATATGTTGAGAAAATGATTGATGGATTGCCCAAGAACATCCCTCAGCAAATTAATCACGAGGGGCTGACCGGTGCTTCCCGGAATGATATTTCTGTGAAATCAGGAGGAGGGCTCTTTGTGAGAAAGCGTGTCATTCATACCCGCGTGCCTTCTTCCCGAGGGGACTGATGACAGAGATAAAGCATGATGCTTCTAATTCCACAAGCATGACCACTGATGGTGGGTGTCACCACGCAACTATTAAGGAATTGGCATAAAATAATGCATTCTCCCCTGGTTGACACCCTTGGCCTAGGTTAAGACATAATTAGAGAGAAAAGCGTTTTTCGGGATTAACAGACCTTGGAATAAAAGCAGGCTGTTCTGCAGAAGAAAGGGTTTATTGAGAATCAGGATCTTTGGAATTCATGACTTCTTTTGGAGGAGTAGGGCCCAGAGGAGTGGAGAGGCATTTAAACGTGGATGTTACCCTCAAGACGAGCAGAATGGTAGGGATTCTCATGTCTATTGCACAGACAGGGAAACTGAGGTTCCGAGGGGGAGGGGCTTGCCCACGGCCACGCGGCTGGTTAGAGAAGGCCGGCAGGGCTGCATGAAGCACGAGGCAGATGTGGAGAGGTGGGGGAACCAGACCACCCACTCAGGTAGCCATGGTGGGGACTTGGCTCGCTCTCCCTCTCTCTCAGTGCCAGGAAGCTTTGGGGGTTTTAATGAAGGGGAGCTGTGCTCAGTGATAAGCGTTTACATTGGGGGGGGTTGGGGGGCATGGATTGGAAGCAGGCACATCGGTTCAGAGGCTGTTGAGACTGGAGCTAGCCTGAACAGGGTGGTACCCGGGTCCACATGGCAAGGACTTGCCCAATGTCCCACTACCATCAGAAGTGAAACCAGACCACAACTCTCATTTGTCCACGGACCCGGCCACCCCTGTGTCATGAAAGGCCTGAGCAGCATTGAAAAGGTTCTGGAGGTAAAAACTGGAAAGACTTTTTGGTGAAGTAGAGGTGTGGGCTGAGCAAAGGGGATAAGCAAGATAACTTGAGACAGTCCCCTGGAATCACTCGGGGCCAGTCTAGAGGCACACAGGACAGGCAAAGAAAACAAAGCTCTCTTCTCCCGTCCTCCACTCCTGCCCACTTTTATCAGTCCATCTCTGGTAGGACGGAGAAGGACCGAAGGGAAATTCCAGTGACCTGACAGCTATCAATACAAAAGTGTCCCAAGCCTCAGGCAGCCCCATCTCTCCTCCTCCACCAATTCCAACAGCCCACTCATTGTTCTTCTTTATTTAAAAAAAAAAGAAAGAAAAAAGACATTTCAACAGAAGTCTGCTTTTCTTCCTGGGATGCTGACCACACTTTAACAAAATGTACTATTTCTTGTGCTCTGCTCTGCACAAACATTCATTCAATACAAATTTTCTAAGCACCTATTGGGTGCCCAGTGGAATGACCCTGAATCACAGACCTAAAGGCAGTGCTGTGAGTCCGGAGTTGAACCCCACTGACCAGTGCTCCCAAGCTGGGTGAGAAAATCAAGACAACCAGAGAGACCAGAGTCTCTGCCTGAATTCAGTTACAGTTCCACCAGGAACGCGACGCCCTATATGACCGTGGGCAGGCCCCTGTGCCTGCCTGGCCTCGTTTCATCTTAAAATGAGACACTCTCTAAGGTCCTCACAGCTCTCACTTCCTATCGTTCTCGAAGTCTGGGCAGCAAATCACACACAGGGAAGCAGCAAACACGAAACAGACTGTCTGATGAAGCATCTTCAGTACCAACAAGGCTCCGGCACATAGTAGGTACTCAATAAACACTAGCAGAAAGACTGAGTACGTGCCGTATGGGAAAGGCTAACACGCTCTGCAGGAAGAGTGAGTCCAGCAAGTTGAAATATCATTTTTCACCTATCAGACTGGTGAAAATGAAAAAGGAAAACACCTCGGGGGGGATCTGATGCTCTCAAAGATTGCTGACTGGAGGGAATGTATTTTGGAATGGCCTCCTTAAGAGAAAACTGGATAATATCTATCAAAAGCCTCAAAACATGGATACCTTTTTGACACAGCGATTAACCCTTCTAAGTGATGTAACTTAAGGAAACAATCGGGCAAAATAAGCAAAGAGAGGTAGACGGGTGTTAATCAAGCAGTGTTGCTAACAGTGGAAAGCGGTGAGTGGAACAACACTGTTACTGTGTGCACCCAGTAAAAGGCTACATAGAGGTGAAAAATCATAGGGTGTATGTGTGTTAATTGGCATGGAAAGGTGGGGGGGGTGTATGAGATATTAGAAGATGGGGAGGGGAAAATGGGGAAGGGGAGGAGACGGGGGGAAGGAGGAGAGACTGGTCTATAAAGGATATTACAAACAAATCAGCAGTCATCTCTGGGTGGTAGTGTTAGACAGGACAAGGGTCTCAAGGTCTGGGCAGTTCTAAATGTTATCTCTTGCTAAATGTTAAAATATAGCATAGTATTTTGCAGATACAGCAGTAAACAGGATGAGCTGAGGAGAACTGAACAGAATGAAAGGAGCCGACTAAGAAGAAATCAGCCTGTAATTTAGTGTGCATAAGCAATGGCTAGGCCTCCCTTCACGGGAGGCAGGGCTTTGGGTGTGAATCCCGTCTCCTTCCCTTACTGCAAGTAAATAAACTACCTTGCAACAGCCATGTCTCGTTTTCCAATAGAGCGCCCCAACGGGCAAACCCCTGGAGCTCAGTAACGGTAGGGTTGTGGGTGGCTTAAGTATTTTCGTTATCTGTACCTTCTGATTTTCCTGGTGCATATGGAGTATTTTTGCAATGTGTAGAGAATCTATTTCCAAAAAGCCTCGTGACAGACCAGCATATCTCCACCCTCCGCTTCCTGCTCTGCCTTGGCTGTGGGAAGGGTTTTCCCCGACACGCTGGAGAAGTCGGCGTGTCCTGCAAGTGTCCTGAGCACCCTCGGCCAGCTCTGGCTGAGCGGAGCTGGGCAGCCACGCGGGAGACACAGCTTTTCAGGGGTCCTGGTCCCTGCTGCAGGCACTGTTTCAGGCCCTTGAGATTTAAGATGGGTTGCAAAATACCCTTCTGCCAGGCATCCTAAGGCGGGTGGGGGAGGGGTGGCTCAAATCCAGCCAGGGTTAGTTCCAAACCCAGGTCACATTCTTCTATACCAGGTTGCCTTTGGGGAGAATGTTTCATCTAAATTAGCTAACTTCAGCCTAAATTAGGCTTAGCTTAAACTCTAATTCTAATCTAGCTTTCAGTGTTGAGAAAAGTAAGGTAGACACCCACCCCACCCATACACACAGAGCTGCCCCAGGCTTTGTCCGGCTTTCTTGCTCCTGAAAGCTTCTTGAAGTTCAGACTCAATGAAAAGATTATCAAGTGGCCTGGTCAACTCAAACAGAAGGGGAGCTATCACTCCCTGACAGACCACCCACCAGGGACAGAAGTAGCATGAGGGCTGCTGTCTCATCCAGCCTTACCTTTGGTTCGTCTTCCCAGGTGGGGTTTACAGCACCCCGGGTCTTGTCTGGCGGTAGCCGGGCAATATGAGACCCCCACTAACAGATTCCCAGGGTATCCAGAGAGGGGTTTGGCCACCACTGGCAACCAAGTGAGGCTGTAGGCAGGGGGATCGAACCTGGAATCAAAGCCAGGCTCCTCTGAGCCTGCATAATTCAGAGTCTGCAGGGAGCCAAATATTCTTTATAAAGAAGGCCAAATCAGAACAACCCCCAGTACTCATCCTGTTTTTGTTCCTCCTCAGAGCACATTCCATGGCCTATTAGCTTGTTAGAGCTTCAAAACAACCCAGTGAGAGACACAGAGAGAACTCACTATCCCCATTCCTCCATAAACACGGGGGTGTTTAATAAAATACAACCCTGGCTACAAGGGATTTATAGCCTAGTGATAACTCCCAGGGATTTAAACTCCAAGCACACATCTGTGTAACACATGTTAACACAACTCCCACTATGTTGCAGGCACTGTTCCCGGCCCTTGAGATTCAGCTATAAGTAAGGTAGACGAAGAAGTCCCTGCCCTCACGGAGCTTACACTGTAGTGGGGGAGACAGATCATACAGAAATATACACTTAGGACATTAATATAATAGCAGGAGGTGAGATAAGGACCCTAAAGAAAAGAAAAAAACAAACAAGGCAAGAAGATTGAAGGAGACTTGGGCTGCTATTTAAGGTGAGGTGGTCAGGGAAGGCGAATCTCAGGAGGCAACATTGAGCAAGGACTCGACTGAACAAAGATTAAGGTATGGAAAGAGCTGGGAGAAGGACCTTTTACGCAGAGATAACCGCAAAGGCAAAGGCAGTGGCAATCTGGTATCGTATGAAGGACAATGTGGCCAGAGTAGAGTGACCTGAGGGGAGAGTGGTGGGAGATGAGGTCATGAAGGCCAACAAAGGCCAGGTCTCCCAGGGACTCATCAGCCAGGGCAAGAGTCTGGATTTCATTCTCAGTGCAAGAGAAAGCCACTGAAATCTGAACAGGGTAATGATATAATCCAATGGGTGGATACACACACACATATCTTCAAATTTAAACCAGAGAAATTTGTTCTCTCACAGTTCTGGATACTATATATCCAAGATTAAGGTATTGGCAGAGTTTATTTCTTACAGTTTTATTGAGATATAATTAACAGAGAGCACTTTGTAAGTTTAAGGTGTACAGCATAATGACTTGACTTACATATATTGTGAAATTATTACCACAGTAAATTTGGTTAACACCCATCATCTCTGTCAATATAAGGAAAGAAGGGAGGGAGGGAGGGAGGGAGGGAGGGAGGGAGGGAGGAAACAAATGTTTTTTTTCCTTGTGATGAGAACATTTAGGATTTACTCTTATCAACTTTCACATACACCATACAGTCATGTTAATGACTGTCATTATGCTGTACAGAGTATCTCCACTATTTATCTTATAACTGGAAGTTTGTACCTCTTGACAACTTTCGTATAATCCCCTGCCCCCCAGCCCCTGCCTCTGGTAACCACAAATCTGATCTCTTTTCTATGAATTTAGTTTGTTTGTTTTAGATTCCACATATAAGTAAGATCATACAGTATTTGTCTTTCTCTGACTTATTTCACTTAGCATATTACACTCAAGGTCCATCCATGTTGTCGCAAATGGCAAGATCTCCTTCCTTTATATGGCTGGACAGCACTCCATCACACACACACACACACACACACACACACAGGACAGCATATGGGTTTGCTATTGCTACATAACAAATGGCCATAAAAACCTCAATGGCATGTAATAATATAGCTCTTCTCAAACATTTTAGTCTCAGGACACCTTTCTACTCATAAAAATTACTGAGGACCCCAAAGAACTTTGTTTATGTCAATTATTTTCATTGACACTATATTAAAATTTTTAACTTTGAGTGATTTAAGAAAATTATTAATTCTTTTTAAAATAACAATAATTAACCAATTCCGTGTTAACACAGAAAACTTTTTTCTTTTTAAATTACAGTTGACATTCAATATTATATTAGTTTCAGGTATACAACCTAATGATTAGACATTTATGTATATAACTTATGAAGTAATCACCTCAATGAATCTAGTACCAATTTGACACCATATGTAGTAATGACAATATTATTGATTTATATCCCCTATGCTATACTTCACATCCCCATGACTATTCTGTTAATACCAATTTGTACCTCTCAATCCCTTCACCATTTTCACCAGCACCCCAACCCCTCTCCCATCTGGCAACCCTCAAAATGTTCCCTGTAGCTATGAGTCTGTTTCTATCCTGCTTGTTTGTTTTGTTTGTTAGAGTCCACATATAAGTGAAATCACCTGCCATGTCTCACTCTGTCTGACTTATTTCACTTACCGTAACACCCTCTCGGTCTACCCATGTTGTGGCCGATGGCAAGATTTGATTGTGTTTTACAGCTGAGTCATAGTCCATTGTATATAAGCACCACTTCTTTTTCCATTTGTCTATTGATAGACCGTTCGGTTGCTTCCATATCTTGGTTGTTGTAAATAGTGCTGCAATAAACATATGGGTGCATATGTCTTTTTGATTTAGTGTTTGCGTTTCTTTGCATAAATATCTAGAAGTGGAGTTGCTGGGACCTTCTTTGTCTCTTGTTGTAGCCTTTGTGTTAAAGTCTATCTTGTCTGGGATAAGCATTGCTGCCCCAGCATTTTTGTTTTGTCTTGTTTCCATTTTCATCAGATATCTTTTTCCATCCCTGTACTTTCAGTCTGTGTATTTTGATCTGAAATGAGTCTTTTAAAGACAGCATCTGGAGGGGTCTTGTTTTGTTATCCATTCAGCCGTCATATGTGTTTTGATTGAAGCGTTTAATCCATTTGCATTTAAAGTGTTTGTTAATAGAAATGTACGTATTGCCATTTTATTATTCACATCTTTGATACTTTTCTTTTTCTTAAATAAGACCCTTTAACATTCCATGTAATATGGGTTTGGTGGTGATGAACTCCTTTAGCTTTTTCTTGTCTGGGAAGCTCTTTATCTGTCCAGATTCTAAATGATAGCTTTTCTGGGTACAGTAATCTTGGTTGTAGGTTCTTGCTTTTCATCACTTTGAATATTTCTTGCCAATCCCTTCTGGCCTGCAAAGTTTCTGTTGAGAAATCAGCTGACAGTCTTATGGGAGCTCCCTTGAAGGTAACTAACTGCATTTCTCTTGCTGCTTTTAAGATTCTTTGTCTTTAACCATTTGCATTTTAACTGTGATGTGTCTTGATGTGGGCTTTTTTGGGTACATCTCATTTGGGACTCTACACTTCCTGGACTTGTATGTCTATTTCCTTAACCAGGTTAGGGAAGTTTTCCATCAAATAGGTTTTCAGTTTCTTGCTCTATCTCTCTTCCTTCTGGCATCCCCACGATGTAAATGTTGGTACACTTGAAGTTGTCCCAGAGGCTCCTTACACTATTCTCATTTTTACCTTTTTTCTTTTTGCTGTTCTGATTGTTTTCTGCTTCCATATATTATAAATCGCTGATTCGACTGTCTGCTTCATCTACTCTACTGTTGATTCCTTGTAATGTATTCTTCATTTCAGTTAGTGTATCTTCCATTTCTGACTGGTTCTTTTTTATGATTTCCATGCCTTTTTTTTATGCTGCTGAAATTCTCACTAAGTTCCTCAAGCATCCTTATAACCATTGTTTTGAACTCTATCTGGTAGCTTGCTTGTCTCCATTTCATTTAGTTCTTTTTCTGGAGATTTCTTCTGTTCTTTCACTTGAGACATAGTTGTCTCCTCATTTGGCTGCTTTCCTGTTTGTTTCTATGTATTTGGTAAAGCTGCTATGTCTCCCGGATTTGGAAGAGTGGCCTTATATAGTAGGTGTCCTGTAGGGTTCAGTGGCACAGCCTCCCCAGTACTGGCGCTGGGTGCTCCAGGTGCACCCCCTGTATGGACTGTGTGGACTGTCCTGCTATAGTTGAGCCTTGATTTCTGTTGGCACATCATTGGGAGGAATTGGCCCCCCACCCCAGACCACTCAGCTGTGAGGACAGACTTTGACTACAGCAGATGAGCTGCTATGCAGAGGCTGACCCCAAGAAGCAGGACTTGCATCAGTGTGGTTTGCTGCCTGCAGACGCCACAGAAGTGGCTGGGTTGTAATTGGTGCGGTCTGAAGCTGAGCACCAGGTGTCCTGGCTCTGAGACATGAAGTGGGGCCTCCTGGGACACAGGAGGTCAGCCACTGGCTGTTCCCTGCCTGGGGCCACCAGGCATGAGCTACATTAGCAATCTGCAAATGGTTGCTACTTATGCTAGGTGTGGTGGTACCCAGGAGAAGCCAAGCTGAGAACTGAGGCTTGGGGCCACTTAGCAAGAGGTACCGAGTACACAGAGGCCAGATGCAGCTTGTTTGAAAGATTTTAGGAAAGTCTAAAGCATGAGCCAGGAGAGGCCGTTTGTATGGAAAAGCCACGGGAACTCGCTTGTGGGTCCAACAAGTTGAGTGGGGCAGAGTCTCAGGAAATCACCAGGGTGGGGTGAACAGTGTTGGCCAGGTTGATTGCGACTAGATATGGCACCTGCCTGCCAGCTCTGTGAGGGGAAAACTCAGCAAAGTAACAATGGTCTCTGCCAACACTTCTGTCTGGGAGAAAGCTGCCTCTCCAGCCCTTGCCCTGAAGCCAGACAATTCAGTTCCTCTCCTTGTGTGCTTCATGCCTTTTGAGCTGCTGCCCCAGGACTGGAGCTCAGAATAAGTGAATCCGAGTAAGTCTGGGCATGGGCCCTCTGTCTCACTCAATCACAGTCTGGTTTTTATAGCTAGAAATTATAGGAAATTTTTCCTGGCGCTGGAACCCTGGGGGATCTGATGTGGGACTGGGAGCCCTCACTCCTTAGGGGGGACCTCTGCAGCAGAGATATCCCTCCTGCTTTAAGTCTCAAAGTGGCTTCTTCTTTATACCCTTAATTATAGGACCTCTGTTCAGCTAGATTTCAGGCATTCTGAATGATGGTTGTTCTGTAATTTAGTTGTAGCTTTGATGTGAGGATGGGAAGGTCTGAGTATCGCATTTACTTATGCTGCCATCTTCACCAGAACTCTAAAAGTTTTTTATTGAAACCACTGCATCCCATAAGTTTTGGTATGCTGTGTCTTCATTTTCATTCATTTCAAAGTATCTTCTATTTGTCCTTGTGACTTCCTCTTTGACCCATTGGTTATTTGAGAGTGTCATTTACTTTTCACATATTTGTGAATTTTCAAAATTTCCTTTTTATTGATTTCTAATCTCATTCTATTGTATTATTTCCACCCTTTTAAATTTATCAAGAATTATTTTATAGCCTACCATGATTTATTCTGGAGAATGTTTCACGTGTACTTGAGGAGAATGTGTTGTCTGCTGTTGTCAGGGAAACTATTCTACAGGTATCTGCTAGGTTTAGTTTGTTTATAATGTTGCTCAAGTCTTCTATTTCCTTGTTGATCTTCTGCTTTAGTTTTCTATCCATTGTTGAAACTAGAAGATTGAAGTCACCAACTATCATTGTTAAATGGTCTACTTCTCCCTTCAGTTCTGTCAGTTTTTGCTTCATGTATTTTGGGGTTCTATCATTCAGTGCACATATGTTTATAATAGTTATATTTTCCTAATGTATTTACTCCATCATCATTATAGAATATCTATCTTTATCTCTAGTAACTTTTTGTTTTAAAAGCTATTTGTCTGATATTGCTGTTTGCTTGATGTATTTTTGATATCATTTTACTTTCAACTTATTTTATCTTTGAATCTAAAGTAAGCCTCCTGTAATCAGTATGTAGTTGGTCTCATTTTTCTTACATATTCTGCCATTGCTTTTTAAAAATAAGTGCATATATCAACATTGTGAGAAAGACGTGTAATATCTTCCATTCTTATAAAAATTAATTTAACTCACAGACCCCCTGAAAGGATCTGTAGTCAGCTCTTTGAGAACCACTGCAATAATAAACATTTAGCTTATGCATCTGCGAATTATCTGGGAATAGACGGATCTAGGCTGCAACTGGCTGGATCCTTTTCCTGGAATCAGCAGACTAGTGTAGACATGTCCTTCTCTTGGTGACAGCAGAAGCTCAAGAGGTCAAGTGGAGACAGCTCATTTAAGGATCTGCCTTATTACACTGGTCAAAGTAAGTCACATGACCAAACCCAAAGTCAAGGGGAAAAAAAATACCCCACTCCTTTAGTGAGAAGAACTGCAAAGTCCAGGCAAAGGGCAAGAATTTAGGGAACAGTAAAGAATGGGGGCCAAGGATGCAATCTCTACACAAGTCAAGAGTGAAAGCGGAGTGACCAGCTAAGAGCGACTGCAGCAGCTAGAGAGAAAGGATGATGCCTTGGACGAGGGTAACACTGGAGAGAGGTCAAAAGCAACTGGGTCAGGGTATGAACTTCAGCAAGTCAGTTCTTCCCTCCCTACCTGCACTTCCTCAACTGTAAAATGGTATTAATATGATAAATGAGATAATGTATATAAAGCTCAACTCTAGTAAGCATTTGATCTATGAAGGCTGTTACTGTTATCTCTCAAGTGGGAATGATTTTAAAAAATACCTCATAGATTTCTAGTCAGGATCAAAGCACCAGGAGCAGAGGCTGGCACATGAAATATACTCCAGTTGTTCATCACTTACATTCTGTCAGCTTCCTAAAAGGATTCAAGATTTACAGTAAAAGACCCACTTATATTAACCCTATTAAAAGTAGGGTGAAAGATTAAGAGAAGAGACTTGTCTCTTTGACTTAGCCCTTAAACCGATAAAGCCACTTACAGAAAAGAATTTTAATCCTTTTGTTGAATTACAGAAAGTGTTTTTGTTATTTCTAACGGAGCTAACCACACTTCCCAGAGATCATTCTTGTTCTGCTACCATTTGGCTGGGTTGGAGGGAGGAGGGTGGGTGGAGTTGGACCGGGTGCTTCCAGATTAATTCAATTTTGATACTATTTCATGGGGATTTGCTCTGTTTGACTTTTCCATCAGCATTCAATCTGCAAGAAGAGATGTTAATCTAGCAAGATGATCTAAGACAAGTTCTGAACCTCTCTCTACCTCAGTTTCTTCATCTGTAAAGTGAGGATAACAATACTACTACTACTTCCTTTGAGGACTAATTGAGTTCATAATATGCACTTGGAGGAGGGACTGGCACAGTTAGCACTAGGTAAGTCTTTCATATTATTGCTATAATTATTTAATAAAAAATCACATGTTATTGCCCAGAAAAGTTGGACACAACTTCACAAAGTCAGTTTGAGACTTAATCTTATTGCTCAGTAAAATCAAGGTCTAAATGTCTTCAGGAAACCTATGCTCTGCTCCAACCTCTAGAACAAGATACAGAGTCTATAATTCCTCTCTGATTGCTCCTCCCTGATTTGAAGTCCACAGGTAATCAAGAAGAAAGCCAAGTCTTGCAACTTGCTAAAACCCAGGCTGGGCATTTTCCTGCCCTGCCCCCAGATCATTTAGCTTGGCTGTGCCCAGTGCTTCTAGAGCTGTCACCAGGAGATAATAAAGAATAGGCATAAAGTCAGATCTGCAATGCTCAAACTAGGGTTAGCCTTAGAAATCACATTCCAAAGTCCTTTCTGTTAAAGCTAAGGAAATTGTGGCTCAGAGAAGATGGGTAACTTGCCCAAGGTCACCCTGTTAGTGGCAATACATTCTACCTGACCCCAACACCCGTGGACTTGACTACAATGCCTTTACACGATCTGCAACAAAGCTCCCTCATTCAGGCTACGTATCTTCATTGTCCTTGATCTATCCTCAGGACAGACCCTTTTCTTACCAAATCTTTCTGCCTTGAACCTCAGAAAGCATGAACTAGAGATGAGGCCACTTGATGTCTGCTCAGCCCAGAGACTGGTGAGACAGCCCCTTCTTTCGTCCTAAATACCATCCTTCCATTAATGTAGCTGGAGAACAAACTAGCTTCCTTGGAAGCTCCTGCCATGGTGAGCTCCCGTCACATGTCGCTCACTGAACACTGAAACCCTCCTACTCAACGCAGATGTGTTTGCTAAGCAATGCCTCCCTCGACTGCACCTCACCTTTTAGAACACTGGCATCCAGCGCACTGGCTCACCTAGGGGCTCAGAGCACCCTGGCATCTGGCTGCACGGACTTCTGAGAGGAAGGTGTTTGGGTGTGGCAACCCAAGAAAAGGACTCCAAGGTGACCTACTCCACCTGCACCTACCAGGCAGGACCACTGCCAAATTTAGGGTGGTCAGGCACTCTCCTGGGTGGACAGAAACCAGTCTTGGTGCCCCTGATTCTGCTTCCTTGATACTTTCCCTACCTGTTCCCAGGACCCTCAAACAATCCACTCTACCCATCCCCATCTGAGTCTAGCCTCCTTAGAGATTCAGATGGCTGAAAACTATCCAAGCTCTTCAGTTAGGCAGAAAAGCAGAATGAAGAATGACATGGAGAGGATGGTATGGCTTTTAAAAAAAAATAAAATTCTGTGAATTATATTCATTCATGATCATAGAAAAGATATCAAATTGTTAACAGTGCTTGGTCATCCCTGGGAGGTGGATTGGTGTTGGGTGGGAAGGAAGCTACAGCTTTTTGCTTATACATTTCAGCACTGTGGACATGTAGGTTAATGTTAAACCAGTTCATCTTAAACATGTTAGTTAAATGAAAGGATATATGACTGGGTGGATGGAAGGAAGGGAGGGCGGAGGGAAAGAATCAATTCCCTGTGCTCAGCATGATACCAGGCACATGGTAAGAACTCAAACGGTGTTATCTTTAATTAACTCTGCATTCCGTTTGAAGCCTGGGTTGGTTCCTTGCCCAGCTGCCAACCTTTGGCTCCTTTCTCTGAGCATTGCCTCTTCTCAGTTTCCCCCACCATGCCTCACCCCACGGGATGGATAACTCAGGAACAACCTCCCTCCTTCTCCACCTTCCACCTTCCACCTTCCCCTCTGACCAAGATTTCCTGCCTCAGAAATGGTCTGATCAATTTGTTCGCAGGGAGATCCTACCAACTTAATATCTCTGTGCAATTTTAAATGGGAAGGACCCGCAGGCCCAGAAACTGCTGACCCTACAGAAAGAAGCATCGAGGGCAGATTCGGGGGAACTGGCTGTGGGTAAGTGTGGGCGCTGGAGCCTCTGCAAAAGGCTGCCCCATGGGAGAGCCCCAAGTGAGGCTGGCCAGAGTCCTCTAAACCAACTCTGGGTCAGAGCCCTGAGGAGTGTGGTCCCCAGAGCACAGGCCTGGGGAGGAAGCAACTCCCACAACAGAGCTGCCCCCATCCTGGGCCTTCCCCACAGAGCAGCCTCTTCCCTGGCCCCGCTGGCCTGTCTCTGCATCTGCACTAAGCCCTGATATGAGCAGGACTCCTTCCCGGGCAGGAGCTGGGCAGGACTCCTTCCCGGGCACCCTGTGTGATTACACCTACCATAAAGCAAGCAGCAACAGCACTGCAGGCAGGGGCGACGTCCCGCAGTCTTGGCTCAATCACCTCCCAGCAGTGGGACCTGGGTGATTCACCCATGTGTCTTGGCAGCTTCCTCCTGAGTCACAGTCACCTTCCTCCCAGGACTGTTGGGAGGAGATGGGGAGACAACTGATGGACAACTGCTGAGCATGGGCCTGGCTGATAGTGGGTGCTCAGAGAGGGGCCTGGGGACAACAAACTCCAGAACATGCCCTGACAAACTCCATCTTCTCGGTGCCTTCCTTGCCCTGAGTCCCCGGTTCTGAGGCCTCATTTTAGGGGTCCAGCCATCCTTCCAGTTCTAATGAGCATGTATGAACTCTGAGGCTAGAGGCCAAGAAATAGAGGTGAGTGCAAACAGCCGAAGCCACGGTGCCTGACCCTGGAGGCAAAGGAAGGCATGATGTGCTGGGTCTGCTGGGCATCCCTCCTGTGTCTCAAGGAAAGAGACAGGTGAATGCTGGTGCAAGAGACAAAGGCCAGACAACAAAGCTGCTTGAGGAAACTGGCTGGACATGGATGGGCTCTGAGTCACCAGGCACTGGTGACTCAAAGTCTCAGAGACATTAGCTAATTGCTGAAGTGATTACAGGCAATCAGGAATTGGGATCTCCCGTGCCAGGCTGACCTGGTGCTCAGGACATCTCCACGTGCCCAGGCGGGCACAGCCCCTTCCCTGTGCTACGGCTCCGTGGACAGCTGCTGCATCCCTGAAAGCATGGAAAGCAGTAGGTCACTGTAGCTTTAAAACACAGCTCACTTGAAAAGCAAGAGGCCCAAAAGACAGAGCTGAACATGATAAAGTTATCAACTGAAAATGCCGAGAAAGACACTTAAACAATGGGTAAAGCTTGAGAGTGCTCATTTTTGCTTCCCGCCAAAACAAATATGTCTACACGATCATTAAATACTGCAGGGGGCAGAAACGTGTCTATGCTTTGCTCACCAAATGTGTTGTGTGAACCAGCTACATCAGCATCACCTGGGAGCTTGTAAGCAACGTGCCTCAGGCTTCACCCCAGAATTGCCAGAATTATGGAATCAGAGTCCGTATCTAACAAGATCGTTGGGCGAGCTGTATGTACATTGAAGCTTAAGAAACACTGACCTAATATGCATACTCGTTTGCCTATTATTAAATACTGGAGTTGTTTCTAATCAACATTCATCTATGAAACATTTACTAAAGGCCTAAGGATGCAGCTGTAAATGAGACACAAATATCTGCTGTCACAGAACTTAATTCTACTGAGGGTTGTCAGATGATAAACAAATTCCAGGGATAAGACTGCTCCAGGCTGTGGTAGGTGCTAAGAAGAAAATAGGCAGGGTGATGCTGTTTCAGAGTGACGAGGGCGGCCAGAGAAAGCCTCTCTGAAGAAATGGCATCTGAGTTGGGGCTTGAAAAATAGAAAGAATCCAGCCACACGGAGTACAGCAGGAAAGGTTGAGGCCACAGCAAGTGCAAAGACCCTGAGGCAGGCATGCACATGACAGGTCTGAGGAACAGAGTCAGGATTTTCTAAGTGGCTTGAAACAGTATCCATTTTGGTGCTCATGATTCTGTGGGTGGGGAATCCTAGCAGGTCTCAGTGGGACAGCTCATTTCTGTTCCCTGGGGTGTCAGGTGGGGGGGCTGGGCAAGGCGAGGATCCAAGATGGGCACCTGGAGTTTCAGTGTCAGCTGTCAGGGGGCCTCTGTGCCCCTCCACCTGACCTCCCATCATCCAGTGCTTTACCTTGTAGCCAGCTTCCGAGAGCCAGTGAGTGGAGAGAGGGTGGTGTAGAGGGCAAGGCTGGGAGCAGGGCACCCGGGGAGGAGGCTGAGGGCCAGCAGTGCTGATGAGCTGCAGGTGACTTGGCCCGGATAGGTGAAGGGCATGGCAGGAAAAGGCAGACTGGAGACAGCTTTGAAGTTGAACCAACAAGACTTGCTGATGGATGGAATGTGCTGGGGAAAGCGAGGGGAGAATCAGAGATGGTTTCCAAGTCTCTGACCTGAGCCACCGAAAGGATGAAGAAAAGTATTTATTGAAATATTATTTAAAATAGCATAAAACTAGAAGCAACCCATTTACTAGCACATACATTCCCATTACAATGCCTGCTTAACTAGGAATAAGCATTTTATCTGTCAAACCAAACTTATTGAAAGTTGAGCAGGAAGAGACAGATGCTTCTTACCCTTAGAATCATTTGCTGTGCAAGCGTAAATTTTAAAGGAAAAAGTGTATCCAGAGTTCTGCTCCCCAACAAGTCAGGTTTTTCCAGTTTAATGTGTCCTTTGCAACCCTTGTCCCCATGAACTTAAGTTATGCATCGTTGTGTTTAGTGCAAATCTCATTTTTAAGTGTGTTTTTTTTTAACTTGACACATCACATAAACCTTCTTTTTTCTAGGATGTTATATCTACTTCATAATGATTTTTATTGCTGCATAATATTTTATCAACTTAGTGTACTATAATTTATATAACTACTTCCCTGTTTTTAGATTTTTCGGGCGCTGTTGTTCTAAATCCCTAGATGCTGGGTGGTTTGTGATGAAGTAATAAATAACAATAAGGGAGATGGGCTTGGAGTGCCGGAGTAAAGAGGCCAGTGTAAGCGGAGCAGAGAGTGCGGGAAGGGAAGAGTGGCGGGCAGGGCCAGAGCATGCAGGGTCCCGTAGGCATGGAAGTTTTAGTTCAGAGTGTGAATGTTTCACTTGCCTTCATTTTCTTCTTTCTGTTCCTATCGGTCTGCCTTTTTGTCTTTAGCTCCAGGCTTATTGTCAAAGTGCTGTTGGGAATCAAGCCACAGGAATTCACTGCCAATACACAAGTGTGAGCTCCCTGCCTCATCACCACTTCTGCAGATTAGCTTTTTTAGTTCCAAGAGTCCAAGAAACTTATTAGTGTAAAAACGTAAATTCCTTTCTCAAAAACTGAAAAGTCTCCATCTATCATTTCCTTGGATGCAGAAAAACTGAAACTTTCCAACTCAGAGTGTCCAAATCATGTCTGATGTCAAACTCAGTCCCTTCCAGATAAATGCTGAGTTAACTTGGGATTGTCCCCTTTTCCTTAGGGGTTGTGCCAAGTTCCCAAGTTCAAGCCCTAGAGGAAGGGGATTGAGTCCCAGGGTCTCCTCTGTCCCTGCTTATATATGCTCTGCCCCTGAGCCTTAGAACTGGACTCCACTGTCCTTGGACATGACCATGTCCTTCTTGTCCAAAGCCCAAGCTCCTTGGGTCTACCTGCCCACCTGCCCTCCCATGTCCCTCTTGGAGCCCTGGAAGTCTTGTCTGCTTGCTACATACCATACTGGGTATGGAGGATTCTGTGAAATAGCCCCTGGTCCATCCGCTGAGCCACCTCCATCAGCGAGGCATTCTGGCACTCTACCTCTCTACCCCCATTTCCCAACACGCCCACACAGAAATTGCTAATCCATCTCCTGGCCTTCTTTCCTGTAGAAACTGAATGAGTTCTTCCAATCCTTCTCAACACAATGCACCAGGTAATCAATTAGATTTGGTCCAAAGGACTAGATATATTTGCTATCCTGGGTTTAACCTCAAAGATGGGGGGGGGGGGTTTCTTACTGAGCACTGAGGACTCCGCCAAGGAGAGATCTATCTCACAGGGCATCCATAAGTTATAGGTTATTGTCACAACCAGACAACGTTTCAAAGAGGATCAGTGGATACAGATCTGCTTCAAAACAAAATGAGAATGACTTGGAAGACACTGGGGTAGAATGACCCGAGACTTTGTGTTAGTATCCTGAAATGCACATCTAGAGAGGGAGGGCACAACCCAACCTTGACCTCCCTGTGTTTTGTATATTCACCTTCTAAATTGGCGGGTGGGAATGGGAGTGGTGAGCCAGATTATACTATGTAATCTCTAGGCCCCTCCTGATGTTTGTATCAGTGTTGTCTGGAGCAGTTTTGTAAGACTGAACCCTTAACCTGTGGGACCTGATGTCATGATACAGTGTCAGAACTGGTGGTATCAAAAAGAAATGAAGAGCACTAGAAAAAGTAAATATCTGGATAGATATAAAAGACTTTTTAAAATTATACTTTTTTCTTTAAAAGGCTACTGACTTAAAGCAAAACAAACAAACAAACCCTAAACATGACAGTACTGTACAATGAGGATTAAGGCATATATGAAAGTAAAATTAAGACCACAAATAGCAGCAGAAGCATACATAAAATGATACTGTTGCAATTTTCTACAGTATTGTTTGAAAGTAGTCTATACTAACTTAAAGATGTATAGGGTGTCTCAAAAAATGTATACACATACTTTGAATAATTATAAAGGCAGTGTTTATTAAAATACATTTCATTTTCAAAATTGAGCTATCGGCTGTTAAGGTGTATACACATTTTGGGGGACACCCTGTATATTGTAATCTCTAGAATACCCATTTAAAAAACTAAACAAAGAGGTGTGGCTAAGAAGTCAATATAGGAGGTAAAATGAAATACAAGACACACACACACACACACAGAAAGTAGGAAATGAGATATAGAGGAAAACAGAACAAATGAAATAAAAAGAAAACAAATATCAATAAGGGAGACTTAAATTCAACCATATCATAATTACATTTTGTGTAAATGGATTAAAACTACATCATGATTAAGTGGGATTTTTCTCATAAATGCAAAATTGGCTTAACATTTGAAAATCAATCACTGTAAGTGTATTAATATCTCATGCTGCATAACAGATCGGCCTAAAATTTCATGACTTAAAACAATAAACATTTGTTATCTCAGACAGTTTCTGTGGGTCAGGATCTAGGTCGAAGTAGCTTAGCTGGGTGTTTCTGGCTCAGGATCTCTCATGAGGTTGCAGTCAAGATGTTGGCAGGTGCTATGTCTAAACTCTTAACTGGGCTTGGAAGATCTGCTTCTGAAGTGGCTCACTCACAAGCCTGGGAAGTGCGTGCTAGTTATTGGAAACAGGGCGTCATCCCTCACCATGTGGATCTCTTCTTAGAGCTCCTGGAGTATACTTACAACATGGCATCTACCTTCGCCCAGAGTGAGTGATCCTACAGAGAAAGAGCAAGGAGGAAACCCGTGCCTTTTATAACCAGTCTTAGGAGGGTCACGCAGTTATTTCCACCACATTCTATGAATTAGAAGTAGTCACTAAGTCTAGTCCACACTCAAGATGAGGAAAATTAAGCTCTAAATCTTAGGCTTCAACTCTTTAAGAGGAGTATCAAATAAACATATTTTTAAACCACCACAGTAATGTACTAGATCAATGATTTCAACTAGGGGTGACTGTGTCCTTCAGGGGCACTTAGCAATGTCAAGGTATTTTTGGTTTTCACAACTGGGTCATTACTATCGGTATCTAGCAATACTTGCCAGACACGCGGCTAAGCATTCTACAATGTGCCCTTACATTTGAGCATTCCGGCCCAAAATACTAGTAATCAACTCAATAAATGTAAAAATAACATTTGACACAACTCAACATTCACTCTTGATTTAAAAAAACAAAACAAAACACAACTCTCAGCAAGTCAGAGTAGGGGGTAACTTAATATGATAAAGGACCTACAGATAACAACACATGTAATGACAAAATATTAAACCCTTTTCATCTAAGATTGGTAGTAAGGCAATGATTTATGCTCTCACCAACTTTATTCAGCATTGTAGTAGAGGTCCGAGTCAGGGCAATAGGTCGAGAAAAAGAAATAAATGGTATCTTTCAAAAAGCAGAAAATTATCATTTTGAAAGAGCCCAACTTAACAATTTTTTTCTTTTATGGCCAGTGTTTTTTGTGCGAAATAAATCTTGGCTACTCAAAGTTGCGAAAATACTCTATATTTCTTCTAGAAGTTTGTTGGTACTAGGTTTTCAAACAGATGTTTTTAATCTTAAATGTGATCTTGTTTTTCAAACTTTATTTTTAAAAGTTTCAAACAGTGAGCACACAGTGAGAAGGCAGATGTCCACAAACAGGGAAGTGGAGCCTCACCAGACACCAAATCTCTGGGCACCTTGAACTTGGGCTTCACAGCCTCAGAACAGTGAGAAGTGTCTGTTGTTTAAACCACCCAGTCTGTAATATTCTTGTTGCAGCAGCCTAAGCTAACTGAGTAAAATAGTATAAAATAAATAATAGTAAATAAATAGTATAAAAATTCTCTTAAATGGAATTTACAATTAGTAGAATTTACTCTTTTATAATTACTTTTTAAGTTGCAAGTCTGAATTAGGGAAGAAAGTAGCACCTTCGACTTGCCAGACTTCATTTTTTTGAGTTTCAAACATACAACAAACTTGGAAGAATTTTACACTGAAAACCCCTATACTCCCCACCTAGGGAGGAACAGTTTTATATATGTAACTAAAGCAGGATGGAGAGAGATTTTTGGCACAGTTTCTAAGGGGGATGTCTGGACCTTTCAAGAATTATCTGATTTCACTTGGAAATCACCACCTTCCTTTAGTTGATGAGCGTGTACACCCTGGAGATGCCTCACCGTGATAACAACTGCTTTTAGGTCCAGAGTGAAGCAAAAAAGAAATATTTTCTGAGGAAATCTGGTGACAGTTGGAAGGGTAAAAGGAAGGACAAGAGGGGTCAGCAGTAAGAGTAACACCAGATCTTTCTATTACGTTCTGTGTGGTGCTAAGGTGACCAGCATACTCGCTTCCTGGACCCCGGGCCTTCCCTATGGGGCTCTAAGTACAAGAGATGTGAGAATGATGTAATGTCTACACACACAGCTGCAAAGAAGAAACTTCATCTTAATCTAATTGACCAGTTAGAATTGGTTACCAACTAGTAGTGTAATATATTCCACTAACTATTTTTTTCAGTAGCTCACTGTGTAATAAACCGACTCTTACTTTGGTCCCCCAGATGTTTGTTTTAATGCAAAGATGCCATCTTAAAGCTCTTTAGCCGAGGGAATAGAGTGTCTTGCCTCAATCTCATTTCTTCCCAAGAAGAGGCATATAGCCCACTGAGAGGTGATGACCACCTCTCAGGAGCAAGAGGTTATAAAGGTTCAGGAAATTCAAGTGACATCATCTAAGTGATGAGGACATTTGTCTTCTGCAGATGGTACCAAAGGCTCCACTCATTTCCCAGCCTAAGACAAACGGGCTTCAGAGCAACTGAGTATCCTTGTGTCATGGAACAGGAGTCTCAGAGGTTCTAAAAGATCACCCGAAAGACTTCATTTCATGCCAGTTTGTCTTACCATATGCCAAGGACTGACTCACAGACAAGGTCACAAGGAGAACGAAGAAGATCTAGTGTGACAAATACCAAATGGTCTGTGGGGAAGCAGACGACCTGTGACCCCCCCCTTGAGGATCTTCAAATGGTGTTTCCGAAGCCCTGGGTCTGGCTTTGTTCTAAGTACAAGCCAGCTTCTCCCAGGGCCTGAGCTACTCCCATGGTCTATATTACGAAGCAGTAGCTGTTGCATCGATTGTCCTAGTGGGAAGTCCCAGCTTTGCCTTGTACTAGTTCTATAACACTGTGCAAGTGGCTAAAATAACTGAGCCACAGTTTTCTTGTTTTTAAAATAGCAATAACAGTAACACCTAGCTCAAATTGTATGGATTAAATCAGATTAATATACAAAAAATAATGCTTAAAGGAGATAAAGGAGCTTTCATGGGACAGGTTACCTTTGACCCTGTGAAAGCACAGATACACATCTAGGAGATTTGGGCACCGCTCTCTTATGGCTCCAGAATATCAATATCACAGAATCAAAGTCTACGCACTTGGAAAGGAACCTCAGAAAACCTAGCCTGACTTGCTCATTTATGGATGCATTCTCATCCGTGGGAGAATGGAAGTTACTCATCCATCAATGTTAAAACTAAGGACAGAGACCAACTTTTTTTCAGTCTTTGCACTGCCTGCCCTGCCCCCACTCCCCTTAGCACATGGCCTGGCCAAAGTTTATACTCAGTAAAGCAGTCACTGAATTTTGTTAATTTGTCCAAGGACACAGAACGCAAAAAAGAAAAAGCCTGATTAAAAATTCCATTTTTTCTGACTTACAGAGAAGAGGGCTTCTATGGTAGATGAGAGTAATCCAGATCTTGGTTCAAAGCTCAGCTCTGCCCTAAAGCTGTGGGACCCCAGGCAAGTTATTTAACTTCTCGTTGGTAGAGGGAGCATAACAGCAGCCACACCTCAGCGCTATTTCAAGAATTAAACGAGATACTGATACCATGCGCTGGGCTCTCTATTACAAAAGACCAAATATTAACAGTGACCCAGAGGAAAAACAAGTCAGTCAAAAATCTGGATATTCAGTTGACATCACATGAAGCCTCTAGATGTTTAGAACTAACTTAGGGAACTGAATTTCCAAGTTTGCAATCATGTCTGTGTTTCATAGGTGTCCTCACTAATACCCCATCTCCTCTCCCAGGGAAGTCACCCCTGACACTTCACCCAGGCCTTCCCGGGCTACTGCACAGGGCTACTGCAAAAGATGGGTAGGATGGTGGCTTTGGATAGTGGGCAACCCTTTAAAAACAGGAGGGAGGGGGTTTTCACGTGCCAACTGAAGTCCAGATGGGTCTAACTATAACACTGGCTGAAAATTCTTGGGAACTTCTCCAAATTAAAAATCTAACTTGAGACAGAAGCAAAAAAAAAATCTCATTAAAAAAATACTGTTCTTTTTTTTTTTTTTCCAATCCATTGTGGGAGCCACCTTTAATTAAGCAAGGCATGGAATGGGCAAACCAATGAGCAATCGGAATGACAGAGAAAACTGCGCTCTAATGGTCACTACCAATCTGTAAAATGAACCTTTCTCGCCTTGAAGAGATGGATGGCTCGTACTTGCGTTTCCCATGTCAGAGGTGGCTCATCCACCATGTCATTACATAAAGCAATTACTGCACTTTTCTCGGGCTCCGTTTGCGGCACTCGCACGGCCGCTCAGCTCACTGACGGCAACATTTACCTTCCCCCTTCTGGTCTAAGCGCAACAGCAGGGCTGCAGGTCACCTTCTACACGACACCTCCTCCTGCCTGGCCTCGGCTGTGGTCAGCGCCACTTTGAAGCAGCCAGTTTGACTCTGTGGACAAACTGACAGCCACACTTGTTTTGTTAGCCTAAAAAAGAACCCGTTAGCCATTGAACATTTATGAAATTTCTTGGTGATGTGCGCAAGAGGCACCTTTGCCCCAAGCCCCGAGGCTCAAGAATAAAGTGAAGGATGCAGTGGGGTAAGGGAAGGATTGTTTATGTTGCAGCTGGGGGTAGGTTTGGAGATGGGGTGAGGAGTGAGATGGGGTCTGAAATGGGATGAGGTGCTTGGGTGATGGATGGAGTTAGTATTAAGGCTGGGATAAGGCTCAGGAATTGGGTGAGGGACAGATTCGAGGCTGGGTGAAGGATGGGAAACAACCCCAGACAGCGTCAGTCTTTGGCTGGGGGTAAGGGAAGATAGTGTGGAAGTACCAGGCAGAGGCTCAGGATTTGGGCGAGGTGGTGGTCAGGCCCTTGGGAGGCTCAGAGACGGATGGTCTGAGACTCAGGATGGACAGGGAAGACCTCAGTGATGGGGTGATGTCTGTTGTATGCATTACTTGATTTTCTTTTTTTAAAGCTGAAAGCCTGAGAGCTTATTTCTTAAGGTCAAGAAATGAGTCCTCAGCTGCTTCAAAACACTCCATCAGATGGCCCAGAGTCAGCCCAGAGCAAAATGGGAAAGTGCTGGGCTGTCCCCTCCCTTTCCTTCTGGGAAGCTTGTTTCCCTTTCTGAAAGGGCAAGCACCCAGCAGCTCTTAACACCCTGTGGCTTGGGCACCTCCAGGTCGCATGTGGTGTCGGTGCTAGGCCCAGCACCCTGAGACGGTAACAGTGTTGAGAGGGGGAAGGAAGTGGGATTTAAAATCAAGGAGACCTGAGTTCTGCTCCTAAAACTTAGGCAAATCCCTGGTCCTCTCTGACCCTGATTTCTCAACGATTAACAGGGTTTTTCTTACTTCTATGATGGGTTTGGGGATTGAGCAAGTAACAAGTGTACAAAGAGCTTCCTAAGATATAAACGGTATATTATTACTGACAGCTGTGACGGTCATCTTAGCACTGGAGCACGGACCCTGGGGAAGACAGTGGTGGGCTCTCAGGGGGGCTCTGAGGAGGGATCTGCCCCAGCTCCTCTGAGAGGAAGAACCTCTGGGTCTCAGATTCCTCATCTAGGTATCAGCTCTAACAATCTCAGTCTTCAGAATTTCTCAGAACTTCTGTGTGGAGGGGAGGAGAAGGAAGGGCAGAAGCAGGAGGTGACTCTGGGGAGACATTTATTTCACCAGGCCACATATAATGGGTCATTTGAGAAGCACAGATGGCTGTATCCTTGCCCAGGCTGCATCCCTGATTTCTGCTTCAGCCACGCTGTTGGTACATAATGTATTTCAAGAATCAACAACAAATGCAGCTGGCAGCTGGTTTCCTGGTACTACCTGGGGCTTCCCAGGATCCCAAACAGGAGATCGGGTTATCACAGTGGCTGCCGACAGGCAACAGCCATGGCGGGGCCAGCAAAGAAGGATAGTAGGTATTTGTCTAAGAGCACCGCTTGAGAGCCCCTCACCCCAAATCTCCTCCCAGAGTCCCCAGATGTCCCCATCAGAAAGCTGTTCCTTTGGTGTTAGCACTATACTGTTCCCATTCTCTCTCTCTTTCAAATACAAAGATCCCAACCAAACATGGAGTACTAAGCCCAAAGTCCTGGGACTTTTCCCACTTGTACAGCTATAGCTCAGACTCCCGTGAGGAGGCTCTGTCTTGGTCCATCTACTCTCCTTGCACTCCCTGTCTCCTGGGGTGAACACGGTCACACCCATCACTTCACCCACTACCTACATGCTTGGGCGTCCCAAACCAGCCCAGGTTCCTCTTCTTGTTTGAGGCCCTGATAATCCACTGCTTCCCAGACACCTGAGTGACCCATAACCACCTCAGATCAAGGAGTCCATAGACAAGTCTTCACCTGTCCCCTCCTTCCTCAGATGGTCCCTTTATCAATGATGCCAGAAACCTGGCGGTCTTGTTTCACTCTCCAGTTGCTCTCACTCTCCCCATCCAATTCTACTTCGTCGATTCCTGTCAGTTCTACCTTATAAACAGCCTGCAGATCCATCTGCTTATCATGATTCGCTTGCCTAGTTCAGGTCTAATCATTTTCCTCCTGGCACTACTGAAAAATCCTCCTAAATGGTTCCCACACCCCTAGCGATCCCCCTGAAACCCATTCTCCATAGTCAAGCCAGTGCAACCCTGATGAAATCACTCATGTGCCCAAAAGCCTTTGATGGCTCCCCATTAGCTGTGGAATCTAGTCCACGACCTAGGACCCTCATCCTCTGGCCCTAGCCACGTCCCTCCAGCCTCTTCTCCCACCTCAGCTCCCTCTCCCTGTGCTGGGAGCCTCAGTCCCCAACAACCATCTGCAGTGCCCAGTGTTGCTTAAGTACATGATGTGTTTCTTTTTCCTGGTCTGCTTCATTTGGTTGACTCTACTTCTCCTTATGGACTCATGTCAAGCATCTCCTTTTCTCTTAACCCCTTTGGCAGGCTAAATAATGGCCCCCAAAGGTATATACGTGTCTCGATCCCTGCAACATGTAAATATTCTCTTAAAAGGCGAAAAAAGATTGTGCAGATGTCATTAAGTTAGGGATCTTGTGATGGGGAAGCTATCCTGGATTACCTGGGGCAACCTAAGTGCCATCACATGTGCCCCTATAAAGAAGAAAACAGAGAGAGAGTTGACCTGAGAAGAAGAATGCAATGTGACCACAGAGGCAGAGACTGGAGTGATGTTGCCACAAGCCAAGGAATGCCAGCAGCCACCCCAAAGCTGGAAGAGACAAGGACTGGATCTTCCCCTAGAGCCTCTGGAAGGAACAGAGGCTCCTTCTGGCACCTTGGTTTTGGCTCAGTGAAACTGTTTTCAGATTCTGGCCTCTAGAATGGTAAGAGAATAAATTTTGTTGCTTTATGCCACCAAGTTTGTGGTGACCTGTGACAGCAGCCCTAGGAAACTAATTCAGCCCCGGACCCCAGACCAGGTAAGGCCACTCCCACAGGCTCCCAGAGCCCGTAAGTTCACTGTGACACCTCTCATGCCATGCTGCAATTCCCGTCCTCATGTCTGTTTCCCCAACCTGCTATATTGTGACTTTGAGGATGGGCACTATTTTACCTCTCTCTTTAGAGATGATCACCTATGAGGCTTTAATAAATGTTTGTTGAGAAAAGGAACAAATGAATGTTATCCCCCAGTGCCTGGCCTGACCCATGAGAATCCAGCACAGCTTGGACTGTCACCATACTGGGACCACCTGCCTCACCTCGGACCCCAAATGCCAACTATTTGCAGACACTGCACCCTGGGACTTGGCCTCCTGGTTACATTTCTAGAGCCAGTGTCTGCAGCTCAGCCATAGCTCTAGTCAGTCCAGTGTGCATGAGAATCACCTGGGGGGTTGTTAAAAACGTGCAGTTTCTGGGCCCTAGCCCCAAAGGCTCTCAGCCAAATGCCTTACGAATCTGTACTTGTGAACTCTACTCAGCCCACCCCCGGCCAGGTGATTCCAATCCAGATGTGGCAAGGACTAAGCTTTGAGCAAAATATGTCCCAGTGCCTGTGCTGCCCTCGAAGATCCTGTCCCAAACCCCAGCTCACTGCTTCTTCCCGTCGGCTTGGGCTGCAGAGAACTGACCTTCTGGTCTTGCACATGAATCTCGAAACAAGGCACTGCACCCTCAGAGTCCAAGATTAATAAGCTCATCTGAAGGCCCAAAGAGGTCTAAGTTCAGGAATTTGGACGGTTTCTATAGCTACAGCAGCAGGACATTGAACAGTGGATGCTTTTGGTTTCTCCGGGCAACCATTTTCATCCATCCTCACAGAAACCCATGTTTGTTCAGCTCTCCGCCTATCCTCAGCACCACTCCTACATGACTCAAAGAAAACGTGATCCATCTAAGCCCACGACGAGGATTCTATTCCCCTTCTAGCCACTGGAGTTCAAGGAAAGGTTTCCTGGGGGGTCTCTGTGGGAAAGACTTCTTTCCCCTTAGAAGAGCCTTGGAAAGCGGTGCCCCTCCACAGGGTGCAGTCCCTGCTGCTACTGGCAGCTGTCCCACAACCAGGAGTGAACCGGCCTTGGGTGAAGCTGACGTTGGGATAAGGGAAAGAGTCAGGGTCTTGAAGACACGGTTATGCTGCTAAAAGGGCCAATCCCAAAGCCTCACTGCCCGTCAACTTCCTCACATGCGGCTGCATGTCACTGACACATCCTGAGGACCAACCACGTCAGCCAGAAAGAGCCTCATCCTGGAGACCTGTTCCATGACCTAGAAATTGGACCAGCTGAAGGACTAGACACAGAGCCGAATAAACTAGTGTTGCTTGAGTTCTGCAAAATCAGGAACAGTTGCCCACATCCCTGGCCCAGCCTCCCTGCTCCTGGGATGTTTATTTCTGGAAGGATCTGGCACAATCACACGTGTGATGGTGGGTGTCATCTGCGCCCAGCTGGGTATGCGTGTCGGGTCAGGATGGACAGCAGCAGCCTCTGCTTTGCGTCGTTGTTGACAAGGGAAGTAGAGAATAAAGTCTGTCACCACCTCCGGGCAGACATGGGATCAGCAGGCCTCTACTTATTCTGTGACTTTAGGGGAATGGAAAGGAGACGTGAGCTTCAAGACTGTGACCTGAGCTATGGCTGGGCAGTACTTTCTCAGGACCATCTTGATGGAGTAGCTTAAGTGAGTCCCTTCAAAACAGCAGCAGTCCTTTGCTGGTGGACCCTGGCAAGGAGTATGGGGAGGAGATGTGGACAACAGGGGCCAAGGCGGACCCTACCTTCGCCTGGCCCACCTGCTGCTTCTCCATACAGTCAGTCAGCAGAAAGAGCTACAAAACAGCCTGGGGCAAAGAGACTGGTCTGGAGTCCTTTGCGATGGATCAGGTCACACCTTTAGCACTGGCAAGCTTCGCCTCTCTGAGCTGAACTTTCCTAGTCTATGGGATTGTGGTGATAGTGCCCATTTCAGGGCCTGACATGAGGATTAAATGTAATGACCCCCATCACTGAGGACACACCAAGTACTAAATAAACGGTGGCCCTTATTGTGATGTTTTCTCATTAGTATCTGCTCTTAATCTTGGAGAGGGGAAGTTTTAAAAGCACAGAACATGGCAGGCACTCCCTGAGCATTTGGATGGAACCAATAGAGAGACATGATTTTCTGGAACGACATCCAGGCCAGCTCATCACTGCACCAGGGACACTGTGACTTACCAACTGTCTGTGTTATGACTAAACACTTAAAAGGAAAGATGGCCTAGAGCTGGAACCCAGTGAACTGAGGCAGGAACTGCACAGCTGGGCAGACAAGAGGGAATTCTTATAGCTAGAAGCTGGGCGGAGATCGGCTATCTGCTTTTCTGGTGCTGGCAAACTCCCATGGAAGGTGTTGGCCATTTCATGAAGTCATGAGTGGCCAGACAGCACTGAACCCCACCCTTTCATTTTAGACCCAGTATCCAGGGGTCCAGGAGAGGAGGGGACTCACCAAGGACAGATGGGGGTTGGGAGATATGCTGGCATTACAACTGAGGACTCCTGACACCCAAGTCCATTGTTCTGATCCTTGAGGGAATCATGACTAATGGTGTTGAGTTTGCTATGACAGATCATATTTCTCTAGATTTATTTGTTTATTTGAACTAACGTGTCCTTTCTGCAGTCATCAGGCAAAATTGTGGAGGAGGCGCAGGACTGTCCCCAGCCTCTCCAGCCTCCCCTGCCCTCCTCCCCATTCTGCTCCCAGCAGACAGCAGGGCTCCCTAGCAGCCTCATCTCAGCCCCCTCTCCTGTTTCCATCACGGGGTCATTACAATCTGTCATTATTTGGCGGGTTGTTTACTTATTTTCCATCTATCTGCTCCCACTGGGTGGTACATTCCACAAAGGGCTATGTCCCAGTGCCTAGAACAGTGCCTGGTACACAGCACATGCTCAATAAATATTTGTTCAAGGAACCAACCAACAAACTCACTTACACTGAGGTTAAAGAGCCTTACCATGTTCCCTCTAGTGGTGTAATATAAACTGTAAGAGAGGATCCTTAGGGAAAGGAGTGGACTGGGAGGAGGGGCCTAAGATGTTCTGAGCACTTTCTGAGGGCCTGGCTCTGAGCTAGGTTGACTCACATTATCCATGACAATGGCCACACATGGCTGATCCCCTTGACAGATTAATGCTTAACCCACAGCAATGAGTCTCTGTGGAAGGAATTCAAGCATGGTAGAAATTGAAATGATTTTGAGTCTGAGAATGGAATCTTCCTGGTGCCTCTTTTAGCACGCTTTGCAGGCAATACTTATATTGCCTGTCCATAGAAGGATCCTATTTTGAACACCATGACCAGAGGAACTGCCTTTGTCCAGGCAGGAGGTTTTCAAGCCAGTGGAAGCTTTGGGCGACTTTCACTACGGATGTGCAGGTGTGACTAAAAGACTCTTTGTTAAGACTTCTGAGAGAATTAAGTTGTTGCCTCCTAGTAGACCCTTTCATCTAGACAAAAGGAATCCTAGGAATTTTAAGGATATTGTTCTATGGCCTCCTGACAAGCCCAAAGTAGCTGGGAATAAATCTAAAGGAGAGAGTCATATCTCAGAAACAACTGTGGGTGTGACTTTTGTCAAATGGATTGGGCAAAATCCTTCCTATTAATAGGAAGCCCATACAGTCAGGAGAACTGAACATGAAAAAGTGATGCCAGCCTGGATTAAAAGGAACCAGAACCTGAAATTGTTTAAATTATAAAAGATCCTTTAGGTCCCCAATTTTCTATAGAAAGGAAGCAGACTGAGAAAGCTACCTAGCTGCAAATGCAGGCCATTTCTTGGGAGTCCCAGATGGTAGACCCAAGAGCCAGAGAAAAAAACAGACTTGGGAGCTACTCCTAGGCAAGAACTAGACCTAATCAAGGAATATACACTATGTATCAATGGAAAACTATGGAGCAGAGAAAATCATCATCTTGGATGAATTTCAAAAACATAACCTTGAGCAAAAGAAGTGAGACACCAAAGAATAAGTTAAATAAGTTCTTGTTTATATAAAATTTAAAAACAGGCAACGCTAAGCATGAAAACTGGGAATGCACACATAGGTGCTAACCCTAAAGAAAAGCAAACACAGGCTAACGCGAAAGTCAAGGCAGGGGGTAGTTAGGCAGAGGGAGAAGAGAATGCGGTTGAGGCAGGACACGCAGGGTTTCTCAGACACTGATGCTTTCTTTCTTCACCAAGGTGGCGGTCGATGGGTTGTTTTATTTTAACATGCATATGAGTTTTATCTTTCCATACTTGATATTTATTTTTCTAATTGAGACCATATGAACTACTTCTAGTAATGACTGATTGGGTCATTCAGACCAACCTTCTCAGTGAGAACAGCTACAAAAGTTGAATAAAATAATGATGATAACAAGAATAATAACTATTGTTATTTTTATTAAAAAAACAAAACAAAACCCTGAAGCCCTCAGGGGATTAATAAAGCAGGAAAGAATGACCAAGTCATGATTTGGGAGAAAATATAATGCAGAAAGCTGAGCATTCTGCTGATTCTGGAAGAGAGAGCTGGGAACCTAAGAGTCTTAATAGTGCTCCAGGCACTTTGCAGGCCAATGGACCAAAGTTAAAGTTCAGGGAACACCACAGGGGAGGAGCCCTGGTCACTCCCCCTGCCGCGTGGACCTGGAAACATGACCGGCTGCCTTAAGAGTCAGAGTGAACCGAAAGTAGAGCAGCCCTGGAAGGCATGCAACCCAACTTCCAATCATCTCAGTGAAGCTCACCCTGAATGGGTAATGCCCTTGATGCCTTCCAAGAGCAAACGGGAACGCTCCCTGGAGGAGGGAGATAACATAATCCAAGGCCTATGCTATTGAATTTATTGCAGAAATGCAGAGCTGGACAGGGCCTGCAGCAGCGTCTTTGGCAGCGCCCAGGGTGGGATGGGGCTGGGGGGAGCAGCATCTGTGGCGGCAACGGGACTGGGTGCTGCGGGCGGTGGCACCCACGGTGGAATAAAGTGGTGGCTTTCGAGGAACTGAGGAATACGGTTTCTAGTTTTAGGGATTCTGGGGCTACAGGTGTTACTAGGCTTTGCTGGACGGAATAAAGCTGGACACAAGCATGACCTCCTGATGAGGGCGTGCATTTATTGAAGAGTGGCTGCAGCCTTCCAGTTCAGATTAAAATCCGAGAACTGCATGGACGCGGACGCCCACGGACTCTTGAAGGCCTTTCCCATTTCCCCACGATCAAATCCTCGGTTTTCAGCTCGGATGGCAGCTCATCACCTGTGGAGCCTGACCTGGCTGTGTCTGGAATCCACCCCCTGCCTTCCGCTGCAGCTACACCCCACTCACCATCCTCCCGTTGGCTCAGTGTTGCTTCCAGATACGCACTGAGCGCGTTTCAGAGGCAGCGGCCATCTCCCCCCGTTCTCCCTGTCCATCCTGATGTGCGGTTAAAAACCTTGCCCTTTTATGATGCTCTCATCAAGCCCACGAGTTTAGTTCAAAGCAGTATTCAACAATTTCAAGAGAAGTTTTTGTTGTTTTTGCTCTGACGCCTCAACAAGCTAGAGAGGTATTCATATCCAGGGATTTTTTTTGCCAGGTTGTAGGAGAGATTCTTCACTCCAAGTTCAGCTGAGACTTTGCTTGGCAGAAACAAGGTACCCTCAAGAAGATAACTATCCCAATAGTCCATGTATTAAAGTAAATGGGAAGCTTTTTCCTTGGCTTGGCTAAGCACCATCACCTAAAAATGAGAGTGAACAGAAGTGCCCTGGACACCCTTTAAACAGTACACCTTTAGTTAGGTGTCTTCAGCTGTGCCAAACCAGGTTTCCATTTCTTGGACGTCAGAAATTGGAAAGTTAAAGAAAAACTTACTGCAGATCCTGATAGTGAAATTGCTACAACTAGCCTTCGGGTGTCCTTGATGTGCCCATTAGGGAAAATGAGGCTGACAATCCCATGCTGAGCAGCGACTTGTACACATCTACAGCGTTTTGACGCTGCTCTTTATCTGTGAGTGAATGAGAAGCCCACCCAGATCTGTCCTATGTGTGTCAAAAAAGCTGCCTATGAAAATCTAACTTTAGATGGGATTTTCATGGAAACTCTCAATGACTCTTCTGATGTGGATGAGATTACGTTCCAAGAAGATGGCTCTTGGTGTCCAATGAGACGAAAGAAAGAAGCTATGAAAGTATCCAGCCAGCCGTGTACAAAAATAGAAAGTTCCAGCACCCTCAGTAGGCCTTGCTCAGGGACTATAGACAATGAGGCAAGAAGAAAGTGGATGCTATTGGCCTAACAACAGAAAGCTCTTCTGACAAAGAGGAAGACTTCCCTCCCCCTCCCCCGCCTAAAGGAAGCGCGTCTTTATGTCAGAAACAGAAGGCAGCCCAACCGAACGGGTTCTCACGCACCAGCCATCCGCTGTGAGGGTGCCCAGTGTGACTTCGGTTGATCCCCCTGCTATCCCGCCTTCTTAACGGACCACTCAGGACCATCCCATCACCTGCCAATATCAAGCACGTCATCAGGTTTGCCAGGTTTGGATTTTCTTCCCATTATTCCAGTTGATCCCCAATCTCACCTCCCCCCAACAGCAAGCAGTACATCCGTCACCCCCCTGAAAGCGGCTCTCATGTTACCAGCAGCAGCACTGAGACGGGGTCACAGCCAGCAGTGGAAGTAACGTTCCTGACATTGTCTCATTGGACTAAAGGACTCACTCGATTCTCGGAATCAATTGTCCAAACTGCTCTTTCTTAGACCTCTTACCCATGGAAGCTTTTTTTTTTTTTTTGTAACAATTACTTTGAAATTTATTCAAACATCAAATGGATTCTTTTGCTTTCTGAGAGATGAACCCAGACGACTGCAGCGAGAACCAAATGCTACACAGGACTTTTCTTACACAGGCTGTACCCTGAGCATCAGATGTGTTCCCGTTACTGTATCTTCTTGGGAGATGCGTTGCCATTCCACGTTACTGGATGGATTCTACAAATCAGTTAAACATTTTGTTGTTGTTGTAGCGCACAGCAATGAAATGATGTAAATGTTCAAGCAAACTTTTTTCCAATTAAAAAAAAAAGATGTAATCAGTGATTCTGAAATGACAGAACTTCTGTTTAACCTGATGTGAAGGAAAAATATATGGAAAGAAATTACGTTCGCCAAATGATTCCCTTCCACAGAGAATTGTTCTATTTTGTTGAATTGATGAAGTCTTGATAAGTGGCCAAAGTTTGGGTTCCACTTGTCTTCCTGACCCCATCCAAGAAAAATGGCCTTTGTGTTATGTAATTGTCCCTGGTTGTCATTCACCCTTTGACTTTGTTTGCTGCTGAAAGCGAGGGAAGTTCTAGGGCCTGGCTGCTCTTTATTCACGAGCGTGTCGAAGCGCACTGCGCAGATTCCACCCGACACACTGTGCGTTATTTCTGGTCATTGAACATTCTCATTCTAGAGATTTCTATAAATTTGGGGCTTGCCTTCTCAAAAAAGAAATTGTAGGCAGCCACTGAAGGAAGTGTTTTTGGAGTAAGAAATGTTGAGGGCCTGGAGGCAGTGGGAAAACAGATTTAGGGGAGGTGGAGATAACAAAGTTTAATTTGTTCCTGAGACCTTCTTTTGCTCATCTACTTTATAGAATGATATTTAAATCTTGGTTGAAACTTTTTGGATTTTAGTAACACTGACCAAGAAAGTATGTTTTAGATTTCTGATCATATTTAAAGAAAAAAGCATGTAGCAAGAGATTGGGATGACTTTAGATTGCCTTTTTCATTTGTTTTAAAGGAAAATCTTTCACTTTTTAAAAGGGCAAAAAGAACCACGAAAAGACAAAACAGAATTAGAAATGCTTGAATTTAAGCAAAGAAAATTAGGAGGAGGGGCCTGAACACCTATTTTCTTTCGCTTCATTTGGCTTCCTAAATAAATTTCAAGTTCTCAAGGAGTTAATACTTTCTCTCCCTAAGCTATTTCTACTTTAGAGATAAAATCCTTTTTGTAAAATGACTAATCTGATTCTCAAGCTGAAGTGCCCAGATAAAGAGCAGCGATTTCAGCAAGAACAGAAATGCATTACTTCAGGGTCGGGGCAGCTCCGGGAGTCGACGTGTCAGTGCTCAGTTTTTACACCTTCTCAAGTTTCTGTGGCCTCTGTGCACCTTTTGTACTGATTGCAGTTCACGTGATTTTCTGTATCATCCCTTCTTTGGCTACATTATCTGCTTACTTAATGTATCACCCTTTGGGGAGAGCTGCTTGTTATTAAAAATGTAGAAAATAAACTTCTTGCAGTAGTTGTGCCATAGTTGCCAGCTCTGTCTTATCATTAGATTTCCAGCCCATGTTACAGTCCTTTGGTCCAGATACAGAATTTCTTCATAATAAAATTTTGTGTTGCTGCATTAAATACAGATGCAATTTCTGTTACCTCTGTAATCACGACAGAAAAAGTAACCTGATTTGTGTGGTATAATTTGTTAATAAAGAAATGATGTATATTTGTTATCATTTTGTTATCATTTGTTATCTACCCTTTAGATTTTCAGAGACTGCCCTCCCCAATAAGGCAAATGAAAATATTAATAGAAATTAGTTTTTTCACTTGGTCCTTGTAATGGATAACTCTGTGCTTTTATAGTTGTAATTTGTCTCCTTTTTGATATTTTATGTGAACAGTTTTAGTGTGCGTTTTGGTGCTTCCTGCTGAAATTATATGTAAATTTTTAATTTATCTCATGCAATAAATAAATAAATAAAAATGCAACATTGGTTTCGCATTGGAAAGATCACTTATGTAATTAAGGGAAATTTGTATCATCTACAAAGATACAAAAAATGTATTTAATAAAAACATTAACAACCATTAATTATTTTAACATATTCAGAAAGAGAGGAAGGGAGAGGGAGAGAGAGATAGAAATATCAATGATGAGAGAGTCATTGATCAGCTACCTCCTGCACGTTCCCTGTTGGGGAGCGAGCCCACAACCCGGGCATGTGCCCTGACTGGGAATCGAACTGCCATCTCCTGGATCATAGGTCGATGTTCAACTGCTGAGCCATGCCAGCTGGGCCAACCATTAATAATTTTTAAAACTCCTAATAAATTAAGAATACAGGGAACTTTCTGAATCAGGTAACAGATATTCTCAACAAAGCTACTATAAAAATTATACCAGTGGTGAAATGCTGAAAGTTTGCCCCTGCCCTCCTAATTTCTATTCAACATTGTACTTTAGGTTCAAGCCAGAACAACAAGGAAAGAAAAGTAAATAAAAAGTATAAAGACTGTAAAGGGCGAAATAAAATCAATGGAACAGAATATGAAAAAGTAAAATGAAATTTAACCTCTATTTCACACTATATGTTAAATCAGTAGTTCTCAAGTGAAGGATTTTGCCCCTGTATGGAACATTTAGCAATTTTTGAGACATTAATTGTCATGACTGGAGAGGGATTTGCAATTAGCACCTAGGAAACAGAGGCTAGGTACATTGCTAAATATCCAACAATGCTCAGGACAGCCCTTCACAACAGTGAGTCATCGGGTCTAAAATGCCCATAGTACCGAGGTTGAAAAAGCCTGTATTAAATCAACTCTAACTGTACTGTAGATTTAAAAGGGAAAAGTAAATTTGAAAATCTAAATATAGATAAATAAATGGGAAAAGTAAAGCCAAAAAGCTTCTAGATGATAATACAGGATAATATATCCTTGACCTTGAGATAGGTAAAGACTGATTAACAGAAAACTCAAAGCATCGACAATGAAGGGAAAGACAGGTAAAATGAACTATATTAACATTAAGAACTGCTGTTCAAAAGACACCAAAAAGGAGGAAAAAGGCAAGATTAGAAGATATTTGCAATACATGTAAAAATCACAAGACTCTTAGCCAAAGAGCCTTGTATAAAGAACCTATACAAGTCATTAAAAAAAAAAAAAAAAAAGCCCTAGCCAGTTTGGCTCAGTGGTTAGAGCACTGGCCCATGGGCTGAAGGGTCTTGGGTTCCATTCCTGGTCAGGGGCGCGTACCTCAGCTCCAGGCTCCATCGCAGCCCCAGTAGGGGTGTGTGCAGGGGGCAACCAATCAATGTGTCTCTCTCATATTGATGTTTCTCCCTCTCTCTCTCCCTTCCACTCTCTCTGAAAAGCAATGGAAAAAATATCCTCAGGTAAGGATTAAAAAACAAAACAAAACCCAATTGGCAATAGGCTTGAACTTTATAGATGAAGTTTTTATAGATAACTTAAAAAATGACAGGCCAATCTTGCTCATTAATCTAGATGCCAAAATCACAATAAAAATTTTAGCAAAACTAATCCAGTGATAATATTAAGGATAAGGAAGACTACAGCACAATCTGAGTATTCCAGGAATGTAAGGATGGTTTAATGTTAGAAAACCAGTAAATTAAGATGTAGTAATAACCCAGAACAAACAGGATTAAAGTTTTCCCTCTGAGAACGAACATAAGATAAGAGTGCCTGCTCTTCTCTCACCACTTCTATTCAACATTTACTAGAGATTCTTCACAATACAATAAAGAAGAAAAGTACAGAGAGAGAAGAAAAATAGGATAAAAGAAATAGCAATGTCTTTATCCACAAATTACATTTTATGCAGACAATCCAAATGAATCTATAAATTATTATAATTAATAAACCAAGCAAGGCTATGAACACAAGGCCAATGTACAAAAATAAAATTATACAAACAATTACAAAATTTTTTGTTGTTGTTAATCTTCACCAGAGAATTTTTTCCATTGCTTTTCAGAGAGAGAGAAAAAGGGGGGGGGGGGGGGGGGAGAGAAACACCTATGTGAGAGAGACACATCGATTGGTTGCCTCCTGCATGTGCCCCAGGCAAGGGGAGGAGAACCTGAAACCCAGGTATGTGCCCTTGACAGGGAATCAAACCCGCAGCTCTTCAGTCTGTGGGCCGAAGCTCTAGCCACTGAGCCAAACCGACCAAGGCTACAAAATATTTTTAACGATATCACTTAAAATAGCATCAAAAAATATTTAAGACCACCATGGCCAGTTTGGTTCAGTGGTTAGAGGATAGGCCTGTGGACTTAAGTGTCCTGGGTTTGATTCCAGCCAAGGGCAGGTATCTCAGTTGCAGGCTCAATCCCCAGCCCAGTATGGGAGGCTGGGCACACAGGGGAGGCAACTGATCGATGTGTCTCTCACATCGATGTTTCTCTCTCTCGCTCTCTCTCTCCCTCTCTCTCTCTCTCCCTTCCACTCTCTCTGAAAAGCAATGGGAAAAATATCCTCAGGTAAGGATTAAAAAAAATTTTTTTTAAATATTTAATACCTGCCCTGGCTGGTTTGGCTCAGGGGTTAGAATGTCAGCCAGCAGACTAAAGGGTTGAGGGTTCAATTCCCAGTCAAAGGCGTATACCTCGGTTGCAGGCTCAATCCCCTGCTGCGGTCTGGGTGCATATGGGAGGCAACCAGTTTATGTGTCTCTCTCACATCGATGTTTCTCTCTCTGTCTCTTACCCTCCCACCCACTCTCTCTAAAAAAAAATCAAATGGAAAAAATATCCTCGGATGAGGTTGAACAAAAATATATATATTTAATACCTACGATAAATCTACTGAAAAATGTGGAAGTCCTCTGCACTGAAAATTATAAAACATTATGGCTATAAACTGAAGAAGATCTAAATAAATGGAGCGTTATACCAGGTACTTGGATTGGAAGACTGAATACTATCAGTATGCCAATTTTTTTTAATTTGATCTACAAATTCAATACAACTTCAATTCTTCCCAATTTAGTCTATTGCTTCAACTCAATCCCAATCAAACTCCCAGCAAGTTTTTCTGTGGTATCAATAAACTGATTCTAAAGTTCATATGGAGAGACTAAAGACCGGGAATAGCTAACGCGATATTAAAAAAGAACAGTCAGAGGACTGACACACTACCCAACTTCAAGACTCGCTACAGAGTTATAATAGTCAAGACAGTTTGGTACCAGTGAAAGAATAGCCAAACAGATCAATGGAATGGCATAGAGAGCCCCAAACAGACACACAAGTAGTCAACCAATCTTTGACAAAGAAGCAAAGACCATTCAATGGAGAAAGGACAGCTTTTCAACAAGTGATGCCGAAACAACTGGACATCACCTGCAGAACACAAATCAGTCTAGATGCAGACCTGTTCCTTTCACAAAATTTAACTCAAAATGAATTGGACCTAAATGTAGAATGCAAAGCTATAAAGTTTCTAGAAGATAATGTAAGAGAGAATCTAGGTTTGGTGATGAGTTTTTAGATACATCAAAAGCTTGATGTATGAAAGAAAAAGTGGTAAATTGAACTTCATTAAAATTAATAAAATTACTGCTCTGTGAAAGACACTGTTAAGAGAATGAAAAGACAAGCCACAGCCTGGCCGGCATGGCTCAGAGGTTGAGCATTGACCTATGATCCAGGAGGTTGAGGTTCGATTCCTGGTCAGGGCACATGCCCGGGTTGCAGGCTCAGCCCCCAGTGGAGGGTGTGCAGGAGGCAGCCGATCAATGACTCTCTCTCATCATTGATGTTTCTCTCTCTCTCCCCCTCTCCCTTCCTCTCTCTGAAATCAATAAAGACATATTTAATAATTTAAAAAAAAGACGAGCCACAAGACTGGGGGAAAAAAGTATTTGCAAAACAGTCTGATAAAGGACCTGTACCCAAAATACACAAAGAACTCAAACTAAACAAAAAGAAAACAACGAATTTAAATATAGGCAAAGATCTGAACAGACGATTATCAGTGAAAATATACAGATGGCAAGTAAGCATATGAAAAGATGCTCACATTTATACATCATTAGAGAACTGCTGATTAAAATGGGATACCAGTACCCCCATATCAGAATGTCTAAAATTCAAAAACTGACAATATTAAATGCTGATGAAGATGTGAGCAGCAGGAAGTCTCATTCATTGCTGGTGGGAATGAAAAATGGCCACTTTGGAAGACAGTTTGGCAGTTTCTTATAAAATTAAATATACTCTTATATACAGTCCAGCAATCATGCTTCTTGGTGTTTACCCACATTAACTGAAAATTTATGTCCACACAAAAACCTGCACACGGATGTATATAGAAGTTTTATGCACAAATGGATAAAATGTGGAAGCAATCAAGATGCTCTTCAATATGTGAATGGATAAACAAACTGTGGATATTTTGGATACTAATCCAAACAATGGAATATTATTTAGTGATAAAAAGAAATTTAGCTATGAAGTCACGAAAAGACATAGAGGAATCCTACATACATACTGCTAAGTGAAGAAGCGAATCTGGCCCGGCTGGGTGTGGCTCAGTGTTTGAGCATCGACCTAGGATCCAGGAGATCAGGGTTCGATTCCCGGTCAGGGCACATGCTCAGGTTGCAGCTCGATCCCCAGTCGGGGGCCTGCAGGAGGCAGCCAATCAATGACTCTCTCATCATTGATGTTTCTCTCTCTCCCTCCTTCTCCCTTTCTTTGTCTGAAATCAATAAAGATATACTTTAAAAAAAAAAAGCCTATCTGAAAGTCTATATACTGTATGCTTCCAACTATATACATTCTGAAAAAAGCAAAACAATAGAGACTGTCAAAGATCAATGGTTGCCAGAGGTTCAAGGAAGTGGGGAAAGAGAAGTAGATGGTGCACAGATTTTTAGGACAGTGAAATTATTCTGCATGACACTGTAATGGCGGATTCATGACATTACACATTTGCCAAAACCACCAGAATTCTACAACACAAAGAGTGAACCTTAATGTAAACTGTGGACTTTAGTTAATAATAACACATTGATATTAGTGCATGAGTTGCAATGAAGATATCACACTATAATGCAAAATGTTAATAGGGGAAACACTGTGTGTGTGGTGTCAGGGGAAGAAATGGTATACGGATACTCTGCACTATTTGCTCAATATTTTAAAAGAATAAAAATTCTTTTTAAAATATGCTCAACCTCACTGGGAATGATGGAAACGTAAATTAAGCTATGATGAGATACCACTAAAAATCCGCCAGAAGGACTACTATAAAAAAGACATAATATCAAATGCTGGCCAAGATCCAGTCACACATTGAAACCAGAATCTCTTGCAAGTGCTGGTGGGAATATAAATTTGTAAGAGCACTTTAATGAAGACAAACATGCCTGTACCTCATGACCCAGCAATTCCATTCCCAGATATATACCTAACAGAAATGTGTGTGCATGAACGCCAGGAAGACATACACAAGAATGTCTGCAGCAGCATTATTCATACAGCCTCTAGGAGTCTAATTCACAAAATGAGAATAATAACTCCCCCCAGGATTGTGGTAAGGATTAAATATCATCTGTAAAAGTGCTTAGTGCCTCGCCTGGCACCTGGTATGTACTTGGTAAATAGAAGCCATTGTTTATGATTATTTTGAGGCGCCATAGTCAGGTTTTCAGTTGCAGAAACAAAAACACAAAAATTTACTGTGGCCCAGGCTGGGTAACTCAGTTGGTTTAGAGTGTTGTTCCGATCGATACACCAAGGTTGCAGGTTGGATCCGGGGTCAGGGCACATACAAGGGTAAACCAATGAATGCATAAATAAGTGGAACAACAAATTGATGTTTCTCTCTGTGTGTCTGTCTCCCTCTCTCCCTTTCTTCCCCTTCCTCTATCAAATCAATTTTTAAAAAATTTACTCTGGCCCAGCCTGTGTGGCTCAGTGGTTGAGTGTCGACCCATGAACCAGGAGGTCATGGATCAGTTCCCGGTCAAGGCACATGCTCGGGCTGTGGGCTCGATCTCCAGTGGGGGCATGCAGGAGGCAGCCGATAGATGATTCTCTCTTTTCATTGATGTTTCTCTCTCACTCCCTCTCCTTTCCTCTCTCTGAGATCAATAAAAATATTTTTTTAAATTTACTCTGATTCACCAAAGCAAAGAAGGAATTTACTGATGAAATATTGCACAGTTCTTTGAATCTAACACAAAAATGGAGAACCAAGCTCAAAAAATAGGAAGAAACCAGGAGGGCAGGTGGCAAAACACAGCCCAGGTAAGGCCACTTATACCACGTCCACTGCACAGCTGCCACCGGAGACCAGCTGTGAACTCTCTGCTAAGCTCTCAGCTTGTCCCCTCTTCCTGTAGAATTATTTCTCATGTTACCATTGTCATTGTGAGATTCCCTCAAGTTTCAAAGTTCCAGGTGGAAGTATTCAGTTGGCCAAGCCTAGGTCACATATGCCCAAGAGGCCAGGGACTGAGGAAAGGGAGTGTCTGGTCCCCTTAATGCTCTGACTAGGGAGACAGAACTATACCTATCACCAATGAAGTATTTCCCCCCAAATAAGAAAGACTTTTAGATACTGGCAGCCACAAAACAACCCAGGTCCATTACAAGGGTCTGCCCCAAATCTATACTGATTCTACACCCCACTCAATTCCCTTAGCCCTGTAGAGACAAAAATCACAAATAACATATGGAAACACGGTGCCTTCAAGGGGATTATGGTCTAGACAGAGAAACAAACACATAAATTGTCTAATTCACACATGTTGTAGTGGAATGGGTGAACAAGGCTGAAAGTTGAGTCGCAGGGAGTGCACCAGGATGGCTACTGCAACCCAAGGCTCAAATCAACCCAGAAGAGCTAAATCTCAATTAAATCCATTTTTGGTTGTTGCTCTGGATTAGAACGTCTATCTAAGCAAAAGGCCTTTTTTAAGAGTTGAGGTGTAGGAGCTCACAATTTCAGATGAAAAACACCAAATGGGAAAGTACAAGAACAAGATAGTAAATGCAATAGAGCCAAGAATCAGGAATTAAACAGAAACCAGAGGGAAGTGGAAACAAATTGGGAAAACAAGCAAGAAAAGTTTGGGCAAGAATCCTGGTGGGTGGGAGTTCATAACTTGCTTTTGTGTTGTGTTGGTTGTCAAGGATTAGGGTGCCGGGTTGGCTTAAAAGATTAGAGTCAAGACAGACATAAACCAGCATTCTGCACATGACCATGCTCCTTTGACTGGCATGGTTGGACCACAGGTGGACACCTGATCCAAACTTGGTCAGCCAGATTTTCTCTCCCAGGATGCAGAACTGGGACCCTAATAGATGGAACCAGGAACCTCAATGAAGTCTGTAAATAGCATCTATTTTATACAAAATGAATGGGGTGGCATTTTGTCAGGCACCTGTCAGGATCACACCAGCCTAAGTCTCAGGAAACTATCCTTCCGTCCAAGCCGTATGATAACAAAATCATTTCTTAAAATCCAAACACCTGGATCTTTCTCAACTAGAAATGTGACACTCGTGGTAGGGATGTCATACAACAACAACCCTTATATTTCCATGGCACACTATAATTTATGGTGTTTGATCCTCTCGGCAGCCCTGTGAAAGACAGGGCTTTATATCCCATTAAAAGGGGTTAACAAACCTTTTTAAAAGAAGACATGTCCCCAAAGGCACAGAGAGCAGAGCATATGGTAGATTTCAAAGGCAACAAATTCTTCCCATCCCTATATGTACACCCCTTGCAATGTGACTTTGCCGCTCCTTCCTTTAAGAGATGGAGTCTATTTCTTACCACCCTTTGAATCTGCGCTTGACTGTGATGTGCTCTCTCCAATAGGACATGAACAAGCGTGACCCAGGCGGAAGTCTGAAAGTGCCTGCACATTGAAGTTTGCCTTCTCTTGCTGCTGGGAAGACTGTGATTCCATGGGATTAGCCTGGACTAACCTCCTGGGGGATGAGAGACCACAGAGAAAGAACCAGCCAAGTCAGCTGCTGTCTCTTTTAAAATGTAGGTTTTAAAATGTAGGTTTTATTATGATTCAGGTATGGTGAGGCCAACAGATGGAGAGACAACTGCCATTGCAAAGATAGTTTCTTACGATTTCCAAAAGGAGGGGTCACAGCACACCACGGGGAGGGCCACATGGGGAAGCACCAGGGTCAATCAGGAGGCAGAGGGAGCCGGTGGAAAACATGGGCAGGAGCCATTGTTGTGGTTTCCAAGGGAAGGTGGGGCATAAGGGCTGTCGCCAGTCATCTGGTGCCTGCCCTGGGTGATCAGGGCAGAGGAATAGTGACCCAGAGTACAAGAGCTCCATAAAGGAGCCTGTGTTGGTTGGTTTGCACATGAAAGGAGACTGATCTACTGTCTCTAGGACCCAGCCAACCCACGCAGGGGCAGTCCCTCCAGGGTCTGCAAGTCTCCAACATGTTACAGCATCAAAAATACAGAAAATAAAAAGGCATGATTAATACACTGCCCCAGCTGAAGACAAAGATACGTGAGTCAGGCCACTTCAGACGATCCAGTCTCAGCCACACCACCTGGGACTGGAATCACTCTCCAACCAACCCAAAGAATTGTGAGAAATAATAAATCATTTTAAGCCGCAAAGTTTGAGAGTAGTTTATTACACAACAAAACTAACTGATACAGAGGATGATCCAAAATTGACCTCTGACTAATCCTGGCATGTTCCATACCCCCTCCTGGTAAGTAGGACAGTTTTGGGTACAGAGAAGGGATTACCAAATCATAGACTATGCTGCCTGGTGGCAGACATATGGAAGTGGGGAGCTTTTTGCATTTGGAATCATAGCCCTATGAAAACTTAGGGGAAAGAGAAGTCCCCCCACCTCAAAATATCTATAAAGTGCTGCTGTGCAAGGTCATCACCTTGGGGTTACATGGGACAGATTCCCTGTGCCTCACTCCTCAGAATGCGGGCTCCAGAGTCTCTGAGACAAAACCACCAATGTTGCTAGGACAGCCAGGGGTCACAAAATGCACAGAGATGCCAAGTACGTGCCCACTCAGGAGACACTCCCAGGCCCAGAAGGGTTCCTCGCTCTGCTAGAGCTGACCCACCCTCCAGCAGCTGTCTGATGCCAGGATCCAGGAAGCGAGAGCAGCAGGAGGTGAATGTGCGGGGCAGCCTGGGTCAGGGTGGGGCAGGAGATGGGGGCTGGACACAGGAGGGGGCAATGGGGTGCACTAGAGGGAGTGCCGGGTGAAGCAGGCATGCCTGGACGTGGAGTCCCTGCTGGACTTGTGTATCCCGAGGCAAGCCAGACTTAACCTCTCGGAGCCTGTTTCCCTCTCTGCAAAATGGAGATATCCCACTTCACAGGTTTGTTATTTCTAATGAGATGACGGTGACAATGAAGACGGTGAGGGTGGTGCTGATGGTAAATTGCTACCATACATTGAGGACTTCTGTTTCAGGCACCATGTTTAGTCCTTAACATAAGGTGTTTCAAATGAATCGTCATAATAATCTTAGGGGGTGTTTTAGTATTATTTCCATTTTTACAGATGAGGAAATCAAATCTTTGACAGGTTAGATAACTTTCCCAAAGTCACAGAGCTAGTATGTGGTGGAGTCAGGATTTGAACCAGGAGTGTCTGGTTTTAGAATTCAAGGTCAAAGGAAGATGCGGCTTCTAGTCCTGCCCAGCATGAGGCCCGAGAAACTAGCTGATAATGGGTCCCACCAGTCTGGCCTGGGTGCCAGGATCAGGCAACATTCACAGGCTGCCGTGGGAATGGAGCAATGACAGGTACTTAAGAATTCCCCGGTTGCTTTTCACCTCAGGGGAAGCGTCTCCCTTGGTTCCGCTGCTGCCTTCCATACGTTTCTTTAACATCAGGCAGCATCAGTTGTCTCCAGCCCTCTCATCTCATAGTGTGGAACCAGCCGGGAGGGAGGCAGGGGCAAAGCTGGCTGGGGCGGTGCTGGGAGCAACAGGGAGCTGGGCTCTGTGTCACCCAGGGCTCAGCAAACAGCTGACATAGATTCCAGGCTGTTATATTCCAGGCTGCCCACATTTTTCCTTTGGGGAAAAGTGTGAAGGGACACTGAGGAAAAGTACAGACAGAGATTGATGCCCTGAGCTCTCCACTGAAAACAGACTGACTGTGGAACACCTGAGGATGATGGACATCTAAATCACTCTCTACCCACTCCCGGGCAACTAACTATCCTATTGTTTGGGCCAGCCTGTGCACACTCTGGGATGGGTCCCGTCGTAGATGACCACGTGTGGCACAGCAGGGCTAGGAAGACCCTCACCTAAAGTTGTTTCCTCTGCACCTTGTCAGAGCAGTGAAATCCCTCTGGCAGTGTCCAGTCTTGGGGTTTAAAAGCCTTTCAGATGTTCAGAGTCCTCTGAGAAAAAAAGCATAAAGCAAAACCTTTATGCTTTTCAGTGACACCAGAGGTTTCCAAACATTCTAGCTTCACAATGTCCTTGGCGAGCACCAGAGTTCTTCCACGATGCCCCTAGGCTGAGAGAAATACCTAATTCCCTTTTATTACATCGTTAGGTCCAAGCAACTGAATAAGTATTTATGTCCTAGCAACAAATAAGTATACATAGAAATTAAAAGAAAAAAAATAATCTTTTTTATTTCATTCTTAAAGAACTACAATTACTCCCTCATGAGACTTGTGTGCCTGTTGGACACTGTTCAACTTCTCAAACCTTGTGATCCAACTGGACACTGTCACCTTCAAGCTTTGTCCCACACTTGTTTTCACTGGCACTCACTTTCCATTACTGAAAACCCAACTTTGCAAAGATATGACATCATCTAAAGAAAGGGATGCAGAGTGATCCTTATTCCTTTGACAAGGGGTCAGATACTGCTGTGTCCTTCAAAAATTCAAGATAACTAGCTGAACTCCTGTGAGTCCAGGACAACACCCTGAGCACATCAGTGCAGTGTGGGAACTGCAGAGTTACACTTTTGCAGGTACCAGTCAGCAGCAGGCAAATGCCAGGGCCTTTGAAAATGCAATACAAGGCAGGGGCCTGGGGGGCACAGGGGGCCAAGGAGCTGCTTGGGAGTGAGGGAGAGAGTGAAGGGGTGATTGTGGAAAGGAGGCCAGAAGAGGTTAAATATCATATAACCTCTCCGAGGTTCTCTTTCCCCAATGGTCACAAGGATCTAATTCTAGCCATGTACTGTCTCCTTTAAGGGTTATCATGAGTTCAAATGAAACTAGGAATTTAGATTGCTTTGCAAACTGTAAAGCTTGGAGCAAGCACAGGGCATTGCAGCTAACACACTTCGTCCTTCTCAGAGAGGACCAGAGGGACCCTTTCCCACTAATTCATCACAGACTCCAAGCACCTTGGGGAAACATGCAGGCTCCAAATGATGCTCATTTCCTTTCCTTCAGAAACCTATACACCTTGCTGGTTACTTATCAGGTCTATGGCAGGCTTCCCGAAGAGCAGTCACTATCTCAAAGGCAAGATTAGAGCAGACTTCAGCGCACAACAAGGTCTCTGAGGGAAGGAAGACTACAACCCTGAATGCAGGCAAAGTACCACCCACCTCTGAAACCTCGCACACAATTTCACAAGTACTGGGCTGGGCTTCCCTCTGACCATACAGGGTTCCCATCAAATATGAATGAAGAGGAGGTTGACTATATTACAAAATTAATAATGTAGGATCATAGCTGTCAAAGCCATTCATAATCCTAACTGCTTTTGCATGCGTTTTCTTGAAAGCAATTTCATGTTTGTCAAGAACTAGGAATGAATCTCTTTCTTAGATACGTATATGGGCAGGAACAAAACAGGGCCGTACTTTGCTGCACACAATAAATGTGGCTCTGAAGATATGTGTTAAAAATCTAATAAACAGCCTTTTGTTTTGCCCATGTTGAATCAGAAGACATGTTCTTTTATGAGGACGATCTCCTACTCTTTCACCCCATTTTTTAGTTTAGATTTTCATAGATGGTTGTGAAAAGGCAACCATCACATAGAATTTCAAATTAAAGGCAAACATGTGATCCCTGTTGTCAATGGAAGGTTCTTGCAGTTGCAAAGCTGCTGGAAAAGGGGGAAATGGGTGCAGTCTGAAGAAGGCGTATATAGTTCCACCAAACTGCATGGTGGGACTAAAGATTCTGTTCATCACATGTACAGGGTTCCAGGAGAAAGGAAAGGTCTGCAGCCTCCCTTCAACTGAACAAGAGGCAAGCGAGCAGGAATCATGAACTGGGAGTGTTTTCTTGTGAACATAGGACTGAGTCTCTGAGTGTGGGCTTTTGGAGCCACTTTTAAGAGACAATGAGAGCAGCATCTGAGCTAAGACACAGACAGACCTCTCTGGTGCTCTTTATAGCAGAGTTTGGGCCACAGGCAGAAAACTATGCCTCTGTCTCACACCCAGGTTCTGGAGGCAAGCATATCTGGGGTTCGAATCCCATGTGGCCTTGAGCAAGCTGCTTCCTATCTTTGAATGCTTCCTCAACTGTAGAACAGAGACAATAACAACTTATGGGGTGTGAAGTTCCAACCGAGTGATACAGGAGGTAGAGCTTCAAAGACACAGAACCTATACAGAAATATTTGTTTTCCTTTCCTTTCTGGCTCTGGACCCAAGGACTCATGGATTTGTGAGCTGTCCTTGGTCCCCAATCCTCCCACTCTCTCCCACTGGGACATGCTCTGACCCCAGTGGTTCCCCAACTTTGGTGCATCTCAGAATCAGCTGGGGAGCCTGTGGATGTAGAGAGAGGCTTGGCCTGTGTGTGCTCAACAAGTTCTCCAGGTGAGTCGGACACTATCCAAAGGCAGAGAACACTAGATGCCCAGGAACCCTTCAGCAAGAAAAACCTTACAGAGACTTATTATCCAAGTTAGTTCGGTGGTTCTCAAACCTGGCCTACACTGCACTCACCCAAAGAGCTTACACCTCTGAGGCCTAAGACTCACCAGTGCCAGAGACTCTGATTTAACGCCCCTGAAGTGCAGCCGGCATCTGGGATTTCACACTCTCGAGGCGTTATAACGTGCAGCCACATGTGAGAGGCACTGAGTTAGACCCAAGAGACGCTCACCCTGAGGTCTCACTACACAAAATTACCCAAGTGAGAACCAGCACCTACATGCAAAGGATCTGCCCTTGAGGCTTTATTTAGATTCCAGGTTGGTTTTTTAACCCACTATTTGTCCCCTCAACCGGAACTCCTTTCTCTCCCTTCCCACATCACTGTCCTTATGCTCAACATTGTCAGTCTCCTATTTTAGTCAGTTATGTAACTTCTTTTTTTTCTTTTTTCTTTTTTCTTAATTTTATTTTTGTTTAAAATATTACAGATGTCCCTTTTTCTCCCTAATGACCCGTTCCACCCCATCCCATCCCCCTCCCCAGTCCCTCTCCCCACCATTGTCTGTGTCCTTGGGTTGTGCATATATGCATATAAATTCTTTGGTTACTCTCTCCGCCTCCACCCACCCGCCCCCCTTTCTCCCTCTGACATTCGTCAGTCTGATCTGTGCTTCCATGTTATTGAATCTATTCTGTTCATCAGTTTATTAAGTTCTTTAGATTCCACATATAAGTGAGATCATGTGATGTTTGTCTTTCTCTGCCTGGCTTATTTCACTTAGCATAATTTTCTCCAGGTCCATCCATACTGTCTCAAAGGGTACAAGAACCTTCTTCTTTATAGCTGTGTAGTATTCCATGGTGTAAATGTCCCACAGCTTTTTTATCCACTCATTTACTGATGGGCACTTGGGCTGTTTCCAGATCTTAGCTATTATAAATTGTGCTGCTATGAACACAGGGGTGCATATATTCTTTCTGATTAGTGTTTCAGGATTCCTAGGAGTGGGATCACTGTGTCAAAAGGCAGCTACATTTTTAATTTTTTGAGGAACCTCCATACAGTTTTCCATAGTGGCTGCACCAGTCCGCATTCCCACCAGCAGTGCACTAGGTTCCCCTTTCTCCACACCCTCGCCAGCACATGTCATTTGTTGATTTGTTGATGGAGCCATTCTGACAGGTGTGAAGTGATACCTCATTGTGGTTTTAATTTGCATCTCTCTGATGATTAGGACGTTGAGCATTTTCTCATGTGTCTCTTGGCCATCTGTATGTCCTCTTTGGAGAAGTGTCTATTCAAGTCCTTTGCCCATTTCTTAATTGGGTTGTTTGTCTTCCTCTTGCTGAGTAATATGAGTTCTTTGTACACTTTGGAAATTAGCCCCTTATCAAATACATCCTTGGCAAATATGTTTTCCCAAACTGTGGGGTTCCTTTGTATTTTGAGGTTGTTTTCTTTTGCTGTGCAGAAGCTTTTCAGTTTGATGTAGTCCCATGTGTTTATTTTTTCTTTTGTTTCTCTTGCCCTAAGAGATGTATCAGTGAAAATTCCAATACGTGGGATGTCTGAGATTTACTGCCTATGTTTTCTTCCAGGATTTTTATGGTTTTGTGACTTACATGTAAGTCTTTTATCCATTTTGAGTTTATTTCTGTGTATGGTGAAAGTTGGTGGTCTAGTTTCATTCTTTTGCATGTATCTGTCCAGTTTTCCCAACACCACTTATTGAAGAGACTGTCTTTACTCCATTGGATGCTCTTGCCTCCTTTGTCAAATATTAACTGACCATAATGGCGTGGGTCTACTTCTGGGGTCTCTGTTCTGTTCCATTGATCTATATGTCTTGTTGAACCAATACCAGGCCATTTTGATTACAATGGCTTTGTAATACAGTTTGAAATCTGGTAATGTGGTCCCTCCCACTCTGTTCTTTTTTCTCAAGATGGCTGCAGCTATTTGGGGTCTTTTTTGGTTCCATATAAATTTTTGAAATGTTTGCTCTAGGTCTGTGAAATATGCTGTTGGTATTTTAATAGGAATTGCATTGAATTTATAAATTGCTTTGGGTAGTATGGACATTTTAATGATATTAATTCTTCCAATCCATGAACATGGTATATTCTTCCACTTGCTTAAATCTTCCTCTATTTCTTTTTTCACTTTCACGTAGTTTCCTGAGTACAGGTCTTTTACATCCTTGGTTAAGTTTATTCCTAGGTATCTTATTTTTTTAGTTGCAATAGTAAATGGTATTTTTTTTTTTTTTTCGTTTCTCTCTCTGAAAGTTCATTGTTGGTGTATAAGAATGCCATTGACTTCCGGATGTTGATTTTGCATCCAGCTACCTTGCCAAATTCGTTGATCAAATCTAGTAGTACTTTGATGGAGTCTTTAGGGTTTTCTATGTACAATATCATGTCATCTGCAAATACTGACAGTTTTACTTCCTCCTTTCCAATTTGTATGCCTTTTATGTTTTCTTCCTGTCTGATGGCTGTGGCTAGGGCTTCCAGTACTATGTTGAATAAGAGTGGTGAAAGTGGACACCCCTGTCTGGTTCTTGTTTTTAAGGGAAATGGTTTTAGTTTTTGCCCATTGAGTATGATGTTGGCTGTAGGTTTGTCATTTATGGCCTTTATTATGTTGAGGTATGATCCCTCTTTTTCCACTTTGCTGAGAGTTTTTATCAGAAATGGGTGCTGGATTTTGTTGAATGCTTTATCTGCATCTATTGATATGATCATGTGATTTTTGCCCTTCATTTTGTTTATATGATGTATCACATTTATTGATTTGTAGATGTACCAGCCTTGCATCCCCGGAATAAATCCCACTTGGTCGTGGTGTGTATGATCTTTTTACTGTATTGCTGGATCAGGTTTGCTAGTATTTTAGTGAGGATTTTAGCATCTATGTTTATCAGGGATATTGACCTGTAATTTTCTTTCTTTGTAGTGTCTTTATCTGGTTTTGGGATTAGGATGAGGAGTTTTTCCTCCTCTTGTATTTTCTGGAATAGTTTGAATAGAATAGGTGATCATTCTTTGAATGTTTGGTAAAACTCGCCTGTAAATCCGTCTGGTCCAGGACTTTTATTTGCTGGGAGTTTTTTGATTACTGCTTCAATTTCATTAATTTTTACCAGCCTATTCAGGTTTTCTGCCTCTTCTTGATTCAGCTTTGGAAGGTTGTATGCTTCTAGGAATTTGTCCATTTCCTCCATGTTGTCCAATTTGTTGGTATATAGTTGCTCATAGTATTTTCTTACAATCCTTTGTATTTCTGTTGGGTCAGTTGTTATATTGCCTCTTTCATTTCTGATTTTATTTATTTGGGTCCTCTCTCTTTGTTTCTTGGTGAGTCTGGCTAAAGGTGCATCAATCTTATTTATCTTTTCAAAGAACCAGTTTTTGGTTTCATTGATTTTTTTGTATTTTTTTTTAGTCTCTATGTCATTAATTTCTGCTCTGATCTTTATTATTTTCTTCCTTCTACTTCCTCAGGGATTTTCTTGCTGCTCTCTTTCTAGTTCTTTTAGTTGTTGTGTTAGATGGTTCATTAGATCTTTTTCTTGTTTCTTGAGAAAGGCCTGTAATGCTATGAATTTTCCTCTCAGGACTGTTTTTGCTGTGTCCCATAGATTTTGGGTTGTTGTCTGTTCATTTTCGTTACTTTCCATATAGTGTTTGATTTCTTCCTTGATCTCATTGGTAACCCATTCATTGTTTAATAACATGCTATTTAGCCTCCACGTGTTTGAATATTTTTAGTTTTTTTTATAGTGGTTGATTTCTAGTTTCATGGCATTGTGATCCGAGAAGATGCTTGATATGATTTCAATCTTCTTGTATTTGTAGACTTGCCTTGTGCCCTAACATGTGGTCTATTTTTGAGAATTTTCCATGTGCACTTGAGAAGAATGTGTATTCTGCTGCTTTGGGATGAAATGTTCTGTAAATGTCAATTAAATCCATTAGGTCTAGTGAGTCATTTAAGGTATGTGTTTCCCTATTGATTTTTTGTCTTGATGATCTGTCCAATGCTGACAGTGGGTTGTTAAAGTCCCCCACTATGATTGTGTTGCTGTCAACCTCCCCCTTAAAGTCCCCCAAGAAATTTTTTATATATTTAGGTGCTCCTATATTGGGCGCATAAATATTTATAAGGGTTATTTCCTCCTGTTGGATTGATCCCTTTAGTATTATGTAGTGACCATCTTTGCCTCTTGTCATGGTCTTTATTTTGAAGTCTATTTTGTCAGAAATAAGAATTGCTACTCCAGCTTTCTTTTCCTTTCCATTTGCATGAAATATTTTATTCCATCCCTTCACTTTCAGCCTTTGTGAGTCTTTTGCTCTCAGGTGGGTCTCTTGTAGACAGCATATATTTGGGTCCTGTTTTCTTATCCATTCAGCTACCCTATGTCTTTTGATTGGACCATTTATTCCCTTTACATTTAAGGTTACTATTGATATAAACTTATTTAATGCCATTTTTCCCCTTTATGCTGATGTACCTTTCTCTCACTATTCTTTCTTTTTCTTAGAGCAGTCCTTTTAGTATTTCTTGCAATGCTGGTTTGGTGGTACTGAATTCCTTTAGCCTTTTTTTTTGTCTGGGAAGCTCTTTATTTCATCTTCAATTTTAAATGATAGCCTTGCTGGATCAAGCAATCTTGGTTGCATGTTCTTGCTTTTCATTGCTTTGAGAACTTCATGCCACTCCCTTCTGGCCTGAAGAGTTTCTGTTGAGAAATCAGCTGTCACCCTTATGGGGGTTTCCTTGTAGGTCACTGCTTGTCTCTCTCTTGCAGCCCTTAATATTTTCTCTTTGTCCTTGACATCTGCCATTTTAATTATGATGTGTCTTGGAGTGGGTCTCTTTGGGTCCCTCTTGTTTGGAACCCTCTCTGCTTCCTGAACTTGTGTGGCTTTCTCCCTCACCAGCATAGGGAAGTTTTCTGTCATTGTTTTCTCCACGAAGTTCTCTATCCCTTGCTCTCTTTCCTCCCCCTCTGGCACTCCTATAATGCGAATGTTGTTTCACTTCATGTTGTCCCAAAGCTCCCTTAGACTGTCCTCATGCTTTTTAAGTGTTTTTTTCTTTTTGCTGCCCTGATTGATTTTTTCTACCTTGTCTTCTAAGTCACTTATTCTATCCTCTGCTTCATTGAGTCTGCTTTTAATTCCTCCCAGTGTATTCTTGATATCAGATACAGCATTCTTTATTTCTGCCTGATTTTTATGTTATGTATCTCTTTTTTCATGTTTTCCCTAACGTCCTCAATCTTATCCTCTATTGCCTTGTTTTTCTCTTTAAGTTCCTTCAACATCTTCATCATCAATACTCTGAACTCTGTTTCTGATAGCTTGCTTAACGCCATCTCATCAAAGACATTTTCTGACGATGTTTCCTTTTCTTTAATTTGGGGGTTGTTTCTTTGTCTCCCCATTTTGGTAGGTCTTAGTGTTTGTATCTATATATTAGATATATTTGCTGTCTCCTAGTCTTGTGGGATGGGATTTTGTCTTGTGGGTCCAGTGGAGCCCAGAGGTGTGTTTGCCTCATACTTCTGAGCTCTTTGCTCTAGGTGTGTCCCTCTTGTGGGTGTCCCTTTTGTGGTTTCTTTATGTTCTCCTGTTGTGGTTGGGTCTAGATTGTCGTTGATCAGTCATTGGGAGGACCCTCCTCTCAGGTTGGTGAACTGTGTCTCAGCCCCAACCTCATCGTGTAAGCTGTAGTATGGGTGCTGGCAAGGCAGGACAATACGCAACTAAATTTCCAGGTAACAAGGTGTATCTTACAAAATATCTTGACAGTTGTAATGAAAACAGCCCAAGTGAAAACAGAACTGGGAGAGTGAAGGGAGAACACACACAAAAAAACTTTAAAAAAAATAGAAAGAGAGAAAGAAAACTAACAATTAGAGAGAGAGATGTATATTGTTAATAGTGATGAAAATTTAGAAAATAATAAACTAAAATGCAAAAAATAGAGAAGCTACTGAAAGATAACCAAGGCAGAGAAAAGATTATGAAAGAAGGGCCAGCAAACAATTAAGGGAGAGAATAGAATAATAGTTGAAAATGAGAAAGTAAAAATACAATAAAGAGAATAAGAGAAACTAGCAATCGAACAAAAAGACAGGAAGACAGAAGGGAGGAAAACAAAAGAATGAAAGAAAAGAAGAAAAAGAAAAAAAAGTTATGCCAATGGATCGAGAGGAGAGACAGATAAAGCCTGGGCAGTCTGGTAAGAGATTTGGGGGAAACTATAGAGAAAAGCAGTAAATTTGGTTATAATGATAAAGTCCCAGTTGTAAAGCAGGGATATCAAGAAAGTCTTGATAGTAGAAGCAAGGATAAAACAAAACAAAGCAGAGAAACAAAACTAAAAACAAGCTAAGCAAGACAAAATTCTTTTATGAAAAAAAAAGGAAAAAATTTTAGTTAAAAAATGTTTTAAAAAACATTTTTTTTAATTATTATAAAATTTAAATAGAAGACAAAACAAATAAATTTTCCCCCTTTCTCTTCTTCCTAAGGGAACAAGAGAAAAAACAAACAAACACACAAACAAACAAACAAAAAACTAAAACCAAAACAAAAACAGAAGAAAAAAGATAATCAGGTGGGTTTCTTCTGGGCCGCTTGTGTTGTTTGAGGCTCACTGTTTTGTGTGCTGATTTCAGTTCTCCTGGGAGGTGCTTGTGTATCACCCAATGTGAGGAGCCGTCTAGGTTTGGCTCTGGTGTCCTTAGGTAGAGGGTTGATCTGAGGATCTCCGTGGACCACCTCCTCTTGTCAGCTATTTTGCAATCTTGTAGTTCCCTGGTCTTGCTCCAGAGTCTTCTGTAGAGTCTTTAGGGCGCAGGGTGGCTAGTGTAGCTCAGGGTATCACTCCCCTTAGAGGTGTTGCTGTCAGGCACTCACTGTGCGGGAGTTAGTCTCTGCTCCACCGCCAGCTCCTCAGTCCCTACCCTGTCCTGATTCTAGCTCCCCAGGCTCTGTCCTGCTGCAGCTTCAGATTGATTTCAGCCTGTTGCCTTTTCTGTGTGGGCCGTTTCAGCAGCCTGGGCTCAGTGGGTTTGATTAAAGAACATTCCAGTGACCCCTTTGCCTGCCCAGCCCCCAGCAGGGGTTTTCAGCGTTTCCTCCAACTCCCAAACAACAGTCCCTGAGAGTCTTATTCTCCTAAAGTCCTACTGTGAGCAACTCTCCCTTCCCCCTCAAGACTGTGCCCTATGGCGGTGTCTGGGGCCTCAGTGCTCGGGACCCGCCCCTTTCCTGTTGGGGGTGGTGCTCCTGGCTGCAGAGAGGCCAGCGGGCTCCGCCCCTCCCTGCTCAGCTCTGATTGGCTGGTCGCACCAGGCCCGCCCCTCAGACCGTCTACTGTGCAGACCCCAACCCCAGCCTTGGCTGGTCTGTCCTCGCAGTGCACGCCGGGAAGGTGGGAGCCAGTTCCACGGTCAGACTCACAAATGCACAAAGCAACACACGGGCAGAGAGTGCACCCTGCAAGGTCCCACCCCCCCACACACACACCCCACCCCCACCCCCACCCCACCCCACCCCCAAGGCGCCCAGCGGGAGGGGATCCAAAGTCAGCTCCACACAGCTCCCCGCACCGCTGATCACAAAGCTGGGGCAGCTTCACGCGCCACCGTGGCCCCCTCAGGGCTGTCACCAATCCCAGATTCTCCCCACAGGGAGCTCAGTGCCACCGTGGCCCCCTCAGGGCTGGTCACAGATCCCAGACTCTCCCCCCTGGGAGCTCAGTGCCACCAGGGCGCCCTCAGGGCTGGTCACAGATCCCAGACTCTCCCCCCTGGGAGCTCAGTGCCACCAGGGCCCCCTCAGGGCTGGTCACAGATCCCAGACTCTCCCCCCTGGGAGCTCAGTGCCACTAGGGCACCCCTCAGGGCTGGTCACAGATCCCAGACTCTCCCCCCTGGGGGCTCAGTGCGACCAGGGCGCCCCTCAGGGCTGGTCACAGATCCCAGACTCTCCCCCCTGGGAGCTCAGTGCCACTAGGGCGCCCCTCAGGGCTGGTCACAGATCCCAGACTCTCCCCCCTGGGAGCTCAGTGCGACCAGGGCGCCCCTCAGGGCTGGTCACGGATCCCAGACTCTCCCCCCTGGGAGCTCAGTGCGACCAGGGCGCCCTCAGGGCTGGTCACAGATCCCAGACTCTCCCCCCTGGGAGCTCAGTGCCACCAGGGCGCCCTCAGGGCTGGTCACAGATCCCAGCCTCTCAGCACCGGGAGCTCAGGGCGGGAGGGCTCCTCCCCTCCCCCACACCCCACAGACGCAGCGCTTTTGGGGGCTCAACACAATGTCCCACAGGGAGGCAGAGGGTCCCCGTGTGCGGCTGCTCAGCGCAGTCCTCTGGGCCCTTACCACTCGGGTGCCACACACCTTGGGACAGCCTTTCCTATGGTCGGCACCCTGAGCACCAGACGCCGGTCGCAGCCGCCCCTAGAAGCTTTGTTTCCTAGGAAGGCCCAGCCGCCATTAGAGGCTGTTTCCCAGGAAGGCGCCGTTCCCTCAGGGACTCACCGCTCCCCTGGGCCCCTCTGCCCTGTGCACGGGGCGCTCCTTCCCCTCTCGTCGCTCCGGGTGTGGGGTCCCCGCTTTTGGAGGCCAGTCCGCACTCCCCAGGGGAGGGAGCTTTGCAGCCTCCAGGCCTCGGGGCTCAGCGCCCAGCACAGGCTTCAGGGGGATCCCCCTTCCCGTGCCCCCCTCTCTTACCGGACTCTGATGTGTCTTCAGTGCTCCCCCTCGTGCTCCGTCCACTCAGGTGTGTTTCTCTGGTTTTTCCGAGCTGGCTCCGTAGGATTTTAGGAGGAAATCGAGTCCGTGGCTGGGAGCGGGGCGCTCTGCCGCTTCTCACAGGGCCGCCAGCTTCCGTCTCCCCTGTAACTTACTAGGCCTTGAGCTTCCCAGGGACAGACACTATACCCGGTTCCTAGCTCGATGCCCAGTGTCCAGCTCTCTACCTGGTGCTCTGTGTTTGTTCACGGAAACCTCCAGAGCTTTGCATCAAGTAGCCGAGCTCCAAGTTCCCATCTAGCACATCTACATCCTGTTACTCAAGGCCAATGCCTAGGCTCCTGGTTAAAAACTGTCTAAGGAAACACAAAACAAGTGCGGAGCTAGGCAGGAGGCCGTGCCCTCCATTTGCTCGCTAGTTTCAAGCTCATGTGGAAAGAATGTGTCCTTGAGATGTTACTGAGCAGCAGGTGAAGTCGCAAGGGCCACAGTGAGCATCCCCTGCAGCTTCTCCCCTAAGCCCCCAAGCAAAGAGGGCTAGTGTCACCCCACCGCAAATGTCTCAGAAATACACTGAGCATGCAGAAAATGGGCCAGCTCCTTAGCATTAACTCCGTCTTTAAAACTAAGTTTAAGCCAGGTTACTGCTCACTCCTGTTTGTGAGTGCTATCCCGCCAGTCTTCGAAATGGCCAGACCCTTTGCTTCAGAGTTCTCCCTTCTTGCACACAGCTAGGGTAAGCTAGGACTTGAACCCACCTCCGTCTGACTTCAAAGTCGGTGCTCTGAAGGCAGGTCTCCTATCTCCCAGCTCTGCTGCTGAAGCAAAGGCCCGTGACTCCTTCATGGTTCTCTGGGCGACAATGGGGACTGGCTAGCCTCACTCATTCAAAAGCACTCCAGCTTGTCAGTGTTCTCCAAATATAAGAGAGCAAAACTCAATACTCTAGTGATGGTGTGTAGCCAAAGCAGAAAAGAGGAGGACTTCTCCCTACACCTAATTAGATGCTAGATACACCCAAAATTGCATTAATTATCCAAGCAAGTTTTTAAAAGGCCACTTATGTTGAAGCTGCCAGTTTGAAAAGAGCACCGACTTTGAAGTCAGACAGAGGTGGGTTCAAGTCCTAGCTTACCCATTTATCAGTTTGCTGTGTGACCTGGAGCAGGTCGAATCATCTGAGTTTCAGTTCCCTCATCTCTAAAATGGTAATCGTGATATTGATCTCACAGGGTTGCTGTGACGATTTAATTAAAGAGAGTGCATTCGAAGAACCAGACGTAGCATATGAGCTCAATTGATGGGACCCAGGACCCCTATTACCACTAAAAACATGAACTGCTAAGTCGTTTTCCACAGCCTGCACCTCTGCCCTGTGCCAGCACCCTGGTGGTGATTACTGGGGTCACAGAATGTGAGAGGTGGAACTGGAGTGAAGCTGTTGCTGATTGGCTCACTTTAGCCGCTTGGTTGCTGAAGCATGGTCTGGGTGTATAACTGGTGCCCGAGGTAACTAGCATTTTGAAAGGTAATACAGCCAAAGAATAGCCAGTCTTTTATTTCTTGATGTTGTACGGTGGGTTTTATTGTATGTGTTTTCCCCCAGTACCCCTCTGGGTCTGTTTTCAGCTAATTCTGGGCTCTGAAAGGGAGACACTCCAATACCTGACAAGAAGCCCACCGTCTTGTTGGGCATTCAGGCACACTCCTAAAAATGGAACCCGTGGTGCCAGGCATGCTGTTCGTAAAGCAAATATTACGGCATGGTTTCCAGCTGTGTTTTAGCCCATGTGGAAGCCCTGGGGGCCACACACAACCCTAAACTCAATGCCAATAGAAGGGCCAAGAGCAAAATATCAAAATAAAATAAAGCCATTGGAACTGAAGCATCTCCAAATGAAAAGTTGATGGAAACCGTGTGCTTTGGCCTCCTCACTTTAATGTATAAGAAAACCTGGTTCCCAGAGGAGGTAACCAACATGCCCGTTCGCATAGCACGTTACTTGACAAAGTGAGACCCGGTATCCTCACTCCTGGTCCTTTACTGAAACCTACTGCCCACGAGCAAGAAGGAAGGAGCTGGCTGCTCTCATTCTAACTCGGCTGGAACGTTGTCCAGATACGCCAAGGTTGCGGGTACGATCTCTGGTTGGGGCACACGCAAGAAGCAACCAATGAGTGCATCAGTAAGTGGAACAACAGATCGGTGTTCCTCTTTCTCCCTTCCCCCCTCTCTCTAAAATCAATTTTTTAAAAATTAAAGTGATGGGAAAAGCCTCATGGAGGAGGCGGGCCTGCAACTGTGCTTTGGGGGAAGGGCATGAGCAAAGGTATGCATACAGCACCCCCTTGCATCTGGTCATCCCCGTGCCCTAATTTCTCACACCAGCCCTGTTGTTTTTCCTTCCCCCTGCCCTGGTGCAATGCTCCCCCTTGTTGGACTATTCAGAGCTGGAGCCCTGAATTCCAGAAGGCACCCCAGCCAGCATTTCTCAACTGCATTTGCAGGTCTGTCCCACTGGGCCCCTCTGGAGGAAAAATCAGGACGAGAGAACACAGCCACTGCCCCAGAGAGGCCAGCCAGCTAATTGGGAAGGCACCCAGCACCTCCCTTTGTTTCTGAAGCAGCTCTTCCAGGAACGCTCACAGATGCTCCTGTGGAGGCGGCATAAACAACTCATTTGTAGCAGCAGCAGCAACCGCAGTCTGGGAGTGAAACAGGGCCTGAGAGAGACGATGGCCGTGAAACAGGGCCTGAGAGAGACGATGGCCGTGAAACAGGGCCTGAGAGAGGCGATGGCCGCAAAGCTTGTCCTTGAGGCCCACAGACATCCTCCGCTCGTTCATTTCAGAGCTTCCCCCTACCCTGCTCTCCGGCTCTCCTCAGATTCCCTCCCCTCTCACCAAAACCTGCTTTTCCATGTAGTCTTCCTTCCTCTTAACAGAAGAGCATGTGTTCTCAGCCTGCGTATGTTGGGTGCTGAAGATGAAAACACTAAGGTGGGCTCCTTTCCTGGCACGAAATCACAAACAAGTCAGAGAAAGAGATTTATTGAATAGATATGAGACCAGCAACATGCACGGCCCTGTGCTAGGCATGTCCATGTTTTATTTAACTCACAGCACTGAGAGGTGGATGGCATTTGTGGTGCACAGGGCCCTAAGATGGCCTAAATTCCCAACCCCTGGCGTACATCCTCCGTAAGTCCCCTCCCCTGAAGTGTGAGCAGGATCTGTGAAGATAATGGGGTATCGCTCCCCTGAGTAGGTTACATTATATAGGTCTCTGTCGCAGCAAATGGGATGCCCCTGCTTGCTTTGAAGAACTAAGCCACCATGTCATGAGAAGGTCACACAGCCAGGACCTAGGGCGATGTGGCCTCTAAAGAGCTGAGAAAAACCTCTGCTCACCAGCAGGAAAACAGACCTCCTTCCACATCACGATAGCGGTGCGCATGAATGTCCTGGCTGGTGCTCTCATGGGCATCAATAATGCCAAAAAGAGGCAAATGCCAGGTTATTAGGCTGTGCTCCAAAGTCACCGTCCGGTTTCTAACGTGATGAGGCATGGTTACATTGGCGAATTTCAAATCAGTGATGATCCCAGAGCTGGGAAAATGGTCATGAACCTCAAGGGCAGGTTAAACAAGTGTGGAGCGATCAGCCCGACTTGATATGCAATTCAAAAGATCTAGGAAAATGGCAGGACCTGCTCCTGTCCCATCAGTTTGGTCTCACTGTACTGACAACCTCGGCGGGCATCATGGACCATGAAGAAGCAACACGAGTACGCCCAGGAGAGAAAATCCTGGGATTCTTCTAGGGATGTAATTCCTAAGTGCAAATGGAATGCCTCAAAGGACCCTGGTGCTTCGCTCAGCTTTTTAAACTTGATAGCAGAGCAGCAAGCGCGCCCGTGGCAATGCACAGCCTTTGCGTTGACTGGTGAATCTGTTTCCCTGAAGTGAACAAGAAAGCCTTGGCTTGCGATGACTCAACCATCATGTCCACGGCCCAGCAGAGGACGGTTGAATCTGGGTTGGGTGAGGTCGTGAAGCTGTCCCTTCCTGGAGTCTTATGTTAACCCTGGAAGGAGTGGTACCTTTCCTGTTTTTAGCTGGACAATCCACATTTCATGCACTGTTGTTAACTGTCCTAAAAATGTGCCATGGTTACAGTTACCTGTGTGCTTTATAAGGAAGCAGGCAGGTAGCAGGCAGCTGGAGCCCACAGCTCGCCACCACTTCTCAAAGAAAATTTGGGTGGCGCGTTAGTAACATTTTAGGCAATACGTGTTCGTAAAATGTCATTTTGAAAAATGAAACATCTTTTAAAAACTGTAAAAAAAGAAAAACAAAACAGAGGCCTGACTCCTGGAGCCACAGGAACTGAATTCTTCCAACCACCTGAATGAGCTCGGAAGAGGACCCCAACCTCCAGGTAAGAATGCAGCCCTGGCTGACACCGGAGCAGAAAACCGAGGCATGCTCTCCCCACACTTCTGACCTGCAGAAATAGGTGGTAAGTCTCTGTGTGGTAATTTTCTATGCAGCAACAGAAAACTAATCCAGGGTGATACTCAAAATGTTTACGAGCCAGCGGGGCAGGGGCACTGACCTTGTCTGCGGCCTGCCCTATCCTTGCCTATTCCTGCTGTCCTGCGGTCTCCCTCTACTTTCCAGGGCTAAGTAACACTGTGGATACTTAGAGAAGCTGGGACAAGCTGTACTTTCACATCTGGCAGGAACACGAAGGTGTCCAGGGAAGCGGAGAACAGCTATCCTGGAGGTGAGCAGGGAAATGGCACCAGCTGGCGAGGGGCAGCGGTCAGGGCCGGGATCCCCGCCGGCCGTACCGTGGATGGTGCCTTGGCCCCTCTCCAACCCAATGCTCACTTCAGATGGGCAGTAAGCAGCCGAAGGAAGTGCTCCTTCAAAATTATAAATTCCCTACAATTTCCTACTCCAGACCTCCTTGACCTAGAAAAACAGACCAGCAGAGAACTGTCACCCCATCTGGAGTTCCAGAGAGCATCGGGAAAGCTCTCCCTTTGTCTAGCTCTAAGGAAGCTGGGGGAAAAGAAAGAAAGAAGGCGGAACGAGCAAGGCAACGTTCACCTTAAAGCAGCTATGGGCTCCTAGGCCTCCTAGCAGGAGGGGCCTCTGAAGATCACTTTGCCTTTACTGAGAAGGCCGAGGCCAGGAGAAGGAAATGATTTTCCCTGAATCACACAGGCTAAGTGTAGCAGAGCCTGGCTTACAGCCCAGCTCTCCTCTGCCTCCTATAATCAAACCTTCCATGTTTCTTCCTTACCCCACCCATACATATCTAATATATGCACACAGACACATACATACACATATAAGATTCTCAATGAATGCATCAGAGACAATTTAGAAAATGTAGAAAATAGGAAAATTAAAATTATCCAAAATACCAAAATTCACAAATTATGTAATATTTTGGGGCATTTTCATTTATTTCTTTATGCATACACATAATACATGAATAATACACAATAATACATTTTAAACACTGGAATTTACTATAGATACAAATTTGCAATCTCTTTGTCATATTATCGAGTTACGTCTACAAATATTCTTCTAAAACATCTAATAGCTTTAAAGTACATTGCCCAGCTGGCGTGGCTCAGCGGTTGAGCATTGACCTAGGATCCAGGAGATCCCAGTTCGACTCTTGGTCAGGGCACATGCCCCGGTTGCAGGCTCCATCCCAGCAGGGGTCATGCAGGAGGCAGCTGATCAGTAACTCTCTCTCATTGATGTTTCTCTCTCTCTTCCTTCCTCTCTCTGAAATCAATAGAAATATATTTTAAAAGAATAATAATTTTTTAAAAAGTACATTACATGAATGTACCATTATTTATTTAACTATTCCCTTATGGATGACCTTGAGATTGTTTTTATTTTGCAATTTAAATAACCAGGCAATGGGAAACTTCCACTTCCAGCCAAAACAGGGATCGGAATGACTCTCCCTGCCTGGAAAAAAAAGGTTTTAAAAACAGCAATTTTTAAGAAATTGTTCCTCAGGCAATGAAGGGCAGTGATCCCTGAGAGATGGAAAGCCACTAAGGTGAGTGAGCCCTTGAAAAGCTCCAGCTTCCTGCCTTGAGAGAGTTTCCAGGTGACGGTGGGGGACGGGGAGCCCAGGTGGAGCTTGATGAGCTCCTGGAACTGAGCAGAAGGAGCCGGAAGTCCAGAGAGACCGTTAGACAGAGACACGGAGATTTCTGCACAGACAGCAAACCCTGGAGACCTTCAGGTCTGTCTTGAGTGTCCAGCAGAATATTGATTAGCATGTGTGAGGAAACTACTGGAGGCTGTGGAAAGAATTATTTGAAACTAAACACATTTATATGTAACTTGTGTTTCAAATGAGAAATCAAAAGGGAAATTATAAAATATTTTGAACTCAATAATAAAAAGATAACCTAATTTAAAAATGGGCAAAGAAAATAAATAATCATTTTTTTCAAGGAAGACATAGAAATGGCAGATAGACTCATGAAAAGATAATCAGTATCATTAGCTGTCGGGAAAATGCAAGTCGAAGCCACGAGATACCACTTCACACTCACTAGCATTGCTATAATAAAAAAATAAATCACAATGAATCACAATTGCTGGAAAGGATGTGGCGAAATCGGAACCCTAATACAGTGCTAGTGGGAAATTTAAATTGTGCGGCTGCTTTGGAAAAGTTTGGCTGTTCCTCAAAATATTAAACACAGAGTTACCACATGATCCCCAAATTCCACTCCTATGTATACAACCAGGAGGGATAAAAACATAACGTTCACACACAAACTTGTACACAAAGGCTTAGAAGCATTATTCAAACTAGTCACAATGAGGAGAAATTACCCAAATAGCCATCTACCGATGAAGAATTAAATGTGGTCTATTGCACATAAGGGACTATGACTCTGCAACAGACGGAGATGAAGTGCTGTTCGTGCTACAACATGGACGAGCCCTGAAGACGTCGTGCTGAGCGCAGGGAGCCAGTCACAGAGGACCACATATCTATGACTCTACTGCTATGAGGTGCTCAGAACAAGGACCTATAGAAACAGGAAGCAGGGTAGCTGTTTCCTAGGGCTGGAAGGGGTGGGAGAGTTGGGGGTGAAGGGACGATGACAATGTTCTAAAGTTAATTATGATGATGGTCACACAACTCTGAATATACTAAGAGCCACTGAACAGTATGTTTAAAATGGCTGAACTGTAGGTTGAGTGAATTCTCTTTCAATAAACCTGTTAAAGCAAACAAGCAAAGTCAGTGTGGTCCCCAGGGGTTAGGATCCCCAGGGATTGGTCCTGGCCCTTGGATGGATCTCCATGGAAGCCAAGGACGGGCCCCAGTTGATGTTTCCTCCTTTCAACCTCTCCTTCCCTCCACCGCAAGCCTCGTAAGTCTAGACATTAGTAACCCACCACCTGAGCCCTCGAATAGGCGGATGGCAGCTTCAGATCCTCCTTCGGTCATAATGAGTAGGCTGAAGGAACCTGAAGGAACTTACCAAGAAGGCTCTTGCAGGACAGCAGCTCTTTCTCTCCACACGACAACAGAACGGGATTCTCACACTGGCCAAGAAAACTGCATGCATCTCCTTTCCCACGGGCCAGCCGCCTGGAAGACGAGTCGTGCCGGCTGCCAGCATTACATGGAAGGGTGCCTGCCCCAGTTACACACAGGGGAGCCTGTCTGCCGCAGCCTGACCCATGGCTGCCTGGGGTAGGGTGGGGGTAGGGCATCATAGGACTGTGAGTAGAAGCTGGGGGTGCGGGGCAGGGGTGTTGTCCCCAACATGCCAAACACCCAGAGAGGGGCCCACAGTACCTTTACGAAATGAAGGGGTGGCACACAAGAGCCACTGTGGGAATGAGGAGCTGCTGGGCAAAGATCTCACTTTAGCTCTAAGGAAGCCATGGGAGGACAGCTCCCTTGAAGCTGAACAGGCCAGCCCACTCACCCCCTTGGCTGCCTGGAATCTTCCAGGCAAGCGTCTTGCCCCTGGGTGAGCAAAGAAGTCGAGCAATGCCAGCCCATCTATGAGCTGATGGAGGAGAACTTGTTTCTGCACACCTCCCAAATTTGAGGGCTGCTTAGGCAGCAGGATTCTGGCTATCACCCCCTCCCAGGAGCTCAGCAGGAAGTCAGGGGCTGGTTACCCTCAGGCCAGGACACTCGGCTCGAAGGACCATGTCCTCCACCTCGTAACCAACATCAAGGTCTTCCCTGGGCTCCAGGAAGTGGCACTGCAGTCACCAGGATACAGGCCACCCCAGAGCTGCTGGTGCCACCTTAGCTGAGCCCCATAGACACAGTGAGCCCTGTTAGAGCTCAGGAGACTTCTCACCTTTGATCTGTACAGTCCCAGAGGCTGTATTTTCTGTCCTACCTCTGAAGCATCTGGAACAGGTCCTTCCATCCCAGCTGACAGCTGCATGGGAGGAAACTCCTCTTCCCCTGTGGTGACCGGTGGGCTACCCAGCAACTTCAGGGAGCCCTCTCAGCTGCAAACCCAGGAGTCGGCAGAGCCACCAGCCAGGAGCTACATCACCAGGGGCCTTGATTTACCTGAATTTAGAGTCTTGTCAGTATTCAAAGCAGCCTCAAAAACCCACCCACCCAAGGATGTTCTTCCTGTGCCCTCTGCTGGAGAACTGGCTTTCAAAGGCTGCGTTCAGGGCCACCCTCCACGTGCAGGGTGCACTCACACTCAGGGTACACCGAGGGGACTGCTACTGACCTCACTGCCTAGAACCGCCTCAGCCAGAAGTTCCATCGGAAACTCAGACACTTGGGCAGAAGGCACCCTTAAGTCTTCTGCCCTCACTGAGTGGTTTCCAGTCTGTAAAACAACAGGACTTGACTGGATGATAGCTAAGGTCCCCTGAAGCTCTGACATTCTAGATTCTGGCTAAAATGCCCTCTTTTGCGGATAAGGAAGCAGAGGCCTGGGGGGGATCCACTCCCAGGAGAGCTGGGGTGATTGACTGAAGCTCCATGTGGGTGAGGAAGGCTTCTTCCCTGTACATCACCCTTCATCACCATGTCCTTATAGTGTGAGTAACCTTCTAATGACAGGAATTTCCCTTTATTGAGTGGGGATACTGATGAAAATGAGGTGAGGAAGAGCTCTGGCAAATGAAGGGCAGCGTTTGGTGTTGTGCCCCTGAGGGGAAAGGCCAGAGCAAGTGGCAGGTAAGAGGCAACAGTAGGAAAAGTGACAGAACGCCGACTGCCAACTTCTGCACAGCTGGCCTTCAGTTCTCTCCAGGGAAGCCCCTCCTTACCCTCCTGACACAGGGGTAAGCTGTGCGAGTTTTTGAGGAGGGCATCTCCCCTACTCCTTTCTGTTCATGCAAACTGTATCCCTTCTTATAAAGCTAGTCCAAACCAACCCCATTTCTCATAACAGGTTTTCACCAGTTGTGAAATGAAAAAAATGCATATGGCTAATTTGTTGTAATCACTGCTACAGTTAATTAGCTTTGGCGGGAATTCCTACCTTTTTACTGTCTGTGTGATTATGTGTCCTATAAACTGCATAAAACTAGATTGTTTGTTTTCTAAAAATCCAAGTTCCATTAGGGCAAGGTTTATCCTAGTTTTGCACACTGCTTGACATGAAGTCATGATAGTTGAGAGAAGGCAGGGGAGAGAGAGGAAAGAAGGCAACAGGGAGGGCTAAAACGGGGGAAAGGAGAGAGGAAGGGGTAAATCTGATGAGGGACACTAGGGGTCCAGGTGACCGTACACTATCAGTCCGGGAAATCAGTCTCATTGTTTCCCTTGGAACACTGTAAGGCCAATCAGTGAAATCAACTGAAGGCGGGATGCCCTGGCACCTGGCAGGTTTGTACCTCGGGGATGCATCAGAAGGTACCCCAGGCAAGGCAGGACAGCAGTGCTGTGTGACAGAGCACTGGCCAGGATGGCAGGAGCCCAGCAGGGTCTGTTAGGAGAGCAACATCACTCAGGCATGGATTTGTTCCTGTAGAGTCTGAGGCCAGGGATACCGGACGTATCAGGAAGGCGATGCGGAAATGCCCCGTAGGGCCTAAGTGTAGGTGGGGACATGAAACCAGTAATGTGGAGGTGTCAACCCCAGTGTGACCTGTTTGTAGCCTCAGCTGGTTATCACTAAAGATGTCTGAAACACCCTAAGACAAAAATCAAACAAAATGGTAATGAATTTAATGGCTGTGATAGCTCCCCCTCTAATTTCATAATTACTTTTACAGAAGAAAATGTGTTTCATTTTAAGACTTACTTTTTTATCAGATGCTAAGAATTTTGTAATCCACTGTTTCTGCTTTTCCCCACTTCTAAGAACACTCAGAGTGAAATTCACCCACAAGAGCTGTATCAGTGTAGTGGTCTAGGCAGCTGTTTTCTTCCCATTCTACACGGCTAAGGGCCACAAGGGGGGAAATCCTCTACTCCCTATTTTGTCTACCCCTGTTGACAGGAATCTTTACCATACGAGTTGGTTTTTAAAAGCATACACCCTCCCTACATTGCCCACATTGTCTTACGTGGGTGAATTACTTTTTCAACAAGACCAGCGATTCTCAACGAGGGCTACAGAGGGAGAAGGGATCAGAAGACGAAAGGATGAGCCGACACAAACCACCTAGACACGTCCTTTCTAAATCACATACAGCAGCTTACCTGCGCCCCCTCAAACCATAGGCATCGCTGTCATCGTGAGGTGATAACCCATGTAGCTGTTACACCCCAGTGGGAGGGGGGTGCAGGAGGCAAAATAAATAAATAACTAGTGATGAGGATCATATTTTCACTAAAAGCTGAAATTTAAAATCAGAAGCTTAGCAATTTCAATCCTGGATCTAACACTTACCTTAAATTCTTTATTCTCAAATAAATATAAAAAACCTTTCTTTCAATGTATAAATGTTAAATGTATGCTAAGTGTTAACAACTAGAGCTCAATAAATGCCCTTCAGGCCTTATTTCTTAAGCAAACTTGGGAGTTCCTTTGCACTGGGAGTTTCTCAATCTCGGCACCAATGACATTTTGAACCAGATAATTTTAAAAAAATTTTTTTTATTACAGTTGATATTCAATATTATTTTACATTAATTTCAGATATACAGCATACTGGTTAGACAACTACATAATTTACAAGGTGATCCCCTAATAATTCAAGGGCCCATCTGACACCATACGTAGCTATTACAGTATTATTGACTATATCCCCATGACTATTTTGTAACCACCAATTTGTACCTCTCAATCCCTTTGCCTTTTTCACCTAGCTCCCTCTCCGCACTTCTCTCTGGCCACCATCAATTTGTCCTCTGCATCTATGAGTTTGTTTCTGTTTTGTTTGTTCTTTCATTATTTAGATTCCACATGCAAGTGAAATCATATATTTGTCTTTCTCTGACTTACTTCACTTAGCATAACACCCTGTAAGGTCCATCCATGTTGCTGCAAATGGTAAGATTTCATTCTTTTTTTATGGCTGAGTAATAGTCCATTGTGTGTATGCACCACAACTTTTTTATGAACTGGATAAATCTTTGTTGTGGGCTAAGTTGTGGGTCATCCCAATGCCACTCACTTGTTGAAGTTCTAACCCACAGTACCTAAGATGTGACTGTATTTGGAGACAGGTTCTTTAAAGTGGTAATTGGGGTAAAATGAGGCCATATGGATGGGCCCTGATCCAGTATGACTGATGTCCTTATAAAAGGAGATTTGGACACAGATGTGAGAACAAAGAGGAAAGGCCATGTGAGGATACAGTGAGAGGGTGGACATCTGCAAGCCAAGGAGAGAGTTCTCCGAAGAAACCAACCCTACTGACAACTTGATCTTGGACTGCTACCCTCCAGAACTATGAGGAGATAAAAAATGTCTCTTGTTTAAGCCACGTAGTCTGCGGAACTTTGTTAGGGCAGCCCAGCAGACACTCCATGAGGCTTGACCTGTGTGTTGCAGGATGTTTAGCAGCATCCCTGGCCTATATACTGATACTAGTAGCAATCCCCCAACCCCACAGTTGTGACAGGCCAAAGGTCTTCACACATCGCCAAATGTCCCCTAGGGAACAAAATCTTCCTCGCCTCCCCACTTAGAGCCACTGTTTCAGATGCTTCCAGTCACCTTGCATTGCCAGTGCTCAGCACGGTGACTGCTACCTAACTATGTAGATAATCAAACATCACCTGAGTGAATTCACTTCCCTGTCTTGGGGCTCACTGCTCCCTTGCAAACTCCTTTTGCTGCAATCAAAGTAGTAATTATTTCCAGTTTATTTTATAGCAGACTGTGTAACACTTTTTAATGAAATAGACAGTTTTCATTTTAGCATAATTTCTGGCAACTCAGATGTTAAATATCACATGGATGTTAAACCCCATGCTGTCTGATGTTGCTCACTCACCGCTCCTAGATCCTTTGATACATTGTGAGTGCTGCTGCTTTTAGTTCCCCTAATGCACCGCTGGCGATTTGAGAGGAAATCACTATGACAAATTCTTACGTAAACATTTAAAGCTCAGGGCTCTTACAGAAAAATGGCCATTTAAGTATTAAAACACTTAACTCTAAGTCATAACACATTACCCAGAAACCCGAGAGCATATCAAAATGCCTAGTCCATGGAGATAATCTCTGGAAAGCAGAGTCACAAACACCCTAGCACATTCATAAATTTTTTGTCTTAACATTGCTGCTTTCGCTACTGTGCTACTGGAAAGCTGATGGGTTTGGGCTGGGTGGTGGGAAAGGGTGAGGACTGACACTGAAACACCAGAGGCATGAGGAACTCTGGAAGGAACTGGGACCCGAGAGACAATTTGCACAGAGATCATTTCTGACCAACCCCTTCGATGATTTGTAGCTTATACTCAACCATTCACAAGATACTATTTCAAGCACATGATTTTAAATATAGTCTATTCATTTACAAAACCCATTTATTGCAGCATTTTTTTAAATAGCCAGGATTCAAAGTGTTAAAAATTTGACTTACCCAAGTGAAAAGACTAACAATAATCACTTTTCATTGCCATTTCCGAAGACTATGCCCAATGTTTTAATTTATTGCTTGTGACTAACATCTGAGTAACGTGTAAGACATGGATCTAACAAATGACTACCTTAAACTCGGGCAATAGCCATCACTAACTGCTATAAGGGGCATGCTGGCATTCAGGCTAGCACGCTGACACACACACACACACACACACACACACAGACACAGACACACAGACACACACAGACACACACAGACACACACACACAGACACACACACACAGACACACACACACACACACACACACACACACACACACACACACACACACACACACCCCACCCCACCCCACCCCCCAAGGATGTGAGTTATGACATCTTTAGAGGCCTCAACTCAACTGCTCCTGTGGTGAAAGGCTGAAGAATCCTTTTCTGAAGTTGGTTTCTCCATGGAAGAGGAGAAGGGCCTAAGGACATTCTGAAATTTAGAAACAAAACCAAACAAAAAAACTTTTGCGAAAAAGTCTGTGTACTGTGCAAAGCTGGTGAAAGTGCAAAGTCAGTGTTTTTAGAGAGTGACTGACCAAGTGAGGATGTTTTGTCACTATGTTTTCCCCCAGAAAGGCAGAAAAGAATGAAATAATAGTTTAAAATAATAACAGTTAAAAATAATAGTTAGAATTTAACACCCTTACTTGGGCGTTTATGAATATGAAATCTATATGGCAACAAAAAGTACCACATTCTGATCACTGCACTGGAAAAGTCACCAAAACCACATTAATTCCTATTCCGCTTATTTCTCGGCTCCATCTCAGCACTTTCTGGTCTTGTCCGACGAGTCTGTCTTGGACTTATTTCTGTGTCTTGAAGATCATTTCTGAAAAACAGTAAAAAGGAATTGGCATCTTAGAAATAATGATTATTATTCTACAGCAGTTCCTGGTTTACAAGTGCTTTCACAGGCATCATTTCCTTTAAACCTCCAAACAGCCGTCTACTCCACTGACAAACCTGTCAAAATGATAATAATATTTATATTATAGTAATATAATAATAAATTTATTATTATTATTATCCCCACTTTACAACTGAGAAAACAGTGATTATAGCAAAGATCACAGATGTAAGTGACAGAGCCAGTACCCTTTCTTCTGAATCAAAATCTAACAGTTTTATGTTTCTACTTAACATGTAGAAAGTTGCAAAAACAAAACAAAACAAAAAAACTGCCCCCATGCTAATAATAAGATAAAGCCAGATAGTCTAAAATAATCATAACTTTTCTTGATCCTATCAGAGAGCTGAGGCTGTAAGGAGAACCAAGAAAACACATTTTCAAAGAAAGGTAAGTCCCTCCAAAGAGATGGGCCACATGAATTCGCTCACTGTTAGCGCACTGGAGAAAGAGTGGCTGTCAGCTAACATTTTTTCCCTTTATTGAATGTATTGGGGTGACACTGGTTAACAAAATTATACAGGTTTCAGGTACACAATTCCACAACTCCTCATCTGTACATTGTAATGCGTGTTCACCAAGTCAAGTCTCCATCTACCACCATTTATTCCCCTTTACCCCTCCATCACCCCCCTTTCCCAGGCAATCACTACACTGCTGTCCATGTCCATGAGTTTTCTGGGGGTCTGGGGTTTTTTTTTTGCTTATCCCTCCACCCCTCAGCCGCCGCCCCCACCCCAACAGCTGTCAGCCTGCTCTCTATAGAGTCCGTCACTACTTTGCTTGTTAGTTCTTTTTGATGAATCCTGAAACATGGGCTAGTAGTGAAGGCCCTGCCACAGGACAGTCCACAAGCACTTGCAGGCTCTTATCCAGGCACTTCTGAAGGTGCTCAGGAGAAAAACGAGAGCAGGGCAGGAAGACCGAAGAGAGCCCACTTTGGTGGCACAGGTATAAAGCAGATGATTAGGGATGACAGGGGTCAGGTAGAAAGCCCTGCCTCTTCCCTGGACCCTTCTCTCCTGGGAAGCAGAAGCTTTAAGTTGCTGAAGGAAGAGCAGGCCAAGATCAATGCCTCTGGGGAAAGAGCACAGGTAAAATCTGCCTGCCAGAGAGGGAAGGACAGGAAATCATTTGCAAGAACACAGTTAAAGATTCATTACCACTGGGCAAATAGTCAGAACAAATGCCTCTACCTCTGGAGGAGGGGCAGAAAACCATCTTGGGCCGACGGTCTTGCACAATACCGATAGAGGTCCTATGGTGGCAGTCTGACTACTGGGAAGAGGGAGAGCGTGGGGAAAGCCCCATCCATGAGACCAGGCACACGGGGCCTGCCCAAGACTGAGGCTGGCCCAAGACAAGAGAGACCCCAGCCTGCCCCCACCAGGAGTCCAGTGCCAAGGAATGAGCAGGAGCAGGGAGAGGTGCGGGTAGAAGAAGAGATGCCCCTCTAGGATGCCAGCATGCAGAGATGGCTGAAAGGTAAATGGGTGCAAAATCAGTGAGTAAAACCCTCCAACAGCCCAGCCCCCACACTAAGCACAAGGTAAACGCAGCCAACGCTAGAGGAGCCTGATGCCTCGGATGTACTGAAGGTCAAGCTGGTAACAAGAAAACTCTGACCTAGGTCAATGCCCCACACCAATGGCCTGACAGAAGCATGTCTGTTCCCAGGCATAAACACTACTGACCTCAGTTCCTATGGTCCTTCACAGTATGTCTAGCATTCAAGCAAAATGTATGATACAGACAGAATGACCTACATGCTAGAATGGTAAGATCAGGACCTTAAATAACATGATGAATATGTGAGAAGCTCTAGAGAAAAGCTGGACAACCTGCATGAATTCACGCTGCAGGGGTGGCTCTGACAAAGATAATTCCTGCCCCTCTCTCCACACCTCCCAGAGCCTAGAGGTCCCCTCCCCAGAGGTCGGCGTTGGGCTTTCTCCACCTCCATAAAAGCAGTGTGTTTGCTTCCATTAGCCATCACTTCACCTTCTCTTCAATCATCCGGAACTCACATCCAGTTCTTTTACCCAGAGGGTCAGGGGAGAGGAAGAAGGGCATTTTTATAAAACTTACAGAGACTCATCATGTCCCCCCCACTTTGACCCACGTGGGCCATGGTCAGCGAGCAGTGTACTCAGCCTCGTGATCATTAATTAGCCTTTTGAACTATGACAGGGGTTGGCAAACGTTTTCTTTTATAAGGGCCAGGTATTTGGGGCTTTGAGGGTCATACAGTCCCTGCTGCAACTACTCAGTTCTGCTGCTATAACATAAAAGGAGCCACAGACGTAGACTAACAAATGTGTGTGGCTGTGTTCCAATAAAACTATTAACAAAAACAGGCCAGATTTGGTCCCCAGGCCATGGCTGGCCAACCCCTGACCTAGAACCATGTCACTCCAACAAGAGAATCCAGGTGGATGAACCAGAATTAAGTTTGATTCTTCTAGGACCCATCTTGGCTAAGTTGCCAGCTAGAGGGTGTACCAATCTGGACAGGAGAGTGTGGGCTGCTGTTATGAGAAAGAAGAATAATGCCCAACAAGTCATGAAGGAATCCTGAGTTTTTAAACAAGGTCGATCTGACCACAACACCCTTTTTGTCCTGATCATTCCCCAGAGAGTGACCAAAGGAGATGATTCCTTTCTGGGGACAGCAGCATTCAGTAACCAAACTGCCTTACTAAGGTATGTAACCAGGAGGTGGTGAGGGAGTTGATTTTTTTTTAAAGAGGCCATTTTAACATCCAATAATATTAGATGCCTACTGATTTCGAAGAGAATATGAAGTCCACCAAACCCCTTGGTCATCAGCCCCTTGCTGATTCCAGTCAATCTTTTTGGATAATGGACCTTACTCTATTGGTATCCACATGAGTGACCCAAATGGTCTGATCAGCACCCTCTAGGTTTACAGACCCACAGTGGGAGGGGGGTGACTTTAATCTGCCAAACTGTGACCTTTCTGACCACCCTTATGACCTGATCAAACCATAGTCACCTCCTTAAAGACCCTGTCTCCAAATATAGTCACATTTGGGATTAGAGCTTCAACATGTGAATTTTAGGGCACAATTCAATCCATAACAGCCTCCATGATTCAGGCATTCAGTTTTGACAAGAGCCTAGTAGCAAGGTAATAGCTGTTTTTCAAAAGGGATATACCTAGTAGCTATGCTAGATGGAGACAACTCTAAAACCCCATGGGGTGCCTCCCTTTGTCAGAGGCTCCAATCAGGAAAATCATTGATCATGAATACTTGCAGCTCAAAGGGGTCATTAGGGTGTGGGAACTCAAAGGTATTAGCAGTTTTCTACTTGTTTTTCTTCCCTATCAGAGAATGTGCTCTGGCACCTATGGCATGGGGAATTATAAGTATACAACACATCAATTTCTACATACATTCAGATGTAGAAGCAACAACAATACACTAAATTAACCCAAAGGACCCCACCTACAAGCTTCCCTTTCCCACTGTGAACTCTGCCCAAACCCCATAAAAATCAATTCAGGTGCTTCCTTTCCCCACAGGACAGGGTTGATGGTGAACTGAATACCTATATCCAACAGAGCCGTGGAAGTCTGAGTCCCTAGCTTTCCCAAAGTTCAATAGCATGCCCAGACTGGTGCAGAGAGCCTTTCACGGCCCTTAGGGACAAGGAGACCTCAGCTACACACCTAAGCAACAAAGCTAGAATGCCCAAAACAGTTCTGAAAAAGAAAAATTGATACTGATAACACCTAATGCTGGCGAGGATGGGGAGCCAGGGGAACCCGCATTCACTGCTGGTGGGACGCAGAATGGCACAGCCACTGTGGAAGAAAGTTTGACAGTTTCTTACCAAACTAAACATGCTCTTACCATATGGTCCAGCAACTGTACTCCTTGGTGTTTACCTAAATTAATAGAGAACTTACATCCACACAAAATCCTGCACTTGGATCATAATTATAATAATATAATTATATATAACAGCTTTATTCATAGTTGCCAAAATTTGGAAGTGACCAGGATATCCCTCAATAGGTGAATGGGTAAACGAACTGCACTAATTCATACAATGAAATATATAGATAGCACTAAAACAATGAGATCTTGAGCCACAAAAGGACACAGGGAAACCTTACAAGAACATTTCTAAGTGAAAGAAGCCAATCTGAAAAGACTTCATACTGTATAATTCCAACTATGCAACACTGTGGAAAAGGCAAAACTATGGAGACAGTAAAAGATCAAGGGCTTGGGGATAGAGAGGGGTGAAGAGGCGGAGCACAGAGGGTTCGGAGCACAGGGCAGAGAAACTATTCTGTATGATCCTATAATAGTGGATTCATTATATATTTGCCCAAACCCATAAAATACACAACACAAAGAGTAAACCCTAACGTTAACTGAAAAAGAAAAGTTACAGGCCTCACACTAGCTAATTTCAAGACTTGTTATAAACCTGTAGTGAACAACATGATATCAGTGAAAAGACAGACATATAGATATCAATGGGACAGAACAGTGATTCCAGAACAGACCCACACATATATATTCAATTGATTTTCGATAAAGGTACCAAGGTAAAGGGGATAGTTTCTTCAATAAGTAGTGCCAGAACAGCTGGAGAACCATATGTAAAAAATAAAAAATGAACTTCAATCCACATCTTGTGCCATTACAAAAATTAACTTAAATAGGTCACAGACCTAAATGAAAAACATAAAATTTCTAGAACATAAGAGAAAATCTTTGTGACCTTGGGTTAGATAAACATTTCCTAGTTAGGTCACAAAAAGCGCAAACTACAAAAGAAAAAAATGATAAATTAGATTTCATTAAAATTAAAAGCTGCTCTTTGAAAAACACTATCGAGAATATGAAAAGGCAAGTCCCTATCTGACGCAGAGCTCCTAAAACCCTCGGAATCTCTTGATAAGGAATAAAGGTGTCTTTTGTCATGTTTATGAGGTGATTTTTAGAAAGCAGTTGAGGAAGAGGGTGGGTGCCAGAGGAACAACCAGGTGATTAAAGGGTTGGAACTTTCAGCTCTGCCTCAGGGAGGGAAGAGGAGCTAGACACGGAGTTCAATCATCAATGGTCAATGATTTAATCAATCATGCCTATGCAATGAAGCCTCTATGAAAATCCAAAAGGACGGTTCAGAGAGCTTCTGGGTTGGTGAACACGTGGAGATTTGAGGAGAGTGACACACCCAAAGAGGGCATGAAAGCTCAAAGCCCTTTCCACATACCTTGCCCCACACATCTCTTTCATCTGGCTGTTCCTGAACTATATCCCTTTATAATAAACCAGTAAACTAGTAAGTAAAATATTCCTCTGAGTTCTGTGAGCTGCTATAATGAATTATGTGAATCCAAGGATGGGGGAGTTGGAGCTTCCAATTTACACCCAATAGATCAGAAGCACAGGTGACAATCTAGATGTACGATTGATACACGAGGAGGTGGAGTTAGTCTTGTAGGGCTGAGCTCTAAACCTGTGGGATCTGACGCTATCTCCTCATAGATAGTGTCAAAATTGAGTTGAATTATAGGACACCCAGGTGGTATACTAGAATTGCTTGTTGGTTTGGGAAAACAACCCCCCACCCAATCAGAAATAGTATTAGAAACATAGTATGAAAAGGTTTACTACTCACATAAAGAGGCTTTTCTGGGGAGAGCAGGGAAGGCTTCACAGGTTGGTCTGAAAATGGAAACTGGCTTGGGTTCTTTATGGTGGCGGGGGGGGGGGGGCGCGGTGTCAGAGTGAGGGTTCCCATGCAGATAGGGACTTGGATGGTTTGCCAGGGCCAAAGGAGGGAGCACCCAGGATTTCCTATCAGCATACCCAGATGTGGGACAGAAGAGGGAGAGAGAGGGTTTAGACCTAAAAGCCATTAGCAAACAAAATAATGGAATCAGACTCCCTATTACTGGGTCAAAACTGATGAAGAACTCAGTCCAGAGAATTACCATGTAGTGCTAGCTCACGGCCGTGGCACAGTGGGAGAAGCCCTAGACTTGGGATTAGGAGAGTCAAGACAATTCACCATCTCTCTGGGCTTAGATTTCTCATAAAACAAAGTGAATCAAGTTTCTTCCCTACTCCGTAATCACAGGGATGAAACAATAAAATGAACATGAAAGTACCTACTTGGTGACTAGCACATATCAGGAATTTGAGAGATGTTAAATGACATTTGTCTTCTCTAATACCCAGCAGTAATTTTTGCTGATCTTATTAGTATTTACTTTCTAGAAAATAATAGCACAAAGGAAAGAAAAATATATCAGCCAACATGCAGCCTTCCTTGGGATAAACCTATTTCTGTCTCTAGATAAAGGTCTATTAAGTCGGATGGGTCTCTTTGGTTTTGTCATCAGATGATAGAAAATGTTTTGGTTTCTTTCTAATTAAACAGAATGGAGAATCAATATGCACTATGACAGAACTGGTATCTAAAAAGTTCTTCACAGACAAGAGGCATGAGGTGAATCTCAGAAGAGGAAAAGTAGGAAGGTTAGTGTGTCCAGAGATGATTTCCCAGATTCAGGATGGGAAGCCATAGTTTAATGGCAGCAGAGGGGTGCTGGGTTCAGAAGGAATGGACAGTGAAAGGTAGTCAATAAACAAACATTAAATTTAAGATTTTGTGAAGTCAGATAAGCGAGACAAAATCAGAGTGATAACCCTGGCTGAGTTCTGCATTGTCACATTTACTGCCTATAGTTCTTGGCACAGCACCTTAAAAAGAAACATGAACAGGCAGACTGGAGCCTGCACAGCATGCCTGAGACTTGTGGAGCCAGGGAGCTCCCCAGGTTCTTTTGTCTCAAGAAATCACCCTTCTTTCCATTAAAGGCCAGGCCACTGATGAATTGTCCGGAGGCGAGGCCGCAAGCCACTCTGTGTTTAGCCTGCCTGGCTCTATGCCCACTCACAGGCAGAGGCCAGGCCCATCAGCAGTAATTTTTGATGGGCTTTTGCTCCTTGTTGCTCCTACGTGGTTTCCCTTTCCATCACTTTTCTCATCTAATTTGTAAGGGTTTCTTGGAGTTTGTTTTTATCTTTTTTGCTTCATGTATTTTAGGGCTCTGTTGTGAGGTGCATATATGCTTATAATTACTATATCTTCTTTAGGGATTGACCATTTTAGCATTATAAAATATCTTTGTCTTTAGTTACATTTTTTGTATTAAGTCTATTTTGTCTGCTATTAATAGAGCCATGCCAGCTCTCTTTTGGTTATTGTTACATGGTATATGTCTTTTTCTATCCTTTTACTTTCAGTTATTTATCTTTGAATGTAAAGCACATCTCTTGTAGAAAGCATATAGTTGAATCATGTTTTGTTTGTGTGTGTTTTTAAAAAACCCATTCAGCCAATCTCTGCCTTTTAATAGTGTTTAATCTGTTTATGCTTAATGTATTTGCTGATAAGGCAGGATTTATGAGTGGCATTTACTGTTTGTTCTCTGTAGTGCTTATGTCATTTTTTTGTTCCTCTATTCACTCCTTCTTTGGTATTAAATATTTTCTAATATACCACTTTAATCCCGTTGTCATTTCTTTTACTATATTTTTAATTTTATTTCCTTAGTGGTTGCCCTGGGGAATATAATTAACATACTAATTTTTAACAATCTAGTTCAGATTAACACCACCTTAATTTCAATAGTATATAAAAGCCCTGTTCCTAAACCGCTTTGCTCCTTTCTTTTATGCTACTGTCGTAGAAATTATGTCTTTATATATGACCATCAACACAGATTTATAATTTTATAATTATTGCTTCGTGTAAAGTTGTCTTTTAAATCAGATGTGGGGTGGGAAGAATTACAATAAAAAGTACATCTATACTATCTTTTGTATTTACCAATATTTTATATTCATCCTTAGTGGTGCTCCTTATTTCTTCATATGGATTCCAGTTACTGTCTACTGTCCTTTCATTTCAGCCTGAAAGACTCCCTTTAGTATATAGGACAGATTTCCTAGTAACCAATTCTCCATTTTTCCCCTTTGGGAAGGTCTTAATTTCTCCTTCATTTTTTAATAGTTTGCTAGATAGAGAATTCTTGGTTGACAGTATTTTTTTTTTTTAATCCTCACCAAGAATTAAATTTTTCCCATTGCTTTTCAGAGAGCCCTGGAGGGAGAGAGAGAAGGAGGGAGGGAGGGGGAGAGGGGGTGCGGGGAGAGACATCAATGTGAGAGAGACATATCGAAGGTTGCCTCTTGCACACACCCAAGCAGGGTCCAGGGATTGAGCAACCGAGGGAAGTGCACTTGGCCAGAATCGAACCTGGGACCCTTCCATCCAAGGGCCAACACTGCCGAGCAAAGCTGGCTAGGGCAACAGTATTTTTCTTTTAGCATTTTGAAATGTTATCCTGCTGCCTCTGTCTGGTCTCTATGGTTTCTGATGAGAAATTACCAGATCTCATGTGATGAGCTGTCTGTCTCATGCTTCTTTCAAAATTTTCTCTTTCACCAAGTCTATTGCACATATCACATGTGTAGATTAATGTTTTTCATCAAATTTAGGAAGTTTTCAGGCATTATTTTGTTACATATTCTTTCTGGTCCTTTCTCTTTCTCCTCTCCTCATGGAACTTAGATTATGCATCGATGGTATGCTTGCTGGTGTCCCACAGGTCTGAGGATGTTCGTTATTCTTTATCCTTGTATCCTTCTGTTCTTCAGACTAAATAATTTCAATTGATCTATCTTCAAATTCACTGATTCTTTCTTCCACCTATTCATATCTGCTACTGAGCCCCTTAGTGAATTTTTTATTTCAGTTATTATGGTTTTCAACTCCAGAATTTGTTTTTTTCAATCATTTGTATTTTTTTCTAGTATTTTTAAAAATTTATCTTTTTGGTTGAAAGTATTATACAGATGCCCCCCTCCCCCCCCCCGCCAAAAAAATATGCCTATAGGCATAAGACAGACACTTGTAGAGCTGCCACACTTTGTTGAAAAGTAAAGCTGTGGAAGCTTTTACTGATTCTGCCTCTAAAGCTACATTATGGTGTCCTGGCCAGGTAGCTCAGCTGGTTAGAGCGCCATCCCAATACGCCAAGGTTGCATGTTTGATCCCTGGTCAGGGCACATACAAGAAGCAACCAATGTAAGGCATAAATACGTGGAACAAGAAATCGATGTTTCTCTCCCCCCCCCCCCAAAAAATAAAAAAGTAAATACATAAAGCTACATTATGGTGTAAGCTTACTTAAACTATTGAGTACTCAGCTGAAATCAGGAGTCCTGGATTCTGATCCTGGCAGTGCTACTCTCTGGCTGTGGACCTTGACCTAGTCAATTTACCTCTCTGGAGCCCAGCTTCCTGCTCTATAAAATGAAGGGACTGGACTAGATGAGTATTTACATTCTTCCCAATTTAACATTTGTTATCAAGTGATGGGGTTTGTTTGCTAAGTGTCTTTTTTATAATAATGATGTTAAGAGGTCATCATTATCAAGAATGGACCTGGGCTTAGGAATTGTGGATTACAGCTTGTCATAGCCATTGGTGTCAAGATGATTTCCAATACGAGGTAAGCTAAGGAGTGGCATCCCCACCCCCCCGAGAATACAAAGTTAAATAATGCTTAGGTGAAAGTAATGCAGTCAAAATTTCAAACTTTCATAAAACAATAGTTTGAACCACAAATATCTCACTAGCCTGATAAACTTATTCAGACCGCATTTCCTGGATACACCACACTTTTCCATTTTCCCAGCAATTCAGCTATGAAACTACAAAATGTCAACAGCACAGCAAACCTCTCCTTTGGAAAGACAGTATAGCTTAACAGCTGAAAGTGTTGACTTTGACACATTAGGCTAGACTCTCAGCTTCATCACACATCACTTACTGCTAAGTGACGCTGGAATGGAGACTTAACCCTTTCCGCTTCAGTTACCTCATGATAAAACAGGAATAATCATGCATTATAGTACTGCTATGCTATTTAAATGAGTTCACATATGTAAAGTATCAACTGGGTTAGAACTGTGTTGACACTGGGGTTAGAAATTGAGCCTGGTAGGGGAGATGGGCAAATAGTCCCATGAATGCACTGGAAAGAGGACACTGTGCCGTAAGAGCCTGTAATAGAAGGACACGATCCGGAAGGCAAGGCCAGAAAAGACTTCCATGAGAAGCAGGTCTTGAGTTTAGACCTGAAGGGTGAGTAGGGGTAAGAAAGATGAGAAGATCATTCTGGGTAGAGAGACAAGCCTATTCAAAGGCCCTGTGGTAGGCAAGAAGGTAGCATGAAGAGGCGATCTAAGAAGTCTGTTTCAGTAGAGCAGAGAGAATGCATAGGTGTGTAATAAGACACGAGACTGGAGAGGACCAGGTCATACAGGACCTTTTAGGCAGATTAAAGATCCCCCCTCTTGATCCTAAAAAGAATAAGAAGCTATTGACTATTTTTAAAGTGGAGAGATGAGTGACTGATCAGATTTTCATTTTAAAAAGGTCACTCTAGCTGCAATATGAAGATTAGATTGTAAAGAAGCCAGAAAATGTAGACAAACATATTAAGACACAATTTATTGCCCAGTCAAGACACAACGGTAGCATGAATTAGGGTGATGAGAAGGGTAGAAATAAATCTATGGATTCCAGAGATGTTTCAGAAGTAAAATCTGTAAGACTGGTCACAGAGGCTCTAGAGAACAAGACGTCGAGAATGACTTCTGTTTTTCTTTGGGGGAGGGTGGTGGGGAGAAACTGGCTGAAGAGGAACACTAGAAGAGGATCATGTTTTTATTTTGTTTTAAAAACTTTGGGGAGCCACTCCTAGGAATGTATCCTAAGAACCCTGAAACATTCATCAGAAAGGATATATGTACCCCAATGTTCATAGCAGCACAGTTTACAATAGCTAAGATCTGGAAACAGCCCAAGTGCCCATCAGTAGACGAGTGGATTAAAAAGTTGTGGGACATTTATACCATGGAATACTATGCAGCTATAAAGAAGAAGAATCTCGTACCCTTTGGGACAGTGTTGATGGTCCTGGAGAATATTATGCTAAGTGAAATAAGCCAGGCAGCGAAAGAAAAATATCACATGATCTCGCTTATACGTGGAATCTAAAGAACTTAATAAACTGATGAGCAGAATAGATCCAATGACATGGAAGCATAACTGAGACTGACGAAATGTCAGAGGGATGGAGGGAGGCGGGGGGGGGGGGGGTGGAGGGAGAGAGTAACCAAAGAATTTATATGCATATATGCACAACCTAAGGACATGGACAATGGTGGGGAGAGTGACTGGGGAGAGGGAAGAAAAGGGGGGAATGGGGCACTGGGGAGAAAAAGGGACATCTGTAATACTTTAAACAAAAATAAAAATTAAAATCTTTGGGGAGGGCACGCTGGAGAGTAGATAAGGTCAAGTGTTCAGCTATGCACGTTGGTTTTGAGGTTTCTTAAAAATACCTAAGAAGAGAAATCAAGTAGGTAGATATATAATTCTGGGGCTCAGGAAAGGTATTGGCAGGAGAGATAAGTTTATTAGGAGATAAACTTAATCTTGACCAGCATCAACAATTAATGACCTGGTTGAGCAAGAGGAAAACAGGGTACTCTGTCTCATAAGCCAAAGAAGAGAGGCTTTTAAGAAAGGTAAAGAAATCAATGGTATCAAAAACTGCTAAGAAGTGAAGAAAGATAAGGTCTAAAAATGGTGCTCTGGATTTAGCAACACGGAGGTCTTCCACGGCTTGTGTGAAAGCTGTGTGAGAATGATGGGACCGGCAGAATGTGCTGCAGAGCAAGTAAGCAGGAGATAAGGAAAGGGAGACCGCAAGTGGAGGTCAGCTATTAAGGAAGGAGAGACAATAGCTACAGAATGAGAAGGAGCGAAATGAGGCCGACTGCAGTGCTTTTGTCTGTTGGTTGCGTGGCTGGGTGGTCTTACGATGGGAAAGAGTCATGGAGCATGCTAGAAACCCAATGAGAAAACACAGCTGAGAGAGGCTGCCTGTAGGAGAGGAGGGACAAAGCAAAGCTCCTCACAAGACAGTGAGAATGGGGAGGAGGAATTAGCCTCAGAAAGGAGCCAGGACATCCCTTTATTACTAAAAGAGGAAATGAGGGTTAATAAGTACAGCTGCAGGCAGGTTTATACGTTTGGAAAGATGAGGATTCCTATACCATGGCTTCTATTTTCTCTATAAAGAACACGGTCTTCAGCTGGTGGGGGAGCCACTGAAAAGAGCTGAGCTTTCAAAAACTCCTTGTGAAGAAAAGGTCACAGAAATGACCAGAGACAGTGAAGCTGCCGCCAGGCAGTTCTCAAGGCCCACGGAGAGGCGATAGCGACGTTACTGGAGAAAGCTCGCCCTGCCACACTACAGATCGCTCCTGTGGGTGGGGATGCATGGAAATGTATTATTGTTTGGCACTGTTCCTTTCCTGCTCATCTACTAGTGGGACCTGGAATAGCACCCCCACTGCAAAGTCTCATTTCCAGACTGATCCATAGTGGTACAGAAGTAAAGCGGCATTTATTCTAAACACATCTCATGACTGGGAACATCTAGAGAAGGCGTAAACGTTTTCTAAAGGCTCTGGAGCCAGGGCTTAAAGCCAAACTACTGATCGCCTATTGGAACAATCTGTCTTTAGAAAAACAACTTCTGACAAGTATTCAGAGTTCTTATACTGGGATTCCATTTCTCAGCAGAAATATACAGAAACAAGTAGTAAACTGGAAATCTTTACCTTGATGTGTGTGAATTATTACTTTCTTAAATCAGAAAGCACAAATATTCTTTTGTTTGAAAATCAACTGTATAGAATTAAAATTTCTCAGGTCAAAGTACATGCTTATTTTTATTACAAGAACTCACTTTTGTGATGCTTCCCAGGCTTCCTCTTCTTCTAGAAGATCTCTTATGATGTCCGAACTGGAACTAAAAGGATATATCAATATTGTCAGATGATAAAAAGATGGTATGATTCCATTTATATAAAATTCTTAAAAAGGCAAACTAATCTATAACAACAGAAAGCAAACCAGCAGACCAGTGATTACCTGTGAGGCACCCGGGGCAGGCGAGGAAGGATTACACAGTGGCAACAGGAAACTTTGGGAGAGTAAGGGGTAGGTTCACCATCTTGATTGTGGGGATAGTTTCATAGCTGTGTCTGTGTTTTTGTGGGGGGGTGTGAAAACACATCGAACTGTGTGCTTTAAATATTTGAAGTTTATTATACAGTAATTTCAATAAAGATATTTTTTAAAAACCTTTCTAAGTTAGCAATAATAATGAAAAACACCATGAAAGCTTAAATAAATCCCTCTACATAAAACCTGCATTCAAATGGAATACAGTCATGGGCCTTTTCAATTTCTTATGGCAACCCAAGATCTAATCATGTGGTGTTTTTATTGGGGGGGAGGTGTTTAAAGAGGGGGAGGGGGAGGGGGAGGGGGGGAGGGGGAGGGGGAGGTGCCCTGACTGGAATCGAGTGCACAATCTTTCGGTGTATGGGATGATGCTCCAACCAACTCAGCCACTTGGCCAGGGCTCAAATCATGTTTAAAAACTGCATTCTAGTTATGAGATTCACAAGAGATACTAAGTTCCAAAGTGGCTTTTACTCCCTCCGTAATAAAAGTAAAATTTAATTAATTTGAATTGTGCTAATGATGGAATTTGTTATAATGCAACCTGGCTTAAAGTATTATGTATTTCTGTCCTACCTGTGCAGGGTAAATAAAATTATAGAGGGCATGCACTATTACTTTGTAAGAAAAAACTGTTTTAAGGTTTTAGCATCTTGTTCTTATCCAAATAAATTCCTACCAAATAAATATGTTTTTAAAAAGGATATGTACATCAATATCAAAAAAGCATTTCTTTAGACATCCAAAGACACAGAATGTCATGGGCACTGCATGGGACAACTAAGAAGGAGCAGTTGCTGCCCCAGGGTGGAAGAGGCTAAGATAAAGGGCTCACTCTCAGGTGAGAAACAGGTTTGGGAATGTCAGCGTCAATCCTATTTCTAATGATACTCTAATAGATAAAAGAGTCTAAAAAGTATAAAGATTTACAGTGCCAATGAATCATTCTCAACCACTTCTAAATCACTTTGAAGCAATGTTTGCCTATGATGCCTGAAAAAAACGGGCAATAACAGTCAATAAGTACAATTCTGCACCAAATGTTTTATTGCAGGGATTTCCGCCCAAGTTCCTGAAACTATCAAGGAGTTCTTTGTAGGGCCCCCTGTGACTGCAGTCCATGTGTATAATGGCCTGTGTGTGGGGATTCCTATCACACCTCAAGTATGATGACCCGCTGACAGAGTCAGCACCACAGTTCTTTGGCTTTTCAGAATAAGGATTCTCATATGATAGCAGCAATACTTTTAGTATTTATGGCTTGACAAAATACTTAATAACAATGAAGCATTATAAATTCAGTAATACTTTCAGTTTATATTTTACTCATTATAGCAGTCCATGCATGCATTTTTAAAACAGTATGCATGCATTCGTGAGACATTCTTGACTATGTCTACAGGTGATTCTTGCTGGGCATGTGCTTCCATAGACCCAATGCTTCCCATAAGCCCCCAGTTGGGAACCACTGGTGAAGCCTGTCAGAGTACCGAAGCCTCTACTACTCTCTTACACTGAGGACGGCCCACTGCTCAAATGCAAGTGCTTCTGAAAATAATAACACATTAAGTTATCATCAGTCATTTTCACCTTAGTGTAAACTGGCTTATAACAAGCTTTCCCATTAAACAGCGGGCTAAATGTAGTTTTCATTAGCAGGGAAGAGGGAAAAGTTGGCCTTAAGGAGATCCAAGGCAGAGTTTACCGACTTTATTATTTTCCTAAGAGACAGACTCAGACAGCCACTCACTAGACAGGGCTTAGATGACAGCCACCCCTATTCTCACAGAGGTGGTCTAAACCTTTCTGATCCCAACCTGGACAGAGCAGTGATTTTCAACCGGTGTGCCACAAGAATTTTTAAAACATGCAATACCTGACTACTTAATCAGGAGCACTGACCTCTTTTCCCTTTACCCCTCCATGAAATTTTAATGCCACAAATATATACTTACTTATATGTTATATATATAGATATATATACTGTGCTTCATACATAAAAAGTAAGTATTTGGGGCATTTCTGCCCCCAAGAACCAATTTCTACCCCCTAGGGGACAAAACTGCTCCTGCTGAGAGCCCATGAGTTAGGAGAATTGGGATTAGGGGGTGATCATGTGGCTCTTTGTCCTGGCAGGTGTCACACAGCTAGAGAAATAGTAAAGTCAGCTTCTTGCCGAAACCCCCAAATGCACGCATACATTTTTTTTTTTTTTTTAACAGGAAGGTTACAATGCACCCCTACTATTCCAGCTAAGTAAGCAGAATGGCCAAGCCTAACTTAGTAATCTGTGATCAATTTACCTAGCGGCTTTCAAATCACCAGTACAAATCACTGGATTGTTAAAGGAAAATATTTGCGGTACATTAATGACATAAATCTAAGAGGTTTTTGCTATGCTACCTCAGTGAAAACAGATGGTACAGGAGGTTGACAAAAAACACATCTCAAAAGTTGCCTGCAAGCTCCTCTTCCTGAGACTCCAGCGTCATTGACCAGCCAGGCTGTGCAGCTCCCTGACTGCCTCAGTCCTCATTATCCTCCCTTCTACTCCAGCTCATCACCAACCTGAAGGTCTGGGAGGTTTGAAGCTCACCCAAAAGGAAGTTTCAGGATTATCTGCTGTATCTGCTGCTCCAATTCTAGTCACCATTGAGAAGAGAAACACTGATACCAATACAATTAAAATACCAAGCAGAATGGTTCCTTTTTAAAGTGTGTACTTACTATGTTCTACTCAAAAGCCACATTACTGAAATTAAACATAGTTTCTCATAAATACGGTTTTACAAAGAGACTTTGACTACGGGGCCTAACAGTCAGTGGTACTAACATTATCTCTCAGATCACTCCCCTGTGTACAGAAGTGATTAGTATTTTTGAAGTCTTAGTCATTTTAATATGCCTTGAAGATAAAGTAATTCTTTTAATATACTTATAAGACATCTAAAAAGTCCCCCACAGGAGGAAATACTCACTCTGGTCAACCTAGGGTCAGAGCATGCATAAACCTACATAGCCACAGCTTTTAAGTCTTGGACAAGGACTGTTTTCAGAGTACATTGTAGCTTCTGTATTTTGGTTTGGAACATTCTGGTAGACCAGACTTTAAGAAGCTAGATGAATCCGAGGTCTGGTACATGGAAGTTACAGCTCCCTACAGAACGGTGTTCATATTATGCTCCCTAGGCTACAGTGGATATTATTATACAGATTAAATACATGTGAGAAAGACTCATTGGCAAATAAATATGAATCCTGAAGTCTATAGAATTCCCAACCTATGTTAAGGAAGGTTCTAGAGGTCAACCACACTTAATATTTCATACCAATTAGACCTATTTTCAGCTCAAGGTTTCAGAAGATAAGCTAAACTGGTTTTTGTTGGTTGGTTGAATCAGTTGGTCTTTGGCCTCAATGGTCTTCCTTAAAATATTTTACTTTTGTCATTCTGACCAAAATAGCACATCTTATCAGACAAAGAAAAACACTTTTTACGTATTTCTTTTGTAGCATCTCATTTCATTCCATTAGTCAAGATTTTACCAACAAAGCGGAAAGGTAATATGCCAAATACCTCAGTATGATTGGTAATACTATTCAGAGGGAGAAAGCACAAGTTCTAGTGTCAAAGTCAAGGTTGCAGTCCTGTTTCTGTCACTTATTGTATAATCTTGGGCAAACTGCTTAATCTTTCCAAGTCTCAATGGCCTCACCTGTAAAGTGAGAATAATAACACATGTGGTTCACAGGGATACTTTTAAGATTAGTCAATAGAACACACAGAATGTTTAGCATATAGCTTGGCACATAGTAAGTGTTCAATAAATGTCAGCTCCATTTTCATAAATGGTCTAAATTACCGGAATAATTGCCTCAGCACTATGCTTCAATTTGGCCTAGGAAACCTGGTCACTATTGAGCTCTATTTTAATCTTTGATTTCCACTGTTTCTATGGCACCAGGGTGCAAATTCATCAGAACTTGTTATTTATCCAGCATCGCAGGTACACAGGGTACTGTGGGGTAGGAAAAATGCAAACATCTGCTACAAAATCCTGTGGATTAAAGATTACTTACAAGTGAAATTTTTCTATTATCTAGTAGTTACCACCCCCATCTCTTCTCAGAATTGTGGCATTAATTTGAACATGGTTGAGAATATTCAACTTAAAAAAAAAAACTCCTTCAGGATAGCTCAATGGAAAACTGATGGGAGTACACACAATGCCCACCAGACAGTGGTACTTAAATATATGCTGCTGGCTACCAGGAATCCTTCCTCGAACCCCCCTTTTTAGTGATCTGTTCTGCAGGGTAAGCAAAAGCTTATACACCAAAATTTTAGTAGTAGGCTGACAGTAACAAACTAGAATAGTAAACATCCTAGGCTAAAATAAAATAAAATAAAATAACTCAATGATGACAATGACAGAAATCACCATTTTGTGAGCAACTACTTCCACAAATTGTGATAATCAGCTTACATACACTACCTTTACTTCAGATAAAGACCCTAGGTTTCATCCCCACCTGACAGATGAACAAATGCTTCAAGAAATTTAAGTAAAGCCCAGCCGGGTGTGGCTCAGCGGTTGAGCATCGACCTAGGATCCAGGCAATCGGGGTTCGATTCCCGGTCAGGGCACATGCCCAGGTTGAGGGCTTGATCCCCAGTCGAGGGCATGCAGGAGGCAGCCGATCAATGACTCTCTCGTCATTGATGTTTCTCTCTCTCTCTCTCCCTCTCCTTTCCTCTCTCTGAAATCAATAAAGATATTTTTAAAAAAAAGAAATTTAAGTAAAAAAACAGAAGTGAATGCAAAGCTTGTCTTTTTCTACTGCATCATGGTCCTTCAACTAGTCGTAGCAGAAAATGCTATTAATCGGCAAGAGTTAGGAATACCACCTCCTCCTATGTCTTCACCAGTAAGGTTATGTCAGACAACATTGAAAAGGTTCATGGATAAAGCCAGGCTAAGAGATTCCCTGCACGCCACTAGATCTAGAAAAAGATAAAATGAGGAAGTCTTCAAATACAAGAAAAAGATAATACCAGAAAGAACTTATTTATCAAGTAATACATGCTAAGTCCTTAAAAAGAGATGAAACCAAAAATCCAACTTAGTTTATAGTTGGATTCATTAACAACATATGCTCATGTCATCTGCTTTTTAGAATCACCCAGGGAAGTTACAAAGCAAAAACACTATCATCGTATTTTATCAATGATGAAACTGCAGCCCAGGGAAATTAGTTCCACAAACAAGCACAAAGCCTGGCTGAACTGAACTCCCACTGTGGAACAAAGACGGCTGACTGCGAGGTATGTGGATCTCGACGGCACATACCATCTCAAGGACCTGGTGTCCTAACATCTTAGGTGAAGATACATTCCCCCAGAACAATGTCCCATTCATCCAAAGAACAGTAGATCTCATCTACCACACACTTTCAGTTCTTTTGAAAATGCAAAAGACATCGAAGAATATTCCATGTTCCCACATCTTCTCTAAAAAACTTCCCACCTGAAACAAGACAAACCATTTACTTGGTTATCTCGTAGGCTCAAAACAAACCCTTGATTATCAATACGACCCACTCCAACCCCTGGCCAAACTTCCTACTGCCCTTCTCTAATTTCCCCGTCTCACCACCTAGTAAGCAGAACCACCGTTCGCCCAGCCACTAAAACCAAACGTTTAGGATTCACCCTTGAAGTTGAGCTTTTCCTTGCTCACCATCTCCAAACCACCTACAAGTTCTGCCCATCCTATTTCCAAAAGATATCCCCACCCCCATCCCCCACTTCTATCTTCACTATTATTACCCTGATCCACTCTACCACAAACCCTGGAATGGATCACTACAAAAACCTAACTGGTCCCGCTGCTTCCACTCTTGCTTCACTTCTGGCCTCCGTTCATTTTTCACAGCACCTAGACTCATCCCTTTAAAACATATAAACCAGACCAAATATTGGATCAGATTAATATTGACCAGTCAGTTGATCCCCAAATTGGTTTATAAATTCAATGTACTTGCAACCAAAACTCCAGCAGACTTTTTTTTTTTTTTTCAGCAATTGGCAAGTTGATTTTGAAGTCTACATGGAGTTACAGAAGACCAAGAATGGCCAAAACAATTTAGAAGCCAAGGCAGGCGTCTCTGGCCTCCAAATCACCTCTTTATGACACACCAACACTATCATTTTCCATGTGCCAAGGAAAAGGGTTGGGAAACCCTGTATTAGAGAGAAGCATACCTTTCAGGTCCATTACTTTAAAGTCTTAGAAAAGGTAAAGAAAAGTACTGTGTGTGGGGGGGGGAGGGGGTTAAGAAAGAGAAATAAAAGGACATTACTCATTTGTGCTTATGTTTAACTGACACACTTGAGAAACGAAAGAAGACATCCACTCTGAGAGTGTAATGTAAGGAAAAGCTATCTTTATTAGCTAAATTTCCAAGGCTAAAACCAGATACTGAATCAAATTCTTAAGTTACATGGGCAGGGGCACAAAAACCATGATGCTTCATTTTGTTTAGTTCTTTAGACTGTCAGCAGTATAAATGATTGATAAAAAAAAAAAATACTAAAAGATAATGAGATCATATTAACAGGTTACAATATGCAGCCCCATGATGAGAAATGAATTAAAAGAAACACCTCAGTGATGAAGATTTTCTTTGATAACAGGGACTGAGAGGCTGAATATGAAGCTCATGATGAGACTGGCACGTCTTCTACACAGCAAGGCCAACTTCTATACGATCTACCCAGCTGCCCATCCTGAGAATGCACATTCAACTCTGCCAATGTGGGTGCTGGCCAATACCAACCCCCAAACCACAGAAACCCAACGTCAAGTCAAAGTTCAGACCATAAAACGCCGGTCTTGCGATCTGTTCAGGGAGGAAAAGAATTTTAAAACCACCTTATACTGCTGGATCTTAGGCAGTGGGCCCTGAACCTCCCTGGGAGTCAGTTTCCACATACAATGAAGTGTTTGACTAAATGCTCCAGTGTATTATTCCTCCAAAACTATATTCACCCCAACTTTTAATGTTCTGATAAATAGTTTTAATTTTTTATTTGTGCAATTACCCAAACAGGTTTTAAACGGCTAATAAAATGTACTTACTAGGGCAAGAGAAACGTGTCAGACGCATTAAAAAAATCTTAAAGGCTTCTTCAATTGACTTCTGCAAAATTACCTTAAAAAATAACAAGCCTCTGCGTTTGAGGCCTATCATGCTTTAACACTTGAATCTCTCTGAGCTACAAGAACAGTGTGCACTACGTTATATGGTAAAGTCAATAGAAGCAAGCAAAGTCAGCGATTTAATGTGCACCCATGTTCCAGAATGGGACCATCTGAGTGGGAGGCAAGAGAACAGAGAAGATGTGCGAGTTAACACTGCCTGTCCTTCCAGCAAGGCAACCACAACGTCCATCGCTGACCCCGGCACTTGGGACGGTGACGCAGGGTGCGACTGACGGCGCCAAGACAAGACAAGAAGGGGAAGCCAGCCTACCTCAGGGAAACCAAGCATATGGTAAGTCCATGCCCAACTGATATTTTTAACAACTCCAGTAGGGTGGAGGGGGATCAATGGGAGAAAAAAGAGGGGCATCTATAATACTTTCAACAATAAAGATAAATTTTTAAAAATGTAAAATAATAAAAATAAAATGTTACTAATAAAGAAAGCAATGGTGCCTAATACAAGAATTCTGATGTCACTCACACTGGAACAGGGAAAAACCTGGGTTGAGATTTATTGGTTTCAACTCTATTCACCGAATGACTTAGGATAAGTCATATCACCTCTCTAGGCCTCCATTTCCTTGCCTGTGATATGAAGCTACTATATTTAGTGACTTCCTGAGGTACCTTCTTACTTGAAAATGTTTGTATCCTAACGTGCCTTTTCCCCAGGTTCTAAATATCTCCAAGGAGAACTCGTAACATCTGTTCCTCTGATTTAAAAGCAAAGGTACCACAAAGTGAGAAGGCAGGAAAAAGCTGGTTTTAACTTCCAAGGTGACTATAAAAAATTATAAACTTGATCAATTAATTAAAAACACAAAATTCCAATAGTATGATAAATAAATTATATATCATTTCTATTTCATTCACCAGAGCAAAGCCAAAAGAATTCTGGGTTTGGCTTAAAAAAAAAACAACACAAAAAAACAAAACCTAGAGAAAGCTCTTAACTGGCTGCCCACATTTGGGGGGGACTGGGAGTGTTGATCCAAAACAATTATTGATTTTAAGTCTAACGTTTAGAAGGAACTGGTAGTTCCTTCAAGGTCTCATACTTACTCTTCTCAAAGCGTTCTGAAAAATAAACTCTTGGCTATTCCTTTTTTTTTTTTAAGTGAAGAACTGAATTCTGAACCAGTCAAGATTATACTTCAGTTTTATGAATCAAGCGAAATATATGTAGAAGCATATGGAACAAGAATTCCTATGTAGTTTACAAAATGTCTGAAAACTAAAAAGGGAAAAAACATAGCTTAAAAAACTCAACCTTAAGCAAGTATTACCATGTCATGCCAACCAAAACTCTCAACACTACCATAATCGTACCCAAACCTTGGGCGATGGCCAGACACTGCTACGAACCACGACACAAAGATACCATTTGGTAAGTGTGGACCCTGGAAGGAATTTCCAGATTCTACAGGCACTTTAGAGACACAGATAACAACCCACTGTGAAATTTTAAAACTCTTTCCTGATATAGAAAATTGAAGGGCTCACAGTAATTGTACAGAGGATCTTTTTACATCATGGGCAGTTCATCAACTTGGTAAAAACAAAAATATTTGCCACCTAGGACTGACTCAGAGTATAGAAAAATCAAGATTTATAAAACACCAATAAAAAGCTTTTATAAAGATCATCACATTACCTAAGTCATAAAAAGAAAACCCAAAGGTGCCAACATGAGCTGCCCAAGAGTAAAAGAAAACCTTATTAATTAACAGCAAACATCCTTTGGCAATGAGTACTGGAGAAAAGATAAAACTACTTGTGCTTTTGCATTGCTCTTGGAGGATTCACTATTCAAAGTACTTTTGCAAGTATATATTCACTAATAAAAACATGCTAGCTGAAGAGGATGAAGTATATTTTAAAGGCTGGGTCATATCCTCTGAGGTGAAATCATTCTATAAAGTAAAAATATTAGCAAAGAAAGCAAAACTGATTTTTAAAAAAATAAGAAAAGAGGGAGGAAAACAGAATTCTCTCATGCTACATTTTTGGATTAAATTTTAACATATATAAGATAATGCATCTTATAGAATGCATTAAAACAGGGTTTAGTGGTTAATCTATGTGACTAAATGTAACATCTAATATTAAATAAAAGGAAAAAGGAGTATTTAATAACTAAACTTACTACAACCCAGAAACAGTGTCTAATTTACTACCTAAGAAAATAACATTTTGATGACTTTGCTTTCCAACATTCAACACATTCTTTAAATATTTTCACACTAATATCCCTCTTTATTTTGATGTTGTAGTATACTTTTTTAAAATTAAACTTTTTATTTTAAAATAAAACTACAGAAAAGTGGCAAAGATATTACAGAAAGTACCCATATGCCCCACACCCAGTTTCTTCCACTGTTAACATCCTTCATCAAACTAACGTCTGACACATTAGTTACAACCTATGAAGCAACAGTAATACATTATTATCATTTCTTCAGTATTTACTTAATGTCCTTTTTCTGTCTCAGGATCCCATTCAGGATACAGTACATTCAGTTGTCATATCTCCTTAGGCTCCTCTAGACTGTGACAGCTTCTCAGACATTCCTTGTTTTTGATGATCCTGACAGTTTTGAGAAGTGCTTGTCAGATATTTTATAGAATGACCCTCTGGGAGTGTGATGTTTTTCTCACAATTTGACTGAGGTTATTGAGTTTGGGGGAGGAAAACCACAAAGGGAGAATGCCATTCCCATCCCAGAATATCAAGAAAACATGCCATCAGTCCGGCTGGCTGGCTCAGTGGTTGATCTTCAACCAAGAACCTGGAGATCACTGGTTCGATTCCCAGTCAGGGCACATGCCCAGGTTGCAGGCTCCATCCCCAGCAGGGAGCGTGCAGGAGGCAGCCAATCAATGACTCTTAAGTCTTATCACTGATGTTCCTATCTCTCTCTCTTCCTCTCCCTTCCTCTCCCTGAAATCAATAAAAAACATATTTAAAAAAGAAAAAAAAAGAAAACATGCCATCAACAACATAACATTGCTGTTGAAGTTATCTCCTGGCTGAGATAGTGGCTGTCAGGTTTTGTTCTCTCCTCTTTTTACTTCCCTTCCCTTCTCTTCTCCCCTCCCTCTCTGTCTCTCTTACTTTTTCTAGAACTTCCTTACTTCCTGCCCCAGCCATGGAATCAGCCATTTCTCCAAGAAGTGCTGGCTCCTTATACTGGAGAAAGCTGTCAGGAGCCAAGATCAGTGCACCAGGTGTGCTCGTGCAACTGTGGAGCCCTTGCTGCTTGGCCCTGGCAGCTGATGGAGTAAGGAACTACATGTGTGTACACTAGCTAACTCATACACACAGGTCTATCAACATCTCTATATGTATCCATCTGAATCTCTATTAAGCTAAACATCAGTTCATATGAAGGTCTCCAATCTAGTACCATACAGACAGTTTCAGCCTTGCCTATAATCTCCCACTGCAACAGGGAGAAACCTGATTCATATGTGCCAGACTGGACACATAACTAATGTGACAGACAAAATTATGCTATGCTATACATGTGTAGGAAGAGAGAAAAGTCATCTGAAATAAGTCACTGAGAAACTTTAGCAAATATATATTAGAGAAATATTTAAGGTCCACACATCAGTATAAATCAAACACTACAGGTAAGTACACTTCAAAATACTATTTTCTAATTCTTAAGCATAAGGAAGCAATTCTATGTAAAAAAAAACACATTTAGATGTGCCAAATAGAAGGTTGGCTATTTTTTTTAAAAGATGTCCAAGGAGAATCAAAAGTCACACAATACTGTCACCTATTAATAAGGAACTTCTAATGACTTTCAAAAAACAAACAAACAAACAAACAAAAAGCCCCAGCAGGCTTATTTTGCCACACCCAGCAGAGGAACCCCAGAGGTGGGAGAGGATGTCCACATACACACGGCCCACTAATAGTGCTCTTTTCTCTGTTAAGGAGAAACAAAGCAGGGTAATAAAAGTACATTACTGACCATCAAAGAACTATGGGTAGTTCTGTGCTTGAGATTTTCTGCCCAAGGGTACAATATTTTAATTTAGTATGTCGATAAACTTAGTTTGACGATGAATTACTTTGCACTTTGGTTATTACCACACAAGGAAAAAAAGTAAATTGTTTCTAATCAACAAGCACATTTTCTCCCACCAGTTTGTGGACCATTTGTCCCAGAGCTTTCTGGATAATCTGTCCCTTTCTCCCCCCACAACACTGTCTATCACTTCAACAGCCCAGACATCCTCACCTTCTCCCTTCTTGGCAGCAACAGGCCAGCGTGCTTGGCAAGCAGGTGCTCAGAGGTGCAATGAGCTCTGGAACGCCTGCATATACTCATGAATTCTCCTGGGCAAGAGATACAGGCAAAAGCCTACAACACCCCATTTGTATTAATAAAGTATATGCAAAACCAAACCATGTTCTTCTCTTCAGCTGGAATCTCTGCCTTGGTAGTTCCCATTGGTGCCCAGAAGGGGGCATGCAGAAGGCAGCCAATCAATGTTTCTTATCAATGTTTCTCTCTCTCCCTCCCTCTCTCTTCCTCTCTCTCTAAAAAAATCAATAAAAACATATATTTTTTAAAAGCTGTTAACAATTTGCAATTAGTAGGTAGTTCTACTGATCATGTGTGTGGGGGTGTACTAACATATATGTAAGCATAATGAATTAAAATGTGAAATAAAATGTAAAAGCTTACATTAAAAAAATTTTTTTAATGGTTTGATAATCCTCTCACAGTTCAATGATGTCAATAAGTCTGTCTGAAGCAAGACCTTCTACAAGCTCATCCTACTTCCCAGCAGAAAATTCCCTGGCTGCCATGTGCTTCTCCTTTCACTCTCCTCCATTCCCACTCCAACTTCATAAAAATGTCCCGTTTTACCCCAGCATTCGAAACATTCAGGCGTCCCGTGACTATGGTTAAAAACTAACTCTTACTCTCCTGGGACGTGGTATTCATCCATTTTTATCCGGCATCCCTATAAGACTTGTGTTTAAAAATACATACTACTCCCTGGATGAGCAAAAATATCCTTATCTAGAGTAACTGCAGCATTACCACCCTCCTGGAGAACACTCAGGCTACCACATGTTTCTCCCTTACCCCACTTGATATATAATGTTTTAGATCTTGGAAACATTAGGGATGAGAAGAGATTTTCCCTTCCTAATACTCGATTTTGAACAATTGGAAACTGTTTCCAGGACCCGTAGGAAAGCATCGAGTCCCTGGGTATGCTCCTCTTATAAAACATTTCTTCTTAATTTGATGATTCAGATTAGACATAATCCATCATTCTAGAGCAGTAATTTTCAACTCCAAGAATTTTTAAAACATGTAACACCTGATTATTTAGTCAGGGGCACTGACCTCTTTTGCCTTAGACTGCCAAACATAAAAATGACAACAGCTGACACAGCAACAGCCGTACAGTGTGCATGAATTACATTACAACTTTTTTTGGTCAGATCGGCAAAAAATATATTTTTTTGGTGTGCCGCAGAATTTTAGCACTTAGATTATCTGTGCCATGAGATGAAAATGGTTGAAAGTCGCTGTTCTAGAGCACTGTTAACAATTTTAATATTAAACAAGTATCAAAGAGTATGTAGGGAGAGCTTTACCACAGCACTAGTATGTAAGGAGAACACTAGAGAAAATGCAGCTATCCAACAGAAATTGAAGAGTTTGGTCAACTATGGCACAGAAATACAACAAAACATTGCATCCATTAAGAAAAAACAGTTGTTAAGATGAGGTAGAAACATGAATAGTATTTCTCATACAACGTGAAATACCAGAACATAAAATGGCATATATGTCATGATCTAACACTATGTCCTCCGTTAAAATTCATCTTTTTAAAATATCTTTTAAAAAATCATTTGGAAAATGACTTACCTCCAAATCTCTCATTTTTAAAGTTTCCTTACTGATTCTACTTGCTCAATTAAATTCTTTTTGTTTTTGTTTTACTCTCTTATGCACTGCCTTTCTGGTCCTCACTATTGTCTAGTATAGTTATCTTTATCTCCTTCATTCACTGTCTTGCAAAAAATTTCATTGCCTATCCTACTCTTGGAAGTATTTCCACTGCAGGAAAAATAGCTATATAAAGGCTACAGGGCAGAAAACAAAGCCACCCTAGGATTGCTGCAAAATCTTTCCCACGCACTGCCTTGCTATCATTGCGAAAGTTACCAAGCAGTAAAAGGAGATGGAAATGGAAGACCGACGTACTGCATCATGCCTCAAAGTTATTTTTTAATTATCTGTGCGCATCCATCTTGGCACGCACAGGAAATAGACGAGTGTCTTACCTATTGAATGAATCGGATTCGGATGAAGAAAGAGCGTCTTCCTGAATATCAGTACAACTAGAAGAGTCATCGGGTCTATCGGGCTCCAGTCTCTCCGGGGGGAGGTGGTTTATTACCAAGGGCACAGCTGAGAATTTCATTTTATCATCTTCTTGTTCTAAAATGAAAAAAAGAAGAAAAAAAGGAAACATTTAAGAGTGCCTTAAAACCTACAACCTCTGCGTATTTATTTCCACAACACTTAATATTGCTATTTGCACTTAGTAAAATAGAAGTTTATTTAACATTGATTCCAAAACTCTAATGACAGCCAGAGAATCAGAATCAACACTACAATGGTGTCATCTAATTATATTGTCCACCCCATGTATTTCTGGATTCATTAATTTAAAAACAAAATTTCCCTTGAAACAGGAGTGGGGAGAACCCTGTAGTTCTAATGTGGCCTCTATTTATAGTATTACTAAAGAATTCCTGCATATTCACAGGTCAGAAAGCACTGATAAACATAAGAGGCAGAACAAAAAGGGATTAAAGATTCAATTAATAAAACGATCACAATATTTGTCACTGATTACTATATGGAGTGAATCTATCTGGACATTTTTCTAAATCTGTTACAATGAATCTAATATTCACTTTGGCAAAGAAAAACTAATCCGACGTATCCAATATTTTTGTCACATGTCTATGCACCCCTTGTCATATTCACCATTTCTGAAGTCTCTTGTTGCAGCTAACGTTACAGGCTGCAACAATGTCACATACAGGTATGACCAAATATCTGCAGATTTGAGTACAGAAATAATATCTTCAGTGCTCAGAACTGTCCCTCACAAACTGTTTCAGAACTTGGCTGGGATTTCAGTTGTGCCGTCTTTTAGATTAGGAACTGAGTCAGTTCATGAGTGCTAACAGGATAGAGCCCCTTTCATGAGTTTCACAGGGAGGCACAGTTTCCACACATCACTCATGCAGTGTGCTTACAAAGGCAATCGACCTTAAACAAAGGACATGGAAAAGAATCATCACCCTGGCCAGTGTAGCTCAGGGGTTAGACCAAAGGGTCTAGGGTTCGATTCCCAGTCAAGGAAGGGCGCATACCTGGGTGGTAGGTTCGATCCCCACTCCTACTGGGAGCGTGCTGGAGGCAACCAATGGATGTGTCTCTCTCACGTTGATGTTTCTCTCTCTCTCTCTCTCCCTCCCTCCCTCTTTCTCTAAATATCAATGGAAAAAGTATCCTCGATGAGGATTAACAAAACAAAGAGAAATGTAAGGGCTTTGCTAAAGAGAGAAAAATTATGGGACAAGAATAAGACAAATTCTTCTCCAAAGCTGTTAAAGTCCATATATAGTCAGGATTTTTCCAGAAACAATTATAGAAGTTTTTGTTATACTGGAGAACAGCATATATTACACGAGTACAATTTCTAAAACTAAGTTCCTGATGTTGTGTGGCTTTCAATAAGCCTAATCATTACCCTCTAATGTTTACCTGAGAAAAGGAAGAAAGAAGTGACCAGGACAACACCCAGGATCTCCTCTTGTAAAGACACACGCAGGGTCATGTGAAGAGGAATCAATCACCCAGTGAACTCAGTAAACCCAGGCAACTCTATCACTCAACTGGCCAGTAAAATGCAATCACACTGGCAAACCAGGGAACAGAATCCTATTCAACTTAAGACTAGCTTTTATTTTGGCACCTGTTTTACAACCTTCCCCTCTTTTATAAGCTTATATTAGATAAGTTCCCTCTTGGGGACAAACATCATACAACAATTTGTGGACATGGCCAGTCAGTTGTCCTTCATATCTGTCCACAGATGTTAGAAGATTTCAAATTAGTCTCAAAATATGAGGCTCTGACATCAAACTTCCCCAAACACATGCAACAAAATAAATGAAGGTTTTACTTGACACATCTTTTAAAATTTATATTGTCATTTCAATGAGCAAGTTGATTCTAAAGAGCGAAAATTACACAGTACATACATTTGTGTGATGTCATACAAAGCTCAGTCTTTCAACCAGTCTGTGAGTCTGTCTTCCTCTCTCTCTCACACTCCCTACCTCTCTCAGATATGCGCGTTCATGCACAGCAATCTACCAGCAGCACTCATCTGTGAACCCCAGAGAGAGCAGTATTTATATGCAATACACAGACAGGTGAGGCAAAAGGAGGTTTACAGTTGTTTGCATGGTGAATACAATAATGAATACATCATAATAAAAGAATAAACTCACATACTTAACAACTGTAAGCCTCCTTTTGCCCCACCCTGTGTAATACATAACCCCTGAGTAAAGCAATTAATCCTTTTCAAGAGATTCAACCAATAAACAAAAATGTCCTCCTAATCTGAGACAGTAAACCAGATTTTCTCAGGAGCTAAACTACTTCCTAAGACTATCCTTTAACAACCGCATGAACAAATCCAAGTTGTTCGAAAGACCATGAGGTATATATTCAGGCCATGAGGTATATATTCAGGCAACAACCTACTAAATGACTCCAGAATTTAGGACAAATATAATACCTGGGAATAAACCTAACTAAGGAGGTGAAAAGATACAAAACATTGTTGAAAGAAATTAAAGAAGAGATACATAAATGAATGATTATCTTGCATTCATGATTGGAAGACAATATTGTTAAGTTGTCAAAACTAACCAAAGCAATCAATATAGGTTCGATGCAATCTCATGGGACTTTTTGCAGAAATAGAAAAATCCACCCAAAAATTCACATGGAATCTCAAGGGACCCAACTAGCCAAAATAATTTTGAAAAAGGAAGAATAAAGCTGGAGGACTTGTATCAACTTAAAAATCTATTACAAAGCTACAATAATTAAAACAGAAATAAACTCTCACATATGTGATCAACTGATTTTCAACAAAGACGTCAAGAGCATTCAATGGGGAAAGGATAGTCTTTTGGACAGTCTTTTAACAAATACTGCTCAGAAAACTGAATTATCTATATCCAAAAGAATAAAGTTGAACCATTACCTTACATCATACATAAAAATTAACTCAAAATGGACCATAGCGTAAATGTAAGAGCTAAAACCATAAAACTCTTAGGAAAAAACATAACGGAAATCTTCATGACACTGATTTGGAAACAACATCAAGGATGTAACACCAAAAGTACAGGCAACAAAAGAAAAAATTGATAAAATGGATTTCATCAAAATCAAGCACCTTATATGCATCAAAAGATACTACTATTGAGAAAGCAAAATGACTACCATGAAAAGGTTTACAAACATTTGCAAATCACATATATAATAAGGCATTAATATCCAGTATAAAGAATTCCTAAAACTCAAGAACAAAAAAATCCTAAACAACCCAACTGAAACGTGGACAAAGGACTTCAACATTCTCCAAAGAAGACAAACAAAAGGCCAATAACCATATGAAAAGATACTCAACATCACTAAGCATTAGGAAAATGCAAATCAAAATCAAAATGAGATACTACTTCATACCTACCACAATGGCTATGTAGAAAAAACAAACATTGGTGAGGTTATAGGGAATCTGGAATCCCCAAGCTCTGCTGGTGGGAATGCAAATGATGCAGCCCTGTGGAAATCAGTTCGGTGGTTTTTCAAAAGGTAAACACAGAATTACCATATGAACCAGAAACTCCACTTCTAGGTATATATCCAAGAGAATGGAAAGCAGAAACTTAAAGAAATACTTGAAAACCAATGTTTATAGCAGTATTATAAACAAATGCCAAAAGGTGAAATAACCCACTATAGATGAATGGATAAACAAAATGTGGTCTATACATACAATGAAATATTATTCAGCCATAAAAAGTACTGAAATTTTGATATATGCTACAACTTGATGACCTTGAAAATATCATGCTTAGTGAAATAAACTGACACAGAAGAAGAAATATATGATTCCACCCATATGAGGTACCTAGAAGAGCAAATTCATATACACAGAAAGTAGAATTACCAGGGGCTGGGGGAAGAGAGAGTTACTATTATGGTTACAGAGTTCTCACTGGAGATGAGGAAAAGGTTTTGAGTATAGAAAGTGGTGATGGTTACACAACATTGTGAATATATTTAATGCCAGTGAACTGTACATTTAAGAGCGGTTAAAATAATAAATCTTATGCTGCCCTGGCCAGTGTGGCTCAGTTGGCTGGAGTGTTGTCCCATATATCGAAAGGTTGTGGGTTTGATTCCTGGTTAGGGCATGTTCTGGAGGCAACTGATCGATGTTTCTCTCTTTCTTCCCACCCCATCCCCACCATTCCTCACTCTAAAAATCAATTTTTAAAAATTTAAATGAATAAATAAGTTGTATGTCATATATATTTTACCACGATAAAGAAAAAATAAGGAATTTTCTTGTGCACTTTCCTCCATTGTGATTCTGTTTTGTTTACTGGACAATAGAAATACAATATTAATCTGAAATTTTCAAGTGGGTCAAAATTAAGAAATGTGCTATTGGCTTTCGATATTTTAGCAGAAGGCTCCATCCAAAATAAATACCAGAGACCTGTAACAAAAATAATGTATTCTTTGTAGGATCTGCAGCAATAAATCCTATACCTAGAAAACATCTTCAAATTTAAGGAACTAAGAAACTTCTGATTTATCATTAACTGAAAGGAAGACAGGTTTTTGAGGAACTGTCTCAGGACATACTCCCAGTAATTTTTTCCAGAGTTATAAATCTAATTTGCATTCAATAGTTGCTATATGCCTAAAAATGCTTTTTCCCATTTCAAATATCTACTAAGTACAAAGTAAATTCCTTTGGTTTAATTTTCCTTTTATATTAAAATGAATAGTAAAATTCAACATTACTTCTGTTTTTAACTAAAGTCTCTTACCCATGCAGACAGAGAAGAGCTTTTCTGTAGATTCATCTTCTTTTTTTGTTACTTTTTCTTTTGACATTTCAACAGTTCTCTTGTATCCTTTTTTGGCCTGATCCACCAGAAGCTGAAATTCACTCTGATGTTTTTTACCTAAAATTGAAATGATCTTCTCAGTGAAGCAAGTACTATAGAAGTTATTCATCGCTAACCAACAAACAATGAGTATCAAAAAGTGTACAGTTCGCTCACGAGTGGCACCTTGGGAATCACTTGCAATAAATTAAAAAGCTGGCAAGCATAAGAATACACGGGGCCGGGAGACTGTGGAAGCCTTTCCTTTCTATCTTCTCCCTTCCTCAGACACAAACATGGAAACATGACATTCCCAGTTTGTTACTGTAGGTTTCTTCCCAAACCCCATACTCTAGAAAGGCTTTTGATAGAGCATGAAAGATACTGCTTTCCAAAAGACACCTTCTAATTCCTAAGACACCATTCTAATTTCTAAGGCACAAAAGAATACTAAGATGAAGACTATTAATCAAATATAAAAGCAGAAGCCTCTAGGAAAGTTGGATTCTAAAAACAGAGAATATCCATTTTGAGTCCCTTTTCCCCCTTCACACGTCTTGCCTGTTTCCCATCAGGACCCCTTTAACAATCTAAGACACCTCCTCCACCAATCCACCTCATAACACCTCTGAAGATAATTTAAGCCTCACCTCTAGGTCACCATTAGTAATGTACATTAATTCACTCAATAAAGAGTAGCCAGTCATTGCTAGCACATGACTTGACATCTATCTGTGATCTGAACCATAGTTCAAATAACTGAGGTTGCACTTTACTTATCTAGCACCCTTAAACACTGAAGCCATAGTTCAAAATAACATAAATCCTGTAAAAATACACTTTAGAAAGAATCATACTGCAAATGATTAAAACAAAGTTTTGAGACTGTTTTCATACAGTAACCCATACTTTCCCTGTAGCACAATACTAAGAATAACTGAGTAGAGGGGAAATTTTGTGCTTTACAAAATTATGCATTTTCTAGAACTACCCTTCCAGGATTCCAGTAATTCATTGCCTTTGAGTGATGGTACAGCTCTGTAAATTGTAGATAACTGATGGCAATGAAAAATTCTTGTCTAGACGTGCAAAATCCTGGCTGGTGAGGGTTCAACGGACTTCCCTCCCCACTATGGAAGAAGCCAGATTTACTTCCATTTGCACATTCATTTTAATATTCCTGAGCAATAAATATAACTGTTCTTTGGACACTAGGGAGAGACTGCTCCTAATTTCAATAGATTTATGTGTATGGTATGTCTATAAAAACTCCCAGTAAAACCAAGGTGTTGGGTTATAAAGTGTCCGGTAAATTTTAAATAAGATACTGGTTAAATTTCAGCAAAAGAGCCCTGGACAGTGTGGCTGAGCGGTTGCAGCATCGGCCCACACACCAAAGGGTCATGGGTTCAATTCCCTGTTAAGGGCACGTACCTGGGTTGCAGGTTCATCCCCAGCCTTAGTCCGGGCACATGCAGGAGGCAACCAATCAATGTGTCTCTTTCACATCAATGCCCCACCCCTGCCATTCCACTCTCTAAAAATCAACGGAAAAATTATCCTCAGGTGAGGATTAACAAAAGAAATAAAATAAAATTTCAGCCAAAGAAATATAAGTTGGCCATAAAGATTACTGGAAAGTTAGCTCTTTAGAAATAAGACAGATCCTAGGATTACAAGCTAGGTGATTTCTTTCAAGTCCTACTTAACTCTATGCCTTTGGGGATAATTACTTTATACTTCTTCAGCTTCCCAGAATCAAAGATATAAATGGGCTCACACCAAGGTAGCTTCTGTTAGGCAAGGGTAACACCGCACTACTGGGTCTCTGGAATTTATTTAGACCAAGTGTAAGCGGTTTTCCTAAGGCCACTCCACAGTGTACCTTTGGATGCAGATTTAAGAATTACACAAGAAACGCGCTAAAGTAATCTCATTAACAGTTAAGGAGGCTTAATGACTTTATCTTCTGAAGCAATAAAATCCCTTTTAATCAGGATTAAAAGATTTTCTTTCTTAAATCTAATTACTCCTACACCTAGGCTTGAAACCAAAAAGTAAATGGCAACCACTGCTCTGGCTTTGGCCCAAGAAGTCCAATAATCCCTGCTCCAAAAGCAATTTCATAAGGCATATAAATGTTAAATCACTAGATTGTACATCTGAAACTAATATAATATTGTACATCAACTATACTTTAATTTAAAAAGGAAAAAAAGAACATTGCTAAAAGATTATGACTAACCTGTTCATACCCATCTCTTCACCTCATCTAGGAGTACTGCCATTTGGCAAGGAGTACTTTAGAGTTTTAAATTCTCAATTCTGCTGGTTAAATAGCCCTGAATTTACCTCTTAAAAGCTTTAAGTGGCTCAGATAGTTGTGGGAGCTGATGAATAAGCCCACATTCAACCAACTCATATTCTTCAAGATTTATAATACTTGAATCGTATGATACTCTCTGCCTCTCCAAGTTGAAATATCACAATCTTTCTAGTCCCAAGTCAAGCCCTTCACTCTCTGACCACCTTAACTACTCTTTTTCAGACCATCTTTTATAGCCAGTGTTTCTGGGTCTGTCTGTAAACCCACAGGGGTACAAGACCAAAACCAAGCTCTCCCAAGAGTGGACAGACTCACCCTCCTCTACAGTGACACCACTGAGATGCTCTGTGAGCTTGACAGCTTCCCAACACTTTTCTGATGAGATGCATGGTGATATTAGGAATGCTGGTTTTTAGTATTACAATAATAAATGAAATATGCAAACATTTGGACTTCGATGAACCAATATTTTCCAAATAACCAACAAATGATGGTAAGTTCCAATTACCTATCTCACAGGCTGGATATTTTTCATACACTTTGATCAAAATAACACAGGGTGGCAGCTGAAATGTAGAAGCTGGTATAAGAATTGAGGTGTCTTTTATTAAGCAAGACATTAAAGAGATTTACAAAAATAGAAAATACAGTGGTACCTCGGTTTTTGAATGTCTCTGCTGACGAACATTTCAGGTTACGAACGCCATAAACCTGGAAGGAAATGATTCGGTTTTCGAACACGCCTCGGAAGTCGAACTTGCTACACTGCTTCCGCTGAGGGCAAGATCCTGAGGCCTTGCTGCCACCTGTGATCCCTCAGTTTCCGAACGTTTCCGAACTCGAATGGTCTTCCGGAACGGATTACATTCGAAAACCGAGATACCACTGTACCACTCTTCTCACTAAATTTTTAAAATCAAACTTATTGAGAAAGTATTTATTTATTTATTTAAATGTCTTTATTGATTTGAGAGAGACAGGAAGGGAAAGGGAGAGAAACAGTGGCTGCCTCCTACATGCCCCCTATTGGGAATCGAGCCCACAAACCTGGCACGTTCCCTGATGGAAATCGAACCAGTGACCTTTTGGTGCATGGGACAACACTCAACCAACTGAACCACACCGACCAGAGCAATCTTGTACTCTTAGGATCTCACTTGTTTATGATGTATTATCCTTTCTATGTATTGCTAGACTCCATTCACTAAAATTTTGTCAAGGATTTTGCATCTGTGCTCATGAGGAATACTGGTCAGAACTTTTATTATACTGTCTTCGTCTGGTATTTAGTTTCATGGAAACTTTAGCCAACTAAATTTTATTCAACAAAATGAATAAGAAGTATTCCTTCCCTTTCAATTTTCTAGAAGAATTTGTGTAGAATTGCTATTCTTTCTTTCTTTATGTGTTTCATATAATTCACCAGTGAAGCCATTTGGGCCTGGAGTTTTGTTCCAGGGAATGCAAATTAAATCTGTTTTTACTTCATCCAGTGTATATTTCAATTCAGGTATGTTTGTCATATAAGGAATTCCACTTCAGTCATTTTTATATCATCCATTTCTCACCTCAGCAAGACCCCACTTTATGCTTCCTTCATGATATATGGAGAATATTTATACATGCTGTTTTAACATTTCTGTCTACTAGTTTCATCATCTCTGTCATTTCTGGGTCTGGTTCTATTAATTAATGTTTCTCCTTTCCATGGATCTTATTTTTCTGCTTCTCTGAATTCCTGATCATTTCAATAGGATACTAAATACTATTAATTTTATACTCTTGGTTGCTAGATTTTGTTCTATCCTTCAACTATATTGTATTTTGTTCTGAAGGATATCAAGCCACTTGGAATCAACTGAATCATTCCAAGGCTTGCTTTCAAATTTTAATAGGGCAGATTATCAAGATAATGAAAAGACAAGCCACAGACCAGAAGGAAATATTTGCAAAAGACATATCTGATAAAGGACTATAATTCAAAATATACAAAGAACTTCTAAAAGTCAAGAAGAAAATGAATGACCCAATTAAAACATGGGCAAAAGATCTGAACAGACACTTCATGGAAAAAGATATACAGCCTGGCTGGTATGGCTCAGTGGATTGAGTGTTATCCTATGCACCAACAGGTCACCAGTTTGATTCCTAGTCAGGGCACATGCCTAAATTGCCGGCTCATTCCCCAGTAGGGGGCATACAGGAGGCAGCAGATGGATGTTTCTCTCTCATGGATGTTTATCTTTCCCCTTCCCTCTCCCTTCCTCTCTCTAAAATCAATAAAAACATTTTTTTAAAAAGATACACAGATGACAAATAACCATATGAAAAAATGCTCAACATCATTATGTCATCAGATAATTGCATATTAAAAAACAATATACCACTGCACACCTATCAGAATGGCAAACTTCCAAATCACTAACACATACGCCAGTGAGTATGCAAGGCAACAGGAACTCTCTTACTCATTGCTGGTGGGAATGCAAAATGGTATAAAGATTTTAAAAGGCAATTTCTTACAAAACTAAAGATACTTTATGATCCAGCACTCACACTCCTAAGTATTTATCCAAATAAACTGAAAACTTATGTTCACAAAAAACCTGCACATAAACATAAAGCAACTTTTTTCATAATTGCCAGAAGAAGCAACGAGGTGTCCTTCAGTAGGTAAATTGATAAATGAACTATGGTACATTCAGAAAATGGAATACTGTTCAAAGCTAAAAAGAAATGAACTTTTCCAACCATGAAAAGACATAGAGTAACCTGAATGCATATTACTGAGAAAGAAAACAATCTGTAAAGGTTACATACTGTATAATTACAATTATATGACATTCTGGAAGAGAAAAAACTATAAAGACAGTAAACAGATAAGTGGTTGCCAGGGGCTAGGGAGAAAAGAGGGATCAATAAAGCAAATACAGGGGATTTTTAGGGCAGTGACTACTTTGTATATGATATGATAATGGTAGATACATGTCATTATATATTTGTTAAAACTCAGAGAATATGTGACACCAAGAGTGAACCCTAATGTAAACTATGGACTTTGTGATAATGACATGTCATTGTACCATTCCCATGAGAGATCTTGATAGTAGGAGAGACTGTGCATCTATGGATCAGGGGAGATACAGGAACTCTGTATTTTCTCCTCAATTTTGCTATAAACCAAGTCTATTTTTAAAAAATCTTTTTGTTAGGGAAAATTAATACAACCATTAGTCTAAAGAAGTCAGCAAATAACAGCCCAAAGGCTAAATCCAACCTATGGCCTATTTTTGTACGACTCTCTAGCTAAGAATGTTTTTTATATTTTTATAAAGATTTGTTAACAAGCAAGAACATTTGACAAAGACCATATGTAGCCTGCAAAGCCTAAAATATTATCTGGCCCTTAGGTAGATTATTGCTAAAGTAATAATACCTTTCTGAGGATTCTGCTTGATGTCCCTATATATTATAAGAGTTTTTTTGTACTAGGGTCTGTGGTGGATTCAAGCTGTTCCAGGCACAGTGTGAGCTCCAGAAATTGTTCAGGAGCTAATCCTTTCAAGTAGTCTCTCCCGAGCCTCAGGCACTTTCCTCTCATTCATGTGTAGATTGCTCCGCAGCCAAAAGCTTAACAGGATCTTTCTAGAGATCTTTATAGAGCTCTCTTTTCTCTGAGGCTCTCTCCTCTCTGGTAAACTGTCCCACAAATTCTAGACACCTTGGTCTCCCACACCTTTCATTTCTATTTTACCTACTCAGTGATACCACCAGATTATTTTGGGGGTCCTCCATCCAATGCCTGAAAACTGCCAACAGGTAGTAAGCTCTGGCACTGGGGAGCTCACCACTTTGTTTTCTTTCTCCCAGGAATCACAGCCCTGTGCTACTTTTCCCCAATATCTAAAAAACCATTGTTTCATACATTTAATCTGGTTTTCTAGTTTATTAATGAAGGAAAATAAATGCAGTCCCTGTTATGCTATCTGGGCTAGTAGAAATTTCCATTTATTTTGATTTTTTTGGTTTGTTTTGGGAAAGTTATTTTCCCAATTAACATATTGGTTATGTTAATATGTAATGGATTGTTATTTTTAAATGAGTTAATAAATAATTTTGAAATTTCTTGGTTTTAATTTTCCTTTGACCCATGAGTTAGTTATTTGGAAGTGTGTTGCTTAGTTTCCAAATATTTGGCAGTATTCCAGGGGGCTTTGTTACTGATTTCCAATTTAATTCTATTGTGGTCATGTTACAGTAGGCAGTTGGTTAGACATTAACAAAAAGGAAGGGAGCAAACGGAATCAGACATCTGATTAAGCCAAATAAACTAGAGAAGGACAGTTTCAGTCACTCGGGCAGATGATTTTCAGTCACCCCAGGGAGCAGCCTGCACCAGTCCCCCAGATTAACAGAGGAGGGAAATTCCTTTCACTGGGTGCATGCGCAGTAGAAGCCAAAATGGCAACTACAAAGGGGGAGGGGACTAGCTTGGGAAATCTGGGGAAAAGACAGAATAGGGTAAGGACACGAAACCCCTGAAAGATCCAGAAAAGGGACTGGATGGGGGACGCAGGCACAGCCTTGGAAAAAGTCAGGAAAGAGATCGGAAACGGAATACTTTGAAAGAAAGCCTGCTCTTTTCCAAACCCAAGGAAATATATAGGAGCCAGAGAAAAACCCCAGCAAGAGCCCTCCTTGGAGCACGCCCATGCCCTTCTTTCTGGCATGTACTTTTTGCCTTCTTTTCTCCTAAACTCTAAGTTTTCCTAAACTCTAAGGATCCACACAAGACTTGCAACCAGCTGCTACTGTAGCCTACCGGCTCTCTGCTCTTTTCACTCTAATAGATTTTGCCGCTATCACTTAATTCCTATGCATGTGTCCCGGAAATTCTTTTCCTGTAACACCTCAGAAGAATCCTATTTACAGACCATGCCAGGGCAGACCCACCCTGGTCCCAGTCCTCCTACAGTAAGTCAGAAACCATACTTTGTATGCTCAATGAATACACAAGGTGAACCTTCTGCAGATTCCTAGGACACACTCTCTCTTACTCCCCTCTTTCCTACCCCCTCCCCCTTCCTCCCTCTTAAAAATCAATTAAAAACAAAACTACATGCATGTAAAGCATTAATAAAAATGTTTAAAAGAAGAAATCAATAGTATATTTGGAGCCTGACACTACATCAAAATGTGTGACTGCACTATAACGCACTTAAGCTTTAGAAGTGCCTCAAAGTTTTGTGGGGGTTTTTAAAGTATAAACTGAGGTTTGTTTTGGCTAAATCAATTAGTTTAACATGAACTATTTAGTAAAGTAAAGCTTTTTTTTTAGATATTTAAATCGTGGGCAATAGATATTTGTATATTGTCTTGCCTGCATCTAATCCACTTCTACCTTAGTGTGGCATATTTGTAAGCTACCACTCTTTTAGTGATCTAAATTACTTTTTCTCCATGCAAATCTTCTGGTTTCCTATTGTTACAGGCCTCAGTTTTGCCAATTCAGTGATCACTTGATTGTCTTTATCTCCTGTCTCGAGAAAAATCACTTTGGCTTCTCAAAAGTTGATTAAAAAATAAATAAACCACACCATCCTTATCTTTCTAGCAACAGAGGTATGACTTTTGTGGCACAGCTTACAGTCCGTGGACAGTCCAGGCTCCTGCTCCTTCTTTGTAAGTCACAGGCCATCACACCTGCATTTAGAGCCTGCTTATCACTTCATCCTGCCTCCCCAAACAGATCACTGCTGACTGCCCCTTCAAAGCTTGAGAACTGAAAGAAGATAAAATTCTCTCAGCACAACTAAAACACTTCGTGTGGTATACTCATTCAATAAACATTTGTTAACTAGCTACTGTTTGCCAAGCACTTACATTTAAATTTAAAATAAAAACAAACCAAACAAACAAAGAATAATAGCTACCTAAAAGACAAAACAGCAATGTGCTAACCCCAGGAAAGATATATACAAAGGCCATTTAAGCAAAGGAAGTAATAAAGTTAGGATTTTTGTTAATACCTAATAAAATGAAAACTCTTTTTGACACAAATTTGAAAGCTATAAGTGCTGAAATTCTTTACAGAACTATTGTCATTGAGTGGCTTGAGGACAGGATGGAAAGTCAGAAATATTTCCTTTTTTTTAATGTCTTTATTGATTTCAGAGAAGGGAGAGGAAGAGATATAGATAGTAACATCAATGATGAGAGAGTCATTGATTGGCTGCCTCCTGCACGTCTCCTTCTAGGGATCGAGCCCGGAACTGGGCATGTGCCCCAACCAGGAATCGAACTGTGACCTCCAGGATCATTGGTCAATGCTCAACCGCTAAGCCATGCTGGCTGGGCAGAAATGTTTCCTTTTTAATCCCATTTTCTACTCACAGAGATGCTCTGAGAGCAACTAATTAATATTTGCAAAGTGCTTAGTGATAAGCTCAAAGTAGAATGTTAGACACAAATTAAAAAGCAGGCACACTGACTTATAAAAAAGGTCACTGTCTGAGTAAACACAACTAAAATTAAGTCTCTTAAGTTATCTTAACAAGATACGTTTGTACCAAACATTAATATAAAAAATTATTTTAAAACTTTACTTAAGATAGAAAAACTGTAACCCAAATTCTTTGCAAATAAAGAAAGCATCACACAACTTACGATATTTACTGTGAATTTCGTCTATTTCCTTTTCTGTTTGGTCTTTCGTAAAAACCATTATCTGAAATAATCCAAAAATTCTAAATTAAAAATTCATTAAATGACAAAAATAGAAAACAGTTACTATAAACTTTAAACTCTCAAATGTGGATGTTTAAAATAGAGTAAAATAATCTCTCATCTCTGTTTCATACAGACCTAGGAAAAATAACTCCCATGTACTTCCCTTGAATATCATAATTAGTATACATATTACTCATTACTTACTTCTCATCAGTAGAAAATGCAACATGGATTCCATTAAAATATATAAAGTATTAATACAAGAATCAATTATATTTCCTATTTTAAATTCTCATTTTTTCACATTCATTAATACAACAGGTGACACTTGAAACTACAAGACTGGAGACACTTAGCGGATCATTAATTAAGGCAGATTTTCTTGTTTGCCTTCGATCTTTTCCAATCTAACTTCCCCAAATCTATAAGAAATGTGATATATAGGGAAAATACAAGACTTATGTTAAATTTCTAGTTCCACTTTTTAAAATCTCAGACTTGAGATCAGAAGTGTACTTACATGATTCATTAGTCTCCATCTTACAGTTAGCACACAGGTAGTAATAAAATCAAAGAAAATCTCATTTTTTTCTACTACTGATTATAAGCTCACTTCTCTAAGGCCACTGTTTTCCTTACAAACACATTATGGATGGTCTAGGGGAAAAAGTCTACTTGGGAGAGCCCAAAACACTGCTTCCAGTGTCATAGAACAGGACTATTTTCTTTGGCATCCTTTCCTCAAGTTTTGGGCCATCAAGCTAGAGGAAGGCAATAGTGAAAATTATAGGTCTCTGATTCCCTCAATAAGCTCAACAGATATTCAGTACTCATAAACTCCTACAATTACTTAATTTCTCAATCAGTACCATCATAGAATTGCAGAATGCTAGAGCTAAAAGGAGATCATAGAGATCATATAGTTCAACCCCTGAGTTTTACAGGTGAAGATGGTAAGGGCCAGAGGTTAAATAGCTTCTCAAGTGCAACTAGCAGAGAAAGGACCAATATAAAGGCTACCTGATATATAGGCATATGCTTTTTCTAAGGATTATAACTCATTAATAAATTCTATTTTAAGGTTGCATTTTGTGCCTGAAAACTGCTAAATATATAAGAATTTTGTGCTGAAGATGAACTGCGGGTAAATCATAATATATAATGTAAATGTATTCTAGTATATTCCAGCTTGTTTTAATTTTAGCAGGGTATTCAACTTTCCTTCATTCCTACCCAGATACTGAAATAGACTGTAACATACTCTTTCATTGAGTTTACTAGCTTCAAGACGCATCCTAGTCTTCTCCATATTTTCAATTTCTTGAACTATTTCAGCAGCTGTTAAAATAAAGACATACAGCCAATGTTAATTGCATGGTTTTGCTCATTGTACTATGGTCATGTAAGTTGTTAACAATGAAGCTGGGTGACGGGTATGCATAAACACTCTGTCCCATTTTTATTATTTTTCTGTAAGTCTGAAGTTATTTCAAAATAAAAAGTTAAAAAAATAAGTTAAAACTTATATATGCAGTTTAAACAGTTTAAAATATAACCAGAAAAATACAATAAAGTCACGGTGTTCTTTCCTTTGAGTATATAGGTATAAATAGCAGTCTCAATGAAATACGAAAATTAATTTATTAGTGTGAATTCAATTCTTAGGGGATATCCACTTAAACTCCAATACACAACAGGCCACTCTTCAAAGAGAGATAAAGGTCTACAGGATACCAGAGAGAAAACGGCCTTGCCTCCAGGTGCAGTTACCAATCATAAACATTAGAGATCTGGAATATACTGTCACATATATAAATGCCTCGGAATGAAAATAGCATTGCATTTGCAAGCATTATCTCTCTGCCTCCAAAGTCAACATATTAAAACGAAAAAATATATGGTATAGAATAAAAATCTACAATCCCTTATACACAAAATGATACTATGTCTGAAATTTGCCTCAAAATAATCCATGGGAAGGAGGAATGTAAATGACAGATGACAGACATTAGGCATAATAAGTATATGAGGGGAATCACACTCTTCACTACACTTTTATATAAATTTGATATAATCCCCATTTTAAAGTTTTTTACAAAACCAAGTCCCCAGAGGATCATTTAAGAATGCAATTACCTCAATTTAAAGTTTGTTTTAAATAAAAGGCACACTGGCCAGGTACCTTTTGCCTCCCTGATATTATACACCCGGTAGAAAACACTGGACAATCTATAGAACCGTAACTTATTCTTGCATCTATCAGAGCTAAGTCACAGGGCAAACCACTAGCCTGAAATCTAAGGAAAGACAGGTGCCTTCAAGGACGGAGCAGGTCTTGAAAACTGGCTGACTTACAGCAGTGCATAGGAGAAAGGCTGGGAACCACCTACCTCTGGGTAAGAAGATTTCAGCTAAACTTTTTGGTGAATTGCAAAAGGCCAAGGGTGAACCATCACAAAAGTATAAAAGTCCTGGGAAGCTTAGACTCAAGGGGAGTCACAACTATTCCAAAGCTACTGTCTATAGACTGGACTGAATATTCACAAGAACTACTAAGGGAAGGGCAGGAAATTAGAAAAGGTATCCCTCCCGATCCAGGCCTGGGAAAGGAGGACAGCCCCCCACTGCAGAAAACACATGAAACCCCACCGGATCTTTAATCCTGAAGAAACAAAAGCATTATGCCACGGCAGGATGGTCAGCAACACTGTAGTCCCCAGAGCAAAGGTAAATGACCCACTGTTGCTGGGAGAAGGAAACAAACAAAACCTGAACTAGGTTCAGGAAACCACCATGGGCCCAGGCCACTAGGGGTCCCCAGCCACTAGGGGAGGGACAGGATCACACAGAGCCCCACCCCTGAGACCCAGAATCAAAGAGCCTGCCTGAGAATGAGGCTAAAATAGAACAACAGAGAATGACCCCATGTTCCTACCAGTAAGCCAAGGACAAATAACAATAATCTACCACCAGGAGAAAAGTGAGCACGGAGAGACTCTGAGGCACAGGCTCACAAGGAAATCCTATGTGCCAGCGATACAGGAACATCTTGAAAACAAACTAACTTCCGGTAACTCAGACACCAACCTAAAACACAAGGGATATGAAACTGGTGGTAAACTGAGGATAATCACAGCAACAACAAAACCCAAAGCAAGTAAATCCCATATAATAATAAAGACCTAGCAGAAGAGACATGTCCATTTTTTTAGACACAAATACTATTTGTTTCAGTGTTTAGATTTTCACATAAAAAGTCTGGCTTTCAACCAAAATTTACAAAATATATGAACAATCACACAAATAACCAACCATAACAAAACCAAACTCAGATATCACCCAGATGTTAGAACTATCACATTAGAGTTTTAAATAACTATTACACTAAAATATCTAGTAGAAAAGATGAACAACATGCATGAATAGATGGTACATGACAGGAGAGACAATAATAATAAAATAGGAATTTTAGACATAAAAAAGCACATTTACAGAGATAACCTGACCCAGCTAAGGAAAGAATCAGTGAACCTGAAATGGGATTAATGGTATTACCCAAATGGAAACAGGAAGGGAAAAAAACACACAAATAAAGCAGAACAGAGCATATAAGAGTTGTGGGGCAATATCAAAAAGTCTAACATACATGTAATAGACATCCCAGAATGAGAAAAAAGGGAGAACAATATTTGGAGACCTAATGGCTAGAATTTGCCAAATATAGTCAAAGAAATCAAACCAGAAATGCATGAAGTTCAAAGAACATCAAGTAGGATAAATACAAAACAAAATGACAACAATATACATACACACAGAAAAAACCCTAAAGCCAGACAGAGAAAAGCGGTATACCACACACACACACACACTCTCTCTCTCTCTCAAGCATTTCATCATGTTTTTCATCAAAAACTATTCTAGCCAGAAGGCAATGGAGTGACCAAATTAAAGTGTTGGGATAAAAACCTCGCCAATCCAGAATTCTATACTGATGGAAATATTTTTCAAAAGTAAAAGAGAAATATTTTCTGAGGCAAACAAAAATGAAGAGAATGTATTATTAGCAGACTTGTATTGCAAAAAGTGTTAAAGAAAGTTCTTCAAGCAGAAAAAATATAAAACCAGAAACTTGTCTCTAACAAGAAATGAGGAGTGCTAGAAATAGTAAAAACGAAGGGAATTCTTATTTTTAACTACTAATTATATGTTTAAAAAAACACAATAGCAATGTGATGTTACCAGCCTATGTAAATATATAAAATTCATGACAATAGCACACAGAATTAGGGGTTGGGAGTACACTGTCGTAAAGTTCTTACACTACACATGAAGCAGTAGTATATTATTTGGAAATAGACTGAATAATTAAAGGTGCATACTACAAACCACAGGGCAACCATTAAAACTTTTTGAAAAAGAGGTAAAATAACAGGCCAACAGTAAATATAACAAACAGAAAACAACTAGTAATGTGCTAAGATTAAAGCCAACTGTATCATAAGTACAGTAAATGCAAATATTATAAAAGCACTAATATTATAAAAGCAGAAAATGAAGACTGGATAAAAAAAAGACCACACTATATTCTTTCAATAGAGAACTCATTTTAAATAAAAGGCATAGATAGGTCAAAATAAAGTATGGAAAGAGATGTATCATATAAATACTAATTTAGAAAAAAACCCTGAAAAAGCTATATTATTATGAGGCACAAGAGATTTCAGAACAATGAATGTTAATAAAGAGGGAAATTATACAAAAGGGTCATTCAATTCACCATGAAGACATAATCCCAAATGTGTTTGCACCTAAAACAGAAATTTAAAATACATAAACAAGAACTTCTGGTTTTAAACAAGAGGGACTGGCCTCATTCTCTTCTCATTTCTAGTATTCTTCCCCAATAAGAATAACCAAACACCCTGTCTATAATATAACAGACAATGATGACAGAACTCTGAAAGTGGAAAGTGGAAAGAGGAAAATGAACTAAGGACTTAATAATTTGAGGAACACCACCGAGAGTTCACCAAATTTTATTTTATCTTCTATATATGCAAGACTGTGCTTTGGTGAAGCATGTGACCCAGAACCACCAACACACACAGGGGTGGGAAAAGCCCCATGGGAAAACCTATTCTCTCTAAGCAAAGGACTGTGAAAGGGGGAGATGAGAAATCTTTTGACAATATCCAATCAACTTCAGCTGAGCACTGCTGATGCTCCCAGTCCCAGGCAGCATCATCAGAGAATAAGTGGGGAGTGTGGACTTCCACCCCCTCCCCACCATAACTGCCCAGCAGTAGCAAGAGGCCTGGGGCAGGCTTTCCTCTCCAGCCAAGACAGTGTCAATGGAGACCCAGTGAGGAGCCTAGACTTCTACTCCTCAGCCAGTGATGGCAGATGGCACCCTCAACCTCTCAACTACTGCTTAAAGGGAAGATCTGAAAAAGAAGAAACCTAGAGAAAAGCATTCTTTATACCTGCACAGGAAATCCTGGACACACCCCTGACCAAATGTCTAGAATATGGCAAAAGGTCCGAGAACTGAACCACAGTATGGAATACCAGGTTTTCAGAGTGGCCTCCAGGTAGCAAGTAAATGACACCAGAACAACACTGTATGGGCTCTGAAAACGAAATTGTCATTAGAACCACAACCCACAAAAGTAGGCCGGGATCTGCGTGCTAAACCAAAACAGGGCGACTGCCTGCTAAAACAGAATATTTAAATAGGATCTAGAAACTCATAATATTACACTCAAACTGTCTAGGATACAATAAAAACACTTGTAGCAAGAAGCAAGAAAATCGTAACTTGAATGAGAAGACAATCAACAGATGCCAACACTAAAGATGACTCAGATGTTGGAATTATCTGACAAGAATTTTAAAGCTACCATCACAAATATGCTTCAACAAGCAATTAGGAACACTCTTGAAACAAAAGCAAACAGAACTGCTATTATATGTAATACTTTTATGACAGCAATAGATCCATTACAAAAATACATCTTTTTAAATGTTACATTTAAGTTATTAATTTCTTGTACTGAAAAGAGGGTTACTAAATAACAATAACAGAAATTGGAAACAAAGTAAAATAAATGAGACCCACTATATTTCAAAAAAATAATATAACCACAATAAAAGGAGATAAAAAGGAACTTATTACCACAGTATCTGACTATATACCCTTGGTCCAGGCCAGGGAGGAGGGAAGAGGGAGGAGGGAAGGCTGGGAATAGTAAAACAAACAAACAAAAACAAACTACAACAACCCGGAATTCTTTCACATAGGTAGGTCTGTTTTGCAGTGGTGTAGTAGTACAGATGGAGCAATTCTGAAAGTATTTTAGATTATAGAATTAAACAAATTAATAAACGTGCTGATGCTGTTGGGAGGGAAGATTCTCCCTGTGGAAAAAGAGAAATACAAATATGGACTAGAGAAAGTTAACAAAGAGCCCTGTGAGGTTAGATTCAAAGTAGAGGTATTAGTGTGTGCTCATGATTTCAAGTGTAAATGGACTTACATGTGCATGCATACATTTATGTATGAATATATTCCTGAGCTCCATCTGTTGAAAGAGCCTAGAAGCAAAGGCACCATATCTTGGTTTCCCCAAAAAAAGAAGCAAAGAGCTCCTCAGGGAAATGGCCGATTCCAGGATTATTATGTTAGAAATAGTAAAAAAATAAAAAATACACACACACACACACACACACAATGGGGCATGTCATGAGGACCAGGAATTAGCATAAAGAAGCTCCCACTGGCAAGATCTGGAAAAGCATAAAACCAAAATAATTAAGGATGACAATAAGTTATAAATATGTGAATCTACATTGACCCCAGACAAAGAAAAAAAACAAAACAACAGGGCTCTTGTTTCCAGAATCATGGCAAGCGGAAACTGGCAAATGTAGGAGTGCTGAAGTTACAAAATCATCATTTTGCAACTATCACAGAAAAGATAAAATTACCAAAGAAGGCTAAACATAGAGATAAAGTTTTAATGAGGTATAGAATATTTATATGGTATTAAAATGTCTCTCTACAGCTAAGTAGCAAAGGAGAAACTTTATAATGGAGAAACTGACAAGGTGATCATACCTGCAATCACAAATGAGGTGCACAAAGATGTTAAAAACCTCTGGATGTGACTGATACTCTGAAAAGGACAGGACATTACTTACAGAGTATTCATATAGTATTGAAACCAAATACAGGAAGGCGTCTAAGCCTAACCCAGGAGTTCATCGACATTCAGGAATGCGCAACCTGAATGCTATTATAAGAAAATATTAGACAAAGTCAAAATGAGAAACATTCTACTTGGGAGAAAAAACAAAGAGCGTATTCTTTTAAAATGCCAATGTCATAAAAAGACAAAGAAAGACTGAGGAACTGTTCCAGGTTAAAAGAGATTAAAAAGATATTACAACTAAATGCAGTATGTGATCCAAAACCGGATCACGTACAGGAGGGGAAAAAAATCTACAAAGGCCATTTTTGGGTCCACTGCTGA